>NC_035440.2:29250915-30746259 GCF_002127325.2 Helianthus annuus | reverse complement strand
CATGTGCCTGGATGCCCCACTATCAACAATCCAATGACTACTGATAGTTCCTCCTGAAGCACCCTGCACATGAACTCAAATGAATTAGTTGGAGATGGGGACCCAAGCCATTGTGGTCTTGGGTCTTCCATTTTCATCAATGACAATAACTTCTTGTCTTTGATGGTTGGTGAATTGTGATGGTCCCCCTGATTCAACAACCGTTTTTGGTTTCCAAGTCTGTTTGGTTTCACCAGTGTTTTTCTTTAAAATTTTAACTTCTTGATGATTTGAAGTTTTAGAATTTTCTGGTTTTACAACAACAGATTGTTTATGAACCACATCGGTTTTAATCGCTTTTTCAATTTTCTTGACCTGTTGCCGTTTCTGTTTCTTTTCCCTTTCTTTTACAAGTCGGGGATCTTGTTTTGTGGAAACAGATGGCTTACGGTCAGTCTTACCACGGGGATCATCAACCTTTCCTTTCTGCTTATGAAGATATGGGCAGTTTCTAATAATGTGCCCAATGGTTCCACACTCAAAACATGATCTTCGTTCTACAAACCCCGAAGAATCATGTGATCGTCTAGCCGATGATGTTGAACTTTGTGAACCCGAGGTACTAGGTTTTGAACTACTTGGTTCATTTCTTTTCTCGACAATAGCTTTCTTGACAAAATCTAAGTTAGATTGATTTTCAAACTTTTCAATTTTGTCTGTTCCCGTCGATTTCACAAAGTTAACATTCTTCTTCTTCTTTTGATTCGGCTTCTTTTGCACTGGAGCCGGTACTTTACCTTTGGGTTTGGTGTGATTTTGCTGAGTTGGCACTGTTGGCAATTTCTTGTTGCCAAATTGCTTTCGAACTTCAGCCTTTGGGATTGGAGGACACTGTGTGACTGTAACTTTAGGTCCTGCCTTTCCCAAGAACTTACTTGTCGAATTCTCAAAGACTTTGCAGATTAAGGATTGATTAACATTCTTAATGGGAAAATCTTTGTCTGAGTAAATTTTATCATCACCAACTAGAGTGTACAGCAAATTCACACTCTCCGGCTCTCCTGCAGATGAGGACTCAGTTGCAACAGTCTTAGCGGGTTTGACAGGGGGATCACATAGAATGTGATTCTCAAGAGGTATGTCCTCATTTTTGACTACCGCATCAGACTTTGCTGGGATAGTATCATCAGATTCATCATCAGACGAATCAGCATCCTCAATCACAACTGGAGGATCTTGATTCTGTTCAGCACTCACAAATGTATCTGCTGACACATCTGAATCTGAGGATACTTCCTTTTGGTATCCGAGTCCTGCAGCAAACTCCTTAACATCTAGAGGCACAGTAGGTTCAAAGAAAACCCTGTCCTCTTCATCAGGCATGGCATCATAATTATGTCTCACTGGTGGTGGACACTTCTTGTAGCCAATGCATGTGACATCTCTCTTTTCCTTCTGAACGTCAATGATGTGATCTAACACATAGCTAGAACTCAAATAACTGTCTAGCTTGAGTTGGATCGCATCACTTTCGGTTTTCACACAAGCCATCTCTTTTTGCATACTCTCAAGGCGAGATATATACAAATTAATATCAGTTTGTTTTCTTGAAACCATTTTAGTCAGTTCAGTTTTATCCTTCTTTAATGTTTCAATTACTGACTTAAATTCTTTTTCATGGTTTTCATAAAACATGTTGGCTTCTGTGCATTTAGAGAGATCCACAGTCAACTTCTGATTGTGGAGAAAGGTCACATCATATTTTTCTTGCAAAGCGTCATGCTTACTTTGCAAGTCACTCAAATTCTCATTCACAGTAGTATGTTTGTCTTGCAAGTCAAACAAACTAGCTTGTAAAGCATCATGTTTGCCTTGCAACTCAGACATACTTTTCTCAAGATCAGCACATCTAGCATGCAACCTAGCACATTCATCACAATTAACAGCAGTGGGTTCATCGACACATACCTGACTTGATGAACCGTCGACATTAGCCATAAAGGCTGAATGGAGAGAAGACGAAGAGTAAGCAGCTTGATCCACCAGAATAGATCTTCTTTGAGTTTCTGCTACAGCTTCCCCCAAGAGTTCATCAATGTCAATATCATCCGAAACATTAGATGTCTCACCCACATGATCATCACCAGAGTTGGATGATTCTTCATCAACACTCCTGCTGTATCCAGAGGAGTCTTCATCTTCAGACGATTCATCACCACTGACAGAAGATTCTCCACCATTGGTGTGAACCAGCTCCTTCACAATCTGAGCAAAACATGCTGTTCCATCAGGAGCATCACCACCCAACTGGATTGACCAGTCACAACCTTCATCCACCTGAACTGCAAGTGCTCGGTTGGTTTGGTTGTTGACAGGCACCAATGTACGATCATTGTTTCTGTTCTGCTGGTTGCCTTGGTTCCTGAAGGGGTTTTGATTCCCGTGCTGGGCTGGCTTTGTACATTCCCGTTTAAAGTGGCCCCGTTCACCACAGTTGAAGCACTTAACAGCTTGCTTATCGAACCCATACTTGGTGTCTCGCTTACTTTCCAAGCTGGTTCTTCCAGTACTTTCCATCCAATCCTTTGCTCTTCTCACAGCACTCGCAAAGGCCCACTTGATGTCCATCAAGTCCATCTCCTCCTTATCAATCTGCCTGTAATCTTCTTGTGTCAGATTAATGTTTCCAATCTGACCTTCTATCAACCCACAGTACGCGCTCACTACAGTGTTAAGCAGCTCCATGTGTTCCTTAGCTACTTCTACACTGATTTTAGAGAAGCTTGACGTGTCGAGCTGTACTGTACTTGACTTTGATTGTTGACCTGCAGCAGATGATGTTCCTCCATAACATGCATATTGAGGTTGTTGAGCAGGAGGAGGATGAGGTGGTTGTATTGGATTTCCATACAGATCTGTGGTTGGAGGCGGCTTTACAGGAACTTGCACTGGATTGCCATACATATCCGTGCTTGTGACAAACGCCGTTTGAAGTGGAGCATGTGATCCAGCTTTTGCAGATGAAGTAGTGGAGGTGCCATAATACATCTCTGGATTCTGTGGCACTGCAACTCTCTTTGCCTTCAACGTTTCTTCCTGATCCTTGTTCTCCAGAAGCTGCACGAAATCGTTGATATTGGTAGTTCTCAACGTTCCGTTGTACTTCAAGATTTCCAGGAAGTTATTCCATTGAGGCGGCAATGCATCGGCAAACTTCTTTACCACCTCTGTTGGAGTCGTTGTGACTTCAAAGTTTGTCAGCTCAGTAAGCAGGTGATAGAAACGGCTTGTCATATCTCCCAAGGACTCCTTATCCATACATGTGAAGCCATCAAATTCTTTCTTCAGTAGATCTCGTCGTAGTTGACGTGTGGCTTCATTACCTACTCCTCTTGTCTTCAATGCATCCCACAACTTCTTCGTAGTCTTGAAACTGACGAACTGATGATAAATATCCTTGCTCAGTGCTTGAGTGAGGATAGCGTATGCTTTCTTTTCTAAGTCATACGTCTTCTTTTGTTCATCAGGAAGATCGGCAAATGTAGCTGTCGAAGAAGCAGCAACCTCGATAGTTTGATCGAATTCCGTAATGAACCGTAACCACAACTCTGTATTTTGACCAAGAATATATGTATGGAAACGATCAACCCATCCCGGATATTCATGAAGATGCATCAACTTTGGAGGCCTGTTTAAACTTCCGGTTTCACTTTCGCTTAGTAGAAGACTTTGAATACTCGGAGTTTGATTTGAAACAAACGCCCATTGACCAGCTGGAGTGGCATTTGCTTGTGAGGATGTAGAAACTGGAGATTCGGCCCATGATGGAGATTGACTGGTATTCATGTATTTTCCACTGTCTGGAGCCGGACTTCCCCACCAACTCGGATTCATGATAGATAAGCAAAATAAATGCTAAGTAAGAATGATCCGAAAGATACACAGCCGAAGGATCCTGGTCGAAGGATCTCAAAAGAAAACAGAAACTTGTTAGCAATAAACAGACCACACTCGAAAGATCAACTATTGTTCGAAGGATCAACAGTACTCGAAAGATTACTGTTGAGTCTCGAACAATGATTTCGAAAGATTCAAGAGCTCGAAGGATTCTCCTTTGAAAGATACTTATCTTTCGAGCTAAATCCTTATCTTTCGAACAACAGATCTCGAAAGATTCACCAATACGATAGATCCTTATCTTTCGGACACTAGTCTTTCGATTAGATTCCTTTCTCGAAGGATATAATTCAAACTTTGAAAGATGAATCGAAAGATGAATCGAAGGATAGTAATCTTTCGACCCTTTCTTGATCGAAAGATGATCTTTCGATATCGAAAGATATCCTTCGAGACTTCTGACACAAACTGATCTGATGTGAAAGGTTGGTGAAAAAGGTGACAGGTTGGTAGGTCAACTTTCGGCAAGATGGTATGTGCAGGCTGTCCTTTCACCACCAACTTTGAAAGTTTGCCAAAAATGACAACCTTATCTTCAACACCAGTCACCGGAATTTTGAACCGGAATATAGCCGGAAAATTCAAAATCACTTAAAACAATTTTTCAAGTTACCCAACCCCACTTTAAACACTCCCGGTTAATTTAGACACGTTTTTACTCAAAGAAAATGCAAGAAACTAAGTAAAAACAGGTGCAAAACCACGTGTTTCAACACACCACAACTTGTAAAAACCCGGTTTTAAACAAGGTTAAGAGCCTTGGCTCTGATACCACTTGTAGGTCCCTTTTCGCGGAGGATTACGAACCTAAACCTTGTTATACAAACCTACTAGCGAGTGCGGAATCCAAGCTAGCAAGCAAACCGAGTTAGTAGCAAGTAGAGAAACAAACACACAAAGATTCACCGATTAACACTAGTCGTATTAATGCAATGAGGGTTTCGGTTACAAGCTCAATGTTTACAGAAGTGTTCTATAAACTCTCTAAGTGTGTGAGTGAGTTCTGGGCAGAATGCTCTCTAAGCTTCTATGTCTCGGGTGTGTGGGAATGGCAGAACTCTGGAACTCTCAACACATGCATGGGTATATATACCCAGCTCAGCAGGTCTGCTCGAAGGATTCGACAGATGGTCCGAAGGATCATCTGTCGACCACATGTTACACGAAAGATCAGCGTGGACCTCGAAGGATCATCCTTCGAGGTCTAATGGTCGAACCATGGTCGAACCATATCTTTCGATCACCTCGAAGGATCAGGTGTATCCTTCGAGGCTATCCTTCGATCAGAACATCTTTCAACTGTTGTCCAAGTCAAACCGGAGGATGGTTGACTTGGTCAACTTACAACACAAATCAGGACATCGTTTATATCAGACCGAATACAGACAAAGTACAGACACAAGTGCACCAACAATTACACAAATGGGTCCTGTGATTTATACATAATTTCGCCTTTGGGTACTAACTTATTTTTTTAACAGGTTTAGGTTCTATGGTTTCAATTTTGTAACACCTTTGGGTACTAACACCAAAATTAGTTAATTAATGACTAAAATACCCTTGCATTTTTTTAAGTTTATCAATGTAACACATTTGGGTACTAACACCTAATTTTATTTAAGTTTAAATCAATTTTACAAAATCTACTTATTTTTTTTATTTTCATTATTTTATTATATCTCTTAATTAACATAAACTCTATTTATTTTTTTTATTTTCATATTTTTATTAAATTTCTTATTTAACATAAAATCTACTTGTTACACCAGTATTCTTTTAAATAGATTTTTTAAATAAAATCTACTAGCTATATAGTTTTATGTAAAATAAATTTTTGTTTTCAATTTTGGATTGAAATGATTGATAATAATAAATATCTTTCATGTAAAAAAATTTAAGCCTTTTTTTAACTCGTTTTTTTGTTCATTTACATTTTACTATTTTAGAAAGATATTTAATTTACATAAAACTATATAGCTAGGTATTTTAGATAAAACTATATAGCTAGGTATTTTAGATAAAACTAAAAAAATTTAAGCCTTTTTTAACTCGTTTTTTTTTTGTAAAATAGATTTTTAATTTACATAAAACTATATAGCTAGTAGATTTTACTGGTGCAACTAGTAGATTTTATGTAAATTAAATATCTTTCTAAAATAGTAAAATGTAAATGAACAAAAAACGAGTTAAAAATGGCTTAATTTTTTTACATGAAAGATGATTATTATTATGATTATTATTATTATTATTATTATCAATCATATATATCCAAAATTCAAAACGAGTAAGGTTTACATTATTTAAAACTAGTAAGAAATTTAATTTACATAAAACTATATAGCTAGTAGATTTTATTTAAAAAATCTATTTAAAAAAAATACTTCTGTAACAAGTAGATTTTATGCTAAATAAGAAATTTAATAAAAATATGAAAATAAAAAAAATAAACAGACTTTATGTTAATTAAGAGATATAATAAAAAAATGAAAATAAAAAAACTAAATAGATTTTGTAAAATTGATTTAAACTTAAATAAAATTAGATGTTAGTACCCAAATGTGTTACATTGATAAACTTAAAAAAATGCAAGGGTATTTTAGTCATTAATTAACTAATTTTGGTGTTAGTACCCAAAGGTGTTACAAAATTGAAACCATAGAACCTAAACCTGTTAAAAAAATAAGTTAGTACCCAAAGGCGAAATTATGTATAAACCACAGGACCCATTTGTGTAATTAACTCTTAAAAATATCACTTAATTATTAACAATTCAGTTTTAAAAATATCACAGTTTTAAAATAATCACTTATTAACAATTCAGTTTTAAAAATATCAATTATTAACAATTCTTGGGGGGGGGGGGGGGGGGGGGATAGTGCACGGTCCTCCCAACCGCCGGAGTGATCTCACTCCGGGAGCCGCTACCCGACCAAGCTAGCTCCGCGGTGACTTCCCCATGCCGAATTCTTACCCTGGGCGACATATGCCACTCTTAAGACTCGAACCCGGTACCTCTGGGAAGAGGTGGGTGTCGGTGGTCAACTGGGCTACCCCAGTTGGTTAATTATTAACAATTCTTCAAATTCACATTCACATAGTATTTATTTTACAAAATATTATTTTTACAAATATAACCTGTTCGTATTAAATATAAATTAATCAATTAATCAGATTTCTCTTATCCGTTTGTTTAAACTTTAGTCACATTCACATAAGTATTTAGTTTACAAAATATTTATTTTACAAATATAACCTGTTCGTATTAAATATAAATTAATTAATCAATTAATCAGATTTCTCTTATCCGTTTGTTTAAACTTTGGTAGCAGTTGACATGGGTACCATCAAATGAAAATCCCCTTATTTAAACTTTTTGTAGCATTTGACAGCATGATATGCATATAGCTGCCTGAATAGACTGAAGAAGACTACAAGAAAAGGGATATGTTTTCTTTTCAATCCACGGATATTTGAGAGGGGAAAAATATTCGGTCATAAATATTTTATGGACTTCCGACAACTTATCTTATAATATTTTATAATTCAAAACCATAAACTCAAAACAGTTCTGAAAACAACTTTGTAGCATTTTTTTTCTAAGAAACTCCTCTAGGAAAATCTGTTTATATAGAGATTCAAGGAGTTCAAATATCTTTCACTTGCAAAAACACTTGTTCGTCTGATAATTTTGGCTGGTCACCACTTTGCACCTCCATCGGTCAGCCTCTATGCACTGCCAACACCGTAGTATGCAGCCACCTAATTAACTGTTTCTTTTATCATGTTTAAGGAGTTAATTAATTAATAAACAAATTGTTTTTGTGAATACTTTGAAGGAGATAGAGAAGACTACTTAAACTTGGTTGCTCCATTATATGAAGCATCAATTGTTGGTGATTGGGAAACTGCAAAGATCATCCTTGACAAACGCCCAGATTTGGTAAGGTTTGGGCTCAAGAAGGATCTCGGCACAGCACTTCATGTGGCAGCGACTGCAGAAGAGACGAAGCACACAGTGAACTATGTGAAGAATCTAGTAAATACGATGACCATGGAGGAGTTGGAACTTAAAAATAAATACTCCAACACCGCCTTTTGGGTAGCATCTTTATCAGGAAAAACCGAGATGGCTATGATTATGATGGAAAAGAATCGCGATCTGCTGAATATCCGTGGTAATCATGGTATTTTGCCATTGTCCATATGTGCTATCATGGGGTCATACAACTTAGTGAAGTATTTATACAAGCATTCTCAGCAGATGAATGACAATCATTGGACAGATAGTGATAGGAGTTTCACACTCTTGCATTGTGTGGAGCGTAATTTCTTTGGTAAGCAATTCTTAATGGTCATATCACATAATCACAATAGTTCTTCACTCAAAATTCAGATTAAAAGAATTAAGTAATTCACTATAAGTTATATGTCTTCTATAGATGTTGCCCTCCAAATCCTGAAGGACCGTCCAGAACTTGCTCGGAATGTGTCTGTGCTTGAAGTTTTAGCTCGGAAGCCGGGTGCATTTAACAGAGTAGAAAAGAATATGATCACAAGAATCATAGGATCCGGTAAGCATTAATTATGTTTATACATACAAAGATCGCAGCAATAGCATTCAGGTATTTCTTTACTGTTAAGTATAGGATGTTTTTAAGCTTTTAGATTTTTTTTTCGTTTGAAAGTACAATCTGCGGCTAAAGACGAAACCGATGCACTGAAAATACTCAAAATCATATGGGGGCATGCTACCAGAACAATGGACATTGATGAAATTGAGGATATGCTCACAAGGCCTCCTACTTTCTCAGCTAATGGAACTATACTAGATTCTTCTGGAATATTACGTGTTGCAGCAGAAATGGGCAACACCAGATTTATAGTTGAGTTGCTCCGAACCTATCCTGATCTTATGCTTTATGAACTTGAGGATGGGCTCACTATATTTCATATAGCTGTTACGCACCGTCATCAAGGTATCTACAACCTATTGTATGAGATAGGCGGAACCAGAAACGATATATGCACATATAAAGACAAGTCAGGGAATAATATGCTTCATCTAGTTGGGAAGAGTTCAAAGGAGATGGAAACTAAGAAGTCTGGAGCATCTCTGCTAATGCAACGCGAATTATTGTGGTTCAAGGTATTAGTATGTCCCCAAACTCCTTGATTATTGTAGATTAATGATAATATATTCTTGTGGGAATATCATATTGAGTTGAACTCGTGTGTACGTATGTTGTAGGAAGTAGAGAAGATGATGCCACCTTATTTAAGGGAAGCGAAGAACAAAGATGGTCAAACACCATATGAGTTGTTTTCTATAGAAAACCAAGATCTTGTTTCCAAAGGATTGCAATGGATGAAAGACTGTATGGTCGCGACCACACTTATTGTCACTGTTGCATTTGCTGTAGCCTTTACGGTTCCAGGTGGCTACAACCAAGAACATGGACTTCCTGTTCTTGTTCATCAGCCTGCTTTCTTAGTTTTTATTATTGCAGACGCCATTTCTTTGTTCTCTTCCTCTACTTCACTCCTAGTGTTCTTGTCTATCCTCACATCTCGTCACGATCAACTAGACTTTATGTATTCATTACCCAGAAAGCTCATGATAGGTCTACTTACACTTTTCATCTCCGTAGCAGCAATGATGTTAACTTTTAGTGCTTGTTTCTCTGTGCTATACAAGGAGTTAAAATGGGTACCTATCCTTGTTGCTGCATTTGCTACCATACCCGTCATTGTGTTTGCAGTATTGCAGTTTCCTCTTTTGGTGGATATGTTTCGCTCTATGTATGATTCTCACTACATCTTTGAACCCAAGAAATGTATGCTTTACACCACAAAACCAAGGTTACACTCTAACAACTCTACTTGCTGGTGGTTCCCGTATCAAAGCACCAATAAAAGGATATTTTTTGAAAAATGTTGAGTATCATAGGATGGGTTACATCATTTTGTTTTATAGCTTACGGTGTGTCATTGTATTGTTGATCTATATTGTATACACAAAAACTTTGATTTTGTAGCTACTACAAGTGTATATTGGGTTGTATGTGATCATTTTACACCATCATTGTGTGTTCCAATGTCCCCTCGTTATGGCTTTTAAATGATGTTGGGGTTGAACACGTACTCTTACAATGTCTTGGTATAGTTTGTATATTTTGTGAAAAAATGCTTTATTTTGAATACAGCTGTATTTTCAATAAGATTTATATCAAAATGTTGAGAATGAGAATTAAACACAATTGTATATTTTGTGTTTTTATAAGTTAACGACCGCAGGTTAATAAAGAGAATAATAAAATTACATAAAAAATAAAATATCAGTAAATACTAAATGGGTAAAGTGTATATAATTTATAATATAACAGATAGAACTTAAACATAGAAAAACAAAAACAATGCATAGGCTTTGTAATGCATCAATCAAAATGGAAAAAAGATCATAGCAGGCCCACATATAAAGCTTTAGTAGCCCACAAAGTAATTAAGTTGGAAGGCCACATGAGATTAACAAGCCTAGTTAATTTGGTGAAGATAAGGCATGGGTCGACAGTGGGCTAGGGGATAAGCCCAAGAGAGTTATAGAGAAGCCTGCTAAGTTATTGGACTGGTCCATTAGAAAGTCTTGGGAAGGAACTAGGAAGGCTGCTATGTTGTGTTGAATTGGTCTTTTATGCTATGTTATGTTATTTTGTTTGTCACTAGATGTTCTGGATAGGTTGCATGTTTGGGTTGTTAATCCATGTAGTAGGTAGTGCTGCATGTTTTTCCTCAAAATAAGGAACATGGGTAGAGATGGTCATGGTTTTATGCATATTTAAATTCTTTGAAATTTCATCTTGAGAATATATCTAGAAAATTCCCCAAAGCTTTCTCTTCTTTTGTGTGTTTTCTTGGGAGTGTTTCCTACTCGAAAGGCCACACCAATTTGGTGCTTTCATTCACCTCGCTACTATGCCTCCCCACAAAGAACCTGCCTCCACCGATGAATCCCTACAAGCCTTGGGCGAGAAATTCAATCAATTTCTTTCACATGATACGGACACCACAACCCAATCCATTGCAAAATTCGAAGCTATCCAAGCAACCATGCTATAACTCAAAACCACCAACATACTCTTAGCCACCTTTATGAGAGAAAAACAAATAATCTCTCCCTTAAGCCCCGACCCATCCCACTCTTCTAACCATGATTCCCCGAACCATCGACCTCCAAACATCTAATTACCCTTGGTTGATGGATCCAACCCCTTGGATTGAATTTTTAAAGCACAAAATTATTTTACATTCTATAATATCCAATAACCACAACGAATCGAGTTAGCGGTTTTCTACTTTACAAGCAAAGCCTTAAGCTAGTATAAATACCTCTTTAACAACAAACTCCCAGGTACATGACAAGAATTTTCATGAGCTCTCAGGTCCCTCCGATTATGAAAACCACCAACCGCTCTCTTTAAGCTTAAACAAACAACCACCATCACTACATACCAAGTAAAAATTCGAAAAGTTATGCAATGGTGTCGTGGGGTTACCTCCCAATGCACTCTTGAACTGTTATCTTTCTGGATTGAAACCCAATATTCTCACAGAATTATTTGTCACCAACTACCTTACACCAAGCCCATGGTCTCTCAAAACTCACTGAGGACAAAATTAACCTAGGTAGATCCAAATATATTCAACCCAGATCCTTGCTTCTGCCACCTCACCCACCTTGCCACAAACCACCAACACAAGTTCTGATAGAAAGATTTATTAAACTTAATTATTTATGTTATGTAAATGTATTTATATTGTTATAACTTAGAACTCGGATCAAGGCGATAAGTTGTGGCGGGTGATAAGCAGGATTAATTCGAAAAACTGTCCAATGACAGTTTTCCCGCCAAACTTAACCGCCATATTAGTACATATAAATAATAGGGGACCGGCTACATTTTCCGTGTAGGTCCGGCCAGGGGAGGATCTAGTCGCCTAATCCTGTGTACAAATCAGCCCGGTTGTGCGGAATCCAACCGAGATAGCAAACCGAGATCGAACACGACAATAATGAACACGAGATTCAACGATTAACACCAATGTATTTATACTTGAAAAACAGTTATAGCTCAATGTTTACAAATGCTCTCTGTAAACTCTCTCTCTAGTTCTCTCGTGTGTGTGTTCTATTGTGCTCTCTATCTAGTTCTGTCTATATATAGTCACAGAACACATCAGCATCGACGAAACCAAATGAGCATCGACGAAACAAGAGACAGGCGACGAATCAGGATCATGGTCGACGAAAAAGTCTGTTTCGTCGACTTCCAAACCGTTTCGTCGAAGTGGGCTTTGGCCCAAACAGTTAAAGCCCAAATGTGTTTCGCCGACTTTGTTTGAGCCCAAGTGTTTGTTTCGCCGACTTTGTTTTCAGCCCAAGGACTAGTTCAATGTCCTTGATGTCTTGGCCCACCATTGATGTTGTAGCACACGACGGAGGAATGTCGTGGCTTAATCCGTATCATGTCGAGCCGAGTCGCGTCCACAACTGTGTATCAACAAACTCCCCCTTGGACGCTATTCGCGAGATTCGCCTTTCATGTCTTCTATGTCGGAGGATCTTCAAAGTCTTCACGTCTTGAAAGCAGAAAGTGTATCAACAAACTCCCCGTTTCATGTAGGAAGTGTGTTGATAAACTCCCCCTTAACATAAGCTCCCCCTTGAGTCATGCTCGTGAATGACTTGATCTTCAGTACTTGAGATCCTTGTGATGTTGATGATGGTCAGCGGCAACTAGATCATCTTTATCTCTTGAGTGCCTTTCACGTCGTGTCTTCATTCTTAAGCTTGTCATCGACCATGTTCTCCTTGCCTTTAGCATTTGCACATGCAAGAAATCTAAACGCGTAATGAGAACAACTGCTTGGAATATAGTTAACATAACAAACAACACACGTATGACCATATCTCAATCAACTACCGTCCGACAGTTTGAAAGTTTAACAAATTTGTCAATTTTAGTTTTTAACTTTCAAAACTTGCAAATTTTGAACGTTTATGAAGATTTAGTCACTTTGGTTTTCAATCAGGTTTCAGGCAACGAAGACTCGAGATCCAACATCGTACAATCGAAAATAAGATAGAAATAAAATCTTTTTGGATTTTAGAAAGTTTATATTAAAACACACCTAAAATCTTTTTGGAATTTTTGAATATTTCAAATGTAAAGACAGAAAGCAGTAAATAAATATATACAGAGATGCAGAAACTGAAAGCATTAAATGAATATTTACAGACATTCTTTTTGTGAGTTTCGAGGGTAAGAGAATCATATCAGTGTACGGTCATGCCAAAATGCTCTTGTTGTTCAATTAGTTAACATTAAGATAAGCATCCTATAACGATTATCGGTATTGTTGTCCACATAAGCTCAACTTATCAGATGTAATCATGGCGAGGGGATACGTTAAGGTATAATTTATACTTACCGACCGGTGTTCATCCACATCACGACACATTCCCGTATCAAGGTATGCACGAGAGTTCATCTTACCGGTGAGTATACCATTTATCATCTGTTTTGACGTATATGAAAATGTGAGATACTCACTTATTTTGATTTGAAAACAAGCCCTATGTGCTAGAATCACTTATTTATGAGGAACTTGATTTTCAGATGCATGAAGGGCACAGGAGCAAGTCCGTGAACAGGTCAGTACTTTCGTACAGCAAAGAGACGAACTTGACTCCCGGATAAATGTGATATTTTATCACTTATTTGAGGGACATGTGATTGTTGATCACTTATTGAGGTCGAATGCAATATGTACACGTATGTATGGTATCATGGAAGATCTAGACTTGCGTCCCCATTATTTTTCGGTAAAAGATACAACCATGATACCCAGATGATAAGTAGCATAAAGACCGAATATCTCAGAACCTCGGCAATCTATCAAACGAAATTTCGGTACTAAGACCATATGCCAATGAATGGTTCCCACCTGATCTTCAGTCGATTTAGGTTTATATCACCCTGCACACTTTAAAATGATTGTGAGCCTACCGATACATCTTATATAGAGTTGCTTATCGTTTTTCAGTTTAGGTTTAAAGAGGTTTGGACAGACCACTGATGTACTATCATTTTCTCTTTTGCTCGTCAGGAAACTCATTTTTGTTTTTCTATTGTTTTTGTGTTTTTAAAATTTTTCGATGTTTTTGTATTTTCGAATTTTGGATTTACTCCCCCTAAAATCAACAAACTAAGATAAATTTAAAAGACACAAAGATATGTACAGAAATGATTTTTCGATGTTGGTTTTACTGTTGCTTGACCTTAATGCCGTTTACCAATAATAAAAAGTCAAATCTTGATTTGTCAAATGCTTTGGTAAAAAGGTCGGCACGTTGGTCATCGGTGTGGACCTTAACAACATCGATTAGCCTTTTATCAAAGCAATCACGTATGAAGTGATATTTGATTTCGATGTGTTTGGTCTTTGAATGCTGCACATGATTTCTAGTGATCTGTAAGGCAGCAGAATTATCAACGTAAATAGGAGTAGTTAGGAATTCAAAACAGTAGTCGCGCAATTGTTGTTGGATCCACAGGACTTGGGAGCAACAACTTGAGGCAGCAATGTATTCAGCTTCGCATGTTGATGTAGCGACACATGTCTGCTTCTTGCACTGCCATGTGACTAGGCGATTTCCCAAAAACTGACATCCAGCCGTTGTGGATTTGCCGTCGATTTTGCATCCGCCAAAATCAGAATCACTGAAAGCGATCAAGTCAAAGTTATTATCCCTAGGGTACTATAGACCGGTGTCAGGGCAACCCTTCAAATGACGAAAAATCCTTTTTACAGCTGCAAGTTGTGAGGCCTTCGGGTTAACTTGATATCTGGCAAGCAGGCACGTTGGGTACATTATATCTGGTCTTGATGCTGTGAGGTACATAAGAGATCCGATCATTGCGCGGTAGTATGAGGGGCTCCGTGATTTTGCTGCAATGGGGTACCAATGGGCGTTGCATCAGACATCTGGAACCGGCTCAAGATGTCACCAACATATTTAGTCTGATGGGTGAATATCCCAGACTCAGTTTGCTGCACTTGTAGGCCCAAAAAGAAAGTCATTTCCCCCATAGCACTCATCTCGAATTTATCCTGCATAATGAGCTCGAAATTCCTACACAAAACATCATTAGTAGAACCAAATATAATATCATCAACGTATACCTGTACCAGTAGAAGATCTCCATCTTGTTCTTTGATGAAAAGAGTACAATCGATAAGACCTCTGCGAAATCCATTCTCCAGCAGATAATTAGATAAGGTTGTGTACCAAGCTCGTGGTGCTTGATGTAGACCATAGAGAGCTTTGTTTAGCAACCAAACTCGATCGGGATGGATAGGATCTTCAAAACCTGGAGGCTGTTCGACGTACATCTCTTCTTCCACCACACCATGTAAGAATGCACTTTTGACGTCCATCTGGTAAACCTTGAATCCTTTGAATGAGGCATAAGCCAGAAAGATCCGAATTGCTTCCAGACGTGCAACAGGTGCATACACTTCGTTGTAGTCGATCCCTTCAATCTGACGAAAACCTTGAACGACTAATCTTGCTTTGTTTCGGATAACTACTCCACGGTCATCCTTTTTGCATTTGAACACCCAACGGGTACCAATCTTCTTGTAACCAGCAGGTTTCTCTACGAGTTTCCAGACACCAAGTTTCTGGAATTGTTGCAGTTCTTCCTGCATTGCTTCAACCCAAGATTTATCTTTCATAGCTTCTTTCCAAGTTCTTGGCTCTTCCTGTGAGACATAACACGCGAAAGACCAATCGTTTTGTTGACCAAATTCTCGAATAGCTGCATACAAGCCTGCATTGTTGTTGTTTCGCAACATGTTTCTTGTTTGAATGCCACTGTTTACATTTCTGATGATGTTTTGTTGAGGATGGGTATTGTGAATCCTTGTTTCTGGATTTTCTTGAACTGGAATATTTGTACCCAGATTGTTGAGATTGAGATCAACAACCAATTCAATACCCGGAATTGACGAAGAGGATGATGTAGTAGCTTCAGCTGTTCTAGGGGCATCCACTGGAGGAGTACCCTCTGAAGTACCATGAATTGCTGTTATTGGAGCTTCTTGATCTGCATCGAGAAATTCCTCATCCTCTGAAGATTCGTTCAATTCGGTAGCATCGTGAAAATCCTCATTGTCGAGAGCATTATTGTTCACTGAAGATGGTTCTTGATTGACAATAATTGGACGAACCAACGGTGAATCTGTTGCGCTGTCACTATCGAAAAACATCCTTGCCGCAGCATTTTCTTCAACTGCTTCAACATTGATCGAATTGAAAAAGTCATCGTACTCAAACATCCATGGCTGACCTGGATTTTTGACTGGCAATGTGTGTCTTTGTACTCTGACCTCAGACCATTCCTCGACCCTTTTAGTCTCTAGATTCCAGACTCTTAAGTTCGGGGTGGCATACCCAAGAAAGTATCCTTCAATTGCTTTTGCCCCAAACTTTCCATTAGGATCGATTATTGTGCACGGAGCTCCAAACGGTTCAAGATATGACAAATCTGGTTTCCGTTTGTGAAGAAGCTCATAGCAGGTCTTGTTGTGCCTTTTGACTGTAAGGACTCGGTTCAGCGTGTAACATGCGGAGGCCACAGCTTCACTCCAGAATGGAATGGGCAACTGCGACTCTACCAACATAGTCCTAGCAGTCTCGATCAATGTACGGTTCTTACGTTCAGCGACGCCATTCTGTTGAGGAGTATAAGCCGCACTAAATTCGTGAAGAATACCTTTTGAAGTGCAAAACTCCGCCATGGAATGATATTTAAATTCAGTACCATTGTCGCTGCGTATCCGTCTAACTTTCAACTTATACAAATTCTCAATCTGAATGATTAAGTTTTTGATAATACCGAAAGTTTCACTCTTGTGTGCCATGAACGCCACCCAAGAAAATCTTGAATAATCATCAGTTATCACGAGACAATATTGATCATTCCAAATGCTTTTATGCTTGACAGGACCGAACAAATCCATGTGCGAACGTTCAAGCGGAACGGCCACCGTGTTGATTTTCTTAGTCGGGTGTCGCTTCTTCGTTTGTTTTCCTTTTTGGCACGAAACACAGACGTCTTGAAGATGGAAGTTTTTAAGAGGAACACCATTCACCAATTCATTTGACACCAAATGATTCATTTTGCGTAAGTGAATGTGACCCATTCGTCTGTGCCAAGATATTGAGTCTTTTTCTGTGGCTTTGGAAACGAAACAGGTTGCTTGTGCAGACGTTGTAATAGCTTGGCTCATATCAAGGACATATAAATCATTTATCCTTGGAGCAGATAAGAGAATCCATTCTTTTGGAATTTTGAAGCCGGGTTTCAGCACAAAACATCCATTTGCATCAAAGTGTACGGAAAATTGCTTATCACAAATTTGTGAAACGCTAAGAAGATTGTGATCAAGTTGTTGCACAAAGTTGATCTTGTCAAAGCTTACAACCCCGTTGGATATCATTCCTTCACCAGTAATATATCCGCCTTTATCTCCAGCAAAAGCAACATAACCTCCTCTAATAGATTTTACGTCGTAGAGAAGCTTCATGTCGCCTGTCATGTGCCTGGATGCCCCACTATCAACAATCCAATGACTACTAATAGTTCCTCCTGGAACACCCTGCACATGAACTCACATGATTAGTTGGAGATGGGGACCCAAGCCATTGTGGTCTTGGGTCTTCCACTTTCATCAACAACAATAACTTCCACCTTTTGATAATTAGGAAATTGTGATGGTCCCCTGAATTTGTGGTCAACTTAGGTTTCCATGTCTGTTGAGTTTTACCAGTTTGATCGTTTGAAAGTTTAACTTCGTGTTTGTTTGAAGTTTTTGAAAATTTTGAACTTTCTGGTTTAACTGAAACAGATTGTTTTTGAACCACATCAGTTTTAAGTGCTTTCTCAATCACCTTGACTTATTGGCGTTTCTGTTTCTTTTCCCTCTCTCGTACAAGGCGGGGATCTTGTTTTGAAGAAACAGATCGCTTTTGGTGATTTCGTTCACGGGGATCATCAACTTTAGCTTTCAACTTATGAAGATACGGACAATTTCGAATTATATGTCCAATTTCACCACATTCAAAACATGATCTTCGTTCAACAAACCCCGAAGTAACATGTGATTGTCTTGTCGACGATGAACTTTGTGATCCCGAGGTACTAGGTTTTGAACTGTTTGGTTCATTTCTCTTCACCACTTTTGTTTGTTTAACAAAATCTAAGTTAGATTTGTTTTCAAATGTTCCAATTTTGTCCGTTCCCTTTGATTTCACAAAGTTCACCTTCTTGTTCTTCTTTTGGCTCTGTTTCTTTTGACCTTGAGTCGATGATTTACCTTTTGGTTTGGTATGATTTTGCTGCTTTTTCACTGTCGGTAATTTCTGATTGCCATATTGTTTTCGAACTTCAGCTTTTGGGATAGGAGGGCACTGTGTTACCACAACGTGTGATCCTATCTTTCCCAAAAACTTACTTGTCGAATTTTCAAAGACTTTACTGATTAAAGATTGATTAACATTCTTAAGAGGAAAATCTTTGTCCGAAGAAATTTTATCATCACCAACAAGAGTGTACAGCAAATTCACACTCTCCGACTCTTTTGCAGACGAGGACTCGATTGCAACAGTCTTAGCGGGTTTTGCAGGAGGATCACATAGAATATGATTCTCAAGAGGTATGTCCTCATCTTTGATTACCGCATCAGACTTTGCTGGGTTAGTATCATCGGATTCATCATTAGAAGAATCAGCATCCTCAACAATAACCGGAGGATCCTGATTTGGTTCAGCAGAAGACACATATGTATCTGCTGATACATCTGAATCTGATGATACTTCTTTCTTGTATCCAAGTCCTGTTGCAAATTCCTTAACGTCTAAAGGAACAGATGGTTCAAAGTAAGTTCTATCCTCCTCATCAGGCATGGCATCATAATTGTGTCTCACAGGTGGTGGACATTTCTTGTATCCAATGCATGTGACATCCCGTTTCTCTTTCTGAACGTCAATGATGTGATCCAACACATAGCTAGAGCTCAAATAAGTGTCTAACTTAAGCTGGATCGCCTCACTTTCAGTTTTAACACAAGCCATCTCTTTTTGCATTATCTCAAGGCGAGTGATGTACAAATTTATGTCAGTTTGTTTTCTGGAAACCATTTTTGTCAGCTCAGTTTTATCTTTCTTTAATTTTTCAATCACCGATTTAAATTCCTTTTCATGGTTTTCATAAAACATGTTGGCTTCTGTGCACTTAGAAAGATCCACGGTCAACTTTTGGTTGTGGATGAATGTCACATCATACTTGTCTTGCAAAGCCTCATGTTTGCTTTGCAAGTCACACCACTTAGCATTCAACAAAACATGTTTGTCTTGCAAGTCAAACAAACTAGCTTTTAAAGCATCATGTTTGTCTTGCAACTTAGACATGTTTGCCTCCAGATCAGCACATTTAACACTTAATCTAGCACAATTATCACAATTAACAGCAGTGGGTTCATCGACACATACCTGACTTGATGAACTGTCGACATTAGCCATAAAGGCTGAATGGAGAGAAGAAGAAGAATATGCAGCTTGATCCACCAAAATAGATCTCCTATGAGTTCCTGCTGCAGCTTCTTCCAATAGTTCATCAACACCTGCATCGACTGACACACTTGACGTGTCATCCACATGATCATCGCCTGAACTCGAGGATTCTTCATCTGAACTTCTACTGTAACCAGAACCGTCTTCATCTTCAGAAGATTCACCACTATTGGCGGAAGATTCTCCACCACTGTCGTGATTTAAATCCTTGACAACCTCAGCAAAACAAGCTGTTCCATCCGGTACATCATTTCCCAACTGAATTGACCAATCACAACCTTCATCTACTTGAAGCACAAGTGCCTGGTTGGCATTTGATGGTCCCGCTTGACTTGGGTTGTTGACAAGTATCAACGTACGCTCATTGTTCCCGTTCTGATTCTGTTGGTTGCCTTGATTCCTGAACGGATTCTGGTTCCCGTGCTGAGCTGGCCTTGTACATTCCCTTTTAAAATGACCCCGTTCACCACAGTTGAAGCACTTGACAGCCTACTTATCAAACCCATACTTGGTGTCTTTCTTGCTTTCCAAGCTAGTTCTGCCCGTTCTCTCCATAAAATCATTTGCCCGCCTTACAGCACTTGTGAAAGCCCATTTGATATCCATCAAATCCATCTCCTCCTTATCAATCTGCTACTAGTCTTCTTGTGTCAGATTAATGTTCCCAATCTGACCTTCTACTAACCCACAATATGCACTCACCAAAGTGTTTAGTAGCTCCATATGTTCCTTTGCTACTTCCACACTGACTTTTGAAAAGCTTGAAGTGTCGAGCCGTACTGTATTTGGCTTAGATGGCTGACCAGCAGATGATGTGCTTCCATAACAAGCTTGTTGTTGAACAGGAAGTGGATTCCCATATCGATCAGTTGCTACGGTAGATGGCCGATAGACTTGTTGTTGTGGAGCTGGTTGTAGAGGATTTCCATACAAATCTGTTGTTGGAGCTGGCTTTACTGGGACTTGTATTGGATTCCCATATAAGTCTGTGCTAGTAACAAATGTCGTTTGAAGTGGAGCATGAGAAACAGGTCTTGCAGAAGAAGTACTGGAGGTTCCATAATACATCTCAGGATTCTGTGGTACTGGAACCTTCTTTGCCTTTAGAGTTTCTTCCTGATCTTTGTTCTCCAAGAGCTGCACGAAGTCATTGATGTTTGTTGTAGCCAACACTCCATTGTATTTCAGAATCTCCAAGAAACTATTCCATTGAGGTGGCAACGCATCTGCAAACTTTTTCACTACCTCTACAGGAGTTGTCACTACCCCAAAATTACCCAATTCAGTAAGCAAATGATAGAACCGACTTGTCATATCTCCCAAAGATTCCTTTTCCATACACGTGAACCCATCAAATTCTTTCTTGAGTAAGTCATGTCGCAATTGGCGTGTTGCTTCATTTCCTACCCCTCTTGTCTTCAACGCATCCCATAATTTCTTTGTCGTTTTGAAGCTGACAAATTGAAGGTAAATATACTTGCTTAATGCCTGAGTAAGAATGGCATATGCCTTCTTTTCCAAATCATATGTCTTTTTCTGATCTTCAGGAAGATTGGCAAATGTTGCAGCAGTTGAAGCGGCAACCTCTATAGCTTGATCGAAATCTGTGGTGAAACGTAACCACAATTCTGTATTTTGCCCAAGGACGTATGTATAGAATCTATCAACCCATCCCGGATATTCGTTTAAGTGCATCAACTTTGGAGGTCGATTCAAACTTCCGGTTTCACTCTCGCTTAAGAGAATACTTTGAATACTTGGGGTTTGGTTTGATACGAATGCCCATTGACCGGTAGAAATTGCATTAGCTTGCGAAGATACCGGTACGGGAGACTCGGCCCACGAAGGTGACAAACTCGTACTTCTATACTTTCCTTCATCCGGAGACGGATTACCCCACCAACTCGGATTCATATTTGATATGAAAGAATGAATACCTGAAAAACACATTTCAAACAAACAGTTAAACCACTATTGCAAACCTTCTGTTTAAAATTACAAGTGTCTCGACAAAACACGTTCCACGAAACGGAATGATCTTTGCAGCCAACGAAACAGAAAAACTTGTTTATGCGACGAAAGAGACCCAATAATATAGCCGACGAAACAGAATGTTCCTTTGGGCTCTCAAACGACGAAACAGCCCAGAATAGATGAGGCCCAAAGTTCGACGAAACCGGCCCAAATCCAGTTGAGACGAAACAGGCCCACTATGTGACGAAACAGGAGTTGCTTTGCTTGGCGTCGAAACTGATTTTACTTTCTTTTAGGCTCCCAGTCAACGAAACGAGCCCAACTACAAATCAAGGCCCAATACTCAAAACGACGAAACGGATTTGAACTTTATGTGCGACGAAACAAGTATTGCAATGAACCCCGACGAAACTGCCTTTGTCGACGAAACAGCCTTGGCCACGAAACAAAAGTTGATTGCTTGTCGACGAAAAGCCTTTGTTTCGACGAAGAGGATTGTTTCTATTGATTTTGTTTCGTCGAAAAACGATTCGTCGGAATGTCTGTTTCGCCGAAAAGCTGCAGAAAGAGAGTTGGTGAAAAGTTGGTGATGCTTTCGGCTGACCTTATCTCTTTACTGACACTTGACACGACTTTTTTAAACTATCCCCATACCCAACATACCAACCAAAGTATGGTGGTATACTATTTTAATCAAATCACAAATACCAATTCACAAACAACTTGAACACATAATTTCCAAAGATCAAAAAGTTAAGTTTATGAAGAACAGTTTGAAGATATGATGAATATATGAAGAACACCCCAGAAACTTTGAATTTTCTTGTAAACCGACAACTTTCCGAAACACGATTTTGCTCAAAACTTCACTAAAAACCAAAGTTTAACATGTGAACATGAAGAAAATGATGGGTTTTATAAGAACTTTCAGCAAAACATGAAGATTTTTGAAGTTTTAAACACAATTTTTCAGGAAAAATAAACTCCAAAAACCCGAAACACACCCGAAAACACTCGGTTTTAACAAGGAGAAGAGCCAAGGCTCTGATACCACTTGTAGGTCCGGCTAGGGGAGGATCTAGTCGCCTAATCCTTGTGTACAAACCAGCCCGGTTGTGCGGAATCCAACCGAGATAGCAAACCGAGATCGAACACGACAATAATGAACACGAGATTCAACGATTAACACCAATGTATTAATACTTGAAAAACAGTTACAGCTCAATGGTTACAAATGCTCTCTGTAAACTCTCTCTCTCTAGTTCTCTCGTGTGTGTGTTCTATTGTGCTCTCTATCTAGTTCTGTCTATATGTAGTCACATAACACATCAGCATCGACGAAACCAAATGAGCATCGATGAAACAAGAGACAGGCGACGAATCAGGATCATGGTCGACGAAACAAGTCTGTTTCGTCGACTTCCAAACCGTTTCGTCGAAGTGGGCTTTGGCCCAAACAGTTAAAGCCCAAATGTGTTTCGCCGACTTTGTTTGAGCCCAAGTGTTTGTTTCGCCGACTTTGTTTTCAGCCCAAGGACTAGTTCAATGTCCTTGATGTCTTGGCCCACCATTGATGTTGTAGCACACGACGGAGGAATGTCGTGGCTTAATCCGTATCATATCGAGCCGAGTCGCGTCCACAACTATGTATCAACATTCCGGTACCAAGACATTCAATAACGTTCTGTTCTTGTTTTGTCCATTCATTCCATTCGTATCAATATTTGTTCAATCATGTCAAACAATTCCGCTGTCAAGTATCCAATGCTGCATCATAATGAAGACGATGATCACGAGTCTGGGCCAACAAGTGGTATCAGAGCCACTTCGACAATCCTTCTGTGCCAACACTGTCATGAAGAACAAATCAAGTTGGAGAAAAGAAATCGAAGAACATGATTGTGTTTTTATTGTCATCGACCAAGGCATTACATTTACGAATGTAAATCGAAAGAAAATGATGAAAATACACAATTGATTAGTCAAGCGGTAAATGCAGGAATTCGAAATCAAAAGATATCTGCAGAAGATCGGAACGAACTGATAGTGACAGGAACCGAAGGCGGTATGTGGGGAGACATATGGTATGTCAGTAATTCTTTTTCACAACACTATGCCGGTAACATAAATGTTTTTAAACGGATAAAACATTTAGTGGGGGTTGAAACGAATTCTGGGGAAAATGAATTTCTGTTTATGCGGGGCATAGGGGTTGTAGAAGTTAAGTCAAATAATGAAAGGTTATTGATTCAAAGCGTTTTTATACGCCTGAATTAGGCAGAAATGTTCTAAGTATGAATCAACTGACTTTGCAAGGATACACGGTCAAAAAGGTCGGAGATACTTGCAAGATTTTTCCCATGTTCTCCCCTCCGGTAGTTAATTCGGTAAATGAAGTCACTGGGTTATCCAAGGAATTTGAATTGGGTTTAAAAGAAAAACAAAAGGTGATAAGTTTGAATGATGTAAGTGAAAGATATAAGGAAGAATATCTGAATTCATATTTTGAGGACCTACATGTCTCCTCTTGTAAAACGGATTGGAGTGTTATGATTATAAGGGCTTTGGATTTCAAGAATTTCAATGATTGCAAAAACTTGTTAAACATGCTGGAAGATGGGAAGTTTGTATTTCATTACAAACATGAATTAGAGAAGAAGTTCGAAGAGATGATATTCTGGTTCATCACAGTTTTCTTGGGGATAACCACAAGGCCAGTTCCACCGATGATGATTGACAACAGAAGAATAGACTTATTAAGTCTATATATGATTGTAGAAAGAGACGGTGGTTACCGCAGTGTAACAGAAGACAATCTTTGGCCGATAATTGCCAAAGATTTGGGTTACGAGTATAAGGATGGAGAGTACATGAGAGTAGTTTATGCCATGTACTTGGATGTTTTAATTTACTACTACAGGTTCAAAGATGTACAGGAGAAAGCATGTGATTTAGAAAGAATGAAAGAAGAGGAAGCAGTGCCGGAAAGCAGCCATGGAAGGAGTGCAAGCACAGAAGTGATCAAGGATGTGACTGCAATGGACCATTATGCACTTTATGCGGGCAATGATTGGGAAGGTGCGTGGAACATGCAAAAGAAGAGAAGGAAGTTCAATTTTAATGAAACTCGGAAGGTTGTCGAAGAAGCCAACGAAAGTGTTCTCAAATATGCTGCTAAACGTAATTAAGTTTAGGGGGAAGTGATAGAAAGATTTATTAAACTTAATTGTTTATGTTATGTAAATGTATTTATATTGTTATAACTTATAACTCGGATCAAGGTGATAAGTTGTGGCGGGTGATAAGAAGGATTAATTCGAAAAACTGTCCAATGACAGTTTTCCCGCCAAACTTAACCACCATATTAGTACATATAAATATAGGGGACCGGCTACATTTTCTGGTACCAAGACATTCAATAACGTTCTGTTCTTGTTTTGTCCATTCATTCCATTCGTATCAATATTTGTTCAATCATGTCAAACAATTCCGCTGTCAAGTATCCAATGATGCATCATAATGAAGACGATGATCACGAGTCTGGGCCAACAAGTTCTACACCACCTAAATCAAACATCACGCCCATCTTACCAACTCCCCCATACAATACAATACAATACGCCATTACATTCACAAAACTATCTCTAGAAGCATTGTGGACGCGTCATAGCGAAGGCTTGGGTTTCAAGTGCCCGAAAAAGTATTTTCCCTGTCATAAATGTAATCCCTCTCGGTTTCTTTTAATGGCTGATTATGAGGATGATAAAACTATCAATCCCATTGAAACCAATACCCTTTTATCCCTGACCACCGACCCCGTTTCCCCATATCATCCATAATAACTTTCGTTATCCAGCGCTTCCTTTTTTTGGTTTATCTTCACCTCAGGCCCTTTGAGTTATCGGTTACATTCAGAACAACCCGTAAAAGTGTTAGTCGACTCTGGTAGCACGCACAATATTATGCAACCACGGTTGGCATCATTCTTAGAATTTCCAAAAAAAAAAAAAATAATACATATGTTCTTGATTATGGTAGAACACGGTGAACACCTCCAATGTGACAGTTGTCCGGATTTAAATATGGCTCTCCAAGGTACTATGTTTTTGTTCCGATGTTTATTTTTCTTGTTAAGGAGTCGATGTGATTTTAGGGTTGGCATGGCTTCACACCTTGGGCCACTATTAGCAAATTTTTCAATTCCTCAATTGACTTTTATGTGGACCAAAAACCCATCATACTCAGATGAGAGGCTTTGGCAAATCAGGTTTCACCCACAACCCTTAAAAACCCTACTTCGCATAGATATTCTGGCCTCTCTACACACACTATATTTTCAATTTGAATCCACCACATCCCTAACACCAACACTGTTGGGGAAGATGACCCATATTGGCAGCGGAATTTGCAGACTTCGTTCCCTCCATGTTCTCCATTATAATGTGCAGAAATAAATAACAAGAACAAAGAGTGTGTGTGTGTGTGCAGAATTGAACAATCGAAAGGACAAATCAAAAACAGAAATGTCTTGGTACCCTGCATACTTGCCGGTGCATTTGAATATATACATAGCGTTTTGGCGGTTCCGGGATTTTGGCGGGTAACTGCTTATAACAGTTGTTTAAAACCGAACTCCCGCTTATCCCTTGATCATTATACATACATATCATAAACTAATTCTAATAAGTGTTCCTAATTATAAATATATCCGAAATTTATAACAAATATAACATAACTTAGTTTAATAATTCTAACATAACCCCCCTTAAACTAGGTTATGTTTACGTGCTTGATCCATTACGCTTCGATTTGCTTCGTCCATAGCCCATTTTGCATAATTAAAGTTGAAGCGCTTTCTTCGCTTTCCTTTGCTCCAGTCGTCATCATCTACTCCAGCAAACAATACAACAGATTCCATTTCAACTGCATTTTGACTCCCAGTTCCTGCATCCTTGACCGATCCTGCATTCTTTAAACTTTCTTGAAGCATGCCTGAGGAAGTTCCTTCGTCCCGAATCATCCTCTTATCCTGCACACTCTGTTGTACATGATTGAAGTTGTAAGAATACTCTAAAACATCAAGGTATGCAGCGTATGTGGCTCTTATATAGTCACCGTCTTCATAGTTGAAACCCATGTCTTTGGCAATTGCTGGCCAAGTGTTTTCGGTTGTGACTGTTTGATAACCCCCATCCATGGCAACAAGTAAATATAGGCTAAGTAAATTAACCTTCCTCTTATATGAATCTACCGGTGGAACTTGCCTAGATCTTATCCCCATATAACTGTTAAGGAACCAGCGTACTAGTTCTTCAAATTTTGTATCAAGTATATGTTTATACTTGACAACAAAATCTCGATCATCAAGCAAATTCATGAAGGCTCGGCAGTCTTCAAACTCTCTAAATTCCATGGCATTAACTATCATGACACTCCAATCCGATTCTTGTGACGACAGATTGAGATCTTCGAAATAAGAATTCAAATATCGTTGTTTGAATTCTTCATCAAGAACGTTCTCTTCAATGATCCTTTGCTTTTCTTGCAAACCCAACTCTTCTTCCCGAGTCATCCCACTTGTTTCGTTAAATGAATTGTTCACCGGACATGAAAACATTGGATAAATTCTACAAGTATCACCGGCCTTCTTGACCGTGAATCCTTGTAACGTCAATTGGTCTAAACTCAATACATTCCGATCGAGTTCCGGTGAATAAAAGACGCTTTGAATCCTCATGTTTTCATTTCCGTTTTTTATTTCTATCGATCCAACCCCCCTCGTGAATAGAAAATTATGTTCCCCCGTGCGTGTATTCACCCCAATTATATGTTTGATTCGTTTGAATACGTTTAAATTTCCGGCAATGTGATGTTTGAATACAGAACTTACGTACCAAATATCGTTCCATAATCCTCCTTCGGTACCAACGACGATCATCTCTTGATGACTGCCGTTACTTCCATCTTGTTCCTGTATTCCTTCGTTTATTGCCTGCCTTATTAATTGAGTGGCTTCATCAGTTTCCTTCTTCTTACACGCATGGATCTTGTGCCCCGGTTGACGGCAGTAATAGCATATCTTTTCCATTGGATTTCGGTTGTATCTTTTCTTTGCTTCATTTGTGCAGTGTTGACAAGGGAGTAGCGTAGATGTCGGTTTGATTTCATTGTGTTTCATCTTTCTCGGCATCGCTCTGATACCACTATGTTGGGGAAGATGACCCATATTGGCAGCGGAATTTGCAGACTTCGTTCCCTCCATGTTCTCCATTATAATGTGCAGAAATAAATAACAAGAACAAAGAGTGTGTGTGTGTGCAGAATTGAACAATCGAAAGGACAAATCAAAAACAGAAATGTCTTGGTACCCTGCATACTTGCCGGTGCATTTGAATATATACATAGCGTTTTGGCGGTTCCGGGATTTTGGCGGGTAACTGCTTATAACAGTTGTTTAAAACCGAACTCCCGCTTATCCCTTGATCATTATACATACATATCATAAACTAATTCTAATAAGTGTTCCTAATTATAAATATATCCGAAATTTATAACAAATATAACATAACTTAGTTTAATAATTCTAACAAACACCCACCCTTTCCCGCAACGATGTACACATCCATGACCTTTTTCAGACTTAGCACCACATCTTCCAATCACCTACCTAATTACTACCCAATAGAAACCAAGACCACCACATTCCTACCCTTCCTAATTCTAATCTAGTTAACGTCAAATGATACAGATGTTCCCAATATCAATAAGAAATGATGACAAAGTTGATTTCCAAGATGCTTCAGACATGTGTTATCAAACTAATCCAAAGCCCATACTCATCTCTGATGCTTCTAGTACGTAAGAAAGACAACGTCTACAGGTTTTGCGTAGACTACTGAGCATTGAACTCAATAACCATCAAGAACTGTTTTCCGATTCCAACCGTGGACAAATTATTGGATGAATTTCAAGGAGCAGTTATTTTCTTGAAAATTGACTTGATGGCAGGTTATCATCAAATCAAATCTGGTTGGCAACTGAAGATATGCACAAGACGACATTTCGAACAATTGAAGGGAACTATGATATCTTTCGGCTTAACGAATTCACCTTCTACCTCCCAAGCAACAATGAATGAATTATTTCGGAGCGTCTTACGTCGATACTTTCCAAGAAACAATGAATGAATTTCAAGTGCACCTTTGCAGTGTCGTCCATCGACTATTTCGGTCATGTTATATCGTTCATGGGGTTGAGGTGGACCCATAGAAGTTAAAGGTCATTCAAGTTTAGCCCACACCCAAAAACCTAATCGTATTAAGGGGCTTTTGGGAGCTCATGGGATATTACTGCCGATTCATTCAGAATTATGCCTTAATTGTTGCCCATTCATGGATATACTCAAGAGGCCAACTTTTTCATGGTTCGAAGATAGTAACACAATATTTCTGCCACTCAAATAAGCTATGATTGCCTCAATAACTCTAACCTTACCCAATTTTTCAAATCCATTTAATGTTATTGCTGATGGGTCCAATATAGCTATAGGTGCGGTTTTGGACCAAACCGACCGACACATGGCCTTTTTTCAGTAAAAAATTATGCCCCATGATGCTGGTTACCTCTGCTTATTTTAGGGAACAATTCGCTATTACCGAGTCAGTCAAGAAATGGAGACAATATTTGTCGGGTCAGTAGTTCAACCTCTTTACCGATTAAATGAGTTTGAAACATCTTAGTCACAGGTGGGCAAACACCGGAATAATACAATTGAGCTACCAAACTCACTGGATTATTGGAAATCTACTACAAACCGGGAAAGGAGAATAAGGTTGCGGATGTGTTAGACGGATGTTTATAAGCTAGATCATATTATTATTATTATTATTATTATTATTATTATTATTATTATTATTATTATTATTATTATTATTATTATTATTATTATTATTATTATTATTATTATTATTATTATTATTATTATTATTATTATTATTATTATTATTATTATTATTATTATTATTATTATTATTATTATTATTATTATTATTATTATTATTATTATTATTATTATTATTATTATTATTATTATTATTATTATTATTATTATTATTATTATTATTATTATTATTATTATTATTATTATTATTATTATTATTATTATTATTATTATTATTATTATTATTATTATTATTATTATTATTATTATTATTATTATTATTATTATTATTATTATTATTATTATTATTATTATTATTATTATTATTATTATTATTATTATTATTATTATTATTATTATTATTATTATTATTATTATTATTATTATTATTATTATTATTATTATCTTTATTATTTTATCCTAAGTTACTATATAGCAGTTACTGCCAATATTGTTTATGTATATATTCGTATGTAACATAACCGGATGGATCATCAATTCATCTTTATGAACACAAAACTTCGTTCCACAAAACCCTAAATCTGGAAATCTAACAAAGTGGTATCAGAGCCACATTGATCCAATTCAAGAAATCACAAATCTCTTGAGACATGAATCAGGCACAAGGAATTCAAACTCAAATTCCTAAATTCACTGGACAGAATTACTATCACTGGCATATTCAAATCAAAGTCCTGTTTGAATCACAAGAATTATGGAGTGTTGTTGATGAAGGAATTCGAGAACTGGGTACGAATCCCACAGAAGAAGCGACGGCAGTATACAGGGATGCAGTCAAGAAAGATAAACGAGCACTACATATCTTATTTCAATCAGTAAATGAAACCATATTCAAAAGAATCGCTCTTGCAACATCGTCGAAAGAGGCATGGAATATTCTGCACAAATCTTCTCGCGGAGAAAATCGGGTAAAAACAATTAAACTTCAATCTCTTCGATGTGAATTTGATTCATTAAAAATGAGGGAAGGAGAATCTATTGAAGATTACTTCAATAGAACAATCCTTATCGTTAACCAGTTAAGAATGAACGAAGAAACAATTAGTGAACAACGAATCGTAGAAAAAATCCTACGAAGCCTGACTCGAAATTATGAGTCTGTGGTGATAACTATGGAAGAAATGAAGAATTTAGAGAGTGTTTCGACTGAGGAATTGATGGGAATTCTTCAATCTCACGAACTAAGATTGAAACGTTATGAAGATGTTCCAACCGAACATGCATTTCAAATGCATAACTCAAATCAAGATCGGTTTAACCCAATAAGAGACGAAACAGGGGGAAAAGGACGCGGTAAAAACAAGGGTCGAAACTGGAATTTAATCAGGTGTTATAATTGTCAGAGATTAGGCCACACGGCCAAGTTTTGTCATCAGAAGGATGATAGTGAGAAATCTGACAATGCATTAATTCACAAAGACGAGGAAATTGTAGGTCCCGAAATCTGAGGATCGATAACGAAAACCAAACCCTTGTTTATAACAAACAATGTCACGGGTGCGGAATCCCCGTAACTATGCCAAATCCAAGAAACTTATTTTTGATTTTCTAATTTTCTTAATTTTGAATTTTGAAACGAAAAGACAGAAAGTAAAGACATCTTTTTGGATTTTTGGTTTTTCAAATGTTTTTGAATTTTCTTGAAATTACTCCCCCAAAAATGCTAAAAGGTTACGAAAACGAAAATCTTTTTGAATTTTTAGAGTTTTTAAAGAAAATATTTACAAAAACGATTAGCCAAAGAAGTTTACTCGGGTATCACCTTAATGCCATTGAACAAAAGTAGATAATCAAAACGTGATTTATCAAAAGCTTTTGTAAACAGGTCGGCACGTTGGTGATCGGTGGGGACATAAACGACATCGATTAATCTTTTGTCAAAACAATCACATATGAATTGATATTTAATTTCGATGTGTTTGGTCTTGGAATGCTACATAGGATTTCTAGTGATCTGTAAGGCAGCATTGTTATCAACAAGAATAGGAGTAGATAGGAATTCCAAACCGTAGTCGCGTATTTGTTTTTGTATCCACAAGACTTGGGAGCAACAACCGGAGGCAGCAATGTATTCTGCTTCACAAGTTGATGTAGCAACACACGTTTGCTTCTTGCACTGCCACGTGACCAGGCGACCTCCTAAGAATTGACATCCTGCTGTTGTTGATTTGCCATCAATTTTGCAACCACCAAAATCAGACTCACTGTATGCAGTCAAGTCCAAGCTATCATCCCTAGGGTACTAAAGACCGGTGTTAGGGAAACCCTTCAAATAGCAAAAAATCCTTTTAACAGCTGACAGATGAGAGGCCTTCGGGTTGGCTTGATATCTTGCAAGCAGGCACGTTGGATACATGATGTCAGGCCTCGAAGCAGTGAGATACATGAGAGATCCGATCATAGCGTGATAGTATGAGGAGTTGATGCTTTCACCCTTCAAATATGGAGTAATCCCGTGATTGTGCGGAAGTGGGGTACCAATGGGCGTTGCATCTGGCATCTGGAACCGGCTCAAGATGTCACCAACATATTTAGTCTGATGGATGAATATCCCAGACTCCGTTTGTTGAACTTGTAGGCCCAAAAAGAAATTCATCTCCCCCATAGCGCTCATTTCGAACTTTTCCTGCATAACACGTTCGAATTGCTTGCACAAAGACTCATTAGTAGAACCAAATATTATATCGTCAACGTATACCTGCACCAGCAGAAGATCTCCATCTTTTTCCTTGATAAAGAGTGTGCAATCAATAAGACCTCGTCTAAATCCATTCTCCAGAAGATAATTGGATAAGGTTGCGTACTAAGCCCTAGGTGCTTGATGTAAACCATAAAGAGCTTTGTTGAGTAACCAGACCCGATCGGGGTGAATAGGATCTTCAAAACCTGGAGGTTGTTTGACGTACACCTCTTCTTGGACTATACCATGAAGAAAAGCACTTTTGACGTCCATCTGGTAGACTTTGAATCCTTTGAAAGAAGCATAAGCTAGAAAGATCCGAATAGCTTCCAGACGTGCAACAGGTGCATAAACTTCATTGTAGTCAATGCCTTCAATCTGGCGAAATCCTTGAACAACCAATCTCGCCTTGTTACGAATAACTACACCACGATCGTCCTTCTTGCATTTAAAAACCCAGCGAGTGCCAATTTTCTTGTAATTCTCCGGTTTTTCAACAAGCTTCCAAACACCTAGCTTTTGAAATTGTTGCAGTTCGTCCTGCATGGCTTCAACCCAAAGAATTATCTTTTAAGGCTTCCTTCCAAGATTTCGGTTCTTCTTGTGAAACGTAACACGCAAAGGACCAATCATTTTGAAGACCAGATTCTCTAATGGCTAAATATAAACCAGCACTCTGGTTATTTCTCAGCTGATTACGCGTCTGCACACCGCGTTGGACATCTCCTATAATGTTCTACTGTGGATGGGTATCGTGAATCCTCATTTCAGGATTTTCAGGAACACGAGCATTGATACCCAAATTGTTAAAATTAAGATCAACAACCAACTCCAAACCGGGAATATGTGTAGAAGTGGATGCATTCCCTTCAGCAGTATCTACATTCTGCACATTAGGAGTTTCTAAAGAAGCACCTTGAACAAGAGCAGCTGGAGCTGAAGATCCTTCTGCCGCATCATGATATTCATCATCTTCCGATGACTCATTGTAATCAGTAACATCTTCAAATACCTCATTTTGTACCGTATTGTTAACCGAATTACATCCTTGGGGGTTAACGATAACAGGTCTAACCAATAGCGAGCCAGCAACGTTGTCACTATCGAATAACATTCTAGCAGCTGCAGATTCTTCGTCAAAGGTTGGCAGATTAAAGGAGTCGAATAGCCCATAGTAAGCGAACATCCAAGGATCACCCGGAGCTCTAACAGGATTTGTGTACCTTTGAACCCTTACTTCACTCCATAGTTCAATCTTTTTGGTTGCTAGATTCCACACGCGAAAATTTGGAGTTGCATATCCTAGGAAGAAACCCTCGATAGCTTTCGCACCAAACTTTCCATCCGGCTCAATCATAGTACATGGAGCACCGAAAGGTTCTAGGTAAGAAAGATCCGGTTTCCTTTTCTGTAGAAGTTCGAAACAAGTTTTGCCGTGCCTCTTAACTGTAAGAACTCGGTTAAATGTGTAACAAGAAGTCGACACAGCCTCCCCGAGAATTGAACAGGGAGCTCCGACTCAACCAACATCGTTCTTGCAGTTTCAAGTATCGTCTGATTCTTCCTCTCCGCGACACCGTTTTGTTGTGGAGTGTGCCGAGAACGGTATTCATGAAGAATGCCCTTAGAAGTACAGAACTCATCCATCACACGGTTCTTGAACTCAGTTCTATTGTTGCTTCTGATCCTCTTAACTTTCAACGTGTAGAGATTTTCCAACATTGTAAGAAGATCCTTGAGGATGCCAGGAGTATCACTCTTGTGTGCCATAAAAGATACCCAAGAAAATCTAGAATAATCATCAGTAACCACCAGACAGTAAGCATCCCCGAATGTTGTCTTGTGTTTCATAGGTCCAAACAGGTCCATATGAAGACGTTCGAGAGGCATGCTAACAGTGTTGATTTTCTTCAAAGGGTGAGACTTCTTTGTTTGCTTCCCTTTCTGGCACGAAACACATATATCTTGTAGATGAAAACTTCTCACAGGCACACCATTCACAAGATTGTTTTTCACCAAATGGTTCATTTTCCTCAAGTGAATGTGCCCCATTCTTCTGTGCCAAGATATAGACTCCTTCTTTGTGGCTTTTGAGACAAAACATGTGACTTGTGCAGAGGTCGTAATTGCTTGGCTCATATCAAGAATATAAAGATCATTAACTCTTGGAGCCGATAAGAGAATCCATTCTTGTGGAATTTTGAAACCAGGTTTAAGCACATAACAACCGGCATCATCGAAATGCACGGTGAACTTTTTATCGCAGATTTGCGACACACTGAGAAGATTATGATCAATTTGTCGAACATAATTGATCTTATCGAAACATACAACACCATTGGAGATCATTCCCTCTCCAGTGATGTATCTGCCTTTGTCTCCAGCAAATGCAACATAGCCTCCTCTAATATTTCTCACATCATATAGAAGTCGTAAGTCGCCTGTCATGTGCCTAGATGCTCCACTATCAACAATCCAATGACTATTAATAGTTCCTCCTGGAACATCTTGCACATATCATTCAATGATCAGTTGAGGATGGGGACCCAAGCCTTAGTGGTCTTGGGTCGTCCCTGAGCATCACGAAAAGTGATATCGATTTCTTGATGATTTTCAAAAACAACAGCTCCCCCTGAACTATCACCCGTCTTAGGTTTCCAAGTTTGTTTTTGTTTACCAGATTGAGTTTTGTAAACAGATTTTGAAACTTCTGGTTGTAATGGTTGTGAAGAACTTGGTTCCCTTTTGACCGTTTTGACTTCAGATTTTAAAGCCTTTTCAACAGCTTTGATGTTTTGATGTCGTTGTTTCGTTTCTTGTTTCTTAACAGTTCTTTTATCATGTTTTGGTGAAACGGGACGAAGGTGGTGCTTTCTCAACAAATTTATCTTTTGGAGTGTTTAAGCAGTTCTTAATGATATGCCCAAACTCCCCACATTTAAAACACGTTCTCCTTTCCACAAACTTAGGAGAATCTGATCGACCAACAAATGTCGAACCCGTAGAACCTGAGGTACTTGCTTTCTCATCACACCCGTTTGTATGTTGAGTGTAATTGTTTTGAATGTTACATTTTAAAAACTTGACTTGTTGTACAAAATCGGTGTTTGATTTGTTTTCAAAAGTCTCAATTTTATCCGTACCCTTTGATGCTACAAATCTGACATTACTGTTTTTCTTCTGATAGCGAGCTCCTTTTGTTTCAAATTTTGATTGAGAAACGTTAGGCTTTTGAGCTCGCCTTTCTGGTTGTTTACCCTTAGAAGCAATAGGTTGTTGCTTTGTTGGTGATTTTTGATTTCCAAATTGTTTCCGGATTTCAGCTTTTGGAATTGGGTTACATTGAGTTACAATGACTCCTGGAATTGTCTTTCCCAAAAACTTGTTTGTATTATCTTCAAAAACTTTATCAATCGAAGATGGATTGACATTTTAAATTGGAAAATCGTGATCTGAATAGATTTTAGAATCACCAACCAAAGTGTACAACACATTACTACTCTTAATGGTAGACACAGATTTCTCGTCATTCTTGACAGGATATATCACTTGTTTGACAACTGGTTGAACAGCAGGAGTAGGAGGATCACAAAGAATATGATTCTCAATTGGAATTTCTACTCCTTTCTTCATAACTTCTTGTTGCTTACATCGATCATCCCACAGAGTAGCAACCCGACTTCGAAGAAACTCATAGCCAGCATTTATCTTCTTAGCTCCATCAAGTATCGCTGTATTTCGTGACTCGTACCACTCTTTCATGTAGTCACATCTTCCTTTAAGATCTTCAGCCAACTTTTAAAGAACAGAACTGCTTCTCTCTCTTTCGGCGTCTACGGCTTTCAAGCGTACATTTTCAGCTTTGAGTAGATCAATCTCAGCTTGTTGGCGCTCTATCACAGTTTGTTGTTGACCAACAGTGGACTTCAACTGATTTATTTCCACCTGTTGACTGACCTGATCATTTTTTGTGATCCTAATGAAATCAGTTTGCCTTTGAATACGATATGCCGCCGCTTCAAGTTGAAAGAATAAGAAGTTGTTCTTCTCGTCTTGAGACATTTCAGAGAATATCCTTTGACGGCCAGCACTAGGCTGAGAAGTAGTTTCTCTAATTGAAGCAGCCATTGATCTTTGAGGAACAGCCTGAGGAGTTACTGTTGGAGTTTCAGCAGCTGAAGATACCACAGAAGTTTCAGGAGCTGAAGATACCACAGGAGTTTCAGGAGCTGAAGATACCACAGGAGTTTCATGAACTGGCTCTTGACAAACAGACTGCCGAGCAGAGGTACTCAAGTATTTTCTAGCTTTCTTCTTCTTCTGATGTTCAGCAGCTTTCTCAGCTTTCCTTTTCTTTGAACGTTCCGCTTCAGTATCTGAAGGAACGTATTCTGGATCATCTTCCTACCTAATCCTCCTGTATCTTTTAACACCACGTTCATCGAGATACATTTCGTATCCAGGCTCGATTAGATGATCGTCCGAATCAGAATCAGACTCGTCGTCGCCACCTGCTGATGTACCACCAGCTGTACCAGCACTAGATGTACCAACGACACCTGTATCGCCACCACCATCACCTTCGTCATCACTATCACTCTCCGACATATCAGAATTAACTGGATCTGGACCAAACTTTTCAACCATTTTTCTTTTCAACTCCAGCTCTTCGTCATCTGATTGGCTGTCATTGTGACGCCATTTATCATATTCAGGAGCAACGTAATCAGGATTTCCTAGCGCACCTATCAACTTCCTTGGAGGATCGCTTTCTTTGTATCTTTTGGCTGCAAGGTTCTTGATTATCCTCAATGAATTGAAGTTCATTGCTTCTATCTTCAGACCGTCGTTGTCGGCTTTAGGAAGACCAGAATGTTGAACATTCATGATCATTTGAAGAAACCGCGGATACATCTAGAACTTGTTCCCGGTTATTCTACCTCCAGTCCTCGTCATATTTTCCTTCATATTGGGGAAGATGTACTTTGAGATGCTAAACGGTTTGTTTAGCACCAACGCCACCATGAAACCAACTAGATCATTACCAGCCATATCGTATCCGGCACGTCTATTGCTAAGACACTGAATGAGAACAAGTCGTAGAAACTTGCAGCGTAACGGCAGATCACCCTTGTTGATTTGAGTGCTGAAGATGTCTCCTGTACACTTCATTCGTAATAAGCAGCCTGGCGTACATATGATAGGTATAGAATATGGAGCATTCGGATGGTCTTGTAGCTGTAAAACCTCGTTCAAGATATCCGGAGAGACTATGACATCCAAATCATTCACACAACCCCTAATAACTTCCTTTCCATCCACTTGCACAACACTTCCGAAATCCCAGAAAGCTTTAAGCTTTGATAAGAGATTTGTAAACAGGCGTCGAGAAAGTAACAGCATAATTGATCCGCGACTCCCTTATCCATTTAGTGATATCTTTCAGTTCAGCGAGTTTTTCTTCCGGATCCAGAAAAGCAATTTGATTATGACGCTTCTCAGACATAATCTCCTCCTCAGACTTGTTCTCTTTCTTTGTCGCGGGGTTCCGTTTGCTTTCTTTCGATGCCATCTGTATATGAAAATGTCCACAATAAGTCACAATGTTACAATAAGTGTATTAAACTTACATACAAACATGTTTGATCATCAAATGGACATTAAACACATAACTACACACATTCTGTGAAAAAGCACCAAAATGAAAAATTTGCTAAGGCATGGACGACGAAACACAGAGACTTCGACGAAACAGAATGATCAACGACGAAACAGAGTTGACCGTTGACCAGTTTGTTTCGTCGACAATACCTCGACGAAACGGATACCACGAAACGGATCCATTTCGTCGTTTCGTCGTGAATAGGGTTTTTGAACAGTTAGGGTTTCAGACATTTGGGTGTTTCGCCGTATGGGGTTTGAACAATGATCAGATGCAAAATCAACCAACATTCAACACTTTGTTTATACCCAAACCAACCAAAAACAACCCCAATGTAAAACCGACATGTGTTTTTGACCGAAACCCACCAAAATAATTCAAACAACCAAGAAACCCACATCCCCTATTTTTATTACATGAACCCAAACCCAAATCAAAGCAAATATACACACATAAACCCTATATCTATCTGATTTCATAAGATTCCAAACTAGATACAAGCTTAAATCATGAAATCATTAGGTAAACAAGGGTCTCTGAGGGTTTCAAACAAAAACATACGGTTCAAAATGTTCAAAACATGACAAAGAACATTATTGTACCTTTGATTTTTGTTAGATTTCAAGGTAAAATGAGGGTTTTGAGAGATGGTGAATGGGTATGGTGAAGGGGTATGGCAGTTGAGTGTTTGGAGAAGATGAACAGGTTGATTTTTGAAAAAGTGAATAATAATTGACCTGGGACCCTTTAAATACACCGCCTTACCTCGGCGAATCACCCATCTCGACGAAACGTATGTGGGCTCGACGAAACAGACAGTTGGGCTTGGACTTGGGCCTGAAAACTTAGCCCACGACGAAACGAAATTGGGTCATTTGCATTTCATTGTAACCTCGACGAAACAAGTTGTTTCGTCGACTACCAAAATAAGTTTGACCAAGGTTGACCAATTAGAGACCTTTGACTTGACCAGCCTTGTTTCGTCGATACCAATCTATTTCGTCGACCATACTTCGATTCGTCGACATCAGTTTTCAAAAATACTAAGGCATGAAAATTTTGCACACTGCAGATTTTGAATAATTGAACACTTTTCCATTTTGTTTGAGTTTTCAAATGCAAGGACGTTTTATGAAGTTTTATGAAGTAGGTTTCAGGCTTCCGGCAGAAAACACCAAGCAACAACTTCGGCTTAATCAAAAACGAACTTTACAAACTACACTAAAAACGAATTTAAAGCGCGAAAAACTAAACAAAAAGTAATTGAAAGAAATAAACAACTGTACAAGCGCAAACTTTTTGCGAGTTTCAAGGATAAGGAATCATACCAGCTTACGGTCTTAGTCAACATGATTTTGATTTCTGTTTAAAGTTCTGGATAAGTATACTACCTCGATTATCAGTATTGTTGTCCACATAAGCTCAAACTAATCAAACGTAATCACAATTAGGAGATACGATTTACGGTAAGGATTATACTTACAAGTCGATGTGAATCCACTCACGACACATTCCCGTATCAAGGTATGCACGAGAGTTCATCTTACTGGTGAGTATACCGATTATCATCTGTTTGACCGTATAAAAGAATGTGAGAAACTCACTTATTTTGTTTGAAAACAAGCCTTATGTGATAGAATCACTTATTGATGAGGAACTTGATTTTCGATGCATGATGTGACAACTCGAGTTTCTGACTTTCACTTTCGCATTTAATGCGCGTTGACTTTGACTGTCTAGCTGTTTGAATTATGGATTTGTAATTGTACTCGTTGTGTTTTAATGAGACATATCGTCATTGTGCCTATATGTGATTACTTGCTATAATAGAAAATAATATTGGAATTATTATTAGAATTATTATTAAACACTTAGTCTAGATCGAAACATAGTTCGAAGGATTCGAAGGACTCGAAGGACCACGAAACATATCCTTCGAGCACGAAACATATCCTTCGACATCATTCGGCCCGAAGAATCACGAAACATATCCTTCGATATGTTTCGGCCCAGTCATTTTAAATGGGCTTGGCCCATTACTGTGAAATGTTATATACGAAACACATGCATAGTCGGCAGTTTTTGGAGAAAAACCCTAGAACACTTTTAAGTTGTGACGGCAACCACAACCCTTACGGAGATTTTGCTGATCAATTCTTTTGCTTACTATCCCGGTTAGTGTCCACAGTACATGATTTCTTGAATTATCAATCGTATGTAAATATGTTGGTTGTATGTTAACTGATTTGTAAGATGATTGTGTATGGGTATTAATCGGAATTGTATGCACATTGGATCTGTTGTGATTATGGTCAAATGATTTCATGTTCGGTGTTACGAATCGTTTTGTTAATCGGCTAGTTAATCCAGTCAGGGTGATCGATCGGATAGGAAATTTATGTTTGTTAAATGGATGATTGGTAATACGATTTGATGATAACTTGTGATTTAGAATATTGTAATCGGACACGTTTATGTAATCGGCGCATATGTGTTAATCAGGTAGTTTGAATGATCTTGTTTCAGATTAGGGTTCTTGATAAACATGAGAATCATGCTTGGTTGATCTTGTTGATGTTAGCAGATTTGTGAAAATTGTGTTAATGGTTAATCGGATAAACGTAACTGTTACTTATCAATACACCGAAAGATAACGATCCCTCGAACCATAGTAGTTGACCGAAGGATTGTTTGGCCGAAAAATACTTGTTGACCGAACCATAGTTTGACCGACAGATAGTTGGACCGAAAGATAGTTGGACCGAAAGATGGCATGGTCCGAAACATAACCTTCGGTCCGAAGGATAATGGACTGTCGAAGGATGAATTATGAATCGAAAGATACTAGGGTTTTGAAAATGCTTTGAACAGTGGAACATATGTTGAATTAATTTACATGCCATGCTTGGTGATGAACTTATTCGTGTAATACTACGTGTTGTACTGATATGCAAACTGCCTGCTATGTGAACCAATTAATTTCATGCGTAACATTTCGAGCATGAACTGATTTGCTATACGTGTATACATAGGACGTGATTAATTAACTGTGAGCACTTATTTAGCATACCGAGCAAACCAAGGTGAGTTCACACTCTTACCAAGGCATGGGGTTCCCGGGGTGTTGGGAATGGGATTGAAAGGTTGATTAGATACTCTATTGACACTATGACTAGACTACCACATCACTATCCTCGGTTGTGAAGGATACCTATAGCTACGAGTAGTCTAGTGGTTAGGAAAACGTGGAACACCACCACAGGAAAACGTGGAACACCACCACAGGAAAACGTGGAACACCACCACAGGAAAACGTGGAACACCACCACAGGAAAACGTGGAACACCACCACAGGAAAACGTGGAACACCACCACAGTAAAATATACAAACGGCCCAGTAGAGCCACCTATTACAAATGAACTTACTATTACGCATTTCCTTTATGTGAACTCGCTCAACTAGTTTGTTGATCATTCTGTTACATGCCTTGCAGATCGCTAGGTACTTGGAGCTTGCACTGGAGAAGCGGGTCGTTGTGGACAAGGATCGTGGCTCTTCCGCTTTACTATTGTGATACTTAAAACTATTGATACTGGTTTATTTACTATGCTTCCGCAACACTTTTGAAACGATTTAATGTTTGAACACCTTTTGTATTGAACGGATGGTTTTCATTTACTTTATTTAATATTAAATGCATGTTCAATATGATTGGTGGCTTGATCCTGGTCAGTCACGCTCCCAAGCGGTGATACTCCGCAGGTGGATTTTGGGGGTGTGACAGATTGGTATCAGAGCCATTGGTTATAGAGAACTTGGTTTTAATAAGGGGAAAACGTTTTTATTAAAACCAGACTATAACCAGAACAGTGCTCTCAACGATCCACAACGACGCTTCGCTCCACGTGCAAGACTCAACTTCTTAGGTAATAAGGTTTATGTTTATTGCCTACATGCTAGAATTTGCTTAGAACTTTGCTCGTAGTATGCTTACATTACCTTGCTCACAACTTGTCATAGCATGAGAATACTTATGTGCTTACACTCTTCTGTCATCGCACTATTCGCGAACCTTTCTCACTTATGTTGCCTTTGATGTGAAGATCAATGGCCGCACGAATTACCATGACTCAAGCCCAGCTAGAGGCTCTCGTTGCTGCGGCAGTTGCAGCCGCCCAAGCAGGTAGTATACCCTGCAGTATAGACACTAGGATCTTTAGATCCTACATTAATTCTCGTACCTAACTTTGCCCTATTCGTACACAATAGGTCAACCCGCTCAGCAACAACCTGGGTGCACATTCAAGAATTTCATGGACTGTCGTCCTAGCTCGTTCAGCGGCACGGAGGGGGCAGTTGGACTCCTCCACTGGTTTGAAAAGCTCGAGTCGGTTTTTGAAATGTGTGAATGCCCTGAGGCTCGCAGGGTGAAGTTCGCCACTGGCACACTTGAAGGGATTGCGCTCACTTGGTGGAACGCACAAGTGCAGATCTTAGGGTTGGCAGCTGCTAACGCCACACCCTGGAATGAATTCAAAGAACTGATCAAGAGGGAATACTGCACTAGAGAAGACATTTACAAGTTGGAGGATGAGTTGTACAACTTGAAGATGGTGGGTTCAGAGATTGAAGCTTACACCAAGAGGTCGAACGAGTTGGCTGTGCTATGTCCAACCATGGTAGACCCACCATACAAGCGCATTGAGTTGTATCTCAAGGGGCTTGTACCAGAGATTCAGAGCCACGTTACCTCGGCTAACCTCAACAACATTCAGGAGATCCAGCGTCTCGCTCATCGCATCACCGATCAGGCAGTGGATCAGAACAAACTGCCAAAGCGTATCAGTGCTACTGCTACCGCTACTGCTTCTACTACACTTGCTACTCCCAGTGAAAGTAAAAGAAAATGGGAGGGGGATTCTAGCAAGGGGTCAGCTTCAGTGCAGGCGCAGTCTCAGCAGCGAAAGACGGACAGCTACCAGAGTCCAAGTCAGCACTCCTCTAGCAGCCATAAACAAGGAGGGTATCGAGGAAACCTTCCAAAGTGTAACACCTGCAACAAACATCACAGTGGCCAGTGTAATAAGGTTCGTTGTCAAAGATGCCTCAAGATGGGTCATGAGGCCAACGACTGTAGGAGTCCACGGCCTGCAAATCAGAACCAGCAACTCCCACCGCCAGCTCCACAGAACCAGCAGCAGCAACCACAGCGTGGAAACCGGGGATGTTTCCAGTGTGGGGCAGAAGGACACTACAAACGCGATTGTCCTCAGTTGAACCAGAATCAGAACCACAACAATAACCAGGGCAACGGGAACAACGACAACAACGGGGGAAACAACAATAACAATGGCAACGAGGCAAGAGGTCGAGTTTTCATGTTAGGAGGAGGAGACGCAATGAACGCTAATTGAACTTATGACTTCTTTTTGGGGTTTTTCATTATTATGTTTCCGCTATTCGAACAAAGTTTGGTTTGAACATCAAATGTTTTGGGTTTTATGAATTATTTCAACTACTATATTTTATGATTGATGTGATAAATGGTTTGATATTATTGAACACACCCGCCGTATTTATGGACATTACGAACAGAGTGTGCAAACCCTACCTAGACAAAATGTTCTTGACTCCATCAACGACATTCTGATCTACTCCAAGAGTCAGGAGGAGCACGAGCAGCATCTTCGTCTTATTTTGGAACTCCTTCGGAAGGAACAGTTGTACGCCAAGCTTTCTAAATGCGACTTCTGGCTTCGTGAAGTCCACTTCTTAGGCCACGTAGTGAACAAGGATGGGATACATGTCGATCCATCCAAGGTAGATTCGATCAGAAACTGGCCTGCACCGCGTACACCGACAGAAATACGTCAATTCTTGGGTCTGGCAGGTCACTACAGACGGTTTATTAGAGACTTTTCAAAGATCACGCAACCACTTACGCTACTGACACAGGAGGGTGTTACCTATCGCTGGGGAGAGCCCCAGGAGACTGCTTTTCAGCACCTAAAGGATAGACTTTGCAGTGCACCTATCCTCTCATTGCCAGAGGGCACAGACGACTTCGTGGTTTATTGTGATGCATCCATTCGGGGACTGGGATGTGTGTTAATGCAGCGCGACAAGGTTATCGCTTACGCCTCTCGTCAACTCAAGGTTCACGAGCGCAACTACACGACGCACGATTTAGAGCTGGGAGCTGTTGTTTTCGCGCTTAAGATATGGCGACACTACCTGTACGGTACCAGGTGCACGATTTACACCGATCACAGGAGTCTCGAGCATATCCTTAAGCAGAAGGATTTGAATATGCGTCAACGACGATGGGTCGAGTTACTTAACGATTACGAATGCGCTATCAAGTATCATCCAGGCAAAGCCAATGTTGTGGCGGATGCCCTTAGTCGAAAGGACACTTTACCACGGCGCGTGCGAGCGCTACAGCTTACGATTCAGTCTAGCCTTCCTGCTCAGATACGAGCTGCTCAGACAGAAGCCCTGAAGCCCGAAAACGTCAAGGCTGAAGCCTTACGCGGCTCACGACAACAAATGGAACAAAAGGCGGACGGCGCCTACTATGTCACGGGCCGGATTTGGGTCCCTCTCTATGGCGGTTTACGCGAACTCGTAATGGACGAAGCACACAAGTCTCGCTACTCGGTACATCCAGGGTCGGATAAAATGTACCACGACATCAGCACTACATATTGGTGGCCTAGTATGAAGGCCCACATTGCTACGTACGTTGGAAAATGCTTGACCTGTACGAGAGTCAAGGTCGAATATCAGAAACCAGCTGGCCTACTTCAACAGCCTACGATACCACAGTGGAAATGGGAAGAAATTTCCATGGACTTTGTTACAGGCCTACCGAGATCTCAGCGTGGGAACGACACAATATGGGTGATCGTGGATCGACTCACCAAGTCTGCACACTTCCTGGCTATTAAGGAAACGGATACGTTCTCCACTCTCGCAGATATCTACCTCAAGGAAGTTGTTTCGAGGCACGGGGTGCCCATTTCTATTATTTCGGATCGGGATGCACGATTCACGTCAGAACTACGGCATGCGATGCACAAAGCGTTTGGCTCACGTTTAGACATGAGCACAGCATATCACCCTCAGACGGATGGGCAGTCTGAGCGAACTATTCAAGACATGCTTCGAGCGTGTGTTATTGATTTCGGCAACGGCTGGGAAAAGCACCTCCCTTTAGTGGAGTTTTCGTACAATAACAGTTATCACACCAGCATTCAAGCCGCTTCATTCGAGGCATTCTACGGACGTAAATGCCGGTCACCTCTCTGTTGGGCAGAGGTGGGGGATAGTCGAATTACGGGTCCAGAGATTGCAGTGGACGCTATAGAAAAGATTGCACAGATACGACAACGCATGACGGCAGCACGCGACCGTCAGAAAGCCTACGCGGGCAAGCGTAGCAAGCCTTGGAATTTCAGGTCGGGGACCGGGTTTTATTGAAAGTCTCACCCTGGAAGGGTGTGGTTCGATTTAGTAAACGAGGCAAACTCAATCCACGGTATGTTGGACCATTTGAAATCACTGAAGGAATAGGCCCAGTAGCCTACAGACTGAACCTACCAACTGAACTCGGTGCAGTTCACTATGTATTTCACGTGTCGAATCTGAAGAAGTGCCTGTCAGATAAGACCCTCATAGTTCCTTTAAGGAACTGACTATCGACGAGCGGTTGCAGTTCGTCGAGGAACCAGTTGAAATCACGGACCGGGATGCTAAGGTCCTCAAACACGAGAGAATCCCTCTTGTTCGAGTTCGTTGGAACTCCCGACGTGGCCCAGAGTACACCTGGGAACGCGAAGATCAAATGACAGAAAAGTATCCCCAGTTATTCGAAAACCATGCAACCACTACTGAGGCTGAAGCTACGACTACTGAATTTCGGGACGAAATTTCTTTCAAGTTGGGGATAATGTGACAACTCGAGTTTCTGACTTTCACTTTCGCATTTAATGCGCGTTGACTTTGACTGTCTAGCTGTTTGAATTATGGATTTGTAATTGTACTCGTTGTGTTTTAATGAGACATATCGTCATTGTGCCTATATGTGATTACTTGCGATAATAGAAAATAATATTGGAATTATTATTAGAATTATTATTAAACACTTAGTCTAGATCGAAACATAGTTCGAAGGATTCGAAGGACTCGAAGGACCACGAAACATATCCTTCGAGCACGAAACATATCCTTCGACATCATTCGGCCCGAAGAATCACGAAACATATCCTTCGATATGTTTCGGCCCAGTCATTTTAAATGGGCTTGGCCCATTACTGTGAAATGTTATATACGAAACACATGCATAGTCGGCAGTTTTTGGAGAAAAACCCTAGAACACTTTTAAGTTGTGACGGCAACCACAACCCTTACGGAGATTTTGCTGATCAATTCTTTTGCTTACTATCCCGGTTAGTGTCCACAGTACATGATTTCTTGAATTATCAATCGTATGTAAATATGTTGGTTGTATGTTAACTGATTTGTAAGATGATTGTGTATGGGTATTAATCGGAATTGTATGCACATTGGATCTGTTGTGATTATGGTCAAATGATTTCATGTTCGGTGTTACGAATCGTTTTGTTAATCGGCTAGTTAATCCAGTCAGGGTGATCGATCGGATAGGAAATTTATGTTTGTTAAATGGATGATTGGTAATACGATTTGATGATAACTTGTGATTTAGAATATTGTAATCGGACACGTTTATGTAATCGGCGCATATGTGTTAATCGGGTAGTTTGAATGATCTTGTTTCAGATTAGGGTTCTTGATAAACATGAGAATCATGCTTGGTTGATCTTGTTGATGTTAGCAGATTTGTGAAAATTGTGTTAATGGTTAATCGGATAAACGTAACTGTTACTTATCAATACACCGAAAGATAACGATCCCTCGAACCATAGTAGTTGACCGAAGGATTGTTTGGCCGAAAAATACTTGTTGACCGAACCATAGTTTGACCGACAGATAGTTGGACCGAAAGATAGTTGGACCGAAAGATGGCATGGTCCGAAACATAACCTTCGGTCCGAAGGATAATGGACTGTCGAAGGATGAATTATGAATCGAAAGATACTAGGGTTTTGAAAATGCTTTGAACAGTGGAACATATGTTGAATTAATTTACATGCCATGCTTGGTGATGAACTTATTCGTGTAATACTACGTGTTGTACTGATATGCAAACTGCCTGCTATGTGAACCAATTAATTTCATGCGTAACATTTCGAGCATGAACTGATTTGCTATACGTGTATACATAGGACGTGATTAATTAACTGTGAGCACTTATTTAGCATACCGAGCAAACCAAGGTGAGTTCACACTCTTACCAAGGCATGGGGTTCCCGGGGTGTTGGGAATGGGATTGAAAGGTTGATTAGATACTCTATTGACACTATGACTAGACTACCACATCACTATCCTCGGTTGTGAAGGATACCTATAGCTACGAGTAGTCTAGTGGTTAGGAAAACGTGGAACACCACCACAGGAAAACGTGGAACACCACCACAGGAAAACGTGGAACACCACCACAGGAAAACGTGGAACACCACCACAGGAAAACGTGGAACACCACCACAGGAAAACGTGGAACACCACCACAGTAAAATATACAAACGGCCCAGTAGAGCCACCTATTACAAATGAACTTACTATTACGCATTTCCTTTATGTGAACTCGCTCAACTAGTTTGTTGATCATTCTGTTACATGCCTTGCAGATCGCTAGGTACTTGGAGCTTGCACTGGAGAAGCGGGTCGTTGTGGACAAGGATCGTGGCTCTTCCGCTTTACTATTGTGATACTTAAAACTATTGATACTGGTTTATTTACTATGCTTCCGCAACACTTTTGAAACGATTTAATGTTTGAACACCTTTTGTATTGAACGGATGGTTTTCATTTACTTTATTTAATATTAAATGCATGTTCAATATGATTGGTGGCTTGATCCTGGTCAGTCACGCTCCCAAGCGGTGATACTCCGCAGGTGGATTTTGGGGGTGTGACACATGAGGGCACAGGAGCAAGTCCGTGAACAGGTCAGTACTTTCGTACAGCAGAGAGACGAACTTGACTCCCGGATAAATGTGATATATTATCACTTATTTGAGGGACATGTGATTGTTGATCACTTATTGAGGTCGAATGCAATATGTACACGTATGTATGGTATCATGGAAGATCTAGACTTCGTCTCCGTTATTTTTCGGTAAAAGATACAACCATGATACCCATATGATAAGCAGCATAAAGACCGAACATCTCAGAACCTCGGCAATCAATCAAACGAAATTTCGGTACTAAGACCATATGCCAATGAATGGTTCCCACCTGACTTAAAGTCTGTTAGGTTTGTATCATCCTGCACATTATAGTTTGATTGTGAGCCTACCGATACATCGTTAGTGGAGATACTTATCATTTCTCATCAATTTTTTTGTTTTACATTTTTGAACACGTTGACCGACCACACCAGTGAGTATCATCATCTTCCTTTATCCAAGAAACTCATTTTTGATTTTCTAATTTTTTTAATTTTGAATTTTGAAACGAAAAGACAGAAAGTAAAGACATCTTTTTGGATTTTTGGTTTTTCAAATGTTTTTGTATTTTCTTGAAATTACTCCCCCTAAAATGCTAAAAGGTTACGAAAACGAAAATCTTTTTGAATTTTTAGAGTTTTTAAAGAAAATATTTACAAAAACGATTAGCCAAAGAAGTTTACTCGGGTATCACCTTAATGCCATTGAACAAAAGTAGATAATCAAAACGTGATTTATCAAAAGCTTTTGTAAACAGGTCGGCACATTGGTGATCGGTGGGGACATAAACGACATCGATTAATCTTTTGTCAAAACAATCACATATGAAGTGATATTTAATTTCGATGTGTTTGGTCTTGGAATGCTGCACAGGATTTCTAGTGATCTGTAAGGCAGCATTGTTATCAACAAAAATAGGAGTAGATAGGAATTCAAAACCGTAGTCGTGCATTTGTTTTTGTATCCACAAGACTTGGGAGAAACAACTGGAGGCAGCAATGTATTCTGCTTCACAAGTTGATGTAGCAACACACGTTTGCTTCTTGCACTGCCACGTGACCAGGCGATCTCCTAAGAATTGACATCCTGCTGTTGTTGATTTGCCATCAATTTTGCAACCACCAAATCAGAATCACTGTATGCAGTCAAGTCCAAGCCATCATCCCTAGGGGACCAAAGACCGGTGTCAGGGAAACCCTTCAAATAGCGAAAAATCCTTTTAACAGCTGACAGATGAGAGGCCTTCAGGTTGGCTTGATATCTTGCAAGCAGGCACGTTGGATACATGATGTCAGGCCTCGAAGCAGTGAGATACATGAGAGATCCGATCATAGCACAATAGTATGAGGAGTTGATGCTTTCACCCTTCAAATCTGGACGTGATTGTGCGGAAGTGGGTTACCAATGGGCGTTGCATCTGACATCTGGAACCGGCTCACGATGTCACCAACATATTTAGTCTGATGGATGAATATCCCAGACTCCGTTTGTTGAACTTGTAGGCCCAAAAAGAAATTCATCTCCCCCATAGCGCTCATTTCGAACTTTTCCGGCATAACACGTTCGAATTGCCTGCACAAAGACTCATTAGTAGAACCAAATATTATATCGTCAACGTATACCTGCACCAGCAGAAGATCTCCATCTTTTTCCTTGATAAAGAGTGTGCAATCAATAAGACCTCGTCTAAATCCATTCTCCAGAAGATAATTGGATAAGGTTGCGTACTAAGCCCTAGGTGCTTGATGTAAACCATAAAGAGCTTTGTTGAGCAACCAGAGCCGATCGGGGTGAATAGGATCTTCAAAACCTGGAGGTTGTTCGACGTACACCTCTTCTTGGACTATACCGTGAAGAAAAGCACTTTTGACGTCCATCTGGTAGACTTTGAATCCTTTGAAAGAAGCATAAGCTAGAAAGATCCGAATAGCTTCCAGACGTGCAACAGGTGCATAAACTTCATTGTAGTCAATGCCTTCAATCTGGCGAAATCCTTGAACAACCAATCTCGCCTTGTTACGAATAACTACACCACGATCATCCTTCTTGCATTTAAAAACCCAGCGAGTGCCAATTTTCTTGTAATTCTCCGGTTTTTCAACAAGCTTCCAAACACCTAGCTTTTGAAATTGTTGCAGTTCGTCCTGCATGGCTTCAACCCAAAGAATTATCTTTTAAGGCTTCCTTCCAAGATTTCGGTTCTTCTTGTGAAACGTAACATGCAAAGGACCAATCATTTTGAAGACCAGATTCTCTAATGGCTGAATATAAACCAGCATTCTGGTTATTTCTCAGCTGATTACGCGTCTGCACACCGCGTTGGACATCTCCTATAATGTTCTGCTGTGGATGGGTATCGTGAATCCTCATTTCAGGATTTTCAGGAACACGAGCATTGATACCCAAATTGTTAAAATTAAGATCAACAACCAACTCCACACCGGGAATATGTGTAGAAGTGGATGCATTCCCTTCAGCAGCATCTACATTCTGCACATGAGGAGTTTCTAAAGAAGCACCTTGAACAGGAGCAACTGGAGCTGAAGATCCTTCTGCCGCATCATGATATTCATCATCTTCCGATGACTCATTGTAATCAGTAGCATCTTCAAATACCTCATTTTGTACCGTATTGTTAACCGAATTACATCCTTGGGGGTTAACGATAACAGGTCTAACCAATAGCGAGCCAGCAGCGTTGTCACTATCGAATAACATTCTAGCAGCTGCAGATTCTTCGTCAAAGGTTGGCAGATTAAAGGAGTCGAATAGCCCATAGTAAGCGAACATCCAAGGATCACCCGGAGCTCTAACAGGATTTGTGTACCTTTGAACCCTTACTTCACTCCATAGTTCAATCTTTTTGGTTGCTAGATTCCACACGCGAAAATTTGGAGTTGCATATCCTAGGAAGAAACCCTCGATAGCTTTCGCGCCAAACTTTCCATCCGGCTCAATCATAGTACATGGAGCACCGAAAGGTTCTAGGTAAGAAAGATCTGGTTTCCTTTTCTGTAGAAGTTTGAAACAAGTTTTGCCATGTCTCTTAACTATAAGAACTCGGTTTAATGTGTAACAAGCAGTCGACACAGCTTCCCCCCAGAATTGAACAGGGAGCTCCGACTCTACCAACATCGTTCTTGCAGTTTCAATTATCGTCCGATTCTTCCTCTCCGCGACACCGTTTTGTTGTGGAGTGTAGCGAGAACTGTATTCATGAAGAATGCCCTTAGAAGTACAGAACTCATCCATCACACGGTTCTTGAACTCAGTTCCATTGTCGCTTCTGATCCTCTTAACTTTCAATGTGTAGAGATTTTCCAACATTGTAAGAAGATCCTTGAGGATGCCAGGAGTGTCACTCTTGTGTGCCATAAAAGATACCCAAGAAAATCTAGAATAATCATCAGTAACCACCAGACAGTAAGCATCCCCGAATGTTGTCTTGTGTTTCATAGGTCCAAACAGGTCCATATGAAGACATTCGAGAGGCATGCTAACAGTGTTGATTTTCTTCAAAGGGTGAGACTTCTTTGTTTGCTTCCCTTTCTGGCACGAAACACAGATATCTTGTAGATGAAAACTTCTCACAGGCACACCTTTCACAAGATTGTTTTTCACCAAATGGTTCATTTTCCTCAAGTGAATATGCCCCATTCTTCTGTGCCAAGATATAGACTCCTTCTCTGTGGCTTTTGAGACAAAACATGTGACTTATGCAGAGGTCGTAATTGCTTGGCTCATATCAAGAATATAAAGATCATTAACTCTTGGAGCCGATAAGAGAATCCATTCCTGTGGAATTTTGAAACCAGGTTTAAGCACATAACAACCGGCATCATCGAAATGCACGGTGAACTTTTTATCGCAGATTTGCGACACACTGAGAAGATTATGATCAATTTGTCGAACATAATTGATCTTATCGAAACATACAACACCATTGGAGATCATTCCCTCTCCAGTGATGTATCCGCCTTTGTCTCTAGCAAATGCGACATAGCCTCCTCTAATATTTCTCACATCATATAGAAGCCGTAAGTCGCCTGTCATGTGCCTAGATGCTCAACTATCAACAATCCAATGACTATTAATAGTTCCTCCTGGAACATCCTGCACATATCATTCAATGATCAGTTGAGGATGGGGACCCAAGCCTTAGTGGTCTTGGGTCGTCCCTGAGCATCACGAAAATTGATATCGATTTCTTGATGATTTTCAAAAACAGCAGCTCCCCTTGAACTATCACCCGTCTTAGGTTTCCAAGTTTGTTTTTGTTTACCAGATTGAGTTTTGTAAACAGATTTTGAAACTTCTGGTTGTAATGGTTGTGAAGAACTTGGTTCCCTTTTGACCGTTTTAACTTCAGATTTTAAAGCCTTTTCAACAGCTTTGATGTTTTGATGTCGTTGTTTCGTTTCTTGTTCCTTAACAGTTCTTTTATCATGTTTTGGTGAAACGGGACGACGTTGAGGGTGAACCTTTTCAGGTGGTGCTTTCTCAACAAATTTATCTTTTGGAGTGTTTGAGCAGTTCTTAATGATATGCCCAAACTCCCCACATTTAAAACACGTTCTCCATTCCACAAACTTAGGAGAATCTGATCGACCAACAGATGTTGAACCCGTAGAACCTTAGGTACTTGCTTTCTCATCACACCCGTTTGTATGTTGAGTGTAATTGTTTTGAATGTTACATTTTAAAAACTTGACTTGTTGTACAAAATCGGTGTTTGATTTGTTTTCAAAAGTCTCAATTTTATCCGTACCCTTTGATGCTACAAATCTGACATTACTGTTTTTCTTCTGATAGCGAGCTCCTTTTGTTTCAAATTTTGATTGAGAAACGTTAGGCTTTTGAGCTCGCCTTTCTGGTTGTTTACCCTTAGAAGCAATAGGTTGTTGCTTTGTTGGTGATTTTTGATTTCCAAATTGTTTCCGGATTTCAGCTTTTGGAATTGGGTCACATTGAGTTACAATGACTCCTGGAATTGTCTTTCCCAAAAACTTGTTTGTATTATCTTCAAAAACTTTATCAATCGAAGATGGATTGACATTTTTAATTGGAAAATCGTGATCTGAATAGATTTTAGAATCACCAACCAAAGTGTACAACACATTACTACTCTTAATGGTAGACACAGATTTCTCGTCATTCTTGACAGGATCTATCACTTGTTTGACAACTGGTTGAATAGCAGGAGTAGGAGGATCACAAAGAATATGATTCTCAATTGGAATTTCTACTCCTTTCATCTTGTCAAGTGATTTATCCTAATCACTTATATCTGATTCTGATTCATCATTAGACGACTCATAGTCCTCAATGATTGGAGGACTTTGTTTCATAGATGTTGAAGTTTCTTGTTGCTCAGATGATGTACTTGAGGAACTGTCCGGTTTGAACCCTAGGCTAGTAGTAAATTCCTCATAATCAAGAGGCACACTGGGTTCATACCGAGGCATATCCTCTTCATCAGGCATATGAGTATAATTATGTCTTAAAGGGGGCGGACACTTCTTATACCCTACGCCTGTCTTGTTTCCTTTCAGTTGTTGAACGTCAATGATGTGATCGAGCACAAATCGGGAGTTAGAATAACTCTCCAACTTTTGCTTGATTGCATCATGCTCGCATTTGGCAATGGCTAGTTCCTTTTTGGTTTCCTCAACGATGTTAATGTAATCGTTAATACTAACTTGTTTATGATAAACAACTTTGTTCACTTCGGAAACACTTCTCTTCAAGGTTTCAATTACAGATTTAAATTCCTTTTCGTTTCTAACCAGAGCCATATTTGCCTCTCTGCACTTAGACAATTCAATAACCAAACTTTGATTATGACTATGAAGCTTTTCATATTCAAGCTTCAAATCTGCACAAGAATTACAAACACTAGGAGAAGGAGTTTCAGAATTTACCTGACTCGTAGAGGCTGAGACATTTGCCATAAAGGCAGTTTGAAAAGAAAAAGATCCGTCTTCAGAGAAGAACTTCTCCATTTCTTTAGATGCTACAGCAGCCTTCTTGATCAGAACTGATTTCTGACATTTCAACTCCTCTACTTCATTTAATAAGTCATCAACATCAGAACTTGCTTCTTCCTTCACATCAGATTCAGAATGATAATCGCTCGAAATAGAACTTTCTTCATCAGAACTCCCGGTATAACCCGAACTGTCGTCACTTTCAGAAAATTCTTCCTTGTGAACGTGCTTGATGTGATTGATGATCTTTGCATAACACGCTATTCCTCCTCCTTGATCACCTTCCCCAAATTGTACAGACCAATTACACCCTTCGTCAGCTTAAACGGTCAATGCTCGATTGGTGTTTGATGGTCCAGACTGGTTCTGATTGTTGTTCACTACTACCATCCTCCTTTCACGATTTTCTTGATTGACAATGACATTGGAAGTACTCGTCTGATTTCTGAATGGGTTCTGATTGCCTTGTTTGCTTGGTCGGGTGCACTCATGTTTGAAGTGCCCCTTTTCGCCACAATTGAAACATGTAACCGCATCTTTATCAAACCCGTACTTCGTATCCTTCTTACTTTCCAACGAAGTTCTTCCCGTTCGACTTATGAAATCCCTTGCCCTTCTAACTGCACTTGTGAACGCCCACTTTATATCCATCAACTCCATTTCATCACTGTCGATTTGTTGATAATCTTCATTGGTCATATTGATGTTTCCAATTTGACCTGCAACCAAACCGCAGTAAGCACTGACCATTCTATTAATGAGTTCCATATGCTCCTTTGCTACTTCAATGCTAACTTGTGAGAGGTTTGAAGTATCGACTCTGACCGTGTTAGGGGTGGAGGATTATTGGTATAATGAGCTTTCTGTTGTTGTGGTTGGGCTTGTTGTTGTGGTTGGACTTGTGGTTGTGATGGAACAGGAATATAAGCCCTCGGATCGAACTGAGGTTGAGTAGTATTAACTTGAGGTGGAGGTTGGGGTGTTGGAATAGGAATATAAGGACTACTTAAATGAGGTGCAGAATAAGCTTGAGCTTGAACACTCATATGCGCTGGCGGATGATAGGCACTCGAACCGAAAACCGGAGGTGGAGCTGATTGTGGAAACGGAAAAGAGCTTGTATTTGACATAAACGCCGTTTGTAACTTCGGGTTGCTGAGCTGAACTGGAACTAGCTAACTGGTTAAAACCTGCAAGATACATTTCGGTATTTTGAGGAGCAGGAATTCGTTTAGCTTTCCGAATTTCTTCATCATTCTTATGTTCCAGCTTCTGAATGAATTCATAAATATTGACATTTGGAGCATCTAGAACGCCCGTATGCTTTAAAAGCTCAATGAATGGGCTCCACTTTAGAGGTAGAGCATCAGCAAATCGAGCAACCATTTCCTGTTGAGTTGCCATAACCCCATAAGCAAACATTTCACTAATCAAATGATAAAAACGTGTAGTCATATCATTTAGGGTTTCATTCTCCAAGAACTGAAATGATTCAATCTCTTTCTTTAATAGATCATGGCGTGACTTTCTAGTAGCTGCATTTCCTTCTCCTCTCGCTACCAATGCATCCCATAATGTTTTCGTATCTTTACAGTAAGAGAATTGATGATAGATTTCTTTGTGAAGCGCTTGTGTAAGAATAGCAAACGCCTTTTTCTCTAAGTCATAGGCTTTCTTGTCATCTTCAAGCATATTATTATAACCCGCTGTAGTTGATGCTGCTACTTCGAGGGCAGGGTTGCATGCAGTAGTGAAACACGTCCAAAGTTCGGTGCTTTGCCCTTGAACGTATGTGTGGAAACGACCCTTCCATGATGGAAAGTTGTTCATGTGATTCAGCTTTGGTGGGCGATTGTTGCTGCCTGTTTCACTCTCGCTAAGCAAAAGATCCTGAATGCTTTGATTTTGATTTGATACCAAGGCCCATTGACTTGCACTTATGGATGGTTGAGGAAACATATTTCTTGCCCACGCGGCTGCCGAAGTTTGATCTTGACCTGGTTGTGAGTCAATACTCCAATCCCACGGACTTGTGCAGCTCATATTTGATGTATGAAGTACAATACCTGATCAAATACTTGAAAACACAATGTTATCACACTTTTACAAACCTTCTGTTTAAAATTGACAACACACTCGACGAAACACTTCCCACGAAACACTTTTGTTTCGTCGAAAAGGCTTATGACGAAACTCAATGTGTTTCATCGAAGATGCTATCGGCGAAACACTTTGGTTTCATCGCTTGTTCGTTTCGTCGTGGATAAGGTCTCAGACAGTTGGTGAAATAGTTGGTGAGATTTTTCAAACACAACCTTATCTTTTACTGACACGGTACAACTCACAACATGTCTAACTTACCAACCCAGGCATGTTCACATATATTTTAATCGATTTTAATCCTTTTTCAATTTCTCTTTTAATTCTAAATTCAAGAACACTGAAGAATCTTTTGAAGGTTCTTTGAAGGTATGAAGAACAACCCAGAAATTTTGAGTTTTCCGGTCACTTAACAATTTTTCGAAACACGAAATTTGCCCAAACTTTCAAATAAAACCTGGTTTTATCACGTGAACAAGCAATATAACAAAGGTTTTTGATAAAACTTTGGCAAACAACAATATTCAAGCAGATTTTAAGCACTTTTTCAGAAAATATGAGTTTTTCAAGAACAATTTTCAGAAAATCAAGAACAACCAGTTTTAACACTTGATAAAAACCGAACTATGTTTGATTTTAAACAAGGATAAGAGCCAATGCTCTGATACCACTTGTAGGTCCCAAAATCTGAGGATCGATAACGAAAACCAAACCCTTGTTTATAACAAACAATGTCACGGGTGCGGAATCCCCGTGAAACGCAATCTATTGATTAAATCAAACACAGTAAGTAAGAACACACGATATAATCAATGAAACGCAATCTATTGATTAAATGGGATGAGAACCAAGATCAACTGATACACACACAGTTTGACAGAATAACTTTCAAGGGTATGCTCTCATCTAGTCTCAAAGTGAAACCAGACAGTGTTTATATAGCAGCCTGGGCCATAACATCGACGAAACCAAAGGTGGGCTCGACAAAACAACATTGGGCCAGACACTGGGCCTGAAGAAGCCCAACAGACGATGAAACAAGTCAGTTTTGTCGCAGATCACGAAGAAACGAGATGAAATGGACATAGCCTGTTTCGTCGTTATGTGTTCGACGAAACACAAGGTGTTTCGACGAAGGCTGCACATGCTGAACTGTTTGCTGCAAACAGACAGTTGCAGCAAACTGTATACAAACACAAACATAAAGACAGTTTTACCCTTATATGCAACATGCATCGTTCATATATCATTACATACCAAAAGGAGACAAAATAAGTCGGACACAAGCGGATAGGAGGATATCCGACTTGGTCGACGGCAAATACAGACTTGATAAACGACAAAAGACCGTACAAAATACAACGATAAACAAGACTAGTTACAGACACAAAAAGGTGCACCAACAGAAATCAATGAACAAGACGATACAATGTTCATGATCTTCAATATGGAGGAACAGTCAAGGATGATTGTTGGTATTTAGATAGTGGTTGCAGTAACCACATGACGGGAAGCAAGGAGTTGTTCATCAAACTGGATGAATCAGTAAAGAAAGAAGTGAGGACCGGCGACGATAAACGGCTGGAAGTGCTAGGCTGCGGTGAAGTATCCATCACAATTAAAAACCAAACTCGAAAAATACCAAACGTATTGATACGTGTGTAGTGTAATATATTTTTAATGTATAATTAAGCCCTTTTTACACCTTTAGCCAAGTTTTAAATTTATAAAACACGATATTTACTAACACTAAACACACATATGGGCAAGTGCACCCATCGTGGACGTAGTATAGTGTTGGTAAGATACCGAGGTCGTCCAAGGACACAAGAGCTTTTAATACCGGTTTATCCTCAATGTCTAATCAAATCAAAAAGTGAGAAAAATGTTTTTAAACTAAGAAAATAAAAACTAACTAAATGCTGAAAAATAAAATAAAATAAAAACAGATAGACAAGATGAATCACTTGGATCCGACTCGTGTATTAGTATAACCTTTGATTATTTTCGCACTTTTGCACTTGTTTAAGAGATTATCTTAGTTATTGTAGTAGGCCCCTCTTTTGAAGGTGACGTTACCCTCAACCCAGTAGTTTGAGTCAGCAAGGATACAATCCTAAAGGGTCGGATTATTCGAAGATAATGAATTAAGTTATTAATGCAAATTATGGTAGGCCCCGCTTTTGGCGGTGACGTTACCCTCGGCTAAGTAGTCTGAGTCAGCAGGGATACAGTCCTAAATAGCCGGGTTATAGTATTAATAGTAGTTAACTTATGAGGGGGTCAAAGAGTTTGGATCCCCGCCATCCAATACCTATGGGCATTGAAGGAGATCCTACTAAATTTGACCCAGGTCCCAAGCAGGACCTCTAAACGCTGAACAAGGGCAAGACCCTTACCAAACCGTTCCCTTAACCCCCGACCAGGTAGCCAACATACCTCCATATAGACCGTGGAGATATGAATGGTGAAAATCTTTTATTTTATATAGACAGTAAAATAATGCCAAGACACCACGGACAAACGATAAGGAAAGATCACCTTCAACATAAGCAACTAGTTATTAAAGTCATTAATACAAAACCAAATAAAAAGTGCAAAAGATTAAAAATAAAAAGTATTATACTAAACACTTGTCTTCACCAAGTGATGTAAGAGACTTAGGCAAACATGGCCTTGATTGTCAAGAACTCTTACGATCAATCTTGGATCCCGAGACGACTCACACACTCTATGATGGACAATGGATGATGGTGGTGGATGATGGTGTTATGGTGGTGGTAGGTGGTGGATGAAGTGTGAGAGAGGTGGTGTGCCAAGGGATGAGATGAAATGAAACCAAGCACCCCTATTTATAGGCTGAACAGAAGGCTGGGCACGGCCCCGTGTCCGCTGGACACGCCCCCGTGCCCGTCTGACACTCTCTCTCCTCATTAATTGTAATTCGCAATTACAATTAATGCGCCTGCTGTACTTTCACCACGCCCCCGTGCTCACTGGACACGGCCCCGTGGTGGGCAATGGAAGCTTCTACCAGTTTGTCTTTTATGCTGCTTCTTGGGCACGGCCCCGTGCTGGCTGAGCACGGGGCGTGTTCAGGCTTCTGTTTTCTCTTCTTTGCTTTGGAGGATGCCGTTGAGGGTCCGGGCAGTCTACTTTTATTCCTTTCCTTGTATTTATGCTAGAATTAGTTGTCTTTTTGCTTCTTTTGTGAATTTGAGCTCATTTCATCCTGAAAATACAAAAGGAAGACAAAAACACTTTTTTTCCAACATTAGTACTTAAAAAGGGTTAGTTTTATGCCTTAATTGATGTGATTTATATGTTGCATTTTACACACATCAAATACCCCCACACTTGAACTTTTACTTGTCCTCAAGCAAAACTCTTTAAAATGTGGCTTACACTCCCAAATGGAATAGGTAGAAGAGAAAGTTTTTGGCTTGTCATAGACTGTCGGGAATCCAAGATCTTTTTAGGTTTTATTTTTATTTATTCACAATCCTATTCATTATGATTTATTGAGAACGTCTCATAGGATAAATTACTTATTTGGGCATAACATGCCTTTTTTAAAATTCCATTTATATACAAGCTCACATACCTCACGGAATAAATCACTCAACACTCGGCCGTAGGTGTATTTTTAGTGAATCACTCGAGAGCGGCATGGAACTCACGCCTTCCATAGGCTTGCCAAGCAATCAATCCTCCTCCTTTTTAACTTTTTACCTTTGTAAATATCAAGAGGACTTTTTGGGTGAAAGGTTAGGCTTGGGCTAAAGGTGGGTGGTTGGGTTAGTGGTTAGTAAAAGGGCGAAAAGCGTAAAAAGCGTCGGTTTTCGAAAATATTTTTTTTAGTGACTTTTTATTTTGAAGTATTTCTCCAAACAAGCTTTTGTTTGTATAGCTTTGTTTGTTTTTAACTTCATCATCATAAAATTTTTTTTTTAGTCACATAAAAGAACGAGCTTGCGAAAAACCGAGCTTTGTTACTAAAATAAGGGGTGAAAAATAAAAAGGTTTTTGGTGGGTAAAAAGGGTTTTAGGGTAATGAAATGAAAGGTTTAGGCTCAAAGGGGTTAACTAGGGGGATTTTGGGTAGGTGGTAAAAAAAATTGAAAAATAATGGTGTAGAAAGAAAAAAAATGGTTAGTCCTAATGCCTCCATCATTTACTTACTTGGGTTTAAGTTGGTAAGGACCGGGAATGAATCGCCATGGCAAGTTCTAGAGTTGTAAGAACCAAGCGGCTATTCACACAAGAAACGAAAAATGAGCATTTAGTCTAAAGATGTAAATTTGTATGCTCAATAAAGGCTCAAAACTCACTTTTGTGGGAATGGGTTTTTAATGTGATCAAGTATATATAATCGAATTTTAACTAGACTTATTATGCCGTTTCGTAATTTTCTTATGTTGGTTCTTTGTTATCAAGACGCTTTCGGTTGTAAATTTTATAAAAATATAACCTTATTAATCTTGTGATTCCTAACTTAAACTTTAGACAAGTAAAAATGAAAGGATTTTTGAAAAAAAATTCGGGGTGTTTAGCGGTTCCAATAGAATTTTGTGTAAGGCTTGTTGTTAGGACTTGCAAAATTTCAAAGTGTTAGCTTCCCCCCCACACTTAAATTACACATTGTCCTCAATGTGTCCCAAAAATAAATTTTTAGGTTGACTGGATGTGTGGTGTGGTGTTAAAAAGCAAAGATTTATGTTATCCCGTGTCCACTGGACACGACCCCGTGGCGAACTGCCAGTATTGAAAACTTACAGAAGATGAACACGGGGGCGTGTCGGCTGGACATGGCCCCGTGTCTGGCAAATAATTGCAGGTCAGTAACCAAACAGCAGGTCTGGGAGATGAACACGGGGGCGTGTCGGCTGGACACGTCCCCGTGTGGACAGTCTGTGAGCCTGAAAAACAGGTTTCGTCTCCCGGTTTCTCCATTTTGGGCCTGTAAGTGCTAAGGTTTAGCACTCTAACCCTTGCATTGTACCTGTTTCATCACTTAATACCACACCAAGCAAACATAAAACATCCTACATTACCATAGTTAATTGTCTCCGAACATAAAGTAGAAAAATAAAACGGAAATAAAAAGTAGTCAAGGAAAGTAAATTGTTTAACAAGTGGCACGCAGGCCATAAATTGTTCGGTAGAAAAGGGTACTTAAACATGTGGGCTCACCATCAACCCGCCCCTTATCTCTTCAAACGTCCATGTCTTCACCGCTATCATCACCTCCATCCCCATGCCCCGCCATGTACTCCCGAATGCTACCGATATCATCTTGTATATCGTTGATGTTGCGCTCAATAGCTCCAACCCGGTGGTATGTGTTGTTGGCGAGGTTGTAGGTGTTCCTGGTACACATGAGGTTTTCCTGCAAAAGATCATGTAAGCTTTGAAAGTTAGGAAAACCGCCTCCTTGTGAGGAGGATTGACCCGGATCACCATGGGGTTGGTACTGGTAGTGGGGAGGTGGTGCGTGGAGAACTAGGGCCTCTTGTGGGTTCCATGCATAGCCTTGTGTCCTTTGGAAGCTCACCGTCCCGTCTTCTGCCTCATAAAGTAAGTTCATGGCTCGGCAAATGTGGTAGTCAACTCGTCCCGACCATGGACTCCTTTCAAAGGACCTTGGAATTCTCGTGAAATGCTTGAAAAGACGGTACACCCATCCCCCAAAGAAGATAGGCATTGGAGCGTGAGCAAGGCGATTCAGGTGCATGTTTCGTAACAAGAGATATGGAATATCGAGAGGCTTCTGGTTGTGGATGCAGTGAAGGACAACCAAATCTTTCAACCCTACAACGCCACTACTGTCGTGACGCTGGTTTAGCGAGTAGGTGAGGAGCCTGTGAATGTAGCGGTAAAGCGGGTCCCTCAGTTTGGTACTCTTGGTGCTACTACGGTTGTAGATTCCTTCACCGATCTGAGCCCATGCGGCTTGACGTTCATTTACATCCAAGTCTCGTAATCCCCCGGTATTATCCTCATTCCCCGATTCCTCTTCCCCGTACAATCCTATTATAGCTCCAAACTGTGCCATGGAGATCGAGTACCTCGTCCCGCCACACCGAAATGCAACCCCTTCATTGTCAAACGGGTCACACCTCGAGGTGAAATTGAAAGTACTGTAGAACTCCATGGTGCATTGATGCACCGACCGAAGCCGAGTGTTCAATGCAACTGCTAGTGGCCCTGTCACGATGTTGTTGAATCGGTCTAGCTGGTTCACCATGGTTAACAGGTCCGTGCATGCTCGCCTAGGATACTGCTCGGGTCTTGTTTGGAGTGTCTCATATCATGCCCTAGCGTCGAGTTCGCTTGCGTTGAACCTTGTGAACTTTGACATCTGAAAGAATACACCAAAAGTTAGTACGAAACTAGGATATTTGGAGCGAAACTGCAAACAGTGGGCTGGACACGGCCCCGTGTTCAGTGGACACGGCCCCGTGTCCAGGCGTCTGTAACCCAAAAACTTCATTTTTCGTCCCGGTTTCGAAAACCTGAAAATTTTTAGCCCAATAGCAGCGGTTTCCCCCGAAAATGAAACCCTAAGTGTCGTTTTTCCCAAAACAAACCTTTTACCCTTCCAATTTTGTCTTTTTCGGGTCAAAAAACAAGGGTTTGGGGTTTTTGTGGGAAATCGAACGAATCTATCAACAATACATGTTTATTTACTTTCTACTACACTAATCTAAACTACTACTAACAGATTGCATCAAAAATTTGAAGTTCGATCCGGATGAACACGAAGAACCCTAGATTTTTCCCCAATTTTTGATGTTTTAACTACATGCAAGTAACTAATCTAACTACTAAAGATGATAGAATCATACCTTGATGTTGTTAAACGTGGTAGTGACGTCGGAAATATGCGGAAAATCGCCTGGAACCAGAGCGTTTTCGGCAATACGGGGCGTGTGGAATGAGGTAACTGTTATGAAAAGAGGGTTTTATCCCGACAGTTGCCTCGACACGGCCCCGTGTCCAGCGGACACGGCCTCGTGCCGAGCAAAGTTTTTTTTTTTTTGTGCTCGTGTGCATGCCCCTTTTTCCGAAAATGGTTAGAAGACTTACCGGTTTTTGACGTACACTTGCCTGTTCGTAACATGTCGGGTACGAGTTTATTCGTTAACCGTTTGAAGTGAGATCTCCTCTTCCTCATCCTCAATGGAACCTCGGTAGAGTTTTAGCCGTTGGCCATTGACTTTAAATGGTATCCCATTTCGAGTTTTAATTTCTACTGCACCGTGCGGAAAAACATGGGTGACGGAAAAAGGTCCTGACCATCTAGATTTTAGCTTACCAGGAAATAATCGAAGTCGTGAATTAAACAATAGAACCTGATCTCCTACCCGAACTTCATTAGACTTAATATATTTATCATGTAAATTTTTCATTCTTTCCTTATAAATTTCGGAGTTAGAATATGCATAATTCCTTAGTTTGTCTAATTCGTTCATTTGACAAAATCGATTTTTACCGGCAGTTTCTAAATCTAAGTTCACATTTTTTATTGCCCAGTAGGCTTTGTGAGCTATTTCTACTGGCAAGTGACAACTTTTTCCATAGACGAGCTTATATGGGGTTGTGCCTATAGTGGTTTTATAAGCGGTTCGAAAGGCCCATAAAGCATCGTCTAATTTGTCGGCCCATTCCTTTTTATTTAGTCCTACGGTTTTTTCAAGTATTCGTTTTAAACCTCGATTAGTCACTTCGGCTTGCCCATTTGTTTGAGGGTGATATGCTGTTGAGACCCGGTGATAGACCCCATACCTTGTTAATATTTTTTCGAGTTGATGATTGCAAAAATGGGTACCTCTATCACTTATCAAAGCTTTTGGTGTCCCGAAGCGAGAAAATAATTTTTTCAGAAATTTTACCACTACTCTTCCATCATTTGTTGGAAGAGCCTCGGCCTCCGCCCATTTAGACAAGTAATCGACTGCCACAAGTATATATTTGTTTCCTTTTGACGGCGGGAAAGGTCCCATGAAATCGAGTCCCCACACATCAAAGATTTCACAAACGAGAATGCCATTTTGAGGCATTTCGTTTTTGGAAGAAATATTACCTGATCTTTGGCAGGCATCACATGTCTTTACAAGGTTTTGTGCATCCTTGTAAATGGTTGGCCAATAAAACCCTGAATCAAATACCTTTCGTGCGGTACTTGCGGCACCATGATGTCCTCCGTATGGACCTTCATGACAATGACGGAGAATTCTTCGTGCTTCATTACCATGGACACACCTTCGGATGAGCTGGTCGGCACACATTTTGAAAAGATAGGGGTCTTCCCAAAAGTAATGCTTTACATCAGCAAAGAATTTCTTTCTTTGATGATGTGGCCATCCTTTGGTGACTATACCGCTAGCTAGGTAATTAGCATAGTCGGCATACCATGGCTCTTGTCTACACTCCATCATCTCCAAGGATTCTGTCGGAAATTTCTCATTGATTTGCTCGTCCCTGGTTGTTTCCAAAGCTGGGTCTTCTAGGCGCGAGAGATGATCTGCAGCAGTGTTTTCTGCTCCTCTTTTGTCCTTGATTTCGATGTCGAATTCTTGGAGGAGTAGAATCCATCTGATCAAACGGGGTTTTGCGTCTTGTTTCTTGAAGAGGTACCTGATGGCTGCATGGTCTGTATAGACTACAGTTTTAGAAAGAACAAGGTAAGAACGGAATTTATCAAAAGCAAACACTACTGCTAGTAATTCTTTTTCTGTAGTTGTATAATTTTCTTGTGCATCATTAAGCGTTTTACTAGCATAATAGATTGGGTGAAAATGCTTTTCTTTTCTTTGTCCCAAGACTGCTCCAACAGCAAAGTCACTTGCATCACAAATGATTTCGAAAGAAAATTTCCAATCGGGCGCTATCATGATGGGTGCATTGACTAGCATTTCTTTGAGGGTTAGAAATGCTTGATTGCATTCCTTGTCAAAGATGAAGGGTGCATCTTTTTCAAGTAATTTTGTTAGAGGTCTTGAAATTTTTGAAAAGTCCTTGATAAACCTTCTATAAAATCCGGCATGCCCTAAGAAACTTCTGATTGCTCTTACGGAGGATGGTGGAGGTAATCGAGAAATAGTTTCTATTTTTGCTCGATCAACTTCCATTCCTTCGCTTGAGATTTTGTGACCGAGTACTATTCCCTCTGTTACCATGAAATGGCATTTTTCCCAGTTAAGGGCGAGGTTAGTTTCCTCACATCGGGATAGCATTCGTTCAAGATTATCGAGGCATTGGTCATATGAATCTCCAAAGATGGAAAAGTCGTCCATGAAGACTTCCATTGTCTTTTCTATCATATCATGGAAAATGGCCACCATACAACGTTGGAATGTTGCAGGCGCATTACATAGACCGAATGGCATGCGTCGATATGCGAAAGTTCCGTAGGGACATGTGAAAGTTGTTTTCTCTTGGTCTTCTGGTGCTATCGGTATTTGAAAGTAACCTGAAAAAACCATCTAAGAAACAATAAAATTTATGACCGGATAGTCGTTCTAACATTTGATCAATGAAGGGTAAAGGAAAGTGGTCTTTCCTTGTTGCTTCATTTAATCGCCTATAATCTATACAAACTCTCCATCCTGTGACGGTTCTCGTTGGTATTAATTCATTTTTCTCATTAGTTATTACCGTCATACCTCCTTTCTTTGTGACTACTTGGACGGGACTTACCCACGGACTATCGGAGATAGGGTAGATTAGTCCGGCGTCAAGCAGCTTGATGACTTCATTTTTAACCACTTCTTGAACATTGGGATTCACTCTTCGTTGTGGTTGAATTACTGTTTTGTAGTCATCATTCATTAAAATTTTGTGCGTGCACATGGAAGGGCTTATTCCTTTAATATCTACAAGCTTCCAAGCGATCGCGTTTTTGTGTTTTTTAAGCAGATTAACTAATTTCTCTTTTTCTATGTTACTTAATTTGGAAGAAATAATTACAGGTAAACTACCATCTTTGCCTAGGAAAGCATATTCCAAACCTTTAGGAAGTTCTTTGAGCTCAATGGGCGGGTCTTTAGAAGACGCCGTATTTTGTTGCTCATCTAGATTAAGAACCTTAAAGGTTTGTTCTATGGCTATCTCTTCTTCGACAAAGTGGTCATCTTCTTTAGTTGTATCGGGTGGTTCAGCTTCATCTTCACTTAGGGGGTCATTATTGCCAAAAGGATATTTCATTGAACGCTCAAGATCTATGCTCCTTTTGAATGCCCCTAATTGAAGAGGTAGATTGTTGAATTTCCGGTTTTTCAATGCTTTATGAGTTTGTACAAAAGGTTTTCCCAAGGCTAGAGGGGCGTCATCAAGGATGACGAAGTCAGTTGGGATTACCAATTGATTTGTGTGAACCAAAACATCTTCAACTACACCGATTGATCTTATCACTTTTCGATCGGATAGAAAAATGGGTATTTGAAGTGGAGTAAAATCACTAATACTTAATTTTTCAAAAATGTAGTTAGGCATTATGTTAACACAAAGATCTTTATCAATGGTGATATTACTAATAAATGAATTTTGAAAGAAACATGGAACCGGTGTAATGTTAATTTCAAAAGGGTCTTCTTTTATTAGCGAAGTTTGATCATTAGTTAACTTAACACTTACTAATTCTTTGATTTTAGCACTAGTGTTTAACTCTTTTAAAAACTTGGCATGAGGGGTTACTAAACAATGATTTTCGAAAGTAGGTGACAAGAGGTTAATTTCTTCAAAATTAGACTCTTCTTGAATTTTAACATTATCGGACTCACCTTTTTCGTTGTTTAACTCATGTGTCGGTTTTTCACTTTCTTGTTCTTCCATTTTTACATCTTCAACTATCTCTACGTTATTATTACTATTTAACTCTTCTCTTGCGCGGGACTCCTCTTCCCTTGCACGAGATTCTTTCATGTAACGTTCGATAGTTTTAATGTGTTCTAATATCCTATTGGTCACTTCGGTGAGAGAAAAAGAATTTGGATCCTCAAAGCTTGAATCCAGTTGTTCAATCCTTGGCTCCTCATAGTACTCATATGAAGTAGATGGTTCACACCATTGTTCTTCATTGTAAGTATATGATGGATAAGGGTCGAAACTTTGTTCTTCATAGTACTCATATGAGGTGGGTTGTTCACGCCATGGTTCCTCATAATGAGAGTATAAAGGTGGTGGCTCATATCTTGAATCTTCAAAGTATGAGTATGAAGGCTCATACCTTGGTTCATCAAAAATATGAGTATGAGGGAGGAGGTTCATACCTTTGGTCTTCATAGGATGTATATGAAGTTGATGGCTCGTACCTGGGCTCCTCATAATAATTGTATGAATCGGATGGTTGATATGAAGTATTATATTGAACCGAGCGTGCGTTATGACAATTAGTGCAATAATTACCCCTATAATCATCCTCATCATAGGTGCAGTTGTAGCCTCTTGAGTATTGATCCATAAGAATCACTCAACAGACCACAACTGAGTCTCGGGACCAGAAAACAAAAATAAAGACGGAAACAGAAGCTGGACACGGCCCCGTGTTGGGTGAACACGGCCCCGTGTTCAGGGTCTGTATCTGGGCGTTTTAATTAAAGTTACTGGTCACGTTGAGCACGGGGGCGTGTTCAGCGAGCACGGCCCCGTGGTCAGACTCTGTATCTGGGTATCTAACTAAAAATATGCAGCACGGGGGCGTGTTCAGCGAGCACGGCCCCGTGTTCAGGCTACTGTAAATGCAAACTAAACTAAAATGCAGAAAAATGTGCGCGCGTTTTGAAAAGGTTTTGAAAAACTGATTAGGCCGTCGATTTTAAGCTTTCTTAAAATCCTTGTGTCCCCGGCAACGGCGCCAAAAACTTGATGCGTGTGTAGTGTAATATATTTTTAATGTATAATTAAGCCCTTTTTACACCTTTAGCCAAGTTTTAAATTTATAAAACACGATATTTAGTAACACTAAACACACATATGGGCAAGTGCACCCATCGTGGACGTAGTATAGTGTTGGTAAGATACCGAGGTCGTCCAAGGACACAAGAGTTTTTAATACCAGTTTATCCTCAACGTCTAATCAAATCAAAAAGTGAGAAAAATGTTTTTAAACTAAGAAAATAAAAACTAACTAAATGCTGAAAAATAAAATAAAATAAAAACAGATAGACAAGATGAATCACTTGGATCCGACTCGTGTATTAGTATAACCTTTGATTATTTTCGCACTTTTGCACTTGTTTAAGAGATTATCTTAGTTATTGTAGTAGGCCCCTCTTTTGAAGGTGACGTTACCCTCAACCCAGTAGTTTGAGTCAGCAAGGATACAATCCTAAAGGGTCGGATTATTGGAAGATAATGAATTAAGTTATTAATGCAAATTATGGTAGGCCCCGCTTTTGGCGGTGACGTTACCCTCGGCTAAGTAGTCTGAGTCAGCAGGGATACAGTCCTAAATAGCCGGGTTATAGTATTAATAGTAGTTAACTTATGAGGGGGTCAAAGAGTTTGGATCCCCGCCATCCAATACCTATGGGCATTGAAGGAGATCCTACTAAATTTGACCCAGGTCCCAAGCAGGACCTCTAAACGCTGAACAAGGGCAAGACCCTTACCAAACCGTTCCCTTAACCCCCGACCAGGTAGCCAACATACCTCCACATAGACCGTGGAGATATGAATGGTGAAGATCTTTTATTTTATATAGACAGTAAAATAATGCCAAGACACCACGGATAAACGATAAGGAAAGATCACCTTCAACATAAGCAACTAGTTATTAAAGTCATTAATACAAAACCAAATAAAAAGTGCAAAAGATTAAAAATAAAAAGTATTATACTAAACACTTGTCTTCACCAAGTGATGTAAGAGACTTAGGCAAACATGGCCTTGATTGCCAAGAACTCTTACGATCAATCTTGGATCCCGAGACGACTCACACACTCTATGATGGACAATGGATGATGGTGGTGGATGATGGTGTTATGGTGGTGGTGGGTGGTGGATGAAGTGTGAGAGAGGTGGTGTGCCAAAGGATGAGATGGAATGAAACCAAGCACCCCTATTTATAGGCTGAACAGAAGGCTGGGCATGGCCCCGTGTCCGCTGGACACGCCCCCGTGCCCGTCTGACACTCTCTCTCCTCATTAATTGTAATTCGCAATTACAATTAATGCGCCTGCTGTACTTTCACCACACCCCCGTGCTCACTGGACACGGCCCCGTGGTGGGCAATGGAAGCTTCTACCAGTTTGTCTTTTATGCTGCTTCTTGGGCACGACCCCGTGCTGGCTGAGCACGGGGCGTGTTCAGGCTTCTGTTTTCTCTTCTTTGCTTTGGAGGATGTCGTTGAGGGTCCGGGCAGTCTACTTTTATTCCTTTCCTTGTATTTATGCTAGAATTAGTTGTCTTTTTGCTTCTTTTGTGAATTTGAGCTCATTTCATCCTGAAAATACAAAAGGAAGACAAAAACACTCTTTTTCCAACATTAGTACTTAAAAAGGGTTAGTTTTATACCTTAATTGATGTGATTTATATGTTGCATTTTACACACATCACGTATTTTATGTAAAGGGCTTGAAACACAACCTTTTAAGCGTAGGGCAACTTATACAAAAAGGGTATGTGGTTGTGTTCAAAAAAGATCAATGTATAATCAAGGATGCAAGCAACAAAACTGTTGGAGAAATTAAAATGACGAGTAATAAGATGTTTCCACTTCGTCCAAGTAGTGATATAAACCTTGCAATGACCATGACAACAAAGGAAATGTCTGTATTATGGCATAAAAGATATGGTCATGTAAATATGGATACACTAATCAATATGGAGAACAAAGGATTGGTGCGCGGATTACCCAAAATCATGAAGGACGGGAGTGTATGTGAAGGATGTGTCTCGGGTAAACAGGTAAGGAAGTCTTTTCAAAGGAAAAACACGTGGCAAGCCAATAAACCCTTACAGTTAGTTCACTCCGATATATGTGGTCCTATGAGGACTGAATCAATAGGAGGATGCAGGTATTTCATTACCTTTATCGACGATTATTCAAGAAAAACATGGGTGTACTTTCTCAAATTTAAATCAGAGGCATTGAATTTCTTCAAAACATTCAAAGCCTTGAATTAAAGACAGTCTGAACATTTGATCAAAACTCTAAGAACCGATCGAGGGGGAGAATACTGTAGTGAGGCATTTCAAGATTATCTAAGAATGAATGGAATACGTCATTAACTCACAAATAGCTATACACCCCAACAGAATGGAGTAGCAGAAAGGAAGAATAGAACGTTGATGGAATTGAGTAGAAGCATAATGAATGTTAAGCAATTACCAAACTGTTACTGGGCAGAAGCAATTGCCTGTGCTACATATATTCTAAACCGAACCATTACCAAGACCAGACCCAATATAAATCCCTATGAAGCTTGGTATGGTGATAAGCCCAATGTAGAGCATTTAAAGGTTTTCGGCTGCTTAGCTTATGCCCACGTTCCAAAGCAACATCGAGACAAGCTAACTGAAAAATCTGAAAAGACGGTATTCGTTAGGTACAGTGAGCACAGTAAAGGTTACAAATTATACAATCCACAAACTAATAAAATTATTATAAGCCGCGATGTAGCGTTTAATGAAAGCAAACAGTGGGTTATACACTCAGAAAGTTCAGATGCTCCGTTTGTAATATCAGACATAGACGAAACTCAATCTCAAGAATATGCAGGATCAGACACGATACAAGAAGAACAGATACCTGCCGATGTACCTGAGCATAATGAATCAGTAATTCCAGAAAATGAGGAGCCGCATCAAGAGATTGATCATAATCAGCATAACGAGAACGAATCCACAGTAGAACCTGCACAGCAACGTGAAGATAATTCCTCCTCATCAGATTCGGAGAATGAGATCATTTGTACTAAAAACATAAATAACATATATCGAAGAACTAGAGCCCTCACAGAAGCAGAAGTTAGGCAGAAGTACAATGAGAATCAAGTTGTTAATTTCGTTCTTTATACTAGTTCTGATCCTACATCATTTGAAGAAGCCAGCCAGGATCCAAGATGGATGGAAGCAATGAACAAAGAAATAGAGTCAATTCATAAAAATCAAACATGGGAACTTGTAGATCCTCCTTCGCAGCAAAAACCGATTGGTGTTAAATGGATTTACAAAACAAAGTATGATGAGAAAGGTAACGTGGACAAGTACAAGGCCAGGTTGGTTGTAAAAGGGTACAAACAGAAGTATGGCATAGACTATCAGGAAGATTTTGCTCCAGTAATTAGATTCGAAACAGTCCGTTTAGTGTTGGCTCTTGCAGCTCAATATGAATGGCATCTCCATCAAATGGATGTAAAAACAGCTTTTTTTAAATGGCAAACTAGAAGAACAAGTGTATATCGAGCAACCTCAGGGCTAGGTTAAAAAGGGAGAAGAGAAAAAGGTATGCTTTCTCAAACGAGCTCTATATGGTCTGAAACAAGCTCCTAGGGCGTGGTATAGTCGAATAGATGCATACTTTGTTAAGAACGAATTCAAAAAATGCATCTATGAACATACACTGTATATCAAAGATACAAATGAAGGAAAAATTATAATTTGTCTGTATGTGGACGACTTAATAATAGCAAGTAGCTCGAAGAAACTAATTTCAGAATTCAAAAGTTCAATGAAAAGGAATTTGAAATGACGGATATGGGTCGATTACATTACTTCCTCGGCATGGAGGTCACATATGAAAATGGAAATATCACTCTATCACAAAAGAAGTACATGAAAAATCTTTTAGAGAAGTACAGGATGACACATTGCAACACGGTATCAACTCCAATGGAATATGGATTAAGATTATCCAAAGATGACCCAGAAGAGTTTGTAGATGAAGGGATATATCGTAGCCTAGTCGGAAGCTTAATGTATTTGACGAACACTAGACCAGACATTATGTTTGCAGTCAGCAAAATAAGTAGGTTCATGGAATGTCCAAAGAAAAGCCACTGGGAAGCAGCAAAACATATACTAAAATATATCAAAGGGACCCAAGAATAAGGAGTTACATATTCAAAAGGGGGAAAGAAACATCTAATGGGGTTCAGTGATAGCGATTATGCCGGAAATATAGATGACAGCAAGAATACCTCAGGATATATTTTTCATCTAGGGACTGGACCTATATCTTGGCAATCAAAAAAACAAAAGGTGGTAGCGTTGTCTTCAACGGAAGCCGAATACATGGCCCTTTCTCTAACAGGATGTCAAGCTTTATGGATCAAAGGAATCCTAGATGATTTGCAAGGAAAAGAAGACTACTCAATCCCAATATTTTGTGACAACAAATCGACCATTTGTCTAGCCAGAGATCCGGTATATCATGGCAAAAGTAAGCACATAAGAGTCAAGTATCATTTTATTAGGGACCTAATCAAGAAAAGGGAAGTGGAAGTTTTGTTCTGCACAACAAAAGATCAATTAGCGGACATTATGACGATAGCTCTCCAGCCAAAGGACTTTACTCGGTTAAAGGAGTTGCTGCACATGAATCTGAAACGATCAAGCTTACGGGAGGGTGTTAGACGGATGTTTATAAGCTAGATCATATTATTATTATTATTATTATTATTATTATTATTATTATTATTATTATTATTATTATTATTATTATTATTATTATTATTATTATCTTTATTATTTTATCCTAAGTTACTATATGGCAGTTACTACCAATATTGTTTATGTATATATTCGTATGTAACATAACCGGATGGATCATCAATTCATTCTTATGAACACAAAACTTCGTTCCACAAAACCCTAAATCTGGAAATCTAACAGGATGCTCTTAGTCGGGTATATAATTCGCATGTGTTAGCTATCTCAATTACTAAACCAACGTGGGTGACAGACCTCTGGATTTAAAATTCTATGAAATGGCAACTAGGAAAGAACTTTTGACCAAACTGTTGAACCATCGCACCGAGAGTCAACCATTCATGGTGAAAGATGGCTTGTTGTACCACCACAATAAGATATTTGTTCCATAATATAAACCTATTGGGATATTGTAAGACCCTAATACGTATTTGACTAAAAGTCGCAGCGGAAGTTCAAGCCATAAACTTTCTTTCATTATAAACACCTTAACTTATTTAAAAATTAACTTTAACATAACTCTTTCACATAAATCCATCAATCGACTTATTTACTAAGTAGAAACATAGCTTATGTTTACTACATTATATACATCAACGTTCCCGTACAATCTCACTAGTGACTCGATCCTCGATCTCTGTTCCTTGATGATCCTCATGACTCGTACTACCTGCGCTCACCACATTAAATTCATAACATTAGTACGCATTATAAACATACAAGATTTATTCACGTTTACTTTTTGTTCCGTTAATTCTTTACATCCCAGCTTTCCATCTGATCGTACATTCCGTGGTGAGACTTTCTCATTGTACCTGCGTTACACTTCGTTCACAAGGCACACTATTATTATCGTCAATACTCAATTTCATTGAATACATGCGTATATACTTTCATACATACTTACATATGTGCATCCGTTCACACATAACTACTTACAAACCTACGTACCTACATTCATACGTACGTTCCTACATACGTGCATACCTACATACATACATGCATACATGTCTACATACATACCTATTACATGCCTTCTCACAACCCTACATACGTGCACACACTTTCGTACATACTCACTTGGATATATATATACACATACACATACTACCTACATACACACCTACATACATACATACATACATACATACATACATACATACATACATACATACATTCATTCATACATACCACTTATATTCACACATACATACATACATACCTTCATACGTATCTACTTAAGGAAATTCTTAACTTAGAATCCCACATTTAGGTACCATATTACTACATATTCTTTAGGATCCCACATTTGGTACCATATTACTACATATTCTTTAGGATCCCACCTTTGGGTACCATATTACTACATATTCTTTAGGATCCCACCTTTGGGTACCATATTACTACATATTCTTTAGGATCCCACCTTTGGGTACCATATTACTACATATTCTTTAGGATCCCACCTTTGGGTACCATATTACTACATATTCTTTAGGATCCCACCTTTGGGTACCATATTACTACATATTCTTTAGGATCCCACCTTTGGGTACCATATTACTACATATTCCTTAGGATCCCACCTTTGGGTACCATATTACTACATATTCTTTAGGATCCCACATTTGGGTACCATATTAATACATATTCTTTAGGATCCCACCTTTGGGTACCATATTACTACATATTCTTTAGGATCCCACCTTTGGGTACCATATTACTACATATTCTTTAGGATCCCACCTTTGGGTACCATATTACTACATATTCCTTAGGATCCCACCTTTGGGTACCATATTACTACATATTCTTTAGGATCCCACATTTGGGTACCATATTAATACATATTCTTTAGGATCCCACCTTTGGGTACCATATTACTACATATTCTTTAGGATCCCACCTTTGGGTACCATATTACTACATATTCTTTAGGATCCCACATTTGGGCCCCCTACCCGTCGGCGACGCCCTCTAGTTTTTGCAGTTTTCTGCAGGTTCGTTTCGTCGTCCGTACGCACTAAAACGCACGTAACTTTTGAACCGTTTACCCGTTTGACCTCCCGTTTCTTCCTACATGCTTGTAAATTCACATTCTATCATATGAACTTAAAATCTTACCTCCGGATTACAGAAATCCTTAACTTACATACATTCGACTTAACTATTTTCTAACTATTTGACCCGTTAAGGGTATTCGCGCATTAATTGGTCTATGACTGACCAAACCATCATCCCCACTTCCATACTTGTCCAAAACATTACTCTAATCGAATAACTTGCTTCTAAACCACTTTTAAGTTCGTTTACCCCAAAATACCCATCATGGGCATTTTGGTCAACCTTAAACCCATCATTTACGACGAAAGACTTTAACACATATTTGACCTCAAACATCATATTTAATTCATTACAACACTTTATTACTTACTTGTACTACGAAGTGATTACGGAAATCACTTACCTTGTGCATCCGTGTTCATAACCGCTTCCTTGCCTCATCTTGACCCGTTGGCCTTCCATGCTTGGTCCATGCTAGTGTGGTTCCTATTCTTTCATGCCGTCATGCCATAATAATGTTAGTATTTATACTTATTCATATTAACATACATTTTTCCAACTCTTATCTACATTGACTTCCACTAACACGCATACGACATGATTTGTCAACCACTTAGATCATATTAATGACATCATATTAATTTCATACATAATGTCGTATAACACATACAACTATATGATCGCCTAGTCGCTTACACAATATACACATACTTATGCTTTCTTAACTCTACATTCGACAACCGCATTGTTCGACATTCGCACAATCAAATTATCATCTTACATATGTACACGACATAATTCCAACATTATCACTTATCAATAAACTACGCATCACATATTCGTACACATTTGCTCTCAATCACCATGAATCAAATGCATAAAGTATATGGCGAGCATTACATCATTGGGACATAAGGTACAAGTTCCTAATGCATAATTTTACCAAACCATACATTCAAATCCGAATTCTCATAATGACTCCACCTTAAGCATACTTAACTTATTATTTTGCTAATGGCTACACCATAAGCACCTTCTATACATAATTACCCATAACTTTCATACAATTTCACAAATTTTGCTCTCTTAGGCATTTCATCGAACACTTGGCGGATGTACTACTAACAAAACATTATCTACAAGCATTCTTTGCAAATTCTTACTAACTCATATCAAGATCATCAAATTCCACTAAAATCATGTAATTTTCATACTATACCCAAATTAACTGACCATCACTCATTACATACAACATCATACATCAATCTTACACAACAAATGAACATGCATGATTATCCATATCATCATCTTCACTACCACAAGTGGGTTTCATCCAAAATCATCAAATTACTTAGAATCTTGCATAGTTCATGTTCTATAATGTGATTCTAACACATCTACATGATCAATTTCATACAATTTCATGGATTGACCATAACCCACTTCATAGCAAGATCATCAAATCATAAAATACAACTTACCACATGTTTGTTAGGGCTAGATCATCAAGAAAACGAGTTCATGCATCGGATTTGAGCCTAATTTCCTTGTCAATTTGAAGCTTTCTTGAGAACTAGGGTTTCACCCCTTTTTTTCTTCTCCCTGATCGTTCTCACACACACACACATCTAGTGTGTGTGAGATTTTGTTTTTAATTAAATTCAGATTCATATTTGGCAACCTTAGTCCCTCATGTTCTCTCTTATTTATTTAACCCCCATTATTTTCCATTCTCAATTGATAGCCAACACTATCTAACCAAGTTAGATAGCTTGGTTATTTGTGAAATATCCCACTTAACTAATAAATCCTACTTACTTATGCCAACCAAATAAAATGTCCAAATAAAATATTTAGACCCGAGTTTTGGGGCGTTACAAATCTACCCTCCTTAAAAGAGGTTTCGTCCCCGAAACCTTGCTCATTCTTACTCTTACCCTCCTTTCTTTGTACTCATTTAGAGTGCGTAATACAATACGAATATATTCACGATCTTGGCTAAAATTTTACTCATAATTGAGTATACTTGTACGCTTTGTCCCTACTTTCTTAAATTAAGCAAACTTTACCTTCACAAACACAGGAACGATCAGAAACTTATCCAGAGCCCTTACTGGTGTCATTTTCACTTTTGTGATTTATTTCATTCTATTATTGTATCATATACCTTGTTTCATTCTGCTCACCACGAGCAAATCCTATCATCCCGTTACTAAAGTCCTTTCTACTTACATTTCACCTTCATAGAAGGGTCGACGTATCATTATACGCATATCATAGACTTTCGATATACCAATTCTTACTCATCTAACATAAGTTAAACTTTTTACTGACCTCATCTCATATTATCAATCGACAATCCGCAACCCAGACCGATCCGCATTCTTCCCGAGTACTAGCCATACCAGGCTAGATTTCATTCATCCGCGTAATGCGCTTTCGCCCGTGCACATCCTTCCACCAATTCATTTGGTTTCATCACATCAATAGTTCCTAACATTATAATCTACAATTTTAGCGGTTAGCACATTTCATTCGGGCATTCATTATACTAGGTGATTACTCACCTATATTTCCTTTTTTTTTTCAACGTCCTACGTACAAACTTTAACACATTTCGCAATTCATTCCTTACATGCAATTCTTTTATTCTGGTTCCTCATTTCATCAACCTTTGCAGTTTGACCTTTCCAGGTCGGACTGTCATTTCTTACTTACCATAGATGTATTGAGGTACTCTTCATACTTCTTTCCATTCATGCTTACCTGCAAAGACATTCATTACATCATTTCGGTATTCTTAACAAAACTTACCCTTCTTGTTTGTACTTAAATCATTATCCGGGTCGTAGCCCGTAATTCATTATGACTCCTAAGAGTCAATTACTAACACATTTAACACATAACTTGTTCGAACTTCTTTCTTTCGCTTTAAAATTTAGGTTTGCATGCCCACTACGATCATTCTTTTGTTTATTACTTTACATTTACCCGTATGACTCGTTTGACACAACCACGGTCAAACTGTCGACACATTGTGATGTGGACTAATTTCATCCTTTTTATATTTTAAATCCGTCCCGCGAACTCAAACGTCACCTTCATGCCTTTTATTGCTTTCATGTTTTGAATCCGTCTAGCGGTTCCAAACATACCATTCATACATTTTCTTCCTTTCGTGCTTTGAATCCTTTTCGCGGATTTAAACATTTCACTTACATCATCCATTCACATCTTTCATTCATTACACGTGCTGAATCCGTCTCACAGATTCAAACATATCATTTTCTGCATTTCATTCCTTGAATCCATCTTGCGGATTCAAACATTGCATTTTACACCTTTCATTCTTTGAATCCGTCTCGCGGATTCAAACATTTCATTTATACCCTGTTGATCCGTACTTTCTTACGGATTCAACATTCTTCATTTTTATCACTCATACTTTTCATTCCTACATAGTACTCTCAATTTCCCGAGAGCCTTACTACCCACTTCACCCGCACGCCCACCTGCTACCCAATTCTAACGGACACACCTGCGATAATTACCACGGTCTCACGAATGTCATATGCTTCTTGCGTACTGGCCAGGTGCGCAATTCACATACTAATTCCGTGCCATCAGGTAATCATCGCCTTATGTCCGCATTAGTGGGTCTCAGTTCTTGCTACATTTTTTTTTTACAATTTTACCAAGACAATATCGTTGTCTTCCGTTTAGTACTTACCCTCCCAAGGAGACTTCTTCCTTTTTCTTTTAACAACGGTACCCATACATATCAACATTGTGTACCTGGGGTCCGTCTGTCCATTCGCATCCTTGACTGCCTTAGCATCCACCTTAGACTGCATTCACGGATCATCCTCTCCAAACTTTTAAGCTTACCTTGCACATAGCAAACCGTTAGCTTCTTCATATGAATACATACATATACGTTTTCATACCATTTCTACCTTTAGATCTTGATCGAGTCATGGATTGTACAGGTTCCTTATCACAAGAGCACATAGGTTTGAGTTCAAGTACCTACCTTCTCGTACTTGATTCCCTCAAACCAGGGCTCTGATACCAACTTGTAAGACCCTAATACGTATTTGACTAAAAGTCGCAGCGGAAGTTCAAGCCATAAACTTTCTTTCATTATAAACACCTTAACTTATTTAAAAATTAACTTTAACATAACTCTTTCACATAAATCCATCAATCGACTTATTTACTAAGTAGAAACATAGCTTATGTTTACTACATTATATACATCAACGTTCCCGTACAATCTCACTAGTGACTCGATCCTCGATCTCTGTTCCTTGATGATCCTCATGACTCGTACTACCTGCGCTCACCACATTAAATTCATAACATTAGTACGCATTATAAACATACAAGATTTATTCACGTTTACTTTTTGTTCCGTTAATTCTTTACATCCCAGCTTTCCATCTGATCGTACATTCCGTGGTGAGACTTTCTCATTGTACCTGCGTTACACTTCGTTCACAAGGCACACTATTATTATCGTCAATACTCAATTTCATTGAATACATGCGTATATACTTTCATACATACTTACATATGTGCATCCGTTCACACATAACTACTTACAAACCTACGTACCTACATTCATACGTACGTTCCTACATACGTGCATACCTACATACATACATGCATACATGTCTACATACATACCTATTACATGCCTTCTCACAACCCTACATACGTGCACACACTTTCGTACATACTCACTTGGATATATATATACACATACACATACTACCTACATACACACCTACATACATACATACATACATACATACATACATACATACATACATTCATTCATACATACCACTTATATTCACACATACATACATACATACCTTCATACGTATCTACTTAAGGAAATTCTTAACTTAGAATCCCACATTTAGGTACCATATTACTACATATTCTTTAGGATCCCACATTTGGTACCATATTACTACATATTCTTTAGGATCCCACCTTTGGGTACCATATTACTACATATTCTTTAGGATCCCACCTTTGGGTACCATATTACTACATATTCTTTAGGATCCCACCTTTGGGTACCATATTACTACATATTCTTTAGGATCCCACCTTTGGGTACCATATTACTACATATTCTTTAGGATCCCACCTTTGGGTACCATATTACTACATATTCTTTAGGATCCCACCTTTGGGTACCATATTACTACATATTCCTTAGGATCCCACCTTTGGGTACCATATTACTACATATTCTTTAGGATCCCACATTTGGGTACCATATTAATACATATTCTTTAGGATCCCACCTTTGGGTACCATATTACTACATATTCTTTAGGATCCCACCTTTGGGTACCATATTACTACATATTCTTTAGGATCCCACCTTTGGGTACCATATTACTACATATTCCTTAGGATCCCACCTTTGGGTACCATATTACTACATATTCTTTAGGATCCCACATTTGGGTACCATATTAATACATATTCTTTAGGATCCCACCTTTGGGTACCATATTACTACATATTCTTTAGGATCCCACCTTTGGGTACCATATTACTACATATTCTTTAGGATCCCACATTTGGGCCCCCTACCCGTCGGCGACGCCCTCTAGTTTTTGCAGTTTTCTGCAGGTTCGTTTCGTCGTCCGTACGCACTAAAACGCACGTAACTTTTGAACCGTTTACCCGTTTGACCTCCCGTTTCTTCCTACATGCTTGTAAATTCACATTCTATCATATGAACTTAAAATCTTACCTCCGGATTACAGAAATCCTTAACTTACATACATTCGACTTAACTATTTTCTAACTATTTGACCCGTTAAGGGTATTCGCGCATTAATTGGTCTATGACTGACCAAACCATCATCCCCACTTCCATACTTGTCCAAAACATTACTCTAATCGAATAACTTGCTTCTAAACCACTTTTAAGTTCGTTTACCCCAAAATACCCATCATGGGCATTTTGGTCAACCTTAAACCCATCATTTACGACGAAAGACTTTAACACATATTTGACCTCAAACATCATATTTAATTCATTACAACACTTTATTACTTACTTGTACTACGAAGTGATTACGGAAATCACTTACCTTGTGCATCCGTGTTCATAACCGCTTCCTTGCCTCATCTTGACCCGTTGGCCTTCCATGCTTGGTCCATGCTAGTGTGGTTCCTATTCTTTCATGCCGTCATGCCATAATAATGTTAGTATTTATACTTATTCATATTAACATACATTTTTCCAACTCTTATCTACATTGACTTCCACTAACACGCATACGACATGATTTGTCAACCACTTAGATCATATTAATGACATCATATTAATTTCATACATAATGTCGTATAACACATACAACTATATGATCGCCTAGTCGCTTACACAATATACACATACTTATGCTTTCTTAACTCTACATTCGACAACCGCATTGTTCGACATTCGCACAATCAAATTATCATCTTACATATGTACACGACATAATTCCAACATTATCACTTATCAATAAACTACGCATCACATATTCGTACACATTTGCTCTCAATCACCATGAATCAAATGCATAAAGTATATGGCGAGCATTACATCATTGGGACATAAGGTACAAGTTCCTAATGCATAATTTTACCAAACCATACATTCAAATCCGAATTCTCATAATGACTCCACCTTAAGCATACTTAACTTATTATTTTGCTAATGGCTACACCATAAGCACCTTCTATACATAATTACCCATAACTTTCATACAATTTCACAAATTTTGCTCTCTTAGGCATTTCATCGAACACTTGGCGGATGTACTACTAACAAAACATTATCTACAAGCATTCTTTGCAAATTCTTACTAACTCATATCAAGATCATCAAATTCCACTAAAATCATGTAATTTTCATACTATACCCAAATTAACTGACCATCACTCATTACATACAACATCATACATCAATCTTACACAACAAATGAACATGCATGATTATCCATATCATCATCTTCACTACCACAAGTGGGTTTCATCCAAAATCATCAAATTACTTAGAATCTTGCATAGTTCATGTTCTATAATGTGATTCTAACACATCTACATGATCAATTTCATACAATTTCATGGATTGACCATAACCCACTTCATAGCAAGATCATCAAATCATAAAATACAACTTACCACATGTTTGTTAGGGCTAGATCATCAAGAAAACGAGTTCATGCATCGGATTTGAGCCTAATTTCCTTGTCAATTTGAAGCTTTCTTGAGAACTAGGGTTTCACCCCTTTTTTTCTTCTCCCTGATCGTTCTCACGCACACACACATCTAGTGTGTGTGAGATTTTGTTTTTAATTAAATTCAGATTCATATTTGGCAACCTTAGTCCCTCATGTTCTCTCTTATTTATTTAACCCCCATTATTTTCCATTCTCAATTGATAGCCAACACTATCTAACCAAGTTAGATAGCTTGGTTATTTGTGAAATATCCCACTTAACTAATAAATCCTACTTACTTATGCCAACCAAATAAAATGTCCAAATAAAATATTTAGACCCGAGTTTTGGGGCGTTACAGATATACTTCCGTAGGAATTTCATTTTTCCGTTGCATGGGGTCATTCTAGCATATGCCCTACAATCAAAAGATTGGCTATTTCCTTTGGCTGATATGTGTCCCACTTTGTTTAGCATTGCCAAGTTTGTCAACAAGTAAAATACCTGAATCACAAGTCGTATGGTCTGTTGCAACCACTTCTAATACCCGCATTAGTTTAGAAAGATGTCTCTATGGGCTTCATTACTCACTTGCACTTACCACACAGTAAGACGTCTATATGGGTGGTCGTTAATCGTTTTTCTAAGTTCACTAATATAATGGCACTACCACCAAAGTATGGAGCTGTCTCCCTAGCCACACTATTTCTTCAAACTTTTCGTTTTCATAGTATTCCCAATAGCGTAGTAACGGACCGTGATCCGATCTTTTTAAGCAAACTTTAGCAGGAGTTATTCAAACAGATTGGTAACAAGCTGAAACATTCAATGGATTGTAAACTGTTGTTTGCAAATACTTTTCTGTTCTTTTGTAGGTGATGAGCCTAACTCGTGGAGCATATACTTGTAATTAGTCGAGTATTGGTACAATACATCGCATCACAGCTCCATCAACATATGAGTCCTTTTCTAATAGATTGCAAACTTAATTATATTTGTATCTTATTTAACTTTAGGATAACTAAACTTATAATTACATATGTATATATCGAATAAGTGAAGGGGCATGGCGGTTGAAAGATACCGGTTCAAATGGTAGTTATTCCCGCCAAGAATAACCACCGGATTAATTGCCTTCTTCGTATGTATATATAGACATTTGCTGGCAATCTTTACCGGCACCAAGATATTCCACAATATCCTATTCTATTACGTTTTTCATTCTGCCTTGTGTGTGTGTTGTTATCGTGCTCTTGATCAAGGAAACCATGGAACCCTCTTCCATTCGTTGGAGATCAAATTCTGATGTTCAGGATTATCAATCCTGTGATAATCCTCTGCTTCCAACAAGTGGTATCAGAGCCACGGTCAAACAAGAAGATGTTCTCCGTCCGACATCGTCAATGATACCCTGCAAACACTGTTCTGATGAAAAGAAAGAAAGACGTCAGAAAGATTCTATCCACAAGCGATGCTATTACTGCAACGAACCCGGGCACCAAATCATCTAGGGCAAGATGAAGGATGTTGGTGCACTTGTGTCTGTACTTTGTCTGTATTCGGTCTGTATGTAAACGATGTCCTTGGTAGTCTGTAAGTTGACCAAGTCAACTATCCTCCTAGTTTGACTTGGCCAATAAGTTGAAAGATGTCTGTCTGTATCGAAGGATAGCCTCGAAGGATATTGTTGATCCTTCGAGGTGCTCGAAAGATATCCTTCGAATATTGGACCTCGAAGGATCATCCTTCGAGGTCAATGCTCATCTTTCGAACATGTTGTGATCGATAGATGATCCTTCGGACCATCTATCGGATCCTTCGAGCAGACCTGCTGTGTTTGGGTATATATACCCATGCAATGTGTTGAGTTCAGGATACACACAGACAGAAAGATACCGAGAGATAGAGAGTCTTCTTGAGAGCATTCTGTCCGGAACTCACACACACACTTTGAGAGTTTATAGAACATTTCTGTAAACATTGAGCTTGTAACCGAACCCTCATTGCATTAATACAAGTTGTGTTAATCGGTGAACTTGTGTGTTTGTTTCTCTACTTGCTACTAACACGGTTTGCTTGCTAGCTTGGATTCCGCACTCGCTAGTAGGTTTGTATAACAAGGTTTAGGTTCGTAATCCTCCGCGAAAAGGGACCTACAAGTGGTATCAGAGCCTCGCTCTTTACCTTGTTTAAAACCGGGTTTTTACAAGTTTTGGTGTGTTGAAACACTTGGTTTTGCACCTGTTTTTACTTAGTTTCTTGCATTTTCTTTGAGTAAAAACGTGTCTAAACTAACCGGGAGTGTTTAAAATGGGGTTGGGTAACTTAGAAACTAGTTTTTGAGTGTTTTGGTGATTTCCGGCATACTCCGGTAACTATTCCGGTCACCGGACTGTGTGGATAAGATTGTCCATATTTGGTAAACTTTCAGGTCATTTCAAAGTTGGTAGAAATCTGTGTCAGACCTTACCTCCTTTTGCCGAAAGTTGACTTACCAACCTGTCACCTTTTCACCAACCCATCACTCTGTGTCAGTGTGTCAGAACCTCTCGAAAGATATCCTTCGATCTCGAAAGACTATCTTTCGATCAAGGAAGGCTCGAAAGATTATTATCCTTCGACCCATCCTTCGAAGTCCGAAGCATATCTTTCGATAAAGGAATCTTTTCGAAAGATAAGTGTCTGAAAGATAGGGATTTATCTCGAAAGATAAGGATCTTTCAAGTGTGAATCTTTCGAGATTTTGAATCTTTCGAAGCCAGTGCTCGAAAGTCAACAGTGATCCTTCGAACACTGTTGATCATTCGAACAAGTGTGATCTTTCGAAAGTGAGCTATACGAAAGATAAGGATATTTAACTCGAAAGATAAGGATCTTTCAAAGGAGAATCCTTCGAGTTCTTGAATCTTTCGACTTCATTGTTCGAGATTCAACAGTAATCTTTCGAGTACTGTTGATCCTTCGAACAAGTGTTGATCTTTCGATTGTGGACAGTTTATTGTTAACAAGTTTCTGTGATTTCAGATCTTTCGGAACAGGATCCTTCGGCCGTGATATCTTTCGGATTACTCACTTAGCATTTATTTTGCTTATCTATCATGAATCCGAATTGGTGGAATCCGGCCCCCGACAGCGGTAAATATACAAGTTCTGGTGTCACTCCCTCATGGTGGGGTACACCGGCTCCTGATAGTGGAAAATACACGTGTACAAGTCTATCACCATCATGGGCCGAATCTCCAGTATCTACATCTTCACAAGCAAATGCTTTACCATCAAATCAATGGGCATTAGTAACGGGTCAAACTCCGAGTGTACAAAGTATCTTATTAAGCGAAAGCGAAACAGGAAGTTTGAATCGACCCCCAAAACTGATGAGTTTGAATGAATATCCAGGATGGGCTGAGAGGTTTAAAACATATGTTCTTGGTCAAAATACGGAACTGTGGATACGTTTCACCACAGATTTCGATCAAGCCATAGAGGTTGCTGCTTCAGAGACTGCGTCATTTGCTGATCTTCCCGAAGATAAAAAGAAAACGTATGATCTGGAAAAGAAAGCATACGCCATTCTCACCCAGGCTTTGAGCAAGGATATTTATCACCAGTTTGTCAGCTTCAAGACAACTAAGAAGTTGTGGGACGGGTTGAAAACAAGAGGAGTAGGGAATGAAGCAACACGTCAGCTGCGTCATGATCTACTCAAGAAAGAATTTGACAGCTTCGCTTGCATGGATAAGGAGTCTCTGGGAGACATGACAAGTCGTTTCTATCACCTGCTTACTGAGTTGAACAATTTTGGAGTTACAACAACTCAAGCAGAGGTGGTAAAGAAATTTGCTGATGCCTTACCTCCTCAATGGAGTAGTTTCTTGGAAATCCTTAAGTATAACGGAGCGTTGAGAACTACAAGTTTTAACGACTTCGTGCAGCTTTTGGAAAACAAGGATCAGGAGGAAACCTTAAAGGCGAAGAGAGTTCCATTGCCACAGAATCCAGAAATGTATTATGGAACTTCCAGCTCTTCGTCTGCAAGAACTGGTTCACATGCTCCAATTCAAACGGTGTTTGTCACAAGCACAGATTGTTTTGGCAATCCAATACAAGTTCCTGTTAAGCCGCCTCCCACCACAGATATATTTGGAAATCCAATCCAACCACCTCCACCTCCTCCTGCTCAACAACAACGTGCATGTTATGGAGGAACATCATCTGCTGGTCAACAATCAAAGTCAAATACAGTACAGCTCGACACTTCAAGCTTTTCCAAAGTCAGTGTAGAAGTAGCCAAGGAACACATGGAGCTACTTAACACTATAGTGAGCGCGTACTGTGGGTTGATAGAAGGTCAGATTGGCAACATTAATCTGACACAGGAAGACTATCGGCAGATAGATAAAGAAGAGATGGACTTGATGGATATCAAGTGGGCCTTTGCAAGTGCAGTGAGAAGAGCAAAGGATTGGATGGAAAGTACGGGAAGAACCAGCTTGGAAAGTAAGAGAGACACCAAGTATGGGTTCGATAAACAAGCAGTAAGGTGCTTCAACTGTGGTGAACGGGGTCACTTCAAGAGGGAATGTGCAAAGCCAGCACAGCATGGAAACCAGAACCCCTTCAGAAACCAGGGCAACCAGCAGAACCAGAACAGGAATAATGAACGTACATTAGTGCCTGTCAACAATCAAGCCAACCGGGCACTTGTAGTTCAGATGGATGAAGGTTGCGACTGGTCAATCCAGTTTGGTGGTGATGCTCCTAATGGTACAGCTTGCTTTGCTCAAGTTGTGAAGAATGTAGTTAACACCAGTGGTGGAGAATCTTCCGCCAGTGGTGGTGAATCTTCTGAAGATGAAGACTCTTCTGGGTACAGCAGGAGTGTTGATGAAGATTCATCTGGGTCAGGCGATGAGAATGTGGGTGAGACATCTGGTGTCTCAAATGATGTTGACTTTGATGAACTTTTGGAGGAAGCTGCAGCAGAAACTCAAAGAAGATCTGTTCTGATGGATCAAGCTGCTTGTACTTCGTCTTCTCTCCATTCAGCCTTTATGGCTAATGTCGACAGTTCTTCAAGTCAGGTATGTGTCGATGAACCCATTGCTGTAAACTGTGATAACTGTGATAGCTTGCAGGCTAAATGTGCTGAGTTAGAGGCAAGCATGTCTGAGTTGCAAGCCAAACATGATGCTTTACAAGCTAGTTTGTTTGACTTGCAAGACAAACATGGTTCTTTGAATGCTGAGTGGTGTGCATTGCAAAGCAAACACGAGGCTTTGCAAGAAAAATATGATGTGACATTCATCCACAATCAGAAGTTGACTGTGGATCTTTCAAAATGCACAGAAGCCAATATGTTTTATGAAAACCATGAAAAAGAATTTAAGTCAATGATTGAGACATTAAAGAAAGATAAAACTGAATTGACTAAAATGGTTTCCAGAAAACAAACGGACATTAATTTGTACATATCTCGCCTTGAGATGATGCAAAAGGAAATGGCTTGTGTCAAAACAGAAAGTGATGCGATCCAGCTTAAGCTAGACAGCTATTTAAGCTCTAGCTATGTGTTGGATCACATCATTGACGTTCAGAAAGAAAAACGGGATGTCACATGCATAGGTTACAAAAAATGTCCACCACCAGTCAGACACAATTATGATGCCATGCCTGATGAGGAGGATAGAGTGTTCTTCGAACCATCTGTTCCTCTTGATGTGAAGGAGTTTGCGGCAGGACTCGGATACCAGAAAGAAGTATCCTCAGATTCAAATGTGTCAGCAGATACATCTGTAACTGCTGAACAGAAACAGGATCCTCCAGTTGAGATTGAGGATGCTGATTCTTCAGATGATGAATCTGATGATGCTACTCCAGCAAAGTCTGATGCGGTAGTCAAAAATGAGGACATACCTCTTGAGAATCACATTCTATGTGATCCCCCTGCCACACCCGCTAAGACTGTTGCAACTGAGTCCTCGTCTGAGAAGGAGTCGGAGAGTGTGACCTTGCTGTACACTTTGATTGGTGATGATAAAATTTACTCAGACAAAGATTTTCCTATTAAGAACGTTAATCAATCCTTAATCGATAAAGTCTTTGAAAATTCGACAAGTAAGTTTTTGGGGAAGAAAGGACCACATGTTACAGTTACACAGTGTCCTCCAATCCCAAGGGCTGAAGTTCGAAAACAATTTGGCAATAAGAAATTACCAGCAATGCCAAAACAGCAAAATCACACCAAGCCCAAAGGAAAGGCACCGGCTCAAGTCCAGAAGAAGCCGAATCAAAAGAAGAAGAAAAGTGTTAACTTTGTGAAATCGACGGGAACGGACAAAATTGAAACGTTTGAAAATAAATCTAACTTAGATTTTGTCAAGAAAGCTACTGTTTTGAAAAGAAATGAACAAAACAGTTCACAGCCTAGTACCTCGGGTTCACAAAGTTCAACATCATCGGCTAAGAGAACACATGATTCTTCGAGGTATGTTGAACGAAGATCATGTTTTGAGTGTGGAACCATTGGGCATATAATTCGAAATTGCCCTTATCTTCATAAGCAGAAAGAAAAGGTTGATGATCCCCGTGGCAAGACTGACCGTAAGCCATCTGTTTCCACAAAACAAGATCCCCGACTTGTAAAAGAAAGGGAGAAGAAGCAGAAACGCCAACAGGTCAAAAGGATTGAAAAGGCAATTAAAACCGATGTGGTTCAAAAACAATCTGTTTCTGTAAAATCAACAAATTCAAAAACTTCAAACTGTAATGAAGTTAAAATTTTAAAGAATGACACTGATAAAACAAAACAGACATGGAAACCTAAATCGGTTACTGAATCAGGGGGACCATCACAATTTACAAACCATCAAAGACAAGAAGTTATTGTCATTGATGAAAATGGAAGACCCAAGACCACAATGGCTTGGGTCCCACTCTCCAACTAATCTCTGAGTGAGTGTGCAGGAAGTTCCAGGAGGAACTATTGATAGTCTTAGGATTGTTGATAGTGGAATGTCCTTGCACAAGATAGGCGACAGAAGAAATTGTTGCCTTTGATGGAGAGAGAGGAAAGAAAAAGAAAATTTGGATGAATGAAGTTGCAAAATTCGACCAAATGAAGAACGTGTCAAAATTTGGTCATTATGGTTTTTGATCGGGTCCACAGGAACGAATGAAGTGAAATGTGTGTCGATGCCTTGGCGTGGATTGAACATCCGCACACCATTTCTGAAAGAGAAAGTCAAAGACCTTCGCTGGTACAATGTGGAAGGCCAGCCGGACCCGGAGGTTTATGATTTTATTGTTGTCAAGAGACTTTTCAGTAGTTGCAAATTCGACTTTGAAGTCCACACCGGGTGGATATCCAGTTGGGAGAGTGCTCAGATTCCTTGCAATGCACGAAATAGTTGCAGGATACGGTCTTTAAATTCTTAATCTCTCCTATACTTGTCGATATTTAAGCTACTTTGTGAATTATTATTATCTCGAACAGCACTCTTTGACCTGACACATTGATCTCGAATATCACCTCACACGTGATTGTTTCAATATGAAATTCATCAATGTTGTCATGGTCCGCACCGCTTACCGACATGCCAACTCACTTTTCCAAAATTTGTTAAATCTTTTCTGATAAAACTTAATTTTGGTAAACGGCATTAAGGTCAAGCACAAGAGTAAACCAACATCGGAAAATCATTTTTGTAAATACCTTTGTTTTTTTTAAATTTGTCTTAGTTTATTGATTTTAGGGGGAGTAAATCCAAAAATCTGAAAATCCAAAAACATAGAAAAATTTCAAAAACACAAAAACAATAGAAAAACAAAAATGAGTTTCCTGGCGAGCAAAAGAGAAAATGATAGTACATCAGTGGTCTATCCAAACCTCTTTAAACCTTAAATGAAAAACGATAAGCAGCTCTATATAAGATGTATCGGTAGGCTCACAATCATTTTAAAGTGTGCAGGGTGATATAAATCTTAAACCGACTGAAGACCAGGTGGGAACCATTCATTGGCATATGGTCTTAGTACCGAAATTTCGTTTGATAGATTGCCGAGGTTCTGAGATATTCGGTCTTTATGCTGCTTATCATCTGGGTATCATGGTTGTATCTTTTACCGAAAAATAACGGGGACGCAAGTCTAGATCTTCCATGATACTATACATACGTGTACATATATACATACTGCATTCGACCTCAATAAGTGATAAACAATCACATGTCCAAAACAAATAAGTGATAAAAATATCACATTTTTCCGGGTGTCAAGTTCGTCTCTCTGCTGTACGGAAGTACTGACCTGTTCACGGACTTGCACCTGTGCCCTCATGCATATGAAAATCAAGTTCCTCATCAATAAGTGATTATATCACATAGGGCTTGTTTTCAATTCAAAATAAGTGAGTATCTCACATTTTATACGGTCAAACAGATGATAATTGGTATACTCACCGGTAAGATGAACTCTCGTGCATACCTTGATACGGGAATGTGTCGTGATGTGGATGAACACCGGTCCGTAAGTATAAATCATACCTTAACGTATCCCCTCGCCATGATTACATCTGATAAGTTGAGCTTAAGTGGACAACAATACCGATAATTGTTATAGGATGCTTATCTTAATGTTAACTAACTGAACAACAAGAGTGTTTTGGCATGACCGTACACTGATATGATTCTCTTACCCTCGAAACTCGCAAAAAGAATGTCTGTATATATTTATGTACCGCTTAACTTTTATTATTATTTCTTTTAAACAGTTTCGTCGTTTGGTGCATATCAGCACGACATTAGCGGTGATGTCGTTTGATAACACTCAAAGGATTTTAAATTGTTGTCTTTTACTTTATAAATACCAAAAAGATTTTAGGAGTGTTTTAATATAAACTTTATAAAAGCCAAAAGATTTTATTTCTACTTTATTTTTGATCGTACGATGTTGGAGCTCAAGTCTTCGTTGCCTGAAACCTGACTGAAAACCGAACTGACTAAATCTTCATAAACGGTCGAAATTTGCATGTTTTGAAAGTTAGAATTTAAAATTGATAAATTTATTAAACTTTCAAACTGTCGGACGGTGTTTGATTATGACATGGTCATTCGTGTGTCATGTGTGTATGTTAACTATATTCCAAGCAGTTGTTCTCATTACGCGTTTAGATTTCTTGCATGTGCAGATTCTAAAGGCTAGGAGAACATGGTCGATGACAAAGCTTTGGAATGAAGACACAACGTGAAGGCACTCAAGTGATGAAGATGAACGAGTTGCCGCTGGCCATCGTCAACACCACAAGGATCTCACTTCATAAAGATAAAGTCTTTTCACGAGCATAACTCAATGGGGAGCTTATGTTAAGGGGGAGTTTGTCAACACACTTCTTACATGATACGGGTAGTTTGTTGATACACTCTCTGCTTTCAAGACGTGAAGACTTTAAAGATCCTCCGACTTTGAAGACTTGAAAGGACATCAGAGTTTTGAGAACTCGAAGACCCAAGACCGTCGAAGTTCGAGACGAGTCTACAACTATAGAAGATAAAGACAAAGCTACAGCCAAGGGGGAGTTTGTTGGTGCACTTGTGTCTGTACTTTGTCTGTATTCGGTCTGTATGTAAACGATGTCCTTGGTAGTCTGTAAGTTGACCAAGTCAACTATCCTCCTAGTTTGACTTGGCCAATAAGTTGAAAGATGTCTGTCTGTATCGAAGGATAGCCTCGAAGGATATTGTTGATCCTTCGAGGTGCTCGAAAGATATGCTTCGAATATTGGACCTCGAAGGATCATCCTTCGAGGTCAATGCTCATCTTTCGAACATGTTGTGATCGATAGATGATCCTTCGGACCATCTATCGGATCCTTCGAGCAGACCTGCTGTGTTTGGGTATATATACCCATGCAATGTGTTGAGTTCAGGATACACACAGACAGAAAGATACCGAGAGATAGAGAGTCTTCTTGAGAGCATTCTGTCCGGAACTCACACACACACTTTGAGAGTTTATAGAACATTTCTGTAAACATTGAGCTTGTAACCGAACCCTCATTGCATTAATACAAGTTGTGTTAATCGGTGAACTTGTGTGTTTGTTTCTCTACTTGCTACTAACACGGTTTGCTTGCTAGCTTGGATTCCGCACTCGCTAGTAGGTTTGTATAACAAGGTTTAGGTTCGTAATCCTCCGCGAAAAGGGACCTACAAAGGAGAATGATGAAGCAACCCAGTTACTACGTCAAGCCATCAACACCGGTATACAAAGACAAGAAGCCGACGATGATCACAGACCGGAATTAATAGTCACCAGAACGGAAGGCGGTTTATGGTCTGAAATTTGGTATGTGAGTACTAGTTTCAAACATCATTATGCGGGTAATTTAGATGTTTTTAAACGAATTAAACGTATGTTCAGAATAGAAACCAAAACCGGCGAAAGTAATTTTTTACTCATATAAGAGGGATGGGGTTGTTGATGTTATGTCTGGAAATGATAAGTTTCGAATTCAGAGTGTATTTTACACCCTGAATTAGGTCAGAATGTTCTTAGTATGGACCAATTAGTGATAAAAGGTTATACGGTCAAGACAATTGGAGAAAAATGCAAAATTTTTCCCACATTTAGTGTTCCTGTCTTATATAAGAGAAATGAAACTATTGGTTTAACTAAAGAAGACGAGATCGGTATGAAAGAAAAACAAACAGTAATCAATCATGGTCTGGAACATGATGAATACAAAACAGAATATTTAAACTTGTAGGTCCCCTTGAGTTGTATGGATCTTCACAGAATTGTCAATCCGATCAAGAGTGCGGAATCCTCTTGATCAGAATATAGCAGAATGAGTAGAAACAGAAAACAGCAACTCACTTTCAAACTGGGTTTTCTATTGATTATCAATCTTCACGAATTACAATCAATCAAAACCCTAATCAACCAATTTTTGTCCAAGCTATGCTCTCACGAAAATTCTCTCTCTCAAAATTTTTTCTGGCTGATTAACCTAAACCCTAAAGACTAACCTTGTTTATATAACACAAGGTTTACAACTTGGGCTAGGTTAAACACTCTTGGGCTGCGAATTGGACAGGCCCAATTCGCCCCCCTAGACCCAATGTGGGTTTAGTTTAGCCCAAACTCTATTATTTCACTAATACAAAGCTAAACCCGCTAACCGTTTATCGTTTAACTAATTACAAGATATCCAAAGACCAAATCTAAGTTGTTGTCACAGAATATGCACCAACAAACTCCCCTTTGACAATAGCTTCATAAAAACTTTGTCTTCAGTCGTCTTGCAATCTTCATGTAGTCTTGCATTGTCTTTGGTCTTTGGATAGCTTCAGCTTTAATAGCTTCTGTCAGCAACAGACTCCCCCTAAGCTGATGCATCCAATCACCAAATCTTCAACACGTTAGCACTTGAGTAAACTCCAGTTTAGCATTTGCAAAGCAATCTTCAAACTCTTCAATCTTGTCTGCAATATAGAAAGGAGGTTCTACCATGTATCCAATCAAACTCTCATCTTCTTAGCAACTTCTCAGCAACATACTGCTTCAATCTGTATAATATAAAACAAACATCTCGAGAAACCATAAGAATTTTTCAACGAAGTTAAATAAATTATTATTTTTCAAGAGACAGTTAAACTGTATCACAGATTAAGCATTTTCAACTTATCACCAACACCCAAAACTTTTTGTTCAACACACAAGAACCTGCCTGATTTAAAAATTTTGAACTCACTTTCTAACACCGTCTCCCCCTATCAGTAACAATTCCTCCAAGAATAACAGTTTTCCGTACGTTAAGAATTTTAAACAGAAAAAAGACACTATTTTTGGATTTTTATATTTTCTGAAAGCAAGTAAATAACAAAAACAATAAACACTCTATTTTTGTGAGAATCACTGGTAAGAAGATCATATAAGCACAATCAAACTGTTTCACACAATTAGATAATTCTGTATGTAATTTTTAGTGAAAAGCAGTTCAAGACGATTACCAGTATGTTTGTCCTCTTAAACAAAATGCATGAACATTTCAAGTACCATTACCGTATGATACGTTAAGGTAATTTTAATACTGATATATAGTGTGTCCCACTTCAGGATATACCCCCGCGATCAAGGTATGCACAAAGATTCATCGTAATAGGTGAGTATACTGAATTCATCCGTTTTATTTTTCAACGATAGATAATTGGTGAACAGGTCAGTACTTCTGTACAGCAAAGAGACCAAAATATCTTATCGAGGGCTAAGACAGATACCATTTTTGGTACGAATTATGCATTTTGCATTTTTGAATGACTCTCTATGAGAGCTTCTTCATTTTCAGGGTTTTGGCATTTTTAGCTCTTTTAAGATATCCTGGGTGTGTCTAGGTCAGCATATATCTGGATGCAGCAGAAGGACACCCCTGATATCCCCAGATGAAATAACAGTATAAAGACCCAAAACCTCAGATTTTGGCAATCTATCAACGCCAAGATTTAAGGTCATTAAACCATACACCACTGATGTGTTCCCCACTCGTACACAGTTCATTTAGGTTTATATCACATTGGTAAGTTGATTATTTCATGCTTTTGCCTACCGGTACATCATATGATAAAGCTGCTATCACACTTAAGCAATTTAGGTTCAATTTCAGTGTGACAGTCTAACTTGCCGATGTACTATCATTTCTCCTTTTTCACACAGTGATAACTCATTTTTTATTTTTCTATTTTTTTTATGTTTTTTTATTTTTCATTTTTTTTTATTTTTTTTTTTTAAGAAAAGCAGTAAACTATTTACAAAAATTCTTATGAAAAACCAGTTATTCAGGATTCCTCATCCCGTTGAGTTCGACTAAATGTTCAAAGCGAGCCCTGTCAAATGCTTTAGTATAAAGATCTGCCAAGTTATCTTCTGTGTCGACTCAACACTTTGAACTTCAATTTAAATCATTTAATATATATACATATCAACAATCTCACATCCCCCGTCACGTGCCTAGAGCAGCCACTATCAACATAAGTTGATAATCCTCCTTAGCAGCTCCTGCACACACCAACTAAGAAATTTAATTAGATTGGGGGACCCAAGCCTTAATGGTCTTGGGTCGTCCAAATTCACCAACCACTGGAACATCTATCCAATATCCATTACTCCTAACTGGAGTCTTGGATCTCAGACCTGTTAATGGAAATGGGTTTTGATTTCCATAAGATCTCTGGTCCTGAGGGTTCCTATATGTATTTGGACTATTTGACCTTTGGAAATTTTGATTTTGAAACCTTGAATTTTGATTTTGAGAAGCATTATTGTTGTAATTTCTAAAGCCATTGTTATAAAAAGTTCGACCACCATTATTCTGGTATCGATTTTGATATTGACATTGACTTCTGAAATTATTTGAATTATAATTGTTCATTCTAGGTGAACTGCTTCTAGGTCTCTGATATCTGCCTGGTGGAGATCTAGGCTGAAATCTTGGTTGATTACTTTGAAAACGTGGAACTTGTGGAGTTCCTTTTTCAGCCCTATCTTCACCAACAGCAACATTCACTGGTTGCTTAGGAGCAGATTTCTTTGGAGAATTTGAACCTTTCTCCTCATTATCACCACTCTTCTCTGGTGACTTCTCTTTCTTTCTCTCACTCACTTGTGCTTCAGTCTTTTTGTTAGGACAGCAGCTAGCTACATGTCCCTTTATGTGACACCTGAAGCACGATCTCCTTTTCAAACACTTTTTTGCTGGAGTCTCTGAGGTAGATCCCTTATCAGATGGTGATGATGCCTTGGAAGAATTTTGTTCAGTTTGCTTAATTTCAGATTTTTCTATGTTCTTATTTTTTGCAAACTCTACATTTGATTCTTTTTCAATAACAGCGGTTTCATTTTTCATATCACCACCTTGAACAAAATTAATCTTTTTAACAAAAGTTTGATTTTTGCTCTTAGGAGGTGAATTTTGCTTTTTCAAATGTTCCATGTTATTGTTCTTCTTAGCATCATCACTCTCAGACCCCTCACTTTGACTTGATGCTAAACTACTTGGTGCAGTTGCCATAAAGTCTGCTAGCTCATCTTCATCTGGCAGGAAAGAATAGTCATGACTAAGAGGAGGTGGGACTTCATTAAAGCCCTGGAAGCCCAAACTAGTCTTGTCATTACTCTTCTTTAACCCACCCATCATGTGTTTCATAACAAAAGACGAATCTCTAAATTGGCTTAATTTCTATTCAAGTTCAACAATTTTGAGTTGTGCATCTGACAACTCTTTGCATTTTTCAGAAATCTCTTTTGTTTTCTCAGCCATCATTTCGTGAGCTAAGTCTATTACTTGAAGTTTTTCGTTTAATTTGCATGTTAAAGCTTCGATTTCACTTTCATAACCTTTTATCTTCTTCAAGTATAGAGATTCATTTCTTTTAGCAAAAAAGTTTGACTCTTTAATGCTAGACATCTCGCTTACCAGACTTTGATTTTGTGTTGACAACCTGTCAACCTCACCCTGTAGTTCACGACATCTTAAACACACAGAATTAGATTGTACCTCTTCCTCATGAACTTCTAAAGTTCCACCAACCTGTTCAGTTTCACTTTCTTTCTCTACTTCAGCATCCACTTTTGCTTCAGCATTTTTCACTTCAGATTCAGCATCACTCACAGTACTTTCAGCCTCATCAACTGGCACTATCACTGCCATGAATGCCTGAGTGGCATTCTCATCACCCTGATATCTCTTTTGTAATGCATCCCACATATCCTTTGAATTTGTGTACTTGTTAAAGATATGCTTGATGCCATCAGGTAAGGACAACTTGATAGCAGCTAATGATCTGTTTTCAGCCTCATACATCCTTTTATCATCCTCTTGCATGTTTACATAGTCTGTTCTACGTGGTCTGCCCTCAAAATCGTGAGTTGGGTTTGTGTACCCATCTTCAATACAGATCCACATGCGTGCATCCTGAGATTCAATGAAGGATTTGAAGTTGTCCTTCCATGCAAGATAATTCTCCACCTTCATCATCTTAGGTGCATTCAAATTCGTCATGTTCGACATTTTAAACGCAACAGACTGGTAAAACCGTACAAAATATCTCCAAAAACAGTGGTTACCAAATTACACCGTTAGAATCGTCTCGAAAAGACGAATCCAGTGATATATAATGTCAAAAACCGAGCTACAGATCACTTTCTATTCACGAAAACGTTAATTTTTCCTTACGCTTGCCAAAAAATCTTCCACCTTTTTAAATTTGCTACTAATTTCGGTGGTTATCCAATTAATTTCGCTGGTTATGCTGTTTAATTCGCTGGGTAACTTAAATTCGCTGGTAATTATGCTGATAGGTTCGCCGGTCAATTTCGCTATTACAACGACCGGTAAAATCGCTGAAAACCGTGGTAATTTCGCTGTGGACAATTACACGGTTACCAAAGTCGCCTTTGGATTTAATTTCGCCGATGACCGAGATATTAAGTCCCAAATTCGCAAGTCAGTTAATTATGCTAGGCCAGTCAGCGAAATTGTTAAATTCGCCAGCCAGTAAATACGGAAATTCAATCTTTTTGAAATTCTGAAGATTTTATCTCCTCTCCAACACAATCCTGCAAAATCAAACAACCTAAACAGCAAAATATTTCGAAAATTTATGAAGAACACGAAGAACAGTCTTCGAATTTCAGCCAAATATTCTTCAAAAACAACCAAATACTGTCCCGAAAACCTGCAAATCAACCAAATCAAACGAACAAACTGATCAAACACCAACAAATTCGCAGAAAATTATCAGAATTAAAAAAAAAATTGAAACCCTAGTTTCAGGTTTCAAAATTTCGAAAATTTTAAACCCTAATTCTCAAGAATTCTAAAAACTCCATGTTTCTGCAGCAAACAATTCTGAACCGAGCCTTCAAGAGCCTAAAGCTCTTATACCAATTGTAGGTCCCCTTGAGTTGTATGGATCTTCACAGAATTGTCAATCCGATCAAGAGTGTGGAATCCTCTTGATCAGAACCCTAATCAACCAATTTTCGTCCAAGCTATGCTCTCACGAAAATTCTCTCTCTTAAAATCTGTTCTGGCTGATTAACCTAAACCCTAAAGACTAACCTTGTTTATATAACACAAGGTTTACAACTTGGGCTAGGTTAAACACTCTTGGGCTACGAATTGGACAGGCCTAATTCGCCCCCTAGACCCAATGTGGGTTTAGTTTAGCCCAAACTCTGCATTCCGGAAGAAGAAGGAGAGCATTACGCGTTATTTGCTAGAAATGACTGGCATGGGATGAAAAAGCTGCAGAAACGACGGCGATTTGATTTCAAGCAGGTAGAAAAGGCGGTGGATGAAGCTAATCGTAGTGTTCTTATGCATTCTCAGAAATATAATCAACTTTAGGGGAGTGTATTAGATTGTAAACTTAATTATATTTGTATCTAATGTAACTTTAGGATAATTAAACATTTGTATCTACGTTCGCGTGATCACATGCAGCATTCGGCCAAACAAAGAAGCAGTAGGAAGCTATCAAAAAGATTTAATGGCCCTTCTTAAGTCATTGAACGCATCAAAACGGCTACTTATAGACTACAACTTCCACTTGGATCGAAAATACACCAGGTGTTTCAAGTTTCATTACTAAAGGGGGCTAAAGGGAAACCAAATCCAATTATGTTACCTTTCTTGCCAGAAGAAGCTTCATTACAACATCTTCCATCCCATATCACAAGTAGGTATTGGGAAAGCTACAAATATTGGTTGCATGGTAAAACACTTACCCAACTGAAGCAACTTGGAAGCTATATGATGAGATCGTCATCATATTTCCATATTTTGATCTAAAGCTCGCGGACAAGCTAATTGTTAAGGGGGAGAAATTGATAAGGCCCAAGACAATAGTGCGCTATGGGATAGGCCCAAGAGAGTTGCAAGGAAATCCTCTAAGTTATCGGACTGGTCCATTACAAAGTCGTGAGAAGGAATGCTACCATGTTGGGCTGAATTAGTCTTTTATATATGCACATGTTATTTTGTTTGGAAAATTACCAAAATGTTGATTGACCAAGAGTGTTTTCAAATTTGTCACCCTCCGGCGTCCTTGGAAGGACTACTCAGCCTCGGAAGCGTCCGCCTTTCATGTTGAAGCGTCCGCCTGTCACGTTGAAGTGTCCGTTTCCTTTCAAGCGACACGTGTCCGCCACGTTGAAGCGTCCGTTCCGTTACGAAATTGCGTCAGTCACCGACGCATAATAACCATAATTTTTTTAATGCGTCCATGTGTACGTTTCCGAGGCCTGGCCAACGCTTCCGATGCCTTGGACGACGCCGAGGCTTGCAGACGCTTCCGAGGCTTGACCCGACGCTTCCCGAGGCTTGGCCGACGTTTCCCAAGGCTTGACCGACGCTCCCCCGAGGCTTGACCGACGCTTCCCAGCGCTTACGAAAAATAAATTGGAAACTCAAAAGTCGTTTAACTTTTACCGTTGCATACATTTACCCCACTATATAACCCGTTCACTTATCACTTATAAAACACCCCCCATTTTAAAAAATTTTGCAAACAAAATCAGCCATTTCACTATAACTCCGACACCGTCAACGACCCACAATGGCCACCTCCTGGACTGACGTTGAAGACATTACTCTGTGCGAAGTATGGGAGCAGGCCATGATCGATCCTCCACGTCCAGGACACGGTGGGCTCTGGGTCCATGCTCAACAGAATTTCGCCCAACTATGTGGTCCGGACCACAACCGGACCGTTGACGCACTATCCTTCAGGTTCCGTGTCCTACGGTTGGAATGTGAGAGATTTGATCGATATTTCAAGAAACTGGAGACAGAAATGCCGGACCTTGGTGAGGACGATCAGAAGGAGGTGGCCCGCATCAACTACCGTCATGAAGAGAGACATGATTTCAAACATGTCTCGGAGTGCGAGGCTATTAGGATATGGTTTTAGATATAATATTATGTGTTGTTTGGTTTTTTTTTATTATGTTATGTTTTGATGTTTAATTAGTGTTTAATATAAAAAATTTTAACTAAAAAATAACATGTTTTATATCGTTTAAAATTTGCTCCGTTAACATACATATAGTATTTATAAAGAGCATGCACATGATCCCATGTTAGAAATGTTTATAAGTTATAAAAAAATTGGGACAAAGATACAAAACTGCGTCTTTGGCCGACGCTTCGGAAGCTTCACGGACGCGTTAGCGCCGGAGGCGGACGCTTCAACATCGGACACGTGTCGCTTGAAAGGAAACGGATGCTTCAACCTGAAAGGCGGACGCTTCAACGTGAAAGGCGGACGCTTCCGAGGCTGAGTAGTCCTTCCAAGGACGCAGGAGGGTGACAAATTTGAAAACACTCTTGGTCAACCAACATTTTGGTAATTTTCCCTATTTTGTTTGTTACTACATGTTCTAGATAGGTTGCATGTAGGGGTGTTCATCGGGTTTTTTCTTCGGGTTTCGGGTTTTTCGGGTCGGGTTGTTCGGGTTTTTCTCTGGAAAAAATTGACCCGATAACCAACCCATTTTAAAGTTCGAGTTAGTCGGGTTTGTGTTATTCGGGTTCGGGTTAGTTCGGGTCGGGTTATTCGGCTTTCGGATTTAGTTGTAAAATGAAAATAAATGTTTTTTTTAACAAAATATCATCAAAATTCATATTGTTACTTTAAAAATATCATTAAAGTTTCAAGATTAGTTGACAATATGCTATTTTAATATTTAAAAGTCCCAAAACTTAGTGTTCCGTCTATTAAACACTCCAAATCTAAACATTTTTATAAGAAAAAAACAATAAATGTTCGGGTTTTTTCGGGTTTCGTGTTTCGGGTTTTTCGGGTCGGGTTGTTCGGGTTTTTGGCCTGGAAAAAGTGACCCGATAACCGAACCATTTAAAGTTCGGGTTGGTTGGGTTCGGGTTTCTCGGGTTCGGGTTTTTTGGGTATTCGCTAATTCGGGTTCGGGTGTCTTTGAATTCGGGTCGGGTTTCGGGTTTTGGATAAAAATGAACAGCCCTAGTTGCATGTTTGGGTTGTTAGTCCATGTTATAGGTAGTGTTGCATGTTTTTCCTTGATATAAGGAACGTGGGTAGAGATAGTCATGGTTCCAGGCATATTTAAATTCATTATAACTAGTATTAAGCCCCCTCCTCCGGTTGCAAGGGGGCACCAACACTGAATTTCGGCGTGTTAATGCGAATAATTTACATTGAAATGTAAAATATAGAAAAGAATAACTAAGTTAATCTAGGATCCGTGCGTTGATACGAACTTGTCAAATGGGAAAAATAGACGACGTAAAAACGTTGAACCGTGTTAACTCGCCAAATTTAGAACAGGATGTAAAACAAAAAATTTGCGTAAGATGAAAAGTATAAGGGAACAAAGTTGAAAGTAAAATAGTTGTGCAGTTAAATTGCAAAATATGAAAGTTTTGGTGTTATAAGTAAAAAAACAAATAGTTTTAAATTAAAAGTGAAAAATCATTTTTTTTTAAAACCTCCTAAAACATAAGATACACACCTCTCTGCAGACAAATATTGTAAATTTAAAGTATGTAAATTTCACTTTGAGAATATGTCCGTAAAATTTTCCCCAGAGCTTTCTCTTCTTTTTTGTGTTTTCTTGGGAATGTTGCCTACTCGAAAAGGCCATACCAGGCCGTGGGAATAGGCTTTGTTTCATGGCTGCTCATATAATTAAAAAGGAAGGCAATTTTAATGTGACCAAGAGTGTGTTGGATCTGGTTAGTGTTAAAAACCATGTGTAGTGGGACATATGAATAATGTCTCTATCTTTGAGTGTTTTGTGTAATGTGTCAGTTCAGTCAGTAATGGGACATTATGCGACGTTTTTTCAATTATAAATGCGTGTAGTGAGGATGTGGACATTCTGGGACATTATGTTAAAAGGACTGTAATAGAATTAAATAAAAAAAAAACTACCAAAAAATGTTATTGGACAAAAACCATCAAATACCGGTGATTGGCCAAAACCATTGAAGCAAGGCGTGGAAAAAAGAACGCCAAAAGCATTTTTTTTTTTTTTGAAAAAACGCCCGGGGGCAGTCTAGAGGCGTTTTTAGGCGTTATTTTGGAAAAAAAAAAAAAAACGCCAAAAACCCCACTACGGATGGTCTAACAATGATAATGATATTGAAGATACCAAAGATACATAGTAGCTTTGCTAATTTGAGCATCTTTCATTGGTAAAAGGAAATTCAATTCATGGGGAGACATGTATGATTAAAGTGTAGAGAATCAGTTTCACTTGGGAAGTAATGTTAATCAAATGTGTGAATCCATTTGTTCTTGTATACATGGATCGTGATAATAAAAGTGTCACTTTTAGGCATATTTGAATAGAAAAACAATAATATGTGATGAAATTGTTACATATTATTGTATGTTCACAATCTATCAACCGCCGAATGCACATAAAATATCTTAAATCTAATGAGCAAAGAAGTGCCGTTTGTACCATAGTTGTACCGTGTATATGGATGGCAAAAAAAAAAACTCGAGAACAATGAGCATACCCAAAACCTGGTCATCCGGGACAGGTACCCGATACTCGACGGATTGGAAAAAAAATACACTTCGTGGGTATAAGATTAGGTGATACCCGACCTAATTACCCTAAACTATATAAGTGTTTAACCCAAGCAATATACCAAAAAACTTTTAAGTTTTATTTTATATTTCCTTTAACTAGTGTTTAGTAATGTTTCATTTTAGTAGCTAAATTACTTTAAAAATAATTTTTTCTTTGGAAATGTTTAGTTTGTTGACATTATGTATATTTAGATACTACAAAATACAAAATTACTTTTGCAAATTAATATTATAAAAAAAATTTACACCGTTGGTCCTTGTGGTTTTTACCAAATTTCTATGTCAGGTACTAATAGTTTTTTGTTGCAAAATTAGGTATTAATGTTCTAATTTGTTACAATTGAGTAATAAAGCCAAATCTTGTCATAATATTGAGTACTAATGCCAAACCTTTTAACTTTTTTCTTAAATCTTACTAAAATGCCTAAAATGTCATTTAATATCTAGAGAGTCTATTTTTTAATTAATTATATTTGGCTAAAATAATTTAAAGTTTTATTTATATTTATATTTATATTTATATTTATATTTATATTTATATTTATATATTTTTCTGTTTTATTTATATTTTTTATAAAATTAAATGGATATGAAGTTTATTATTTATAAACTTTGAGTTTATATATAATCATATGCTAGTAAAATAAACTTTTTAACTTAATCTAAATAATATTATATATAAACTCAAAGTTTATAAATAATAAACTTTAAATCCATATAATTATATAAAAATTATAAATAAAACAGAAAAATATAAAAAATATAAACATAAATATAATAAAACTTTAAGTTATTTGAGTCAAATATAATTAATTAAAAATAAACTCTCTATGTATTAAAGGGCATTTTAGTCATTTAATTAAGACTTAACAAAAAAAAGTTAATAAGGTTTGGCCTTATTACTCAACATTGTGACAAATTAGAAAGTTAATACCTAATGTTGCAACAAAAAACTATTAGTACCCAACATTGAAATTTGGCAGAAATCACAAGTGTCAACGTGTATTTTTTTCATATTATAATATATTTATACAATAGTTTTATAATAATGATGATATGTATGTTATTTACTATAATATTATATATTGTATAGATTTTAAAAACATAAAAGTATATATGTAAAAGAGGGGGGGGGGGGGGTGATGGATCATAGAAAACTCATTTAAATGAAAAAAAACTAAAAAACTCCTAAAAAAGCTTAAAAAACACTTAAGAATAATTTAACTTTTTTTTTTTTTTTGCTGTAAATCTACATTTTTAAAATAAAAAATTGAAATAATAAATAAAAAATTAGTATTACACGTATGTAACAATAGGAAATAAAATTAAAAAAAAAACCTAAATACCTATAGAACTTCGTTTAATTGGAGACATGCATGAGAGCATGTCCTTAGTGAGGATTCTTCCACAGCAAAAGCTTAATGTTTTAACCCATTTTAGGAAATAGCCCGTTGGCAACATTCAAACCACAAAAATATGTGATTCAAATTGTTAGAATTTGGTTCGTATTATGTTGAAGAGTTATTGGTCATATCTGTCGGCTCTTCTCATATAGATCATTGCTCACATCACATATGTCAAAAATATCCCATTTGAGTTCATACATGATATTTATTTTAACGGTCATGCTAAAAACGAACACGTAAACGTGGTTTGTATTGGATGTACACTGCCTCCCCAGTCACATTAGTCTTTTCACCTGTATACGAGCGTTTAAACCATGGTGATTCCTTCTACACGGCCATTTAACCCACGGTGATTGATTCCCATATATGACGGTTTAGTCCATGGTCATTCCTTGTATACGCGTTTAGCTCTGGGCGATTCCTTGTGTATGGGTTTGTTGCATTGTAAGCTATCGGTTTATTTCTCATTAACTGGCCAAGAAAAGTCCATTCTTGGAAGGACCCAATTTTGAAGATTCGAACCAGAATGTTACTCCCTTGTATCACCTTCTTCTTTCTAATGCTAGGAACTTCTAGATCATTATCAGACACTATAGCTGTGAATCAAAACATCTCAGATGGTCAGACCATTGTTTCAGGGAACTCAAAATTTGAGCTAGGCTTATTTAGCCCAGGCAACTCCAAAAATCGATACCTTGGTATATGGTTTAAGAACACATCTTCGCAAACAGCTGTATGGGTTGCGAACCGCGAAACTCCACTTATAGATAACTCGGGTGTGGTCAAACTAGACAACAAAGGGAACCTGTCTCTTGTTGATGGTAGCGGGAAAGTCATTTGGTCTTCCAACTCATCAGCATCTAGCACAAGTATTAACCTCGTAGCACAACTCATTGATACGGGCAATTTAGTAGTTAAAAATGAAAACGAAGCCAATAATGAAAGTTTTGTTTGGCAGAGTTTTGATTACCCTGGAGATACCTTCATTGAAGGAATGAAGTTGGGCAAGAACTTTATAACCGGAAGAGAAACATATTTGACATCATGGAGGAGTGCAGATGATCCTTCACCAGGTGAGTATACATTAAGGTTTTCAATGGTTTATGGTAGATATCCACAATTATATATTAGATCAAGAAGCTCTGCTATTGAAGCAAGGATCGGGCCATATAATGGCATATCATTTTCTGGCCGGCCACTCATTACTCCTGAGACTGCTGATCCGCCATTCGCTAGTCATATGGTTGTGAATCAGAACGAGATGTATTTCGCTACTTATTCTATAAAAAATACCACGACACTCTTGTCAAGAACGATAGTAACTACCGGTGGTAAACTTGAGATCTTGTGGCTAAATTATCCAAACACAGAATGGATGCAGAGTCTCACCTTACCAGTAGATTATTGTGACAACTATGGAGTGTGTGGCCCGTATGGGAGCTGTAATACAGACACTTCTCCTTACTGTGGCTGCTTGAAAGGATTTGAACGAAAATCCTCAGAAAATACAAATGTTTGTCAACAGAGCATAGCCATGGATTGTGGGCCTGGAGAGGGGTTCCATAAGTTTTCAAGCATGAAATTGCCAGACACGGAGAATGCTGTCTTCAGTAGCAACATGAGCCAACTAGATTGTGAGGCAGCTTGCAAGAATAACTGTTCATGCACCGCCTATGCAAATCCAAACATCACTACAGGTAGAGTTGGGTGCTTGCTATGGTTTGGGGGTTTGATTGATGTCCGAGTATACCCACAAAACGGGCAAGATCTTTATGTTAGACTTGCCGCCTCAGAATTATCAGGTAAAACAATAACGTTACCAAATTGATTCATTTCATGTTTCAATCTGTTAACCATGTAAATCTTCTAGACCTCCATTCCAGCTTCGATGGAAAGAAACGACTAGTTATGGTAGTGACTTTGTCAATATCAGCTTTAGTTACTTTGGTGGGCTTCATATTGGCACTCTACATCATACGGAGAAAACAGAAGAAGAAGTCAGATGCAGAGACAGCAGGCAAGTGATATTGATCTGAATTGCTATTTGTACATATATAGAGTTAAGTTCACGTACAAACAGTCTTATCGTACAAAATGTACCATGAAAAAGAAAAAAAAAACACGGTGGCATTTTCTTAATTATTTGCTCGTAGGGTAATGATCAAAATTACTCTACAGATGATCTTGTAGGGTAATTTTGATGTTGTAGGGTAATTTGTAAAATGTTCTTGTTGGGTAATTTTGATCTTCTACCCTACAAGAACATTTTACAAAATTACCCTACAACATCAAAATTATGTTACAATATCAAAATTACCATACAAGATCATTTGTTGAGTAATTATGATACTCTAAAAATTACTCTACAAGATCAAAATTACCCTACAAGAACATTTTACAAAATTACCCTAGAAGATCAAAATTACCCTACAAGAACATTTTACAAAATTACCCCTACAAGATCAAAATTACCCTACAAGATCATTTGTAGAGTAATTTTGATAATTTATCTGCGATTAAAGAATTACGAAAAAACCACCGCGTTTTTTACCATTTCACCCTATTCGTGTGTTTGTAAGATAAGGGTATTTGTATTTGATCTTTTGTCTACATATATAAGTTAATACCTTATGATTTTTATCTCATTGTCATATTTTCTAGGTAGACCTACAGAGACCCTTGATGAAGATTACAAAGGTATCAACATGCATATGGGAAGTGCAGAGGTACCGTTGTTTAGCTTAGCTGAAATTTCTAAGGCTACCAATGACTTTTCGATCAACAACAAGCTGGGGCAAGGCGGGTTTGGACCAGTTTACAAGGTAAATGGTATAAATCAGATGTTCATTTTTGTACATTATAAACAACTTTGCCAATCTCGATCCACCAGGGTGTGCTAAAAGAAGGACAAGAGATTGCTGTGAAACGGCTATCAAAGTCCTCTCGACAAGGGCTTGATGAATTTGAGAATGAAGTTATATGCATTGCCAAACTTCAGCATCGGAATCTTGTGAAGCTTCTAGGGTATTGCATTCAAGACGATGAGAAAATGTTAATCTATGAATACATGCCTAACAAAAGCCTAGACTGTATTTTATTTGGTTAGGCTCTCTTACAATCCTAAAAATAAAGATTTCATAAATTTGCAAGGGAATAATATATAAATTACCTTGTTGTAAATTGAGCAGATGAATCAAGGAAGTTGAAACTTGATTGGCAACAAAGATTCCACATAATCCATGGGATTGCTCGAGGACTTCTTTATCTTCATCAAGATTCTCGGCTTAAAGTTGTACATAGGGATTTAAAAGCAGGGAACATTTTACTTGATCATTTGATGTGTCCAAAGATATCAGATTTCGGCTTAGCCAGAATGTTTAAAGAAGACGAGAGTGAAGCAAATACAAAGAGAATCGTTGGAACTTTGTAAGAATCCCTGAAATCGATTCGTATTGTTAGGAACATTTTTATATACATTTATATTTGTTTGTGTGTTGATTCAGGGGCTACATATCTCCAGAGTACGCAGTGGACGGTCTCTACTCCGTTAAGTCAGATATATTTAGCTTTGGCGTTTTAGTACTAGAAATAGTGAGCGGGAAGAAAAATAGAGGATTTGTTGATGAAGACCATGATGATAACCTTCTTGGACACGTAAGTCTTTTGGATATAACTTTCCATTGATGCATGTATTTTAGTGTGAGTTACAATTAGATAACGAGGAACAAAAAAAAACTACTTTTTTACCCTTTATCATTAACTTAGGTCTCACTCTATTATGTCTGTTTCGCTCCATGGTTGGCAATTGACCCCTGCTTTTTGTCCACTCCATGATCAAAGGCTAAAAAGTGGTTTCTTTGATTCCTGATATTCAACGGTTCTTATTTTAACCTCAGTCCATGTATGTATGTGACAATGAGCCTATATGTGCATATATGTTCGCCTAATCTGTATGATTTTAGGTGTCCCTTCTGATATGAACTAACTGAGTTTATTTATTTTAACTGGATTCATATAGGCATGGAGACTTTACACAGATGGCAGGTCTCTCGATCTAAGTGATGAATGTTTAAGCGGGTCCTCTTCTTCTGAAGTGTTGCGATCAGTACAAGTTGGCCTATTGTGTGTGCAACAACGAGTAGAAGATAGACCTGACACGCAGACTGTGGTTGCGATGTTGCGTGGTGAAGGCTCACTTCCTTCTCCCAAAAAACCAGCTTTCTTTATTCAAGATAGTGAAATCAACTCGAGCTCCGTTCTTCCTTTACTATCATCATCTGTTAATGGAATAACATTGAGTCAAGTAGATGGTAGATGGTGAAAAGAAATATTTGTGTCATGTTCTAAGCCAATTTTAGATGCCTAAATTGATTATATGTAAAGAATGGAATATTATTTGGATCAGTGTGTACTTACTAGTTTTGTCAACATAAATGTGTGTTTGTATGTGTATTTTTTACTTTCTTTTGTATTCTCAAATCTAGCATCGCTTGTCAAAAGTGGTTCAAGTCAAGGGGATGTATCTCATTAACTCTATGGGGCTCATTACAACAAAAGTAAGGTAAAGAACTAAAATAATAGTATGTGACATGATTCACTCAATTTTATGTGTGCTTGTTGGGTGTAATCTCGGGTCCAATGAGTAGCGGGTCAGAAGTCGATTCGGGTCAACATGAAAACGGGTTACCCAAGTCAGTTAGGAACGTGAGTTTTGACCGAGTTTTTGGAAGAGAGTTGAAAAGTGGAGGTTAATGTGAACGTTGAAATCTGCTGATTGTAGGTCCCTCTCGGAGGATGACGAACCTTAACCTTGTTATACTAACCCACTAGCAAGTGCGGAATCCAAGCTAGTGAGCAAACCGGGATGAAACAAGCACAAACACAAACACACAAGGTTCACCGATTAACACCACTTGTATTAATACGAATGAAAGGTTCCGGTTACAAGCTCAATGTTCACAAATGTGTTTTGCAAACTCTCAAAGTGTGTGTGTGTGTGTGTTTCGGACAGAATGCTCTCAAGTGTCTCTCTATCTTTCTGTGTGCATCTTACAAGTCTGTCTTAAACATACACTGCATGGGTATTTATACCCATACACAGCAGGTCTGGTCGAAGGATCATTCAGAATGACCGAAAGATCATCTGTCGATCACAAAGCCCTCGAATGATCAATATTTACCTCGAAGGATGGTATATCCTTCGAGGTTCAACAGTATCCTTCGTTGGACATCTTTCGAGCTCATCGAAGGATAGACATAATCCTTCGATGGCCCATCTTTCGACTCAGACACTTTACAAACATATTCCTAACTGTTGGTCCAAGTCAAACCAGGAGGACGGTTGACTTGGTCAACTTACAGGACTGACAAGGATATCGTTTACATCGTGACCGAATACAGACAAAGTACAGACACAAGTGCACCAACAAACTCCCCCTTGGCTGTAGCTTTGTCTCGATCTTCGATGGTTGCAGATTTGTCTCGATCTTGATCATCTTTGATCTTCATGTCTTCAAGACTCTGATGGCCTTTCAAGTCTTCAATGTCGGAGGATCTTCAAAGTCTTCACGTCTTGAAAGTAGAGAGTGTATCAACACTGATTAAAAGGAGAAGAAGACTTGGTATTTTAAGCATGTGGGTTTTGTTTTATCACTATAAATAGGTGCAGGGGCACAGCTTAAGAGGGGCCGGGAGAGCCCGACCCCCGAACTTTTCGCTCGGTAGTGTTATATATGTAGTTTTCGTATAGAAATTTTTGGGTATATACGTTTTCGACCCCCGGGTTCTATAGAAATTTTTTGGTATATACGTTTTCGACCCCCGTCTTCATTGTCAAGCTTCGCCACTGAATAGGTGTAGTTTGCAGTAGCTTTTTGTACCTCAGTTTTGTTTCTTTGTTAAAGTTTAACAATACAGAAAGAGTTTCGTGAGTGTGTGTTTTCTTGTGTGTGTTTACTGTGTGTTATTTGGGGCCTGAACCAACAGTGCTTAATATGAGGAGGTTCGGAATTTCGGGGAACTAAACTTATTGCCACATCACTGCCACATAAGAACTTGACCATTAACTAAATACCCGTTAACACTGTGTTGCAGATTAACTAAACACCCAATACCAATACTAAATCAAAATTAAAAAGAAAAAGTAAAAAAGAAAGAAAGGCATGGGATTGGTTGGAAAAGACAAGGCCCCACCTTCTTCCTATTCAGAACGCCAATGCATTCACAATCTCTCCATTAACTAAACTCATTAACGGATGGACGCGGTGTTGTGCCCATTAATGGGTGATATGGCGCCCCTCTGTTAATCCACAATGCATAGTCTTAGTATTTTGTTATAAGTGACAGTTTACTTACGAAATCAGGTCCGAGTTACCATTCATATTATTTTTGGGTAATTTTCCGGTTACGTTATTCTAATCATGCTAAGGTTTCACCCATTGATGATACAAAGCAAACACGTTGTATTTTTATTCTCAATGTCAAAAGGATGCTGAGCCTAACTAAGCATCACATTAGTACTTTTAATAAACTCTGAAATTAGAATATCTTAGTTTAATCAACTCTGGCATAACTAATTGTCTATGTCTACTATTGATATTGAGTGTGTTAAAATTAAAAATCTAGCATTTGAAAAAAATATACATACAAACAAACACAGTGATCCAAATAACGTACAACTAATGAGATACATAGCTTGACTTCAAATGCTAAATTTAAAGAAAAAAAAAAGAAAACAAATTTACGAAAATAGCCAAGAATAAGTTTGACTTACCAAAATGGTCAACTCATGCGTCCGTGGAGCAGGGCATCACTGCGAGAGAGCTTATGCGTCTGCAGGGCTCATTCATGCGTCCGCCAATGTAGAAGTGACACGTGTCTTAATGACATCATGCGTCTCATGCGTCCGTGACTCATCCCATGCGTCCGTGATTCATAAAATTTACTTTTAGGAGATTTGAGTCATCCCATGCGTCCGTGACTCATCCCATCATCCCATGCGTCTGTTTGAGGCATCCCATGCGTCCGTGACTCATCCCATCGATCATCACATGTGTCTGTGACTCATCCCATGCCTCGCCGACTCATCACATGCGTCCGTGACTCATCCCATGCGTCCGTGACTCATCCCATGCGTCCCATTTTCGTACTTGCTGCTTCATCCATACACGCATCCATTTAAAGAATTAAGGACGCATAAGAGGGGTGATGCCCCGTTCCAACGACGCATGAGCTGGCTATTTTGGTAAGTCAACTTTATTCTTGGCCATTTTCGTAAATTCCTCAAAAAAGAAATACACATACAAACACACATTTAGGTAATTGATATGAATTGATATATAAATACACATTGATCCGGATAATATCACATTATTTATACATATAACTGATTTAGGCATCTAAAGATGACCTGATACATAACTAAAACACTTCTTTTTATTATCTACCATCAACTTGACTTAATGTTACTCTATTAACCGATGATGGTGACAATAAAGGAAGAGCTGAGGTGGAGCTGGTTTCACTTTGATGAAAAAAGAAAGCAGGTTTTTTGGGAGAAGGAAGTGACCCTTCACCATCCAACATCCCAACCACAGTCCGCGTGTTAGGTCTATCTTCTACTGGTTGTTGCACGCACAATAAGCCAACATGTACTGATCGCAACACTTCACAAGCAGAATAGGACGAGCCTAAACATTCATCAATCAGATCGAGAGACTTGCCTTCTTTGTGAAGTCTCCAAGCCTATATGAACCCAAAAAAAAAAAAACAGAAGTTAATTTATATCAGAAGATCACCATGGATGTATTAGAGCTTCACTATTCATATGGTATTTATGATGCTTCATCACATATAAGCAAATATAAGCTCATTATCACACATATATATGGAGGGAGGTTCAAATAAGAATTGTTAAATAAATAGAAACCACTTTTTAACCCTTGGATCATATTTTAATGGATGATTGTGATCTCCCTCAATTATGTTGGTTCCTTTTGTTCCCTCCATTATTAAAAGCTCAAAAAGGTCCATTTGGTTCCTCACTATTCAAATTTCAAAGGTTCTTGATTGAACTCACACTTATATATCTATATATATTCTAAATAGGTGTAGAGTATATTTTCATCAATGGATGATAATCTTTAACACACTTAGGGGCTGTTTGGCAACATCTGAATGGTTAAGTGCTGAACCAGTAAGAGGTTTGAACCATTAAGTGCTGAACCAGTAAGAGGTCTGAACCATTAAGAGCCTGTATAATGCTTAACCGTTCAGAGGCAAATGTCTGACCAATTCAGATTAGAGGTCTTAACCATTCAAATTATGTATAAATCTTAACCATTCAGAGGCAAATGTCTAAACCATTCAGACATCGCTCGTGAAACAAACAATCTGAACCATTAAGTGTTGAACCAGTAAGAGGTCTGAACCATTAAGAGCCTCATTAAGAGATTAAGAGGTAAACAAACAGCCCCTTACATGTCCAAGAAGGTTATCATCATGTTCTTCATGAATAAAACCTCTATTTTTCTTCCCGCTCACAATTTCCAACACTAAAACCCCAAAGCTGAAAATGTCTGACTTCACCGAGAAAAGACCATTCGCAGCATACTCTGGAGATATGTAGCCCCTGAATCAACACAAACAAGACGTTAAAAATATAAAAGTGTATGAGACAATACGAAACAAGCTTTAGGGATTCTTACAAAGTTCCCACGACTCTCTTTGTATTCGCTTCACTCTTGTCTTCCTGAAACATTCTGGCCAAACCAAAGTCTGATATTTTTGGACGCATCTGATGATCAAGTAAAATATTCCCTGCTTTTAGGTCCCTATGTATGACTGTAAGCCGGGAATCTTGATGGAGATAAAGAAGACCTCGAGCAATCCCATGAATTATGTGGAAACGTTGTGGCCAATCAAGTAACCACTTCCTTGATTCATCTGCTCAATATGCAACAACATAGTTTATAAGTATATATAGTATTCCATAATTTGTATTATTAATAAATCTGCACTTTTTGGAATTTAAGAGAGCCCAACCAAATAAAAAACTATCGAGGCTTTTGTTGGGCATGTATTCATAAATTAACATTTTCTCATCGCCTTGAATGCAGTATCCTAAGAGCTTCACAAGACTCCGATGCTGAAGTTTAGCAATGCAAATAACTTCATTCTCAAATTCATCCAGCCCCTGTCAAGAGGACTTTGATAACCGCTTCACAGCAATCTCTAGCCCTTCTTCTAGCACACCCTGATGGACCAAGATCGCCATTATTAATAGTACAAACATGTGTTGAATCTAAATCCAAAGTTGTTTAATATGTACTTACTAAGATTTGAACATCTAATTCATATCATTCATTTACCTTGTAAACTGGTCCAAACCCGCCTTCTCCCAGCTTGTTGTCGACAGAAAAGTCACTGGTAGCCCTAGAAATTTTAGATAAGCTAAACAACGGAACCTCTGCACTTCCCATCTTGTTCCTGCTACCTTTAAAAATATGACAAAGGAACGGATTTTATTTTCAAACATTATTGATCATAAACTTATATGTATAGCATATAAATACAAATGGCAATTCACATCGATATCACTTGCCTTCTCCCTCAGCATCTGATCTCTTCTTCCATTTTCTCCTAATGTAGAGTGCCAATATGAGGCCCGAAAAAGTCAACGCAACTGATATTGACAAAGTCACTACCAAAACTACTCGTTTCTTTCTGTTGAAGTTGGAATGGAGGTCTAGCAGATTTTACAAGGTTCAAGGAAATAATATACCATCAAGTTGCTGACATAAACAAACATGAAACATGAAATGCACTAATTTGGTAATGATATTGGCTTACCTGATAATTCTGAAGCCGCAAGTCTAACATACAGATCTTGCCCGTACTGTGGGTACACTCGGATATCAATCAAACCCCCAAACCATAGCAAGCACCCAACTTCACCGGGAGTGATGTTGGGATTTGCATAGGCGGTGCACGAGCAATTATTCTTGCAAGCTGTCTCACAATCTAGTAGGCTCATGTTGCGACTAAAGACAGCATTCTCCGTGTCTGGTAATTTCATGCTTGGAAACTTTAGAAATCCCTCTCTGAAATCATAATCTCTTCACATCCTATAAGTATTAGGGTTTATTATGTAATTAGTTAATAGTTAGTTTTATTAGAATTAGATTAGTGATAGAAGTGCGGGGACTAGATGCGACAAAACGAAAGTTAATAACCTCTACTTGTTTGGATCGACACATCCAAGGGACGTAACCCTTCAAGTTTGGCGGCAACAGGAAACAAGAAAAAGGGACGTGACCTTCAAGGAGAGACGCAACCTTTCATCTTCAATCACAGCCACAAAATCAAAAGACATGATTATTCGCGAAGAGACACGTCTATTGGATTCGCACCTCTTCGATAAGTATAAATAGGGTTAGGATTTCTATTGTAAAAAACATTCATTCACTTGTACATATTCACGATTTGTATTCAGAAATCAAGGTTAGTTTGTGTTTATTTCATTCGTTGTTATATTCATTGTTTGTCAAGAAGATTCTGGGCAACAGTGGTATCAGAGCCTAGGGCTCAAATTCGTTTCGAAAAACAATCATCAGGCGGGTGGTTGAATTCCCCTAACAATTCTGATCACGCAGGAGGCGTCGATTAGGTTGTTTTTTTGTTAAGTTTTAACACCAATCGCATCAAGCGGGTACGATTGTTGTTCGTTCGTTAATCGTTCATCAGGAGGGTGTTCGATTTTTATCTGATCATCACTGAGGGTGTTCAGATTCTGAGTTTTTTTTTTTGTTAATTCAAATCACGGCAAGAGGCTACGATTCGGGTTAAGAAGACGGAAGCAAATCTGAGAAATTTGTATTCCGGTTTGAAGAAGCAATCGCAGAAGTTTGGGTTGTTTAAGACACAAAATCTGAGAAGTTTTGTGATATCAAAGCATCAAGAGAGTGTTCGGTTGAAAAGTTTAGTCACAAATCAAGCGGGTTTGGGGCTGATTTTGTTTAGAGAGTCGCGAATCAAGCAGAAAGAAAAAAAACGCAGCCAAGAGGGTTGTTAAGAAAAGTCAGAAAACCGTGCGGAGAATCACGATAAGAGAAGTCGGTCGGTTCGCAAATTCCAGGTTCTACGTTCTGTTTTTTCTGGAATTTATATAAGGTTTAGAAATTGGTTTGATTCCACGTTAGAAAGTTAGTGTGAATTTTTGGAATCATAGACTTCGGTTTTAGGAGAAAACCAAAGTTTAGAAAGTGAAAATTGTTGGAAAAGAAATTATGGCGGATTCAGGAGGAGCCTCTCCGTCAAACGCGGTAGTAATTAAAGATGGTAGTTCGTTCTCCCAGTTTCAGTGTCCTATTTTAAAGTCTACAAATTATACGGTATGGGCAATCCGTATAAAAACCATTTTGAGGGCAAACGGTTTATGGGAAATGATAGAACCAAAAGAAAATACGCAAGCGGATGAAAAGAAGGATATGATGGCGACCGCTTATTTGTTTCAAGAACTACCGGAAGATATGATAATACAAGTTGCAAGTTGCAAGAGTGCAAAAGAAATTTGGGATGCATTAAAGACTCGACACGTCGGTGCAGATCGAGTGCAAAAGGCACGTCTTCAAACGCTCAAAACAGAGTTTGAGATGTTAAAGATGAAAGAGGAAGACACTATCGATTCGTTCACTGCAAGGCTAAATAGCATTGTCACGAGGGCAAGTGGTCTTGGATCAACTTTTGATCAACTAACTTTAGTACGGAAACTTCTGAGTTCTGTACCAAAAAGGTTCGTTCAAATTGTTGCAACCGTTGAACAATTCGCTGATTTAGAAACAACGACGCTAGATGAGACAATTGGAAGGTTGAAAGCCTATGAAGAAAGGACCGGTTTGATGGATGAAAACCCGGTATATAATCAAGAGAAACTTATGTATACGCGACGCGACAAGAACTATGGTCGTGGAAGGCGTTTTGGGAAGAATAGACAGGGAAGGTTCAACTCATCGCAAGACAAATGGCATGATGGAAAGTTCAAACAAGAAGATGATGATGAAGATTCATCACATGATGCTTACAAGAGTAGAAGCAACCAAAGGAAGTTCGGGAAGGATTTAAGCAAGATAAAATGCTACAATTGCCAAAAGTTTGGTCATTATGCCTCAGATTGTCCTGAATCAAATCAAAGAGGAGAAGAAACAAATCTGGTACAGGAAGACGAGGAACCAACTCTCCTAATGGCAATCAAAGAAGACTGCAATGATCTACTTCAACAAGCACACGATGGCAAGCAAGATATGGAGAAAGAAGGTGCAACTTAAGGATGTTCGAGATTAGGGGGGTGAATGAAATCATAATCTCTTCACATCCTATAAGTATTAGGGTTTATTATGTAATTAGTTAATAGTTAGTTTTATTAGAATTAGATTAGTGATAGAAGTGCGGGGACTAGATGCGACAAAACGAAAGTTAATAACCTCTACTTGTTTGGATCGACACATCCAAGGGACGTAACCCTTCAAGTTTGGCGGCAACAGGAAACAAGAAAAAGGGACGTGACCTTCAAGGAGAGACGCAACCTTTCATCTTCAATCACAGCCACAAAATCAAAAGACATGATTATTCGCGAAGAGACACGTCTATTGGATTCGCACCTCTTCGATAAGTATAAATAGGGTTAGGATTTCTATTGTAAAAAACATTCATTCACTTGTACATATTCACGATTTGTATTCAGAAATCAAGGTTAGTTTGTGTTTATTTCATTCGTTGTTATATACAAACACTTGTATTATCATCAGGACTTGTTTCATCTGAGTTTTTTCGTTCAAATCCTTTCAAGCACCCACAGTAAGGAGACGTGGCAGTATTACAGCTCCCATATGGGCCACATACTTCGTAGTTGTCACAATAATCTACTGGTAAGGTGTTACTCTGGAACCATTCCGGGTTTGGTAAATTTAGCTGGAAGTTCTCAAGTTTACCACCAGGAGTCACTAACGTTCTCAGCAAGAAAGTGGTATTATTACTACTAGAAATATAAGCGAAATACATCTCGTTCTCATTCGCGACCATATAACTAACATACTTCGGATCAGCAGGATCAGGATTAAAGTTAGGCCAGCCAGAAAATGAAACGCCATTATAAGGCCCGATCCTTGTTTTAATAGCAGAGCTTCTCATAATATATACTTGTTGATATTCACCCTTAACCGCTGAAAACCTTAATGTATACTCACCTGGTGAAGGATCATCCGCACTCCTCCATGATGTCAAATATGTTTCTCTTCCGGTTATGAAGTTCTTGCCGATCTTCATTCCTGGTAAGTAGGTATCTCCAGGGTAATCAAAACTCTGCCAAATAACAGTTTCATTGTTAGTTTTATCTCCATTCCTGATTACCAGATTGCCTGTATCAAGGAGTTGTGCTACAAGATTGATATCTGTAGCAGATGCTGAGGAGTTGGATGACCAAATGACTTTCCCGCTACCATTAACAAGAGTCAGGTTTCCTTGGCTGTCCAGTTTGACTGTACCCGAGGTGTCTATAAGTGGAGTTTCGCGGTTTGCAACCCATGCAACGGTTTGAGATGATGTGTTTTTAAACCATATCCCCAGGTAAGGATTTTTGGAAGTGCCCGGGCTAAAGAAACCAAGCTCAAACTTTGCGTTTCCTGAAACAATGGTCTGGCCATCTGAGATGTTTTGATGCACAGCTATGGCCATCTACAAGTTCCTAGCACAAGAAAGAAGAAGGTGATATAAGGGACTAACATTATGGCTTAATTAATATCCATACACAGATTCTTTGAAATTTTTGTCTTCCTTACAACTTGATGGCACTTTTTGGATTAAAATAAAGCCTCAAATCCGACAAGCTGAATGAATAAGAATAACATTAAACCCTCTTGTATTCAACTTTGACAAGTAACCTCAAATCTTGAACATTAAAATTGACATACTAAATTTCAAAGTAAGTATTCAGATCAACTCCGTGTCATATACATCTAACGATCCACACTGTTGGTGGGACCCTTAAAGTAGATCAAAAGTTATATTTGTTATAAGTTAACTGGTTGTTAGTCTATTTAGTAGTCCCATAAGTCTTGTCGAATCAAATACATCTAACTTTACATGTCACATATGTGAATTCTTTGAGTAAGCCCACAGATCGAACTTAAAAAAAAACTTCATTAAAACACACCTCCGACCCAAAAGGGCAAAATGTCAAACAAAAACAAAACCCCGACCCAAACGTGCAAAGGGCAACAAATTAGTACAACATATACAAACGATATCTACACGATTCCTCCCATCTAATGTATTTACAAGAAGATTATTTTTAACCCACCCGAAACCCCTTGATTTAATCTCCCCTAAAATATGTTGAACACTTCGGTTTAGCTACTTGAAGATCAATTAATTTCTACCTTTCTAAATACACCAACAAGATATCCTCACCGGGCCTTGAATAATTTTCTTTTTTTTCTTACCCATCTGTGAGATATTGTAGAAAAAAATTGACATGTTGCTTGATTTCATTGATTAATTAATAGTTAACTAACCCATGTTAATTAGCAAACCAAAAGTAAATGATAAATATCACATTGGCCAACATATACTTTGAAAAATCAAATCACATATTTTATAGTTGGGATATTAGATTTAAATAAACTTAACTTTTACCAATTGGTTAATAGCACTTCCAATTTTTTATTTGTACACCTAACACCAGCACTCCCAACTTTCAACTTATTGGCCGATAATACTCACTAACTAACTAACTGAACCATAACCCAATTAGTTTTTGCTAATGTGTCATCTGATGTGGCCCTTTTTGCTGATGTGCCACATGACGTGGCAGTCGATGTGGCATTTTCTGATGATATGGCAGTTGACATGGCATTTTTATGACACGGCAGCTGACATGGCATTTTTTTGATGACGTTGCAACTGACATCAGCTAACTGGGTTAGGTTCAGTTAGTTAGGGAATGTTATCGGCCAATAAGTTGAAAGTTGGGAGTGCTGGTGTACAAATCAAAAGTTAGGAATGTTATCAAACAATTGATAAAAGTTGGGGTTATTTAAATCAAATATCCCTAATCTTGCTAATGGGCTTTTTCTTTGAATGGGTCAAACCAGTATGTCTGGACATTTCGTTGAACAACTTAAAAAAAGAAAAAAAACTCTATCCATTCATAAATAAACATAAAATATACATATTCGGGGTTTAACATAGGGATTTTTCGATGAGGAATCAAAACAATTTTGTTGGACACATGATTTGATTTATGTGAAAGAAAATAAACTTGAACCTGCAATAAATCAAGAAGCCAAAAAAAGCTTTGTTCTAACCGTAAACTGGTGCTACTTGTCCGCAACTGCGAAATCTTTTTATTTGGAAATTGGGATCCGTAAATTAATTTTAGAGCTTTGCAATACCGATGTGATTTCTTATTGGGCCAACTAACGTTTGTTTTATGTTACACTAGGTTAGTTCCCCGTGTGTTACACGGGTTACAATTTAAACTATATAGTATAGATATTTCCTGTAAATGCAAAACAAAGACAGAGACATTTACATACCATATTGACATAAATGAGTTAATATAAATGTAACCCTTCAACTCATACATATTAATTAATGTCGTAGAGTTCGATAAGACAACTCTAATGCCGGTTGAATGAGGTCAATCAGAGTCTATTTGATACCCTTTGGACGACTTCTTATTTTTTGAATGTTTGTATTTTATTCTAAACCTATTATTAATATTATTAAAATAATAATTTTAGTTATATATATCAATAATATATTTTATATATATATCAATAATATATTTAATCTAACATATTAATATTATTATGAATTTCGAAACTTGTTTAGCTAGGATTTAAGATTCTATTGAAGTTTTAGTTTAACAATAGGTTATTGAATTAATGATAAGAATTTGTATTAGATTAGATTAAATATTATTATTATTTGTATTAGATTAGATTAAATATTATTATTAGTATTATTAATAATTTTAATCAATTAAATGAGAGAATGACAAGTGTCCTAAAACAGGTTTCTTTTATTATATAGTATAGATTACTCATCAACCAACTTAAACTTGAGATGATTTAAGAGTAAATTGTCATTTTAATCCCTGAGGTTTGGTCCAAATTATCATTTTAATCTAAATAGTTTTTTTTTTCTCCTCTGGGTCCCTGACTTTTCCATTTTCTTGTCATCTTGATCACATTACATAACTCGGTCTAAAAATCTGGTTATAACCAGGGGTATTTTTGGCATAACTGTTGTGTAGTGATAACCAGGGGTAGTTTACAAATAATTTATAAACCTCATAATAATTTAATGCCAAAAATACCTCTGATTATAACCTGGTTTTTAGACTAAGTTAGGCAATGTGATCAAAATGGCAAGAAAAAAGAAAAGTCAAGGACCCAGAGGAGAAAAAAAACCATTTGAATTAAAATGGCAAGTTGGACAAAAACTCAGGGACTAAAATGACAATTTACTCCAAATTTAAATATTAGTATGTTACATAATCACGGGTACAAAAATTTGGCTATTGTTTTATTTTTATCTTTTTACAGCAAATTTGTATTACTTACGGACTATTGAAGTATCATCATGCCACCAGCGTAACCAGCCAATCATATTCATCTCCACTAGACAATAATGCTTATATACCAATTTATGAGTAAACCCAATAAATCAGGACCTAATGGTTTCTAAACTTTATCCTCACCCCCAAAATGTCACTATGCTATAAGATAATAATAATAATAATAATAATAATAATAATAATAATAATAATAATAATAATAATAATAATAATAATAATAATAATAATAATAATAATAATAATAATAAAAAAAACTCGATAGGAAAACAACTCAACTTATCAAAGATAATAATAAACTCCATAGAGAAACTCAACCGATCAAATAGGGAACCTACATGATTTAGAAAGTACTATATTTATATATTATCAATTAGCAGCATATCTATCCATTAGAATTTGTACATATTGCTTTAGTTGTTTGTTAGGGGGACGGGGCGTCTCGTGATGGCACCTCCATCACTCGTGGAATGCAAGGGAACACCGCCGCCACCCCTTTTTATCACTCGTCAATTTTAAAACGCATTGAGATTTTCACGCGTGAAGAATATGCAATTTAGTTTTGTTTTTTTAATGATTTTGATAGTGTGTGGTGAGTGATGGGCATTTCCACTAAAAACCATCACTAGTGATGGAATAAAGCTCGATGACATGTCGGAAATTGATTGGATGTTGTGAGTGATGAGTGAGTGGTGAGTGATGGGCGCCCCTACCCCCTTATGCTTAATGTTGTTGTAGGGCTTTGGGTTGTTGTACCTAATATTGGTATGTGAGTTGTTTTTTTGGGGTTTGTGCTTCATTTGCACCCATCACTCCACTTAACACCTCTCTGCCACTGTCTTCATCGCCTCCGACCACCCTTTGGTGACCGGATTGTCCGCCATTCTTGGTTATCTTCTCTGGCTACTTTATGTCTGTTGTAGTGAAACACGAAATAAACACAATCCATTTCATTAACTAGAAAAGAGCACAAGAACACGAATTGAATCGAATGATCATTATTAAATCGAAAGGAATTACAGAAATACGATGAAACCCTAAATGTGAGTTGGGTAAAACAAAGAAGAAAAGAGTTAACCGTTGTTAACAACTAAAACTGCTATTTAACAACCCTACATACTAATCTTTCAACTTCTACACTTCCAATCCCTCAACTAAGTAAGTTGCACCATTAATACCTTTAACTTTGACCAAACTATTAAACACTGACTTTAACCTTTTTCTAACAATCTCCATCTTCAAGTCAATGTCAACAAATGTTTAACAACTTTAAACAATATTGAAATGTTACATCATGCAATACCTTTGTCATCACGTCGGAAGCATTCTCTTTAGTACCAACTGCTTTCACATTCACCTAACCATTATTTATCACATCCCTTAAAAAATGTAGTCTAACAATTATATGGTTTGTCCTTTCATGGTATACCTTCTTCTTAGATAGATGTATTATCCGGCCCATGATTATCACATAACACTACAGGAGACTGCACGTAATCCCAAATTAGACAATAAACCTTTCAACCATACTGCTTCCTTAACTGCCTCGGTTAAAGCCACATATTCTGACTCAGTGGTGGATAATGCAACTATTCTCTATGTAGACCTCTAACTAACAATACCATGAAGCACTTTGAATGCATAACCAGTGAGTTATGGATCTTCCTTTATCAAGATCCTTAGCATAATCAAACTCCACATAACCTTGAACTTCAACAGAATTATCAACATCACTGCGTTAAAAGCCAACCCAATCTTTCTAGTACCATTTAGATACCTAAAGATCCATTTCACAGCTTCCCATTGAACCTTACATGGATTAGACAAATACCTTCTTACCAACCCAACAGCATAACTCAGGCTAGGCCTTGTACAAACCATTAAGTACATAAGATCCCCAAAAGTATTAGCATAAGGAATATTTGACATTTTTTCCTTATCTTCTTTTGTAACAAGACACTTTTGTAGTGACAACTTAAAATGAGATGCCAAAGGTACCACAACAGTTTTACTTTGTGACATAGCAAAATTAATCAACACCTTCTCAATATATGACTGCTGAGACAAATAAATCATTCCCTCAATTTTGTTTCTTCTAATTTGCATGCCTAGTGTCTTCTTTACTTCTCCCATTTCTTTCATGTCAAAATTTTTCACGTTTTGTCCTTTATCTTTATACCAAATTTCAAGATGGATTATATTGTTATTTATATTTTATATATATAATATAATATATTATATTATATGGATAAAAAGACTAAAATTACCCTTGTGTTATCTAATTTAACAAAAAAATTTAACTTGGTTAGGGTTAAAGGACATAACGTGCAAGATTTTAAAACATTAAGTACAAAAATCATCAACTTTAAAGATAAAGGACACCGCTTGAAATTTGGTATAAAGATAAAGGATAAAACGTGAAATTCACTCTTAACATTGCCTTTGTCACTTCAATCTCATGCTTGTCTTTACAACCACTAGCATATCATCCGCATACAATAAAAGATAAACACAATTTACTCCTTTGCATGAGCACAACAACACTAGTATCATACCAAAATTAACCTTACTAATCATATGCCCATCAAATCTTTTATACCACTCCATTAGGGATTGCTTTAAACCATAAACTGACTTTTTCAGTAAGTATACTTTGTTTTATTTCCCTTTAACTTCATATCCAGAAGGTTGTTTCATATAGATGACTTCTTCTAGATTTCCGTGTAAGAAGGCAATTTTGATAACTAACTGCTTAAGCTCATAATCTCTTGATGCAACCAGTGACAAAATAACTCTAATGAATGTGTGTTTTACCATAGGTGAAAATACTTCAGTATAATCTATACCTCAAGGCGAGACGTAATATATTGCTCAAAGATATCATAACACTAAATTGCAATATATAATTGAATTCAAAATTTCATTTTCATATCATCGAATCAAGCATTACATTGTTCAAAGAAAATAAGTACAACAATTGAAAATTTCATAACTAAAAAATCAAATGCATAAGTAAATTTGGTAAGTGTCTAAATCCACCCTAAGTAGTTTTCTTGTGATAGCATCATCAAACATTTCCTACAACATGTATATAATATCTGTCAACACAAAAATGTCGGCGAGCATACTAGTTTGGTTACGTAGTATAAGTAAGAATAAGTCTCAAATCCACATGTTTATAGCATACTAAATCATGTAACATACTAGCATGCAATAGACTAAATATCTATCCAAAGTTTTGCACTAGCGTAACTTTATCACCGAAATAAATAAGGTCATAAAGAATAACTTAACAATGACCCACAAAACAGGCAGTAGTCTAATCTTATAGCGTTATATATGTTAAGGAAGGCTTGCAAGATTAATGATAGATGTCTAAGCATATGTAAAACCTAGCATGTAATCACAATTAGCATAACAGATAAGCATGTTATAGGATTGAGTGTTTGAATAAGTTGTGTGTAAGTGTGTTTAATATTGTAACAACACGATATTTCCATATTCGTAATCTATCATTCTTCAATAAATGTTTTGAGTTATGTTTTATAACAATTTTTATAAATAAGCATTATTAATGGTATTGAAATATCTAATTGTTTTCATAAAAACTTTTGAAGTTAAAAAAGTTAAGATTCTGATTAAGTATATAAAAGATATAAATCTTTATAAGGGGAGGGTTATCTTAAAAACGCTAAATATTGCAAGAATTGTGACAACAAATGAAAAAACCAATCAAAACCATTTTTTAATACAAACCTCATTGTGATTAAAATACAACATCAAAAAAAGAATTTACAATATCAAATAATTCATTTCTCCTCTCAAAATCACTCTAATTAGAATTTTTACACGTGTAAATATAATAAATTTACACATGTGTAAATGACAAACTTACAGATGTGTAAATTTTCTTTATTTACGAATTCACGTAAATTTAAACGTGTAAATTAAATTTCTAACATTAGATTCGAATAATAATCATAAGTGTAAAAAAAACGATTTAAATTTGCATTGTTTTTGACCAAGTTCTCGCGATTATTTCATTCGTTCTCACAATTCTCACAATATTTAGCGTTCTCGTTTAAACCTTCCTCATCTTTATAATATGTATATATTTCCGTTTAGATCACATTTGTCACACCCCCAAAATACCACATGCGGAATCCACCGCGATGCGTGTAACGTACCAGGATCTAGCCACTAATCACATTGAACTAACAGTAGAATGATAAACACATGATCTTATTCAATATGAAAAGTGCATTTCAAAACATTCAGTTCAAACCAATATTCGTTCAGCGGAAGCATAAATTATTGTTCAACTAATTCAACATCGTAAAATGTCGCAGGATTTAATTTTAGGGTTATAAGTATGTAAAATAGTGTCGGTAGTTGACGTTTGACGCGTCCGTTCGTCGGCTGCGTTAAAATCGCGTAAAATGCTTCGGTTGTTGTTTCTAATCCGTTTTTCGATCCGATTTCGACCGCGTATATTAAAATTCAATTACGAAGCTAAATATGTCACAATATTTCAGTTTTTAAGGTAATACATGTGTCCGATGCTTCCGTTTCGTTGTCGGCGTGTTTCTTCAGTTGCGTTTTTTATTCACGTATGCGTTTTGTGACGTTCAAAAGCATGACAATTTCGCGAAATAAAATTCATATGTATAAATTATACATGTGAAACTCGTTTTTGTCAGCATTGTCAGTATTTTGTCCAGTGTCAGTTCGTTACCGCTTATCATTCAGTAGTCTTCCCGCAAATCAACATTCACGTACTGTAAAGTCGGATAGACGTTCATAGGCGCTCCAAAAGGCTTAATTAAGTTAATTTACGTCTTAAACACTGTTTATTATCATCTTAATGTTTGTTATTCGTGTAATTATAACCTGGGAATTGCCGGTTGTCACACATCAAGCCCCTATCGAGAGGACTTTGATAACCAATTCACAGCAATTTGTAGCCCTTCTTCTAGCACACCCTGATCGACCAAGATCGCTATTATTAATAGTACATACATGTGTTCAATCTAAATCCAAAGTTGTGTAATATATACTTACTAAGATTTAAACATGTTGGAACCCGAAGGTTTATTCATGTAGGTTAGTGATGTTTAGGGATTGATCTTGTAATTATCTAGTTCTTTATGTTTTGGGTTAATTATTGTGGTTTGGGCTAGGTGTTTGATGTCGCTTGGGCCTAAGGGTTTCGGCCCTATATGTTTAGTATATAAACAACCTTAATCATTAGATTAAAGGTTGTTGATTGTGGCTACAAGGTGGGGGCGACACAAGCATAGGAACCGAGTTCCTCTTGAATTCTTGTATCAGTCATTGGTAAACTTTGAATGCAAGTTTTCGATTAGTTTATTGCTTATCGTTTATAGTTTGATCTTTATAATATTCTTGAATCAACTTGTGTTTGATTTCCGCGCTTTCACAAGTTAAGATTGATATCATTGAGAGATCCTCACGGGTTTTACAATTGGTATCAGAGCCATTGAAGCCGTTCAAGGGCTCGGTTTTGATATCATTCGGATTCAAGAATTTTCATATACTACTGATCCGTTTTTGTTGAGTGTTTTGCAGAAATATTCATCAACTGTTCTTGACAGAATCATCGAAAAAACACTGATTTTGGTTTGTTGATTTCAGTCTTTGGTGTTTGCTGAATTTTCGGGATATCGGTGGTCAACAGATTCAAAGATTACAATATCTTTGAATTTTGGAAATTGCTGAAAAGTCGGGATTGCGAGTAAACAGCTCTTATCACTTATTGTTTTGCAGGTTACGACTCGAAATCACTCAGTTGCGGCTCATCACGTTCCAGTTACGACTCGCAACCATTGCTGGTTTCGGTTCATCCTGCCTCAGTTACGACTCGCAACCAGAAGATTGGTCTCCACTCGCAATCAAAGACATTACGACTCGCAACCTTGGTTTCGGCTCATTCTGTTTTGTTACGACTCGCAACCATTCCAGTTACGACTCGCAACCACAGCAAACTTGACTCGCAACCTTTGCCATTACGACTCGTAATCACTGAAGCATTGACTCGCAACCCGTTTGTTTCGACTCGCAACGACATTGTGTTACGGACATTTGGACCGTTGACTTTGGACTTAATAAAATCAATTAATTAATTAACTGATTAATTAACCATGTCATCGAACAACAGTGAACTGTCTGCCCTAACTCAACAACAAGAACTGGACTCAAAGCTTGGAACTACAACACGTATTCCGAGATTAACTGATGCTAATGACTTTCCCGAGTGGAAGTGGCGCTTTGAACAGCATCTGAAGGTTAAAGATTACAAGCTATGGCGAAGTATCTTGAGAGGACCTAGGGAGATTATGATGGAAAGTCCTACAGAACCAGATGTCAAAATTAAAAAGCCTCGAGATAAATACACTGAAGATGATTTGCTTATTGTTGAAGAAGATGATCGTGCTCTTTCCTACTTAACTATGGGTTTAGGTCCTGATATTGCTATTGGCTTTCGCTCCTGCAAATCTGCTAAAGAATTGTGGGATTCTCTGATTGAAGTGTATGAAGGAAACGAAGACATGAAAGAGAGCCGAAGAAACTTGCTGCAACAAAACTTCAACAATTTCAACCATATTTATGGTGAAACAATAGATAATCAGATTCAGAGATTCGTGAAGCTAGTCACTCAAATGCAAATGGAAGAGATTCATACAACTAATGCATCCTCCAATCGACAACTTCTCAATGCACTGCCTAAGAGTTGGGATCATCATGTTGCAATGATCAAGAAGACAAAAGACTTAGCTAGATGTACTCTGTCTGAGATGATCTCTCACATCAAGGCATGCGAACTGGATGATAAGCAAAGAGAAACGAATTACAAGAACAGTATGCTAGCTGCCGGTTTCTCCATTGCTCCCGCCTCTTCCAACAACAACAACACAGCCTTACTGTCTCAAGGAGGTTTTCAGATGTTTCGCAATAATTCATCCGCTTCTCAAATTTCAGCAAAGGGGCACTCACCTGGATCCTCAAATCAAGTTGTTTCTTCAGCGTCTACTGTTACTTCTCCTTCAATTCAAAATGCTGGAAATGTCTCTACTGTCGCTCCTACTTCTGCCTTCGCTGCAAACAACGAAATGATAGCCTTCTTCGCCAGTCAATCAAAAGAAAAACTGGAAATAGCAGCTTCAGTGATCAACTGTTTGAATGCTTTCATTGCAGGAAAACTTGATCCACCAAAGTGGAGTCCTAATGATCTGTCTCAGATTCATCCAGATGATGTTGAAGAAATGGATATCACTTGGCAGATGGCAATGGCTGCCTTCAGAGCTCAAAAGTTTGTGAGAAAAACAGGTAAAAACAGGTGGGGAAATGCATGGAATGGAGCTGCTAAAGTGCCCTTTAATCTTCGTTGTTTCAACTGTCATGAGGAAGGACACTATGCTCGTAACTGCCCAAAGCCACTTGTAAACAGAGATCAAGCTTCTGCAGAATTAGCACAACCAGCAACACCTGGTCAACCTGCAACTCCTAATCGAGAAAGGGCTCTTGTGACCACTACCAGTATAGCAGATGCTGAAACTTCTGGAAGTCCACAGCCGCAAGGATTAGCACAAGCACTGGTGGTACAGCCCAACATTCACTTTGATTGGTCTTCAGAAATTGAGCGTTTGAACATATCAGCTCCAGAGAATCAAACTGCTACATCCAACATTGCTTTCATGACCTCAAGCGAACATAGCTCTAAGCCAGAGGAAGAGACTGCAGCTGATGATTTTGCATTCATGACTCAAATCCTGTCAGCACCTGTCAAAGGTCTCACGAAAGAAGAGGTAATTTCTGTTTTCTGCACTCCTGAATGTAGAGAACGAGTTGAGTCTTATCGAATTCACAACGCTGAGCTAATCGAAGACTATAATGAAATTAAACGTAAAAATTTTACTTTAACGAAAAACGAAAAACTTTTCAAAGAGAAAATCGAAGCTCAGCGTAAGGACATCGTTCAACTCAAGGACGATGTCAGTGTAGCCGAAGCCCAACTCATGATAGTCAAAGAAAAATTGTGTGAGGTGACTAAAGAACTGGAGAATGTTAGGGATAAATACCAAATAAATCAATTGAACATTAAGAAATTCGATTCCTCCAGTAAATTAGTCAAAAATCTGTGCGATCAACAATTGGCATATTCCAAAAAGAAAGGGTCAGGTTTGGGCTATAATCAGACTCCTCCTCCGTACAATGATAATTACACTTATTTACCAATGACAGAGGAGGAGATGCTGAACGAAAGTAAAATGACATATGGTTCAAATAACAACAAATCGTCTGTTCATAACAGACACGTTGAGCCACAAAAGTCCTCACCATTGAATTTTGTTCCTAAAGGCACAATTGATCCTAACGTTTCATTGTCATGTGCAGATGATAGCTCTGAAGTAAAATGTGGTGATGTTCATGGGAGTGAACCAGTCGTTATTGCAAATGTGTCTGAACCTTATTTTGAACATTATTCTGAACCTACTGAGTCTGACATTGCTTTTACTAATTCTTTGTTTGTGTCGTTTTCTGCTTTCGTTTCGTCTTGTGAGCCTGTTGTTTTGGGCAAAACTGATAATGTTTGTGTGGATGATTTGAACAATAAGTGTGGTGATGAATGTTTTTCTTCAAATGCTTGTGATACTAACATACCAAATGTTTCAGCTTGTGAAAATGTTACAGGTGAGGTCCCTCAGGATGCATTCAGTGAAACCACTGAAACGCCTTCTCAAGAAAATCAAGTGTATCCTGATTCTTCTTCTGAATCTGTCTCAGTGGGCGTCCCTAATGTTGAATCTAGTGGGACCCCATTGGAAACTGTGTTAAACAATGAATCTGAATCTGTGTCACAAGATAAATGCTCTGAGGAAATGCATATTGATGAAAATTTTTCAGGATCAGAAAAGAAACCTGAATCAGTTTCACATGATAAATGCATTGAGGAAGAGCATATTGTCGAGACTTCTTCTTGTTCGGGAAGTGAACCTGAATCAGCTTCAGATGATAAATGTGTTGATAAAACGCATTTGGATGAAACTCATACATGTTCAAATTCGGAATCAAGATTAAGTGAAAATGAAAAGGATGTTGGTCAAAAAGTGAAATCATCAGAAGAAAATCTATTAAAAGAAAAACCACAAGTCAAACATGTTCAGAAAACTAAAACGTTGAATCACACGAAATCAACCAAACAGAGTCAAAATGTCAAAAATATTCAAAATGTGAAACGTCAGACATGTTTTAACTGTGGCATTGCCGGTCACATTGCCAGAAATTGTGGTAAACTCCCAAGGACACCGAACAAGAAAACATCAGGGCGAAATCAGAAGGTCACGTCTAATCGATATCACTGTTCGGAGTCCATGAAGTCTGCAAGGACTAAGACGATGAAGAACAACGATTATCATAGGTCTAGACCTTCTGATCAGGATTGGAATGCAGCCAAACGCCATAATCAATATCAGAATAGACAAACAAATTTTTGGCGTAATCAAAGTAATTCTTTTGGTAACGTATTTGAAAGTTTTAATTCTAACTGGTCAAGACAGTTTTGGAAACCTAAAGTCATTGGCATGCAATCCAATCCAATGAAATCATATCATCAAAAGGTCGCCAACAAAAATGTTTCAAAATTTCTGAATAAAGATAACTTAGTTTGGCAGAGGGTAACGTATTTCGATGCTCAAGGAAAACCCAGATCCACTATGGGCTGGGTTCCTAAATCTAACTAATCCCGCTACTCGTGCAGGAACAGCTGTGGAGGACTACCGTGCGCCTCTGGTACATGGATAGTGGCTGTTCCAGGCACATGACAGGAGACTTATCCCAACTTGTGAATGTCAAAGAATTTAATGGCGGATATGTCTCATTTGCGGGAGGTGAATCTGGCAGAATCACTTTGAAAGGAACTGTTCAAAACGGTGTTCTCAGCTTTGAAAATGTCAATTATGTTCCAGAACTGAAACACAATCTGTTAAGTATTTCGCAGATTTGTGATCGAGGGAATTCAGTTCATTTTACGAAGAAGGGATGTCATGTTCTTAAGCCTGGGATTGTTATTCCAGAAGACTGGTTCTTGATGACAGCTGAAAGAAAGGGAAATGCTTACGTCATTGATATGAACAAGAAACCGTGTGAAGAGATCACTTGTTTATTTTCAAAGATTTCAGAGCATGATGGTCTACTGTGGCATCGTCGACTTGGGCACGTGAATATGAAAAATCTGAACCGTCTAGCTAAAGGTCAATTGGTACGAGATCTTCCGATCAAGGATTTCATGTTGGTGGAAAAATGTGTTGCATGTGCGAAAGGGAAAGCTCATCGAAAACCTCATAAGACTAAACCAGCACCTTCGACAAAAGCTGTACTCGAACTACTTCACATGGATCTTTTTGGTCCAGTGAATGTGCTGAGCATTGGGAAGAAAGCGTACTGTTTGGTAATCGTCGATGATTATTCTCGCTACACTTGGGTGTATTTTCTCAGTCACAAAAATGAAACTGCTGTCTTGGTAAAACAATTCATCACTTTGGCTGAAAATCAAGCGAGCACTAAGGTGAAGGTTATTCGATCAGACAATGGGACATAATTCAAGAACGTGACTTTAGATACGTTCTGTGTTGATAAGGGAATCGATCGTCAGTTCAGTGCGCCTCGAACTCCACAACAAAATGGAGTGGCTGAAAGAAGGAATCGTACTCTCATTGAAGCTGCGCGTACTATGCTGGCTGATTCAAAGCTTCCTAGCTTCTTTTGGGCCGAGGCTGTTAGCACGGCTTGTTACGTCCAGAATCATGCTTTAGTAAACAAACGTCACATGAAAACCCCTTATGAGATTCTGGAAGGACGTAAACCTTCGGTTTCACACTTTCGCATCTTTGGTTGTCCATGCGTATTATTACTAATGGACTCCAACGGAAAGTTTGAAGTCAAAGGTGACGAGTGTTACTTTATTGGATATGCTAAAGGCTCTGCTTATAGGGTATACAACAAAGTAACTAAAAAGGTCGTCGAGTCGTGCAACATTGAGTGGCTTGAAGAGAATGCTACGGATGCTAGAGTTGGTCCAGATTGGTTATACGATTATTCTGCTCTGTTTAAATCATTTAACATTTTGTCAAGTGATGTTTCCGTTGCAGGTGTGTCTATTCCCAAACAACCATTGTCATTTGAAGATACAGAAGACGAAGCCCAGATGCAAGACAATGTGAAGCATCATACCGTTGATCCACCGGGAATGGTGTTTACGCAACATCCTACACCGACACCGATGGTCAATCAATCCCCTGAGGGTGCAGCAAATAGTGACTCTGCATTGTTTCCTGATCCAATTCCTGAGGATTGTACTGTCACTTCTCCTGTAGTTCACACTACAACCGCACCTAATGAGGGGGAGTCTAGCAACACCACCACTGAAGAGGAGATTGTACCTGATTTGGCCATACCGACGAGCGTTCAACGCAATCACCCAATCGAGAATGTGATTGGTCCTGTAAATGCAGGAATTTTGACCAGGAGTCAATCAGGAACCATTAACACTTGCTTATATTCTTGTTATCTTTCTCAAATCGAACCTAAAACAATTGATATAGCTTTGCAGGAACCTGGCTGGGTAGATGCTATGCACGAAGAGCTGAACCAGTTTGAAAAACTTGGAGTATGGAAGCTTGTCAAGTTGCCAGCAGGAAAACGTAAGCTTGGAACTAGATGGGTATTTCGAAACAAGCAGGATTCTGCGGGTGTCATCGTTCGAAACAAAGCAAGGCTGGTGGTTCAGGGATTTAGACAAATCGAAGGTCTGGATTATGATGAAGTATATGCTCCGGTTGCGCGACTTGAAGCCATCCGGATCTTTTTGGCTTACGCGTCATACATGGGATTCACAGTTTATCAGATGGATGTCAAGACCGCGTTTCTCTATGAAGATGTGAAGGAAGAAATTTTTGTCGAGCAACCGCCAGGGTTTGTGCATCCAGATCATCCTGAGTACGCTTACAAGCTAGACAAGGCACTGTACGGGTTACACCAGGCTCCTAGAGCTTGGTATGCCACACTAACAGAGCATCTGTTGGCTCATGGATACACGCGTGGCACCATAGACCAGACTCTGTTCATCAAGAAAGTAGGACGTGATCAAATCTTGGTTCAAATCTACGTTGATGATATCATTTTCGGATCTACAAGCGAGGATCTTTGCAAGGAATTCGAGAGAGTTATGAAAAAGAAGTTCGAAATGAGTGCTCTGGGGGAGATGACACTGTTTTTGGGTCTACAAGTCAAGCAGAGTTCGCAAGGAATTCTTATTCATCAAGGGAAGTATGTGGATGATGTGTTGGCAAAGTTCAAATTCACGGATGCAAAGTCTGCTGAAACACCTATGGCAGAGAGACCATTATTGACTGAAGATGAAGAAGGAGAGTCTGTCAATCAACGTCAATATAGGTCCATGATCGGGTCATTGATGTATCTCACAGCTAGCCGTCCGGACATCATGTTTGCTGTTTGCAACTGTGCACGCTATCAGGCTAATCCTAAAACTTCTCATCTTACTGCTGTTAAACGGATCTTTCGGTATCTTAAAGGCCGACCTCGGTTTGGCCTGTGGTATCCGAGGGATTCCAATTTTGACTTGTTTGCTTTCTCTGACAGCAATTTTGGAGGTACTGACAGTGACAGGAAATCCACTTCTGCGGGATGTCAATTTTTGGGTGATCGGCTCATTTCTTGGCAGTGCAAGAAACAACAAACAGTGGCAATATCCACAGCTGAAGCTGAGTATGTTGCTGCTTCTGCTTCTTGCTCTCAAGTGGTGTGGATGCAACATCAATTGCAGGATTATGGTTTGACTTATCTTAACACTACTATTTACTGCGATAATGATGCTGCAATACAAATTGTTCGAAATCCTGTTTTTCACTCCAAAACCAAGCACATTGATATTAAAGTTCATTTCATTCGGGACTGTTTTGACAGAGGTCTGATTACGCTTGAACAAATCGACACAGATGCAAATGCTGCCGATTTGTTCACTAAACCTGTCAGCAGCTCGAAATTCAGAGTGCTTGTGGATTTTCTAAAAATGATCCGTTTTACTGATTGAGCATATTTTTTTGTTCTGTTTTGTTTTTCGTAGGTAAATTTGTTCATAAAACTTTTCTATTCTTAGGTAGTTTTTATTTATGCACAAATTTAGGGGGAGAAAAAATCGAAAAATACAAAAACATTAAAAAAATTGAAAAATACAAAAAGTGTTTTAAAAAGGAAGTGTGGCTGGACTGGGAAATGAAATGAATTTTCACATTATGGTCGAGGGCTGACTCATGTAAGACCGGTATCGAAAAAGTTTGACTCTAGTATGATGTGTTGGTAGGCTCTATCCTTAAAGATTGGAAACATTAGCTGTTTCTGTTCAGAACTAAACTAGTACATGACCTCAGAAAAGAAAATCACTTGGAATTAGCTCATTTCTATTTGAATGTTTGTATGTTGTCCCGATACACACAATTTTGGTCTGATTCTGAAATCTTATCTGAAAAAGTCGTGTACCTCCTCTGCTGCATCCAGATACATGCTGACCTGGAGGTGCTAGGCAACGACAGCTTCTGCTGCATCCAGATACATGCTGACCTAGCTGTACGTTGTCGCGCTATAGATCTAATACACCCGAAAGAGGCCCTCTAGTGCCCAAAAGAAACCCAAATAAACCTATATCAAATTGAGAAAACTCATTTGATCTGTATATTATATCATCTCAATCTAAGATCTATTCTGTTCTCTTCTCAACCTATTCCCAGTTAAGATTTCAGAAATTTGGATTGGACTTGTGAAATATGTGGTAGGGAAACTGCTTGCATGATAGAGTGAGCTGTGCATAATTCCAGGATTTGATTAGTATTTGTTTGGGTGCTCATTATTAAAAATATCAAAACATGATAAAAAGAGATACAGGCAGTTATATGGAAAAGATCTAGGGAGATGAGTTTAAGAGGACAAATATACTGGCAATCGTCTAGATCATCCTCTAGTAGATCAGTGTTGATAAGTGAAGTCAAGCCCGAAACCTTGTGATTTGATCCCTGAGCATCTCTGCAAATTTCCTGATTTATTTTTGTAAATAATATTTTATTATTTAATTTTGTTTTAGGTTTTATTTTGCAAACAAATGCTCAAAAAGGTTTAATGGGTATTTTTTGTTAAATCTGATTCTTGAATTGGGTTTGTTAAAATATCATTTGAAAATCATTTTCCTGAGCCCAAGTTCATAAGGCCCAAGCCCAAAAGACTTGGGCCCATGAGAAACAGTTGAAGTATAAAAGGGCAATTACGAGTCGTATTCTCCATTCACTCGCATTCATATTTCGATTCTCTCTCAACATTCCGGCGTCTATCAACGGTTCCGACTCACTTCCGGTTGCGACTCGCAATCTGATTAGATAATCATCAGGTATAATGACGTCATTGATCAAGTTTTGCAGGAATTTTGAATGTCTTTTGAAGATTTCGATGAATTTTTGAAGATTCCGGCGAATATTTGATGATTCCGATGAAGTTTCCGATGAATATTTGAAGTTTCCGATGAAGTTTCAACTCGCAATCAAGAACAATAGGACTCGAAACCAGTGATTACGACTCGCAACCTCAAGGTTGCGACTCATGGTTGCGACTCATCTTGGTTTGTTGCGACTCATGATTGCGACTCGCAATCTTCTGGTTGCGACTCAGTTTTCCTGGTTGCGACTCATGGTTTCGACTCGAGACCTTGGGTTGCGACTCATGGTTTCGAGTGAACAGTGACAGTGTTTGTTTTGAATTTTAATTTTTATCACTGTTATATTTGGAAACTTATGTGTTTTTGTGATTGTGTGCAGAAAAATGGACTTAAAGTTTATTGCATCTCATAATCAAGTAGCATATTTGGCACCTCCACCAGTGAAGCACAAGCAGCTGTTCACGTCATTGATAAAAGGCCTAAATACATGCCGTATTGTTCATGCTCTTCGTGAAAATCCGGTCGTTTATGAAAGCCTAATTCGAGAATTTTGGAAGACTGCTGCAGTTGAAATCATTGAAGGAAAGGGAGCTATAGCTGCTGAGATCGACGGGACGAAGGTTATAGTGACGGAGCAGATTATCAGAGATGTGTTGAAGTTCAATGATCAGGAAACAGATCCAATCGAGCTTGCTGCTGGAACCATTGAAGCAATTTTGCCACGATTGAGTTATGAAGGAAAGTTTCCTCCCCTGGTTAAGAAGTTTGTTCATCCGTATTGGCGTCTATTACTGCACATGTTCCTGTTGTGCATGACCGAAAATCGAGGGGGAATTGATCAGTTAAACACCACACAGACGGCTGCATTGATTTGCGTGATTACAAACGAGCCGTTCAACTATTCAAGATATGTTCTGGAAGCGATGAAGAGAAATGCTATTGGGCTTCGAAAGGATAAGTTTCTTATGTATCCTAGATTTGTGCAGATGATTCTAAATGAGCGTTATCCTGAATTGAAGAGATCTGGTGACACTCTGGAGTTAAAGCCTATGGGCCCTTCATGTTTTGGTGCTCTCACTACGAAGAAGGGAACAGAGAAAAAGTTTGAAGGTTTGATCGAGTTGGAGAAGTTTGGTCAGTTTGCAGAGACCGAAGACATTGGTGAGAATCCAGTGATGGCACAAGCTGTACCTGCACTTGCTATCGTTGCTGAAGAACATGATATTCAAAGGAGAGCTGAAGATGAGCCTGAGCCAGAGCGTATCACTATTAACTCTGACGATGAAGGTGTTGAGATAATGTGTAATTCTGATGATGATGACATAGAACTTCCTCCTGAAGTTAATGCTGATGCTGTGTCTACGGTTAATCCAGTGATTTCTGCTGAAAATTTGGCTATGCTGATAAAGTCAGTAACTGACAAGATGGGAAATCCTCCTTCCAATCTGTCAGTATCAACTGAAGAGCCTGTTGAAAGCCCAAGGGATTCTGATTCCATTCCGTTGAAAAGGAAAAGGAGGGATCCTAGACCTGGAATGTTTATTGAACAAGGAAAAGATCAATCCGTGAGCGTTGCTGATGATAGCGAAGGTTTGTATGATTTTAATTTTGAAAAGTACGTTGACGATGCTACCACCACCACTACAGAGAATATCTTTGAGTCTGGTGTTCATACTCAAACAGATGATATAGCTACAATGGAAGTTGAAGTTCAAAATGAAGCTAGGCCCAATGTTGAAGTTCACAATGAAGCTGGTGCTGGACCTTCTGGTATTGTTCATGAAGAACCGGGCAGTTCAAGTGGAAAAAGGCCTGTAGAATCACTTAGAATGCCGTTTGATAGTGACTCTAGTGACGAAGATGAGTTTATAAGCATGAGGGAGATGAAGAAACGATTGGTTGTGCTTGAGCAAGATTCGATTCATAAAGATGCAAAGATTATTCAGCTTGAAGACACAATTGTCAAGAAAGATCAACAAATTGAGCAACTCCAAGGAGACGTTAGCTTGTTATTCAACATTGTTTATGATCTACGAGGAAAGCTTGAAAAGAAGTTTGGCCAGGAATTTTCTGATCCAACAGATGTTGAAAACAGAAAGAAAGCCTTTGAAAAGGATAATGCTGAAAAGAATGTTGCAATGGAGAAATACTTTGAAAGAGTTACTGATCCAGAAGCAGATAGAGCAAAGGCAGAAAGGTTGAAAAAGAAAAGGGAGTTGGTGATTTTGAAGAACAAGAATGTGAATCCAGACGATGAAGATGCTCATGCGACTCATCACTTAATGGATGTTGGTGAAACCCTTTACGATAAAGTTGGAAATCGTTCTGGTGTAGTCAGCTGGGGGTATGATCATGATCGCAAGAGATGGTGGATTCGAAGAAAAGTTGGACCAGTCGAATGGTATAAGCATTCAGGACAATTTCAGTCGTTCACTAAGGTAGATTTGACAGACTTGTCTAATAAACCTTATGTGGATGATAAGCCTAATGGTCCTGGATATGCATTCTTTGAGAGATTGAAAAGGGAGGTTGCTAAAGGTTTTCCCTCGATGCGTACGGCAGATTCTATTGTTAGACCAGCAAAAGGTATTAGAGATCCTTATACAAACAAACGCATGAAGATTGTGCATTGGCCAGCTACTGATAAAGAGAAGACGATTCCGTTGGTGAGAAAGATTCCCAAAGGGGCACTGAAGACACTGCACTTTTGGGCATATGATGAACGTCTTGGACAAGCGGTGATTGTTTGTGATGGAGATGCAAGTTACTGCTTGGTAGATCAGATCGACTTGTTGAATCTTGCAGTTGAAGATTTGGAAGTGTTGGCTAGTAATCAAATCAGAGCTACAGAGAAATATGAAGAAATTGCTAAAGGTTGGACGTCTGCTGTAGCATCTGTTATGCATATTCATAAGAAGGGATTCGGTGGATATAAAGATCGTATGAGTGGTGATAATCAGGGCAACTGAAGTCAGAGGAACCTTCATGCATAAACCTAGGGGGAGATTGTTGGAACCCGAAGGTTTATTCATGTAGGTTAGTGATGTTTAGGGATTGATCTTGGAATTATCTAGTTCTTTATGTTTTGGGTTAATTATTGTGGTTTGGGCTAGGTGTTTGATGTCGCTTGGGCCTAAGGGTTTCGGCCCTATATGTTTAGTATATAAACAACCTTAATCATTAGATTAAAGGTTGTTGATTGTGGCTACAAGGTGGGGGCGACACAAGCATAGGAACCGAGTTCCTCTTGAATTCTTGTATCAGTCATTGGTAAACTTTGAATGCAAGTTTTCGATTAGTTTATTGCTTATCGTTTATAGTTTGATCTTTATAATATTCTTGAATCAACTTGTGTTTGATTTCCGCGCTTTCACAAGTTAAGATTGATATCATTGAGAGATCCTCACGGGTTTTACAAAACATCTAATTCATATCATTCATTTTCTTTGTAAACTGGTACAAACTTGCATTCTCCCAGCTTGTTGTTGACAAAAAAGTCACTGGTAGCCCTAGAAATTTTAGATAAGCTAAACAACGGAACCTATGCACCTCCCATCTTATTGCTGCTACCTTTAAAAATATGACAATGGAACAAATTTTATTTTCAAACCTATGGTTGTGGCTTTGCCTTCTGTTGCCACCTGGCGTGGCGGCTCCGGTCGCAGCCATGCTGACGTTTAAGATTTTATTTAAGAACTACGATGAGAAATCTGAGCCCTCTTATTCACTATACATTAAAAGTGTTAGCTAAATAATGGATAGTTGATTGGTTTGTTTCTCAATTATGGTTATCACTGTTAGTAAGGATTTATGAACATGGCCTTACATTAAGCGTTTATGGTGGTCATGTGGCTTTGTCTTGCAAGGCAACTGACATTTGTTGTGATGGTCATGTGAGTTTTTTCATTTCGATTCGTGAATTTGGCTTCAGTGAGTTTTTCCATTGCGATTCGTGAACATTATTCATTGTTGTCAAGTTCAATTTTTTAGTTGATGTCCATTTTTGAGAATTAAATGGGAATTAAATCAAGTAGCTTTAAGTTCGTTTTCGTACCTAATTTACCATTATTATGTTGGGCTCCTTATGGTGCATTGCTTCAGATGCTTGATTTTGAAATGTGTTTTGATTTGTTTTTTTAATTTGTTTATAGTTTTGCTGATTTTGTAGAACCCTCGATGAGTAATTAGCTATGTTTGAGTGTTTGATGTTTCATTAAATCATAGGAAGTTTAAGTTAGTATCCTAACATGAAACACCTCGGAAATTCATGTCCAATAATATATCGACACGTGTCATGGACTTTAAACGTGTAAAAAGATTAAGTTAGATGGACTAAAGTTGACAAACAAGGAATCTATGTGTGTAAAAGGGTTCAAAATGTCAACAACGGATAAATGTATCTTTCAATAACCCTACATGATGTTTATACCCTTAAACGAATGAATCATGGATCATACGAACCTAATTGTGAAAGAAAGTAAGGAATTACAAACTACAGGGGTTAAATGTGTTAACATGTTTAAAGTATACCTCTGAGTGACCTTTTAGCAAACCCAAAGCTTTGTAATGATTAAATATGCTCACTAGAATAAGTGATAAAAATTTCACAAGGTTTCGATAAAGTATGAGAAAGTTATGACAATATTCGTATACGAGGGGTTAAAAGCATCAACGTTGAAATTAAAGGCTTTTCGGGTGATCACAAAGTTAACCAAGGACTTAACCAAGTTTGTTTATAACTTAGGGTCCTTAGAAATCAAGTTGGAGGGTTAAAGGTGCAAAATAATAAGTTAAAACCACTATTTAAGGTCCAGGGGTTAAATCTGCCAAGTTTTGAAACTTGTTTGGCTGGTTACCCACGTGCAGGCGTAGTGCCACCAGCAACCCCCTTTGTTGTCGCGCTACGCGACGGCCTTAGCTGGTCAGAATTCATGCACAGGTGCGAGTTCAGCAAGTTAAACCGACTTAGAAACCTTGTATTCGATTCTAGGGGCTTGTTTGATGGTTTTTCCATGCCTAAAGACACTTGGAATGATCAGGAATCATTCTTAGACCTTGTTGGAATGATCTTAGAGCCTTAGAAAACCTATATAAAGGCCATGAGTTGAGTTATTCAAATGCTCATTCACTTGGTTCATTAGTTATCCGATTCATATGCATATTTCCGTTAAATGCCTAAATGTTGACTATTATGCCCATATGACCTTAAAACATGATTTTTAAAAATATAAAAGAGTAGAAACCTTAGCTACTGATTTATAAACTTGTACCTAAAATTTGACATCAGTTTGAGGTCTAGATTAAGAGTTATGCTCATTAGCGTAATAAGAAAGCTTTTTAGTAATTAAATGGCGTAATTAGCATATAGCCTATCTAAACCCAAATTTTGATTCCAAACTTTTTACCCACTAATATAAAATAATATTTTGGGATTTTTGGAGATTTTTATTTATTTTTAGACTGAACATAACATAGAGTTCTAAGCTTGATTCGGTAATTGTCGGTTTTGCCCTTTTGGGCTATAAAATGAGTTTTACCAATCCTTTTGATACCAAACCTTTTTCTACTGATCCAATATGATAAATAGAATATTTTAAGCCTTCTGGAATAATAAAAATATCAGCTTTTCTTATAAAACCCGAAAATCGCTTAAAATCGCATTTTTACGCGTTTTAAGCGCATAGTATGTATTAAAACCATTTTAGATATATAAGACTTGATACCTACTGATGTTTTAAGTAAATTTTTATACTTTAGCAGTGAGCAAAAGTTAAACTCAGATTTCCAGATTTGACCTTTAAACCTTAGGTGAAATTACCAAAATGCCCCTTCGGTGCATAATATGGCTAGAAATGATAAATTTCACATATAGGTTATACCCTACTGATATAACTTAGTAAATTAAGTATTTTTACTGATTACATCAGACCCGAAAATCAGAATTATATTTAAACTCTTTTATAACCTTTTAAATGACCAAAATGCCCTTACGGGGCATAATTTGAGTTTAAATTCATTTGGGGCATAATAGAAGATATCTTACTGATGTCACAACATATTTAAGGCATATTAACTTAGGAAACCTGTGTATGACTCATTTGGTTACCTGTTACGCACTTTTCACGTTCGGATCGACTTATGTAACTAGTTTGCATATATTAGCCCAAACGGGTCAAACCATATCGTTTTCATCTCAAAATCCAGAATGTGTTTAGTTTACCCATATTAAACAAGTGTCCAAGCTTGTCGGGTCAAAACCACATTCTAAACCGGTCTTCGCTTTATCATGCGTTTGAACCGTGTCTTCCTTTTGAAAACTAACCGGTCTAAGTCTAAGCTTAATTAAAGACCCGTTAGGATTCTATTAGGTTATTAAAAACCTTCGTTCCAGATTAGGAGCCCAGTAAAAGCTACGTGCACTTGTTGTATTTGATTTATACTTTGCTCAGGTAAATACTCTTAACTTAATTTCCCTATACGGGCTTGGGATACGGTACTATTAAAGTACCGCTTGGTCGGGTGTGTAGTCATTTAAATCGGATTGTGATTGATGTATTTATATAACTCGTTTTAATCTGTATTATTTGGTGTATAGCCCTTGGGGGTTAAATGACCATGTCCCGGATATCCTTGGCATCATTCAAAGAAATGGCTACGACCTAAGCACGGGGTGTAGGCGTACACCTGACAGTGCATATGTAAAAACTGGTAGTTCACTTAAAGGAATCAACCTTGTGGGTATTATACCTGTGGCGTGTCAGTTAATCTAGACCGGCCCTACAAACCAGCCCTAATGGACGACAAATAAGTAAAACTGTATACAAGATTATTTTCAAATAATTGTCCTAAGTTATAAAAGATATTTTTGTCTAAGTGCAATCAAATTAATTTTAAAACTCTTTTCAAAATGAGTCAGTTAAGTTGTATTTACCAGTGTAAACTGGCGTATTTTCCAAAAAGGCTAAGTGCATATACTATACGTAATAGGTTGGCTACTCCAGACATCAATAATCAAGTCTTGCAAGCTCTAGATGTTAAAGTCTGTTGAACAATTTCCTTTTTCTTTCGATCCGCCTGTGGATCTGTTTCAACTATTTTGTGATACTTAATGTTACAATTTATTCAGTTGAAATGAATCTATCTTTTGCTTCCGCTGTGCATTTAAATTTATGTTGTTTGACTATGATGATATCAACTACGTCACGATACTCCCCACCGGGCCCACCGGTAATACGTGGAAATATCGGGGTGTGACAGGTTGGTATCAGAGCCAACACTGAGTGAATTAAACACTAGCCTTTTGTGTTTAATCTCAGTTACACAATTACACATTCCTCGATTCTCGAGTCTAGACAAAGAACTTAGGACTAATCCTAATTCGTTTTATTTTGTCCTTATTTGTTTCCTTTGTTATTTTTCTGATTAGCCCCTGAATGGGCAAGTCATTTCAGTTAGAAGTCCCGTTTAGGGCAACCATGTACTTGTTAAATTTTAGTGAAACGGTTAGATTTAAAATAACAATCCTATTATAAGATCTACCATTATAATAAAATGGCAAAATCTAAAAAGGACAAGACCTAGCCATGTGTCACCTTAAGACAGGGCCAAGATGGTAGTTCCTCAATTAGATTCAGATCCTTGTTAACATCTCAATTTAGGATTGTTCTGCGTTAAATATTAAAAGAATCTTAAAGGTAAAACCTAGTCTAAATGTCGTTGCAGACATGGCCAAGATGGTAGAACATATTCAAGAGATTCAAATCCTTGTTAACACCTGAAGACATGTTAACATTAGTGGCAAAAATGTGATTCGATAAAATCGCATAAGTCATCCTTAAATTGGATTACTCCAATTTTCCTTATTAAAATAATCATCCCTTAAAGATGAAGTGCCTACGGGCTATAATTAACGTCCCCTGAGACTAAAGATAGTGGTAGCCTACAACTCCCTTTCAAGAAAAGGTAATGAACTTTGATTCAACCTTAATACCTCGATTTTGTAAAATCCTAGTTTAATAATTAAATCTATCCATGTGACTTGCCTTTTTGTGCTATTATTAAATTATAACTAGGGATTGTAATAAAGATCCTGAATATGTATATACTTAACAAATTAACCAAAGATAGTTATTAAAACCATGGTTAATAAATCGTCAAGAACGATAAAGCTGTATAAGCTTCTATATAAACCTTGTCCTTATTTAATTTTATGTAGCAATTAAGCTACATGATTAGGTCAGAAGAGGTAAACAGTCATCCATTGGAAAACCATGAAAATACTAAGATACATGTGACCGGTGCGGAACTGCAAGCACTGATAGATAATGCTGTTGCAAAAGCTATGGAGCGACAGTATAATGAATCTAGTGGGACGCATAGTAGAACCTCATCGGTACCCCCACTCTAAATCTGTCCCTAAAACTCATTCTGAAGCTTACAGCAAGCCACCCTCTAAGAAAGATGAACCCAAGAAAGAGGATGTTCAACATTCCTCAAACCAACACAGTGTTCCATCTAAGAGGATAGTGTTCGATAATGAACCACGTACCAAGTCTTGTACCTATAAGTACTTTGTTTCCTGCAAACCCCGGGATTTCACTGGGGAGAAAGGGGCAATTGATTGTATGACCTGGTTAGATGAGATAAACACAGTAATTGACATCAGCGGTTGTGCTGAAAGGGATATAGTGAAGTATGTATCCCAATCATTCAAGGGAGAGGCATTAGCATGGTGGAAGTCTCTCATTCAAGCTGCTGGGAAGATCCCACTCTACAATCTGTCATGGGATCAGTTTGTTGCTCTCATTAAAGAGAATTACTGCCCTCAGCATGAGGTTGAAAGAATTGAATCAGATTTCTTATCATTGGTAATGAAGAATTTAGATTGTCAAGCTTACCTCACCAGTTTCAATACCATGTCTAGACTGGTTCCTTATCTGGTAACCCCGGAACCCAAAAGGATTGCTCGCTTCATTGGGGGTTTAGCCCCAGAAATCAAAGCCAGTGTTAAGGCTTCAAGACCTGCTACGTTTAGATCAGCAGCTGATCTATCTCTGTCTCTTACCTTGGATGCGGTCAGGCTAAGATCGCTCAAGAGTTCTGAAGAAGGTAAGAGAAAGCGTGAGGATGATAACTCACGAGGGTCGGAGAAGAAGCACAAGGGAAACACTGATTCCAAGAAGTTTGGGTCTGGAAAAAGTAGTCAACGAACAGAGGAGAAGCCAAAGTGCACGACCTGCCAAAAACTCCACTTTGGAAAATGCAGGCTTGAGACCAAATCTCAGTCAGGATCACCTGCATGTGGGTTATGCAAGTCTAAGGAGCACAAAACAGTAGACTGCAAGAAGATTAAGGATGCTACATGTTACAACTTTAATGAAAAAGGGCACATTAAGACCAACTGCCCTAAATACACTAAAAAGCCTAAGGAAGCCAAGAAGACCAATGCAAGGGTCTTCCGAATGGATGCACAAGAAGCCGTTCAGGACGACAATGTGATCACAGGTACCTTCCTCATAAGTGATGTTTATGCAAGAGTGTTATTTGATTCTGGAGCAGATAAGTCTTTTGTAGACAATAAGTTTTGTGAATTGTTGAAATTGCCTGTTAAAACCTTAAGTGTGAAGTATGAGGTTGAATTAGCCGATGGAACCATAGAAACCGCATCAACTGTGTTAGATGGATGTGTTATATCCATTAGGAACCAGTCTTTTCCATTATCCCTACTTCCTTTGAAGTTAGCCGGTTTTGATATAGTTATAGGCATGGACTGGTTATCCCATAACCAGGCCCAGATCGTTTGCAATAAGAAGCAAGTGGTGATCAAGACTCCGTCTGGTGAACCACTTACCATTCAGGGAAATACCCAGTATGGACTGCCTGAGCAAGTAGCCATGCTCAAGGCATCCAGATGTCTGAAGAAGGGTTGTGTCATTTATATGGCACAGGTAACTATTGATGAGCAGAAGCCTAAGGTTGAAGATATTCCCGTCATTTCTGGAAGTTTTCCCTGAAGAACTACCTGGTTTACCACCAGCTAGGCAAGTAGAATTTAGAATTGACATCATCCCCGGAACAGCACCTGTTGCGAGAGCGCCTTATAGGTTGGCACCAACAGAAATGAAGGAGTTGAGGACACAACTACATGATTTGCTAGCTAAAGGATTCATTAGACCTAGTTCGTCTCCAGGGGGAGCGCCAATCTTGTTTGTCAAGAAGAAGGATGGATCGTGTCACACCCCAACCGATGGCGGAATCATCGGGGCATGGCACTGAGCGAAACAGATTGTTCAAAGAAATTCCATAACAACTATTATTACCGAATAGTTTAAATATCACGTCCCATATCGTGACCCATAAGATAAATTTAGTTATTACAGACATAGATATCCTTCAAACAAAACATGTTCCGACAACTCAGATTTAAGTACATAAATATAAATTGTCTTGGTTTCTAGACTCTTTCCTAGCCTCTATTTCACAGCAGGAAGAGCAAGTAAGCATCCAAAACACCTGTCACATACGTTAAAATAAAGTCAATACATAATGTAAAGGTGAGCATACAAGTTTGATAATAGCATATAGAGTTCGAATAGTTTACGCATAACCAACACGTATACAGAGAGAAAGGATGCATGTCAATTATCGACATGGATCTATCGATACCAACGACTGCGGGTTGACTGTCCGAGACAGTTCGCAATACATGATTACCACCGTAATCCATGCAAGTAATTGTCCTTAACAACCCCGGTGAGAACGGGTGCTGAGTCTAAACTATAGTACTATGTTGCTAAGGCAGGTAGACAGCATTCCACGTGTAAACATAACAACAAGCATACATTTAGTCACGTAATACATGCAATCGGTTAGCGTTCAAATAGTTTGAATAGTGTGTTCGATTGTGATTTTGATAAGTAACCTATGTAACACCCAAAAGTGCTAAAGCAAAAAAGGATTCGAGTATACTCACAGTGATTGATTATGGATTGAAGGGAGCGCTGAGAGTAGGGTTAGCCTGAATAGTTCGATAGCACAATAATGAGTAACGCGGGAATGCAAACAGGTGTAAATGGGTCGAACGGTCTGGTCGTTCGAACAGTAGGTTCGATCGAACAGTCCTATCCGTTCGGTTGGTCTAACCGTTCGGGTAGCCTGTTCGATCGGCCGGGAGGCTCGATCGGCTGGACCATCCGAGTGGATTGTTTCTTCCTCCGATGTGTTTGTGTATGATGGTTTGAACTTTTGAAGTTTTCGTTGTAGCATTTGAGGACACTGAAGTGTTCTTACCCTTTCAGGTCGATCGATCGAACGGTCTGTTCGATCGGCCGGCTTAACCGATCGGTTAGGAACTTCAGAAGTAGTCCTCAGCAGGATGTCACTCGATCGAACAGCATGCTCGATCGGGTGGCACCCCATACTACGAACGAGTTGTAGAATCGGTTGAGTGCTGAAGCATAGTATCTCATGATCCGAAGAGTAATGTTTACCAATTGAGTAGCATATTCGATCGAACATCACTTCGTCAATAGCATACTTCTTGAAGTTTGAAAAGTGTGGGACCATGTGCTAGCCGATCGGCTGGCCCGGTCGATCGGCTGGTATGTCCGATCGGCTGGGTTGTTCGTTCGAATAGCCTAGCCGTTCGGCCAGCAATTCTGACCTGGTCGGCCTATCTTCTAACACTTGGCTGTTTGATTATTTGTTATGATTTCAAGGTATTTTGACAGCGAGTTAAACCATAGAACGTGGGTTCTTACTTGCTTCACTTGCTCGGACAGGAACCACCCAAGTCCGGCCGGTGAACTGTTCGGAACGGTAGTTTGATGTTTAACCCGAAGTCGGTGAACCTTGTAGATAGAGTCCGAATCTTGAACCACTCATCCACTAGAATGATTGGTGAGTTGACTCAAGCTCCGTTTCTACCGGTTTGAAGGCATTGAGTGTAAAAGAGTTGAAAGAAAGTCGGAAAATCCGTCTTTCAATCTTTCACACCGTGAAATGTCTAGATCTATGATAGATTTTAGTTTGTCTATGTGGAAATCGGTTAGATATAAGTTATTCATGGTTGAATGAGGCCAAAGTATGATGTTCTTCAAGAACACCATGATGACATCATCCAAGAACACTTAGATCTTGGTGATTTCACGGTTAGAAATCAAGTTTTGAAAGATAGAAAGATGTAGAATCGTGTAATGATTAAAAACGTACAAGAATTAGAGTGAAAACTTACCGGAGTTGAGAGAAATCTGAGAAAAGGTGAAGAACAAGGGCTGGTTCGGTCAGAGCTTTCCAAAAGTGGAAAAGAAGACAATGACAACCCTATTTATAGGCTCCAAAAGAGGAAAGTGGTAACCGATCGGCCAGGGTCTCCGATCGGTTGGGCTGCTCGATCGAACAGCATGTTCGATCGGCTAGCCTGTTCGATCAGTGATTCCTGTTCGATCAAGAACCCCTTTTTGAGTGTTTTGCGACGATTTTCGATATTTCGATTTCGATGGACGATGGTATGAATACGATAGAGTTCCTAGTCAAATTACTTTCAGTCCCAACTACTATATCTTACATACAATCATCTGTAATTCACCATTCGACGTCGGTTTTGAGTGGGTTCGATTGAATTTCGAGTTTCGATTTGAGTTTCGATTGATTCGATTGAATACCACACAAAACATAAAATAAACATGCACAAGTAACACATAAGGCACACTCACGTAAGTATTACCGCACCAGTTTCGCGTAGTTCGAGTCTTGAGTTCGATTGATGAGTCGATAAGCTTGATTATTGATTGATTAACTTTATCGCATTGTTACTTCCTACTATTCACAGTCGTAAATCGCTCGCATTGAGTAATCATTCGATCATTTTATTTAGACAACACTTACTCCACATAATACAAAAAGCAAAAAGAAACATTAACAGTCAAAGAAGTCAAAGTTGACTTGGACTTTGACTTTGACTTTGACATTCCAAAACACGGGGTGTTACAGATCGATGCGTTTATGTATCGATTGCCGTGAGCTTAATAAGGTCACTATCAAGAATAGGTATCCATTGCCCAGGATCGACGATCTGTTCGATCAATTGCAAGGGGCAAGCTACTTTTCTAAGATCGATTTGAGGTCAGGATATCATCAACTGAAAGTTAAAGATGAAGATGTGCACAAGACTGCATTTAGGACTCTTTATGGTCATTACGAGTTCCTAGTGATGCCTTTTGGGCTCACTAAAGCACCTGCCGCATTCATGGATCTCATGAATCGCGTCTGCAAGCCTTACTTGGATAAATTCGTCATCGTCTTCATCGATGACATTCTCATTTACTCGAAGAGTCAAGCTGACCATGAGAAGCACCTCCGTTGCATTCTGAAACTGCTTCACCAGGAAAAGCTTTATGCAAAGTTTTTGAAGTGTGAATTTTGGCTTCGAGAAGTCCAATCCTTGGACATGTTGTTAGTGAGCGTGGTATCCAAGTAGATCCCGCTAAGATAGAAGCTATTATGAACTGACAAGAGCCGAAGACGCCTACGGAAATTCGCAGCTTTCTAGGACTTGCAGGATACTACAGGCGATTTATTAAAAACTTCTCAAGAATTGCAGCACCCCTGACTCCACTCACTCGAAAGAATAGCAAGTTTGACTAGGGGCTTAAGCAGCAAGAATCTTTTGATATTTTGAAGCAGAAGTTGAGCAACGCTCTAGTATTGACGTTGCCTGATGGAATCGATGAGTTTGTGGTGTATTGTGATGCATCACACTCCAGGATGGGATGTGTGCTTATGCAAAAAAGGTAAGGTCATTGCCTATGCTTCACGTCAGTTAAAGGTGCACGAGAAGAATTACACCACCCATGATTTGGAGCTGGGTGTCATTGTATTCGCACTAAAACTATGGAGGCATTACTTGTATGGAACTAAGAGTGTGATCTATTCTGATCACAAGAGCCTTCAACATCTGTTCAATCAGAAGGACTTGAACATGAGGCAGCGACGTTGGATGGAAACTTTAAATGATTATGACTATGAAATAAGATACCATCCAGGCAAGGCAAATGTAGTCGCCGATGCCTTAAGTCGAAAGGAAAGAGTGAAGCCTATAAGGATCAATGCCAAGAGCATTGAATTAAAGAATAGTTTAAATGAAAGGTTGTTAGCTGCGCAGAAGGAAGCTGTATTGGAAGCTAACTATCCTGATGAAAAACTAGGAGTAACTGAAGAACAGTTATCCAATGGCAAGGACGAAATCCTAAGGTTAAATGGACGAATATGGGTTCCAGTTTATGGAGGACTTCGGGATGTTATCCTCCAGGAAGCCCATAGTTCTAAATATTCTGTTCATCCTGGAGCTGATAAGATGTACCAGGATCTGAAGGCAAACTATTGGTGGATAGGCTTGAAGAAGTCTATAGCTGCCTATGTAGCTAAATGTTTGACGTGTGCGCAAGTCAAAGCTGAACATCAGAAGCCGTCAGGTTTGCTACAACAGCCTGAACTTCCCACATGGAAGTGGGAGATGGTGACAATGGATTTCATCACCAAGTTGCCAAAGACAAAGAAAGGAAATGATACTATATGGGTGATAGTAGATAGACTGACTAAGTCAGCGTATTTCCTACCCATTAAGGAGACTTATAGCTCCGACATGTTAGCCCAATTGTACGTAGATAAGATTGTGTCTCTGCATGGCGTACCAGTGTCAATTATCTCTGACAGAGATACCAGATACACGTCACATTTTTGGAAAAGTTTCCAACAATCTTTGGGCACGCGCTTGAATTTTAGTACGGCTTACCATCCTCAGACGGACGGGCAGAGTGAGTGTACCATTCAAACTTTGGAAGACATGCTTCGTGTATGTGTAATTAACTTAGGTGGTAGTTGGGATAACCACCTGCCATTGATCGAGTTCTCCTATAATAATAGCTACCATACAAGCATTCAGGCAGCGCCTTTTGAGGCATTATATTGTAGGAAGTGCAGAACGCCTATTTGTTGGGCAGAAGTAGGAGAAGCTCAGTTATCAGAACCTGACATAATCCTTGAAACAACAGACAAGATTGTCCATATTCGTGACCGCCTGAAAGCTGCCAGGGATAGGCAGAAAAGTTATGCTGATAAAAGGCGAAAACCTCTAAAGTTTGAGGTTGGTGATAAGGTACTGCTTAAAGTGTCACCTTGGAAGGGGGTGATGCGATTTGGTAAGAAAGGTAAGTTAAGCCCAAGGTATATAGGACCATTCGAGATCATTGAATGTGTAGGAACAGTGGCATATAAGTTAAACTTACCTGAAGAGCTCAGTGGTATTCACAATGTATTCCACATCTGCAACCTAAAGAAATGTCTAGCCGATGAATCACTAGTCATACCACATACGGATGTGCACATTGATGAGAGCCTGAAATTTGTGGAAAAACCATTGTCGATTGAGGATCGACAGGTAAAGAAGCTTCGAAGGAAGCATGTGCCTATTGTAAAGGTCAAATGGGATGCCCGTAGAGGTCCCGAGTACACGTGGGAGGTAGAGTCCACAATGAAAGAAAAGTACCCTCATTTATTTCAGTAAATCTCGAGGTCGAGATTTCTTTTAAGGGGGTGAGGATGTAACACCTCGGAAATTCGTGTCCAATAATATATCGACACGTGTCATGGACTTTAAACGTGTAAAAGATTAAGTTAGAGGGACTAAAGTTGATAAACAAGGAATCTATGTGTGTAAAAGGGTTCAAAACGTCAACAACGGATAAATATATCTTTCAATAACCCTACATGATGTTTATACCATTAATCGAATGAATCATGGATCATACGAAGCTAATTGTGAAAGAAAGTAAGGAATTACAAACTACAGGGGTTAAATGTGTTAACATGTTTAAAGTATACATCTGAGCGACCTTTTAGCAAACCTGAAGCTTTGTAACGATTAAATATGCTCACTAGAATAAGTGATAAAAATTTCACAAGGTTTTGATAAAGTATGAGAAAGTTATGACAATATTCGTATACGAGGGGTTAAAAGCGTCAACGTTGAAATTAAAGGCTTTTCGGGTGATCACAAAGTTAACCAAGGACTTAACCAAGTTTGTTTATAACTTAGGGTCCTTAGAAATCAAGTTGGAGGGTTAAAGGTGCAAAATAATAAGTTAAAACCACTATTTAAGGTCCAGGGGTTAAATCTGCCAAGTTTTGAAACTTATTTGGCTAGTTGCCCACGTGCTGGCGTAGCGCCACCAGCAACCCCCTTTGTTGTCGCGCTACGCGACGGCCTTAGCTGGTCAGAATTCATGCACAGGTGCGAGTTCAGCAAGTTAAACCGACTTAGAAACCTTGTATTCGATTCTAGGGCATTGTTTGATGGTTTTTCCATGCCTAGGGACACTTGGAATGATCAGGAATCATTCTTAGACCTTGTTGGAATGATCTTAGAGCCTTAGAAAACCTATATAAAGGCCATGAGTTGAGTTATTCAAATGCTCATTCACTTGAAATCTTCACAACTTCACTTCTGAAGATTTTTGGAGCTCAATCATCCTTTCTAGTGATCACTAGTCGTGCATAGGACCTTGGTAAGTGTCATTAACTTTCCTTAATTCAGTTTTGCTTAGTTAATTAGCTTAAAGTCAAACCGTCATAATTAAGATTTGACTTCGTCATTAATCTTAATTTGTCCAGTCAAATTTCAAATTGAAAGTACCTATGAGTTGGTAATTATGTGGGCAATAAACCCTTAAAAGGGCACCCTCTGATTCCCACTCTAACTAGGTCAATTGTCGGGTCAAAATTAATCTTAAAAAGTCAACAGAAAGCTTATTTTCAAATTAATGCATAATTAGCAATGTAGAAGCTATGCAACCTGTTTTGTCATTAATATAACTTGGTAATTAATGTAAGAACATGTCTAAACATGTTCAACTCGACAATTTACAGATTAAACTCGGTTCGAAACCGAAAGTCGCAAAAGTAGACTTTTGTTTTGACTTTCAGTTCTGACCCATTAGAGCATAGTTTAGTAATGTCTTAGAGCCTTATTAGGACCAGGTTTCATATAAGTATAACCCTCTGTGATTGTACAACTTGGTTCGTTAGTTATCCGATTCATATGCATATTTCCGTTAAATGCCTAAATGTTGACTATTATGCCCATATGACCTTAAAACATGATTTTTAAAAATATAAAAGAGTAGAAACCTTAGTTACTGATTTATAATCTTGTACCTAAAATTTGACATCAGTTTGAGGTCTAGATTAAGAGTTATGCTCATTAGCGTAATTAGAAAGCTTTTTAGTAATTAAATGACGTAATTAGCATATAGCCTATCTAAACCCAAATTTTGATACCAAACTTTTTACCCACTGATATAAAATAATATTTTGGGATTTTTGGAGATTTTTATTTATTTTTAGACTGAGCATAACATAGAGTTCTAAGCTTGATTCGGTAATTGTCGGTTTTGCCCTTTTGGGCTATAAAATGAGTTTTACCAATCCTTTTGATACCAAATCTTTTTCTACTGATCCAATATGATAAATAGAATATTTTAAGCCTTCTGGAATAATAAAAACATCAGCTTTTCATATAAAACCCGAAAATCGCTTAAAATCGCCTTTTTACGCGTTTTAAGCGCATAATATGTATTAAAACCATTTTAGATATATAAGACTTTATACCTACTGATGTTTTAAGTAAATTTTTATACTTTAGCAGTAAGCAAAAGTTTTAAACTCAGATTTCCAGATTTGACCTTTAAACCTTAGGTGAAATTACCAAAATGCCCCTTCAGTGCATAGCATGGCTAGAAATGATAAATTTCACATATAGGTTATACCTTACTGATATAACTTAGTAAATTAAATATTTTACTGATTACATCAGACCCGAAACTCATAATTATATTTAAACTCTTTTATAACCTTTTAAATGACCAAAATGCCCTTACGGGGCATAATTTGAGTTTAAATTCATTTGGGGCATAATAGAAGATATCTTACTGATGTCACAACATATTTAAGGCATATTAACTTAGGAAACCTGTGTATGACTCATTTGGTTACCCGTTACGCACTTTTCGCGTTCGGATCGGCTTATGTAACTAGTTTGCATATATTAGCCGAAACGGGTCAAACCATATCGTTTTCATCTCAAAATCCAGAATGTGTTTAGTTTACCCATATTAAACAAGTGTCCAAGCTTGTTGGGTCAAAACCACATTCTAAACCGGTCTTCGCTTTATCATGCGTTTGAACCATGTCTTCCTTTTGAAAACTAACCGGTCTAAGTCTAAGCTTAATTAAAGACCCGTTAGGATTCTAATAGGTTATTAAAAACCTTCGTTCCAGATAAGGAGCCCAGTAAAAGCTACATGCACTTGCTGTATTTGATTTATACTTTGCTCAGGAAAATACTCTTAACTTAATTTCCCTATACAGGCTTGGGATACTGTACTATAAAAGTACCGCTTGGTCGGGTGTGTAATCATTTAAATCGGATTGTGATTGATGTATTTACATAACTCGTTTTAATCTGTATTATTTGGTGTATGGCCCTTGGGGGTTAAATGACCATGTCCCGGATATCTTTGGCATCATTCAAAGAAATGGCCACGACCTAAGCACTGGGTGTAGGCGTACATCTGACAGTGCATATGTAAAAACTGGTAGTCCACTTAAAGGAATCAACCTTGTGGGTATTATACCTGTGGCGTGTCAGTTAATCTAGACCGGCCCTACAAACCGGCCCTAATGGACGACAAATAAGTAAAACCGTATACAAGATTATTTTTAAATAATTGTCCCAAGTTATAAAAGATATTTTTGCCTAAGTGCATTCAAATTAATTTTCAAACTCTTTTCAAAATGAGTCAGTTAAGTTGTATTTACCAGTGTAAACTGACGTATTTTCCAAAAAGGCTTAGTGCAGGTACTATACGTAATAGGTTGGCTACTCCAGGCATCAATAATCAAGTCTCCCAAGCTCTAGATGTTAAAGTCTGTTGAACAATTTCCTTTTTCTTTCGATCCGCCTGTGGATCTGTTTCAACTATTTTGTGATACTTAATATTACTATTTATTCAGTTGAAATGAATCTATCTTTTGCTTCCGCTGTGCATTTAAATTTGTGTTGTTTGACTATGATGATATCAACTACGTCACGATACTCCCCACCGGGCCCACCAGTAATACGTGGAAATATCGGGGTGTGACATAACAGCTCTGCGATTTTGACCTGTATCAATCAAACAATGTCAATTATTTTATGTTTCTTGTTATCCAACTTCAAACATCTGCAAGTGTTTCTGAGATCTTGGGCGATCGAAATAGAATGTATGAACAAGCAGACTTGCTTTGAAACTGTAATTCTGATAGGGTGGACAAAAACTTAGCTAGACTGGCTAGCTCAGCCGGGTTAGTTGTAAATTGGTTCGGTTTACAGTTTAAAAAACCGGGTTTCATGATTCGGTTTATGGGTTGGAACCGGCGGTCAAGACAAGTCTGGAAAAATATTAAAAATACAATACTTTGTAATCTACATTTTTTATATAAAAATAGAAGATTTTTTCACGTCTATAAATCAAACAGTTATAATACCTATACAAATCGCATGTATTATTATTATTATTATTATTATTATTATTATTATTATTATTATTATTATTATTATTATTATTATTATTATTTCTATTATTAGTAGTAGTTTAACGGATTTTGTGCTATTAATGATTTTTTTCACCTTTTTTGTATAATCCTTAGCACTCAAAAAGTAAAAGGTTTGAATTTATCTAATAGTATTTATTTGGGGAACTGTTTTTGATCTAATAATATGTTTCAAGTGAATTATTTATGATCTAATAATATGTTTCAATGCTTAAAAGGAACTTGGCACAAACCTATAAATCGCTAAAACAGAACTGTTTGGCCGGTTTGCTTTAGTTTTTCCAAAAAATTGTACTTACCGGCCCAGACCAGAAACTCTATCAAAACCAACTGAATCTGACCGTGAACACCCCTAATTTCCATCAGATCTATGATCTTTAAAACACTAAAGTAATTTTTTTCCATTTCCTACAGATGCATGCACCCCTGAAGAAAAGAGGTTTCCCAATGAGAGACAATTTAAAGGCTGAAAGGGTACAATAGTAATTGTAGTATTTGTTGGGTTTCTTTCTCCACGTTCAATTCCAGTGGCACAACTCCCCCCCCCCCCCCCTCGCGCAATGTTTTGCTTAGAAGGGTAATATTTCCGATTTTTCGTCCGAAAGTTTTAAAATTATATAGGTCCACTCCCCAATTATTTTGTCTAAAAATCTTCAGCCCCTAACAAGTTTATTGTTCAAAATTCTATACAGTATTTTTTTATTTAGTTAAAAAAATTGTGAGGAACGGGCTATTAGTAAGTTTTTATATTTGTTTATAAATTTTAAGTAAAGTTTGTTACTACTTTATACATAAATCAAAGTTGAGGGTCGTTTTTATGTTTAACTCAGTTGTAATTCTTCGTCCATGTACTAAATAATATTTAGTTTTTTCTCTGTGTAAGAACGACTCCTTTGAATGAATGAAGATTATTTAGTTTTATTTGGAATTATTATTGTTTGACCCGACCCAAACATATAACCCGAAACATAGCAATAGGAAAAAGAAATTGAGTCCCATGACTTCCCCCCTCCCCCCGAAACTTTTAGTCAAACTCCGCCACTGTGCAAGTCACATGTCATTGCTCCCATTTTTTAAAATGTTCATAATTTTTTTATACGTCATTATTTTTTTAAACATTGCATCATATGGTTTTTTATCTTCCCAACGAGTATACTTTTAAAAAAAGTTTAACTGGTTTATATGGCGTTTTTTAGCTGGACAATTTATGGTGATTTTCTTAACTGGATTTTATGCGTTTTTAACTAGACATTTTTATGATGTTTTTTCATGAAACACCATAAATTTAAATTGTGTTTATCATGGTGTTTCATACGCCATTTTGATACGGTGTATTTTCATGACATTTTACTCGTTTTTCATGGCATTTTTATGTCGTTCTCATTGCATTTTTAATGGCGTTGTAAAAGATTTTAAGGTTTTAAATATTTTATGGCATTTTTTCACTTTAAAATGTCCAGTTTAAAAACGTCATAAAAACCCACATCAACTTTTTTTTTTCAAAAGTATATCAACAGTACACTCGTTGGAAAGAAAAAAAACTCGGTTCTATAGTGAGATTTAAAAAAAAAATTAATGTTTAAAAAGGTTACGAACATTTAAAAAACTGGGGGAAGTTGCATATGCATTTTTCTTATCATGTGAGTGGCATGTGCTATCTTATTTAGATGATTTTGTGCTTTTCCCCTTGGTACCCATGTTGACACATGACACTCTATGGTTTCTTTTTTGACTCTTTGTAAATATCATTCCGTGTGAATTAAATTTTATTAAAAACAAATATTGTATTGCTATTGTACCAAACCGAACCGAGAGCGACCAAACATCTGTATCGGTACCGATGTATTTTTTTCAATGGTTTTGTTTTTGATAAACTGACACCATTTCACTATCATACCGTACCGAACAACACCGGTACACGTATTCATTTTACGTTTTCCAGTTTAATAACTTTTCATACAACTTTATCTATGTAAATAAATGAATATCACTACCAGTATCAGTGACGATCTGAACTGATCAATACCGTTCAAACAAGATGCCGGTACTGGTATTCGTTTTACCAAAAGATATAAAAAGTAAACCCTGAGAAAAAGACAAAAGTACAAGTATAAATAAAACCAAAACAAACAATTAAAAAATAATAATCTCTTTCTCTCACTCTCAAGAGAAGAAAACCTCTCAAACCTGTGGCTTCCATTTCTTTATGCCGTACTCCTGAGTTCGGTCTTCGCTTCCATTTCTCCTTCAATCGCTTACCTTCACTCTTCTTTTCTACATCACTTTTATACATACAACCACTGTAAGTATACTATCCTCTCACTTCTTCTTCAACTATTTCTATTTCTAAACCCTAATTATTATTCTTCACATTTTCATGTAACAATAATTACACATTTCCGTATACACCGTACTTGTGATGATTCAGTAGTTGATTTCTTGATTTTGCTGTGTGTTTATCGGTTTGATTGTGTGAAATGTGTTATTACTGTGTGATTGTGTGAAATGTGTTTTGATTTTGGGGGTTTTGGGGTGTAATGCAGGGTTTAGTGTGTTGAATTTGGGGAATTAGGGTTTTGTGTGTGAGTGTGAGTGTGTGTAGTCGGTGTGATGGAGAATGATGGTTTTTTTATTTTTGCAGAGGAATTATGAGTGGTGAAGAGGAGAAGAAATGCCCTTTGTGTGCTGAAGAGATGGATTGGACTGATCAGCAGTTGAATCCTTGTAAATGTGGTTATGAGGTTTGGTTTTTCGGTTTTTGTGAGTTTTGTTTGTTTTTTTAAGTTGATTTGTTTGATTAATTTTGTAGTTTATTTAGGTTTGATTATTTTGTTAGTTTCATTGATATGAGATGCTAGATGGATTGCTTTGATATGCTGATACTTTGATACCATTATTCAACTTATGTTGGTATTTTTGATAATATTATTCACCTGATGTTCATAATTTGGAGCATTTAGTAGATGTGGCATTTATGAGTATTAAGTGTTAAGGGCTTGTTAAGGGCTACAAGTCATCAATGGAGTTTGTACTTTGTACATTGTAGATACTTATATTCTATTCTTTTATTTTTTCAAATAATATTAGGTGAACTTTTAGTGTGTGATTCAATTTTTAATGGTGCTATAGTCCTGTCAAAAATTCTTCTCAACTTATGTTTGTATTTTTTATAACATTATTTACCTGATGTTCATAATTTGGAGCATTTAGTTGATGTGACATTTATGACTGTTAAGTGTTGTAAGGGCTACTAGTCTTCAATGGAGTTTGTACATTGTAGATACTTGTATTCTAAACTTTTATTTTTTTAAATAGTATTAGGTGAAACTTTTAGTTTTTAATTTAGTTTTTTAATGGCTATAGTCCTGTTAATAATCCCTTTAAGTTTTTGTTTGGCTGGAGCAATGTATGAATGAACTTGTAATATATATTCTTGTTACATACAATGCGTTATAAGATGATGATATTGCTGTAGGTGTGTGTTTGGTGTTGGCATCACATAATGGACATGGCTGAGAAGGATGCAACCGAAGGGCGGTGTCCTGCATGTCGGACACCTTATGACAAGGATAGGGTTGTAGGGTTGGAAGCAAATTTCCAAAGGTTAAAATACACGTTGTGGTCTGTGTGTTACATTTGATATATAAATCTATAACAATTGGTTATTGCGTATAGGGTGGTTGGCAATAGTTCAAGTCAAAAACAAAAAGTATTAAAGGGAAAATCAAAAACAAGTGAAAGCAGAAAAGATCTTAGCAATGTTCGAGTCATTCAACGAAAAATGGCGTACATCATCGGACTACCTCTTGATCTTGCTGATGAAGATGTGTGTACAAAATGCCTTTGTTCTTTCTAGTTTTTTTAATTCAAAGTGGTTATAACATAAGTTAGTTTTTTTGGCGCAGTTATTGCAGCGGAAAGATTATTTTGGTAAATATGGAAAAGTAACAAAGGTTTCTCTTTCTCGGACGGCGGGTGGGGCCCTTCAGCAGTTTGTCAATGATACTTGCAGTGTGTACGTACTGTGTAATGGTCTTGATTTCTATGTATTGTTATAATCGATATTTCATCTTATGATTATCCTTTTATGTTCCTAGATATATTACTTACTCAAAAGAGGAGGAAGCCGTGACGTGCATTCAGTCTGTACATGGTTATGTCTTGGATGGTAGACCGTTAAAGTAAGCAGATCACGTTATAACCCTTCGTTACTATTATTTGTGATTAATCATCATCATCGTTTACATTCTTGGTTACCATATTGAATTCATTTTTGCAGAGCGTCATTTGGGACTGCAAAGTATTGTCATGCATGGTTGCGGAATACGGTATGCGCGTGCGCGTGATCACGACTGTATCAAGTCAATATTTCAGTTTAAAATAGAAGAATAAACTAATGTGAGATTTCTTTTTTAACGATCAGCCTTGCAACAATCCTACATGTTTATATTTGCATACTATTGGTGCTGAAGAAGATAGTTTTGGTAAAGATGAAGCGGCTGCAGTTCATACTAGGTATTATATGCACAAGTTCTGTAAAATACTATCCTTACGAATTTCTAATGCTTCAACTTTAATGATTTTTTTTTTTTTGGTAAAATAATTGTATTTTAGGAATAGAGTTCAGGAAATAGTCGGTAGTACCAAATATGTGCATAGACGCTCCGGAAGTACGTTGCCACCACCTGTAGTTGAGCAATTTAATCACAATGCTTCAGCTGAGGATCCTGTGTATGATGGCATGAAAGTAAGAGATTTACAATTATACCCTTGTACACATATGAGCTAGCTTATAATTGTGAGATACATATACTTATATTCATGCTATGCAGTTAATATCGGTGATATATTGGTTGTCGGTCCCCATGTAAAATATCGGTGTCAAATATCGGTACCGATGTTATCGGCGATATTGGACCAATTTTCCCGATATCAGTACCTTTCTTCTTAGTTCCACCATTCGTCTTTTTTTTATTGCTGCTATTAGTGTATTAAGTCTTAATTGTTAAATGTTAGTGTTTTAAGTCTTAATGAGTTACTACTTGCTACAATTGTTAGTGTTTTGCAAGCTGCAAAAGGTTAATTTGTTAATGGTAGGAGAGTATACTGAATTGTTAGTGTTAAATTGCTGGATATATAAATTCTGCATGAAATTAAAATCACCCGATATCCCACCGGGATAACTTATGTCCCAACTATCGGTCCTTGACCGATATCCGATATTTTACTTCATTAACTGCATAGTATTCATGTTTCTCTTACATTTATGATGTTTTTGCCCAGGATGTTGGTTATGCACCTATCAAACCGTCAAAAGAAGCGACAACATTTGTAGATATGGTGTGCTCTGATAGTAAGCATGTAGAGATTGAACGCTCAGATTCAGTTCAATATACATCATCAAACCCTAACCAATTTGTTGATTCACCGACTTTTGATGATAAAAAGTCAAAGGACTCTTTTAAGAACTACAGTGATCCTTGGTATGATACTGAAAATGATAACCAGATTAGTGCAGATCATTACGTTCTAAACAGTTATGTAGATGAGGAAGATAACAGTAACATACAACCGTCGCAATATACGGATTCGACATTGAACGATGGGTACAACGAAAACAAATTTCAAAGCTTAGCTAAATCAGATAAGATATACAGAGGCGCGAACTCGTTTTCGAATGAAGAGATTGTGGAGCATTTGAGACGGCTTGATCATGATGCACCTCTAGTAGATGATGACGAAGATTCTGCTGCTTTGGAGAGTAGTATAATATCCAATATTTTGTCCATAGATTTAGACGGTGATGATTCACCGTACCCTCAAACGGTTGCAGGATTGCTGCAACCGAAAGATGCGCGTTCTTGGAACTTTCAAAATAATGATCAGTCCATATTCTCGTTTGCAAATGAACATCGGTTTTCTGGTCAGCAAAATGATCTAAGCACTAGCACCATTGGTACGTCTCTCTCTCTCTCACACACACATATACACGTGTCATGTGTGTTTGTGTATATATACATTAACGTATTTTGTTTCAAATAATAGCATCTAGGGTACAGAACTCGACACCGCCAGGATTTTCGGCGACCATAAAGCCGCCACCTGGTTTTTCCTCCTGCATGAGAGCTGAACAGGCTGTTGCTGCTGGCTCAGGTAAGCAAAATATCTTTGCACTCCAACTCTCTTTATATATATAGGGTGGGGTTCATTTCATAAATATATACACACACACACACTATTGATGTGTATTTTCTGCATGGTAAATAGTCAAACTCTTGCACTAAATTAGGGTTTACACAGTTGAATGGAAGCATTAGACTATTTGTGAAAACTAGTGGGTTACCATTCGTGCTTCACAGCGAGTTCAAAACATAGATAAAATTAATCAAATCACTAAGAGTTAAAGTTGTTTGATGTTTCAGTTAAGGGGCTAAATATGCCATTATTAAAGTTTAGGGGTTAAAGTTGTTTATTATTAAAGTTGAGGAGTTGTTTTAGTTAAGGGGCTAAAGTTGTTTGATGTAGTTAAGGGGGTTAAGATGTTTTAGGTAAGGGTCCAAACATGTCATTATTAAAGTTGAGGGGTTAAACATGTTATTATTAAATTTGAGGGTCTAAAGATATTTATTATTAAAATTGAGGGGCTAAAGGTGTTTGATATTGACAGAATAGCCATATTTATAGTATATATAATATAAGATATTCCATGTGTCTATTTGCTATTGACAATCTATAATTTGTGAATTACATATTAACAAATTATGCTACAAGTTGCATATAGGATATATTCGTATATAGATATGAGCGTATCCTAGTCCCGATAGGCAAGTAAAATCAGGCGCGGCTTCAAATGGACATGCGTATATCGCGATATCCATTTACAAATTACAACTCGAACTAACACTGCTTTGTTTTATTTATTTAGGAAATTATATGAGGACCGGACCAAACGCACTTTACGGTTCACCATTTTTGGGGAATCTATACAACATCAACGGCGATGTCGGAAAATTATCAACGAACTTTTTGAACAACTCCTGGAGCAGTTCGTTTGATGAGGACACAAAACCGTGGCTTTTTATGCAACAGCAATCCGTACCTCAGTTTTCTCAACCGACAATGTTGCAGCCGCAACAACATACAACGCCCCAGTTTCCTTCTCAGGTTGATTTGTATGGCGGTCTTACTTCCGGGCTAGCGGATCTACATCACCAGAGCTACAACTCTACACCGTCTTTGTTTACGCAACAGCCGAAATTTGAAGGTGGTGGGTTTCAGCAGCATAACCCGTTGCAGGAGGTTCAAGTTCAACAACAGGGTGGTACTAGAGGTGAGGTACAAAAATATGGGTTTGACAGTTTGTTGTCGGATTATGGTGACTATATGTTCCAAACGCCCACTTCGGGCGATTTATACACCCCCCGGGTATTTGGAATGTAAAGAATGCACCTTAAAGTTGAAATGAGCTTGTTACTCTTAGTTAGTTAAAAAGTCTTGGTTTCTTGTCTATGGTTTTTGGTTATGGATTTGTTGGTCGTAAGGCGTAAGTAGTAACTAGTTTTGGTTTCTGAATGTTTCTTCTTGAATGACATGGTTTTTTTATAGAGGTTATATTTTACATCCAAATTAAACAGATATTTTCATACCTCTTGAAGAGGAAACCTAAAATATCGACACGTTTGAATATTGCATAGCGAATTATCAGGAGTTGGATACTTGGATGTAGCTAAAGTTTTGACGCGTTTGGATGTAGTTTTCTGGTGTTATAATTGTACGTATCTCTAAAATTTGAACATGATGACCTCTGCCATATACGAAGAAAACCAACATGATTCCTCTTTAAAACTGAAGCGCGCGAAATGATGTCTGATTTTTTCAAAGTACACTCAACTGGAAATCGAACAGAGAATTGATTTTTTGAAAGTTTTGTCTGGTTTAGTTTATAAGTTTTGTAGGTCACCGAGCGCGTACCGATTTGCTTACACCTAACGTGTAGCGCTACCATCTTTTTTAAGTTTGGTGATTGTAAAAACAAAGATGATGATGCATTGGTGGTTGTTTTTACTAAAGCATTAGACTGATATGGATTCAAAGACTACCAATCCTCAGGAAGAAATGTATTGATTAAATATAAAAATGCGAAACACCCATAGAATACTTACCTCATAATTTGGTGTAAAACCAGAATTCGTGTTAGGATGTATCAGATAACACTTGGATGCTGCTGTTTGCCCGCCGATGCTAGCCATATTCACAAAGAGGATGAAATATCAGTTACCATTTCGTTGCGTGTTAATCTAAACGACAACCTTCTAAAAAATCTAAGGGCGTGAATCTTGTTGGGTTGGTGTGTTTCAGGATGAACCATATGTTTTTTCAGGTTCGTGCTAAAGACATCAACCTTAACCATACGCACTTGAAACATGTAACCCCAAACATGATCTTTAGTCCATGTATTTAAACAAGTCATACAAGTTGGCAGGGTAAAATCAAATTTTAAACGGGTTAGAGGGTTGTAAAATCTGTGTTAAACGGGTTGGTGAGTCGGCATGTTTAATTACACAAGTTGGCAGGTCAACGCACCTAACTAAACGGGATTAAAAACTTGTTCAATTAAATTAGTTAAACATGTCAATACAAACACGAGCTATTTATCAAACATGTTAGATATGACAAGCAAAAACCTGGCTATGCTCGTGTATGTGCCATGTCACAAGTTGACACCACTACAAAAATCAAACGGCTTGACGCAAACAATAATTTTCCTTTATTGTTATGTTTACCACAGAAAAAAAATAAATCAGTACCTTCATTCACTGCTTACAAACTTACATCCGCCCCCAAAGGATAATTTGAAGATAATTTCTTCTATTAACCACCTCTTTGCCTGTTACATGTACATCAATCAAGCATTTTTTAGGTCAATCAGACACAAAGCGTAATAATAAAATTCTCACCATCATCATAACGCTCTTTTCATTACCGGCTACAACTAGATAACCCAAATCATGTTTTTCTTTTATATAAAATAATCATAACTTAAACATAAAAACATAACAAATTCCTAAAGCCAGGGAGGGATCTACGAACCCTCTTGACCCCCTTTGGTTCTTCCTCGTGCGATCCAAACCACATGATCCATTTCAAATCTCCTTCACATTCCTAATTGATTATTACCAGAATCATAACAGAGACTACTACATCATATTGAGATCCCTACCAATGTCTTCAGTATATTAATATTAATATTAATATATATAAATAGATTGCAAACCTGAATTCCATTTATAGCTCCATTACACAGTCAAACCAATCGCTAGTTTTGAGATTGAATCAAAATGAAACGGTTTTTTTATTACTAAATTCTAAAACACACCACCTGATATTTCGGATGAAAATGAAATATAACAACTTTTTACACACAACACATTTTAATTTGTGTAACGATTATGACAAATTAATCAGAGTGTTGGAAGTCAAATAGATTGTTCGTTTTAGGAGAAAGTAATAATAATGATGGTGATGGAGAGATGTATAACATGAAACGACTGTGTTTTATTTCTATTTAAGAGAACGTTTAGTTTTTTTATATTTGTTTCTTCTGTTTAAAAAACGTGCTTTGAGTTATACCGAATATGTAACTTTTAATATCATGTATTAAAGTTTTTAATTATTAGTCTCAACCATAAAATCAAAATACACACCTTTGATACATGTTTAATAAGCCCAATGGTATACACAGGGCCGACTCAGTGTTTCTTGAGGTCTAAAGCGAACTCTAAATGTGAGATCCTTTCTAGTTTTTAACTGATATTATTTTGTATTGTTTTAAATATATGGTGGCATTGTTATATTTTATAGTGATGTTTTATAAAATTAAAAGATTAAACTTTCGTTTTGCTCCCTGTGGTTTGGTCACTTTAACGGTTTTGCCCCAGACCTTTAAAAATAGCCATTTTACTCCCTGATATTTTGGTTTTGTTGCCAGTTTGCTCCCTACGGGGAGCAAAGTGGAAAAACAAACAATTTGGATAGAGTTAGAGGCGGGGAGCAAACTGGCAAAAAAACCGAAACATCAGGGAGTAAAATGGCTATTTTTAAAGATTTGGAGCAAAACCGTTAAAGTGACTAAATCACAGGGAGCAAAACGGAAGTTTACTCAAATTAAAAAGAATTAGATTATGTTGATGTTATTATTATATGAATTATTTTAATTTCAAGTTAAGTTTCTCTCCTCCTTAAAAGGTGTTTCCAGCCCTAACTTAAAAACTCCTTCTCGTTGGACACTGGTGACTTCTGTAAACCAAAAACACAAAATGATGGCCTAAAGCAAGGGCTTTAGTTGGCTGACCCTTCAGCCGGCTCTGGGTATACATATACAATGTAATATAATGTATCTTCCATGAAGTATATATTATATTAATATATTTGTAGTTATTTAAGGGTGTTAAATGAGGATGTTGAGTCGAATTGACTCAATATCAATTCCGATTCAAGTTAATAAAAATCCAAGCCGAGCTTACTTGGCTTGTAATCTTTAATCCGAGTTGAAATTTTAGCTAGTATTCAACTTAGCTTACCTCATGACTCGGTGACATGTGTAATAGTTGAATTTTCATAATTTTGTATTGTATGTGCTTTTTATTCACATAACAAGTTAACAAAAAGTTTAAATTATACATGTCTTAAATTATAAGTTAACAAAATCTCAAATTGTAGAACTATTAAGTAAAAGATTTACAAAATCTCAAAATATACTAGAGAATCAAATTACTGGTATAGAAGGAAAATAGAAGAGAAATTTATTCAAGTGAACCAATGAGCGAGCTACCTTGAGCTCAAATACAACTCAATTATCAGTATAAATATCTACCCGAGTGTTGAAAACCACCTTAGCATTTTGACCATGTGTTATGGGCCCAACGCCACATCAACCCAAAAGAGAGTGAAACACTGCCCCCATGGGGCATGAGTGAGGCGTGAAAGGCTCAAGCATGAGACCCACACTCGTTGGGCTGATATGTGTGGAATTAATTTCCATGGCTGGCCTTGGGGGTGGGCGGGGAGGACCACCGACCAGGGCCCGATATTTCGAAGGGCACTTTATTTTATAAAAAAACCCGATAAATATATGTAAAATATATTTTTTAATAGGATATAACCATACAAACACCAACATAGGCTCCCTTACAAATCTATTCTTATGGTTTAGATTAGTTATTAGTTCATTGGCATTAGGTTTAGACCTTTAGTGAGCTCAATACCCAATTTTGTTAAGGCGTAAGGGCACGTTTTTCGAGCTCGAACAGGGTACAAGAATTCTCAGGGCCGGCCCTGTTAATTTCTCAGCCAATTAAACCCCCTCATGCGGCTAAGGGCGTCAAGCTATAACACACAGCCTTATCCAGCTGCTCCAGCTCGAACTCGACTTGTTTTAAGTCGAGTTTTTATAGATCTTGAGAGCTCAAATTCGAGTTACTTAAGTTGAAATTTTTCTTCAAGCGGCGCCTAACTTGAGCATTAAGAGGGCTGAATCCCACATATTAAGCTTTCCTTGCACTCTATAACATGTCTATAATCCTCAAATGAAAAATAATAAAAATAATCCAAATCCAGTTCGACCCGCTAACCAAGTTACTGGTTCAACTTCCTTCCTGCCTGCCCGCCAAAACTGCATGGTTCAAAAGGGAACAGACTGGTGGAGGGTCCGGCTCCAGCCAGAGCGTCCCACGAACCAAAATCAACTGGCTCTCTTGCAGCCCAAGTCCCAAGACCAGGACCACTTATCAACTTGAGGCAGGGAAACACATGAGATACCACATGACTTCCAGTTAACAAAGTTTCTTTAAAAAAAATCTGTACTTTGTAATTGGAACACATCAAGAATGAAAGTCAGCTCGATCTCGGATTAAGGAAATCATCAACTCAGAGCACTTGACAAACATAAGAAAGATATCATCAATGCAAGAAAATTGGTCTTCATACAATAAAGAAGATTCCACATGAATTACCGTATATTGATGAACTATATGTAGTTATAACAAGATATATGATGCATAAAAAACCCTAAAAGATCAACGGTCGTCTATACAACAAGGCCGACCCTTAGAGCAACATGTTTTCTGTATAAAAAAGTTATGAGTTTAAAAAGTTATAATAATACAAAATCGAGAAAAAAAATGAACTTAGAAAAAAATCAAGGCAAAATCATATGCACAGCATTTGTATGCATATCATGACTAACAAATTTTAAATTAGACAAAGTTACAGGTTTTTCTTTATTTCAAGAACCTACCAATAATCGCCACAAGAACAAGATCCACGATAAAAATGATGAAACCGATTCGTGTCCCTCAAAATAATTTCTCGCTCGACCACCAGCGAAGCATACTTAAAAGCCGAATGGCAATCGCCACAAACTCTAATGTTCTTCTTAATCCTAATTGTGGACCCCGGTGGCGTCTTTAAAAGTGCAAAAGCCAAAGCAAGTTTTTCACTATGAAATTGTAACTTCACTTCTCTTTCTTGCTCATCGACATATAACAAAACATGACTCGTGTCAGGCACGTACCCGATTTCCTTGATCTTTTCACTAATCTTACCCCACATTTTATTAATTTCGTTCTGCATAGGGTGATTATCGTCATTAGCCACAAACATATGCACAGAGTTTTCAATATCCACCCAACTGCACGCAGGTTCTTTCTTTACACCGATTTCTTTCATAAATTTTCGGACTTTCGAAGCTTCGTTCCATTTTCCAGCAGACGCGTAGATGTTATATAACAAAATGTGGGGCCCGGAGTCATAAGGGTCGAGTTCAAACACGCGTTCAGCAGCGTAAGCACCCAATTCCATATTTTTATGCATCCTGCAAGCCCCAAGTAACGCACCCCATATGGCCGAAGTTGGTTTGATCGGTAATTCGTTAATAAAATTTAAGGCGTGATCAAGTTGACCGGCTCGACCAAGTAAGTCAACCATTGTTACGTAATGAGAAACGTCGGGTTCGATGTTTACTTTTTTCATTAACTCAAAGTAATATTGACCTTTATCCAAGAGTCCACCATGGCTACAAGCGGTGAGAACGCATAAAAAAGTTACTGAATTGGGTTCGATTCCGGTTTTCTTCATTTTCTCAAAATGATCAAGCGTTTTTTCTCCTAACCCGTGTTGTGCATATGCGGTAAGCATAGAATTCCACGAAACAACATCTGGTTTAACGAGCCTATCAAATACGCGTATTGCATCATCAAAGCTACCTGATTTTGCGTACATGTCAAGAAGAGTGTTGCCGATGAAAGCGATAAGTTTAAGACCGGATTTAACCATGTGGGCGTGTATCCACTTTCCTTGTTCTAGCGATCCAGTGCTAGCACACGCGCTAAAAATACTCGAATAAGTGAAATGGGTCGGTTTAAAATCATGTCTTTGCATTCTTTGAAAAACTCTTAACGCTTTATCTCCTTCACTCTTTCTAGCATGTGCAGCAATCAGCGAATTCCAAGAAACCTCATTCTTGTCTACCAAACCGTCAAACACAAAATGCGCTTCGTTCATCCTCTCATACCTACAATATAACTCGACCAACGCGCTACCGACATACACATTCAAATCATACCCGTACTTCAAACAAAATCCATGAATCTGCTCGCCTTCTCGCTCATCAGTTCTCGCCCCTGCAGCCTTTAAAAGACTCGAAAACGTAAAATGATTCGGCTTCATTTCCGCTCTAAGCATCTCCGGAAACAACACAAGCGCTTCTTCCGGCTTCTCATTCTGCGAATACCCAGTAATCATAGCTGTCCACGTCACCATATCCTTCACAGGCATTTTATCAAACACCTGGCGTGCATCATCCAAACACCCACATTTCGCATACATATTCAAAGCCGTATTCTGAATCACCATATAATGTTTAAACCTTGATTTTAAAAAATGGTTATGCACCAGTTTGCCCTCCTTAATCTTGCCCAATTGGGTACACTTGTTAAGCAATTGATTGTACAATTTACCATCTGGTTCCAACACCCCTTGATCAATTAGGTCTAGTACACGTAACCCACCATTTGGGGATTTTGTTAGATAATCTTTTTCTTGAATTACATGTGAAGTGAGATCAAACGCTTCTTCTTCTTCTGAAAGAAGAGAAGTTGAAGCATTTGGGGTTGCTGTAGATGAAGTTGAAAGAAACCGGAGATAATTAGGGATTGATCTAACTGTAGAGATGAATCCTCCATTAACGAAGATTAAGTTTTCAGAGAAGGGGACGATTAATTTATTCATGTAATATAAATTGGGAATATAGAGACCACCGAGTCTCAAAGGGCAATACGTAGGCGCCAAAATCTTGCCCTGCTTTGTAATTTGTATTGGGTATTGGTAAGAGATACGTGGCGACAAGAAGATGCTCTCAGCAGATAGAAACGACGACGGGTGGCACCAATAGCAAGGCGTCAGCGCCTGTCGCAAAATCTTCATGGGATAGACCAACAACCGGTACAAAAGGTCAAAAGGACACTGAGCTGGAGCGAATAACCATGCGCCATGTCATCTCCAGGCCTGATTGCGTCAGAGATGATAGAATATTAGAATGGATATTCCTCCTGATCGGACAGCTGGCGAGCAATGGCTAGCTGGCAGTCCTCCTCCTTCACAATTATCTGGCTATAAATAGAAGACTCAACCTCCAGGTTTAAGGATTCGGTTCCTGCTCTCTCACGCAACTCGATTTATCGTTCTAAAACGCAACGTAACGCAACACTTAATACCTTGCTAAAATACTTAAGGTACTCGAACTAACTAACGCAACAAAACGTATCAAACGAGCATCCTACGCACGAACGGAGAATGCATACTCAAGATTGGCCCCTTGGAACGAAGCTAGCAGTTTCGTACGAAGGCAACTAGCTTCGAACCAAGAAGATGATCTCAGCAGATAGAAAGGACGATGGGTGGCACCAATGGCAAAGCGCCAGAGCTCGTCACAAAATCTTCATGGGATAGACCGACAACCGGTATAAAAGGACACTGAGCTGGAGCGAATAACCATGCGTCACGTCACCTTCAGGCCTGATTGCGTTAGAAGGGATATAATGGATATTCCTCCTAGTCGGACAGCTGGCGAGCAATGGTTAGCTGGCAGTCCTCCTCCTTCACAATTCTCCGGCTATAAATAGAAGACTCAACCTCCAGGTTTAAGGATTCGGTTCCTGCTCTCTCACGCAACTCGATTTATCGTTCTAAAATGCAACGTAACGCAACACTTAATACCTTGCTAAAATACTTAAAGTACTCGAACTAACTAACGCAACAAAACGCATCAAACGAGCATCCTACGCACGAACGGAGAATGCATACTCAAGACTGGCCCCTTGGAACGAAGCTAACAGTTACGTACGAAGGCATTGCCTTCGTACGAAGGCAACTAGCTTCGAACCAAGGTGCCAGCCTCCTCTATAAATACCTAGCCACCCTCCTCATTCGTTCTAACTTACTGCCTTTCATGCAGAAACGCTGCCGAATTGTTGTCCGGTTGTTTTCAAGTAAGATTTATTATTTTTACATGATTACACAACGTTTTCACTACGATTTTCCACAAGATTCACTTCGATCTCATCAAAACTCTTCTATTTTCATCCAAACTTCTTCATTTTCATCAAAGATCCTTTGTTTTTCATCTAAACTCCATCTTTTTCATGAAAACCTTCATCTTTTTCATCAAAACTTCTTATTTTATCACGGATCGACACTTAACCGAGTGTATTAGGCCTAGCTTCGGCTTCCCAAGTTAGAGATCTGTAGATTTCGCACTCACCAAGTGTTAATCCAAGTGAAAACCCTTTTAAACCCACTTTTAGACTTGATTTTTACACAAAAATGGACCAAATCGACACATATTTCGTTCACTAGATAGTGGGACGAAGTGGTGTCGAAACCGTCTCGAATAGGACTCGAAAACACATCCGATTCAGGCGAAAAAACAGCTCCGAACGCAAGAACAGCCACTTGTGAAAACCGGACTGTTCTTTGCGAAGCCTTGGCTTCGTACGATGGCGGTGCCTGCGTATGAAGGCACTGGTTTCACACAACCCAGCCCAAGTTCTCACCTATGACTCGAACAAAGACCTCTCCGGCTCTAAGTTTAATCAGTAGCTTAAGGCTGGAGGGATGAACACTCGATTTCTTGAAGCAAGACGCGAAGAACACTCGATTTTGGACAACGGAAGCAACACGTGTACGAAGTCACCACCTTCGTACGAAGGCATTGGCTTCATACGAAGCCTCTGTTTTCCCACCGACACTCCGATTTCGACCGTTACAGCACTTTGGAGGACTTACGCTTATGTTCCTGTACGCAGGCTGATCCGGCGCTCCCTTCAATCCATTCAGAACATGTTTACTTGTTAGACACGCACTGTGAGTATATTTGACCCCCTTTTCGCTTTTAAACGCACCTTTTGGGGTGTAACATACGTTCATACATAAACACACTTAACGAAATACATCACATGCTGAAACTGTAATAACTCTTATTAAAATCCATAATTAGGATGATAATTAGTCAATAAGAAAACCCTAATTGAGATACCCAAGTAATTCTGCACTAACCCTAAAATTTTCAGAACAATTGGAATTAGGATCAGGGCCCCTAAAACTCAGGGGGGGTTAAACCCTAGTGATAATTATCTCTAAAATACGTTGTCCAATTTGAAATTCGTTTTCATGTTGAGTCATACAAGCTAGTCCCGAACCCAGCTAGCCTATATAATTAGACTGCACCCCTTACGGACCGTAAGGGGAAATGGCATACGGTCCGTAAGCCTGTCCAAAAATCACTATAAATAGCAGACATTGGCAATTGCTTTCTGTGTTGAAAACAATGTAAGAATTCTTTGTAGACGTCGAGTTATAAGCAGAAACAGTCCATAGTATACTAATATCGAATTGCTGCCACAAAACAGGGTAATCACTCGATCGCTATTACGATTCATTTTCCGATTGATCAATATATCCAATGGATGTTTAAGTGCCGCCCACATAGGGTTATACTTTGTCGTTCGTTGTTAAATCGATGGATGTTTAAGTATTGCACTTTGTCGTTCGTTGTGAGAATTTGATCTCGTGAGTTATCGTAACTGCTGTATTGATCACTAACCCGGTTTTGTGTGCATTATTATTAAATTAGGTTAACAAGGCTAAATCGTATTCCGCCCGTGTTAAATCTGCAATGTGAGTCATTCTCTTTTTATCAAATGTTTTACAATACTCCAAATTATTTTCAGAATTATAATTACAGTGATTAAGTTTATGTAATCACCAAATTACAGCCGGTATGTGGGGTATTGTGCACATTACTACTGTTTTAATCACATTAGGTGGGCGAACCTAAAAATAAGTGATATACGTCATTCATTGGGACAGCCAATGGTGATATGACCATAGTCACAGATCCGGTCGAGTGACAAATACTGTGGGTAGTTGGTAGATATCAGAAACATATGTAAAAACTCTTAATACTGTAAATTATAATAAACGAGTCATTTTAGTAAACTGAATGATTCACTCAGTATTTCCCGCTGACAAAACCTTTTTCAAACATGTTTCAGGTGATCTATTGTAATTCAGGAAAAGTGATGGGGAGCATTTCAAGCTTAAGAAAGTGGCTCATTATAAAATAGAGAAATATGTTTTCTAAAAATAAGGATTAATCAGTAAAATCATATTATTGTAAATTACCGGGATTTTATCCCGAATTGTGAAATAAAATAACCGGGAAAAGTTTTTAGCTTTACAACGATCCTGATGATAAACTTCCGCTGTTAAACTCAATTAAATAAATATCACGGGATTTCTGTCCCGCGGCTCCTGAAACGGGTCAAACCGGGTCGGGGGCCGTGACAGAAATGAGGTGGTATCAGAGCCACTGAGTTAAGCTAATTAAGTATTTAGAGATACTTAATTTTTCCTAATTACTATTATGTGATTATGTGTTATATTAAACTGATTATTTGTTAGTTACAATATGGGTAAGCAAAAGCTGCAAGATATCTATCTTAAATTAGATAGGTCAGTCTATGAAGAGGGAAGTTCATCCCAAAATAAATCTTCAAAACTCCCTACAATTCCTGAAGAAGGAATATTTGTGCGAAAAGCACAATACGAGAAACCGCTTTCTCCTAGAAAAAGGAGTATGATTATTAAGAAAAGTAAAGAGCAAATCCGAGAAAAGAGAATTAAAAAGGAAACCCAGGAATTAATCAATAAATCACCTTGGGAAGACAAGCTAGATAAGAAATGGACAAATTTGTATATGCTAGCTACAGTAGCAGAACATGCAGATCTTTAAAAACCCTAAGTCTAGTAATAGCACTTCCCAGTAAACAAATAAATAAATCCGAGTGTGTTCTTTCTTGTTATTTTGTACAAATAGTGTGCAATAAAACTTCAATGTTTATTTGTTAAACTTTGTTCCAAAGTTTTAACTTAGTATTTTTGTGCATTTTGCATATATGCTACACAGCATGAATGAGATATCTGAAGCCTTTCAGAACCTCGATCTTTACCCGGTGAATGTAGAAGTTTCCAAAGATTTCACTGGATACTTTGCTGATGTGGAACAACTTGTAGAATTCAATGCTCCACCTTTGACAAAGCCAAAACGAAAGAAAAGAAAGAATTATGTATGGGGTAGTCGTATCCGTAGGAAAAAGCCAGCCACAAAAAAAGGAAAAGAAATTGTAATCAAAGAAAGTACTAAACAGCAAGAGATGGAAACTGAAGTCAAGAAAGATTCTAGGCAAATGAAAATACAGTTTGAGGAATATTCTAAGGAAATAGAAATGGAAGTAGGACAAGGTTCTAGACCAACTCAGATAGAAATTGGAGAGAGCTCCAACCAAAACCAGGGAATAACTCTTCAGGAGGAAATAGATTTCCTATTGGCAAGCTGTGAAACTATTCAACCTGTCAATACGAATGTTTTTACCTATCCTAGTGAAAATCCACTCCCTATGAATTTTGAACCAGTAATCCCAGAACCAATAGTCCACTCTCAATCTGTAGAAATGGATGAATGGTGGACGAATGATTGGCAATTTCAAAATATTGTCAACGACCCTTATTCCTTTCTTCCACAATTCGATCCAGAACCCCTACCTAATCCACCAATGAGTAACGAAAATATGGCGGAACTTCGCCATTATGGTGAAGAATTGATGGATGCAGGAAATAGAATCAGGGAGATAGGGGGACAAATTGCCTGTAAGTATGATGAAAGGGAATTTCGTTTTTAGGACGACAAGTGGCGAGAGATAGGAGGATGGTAAAACTATAGTTGTGTAATAGTAAAAGAAATAGTGAAATCAGTCTGTAACATAACTACGAATAAAACTTTGTAAAATATTGGTGTGTATTGATGCATACTATAACCAATATAAAATGAAATCGAGAAATCGATAGTTTTGACTATACGTGTATTGTAAATTGTCTGATTGTTTGTGTATAATTGCTATTTATCAAATACTAATAAAAATTATATATATATATTATCAGATGGCAAATATTGGTAATGAACCGGTAAATGAGGTTAATCAGTCGGAGCAACATCCAGGGGATCAATATACGACTAGACAAGATATTGAAAATATTATTGCTCAAGGGATAGCCAATGCTATTCCAGCATTCGTTGCTGCTGTAAAAAGTCCAATCGAACCGCAACATATCGTTCCTAGTAAACGTACTTCTGAAGATAACTTCAGTAATAGTATAAACGGGGGCAATAATCATGTTAATCATGATAATGAATCTCAGCACACGCCGCTCCCTTAGAAACTGAAAGCTGCAACACCTGGTTGCACTTTCAAAGAATTCCTTGCTTGTAAACCCACTGAATTTACAGGCAATGAAGGGGCAACTGCATCACTGCGTTGGTTAGAGAAAACCGAAGCAGTAATTGCAATAAGTAAGTGTGCCAAAGATGATCAGGTCATGTACGCATCAAATCTATTTAAAGAAGGAGCACTCGAATGGTGGAACACTGTGTTACAAGCTAAAGGAAGAAATAGGGCTTATGCTATGACTTGGGAAGAATTTAAGAATCTTATAGAAAGAAAATTTTGTCCTGAGTATGAAAAGGAACAAATGGCAAATAAGTTCCTAACTCATAGGATGATAGGTGTGGATTGTCGTGGTTATACTTCGACATTCTTTGAATATGCTAGAGTGGTACCAACACTGGCTTCGCCAGAACCGGTACTCATTTCTCGCTATATTTGGGGATTAATTAGCGAAATTCGCAATATCGTTAAGGCTGCGAGACCTCGCACTATTGACGATGTTGTAGAACTAGCTAACACTCTGACTGATGAATTGATACGTACAAGAGATGAAGACAGGAAGAAGGAACTAGCTCAGAAAATTACCCAAGGATTTAGGGTGGGTAATAGTAGTTTCAAGAAAAGAGGAGCAGGGCAATCTTCAACTTTGCCATTCTGCAAAATTTGCAAAAAGAAACATTTTGGAAAATGTAATAAAATTTGCAATTTTTGCAAAACGATAGGACATCGTGAAGAAAACTGCAGAAAGAAATCCATAATTTGTTACAATTGTGGAGAAGCCGGACATTTCAAAACAGAATGTCCTAAGTTAGTCAAACCGGTAGACAACAAAACCAAGGCGACCGAAGGAGCTACTAAGAAGAATGCCAGAGCATTCCAGCTAACCACTCAAGAAGCAGAGCTCATCCCGGATGTGATAGCCGGTACGTTTTTAGTTCACGACGTTTATGCAAAAGTATTGTTTGACTCTGGTGCAAACCAAGGTTTTATAAATACTTCATTCTGCCAAGCTCTTAAGTTACCCTTAACTACCGTTAGACAGATTTTTACAGTCGAAACCGCAGATGGGAATTCAGTAAAAATCAATCAGGTTTTGCAAAAAGTAGAAATAGAACTTTCAGGTCATAAATTTGATGCAAACCTATTACCTATGAAATTAGCTGAATTTGATGTTGTGTTAGGAATGGATTGGTTAATAGCCAACCATGCTCAAATCATTTGTGCTAAAAACTCTATAGAAATTCAATCACCTACTGGAGAAGTAATCATGATTACAGGAGATAAACCTCGAAAGCCACTGAAGTTCATATCAGTAATGAAAGTTGCTAATTATGAATGAAAACAAGGAATAGTATATATGATTTCAGTAATCATTAGTACTAAAGGTAAGGAACTTAAGGAAATTCCTGTAGTCTCAGAATACCCAGATATATTTCCGGAAGATTTACCTGGGTTACCACCAGATAGGGAGGTAGAATTTAGGATTCATCTAATTCCAGGAACTACACCGATAGCCAAAGCACCTTATCGATTAGCTCCTACCGAAATGCTAGAATTGAAGAAGCAATTAGATGAATTACTAAGCAAAGGATTTATACAACCATCCCCTTGGGGTGCACCAGTGTTGTTTGTGAAAAAGAAAGATGGATCAATGAGAATGTGTATCGATTATAGAGAGCTAAATAAGGTTACAATTAAGAATCGATGCCCATTACCTAGGATTGATGATCTTTTCGATCAATTACAAGGCGCTAGGTACTTTTCTAAGATAGACTTGCGCTCCGGATATCATCAATTAAAGGTTCAAGAAGAAGACATACCTAAAACTGCTTTTAGAACTAGGTATGGACATTATGAGTTTACAGTCATGCCCTTTGGGTTAACTAATGCACCTGCAGCATTCATGGACATGATGAACAGAATCTGTAAACCATATTTGGATAAATTTGTCATTGTTTTCATAGACGATATACTTATTTATTCAAAAAGTCAGGACGAACATTGTCAGCACTTGCATGCACTCTTAACTTTGTTAAGAAAAGAAAAATTGTATGCCAAATTTTCGAAGTGTGAATTTTGGCTACAAGAAGTGCAATTCTTAGGACACATGGTGAATCATGAAGGTATTCACGTATATCCTGCTAAGATAGAAGCAATTACCAATTGGAAGGTTCCACAAACCGCAATGGAAATTAGAAGTTTTATAGGTTTAGCCGGATATTATAGACGGTTTATTAAGGATTTTTCCAAGATAGCTGTACCATTAACTAAGTTAACCTGTAAAGCCATTAAGTTTGAATGGGGACCTAAACAAGAAGAAGCCTTTAAAATCTTGAAGCAGAAATTAACCAATGCTACAATCTTAGCCTTACCAGAAGGAACAGAAGATTTTGAAGTATATTGTGATGCTTCAAAATTAGGATTCGGATGTGTGTTAATGCAACGCAAGAAGGTAATTGCGTATGCTTCTAGACAATTGAAAAAGCACGAGGAAAACTATACGACTCATGATTTAGAATTAGGAGCTATAGTTTTTGCCCTTAAGATATGGAGACATTATCTGTATGGAAGTAAGTTTACTGTTTATACAGATCATAAAAGTTTAAGGTATATATTTGGACAAAAAGAGTTAAATATGAGGCAAAGAAGATGGATGGAAATCCTGAGTGATTACGATTGTGATATTCAATATCACGAAGGAAAGGCAAACGTAGTCGCAGATGCCTTAAGTCGTAAGGATCATGAGAAGCAAAGACGAGTCCGTGCTCTTAGAATAAATCTACAAGTAGATTTAATGGAACAATTGAAAGAAATTCAGGAAACGGCAATCAAAGACGATGCCGAAGGAATAAAAGGTTACCTAAAAGAATTGGAACAAGGAAATGATGGAATTTGGAAATTCCACAAAAAACAGAATTTGGGTACCTGAACAGGGAAATTTAAGATCAAAGATTTTAGAGGAAGCTCATAAATCTGGGTATACTGTACATACAGGAAACAATAAGATGTACCAATATTTAAGAAAGAATTTCTGGTGGATAGGAATGAAAAAGGATATAGCCGAATACGTATCTAAGTGTCTAACTTGTTCACAAGTTAAAGCCGAACACCAGAAACCTTCAGGACTATTACAACAGTTAGAAATGCCTGTATGGAAATGGGAACTCATAACAATGGACTTTGTTACTAAGTTACCCAAAACCAGAAAAGGTAATGATGCTATTTGGGTAATTGTGGATCGATTAACCAAATCTGCTCATTTTCTACCTATGAAAGAAACCTTTAACATGGAAAGGTTAGCCAAGTTGTATGTGGATGAAGTAGTATCCTTACATGGAGTTCCACTCTCCATTGTATCGGATAGGGATAGTCGTTTCACTTCCCGTTTCTGGACAAGCTTCCAAGAAGCAATGGGAACCCGACTCAATCTAAGCACTGCATATCATCCAAAAACAGACGGACAAAGTGAAAGGACGATCCAAACTCTAGAAGACATGCTCCGAGCATGTGTAATTGACTTTGGTGGTAATTGGGATAACCATTTACCATTAATCGAATTCTCCTATAACAATAGTTATCACTCAAGCATCGAGGCCGCTCCATTCGAAGCACTGTATGGACGCAAGTGCAGAACTCCCGTATGTTGGGCAGAAATAGGAGAAAGTCAATTATCAGGTCCAGAAATCGTGCAAGAAACCACAGACAAGATCACTCAAATCAAGGAAAGATTGAAAACAGCCAGAGATCGTCAGAAAAGCTATGCAGATAATCGCCGCAAGCCACTAGAAGTCCAGATAGGAGACAAAGTACTATTGAAAGTTTCTCCTTGGAAAGGAGTAGTACGATTTGGTAAGAAAGGAAAACTGAGTCCAAGATATGTTGGACCATTCCCAGTGATCCAACGAATAGGACCAGTAGCTTATCGCTTACAACTACCAGAAGAACTAGCTGGAGTACATGATGTATTTCATGTATCTAATCTCAAGAAATGTCTATCAGACGAATCCCTGGTAGTACCTCTTCAAGATGTGGAGGTAAATGAAAAGCTGAAATTCATAGAGAAACCTTTACAAATAGAAGACCGGAAGGTCAAGTTTCTCAAACACAAGCGACTAGTACTGGTGAAAGTCAAATGGAATTCAAAGAGGGGACAAGAATATACTTGGGAACTGGAGACAGAAATGAAGCGGAAATACCCTCATCTATTTCAATGAATCTCGAGGACGAGATTTTTTCTTAAGGTGGGGAGGATGTAATAACTCTCATTAAAATCCATAATTAGGATGATAATTAGTCAATAAGAAAACCCTAATTGAGATACCCAAGTAATTCTGCACCAACCCTAAAATTTTCAGAATAATTGGAATTAGGATCAGGGCCCCTAAAACTCAGGGGGGGTTAAACCCTAGTGATAATTATCTCTAAAATATGTTGTCCAATTTGAAATTCGTTTTCATGTTGAGTCATACAAGCTAGTCCCGAACCCAGCTAGCCTATATAATTAGACTGCACCCCTTACGGACCGTAAGGGGAAATGGCATACGGTCCGTAAGCCTGTCCAAAAATCACTATAAATAGCAGACATTGGCAATTGCTTTCTGTGTTGAAAACGACGTAAGAATTCTTTGTAGACGTCGAGTTATAAGCAGAAACAGTCCATAGTATACTAATATCGAATTGCTGCCACAAAACAGGGTAATCACTCGATCGCTATTACGATTCATTTTCCGACTGATCAATATATCCAATTGATGTTTAAGTGCCGCCCACATAGGGTTATACTTTGTCGTTCGTCGTTAAATCGATGGATGTTTAAGTATTGCACTTTGTCGTTCGTTGTGAGAATTTGATCTCGTGAGTTATCGTAACTGCTGTATTGATCACTAACCCGGTTTTGTGTGCATTATTATTAAATTAGGTTAACAAGGCTAAATCGTATTCCGCCCGTGTTAAATCTGCAATGTGAGTCATTCTCTTTTTATCAAATGTTTTACAATACTCCAAATTATTTTCAGAATTATAATTACAGTGATTAAGTTTATGTAATCACCAAATTACAGCCGGTATGTGGGGTATTGTGCACATTACTACTGTTTTAATCACATTAGGTGGGCGAACCTAAAAATAAGTGATATACGTCATTCATTGGGGCAGCCAATGGTGATATGACCACAGTCACAGATCCGGTCGAGTGACAAATACTGTGTGTAGTTGGTAGATATCAGAAACATATGTAAAAACTCTTAATACTGTAAATTATAATAAACGAGTCATTTTAGTAAACTGAATGATTCACTCAGTATTTCCCGCTGACAAAACCTTTTTCAAACATGTTTCAGGTGATCTATTGTAATTCAGGAAAAGTACTGGGGAGCATTTCAAGCTTAAGAAAGTGGCTCATTATAAAATAGAGAAATATGTTTTCTAAAAATAAGGATTAATCAGTAAAATCATATTATTGTAAATTACCGGGATTTTATCCCGAATTGTGAAATAAAATAACCGGGAAAAGTTTTTAGCTTTACAACGATCCTGATGATAAACTTCCGCTGTTAAACTCAATTAAATAAATATCACGTGATTTCTGTCCCGCGGCTCCTGAAACGGGTCAAACCGGGTCGGGGGCCGTGACAGAAACTATTTAACACATGCGAATCACCAGTATACATATTTACACGTGATGCTTGATACATATGTGCTAGGACTTTTACTCGTTGATGTTCCACCTTAGCTAGTATGGTACTATAGTTCGACTCACACCCGGCGGGGTCTAGTTAAGGGACTTCACACCTCTCCTTCGTACTCATCTCGGGACTTAGCTTGAGTGTTTGTCTTGTTAGTATATATGTTGTGTTGTATCTCGTTTATGTATGTTGAAATTCACAACGCTTTTATCTATATTATTACTATATCAAACCTGTATACTCGCCAATACATTTTTGTATTGACATTATTTTAATGTATGTTGCAGGTTAAACGCAGGTTATCTCGAATCAAGATTAGGCTGCTTTAGAAATCTATCTAAAAATCTAGGTTGTCGGATCTGATTTGTTTAAGAGATGTGAACTCTGTAATGACTGTCATGGGCGGACCCAAGCGCAGCACAAGGTGGGCGGGCGCACCCCCAGGGGAAAAAATTTAGTGCTAAGTTCCGTCGAAAATCACGTCGGCACCCCTTGGAATTTTTTGTCCGCACCCCTTGAAATTTTTCGACCGCACCCTTGAAATTTTTCGTTCGCACCCCTTAGGTAAAAAGTGTTATCAATTTATATTTTAATTTTTTTTAGTAAACTCTTATTTTTTTAAAAAAATACTACCTAAATTTTGTAACTTTTAATACCTAACTAACTAAACCCAAATACCCATACCTTTACCCACTTATAATTCCTAACTAGCTAGCCTACTAAGTCTTAGCCCATTAACCAAACCCAACAATATTTCAAACTATAATAAAATAATTAAAGCCCAAAACCTTTAGAAATTCTCTCCCGCTCTCTCTCTCTCTCTTGCGTCCCTGCACTGCCAACGAACAACATCACCTAGCGACAACAGTCCAGCAGCCGGCGACCACCGTAATCAGCCACCATACCACCGTTTTGATACCAAATCTAACCAGAATCCGAACACGGGTAAGTTTCTTTGTTATTTTGATATTTTGGTTGATATTATAGGAGAAAAAAGGGTAATAAAGTTGTTAAATAGGTTTGAAATTTTGTGTGTTTTGACGTTTTTTATGGTTGTTTAGATGATTTTCAGGGTGATTATGTTGTTTATATATGTTTAGGGTGATTACAACTTACGTTATGATTTCTAGGGCTTGAATAGTTGAAAATTAAAATTGAAACATTATGTTATGGAGCGATGAACTTATGTTATATAGAGAAAGAATTGCTTAAGAAATTAAGTTTAGATGATGTTTTGGATAGATTTCAAAAAATGAAAACCCGTAGGGCGTCGACGTTTTAATTATGTTTGTAACAAGATTTTACATGGTTTTGATGATTGTATAAATTTAGTTTGATGTTCGTTTGTTTTACATGACCCGACCCGATACGAACCGATTTTTTTACTTATATACCTAGGGACCTAAAATTTTTAAAAATGTTCCGCACCCCTATGGAAAAATTCCTGGGTCCGCCACTGATGACTGTTGTTGAATATTTGTTTATTAGTATGGAACAATGAACTTGTAATAGTTGTTATGGATTCTCTTGAGCAATCTGATTCGCCTAGTGTCGCGCCCCGATGATTCCACCATCAGTTGGGGTGTGACATTATTATTATTATTATTATTATTATTATTATTATTATTATTATTATTATTATTTTGCTATTATATAAGGGTGTAGCGAGATAAGATGTCATCTTCAGTATGTAATTGACATCAGCGGCGGATCCAAGTTTTTTTTTTCTAGAGGTTTCTTTTGGTAGACGTTCACTAATTCTTTCCAAATCATAAAAGGTTTCTATTAATTTTTTTCATTAACCGAAAGGATTCCTGAGAACCTCCAAAAACCCCTGGACCCGCCTTTGTTTGGCAGGGCTAGCCCCACATCACCCTTGGTCCACTTTTTCTAGGGCCCAGTTTTTGTATAATTTTTTTTATAAATTATTTTTTATACAAAAACCTATAATTAAATTTAAAATCCAATATATTTTTTAAACCCATTAACCTTTTTATTTAGTTTAGGAGTGTTTAAACAGTTAGACCCATTTGTTGTTTGACCCAATTACCCAAGTAAACCTAATATAAAACTTTAATCTTTTAAACCCAATAATTAAATAGTTTAATCGTGGGGTAGCAATAGTTTAAACCCGTTGAGGATCTTATAAAAAGGAGCTTGAGTGTGAGAAATATTGTGGGGCTGATATGTATTCTTGAGTTATATTAATTCAAAAGGATAAAAAGGTAATACTCAATAATTCAACTAAAATATAAATATTCCCATAACTGCCTGGGAGTTATTTTAGAATTCCGATTTGTTTTTTTTTTAAGTTTCTTTATGAATCAGTGATTTATTTTTCATCTCGTATAAATCTTCAAGATCACAAGAAGCTATCCTCATCATTGTAATATGGTTTCTTTTCTGTTCTGTGCGAAAATCTATTGTGTGGCGTTTTAAACCTGCACTCATGGTGTTTTAAAACTGCAGTCAAGTATGTGTTCTTCGTATGGTGTTTTAAACCTCCATTCACGGTGTTTTAAACCTGCAGTCCAATATGTGTTCTTCGTATAATATTTTAAACATGCATTCATAGTGTTTTAAACATGCAGTCCAGTATGTGTTCTTCATATGGTGTTTTAAACCTGCATTTACACTTGCATTCATGGTGTTTTACACATGCATTCCAGTATATGTTTTTCGTATGGTGTTTTAAACCAGCATTCCAGTAGTCTTCATATCATGCTATACGTAATTTTTTATCTATATAAATATAACAATATGGTACTCATATTAAAGATAAAAAAAAGCTTGTTATTTTGGTGTAATTTATTTAAAAAAACGTTACGTATAAAAAGTTATTGACGTTCAAAAAAGATGGGTGAAACTTACATGTACATTAAAGTTGATGACAGTTTCTTTATTTAAAAATACAATATAAAAAGACACTATTACCCTAATCTAGCAAAATTAGTCAAAAAAAAAATAAAACATAATTTACATTCTAAGCCCTTCTTGATCTCAACCATTAACTACAAGATCTAAAGACTTAAAACACTTCTTACACTTTTCACAAAATTACTCATTTTTACACTAACCCCACCCGTCATTGTATAATTAATTGTTTTATATATAAAAGTTTATACTATAAGGTACTGTTTTTGTAGACGAAACTTAACATGAGATTGTACAAGTGGAAGAATGACTATTCAACCTGTTAGAGATAAGAAATGTGTGCCACCACATAATTTTCAAATGGAATCTTACTTTTTTTTTTAATGGCTGAACTTACACTTTATGGGGATTGAATCCATAACCTCTTATTACTTCAAACTTTAAATAATTCATCAATACCACTAGACTATTCCTAAGTGGATATAAATGGAATCTTATTTGCCTTGAAGTTTGAACGACCTTATCAAACCTTAAACTAACTTAACTCCTAACAAATTTTTAGTTTAAAGTAACATGTAACTTTGTGACACAAGAAGATATTCTAATAATAGCAGTTGATATTTACTTTCACGATAATGACATGATTATTTTACTAACTTCATAATGTGTCATGCTTTAAGTTATCTATTTTCATGACCTTTGACAGTAGATTCGAGCATGGTCAAAGGTCCGAGATCAAGGTCATTTTGGAAAAAAAGAAGGCATAAGTATTGTTGTACAAATATGATAAGTTAATGATAAGACATCATTGTCATTCGCTTGGTTATAAAAAAAAAAAAAAAAAAAGCGTGCCTCGCGTGCGTCTGAGGTGAGGTGTGAGACGATGGAGACGACAACTAAAGTTGCTTAGCGTAACGCCTAATGAGGTGACACTTCATGCACATGTTAGTTAAAATTCGACTTGACGCTCTAGAAAATAGAGACCTAAAGGGGTTGATAAGTTAAACCAACTAAAAGGAGATAGAAAGTTGTTTTTTTTTATATATATAAATTTCAAGATCACTCATACTCGTATTATATGATTGTTTGCCTTTAAAAGTATATGATTGTTAACACATGAATTAATATTTAACTACAACTGTACAGAGAGCAACACATGGATTGAAGATCGACAAGTGCAGAAAACAATCATGTTCAGAAGACCACTTTTCAGAATGTTTAGGTTATTTGTCTCTTTATTTATTTTCATGGTGTTCACACCTATTTTATCCACATTTGTCAGATCTACTTGTTATTCTGTGAACGCCAACAAACACTGGCTCCACGGTCTACGGACATTTGTCGGGCACTTAACCTAGAATCTCTTTTTATGTTGACCGGTTATAATTCTTTTATTTAACGGACAACTAAATCACGGGATAAACATATTGGGATGTCCTCAATCGAGCAAATGTATTCCCTTCTCTATAACGGTCAAAGTTGGATGCATACCCGAGCCACCAAGCCACCAATCCTGGGGAAACTCGCCCGCCCGAAGGCCCACTGCGGTAAACTCCGATTCGGCTCGGTTTCGAACTGGCGCTCCAGAGAGACCTAGTTCTAAACTTTATTGTCACCACCAATGTCCTTCAAAGTGATGCTAGTGGAGTTGAACTTGGGAACTTAAAGGGAGAAACCAAGTGAGTAACCACTAGACCAACTTATCAGAACTTTAAATTTTCTAACAACATTTTAATCAACGACTTATATTGACTTCAATTCTAGTCTTCACTATGGCTATAATCGTTTCTTGACGGATCAATGAGATCGTTGGTTGAAATTGACGAATTATAGTATGACATATATTATTCGTATAAATTTTATCAATCATAACTTGAACATAGCTAGAGTTACGTAACACGAATACTAGTATACGACTCGTTTATATGAAATAGGTTGACAAGCCAAAATGGGTTAACGGATTGTAAATTATTTAAACGAGATATAAATGGGTTGATAGGTTACAAACATGTTCAAAATTATATATGGTTTGATGGATTGATCTTAGAAATTATATACTTTCTATTGTATTTTGGGGGGTGGGGGTTTAGGTTTTTAGGTGGTGGTGGGGTGATGGTGAGTGTTTAGGTTTTGGGTGGTGGTGTAGTGGAATTAAGCTTTAGGTTTTTGAATACTTGTCACTCTATAATTTTTTCTTACACTTTTTATTTTTAAGAGGCTTTGTAAAATAACTTAGTATTTTGGGAGTGAATATTCTTACTTCTCTTAGTTGTAGAATGCAACAAATTAATATTAATACTAGGATAGGAAAAGAAAGGATGGGCCCGCAAAGATGGAACCCACTTCACTTATGACCAACTAACAAAACAAAAGTTATTTAATTTAATGTGTGTTCACACCATTGAACTCCATGACCAACAATGGTCTCATTTCTTTCAAAATCAAAAGCCAGAATATTAATACACACAAGAAGTCGTTATAACATTGAAATTTCAAGGTAATACCACATACATTGAAATGTGAACATGCCAAGTCCTTTCTTTTTCATCGTCGAAAAATCCAACTTCAAAATATTCTACGACAACTATTCAACTAGGACGGATTGCACGTTATTAGCATGACGGTTTTCAATTCAAATATTGCAATTTGGGACATATAAATGCCTTATGTGTGCTGGTATGACTTTTAAATTTTACTATATATCTAATCCATGGGCCCATGTCATTGTCAGGCAACTAGATCTAGTCAAGATATGAATCTCACCTTCACTCTCTCTCTCTCTCTCACTCTATTTATATAAATGTATATTCATATATTCTCTAGGCTCTATATATACACACATAATATCCCTTTTTGCTACAAGAACATTGTTCATTCTCAAATTCTAGATACAAAAAAATGGATGGAAAAGGAAAGAATGGAGAGAAGAAAGAGAAAACCATGATTCCACCAAGGAGGGGTCAAGTTAAAGAGAGGATATTTCATGAATTGGGAGAGAAAATCCTCAAAATCAAACTTGGTGGAGGAGGGAATGTAAGGCAGAATCAAGTCTCTTCATCTTCAGAGGATTAGATTTTTGTCCCACCAACTAAGAGATAGAGGTAAGTAACTACTATTTGATATTTTTATTTGTTTTTAGATTGCGTTAAATATGCGCAAATCGCATTATGAGTTCTTTAACGAAAATGGCACTAACGTGTTCGTACTTTTTTTAGCTTGAATGGAGTGATTATGGAGACAGGTTCTTGGTGAAAATAATGATGGTGTCATTGATGGAGATTCACATTAGTTCTATGTTATGCTGCTATAAGGGTAGAGACAAGACATTTCTAGCTAGAAGATGATGTAGATGTTATAGCTAAGAACTTTAAAATACAAGATCATATATGTACGAGTGATAAGGGCAATATCTTAGATTCCTAGTTTAGTCGTGTTTATGATCCAGTAGACACGCTATACTTGTTTTGGTTATTCGACATTGTAACCAGTGTCACATGTATAAACTTACAACATCTTAATCAACATCTTTTATTTATTTGTTCTTTTAAATATCGATCTAATCTACTTCTAATTCTATATCATCATCTACTACCGCACTCGAACCCTGAATCTCATAGGGAGGACACCAATATATCTTTTATAGTTACTATTGGAAATCTTATTAGAATGGTAAAAATATTCAAACGATTACAATTAACTACAACCATGTTTAAAAATATAACTTAATAGTTTTGTGAGAAAGCAAACAAGAAGAATGTTACCTAGAAGTAACTATCACTTTTTAAAGTACATGCTGAGGTGTATTTTATTTACTATTGATTGACCTATCTACTCTTATAACACAAACAAGCTAGTTTAAAAAAAAATCATTTCCCTTTAATTTATGTATTGTGTGTAGGGAACCTTGAGGGCAATTATGTAATGTCACTACTCTTTAATTAGAATAAGTGTAGTGGTCACCTAAATGATTGTCTTTTTTTGTAATGTGGTCATCTAAATGATTTTGTCTTTTTTTTTTCTTTTAACATGACGTTCACGTTATCAAGGCCTAAAAATTGAGTAAAATAGAGTAGCGATGAGGTATGTAAAATTTAAGGGTTTAGGATTAGAATAATTAAAAAATTGATTGGTCAAGACAAACTCCAACAAATCTCTCTCCCCCTCTCCCTCCCCCCCCTCTCTCTCTCTCTCTCTCATTTCACGTGGGGAAGAGGTGGTGTAATGTGGTTGCATATGGTTTGGTCAAGCACATGCCCACTACACATGGTCTTAGTTGTGATACGTTATTTCTCTTGAATACACATCGTTAGAACAAGTGTTTAATTGATAGCAAATGACTGTTTTACTTGTTAGTTAAAAACAAAATGTATCAAGTTTTAGCAAATACTAACGTCTCTTGGTGTGGGTCTTCTCGTGAAATCTGGTCAAATGAATTTCCAACATCCAACATTCATGTCATTGTATGCTCGATCATTTGCCAACTATCTTAAAATTGACGAAGATAAACGTCTGCCACCTCAGATGACGAGAATAAAAACCTTCCTCAACCTGTAAAACAACAAGAATCCAACTCTAACTAACAAGGATCAAATTCTCATACAGTCAAACCCTAATACGAGTAAATGGAGATCTTTCGCAATTTACAAAATCCCACCTTAAATAAATTTACAAGAATGCAACATATTTAATAAATAAGGGTTAGATTCTTGTACAATTTGGCTTAACATTCTAAACGTGAAAAGTGAAAGATGATTTTTTTTTAATTTCAGTTCTCATCTTGTCAAGCACGTAGTTTAGTCTCATTAACTAAAAAATTGTGTATTTACACTACTAGAGTAATTATATTACTCTAGATGCATGACCTATTGGTTTAATGGTATGGTGTAGCCCCTTACAAATGTGAGGTTGTGAATTCATAACCTTGTAAGTGCAAGTAAAAGGTGGAATTGTTAAAAATTTGTTGTTAAAAAAAAAATTATAATTACTCAAAGTAAATACACTTTTTTTTTTACATATTGCAACTAAACATCAACGTTTAAGTAGAGAAAAAAAATTCTTTACTTTTTATGTTAAAGTTCATTTGTATGTTACACTCATTTGTATATTATTCCTTATTATTTAAAGGTATATATTGTATTGTTTTTTAGTATGTAATGTAATAAAATAAATTAAGCCAACTAACTTAAAACTTACTTGTTTTCAAAAGATTACCATCCCTAATTTTATAATAAAAAATTGTGACCAATAGTTAATGATTTAAAATAAATAAATGTGAAGTCGAAACCCCACCAATCTTTCGAATTTATTGATATCTTGTGTTTGTCCTTGTGTAGAATGGGGAAAAAGGGAAGAAACCGCGTTAAGATAGCAATCTAACATATCAACAGATGATAGAGTAGAACCCCACTTCACTTGTGAGGGGAAGAAAACAAAAGGTATTTATTTTGTGTGGTCACGATTCGTTGAACTCAATGACCAACCATGGTCACATACCTTTTCAAAATCACAATCCAAAGTATTATAACAGATAGAAGTAGTTATTACTTATTATATTGAATTTCAAGGTTATTCCACAAGTTGTAATGTGAACTTGAACATTCTTTTCTTTTTCAACGCTAAAAGTCGTTGTGGTAGTTTTTTTATAATAAGATAAAATGTAACCAGTAACTAATTATATATTCTTTTGTTAAAGATGCAGGAATTAAAAACTAATTAGTGTTTGAAAAACTAATTTACCCTCATTTTAGGTTGCACCTTATGCATTAAAGTAGCAAAAAAAAAAAAAAAATCTTAACTTTTAGGTATTTAAAAAACATGCTTGTGTTATACATTATATATACTATACTATATAGATATAGATATTTCACTCATTTTTATTATTTTCGTGATTTATTTTCTGGAAATTTAATGATGTACATTGAATGGTAGATACATGGCTCGATCATGGAACCCTCATTAAGTTTCTTAAATTTTGTCCAAATGTATTTGAAGGTCATTCTACAATCAATCCATGACATTTCCCGTAAGCCAACTTCTTGTATTTTGCAATCTAATTGGGAGGAGATTTGTTGTAGCATATAAAAGGTGGTTGAATTATGGTCATTGATGACGGGTAGCCCGAACCTAAATAAAATGACTAAGAATACATGACAGTTTGAAGGGTTAAAAGGTTCAAAGGTTTAAAACCCGGGAACTGAGCTAAAGCAGCACGTGTACAGTAATCAGTTATGTCTCTGATTACTTCAACAACTCTCCCAGCCGCAAAAGTAGAACGAGTACACAGGGTGTAGTCTTTTACCCGCAGGTCTAAACGCTTCAACCCCCAAAAGGGTAAGTCCCCCACTGCAAGCATGTTTCACTAGTCAATGGTTTCCTCTTTGAGCGATGTCCTTCCCTATATAATGACACTTCATTTAGTGCTGAGGGACATTCCGATCAGCTCTGATTCCACTGGGATCTCTAGTGTTTTCTCTCAAGTACTTGTTCCATGCAAGTTTCTCTTCTTTACATTCAACACACATATTTGCATTGCTCTTACATCCAAAGCTGAACACACTTCAGTGGAGGATCTCGAGCAAACAACAAAACCTAACTAGTGAACCTCTGTCCACGTCTTGCAAACGTGGGGGGACCCCACGACCTGCGTTAGGCAAACCGGAACCCTCCAAGCCTTTTGCCTAACCAACCTAGCTACTACAATCGGTCTAGTATTTGTTACATCAAAAGTCATATATGATAATAAAATATTGAATGACTTAAATAGGGTAATAAAAAATTGAATTAGTACGACACTTCAAAAATTTGGTTATTATTGTCTAAGAATACATTTTTTAATACAAAATTGCTTTTGATGTCAAATCTAAACCTCACAATAGAAGCCAAGAAGGATATGCCCACGTTCAGAAAGCAATGTAACATAGCCATAGAAGAATAGAACCCCACTTCAGATAACTACAAAAGGTATTTATCTTGTGTTCACACTCATTGAACTCCAAAGGACCAAAACTATGGTCATTTTTTTTCTTTCAAAATCAAATTAATCAAGAGTATTAATACGTAACTCGCTATAGTCATGACAAGATGGTCTAGTGGTTAGTCACTTGGTTTCACTACTTGAGATCCCAAGTTCAACTCCCACTAGTATCACTTTGAAGGACATTGGTGGTGGCAATGATGTTTAGAACTAGGCCTCTCTGGAGGTCGCCGGTTCAAAATCGAGTCGAACTGGTTTTTACCGCAGTGGGCCTTCGGGCGGCGGGTTTACCTCGGAACTGGTGGCTCAGGTATGCATACAAGTCGAACCGGTTTTTACCGCAGTGGGCCTTCGGGCGGCGGGTTTACCCTGGAACTGGTGGCTCAGGTATGCATCCAATTCTGACTGTTATGGAGAATGGGATGTATTTGCTTGATTGAGGGTATCTCAAGATACTTATCCGGTGATTTAGTTGGCCGTTAAAAAAAATTATGTAACTCGCTATAATTTTGAAATGTCAAGGCATAACAAATACATTGAAACGTGAGCACGCCAACCCTTTCCTTTTCACCGTCGAAAAATAAATCAAAATATTCAACCAATCAACTTGGACGACTTTATACCTTACTATATCATGACAGTTTTGGATTCAAACGTTGGAATATGAAAGATAAGCTACCCAAAATAAGCATGTAATTTTGCTATATATATATATATATATATATATACACTAGGTTAATGCTCGCGCGATGCGCGGCTTTATCCAAAACTATATTATTTACTTTGAAATATAATGTTTTGTACAAACAAATACATTGGAAGAAAAAAAACAGAAAACTATTCAAATGCCAGAAAAAACTTCATTGTAGACTACATTTGTTGTTTTACTCGTTACATTCCCATCTTTATCTAGTATAAACAACTTCACACCGCCTCTGCTTTTAACTCTTGATAATGCAACATAAAGCTGACCATGTGAGAAAACTGGATATTTCAAATACAATCCAACCGTTGTTAAAGATTGTCCTTGACTTTTATTTATAGTCATTGCAATACATACGTTTAAGGGGAATTGTCGTCGTTGAAACTTGATAGAAATTCTTTTATCCGACGGTGTCAAACTGATTCGTGGAATAAACGTTCGGGTCAACGGTTTATGCATTTGAGAACAAAATTATGTTTATGCACATTTTTTTTAAACAGAAAGCTATTATTACAAAATATGGGTAATATCCAATCATATCATAAAAAAAGAACTGAAAAAATAATGGGTTTCATAAACTGAACTACCATACACATATTCATAATATTATAAGATAATATCCATGACTTAAAAAATAACAATCGGTTAAAAAAAAGAATGTCAATCTACACACCAACCTACTTATAATTATAAATGACCAACATATCTTCATGCTCCATATACTTCAACACACAAGCGTCACTGAAGTGAACCCATCTAGTTAACATATACCTATGGTAAAACAAAACAATACGAATATAAACAATATGCATAAACAAAAGTTGAATCTAGGTTGGAATTTATAAATATTGACATCATCACACAAATAATATTAACTTCGACGGGAGAATGAGAATACCTTTAGTATTTAGTACACCTTCAAAACTATTCGTTCATCAAGTCCAGCCATCTTAGCAATTTTAGCCGGAACACAAAAAAAATGTGCAAGTATAAATATTAATAGGTATAAAAGTGTAAAACAAACATTATTGATTAAAAAATATCTATTTGAAAAAGATTATAGATCTTACAAAACGTTCTTGTAACAGTGGAAGTGAAGGAGGTTACATTATCTTCATCCAATTGATTAACATCATTTGCAGACATCTATTACACTCCTGATTTCATCTTTTCCCAGTAACTCTCCTCCATTGGGATCCTCCAAAACTTTTCTCCGGCGGATCTGAGGCAACAACCACCTCCTTTGCCAGCTCATCACTCGGCGAGAAGACCCCTGTTTTAGAAGTGTTCATCATCAATATTACACTTTTTACCATCAGACACTTCAAATTTAGTACTATGTAAAAAGACGCACATTGGAAAAAAAAATTATTCAAATCCCAGCGGGGCGCGATCACAAGCTTTGGAGAATATTCAATGTATTACAATCAACAAATAAGGGCATTTGGAAAACACATTGCTAAAGAAACAACTCAAGCATAGAATGAATACCATGGTGCAAAGAATTCCACCATCCAGAGATTTTTGCTTTCAACAACCAATTCCTCAAAATTACGTGAATTCAGTTCGACTGATAAACTTGGTTCTGATTTCTCACTTGATCCTCCTGTTGTTTTTCCACTTAACCTGTCCTTGAGGAGTGCCTTGACCTGTGCACAGTAAACTATCTATGAATACTTCAAACAGTACAGCACACATATATGAATTACAGATGACAGGCGCAAGACAGAGTCTAATTCAGTGAGACATGTTAATTAATATAAAAACTAATCTTTTCATGCCAACCTTTACTGTGACAGGGTTAAACTGTAATGAAAATAGTTGTGACTTGTGAATGATGGTGATTTGTGAGGACTCAAACCACCAACATACAAATTCTTGTCAAAATTTAGAGAGCATCCTAACAGTTTTACTCCATGACAACACATTTCAACATACAGAAAGAGAGAAAGGTAACAGTTTTATAAGACCATGCGTAGTGGTATGTGATCCAGCGTGATTCTCCCCCAAACATGCCCAAAAACGCTTCCACCCCCCACCCCCATGGCGTGATTTAGCAAAAATGCCCTCCAGGCATGCTTTGAATCACGCTAAATAGCAAGTTGGTTGGCCAATCAAATGTATCCCTCTTTTTCTTGGCCAATCCCCTTTTTTGGTTAGTTTTTTTTTTTTTTTAATTCTTTACACCCTTTTTAACATAATACCAACATCCCCACTACACCCATTTTAGAAAACGCCCAATAATGCCCCTTGCTGACTGGACTGCCACATGGCGGAAAACACCCAAGGGTGGGGGCATTGTTCACCCTTACCCTACGCATGGTCTAATGAATAGCAGATTTAAAATTCGATATGATGACCTGTGAAAGTGCAAATTCTGCTATTGGTTTTGCTTCCCTAGCTCCTTAGTAATCAATAGGAGGTTTTCCAGGCACAAATACTTTAATAGTTGGAAATCCTTTGATACCATATTCCTGTAGAAAGCAAATGACAAAGTTTACATAGATTCTCATAGAAATAGATACTGAAACAAAGAAGTTTCTTGCTGGTGACAAGAGCCAATCATAAAACATTAAAAATGTCTAAAAACAACATATTGAATATAGGATTTAGGAGGCTCTACATAGGCAATAACCAAACCCTTTATTTCACATCCATGGTGTTTCTACCAAACAAAAGCAAGCCTATTCAAGTTGAGAATTACAAATGTCTTAATAGATTAGGACACAACGGTTATATGAAGTCCAAAAATTTCCTTTACTTTTGGAATATTTTCAATTCATAATAAACTAAACACACCCTTACTGTGATTAAATCTTCATAATCTAAGACTACTAAATGGTACTTTAGATAATCTATAATTACTAAATGTCGTGAAGCCCACGGGCGTTCCTTTAAGAAAATTGTTTCAGCAATCAGTATGTCACCCGGTGCCGAACTTACCATAATAAGTTTAATGAATTTATTGAACACATGAGGTAACCCTTACCAAAATTCTTCATCTTCATCGCACTGAATCTCCAGTCCTAGCCAACCGAGTAATATATATATATATATATATATATATATATATGACAACAAAAAACAAACATTAACCGCAAGCGTAAAAAAGTTAACACTGCTCAAAAATAAATAAATGTATGTTTAAAGATGAATGGTATATAACAAAACTTTAAAAGAAATTACCGATTTTTGTAGAGAACGAAACTTCATCTTAATCTTTTTGGGGAATTCATGTTGATGTACATCTTCACCGATAAGGATAAGTTCAATACCTTGTAAATGACATGTTCTTAGATAATTAAGACAAATGAACATCATTAAAGTATTAAATTTATAAGAAACGACCCATCAGTATGGCTAAACTAATCAGAACACTAAAAGACTAAACTAACATGTTCCAAAGTAGCAAAATCTTCATTTAGCTTTGTAGAATTGTAATCCTTATCATTGACACCCTGTCTTTAATTTGCAAAATATTTGACACCTACTTGTACCCAAAAAAAATGCACTGTCATTCACTTATAAATAAAAAAAACCCTGCAGTTTATTACCATATAAATCCAAATTCCCATACTGCCCCCGAAATTTAATTTCTTTTGAATGTGCAATTGTGTCTGCACCTATGACTTTAAATTTTCTCACAATCGAACTCTGACATCAATTCGACGGGCCCTAAATTCGACGTAATGTGTATGAAGCGTCATCTCAAGGCCTTGAGGCGTTCTCCTGACCACCTCACACCTTTGGTGCAAATGATTTTTTTATAACAAAGGACAATCCTTAAAAGAACTTGTTTTTATTATTAATGGTGAAGAATTAACTCAATACCTCTTGTGTCAAATTTTAAAAATTTGCTGGAATCATCAGGACTATAACCATATGACCCCAATGCTATCATTCCTCATGCAAAGCATGCCAATTCATCCATCTGGGCGCATATCCAGAAACTTTGTAATTATTATTTATTGATGATTTGGTATCCTGCATTACCTTAAGTAAAAGATGACGTGCAGTCTTGCGGACCAAGCTCAATAGACCTTTCCTTGATGTATCCCACATTGTGACAACCCTCAAAATTACAGGTATCCGTACAATTAATTAATATTAAATTTGTGCTTAATGACTGTGCTTGATTTCAACTAATGATTTAACTGCTTTCTGATTTCTGATACATACATACATATGCATCACAACTCATGTTGTCACTCCATTTATTACACACAAACTTTAGTGACAAATTTGATGCACAAAGCACAGTTAGCACAGTGAGCGGATAATTCAGAAACATGCTGACAATGCCAGCACATAGACAGACAATATTTTGAGGGCCAGTATGAGCCAGGGACAAGGTACTACACTAGTAGGGAGTGTAGGGAAGTAAGGACCATAAAACTGCGTCACTAGGTGCTAGTTTAGGTGCCGGTAAGTGCCTAAAACCCACTCAAAGTGTAGAATTCTGCATCAATTAACCAAATTCAGCATTTTTAACATGCTAGTGGTGTGCAAAAATATGGCAAAATGGTCCTGTATGCTTTCCTAATTGTCGGGAATTAAAAGTGTCACAAGAAGTTACATAAAAGACACTATACGGTATAATTTAGCACTTTAACGGAACGGTATCTAACCGAACAACCGGACATTACCCGGAACACTAAAATATTACCAGAAACATTGTTTTACTTTTTCTGAGCTAGTTATGGTTTCCGAGCACCCTAACATATTATAAAATGCATCATACACATTAAACATTAGAAATAATGTTTAACCTTCCACTAATTAAATTATATACTAACAAAAAAAATTACAATTTACCCCCATATATATGATTTACGGTCACTAGCTTGGCCCCACTCACCAAAATTTATGCAATCTTCCAAAATCTCTAGAAATATTCATTTAGATCTTGATTTGATTATCTGTGTACTTGAGGGAGCATTTAACCCAATGGATAATAAGTTTAGTGGGATATAAGGACCAATTAGCTCACCATTTTCATCCACTCAATTCCTTCCCTCCCTCTTCACATAAGCTACGACCGAAACTCCCCTATATACCACCACCATTTTTCAATTCAATCCCACTAATCCAAGTGCACTACAAGGTGATACAAGGTGATTTAGAAGGTTTGGTGAGCTCGGATCTTGAAGGACCTCTACTACAAGCTTTTATCCACTCATTTTTCTCCATTGATCTTCCCTAGCTCTAAGCTAGTTGTAAGCTTCTTTGATCCTTATTTACTTCATATTTATGGTGGTTAAAAGATTATATTATGATGAAAACATGTGAACACTAAAAGAACATGAAGATAAATCATGAAAAAAATAAGATTACAAAAGATGAAACAAGATGAAATAATGATAAAATGTGGTTGTTTTAAATATGTTGATGTTTGCATGATGATTACTAGTAGTGTGATGTTAGTCATCATATGAAACTTGTTAAATTATGACTGAAAACATGAGTTAACAAGTTAGAAGGTGATTAGGGGTTTGCATAAAAAGATCACCCCTGATATTTAGACATGAACTTGATAACAAGGTGATTTCTTAAAAAAATAAGTAAACAAAGTGAGTGGATGATCGTATGGATCCGAGGTTTACAAACGTTTTTTCTAGATAAACCAAGTTAAAAAGATGATTTTGAAATATCATAACTTTTCTAGCACTGACATTATTTTTTGGAAATAAAATAAGTGTAGCAAGTCTAGTAAAACAAGAAAATGTTGTAAACAAATATTTTTGTAAAATAAGTTCACAAGTTGTGAACATCAAAAAAAAAAAAATATCGAGAATGAGATTTTAACAAAAGTAAACACACTTTGGAGGGTAACTAGACCCACTAAACACCCCACTAAGTTACTACACGTTTTTATAAAACATCAAGTTCATGTTGTATATTAAATAGGAATAGTTTTGCACTTGGTAAGTGTAATATTGCTTAGTGACTTGTTGTTGATTGATTTGAATGATTTTTCGAAAAGAAAATGATATGCTTATTAGCATAGACACCTCCATTTACAAAGGAGATTATGGCGAAATTTTCTAAAAATTCCAACACTTAGAAATTATCTTCTAACAAGTGTTTACAAATATGTTTTAACTTTGTTTTTCAAATATAAATCTCGCCATGATTTTTGTTACAAAATACAAAGTATCGGATGTTGGTTTTTATAAATAAAAATGGACAAATATATATTTATTAATAAGACGCTTGTGTGAATATTTGTTTACTATATAGTTATATTATTTTAGGGTAAAATAATATAACTTACAAATTACCATGATATTTACAACTCCAAAATAATACCAAAAATCACACGGAATAAAATATTTAAGTTACACACTTGACATTGTGAAACCGAACGCTAAAAACGTAACTTACGAAATTTCCGGGAAATACTTTTACAAATATATTTTTGGAAAATATTATTTTGGAAACTAATGAAGTGAAAATATATTATTTTTGAGAAAAATATATATATTGGAATACGTTATTTTTGGACAAATAAGCTATATATATTTTCTAAGTGGGACTTAAAAATATATTATTTTCGGAACTACAATATACATGTATAAATACCCCCATCCTTGGGAAGAAAATACGGAAATCAAAATACTTGTGAAATATTAATGCAAGAATATTGTTTACACAATTATTCCAAAATTAAATATAATACGAGGTTAAAATAATTATATTAGCAAATAATTATACTTGGAATAATATTGGGAAACACATGAAAACGTAACTCAAAAACCTTCATACTAAGTAAAGGCACGGCCCGTTCGTCTAATAGACATTAGTACGTTGTAGGTTGTCGTGTAGCTGATCGAGCTTGAGTTACGAGCAGGAGACGCACTACTGTGAGTTCATGTCCCCCTTTTCTTTTAACTGTTTTCAGTTTTATACTTCGGGGGTAAAATACATGTTACGATTATTACAAACGCTTATTACATAGTATGATTAGCTTAAGGAGGGTTTACTACTTAGATCATGTGAAAGGTCGGTATAACACTTAAGGCCATTAATCCTCATCGTAGGACCGAGGGACATGAGTGATAGATCTATTTGGGTGTAGCGAGCCCACACCCATGTGGACCAGGGTGGCCCATGTGGTGACTATTTCTTATTCCCGGAGACAAGTTTGCTAGGTTTGAGTACTTCCTGCACCGTTTCACATATATTAGTGGCTTTGCAACCCATTGGTGATCTCTTTTTCCTTAATTGCTACATACCAGGGACTTTTATACATACAGACACACTTTAAAGGTTTATACATACTCACTTACACATGAACTCGCTCAACTTTTGTTGATTTTTCAAATTACATGTATTTCAGGGAATTAGTGGATCTGGCGGATTATGCATGTGTCCAGCTGCGTTGTGAAATAAAGATGTCATCCAGGGTAGTAGGTTTAGGAGGTGTAACCCTTACCTGGGCGGGTTACATGTCCTTAAACCACGTTTTGTTTAAAGTCTTTTGCTGTGTCTCATGAACACGTTGTAGACAAGTATGGTTTGTAACTTATTTTAAGTGTCGACATTTTCAAACTATGATGTTGTGGTATTTTTAAACGTAATGAATGGATGAACATCTTGTGGTTTTATCATATAGCATTGTTATGATTGTTGCTATGGTATTAAGAAGTCACACCAAATAAACCCACGCTTCCGCAAAAGTCAGGGTGTGACATACATCTCTCTGTTTTAATATTAATTATAATCATTAATAATTACACAAAAAAAGATGTATTCAATATTTAAACATTAGAAACCCTCACCATAAACTGTATAATGGTTGCTAACTCTAGTTGACAGCTTCAATCAAACGAAAAAATTAGGGTAAACAAAAAAGGGACTATAAAATTGCTTATGAACTTGAAGGAAGCTTTCAATCATTAGAGTACCATGAAACTGCATGCAATGCTCTCCTAATCGTCTCCATTGTGTTTGAATCTATAGTAGGAAAATCGAAGAAATTAATCTTGAATCGATGTCTCTCACACATATTCTCTGCTCCTCTTTCCTGTACTTCAATTTAAAATGACCAGTACATGAATTAATAATAGACCAACTTCCAAATTAAGGAAGCATAATCAGGTAAGCTCAGTTTTGGACAATCAACAAAGAAGTCATCACTAAAATCCCCTTTGAAGCAACAGATGGTGTTGTGGATTAACAAAATACATAGAACAAATGGTGTTGTTAACCTGACTCGGAGTACCAGAGATATTACTGACAAAACAGGGTTCGGTATAGTGGCCATTACAAACCACAAACCACAATCCATCAAAAAATAGCTGGTGTTGACATGGTCAGTAATCCCAATCCCTGCAGTCATTAACTTTATATCTATTTTCACATTTGTTTTATATATACAGAAACTGCAGCACAGCTGAATGACTTACGACACTGTAGGAAATGCTCGAGATTATGAGCATATAGAAGTCGCCCATGAAGGCATTGACAATGAACGCAAACCCAATGGCCAAAGCCGGTGTGATTCCATTCCAAATGTTGATCATACCAGCAGCATGTGTAGTGATTAGGTTCCAAACATTTGTTAAGTAAGTCATCATCACATACATTGCAAATGCAGCTAACAGGTCCGCCCATATCAGAACTGCAAAATCAACACTTGTCATTCAAAATGAACACTAAAACGGTTCTGTTTTGCATTTTAGTAGGTTGAACCGTGTATTTTTTTTTCAAAATTGTTATTATATATATTTTTTATAAATGATAAAATATGGGTTATGAACACACATAAATAATACATATTCCAAAAACAGTTAAGTATATACCAAAGGTTAAACATCAAGTTCAATGGTTTACACATATGTTCTAGTTCCAAAACATCAGTCGAACTGTAAACTTGGAATTTTAAACTGGAAACTAAGGTTTGAACTGTATAAACCTCAAGTCGGCTGATTTCAACCAGATGCTCCTTGTTACATTAAAAGTTTACATATTATTAACCTGCCCTATTCGCTAATATTGTGAACCCTTATCATACGAAAACTTTGCAGCCTAATCAAAAGAACGTATAAGACTATAATCAAAAGTAACAAAACCAGAATCGTAACCTAGATGCGATGAAACAAAAAGGTGAAAAAGTAATATACACAATCTAAAAGTTCACTCATAAGTCATAACCGACTCAATTAACAACCGTGAAACTATCAGAATCATAAAAATCCTTAATCAATCACAAAAAATCACCTACTAACGTACCTTTAGCTAACATTTCCTAACCCTAATCACACAAAAACTATGCAATTTAATCATAAAAAAACGTAATATTTAAAGCAAAACTAAATAAACAGAACTGTGACCAACATGAAATTAAACAGATAAGTGAAGACCAAATTGAAATAATGGAATATTAATGATCGATTAGGATGAATAGGTTGAGAGATGAACTACCTCGGTTCATGAGGTACCATGGGATACCGAAGATGACGCCGATGATCGCCATACCGGCCATGACATGCTTCTTCTCGCCGCTGTACATGTAGTGCTCCATTTTAGCCCTAAATCCGCCATTGATGTTCATCTGGTTTACCAATTTTTCTCGTTTGATACCTAAACCCCTTTCTGAAGAAGATGTAAACAATCATAAAAGAAGAAGATCAAGGAATCATTACCGTCGTGTTCACTATTGACTATTAAAGATTGATTAAAGGTCATCGCACAAGGTCGATTGAGCTCCTGAGGAGGCGATTCGGCGATTAGGGTTTGAAGTGAGAAGAGGAACGATGAATGATGAGAGAATGAGAGAGAGAGAGAGAGAGAGAGAGAGATTAAGAAACGTACAAAAGAAGCTTCCCAATCCTTGATTTTTAGCTACGCCACATGTATGCTTAGGTGTCAGCTTATTTGGCATCAACCATAGGGTGACATGTGTCCCCCAATGATTTGCTTTATTAGATATATATATATATATATATATATAGAGAGAGAGAGAGAGAGAGGATTCCATTCAATTAAGAACCACCACGAGTTGTAAGAACCATGAGAATTCCTACTTTTCGTGCGAGGTGGGTCATCATTTTTTTGCACAAACGTAGATGAAAATGTTATAAACATATCTGTAAAAAAACAAAAAAACTTATCGAGTCGATAGTTACGCTTGATGTAAAATAAGTTTACGGCGGTGTAAATTTTTTTACAATAAGATATTTTTACACCCGATGTAAATTTTTGCATGCGACATTATTTTTTTATTTTTTTTCATTGCAACAAGTGATTTTTTTTAAATTTTGAAAAAAAAAAGATAAAAAAACCTTTTAGAAAGCCTAATTCTCATGGTTTTCACAATTCATAGGCTCATATATTTTCAAGCAACTTGATCTAGTCAAGAGTGAACATAAGTCAATGTCAATCTCTCTCTCTACATACAGATAGATATATATACACATATCTTTTACTCTACTCTTTATGTATACACACATAGGGGAAGGTTCATTGGGGAATACTAAAAAAGTGGGGAACAGCGGGGAACCGATTAAAACGAACTCTGATTGGACTCATTCCAGCGGCATTGGAACCGGCTCGTCGAACCCTAACTAAGATCTCTTAACGCTAAACCCTAAATCCTAACTCCTAAACTCTAAACACTAAAGCTAAAAAATAAGGCTAAAACCTAAGCTAAAACGTAAAATCTAAACTATAAACCCTAAAAGCTAAACCCTAAAGGCTAAAACTAAAGCTAAACCCTAATGCTAAACCCTAAACACTAAAGGTAAACCCTAAACCCTAAAACTAAACCCTAAAGCTAAACCCTATAGCTAAACCCTAAACCTAAACCCTAAAAGCCAAACCCTAATATATTTAGGGTTTAGGGGTTATGATTTAGGGTTTAGAGTTAAGAGATCCTAGTTAGGGTTCGACGAGCCGGTTCCAACGCCGCTGAAATAAGTCCAATTGGAGTTCGTTTGAGTCGGTTCTCCAATGTTCCCCACTTTTTTAGTGTTCCCCAATGAACCTCACACTACACACATAATAGTCCATTTAACTACACATTGTTCATTCTCAAAGTCTTAGACATAGAAAATTGATAGCAAAGGAAAGATTGAAGAGAAGAAAGAGAAAACCATGAGTCCACCAAAGAGGGGTCAAATTAAAGAGAAGATATTTCAAGGATTTGGAGAAAAAATTCGCAACATAACACTTGTGGAGGAGGAAATGCATCTTCACATCATTAAATTTGTGTCCCTCCAACTAAGAGTAAGTAACTACGATTTATTTGGTTTTCACATTTGATTTTTACTCTATGTGAAAAGATTGGAGAATCGGATTATGAGTTCCATCACAAAAATGATAGCTAATGTGTTGGTAATTCTTTTGATTTTTGTAGCTTGAATGGATTATTGATGAAACAATGGTTAACCAAGGGAGGTTAATTTACTGGTCTCGTCAAGTAGGGTTAATCCCTTTTTTCCGAGGATCGGTGGCTGGATTGTCTGCTGATCTGTCTCCTGCACAAGGAAAACACACCGTGACTCGCAACAAGGAGGATGAAATGGGTGGTGCTCCTTGTTACCACTCTCCAGCGTGAGAATCAGTAATTTGCTTGAGCGCAAAGTGTGTGATAGTAGTAAGGGTGAAAGAGTTTTGATAAGCGATCCCTCAAACCTGGTCCGGGATGGGTATTTATAGCCGAGGAGTGAAGGAGGGTAATTGAGTGGCTAGACTGACAACGCGCAGCCCCTTGCAGGTGTGTCAGGCTTGTCGGTCATGGAGGTGATGCCGCATCCCACTATGGTGTCAGTCTGTGCGCAAGTGTCGTTTACGTATGGGCTGACAGATGACCGTCATCAGTGCCACTTGCTGTTTTGGCTACCTGAGTCAAAGTGTCAGTCTCACTTGCGTCGTCATTAGGATGCGGTGCTAGGCCGCATCGCTGCCTGCGGTAACCGCGGTTGTTTCCGCGTCCCTTGGCTTGACGTAGATGTTTATGGGATGCGGTGCAGAGCCGCATCGCCATACTTGGTAACTGCTTTTTCTATATCCCTTGTCATTACGAAAATGTTCATAGGATGCGGTGCTAAGCCGCATCGCAATGTGCTTCACACACAAGGTAAGTCTTCTCATCACTTGACAGATTAGATTCGACCGCTGCGTTCGCGCATGCTTGCACGGACGCAGATAAGTTCTTGCCGGTGGGAGTATTTGATAAGGGTAATGGTCACTCGCAACCATATTGGTGCGAGATTTGAGACCATACCCCTTCAATTATGTATACAGGATCTTGGTGCAAATAATGATGGTGCTATCTCATAGTTGGAGATTCACATTAGTTCTATGTCTATGATGCTATATAGAGATGTACATTTCTTGATGATGTTGTATTTGTTATTGCTAAGAACATTAAGAATTTAAGATACAAAGTGAGATGTGAAATATCGTAGTCTTAGTCTTGTTTATGATCCCTCATGAGTGAGAACTGCAATACACTTGTAACTAGGGCTGCAAACGAACCGAGCGAACACGAACAAGATCTTGTTCGTGTTCGTTTGTTAAAAAATATATGTGTTCGCGAACCGTTCACGGACACTTATCGAACGAGATTTTATGTTCGTATTCGTTTGTTAAGAAAAGGAATTTGTTCGTGTTCGTTTGTGTTTGTTAATTTTAGGCAACGAACAAAAACGAACGTTGACGAACACAAATGAGCACAAACTAATGTTCATGAACACAAATGGAAACAAACAAACACAAACAATCGTTCATGAACAGAATATATAATACACTGACACTTATATTTAATTTGTCGAAATTTTAAAGTATTTCAATAAATATAAAAACTAAAAACACTAATGAACTATCGAACACAAACGAACAAGTTACCGAACGTTCACGAACGTAGACGAACGAACACGACCTCTGTTCATGTTTGTTCATTTAACTAAACGAACGGAATTTCTTGTTCATGTTCGTTTGTTTAATAAACGAACGAACACAAACGAACTTCCCGCCGAACGGTTCACGAACTATTCGCTGAACGTTTGGTTCGTTTGCAGCCCTGCTTGTAACATTTTATTTCATGCCTTCTATAATTATTTCTGATAAGTTCTTCAGAATAGTGACAAAAGTTTCAAACTCTTTCAATTAACTAGAATTAAGACAATCAACGATCTAATCAAAGTATATGAGAGAAAAGGCAAGAAGAATAATTTGAAGATGTACACTTATAAAAGTTAATTACACTAATAACTTTATATTCACGCTTAAAAATAATAATAATACAAAACAACAAAAAATTATTCTATTATTGTAATATAAATTAGGGTTAAGATATAATACTAAGTTTATTTAGGTAGAAAGTCTAGGAAGTAATCTTGACCATTCATTTATTCAATCAAGGGCTAAGATTAAATGAGTGAAACTGAAGTAAAAAAAGGAGGCGCGTGGGTTTTTCTAGGGGCATTCTAGTCAATCAAAGTCAATAGTTTCTCTCTCCTCCAATCCCCCAATTTTTAAACATTAATAACTCTTTCATACGACATTATTTTTTTATAAAAATTGCACAAAAAAAAACGAGCGTTTTTTTATCTTTAAAACGAGTATAATATTGCTATATTTTCGAAATTTTTTTTCGAAAACCCAGTTGCGTAAAACGTAATGGAAAAAACCAAGTTGCGTAAAACGCAATGGAAAAAAAAACCCCTAAAAAATGACATTTTTCTAAAACGCAATGCACCAAAAACACAAAGAAATGTCTTATTTGTAAAACGCAATGGCTAGAAAACACATAGAAATGTCTTATTTCTAAAACGAATAACCTAAAAACACAAAAGAAAGTGTACTTTCTAAAACGCAGTGGACTGAAAACACATAAAAATGTGTTTTTACCTAAAACGCAATGCACCAAAAACACAAACAAATGTCTTATTCCTAAAACACAATGGCCACAAAACACTTAAAATGTCTGTTTGCACTTGACTGAAAACACATAAAGTGTTTTACCTAAAACGCAATGCACAAAAAACACAAAGAAATGTCTTATTTATAAAACGCAACTGCCAGAAAACACTTAAAAATGTCTCATTCTAAAACGCGATTGCCTAAAAAAACAAAAGAAAGTGTTCTCTGTAAAACGCAATGGACTGAAAACACCTAAAAATGTGTTTTACCTAAAACGCAATTACTAAAAACACTTCAAAAATGTGTTTTTCTAAAACGCAATGGCCAGAAAACACATAAAAATATCTTAGTTCTAAAACGCAATGGCCTAAAAACACCAAAGAAAATGTTCTCTCTAAAACGCATTGAACCAGGACAATAGTTTTGTCTGTGCTGTGAATTGTCTGAACCAATGCAGTTTACGAATGTAGTTTTCCAGCTCGACCCCAGCCAGGGGCTCTGCCCCTTGGACCCCGCCAGGGGCTGCCGCCCCTTGGACCCTGCTACCAGGGGGGCTGCCCCCGGACCCCCGCCAAGATCGTAAAACGCAATGACTAAATCAAAAACCCAGATCGTAAAAATGAAATTAAAGAATTTCTTACATGGATCGAAGCCGATTTCTTCAACGATTGACGAAATTTGAATGATAGAAACACTTATCAGCAATCGAATCGAACGGATCGAGTGATTATCTTCAAAATCACGGGAAAAAACGAGATTTTGAATGAAATTAAACTGGGTTTTTCTTCAAAAAAAAGCTGAAGAACATGTCGATCGGGTGTTTGAATCATTGATTGATGACGAAAATCGCACTATAATGTAGTGATTATTGAGATAGTAAGTGAAGAAAAGGTTGAAGATGATAAATTTTGAAAATTGTGGGTTTTGAAGTTATTGGGGAGAAGAAGGAAGAAGAAACAATAGGATTGACTAAAATACCTTTTCTCTTTATTTTAAATTTTGTCACATATTATAATCTTATTGTTTCTTGTCCTTTCTAAACAAAATAAACTTTCTATTTGATCCACATCCATATAAACTAATCTTAAAATATTCATGTTCCTATATTTTTGGTACTGGGTACCAACGTATTTTGTGTGAACCTTGAGGGAAAATATGTCAATTCATTATAGATGAAATTACCAATGAGTGAGTTTGTGACATCATAAAAAAGCATCTACGTAACTTAGTTACATCAGCAAATATTACGTTAGGAAATTGATAGCATTCACACCAATATAATTCAACTATAAATTATTTTTTTTAAATTTATTTCTTAAATTTTGAAAAACTTTGATCCGTTATTTTTTATCTTTATCTTACTCATAAATACTTATTTTATTATATTTTTCTTATTCTTATATGCTTGTAATAATTTGATAAAGGATTCATATTAGATTTTCAATTGTAAACGACGCTGGATTGATTTTTCAAATTATAAAAATCGGGTATAGATATGATCAGAGGTAGACCTAGATAAAGCCCTGTGTGGGCGGGCGCACCACTTGAAAAAAAATAGTGTATTTTATAGGGCAAAATCCCGATGCACCCCTTGAAAATTTGGTTAAACCCCTTGTTCGCACCCATTAAAAATATTTTTTTGGGTCCGCCACTAGATATGTTGGTTACGATGTGGAGTGAAGGATGATTTTTCTTTTTTTTTTGACATTTACCTTAAATTTAAAAAATGGAGAGAAGTATGGAGGAGGTGCTATGAATGCTCACGCTGGATGGTGGTTACGAGAAGAACCCCCAACTCCCGTTCTCGTGACGAGCTCACAGTGTTTTGTTTTGCAGATTAGCTCTCAAGACTACATTGGCGGTTTGATCTAGAAGTGATTAAGGATTAACCCCATGTTGAGATTACCATCTTAGGTTTTATCCCCCCGGATTAGAACCGGTGTTTCTTCAGAGTGTTATGGATTTAATTAGTGAATCGGCTTTCATTGATTTAGAACGAAATAGGTGTTCCTTTAGAACGATGGTTGATTGAATTCTGATCGGTACAACTTTCCGATGGTAAGGGTGTTGCTGCTGGTTGGGGGAGACAAGGGGCGAGTTGGGTGCCAAAAGAATTTTGGTTTATTGAAAATGAAAATGGTGAAAAGACAAATTTATTGAAAATGAAAATGGTGAAAAGACAAATTTACCCCTCACGCCGATGGGCATGTGGGGGTACTTGACGGACTAGGTAACGGGCGTTGGTTTCAGGGACAATGTAAACACTTGAAACATTGGGGACAAAGAGTAAGAACGAAACTTGATGTTTTGGGTAAAACTCATAGACGAAAACCGCATTTTACTCGAAGGGTTATTAATGTAATCTTCTTCTTACAAATAAAGGACATTAATTGGTCCGTCAACAGGACATAGGTCAAATTTTAAATGCGTTTGTATCTTTTTTTAATTACTTGGACTGTTTATTTATTTATTTTTTTTTTTTTGTAAATTTCGAATATATCTAGCAGCAATGAGTATGAACAAGAAACTTAACATGGAGAAACAGCAAGCAAACAAAATTCAAAACTTGCATTCTACAATCTGATTTATGTTGTGCACTTGTAGAGTATGAAAGAACAAAAAGGTAGTGAATTCCAACATAGATGAATTACCTCCAATAGCTATCAAACGTTGTTGACAACGTTTTCTCTTCAAGTTATGTTGATTTTATCCTCAAAAGTGAAGATTTTGTCGACACGAGACTTACTTTACAGGCTCTTTGATTTGAATAGATGTTTTTGACAAGCTTGCTTCAAGTTCATTCAGTTCGTCCATATCTAGATCGTCATCGTCATCGATCTCAGAGTTACCATCTTCGGAAACAGCAGCCACACTTGTTGATGCACTTGGCCCACTTGTGGACGAATTCTCTTGTGCCTGGAAAGGGCATGAATGCATGATCATTCATATCAACACGATGATGAACATGGCTAAGTATAATCCGTTCACAAATATCAAGAGGAAAGTTACTGTACAAATAAACTTAACGTACTAAACGTACGAATTGCATGAAAAGGACAAAAGTAGGCGGTGGCATTTTTGTAATTATCTACTTGTAGGGTAATTATCAAAATTACTCTACAAATGATACTGTAGAGTAATTTTGTAAAATGTTCAGGTAGAGTAATTTTGGTCTTGTAGGGTAATTATCAAAATTACACTAACCCCCCCCCCCCCCCCCACCCAAAACTAAAAGCTAAAAACTAAACCATAAAGCTAAACCCCATAACTAAATGCTAACAAAATTACTCTACAAGATCAAAATTACTCTACAGGATCAAAATTACTGTACAGAATCACTTGTAGAGTAATTTTTAATTGTATGTTGTTTGATAAACTTGCAGGGTAATTTTGATTCACTTGTAAAAGTAATTTTGATGCAGAGTAATTTTGATAATTACCCTACAAGAACATTTTACAAAATTACTCTACAAGAGTAATTTTGATAGTTACTGATAATTACAAAAATGCCACCGCGCTTTTTTATCTTTTCCTTCAGTTCGTACGTTTTGTACGTTAACTTTATTTGTATTTGATCTTTATCCCAAATATCAAATGGGGCATTCAAGGAGTACCTTTTGGGCGGTATCATCAAGTTCTTCTTCTCTGTTGTACTTCTCATATGCCTCAGCATCATCCACAAACACACTAGCATCGGAAAGAAACAACTCCCGCCCACTGCATTACCAAAATGGCAAAAACAAAATGAGAATGAGATTAAGAAATGTTTAACTGAAAATGCTATAATGTATATATAAAAAATCAAACCTCATCCGGTCATTCTTAGCCCTCTCGGCTCTTTGAGCCGCCAAGCCAGCTTCTTTTTCATCCACCTTCTTCTTTTTCCAATTCATAAAGAGATCGGTAGTCATAGGAGTTGTTGTTTTTACTTTAGAACGCTGCACATATAAAAATAACACACAGTGGTAAGGTTTATTGGGTCAATAGGAGAGTATAACACATTGCACATCCTTGTCTTCATCCATAAAAACCCTCAAATTCTCAAAAGAGTAAAGTACAAGGATGGTCCCTGTGGTTTACCAAAATTTTGCATTTGATCATTAGCTTTGCAAAAGTACATGAATGGTCCCTGTGGTTTACACTTTGTAACGCATTTAGTCCCCAGCCAACAATTCTAAAGGTTTTAGCATGTCCAAGCTGGGGACTAAATGCGCTACATAGTGCAAACCACAGGAACCACCCATGTACTTTTGGAAAAAGCTGGGGACTAAATGCGTTACAAAATGCAAACCACAAGGACCATCTGTGAACTTTAGGAAAGCTAGGGACCAAATCCAAAATTTTCGTAAACCACAGGGACCATCCGTGTACTTTACTCTTCTCAAAATATACAATTTAAGGTAATCTTCAACCTCATCATTTTTCACATGGTAGCCTATCACCTTAGACTTGATATTATAAAAAGTTTAATGATAATTTCTCGGCCTAAAGTGATGGTTAACCAAAACAGAAATCTAAACAACGTTGGTTATGGTTTTATGCAGTTAAGTCAAAGAAAAAAAGGGTGCATTAGTGAAAAAGATAATCACCTGATCCTCAATCTCATCCTCGATAGCTAGCTTATTAGCCTCTTCTTCTAAAAGAGCTTTCATTTGGGATTTCAAGATGTATCCGGGAGGGAGAGCGTGTCTGTAATGACACTCTTTATTACCGTTTGGACATACCCAGAACCAACCATATTGCTTTTTCTCCACTGCATCGAGGAAGTGTTTGCAAACCTACAAAAGTAGTCCCCACGAGTCAAATGAAAGATTTTTTGAAAAATCAAATTCCCAAAAATGTATCATAAACCGACATTATATTTATACTTTAAGATGATTTGATTGAAAAAAAAAATCAAAAGAAAAAATGTGGGAGAACACCCAGGCACTGGCGGTAATAATTTATTTCAATTATCATGCATCGTCTTTTTAGCGCTAGATACAGAGCCAATATAATCCACCTATATGATATAAAGACTTGATATGTAATAAAGTAAAAGCTTAAGAAAGTATACGATGTCGGTTGGTTTATTCTGGTTGTACTCTTTTCCTTTTGATTCCACAACTTTTTCCAACGTCTCCAAATCCCAGTCCTCCATTGTTCCTAAGATACACATGTAGAAATTGATTATACTCCATATCAAAGGACACAAAGAAAAAAGATAAACCAACCAAATAAAATGAAAAAAAAATAAATAAATAAATAAAAATGTTGATGCATCACCTTCATCACGCTTATCACTGAAAATGTCAATCTTCTCACCCTTCCTCTGTACATTCAAGTCATGAGAAAACTTGCATTTGAAACCTTTCGCACATTGACCAGCCTTGAAAAACTCGCACAATATAGACTTCGGATCCACCCCTGACCATAACGATAACTTATCAGATGATCAATCGCATTGGCAAACATAACTTGATTCACAAATATGTTCTTAGTTGCTATCATTCAACATAGTAACAAATTGCAAGATCTTACAAGTTACCAACTCGTATAATAAACCATTCAATCATATATAGGGCTGCAAACGAACCGAACGAACAGGAACAAGACCTTGTTCATGTTCGTTTGTTTAGAAATATATGTATTCGCGAACATGAACGAACGAACGCAAACAACCGTTCATGAACATAATATATAATACGACACTTATTAGATATTTAATTTGTCGGAATTTTGAAGTATTTAAATAAATATAAAAACTAAAAACACTAATGAACTATCGAATACAAACAAACATGTTACCGAACGTTCGCGAACATGAACAAACGAACGCGACCTTTGTTCATGTTTGTTCATTTAACTAAACGAACGAAATTTCTTGTTCGTGCTCGTTTGTTTAATCAACGAACGAACACAAACAAACTTCCCGCCGAACGGTTCACGTACTGTTCACCGAACGTTTGGTTCGTTTGCAGCCCTAATCATAATAAGAGCTAATAATACAAAACCTTAACCTACCAACAGGTACTTTGGGTTGAACAACAGCAATCTTAAACAAGTCATTCAACTCCTTCTCTCTGGCTTTCTCTTCTTCCTTCTTTTTCTGTCAATCATACAAACTCACAATCAATATCAAAACAATAGCTGAAACTAATCAATCAATTTACTGAAAAAATAAAAACCCTATAAAAAAACAATAATACCTTTGCAGCGAGTTTGGAAGCATCAGGTTTGGGGACAACATTCTGTTGAAGTGACTGCACATATTTCTGAACATTTTTGCTCTTGTTCTTGTTCTTAAGCCCAAATGTTTTGTCTTCAACTACTTTCTGCTTCTTTGCTATCTCCGATTTCGATTGTTTCGGAGGCATCTTTTAGGAACAAATTCAAACTTCTAACAAATTGATTGAAGCAATCGAATCAAATAGATGATCCGGTGATGAAGAAATTGAATATTCGGTAACTGATTAGGGTTTTACCGGTAGAAGTGGATGTACAGGAGTGGAGGTGACTACCGAAAAGGGTTGATTTGTTTGTTCGTTTGGGGTTTGGTTAGGACCAGGATAAATGACTTTTTTACACTACCAAAGTTTTTTTTTTTTTTTTTTTTTTTTTTTTTTTTTTTTTCTTTTGCAATATACTATTGGTGTTATGTATGATGTTATGTTTTTGAAAATAGTATTGGTTTGTCTGGGAGTATTTGTGTAAGTTGGTTTGATTATGAGTTAATGTAGGTGCCATTAACAATGAAAAACGATATATGTTTGTCTCCTTCAGTCAATCAGTATTTAAGACTGAATTGATTTACTAGTTAAGAGATGAACTAGTAGATTTGAATTGCGGGTGTAATTTTATTAATATTTGGATTGTCAATTGTTAGGTAATTTTTGTTACCATTTACATGTTTTTTTTTGGTTAGTTCGAGGCTTAATAAGGATGCTTGAATAATTTTTTTAAAGGTGAACTTCATGTATAAGGTTACTACATTCTCTGTATCGGAGAGCTCCGTGTTATTCCATTCTAGCCAGGCTATGTGTTTTAATCGGACTTACGTTGGCTTCAAAGTTTGGATCTTTTGGGCGTTCTCCTGGGAAACCATACCGCCGACTGCCACTTGACAGTCGTTGTGCCACCACAAGAGCAAAACTCTTTAGCGTAACACACGGTGGGACGAAAACCCGGTTACGCTCGGGAATCGAACTGACAACCTCACACATGGCCTAGTTCAAATCCTTTGTTGCTTATATCCACCCCATATGACACAAGTGAGAAATGAACTTGAATCTTCGTTGGAAAACCCAAGCCCCTTACCACTAGACCACAAGCAGAGGGATATAGGCTTGTCTATATCTTTCCTAAGCATGATAGTACTCGAGCTCGGCTCGTTTAAAACTTAAAACTCAAACACAACTTTGTTTGATACTCTTGTTTCAAATTTGAGCTCGACTCGTTTAAATTTTTAATAGTCAAGCGCAACCTCGTTTGATGTTGTTCAAGATTGAGCTCGACTCATAACACAACCTTAAGGGTCACATATTTGCTCCTCAATGGCGCATTTATCTGGAGAGCTTGAGCGTAAGAAATGTTATACATTTTCAAGTCCACCCAAAGCTACCCATCCATACACCCCAATCTCATAAAGAAGCTTTGACTTCGAAAATATATTATCCAATGTATACTCAAATACAAAAAGTACTCAATGGTTATTGTCAAGAGTAACAATATTTTGGATTAACTTAAATAGAATCTAATTAAGTATTTTAGCAAGGATGTGTATTTGGTGTCGAGTACCGGTACCGTACAGATAGATTCGATACAGTATTTGGTACCCCTTTTTCCATAAATTTGGTATCGATAACGTATAGAGATGAACATTTTTTAACTAGTACCAATACCATACTAGGAGATTCGGTACACTCTTCGATACCCCCTTTTTATAAATTTGGTATCAGTATTTTTGATACTGGTACCGGTTCGGCACCTTTTAAGATGTGGGTGACCTTAGACACAACTTGTCTAACGGAACTTATTCAATAGGCAATTTTGTGTGGTCTAATTTCAAATGAAAGAAAGTATAGTGATCAAATTGGAAGAAAGATTAGTTCATTCATCTTCATCGTGAAACCAGAACCAATGCCGCATTGTCTTCGAAGTTCCAGTACAAGATGAAATTCCGTACGGTTTCTAGGGTTTTACAGCACAGAAACAGATCGCCATCAATCCAATTGCACACTTATCGTCTTGTAGCTCACCTTCATTCCGCACCTAAGAGGTTCGTTCATCGATTTACAGCAATTCTTTCAACTCGTTATATGTGATGATTAAAGTTGATTTGATTGCTATAGACCTTCGTTTGGAATTGCATTCGATATCGACGGTGTTATACTTCGCGGACGTAGTCCAATTGGAGATTCTCCTAAAGCACTGAAGAGATTATACGATGATGATTCTGGTAATATTTAATACTGTATTGTAACAAACTAACAATCAGATGTGCTTTTGAGGTCTTTCTTTTTCCAGGCAATGATTTGATATTGTTATATCTCTCTTGCAGGTAGTCTTAAGATCCCATACCTGTTTCTAACAAATGGTAACTTCATTGAAGGATTTTATTATTATGTTTAATGTTTAATTACAGCAATGCTTAAGGCATAGTACTAACTAGTTGTCCTATTATTATCTGATAGGAGGCGGCATTCCTGAATCTAGACGGGCGTCTGAGTTGAGTCAACTCCTCGGAGTTGATATTGACCCTATTCAGGTATTTTCTGAATGTTCACTATTATAATTATTAGGTTTTCGATACAGCGTTACATGAATATCCACCTTATGTAGGTAGTACAGGGTCACTCACCTTTCAAGAACTTGCTGACGAGGTATCGCTATGATCTGTATTCTGGTTTTGTAATGCTAGTTAAGTGTTGTAAGTTGTAACATGTTATTGCTTGTCGTTGCTTTTAGGTTTGAAAATGAATTGGTTGTGGCTACTGGAAAAGGGGAGCCTGCAGCGGTGATGTCTGAATACGGTTTCAAGTAAGTACTATTAATCTCAATGGAATGTTAAATATGGGATCTTTGATTCACAAAAGCTTGATTATGCTCTGTATTATGGATATCACTTAGTAGTTGAGTTTCAATTATGTGTAGGAAGGCTGTCTCCTTAGATGAATATGCGTCTTACTTTGATAGCATTGACCCTTTAGCACCGTACAAAATGTGGACCACAAAGCAGCCATGCAACAAGCAAAGAAACTTAAGTTTCGATGTGACTTCTGAAAGAGTTAAAGCAGCTTTTGTTGTTAGTGATCCTGTTGACTGGAGTAGAGATATTCAGGTTGCTTTTGATGAATCAATGGACCGTATTAGTCATTATGTTTACAACTAGATTGCGTTTGTTTATTCTATTCTATGCATCTTATGTTTTGTTTACTATTAATTTTGTAGGTTCTTTGTGACATTTTGAGATCGGGTGGTCTTCCTGGAGAGAAGTCTGAGCATCAACCAGATATGTATTTTGCAGCTGATGATCTTGAATATCAGGTCAGTAATTGCATTCATTATCTGTTAGCACATGTTTACTGGAATGCACTGATGATTTTAAAGGTCAGGGCAGGCTGTGTTTCCTTCCGAACGTCTTGGCATGGGGGCATTCAGGATCGCTTTAGAAAGCATCTTTAACAGGTGATTTCAGCAATTAATTCAACTGTATTATTATCGTTCTTTTCTTGTGACATTTTTTTGGCTGCTCATGTAGTATTCACCACAAGCCATTGAAGTATACCTCGTTTGGAAAACCAAATCCTTTCGTGTTCAAGAACGCGGAATCTGTATTAATGCAACTTCAATCATTGACGAGTGATGCTGATCTTAATGGAGATTACAAAGACAAGAAATCCCACCATTTTGAAACCCTATACATGATTGGTGACAATCCGTCAGTTGACATCAAGGGTGCAAGACAGGTGCGCTTTTATTCTTTTGAAACTTAATCAGACTGATCATAGTTGGATTAGTCAGGTCTAAACGTTGTAACTTTTATATGAATTCATTTTCTCATGCTTATATCTCAGGCGGGACATCCATGGTTTTCTATATTGACAAGGACAGGCGTTTTTAGAGGAAAAGAGAACCATTCAGATTATCCTGCTGATCAGGTAAGTATGTCTGAATTCACGTGATTAATGTTATTAACCCTAAAGTATTATGTTCTCTTTCTATTTCCCTAAAAGGCTTAGTATTCTAAGTGATGCCGGCTAACATGGTTTTTTAATAACTTGGATGTTTTGATTAAAACAAGAACGGCGGTCTGTAATACAAGCCACACAATTTTTATTATTGACTAGTTATATACCCTTAATTCTCAACCAACTCTAACCACACTACCAATAGTATGCTTCACAGTTGAAAAATGTGCAGTTGTAAGGTGTAACTTACACTGGGTTGGTCAAAGCCTAGATCTAGTGCTCGAGACGTGTGCTAATTTCGTTACTTGTATTGTGCAGGTTGTTGTTACCGTAGAAGAGGCTGTGGAGTTTATCTTGCAGAGGGAATTTGCTTAGCAGAAACACATATTTTTTTTCTTACACTCTATTCGTCTAAATCAACATCATGATTCATTTCTGTTCTTCACTTCTTCTGAGTTTAATTTTAGAATGGTATAAGAAACCAAAATCAAATCCAAATGATGTATCGGTTTTCTGAGCAATCAGCCAAACGGATATGTTATAGTACTAAACTACTTTGAGCCGCTTCACATTCATTTGTACAGAAAATCAAACGTCCTATTCTCAAACCTTAAAACATATGAATGATTCCTCCGTTCTTGGTCATTTAAAAAAATCCCTTGATTATGTCATCAAACTACATTATTCAAGGGGGCGTGCTGTGTAGATTCGTATGCGAGTTGTCAAGCAAAATTAACCGGTCATGCTCATGCACAAGTGTCCTAGCTATGTCACCTGATGAAGAAGCAGGTCAATAAGTTGTTCATAATGGTCGTATCCAACTTCTGCAGCCAGAGGGAAAGGTGGTGAATTGGGTCGCCTGCTTACGCGTGCTCGAATACCTGCCATGATCTGACCACAACAGCAACCCAAAGGTTGATGTCATGTGTTAGTGTGTTGTTTGGTTGTATTCCTGAAGAAAAAAAAAAAGAAACTCAGCTCTTGTAATCAACCTATTTAAAAGAGAATAAAGGAATGAAAATGCAGAGGAGGAGAATTAGTATATGCTCATTATGTCATCGATTTTGTTGACTTTATTCTTTGTTGTCTGGTAGCTCGACAGTGCACGTTGAGTGGTGATCTAAGATTTGATCTCGTAACTGTAGCGGTGAACTTGTAGCTTACGGTTTCATATCGCAGCCCTACCGTTCCTTTGGTGGTGAATCTGTATCCAAACTATCCTTGGACCCATCCTATTTTGACAGTTTGATTTGAATCAAAAGGCAGTGTGGTGGAGGATTAGTTTTGTGAAAGAACAGAACCCCATTACTTGTCATATGCAAATTGTTGTTACTGTATCATATATATAATCTTGCAAAGGGAGAGGGTATGGCTTAATCAGAAGAAATACACTTTTTCTTTGTGACCCATATGCTTGCATTATTTAGTTATGCCATTATTTTTTCAGAAAAGTTTGAGAAACCAACACCACATCTGAATGACTAAAAAAGGTATGGTTTATTTAAATACTTATCTATTCAAGTTAAGCTTTAAGGAAGTGAATCCAATGAAGTTTGAGGATGATGTTGTACTACTTTAAGAGTACTGGTGGCTGAACGACTCTTTGGTACAACAAAAAGATCATCGATACCAGTGCCGTCCTTGAGACTTCATGTGCGACAAGTAAAGTGGGTCTTTTAAAGGGTATTGAGTATTTGGGTTAAATGATTAGTTGATATTTGGAGGGTCTTTTAAGATGTATTGAGTATTTGGGTTAAATGATTAGTTGATATTTGGATAATGGTAGATGGTTATCGACTTAATGGCCCCCCTCTAGAACACGGGTCATGTGAGGTCACGTCGTAAGCTATATAAAACGATATGGGTATACGATTAATCAATCCAACATCAGCTGTTAGCCAGGATCACACGAAAATACAACGATAATTTTTGTGGAAACTCCCACGACTCTTTTGTTTTATACAGAAGGAAAAACCACACCAAAATACATAGTCCTACCTCTTTATTTATACTAAACAAGCTTGAACAATAGGAAACCCACTTAGACTCAAATCTCTAACTTCTAAATAAAAATAAACACAACTCAGTTATCTCTACTAAACATCTCAAACTTCCTTTATCTTTTGTGTTTTCCTGATTATCTTTACTTCTCCCCAACTCTTCGTTTTCAGAATTATCTCCAACATCAACATCGTTTGGAAAATATACTTTTAATGACGCTTTTATACTGGAACCGCCACCAAGGAGAGTTATTAGACGGTAACCTCTGTTTTATGGGGTAAAGCATACGTTTCTTGGGATTAAAGAGATATCGAGGATCATACAAAGAGCGAAACATATCCACCAAAATATGAAACTGCATTATTGCAAACACGAGGACGGGTATGGTAGCAAATGCAGCAATAAGGATTGGAACCCATTTCAACCCCTGATGGTACATCACAAAGAAACTTGCACTAAAAGTTACCATCATTGCTGCTACGGAGATGAAAAGTGATAGTAGACCTGCCAATAGCTTTCTGGGTAATGAAAAAAGGAAATCAAGTTGTTCGTAACCAGATGTGAGGATTGACAAGAACACTAGGAGTGAGGTTGAGGAAGAGAACAAAGAAATGGCGTCTGCTATAACAAAAACTAGGAAGTCACGCCGATGAATGAAAAGAGGAAGTCCATGGTCTTGGTTGTAGCCACCTGGAACCGTAAAGGCTACTGCAAATGCAACGGTGATGATAAGTGTGGCAACAACCATGCAGTCTTTCATCCATTGCAATCCACTTGATACTTGTTTTTCATTTTGTTGACAGAATATTCCAAATGGTGTTTCATCACCACGGTTCGTCGCTTCCCTCAAATAAGGTGGCAGCATGTCATAAACTTCCTACAATGTACACAGATGTTATAACCATTACCTCATTGTAGATTTCGTGAATTCTGTGCAGTGTTGAAATGAACGAGTTCCATTCTGGAACAATCACGACAATATAATTTCCTAACAAATCGAAAATAAGTTACTAGGGTAGTTTACTAGTACGATATATCACTACTGCCATACACCAAAATTGATATTTTAAGATAGGAAAGAACACCAAAAACAACTAACTAAAATCATGTGTTGAATACTCTCTCATTCTGTTTGTGTTATTCCATTTCTAAGAAATATATCTGGGAAAAATATTGGTCTAACCCTCTTGTGTTCTTTCACATTTTCAAATAGCTCGACTACCTGCCATTGCTTTGTAATTGCCCTTTTTCGTGTTGAATGATATTGTTGTGTTTGATTGTGGTTTAAAAAAAAAAAATAGCTCCTTTTGGGTATATATAGTCTTATACTTATATGTTATGCTAGTATGTTATGCTACTTGATCAGGAGAATATTATCCCATTTCCTGTTGTGAATAATAAGTTCAATCATTAACACTCTTTAATTACCTAGTACGTCGGGGAATGGTTGTAGGAACATTAGATGTAATATCTAGCTGATAGCTCGATCAACTAATTAAGCAGTTTGCCGGTAGACATTAGTAAAAAGATATACGTACCTTGAACCACAATACTTGTCGTTGCATCAGCAGAGATGCTTCAGATCTCTTAGCTGCCATGAACCTTGAACTGGACCTAGGCAAACGTGCGACTAAATGAAGCATATTATTATCATATTTAGCTTCAGATACGCATATTTCGTTCCTGTAGTCGCCGACCTCATACAATAGGTTTTAGATACCTAGATGACGGTACATAACAGCTATATGAAATATAGTGTGTCCATCATCATCTTTATGAAGCATGAGATTAGGATAGGTTCGAAGCAACTCAACTATAAATCTAGTGTTGCCTGCTTCTGCAGCAACAAATAATATTCTAGACTCATAGGACGGTTCATCACTCCAGAAAGTGGGAGGCCCTTTAAGCATAAGCTCAATATCATCAAGGTTCATTGTTCTCGTAGCATGTCCCCAAATGGTTTCTAGTAATTTCAGTGCATAGGTATCTTCTTCAGCCGCAGATTCATGTAGTTTCATACGAAAAAATCCAAATGCTGAAGACACATGCAAAACAAGGAACAACTAATACTCCACATTAAAGAAAAACCTGAGTACTATAAATGAGAGACGTACTACGTCTATCTAGAAACATAATTAATGCTTACTTGATTCTATGATTCTCGTGCTTAAACTCTTTTCTACTCTATCAAATCCTTCAGGCTTCTGAGCCAAAATTCCAAGAAAAGTCCTGACATCCAGATCAAGTTCTGGATGGTCCTCCACGATTTGGAAGGCAATATCTATAGAAGATATATGACAATCTCTTAGTGATGTGAAACTAAGAAAACAATTGTAAAAAAGTTAAGATTGACGTGCACTGATTTTTAGAAATGTTGAAGCGGTTCTTAAGGATAATACTGAAAAATTATATATTTGATCTTATAATTTGATACAAATCTTAAGGATAGTAGATACTCAGTACTTTCATAAGATTTTAAAATTACAAGAAAATAATGTGTAATGCACAACTTATTGGTCCATTATAAGTGAAAGACAGAGTTGTGATCATTAAGAAACACCAGAATTACATACCAAAGAAGCCACTCTCTGCACAATGCCGTAGTGTAAATTGCAGATCATCATATGTCCAATGATCGCCCGTCATTTTCTGAGAATGATCATAAAGATACTTCACTGAGCTGTATTTCCCGGCATTGGCGAAGGATAAAAGGGGCGGGGAGGGGCGCCCGACCCCCCGAACTTTTCGCTTAGTAGTGTTATATATGTAGTTTTTGTATAGAAATTTTTGGGTGTATACGTTTTCGACCCCCCGGTTCTATAGAATTTTTTTGGTATATACGTTTTCGACCCCCCGGTCATTCGGGTCAAGCTTCGCCACTGTTTCCCGGCTAAAGCACTGGCGGACGATGGCAAATATTCATGAGAACCACGGATGGTTGACAGGGCGTTATTCTTTTCCATCATAATCTTAGCCATTTTCGTGTTCCCAAAGACACATGCTACGTAAAAAGCAGTGTTGCCAAGCTTATTTTTGAGTTCCAGCTCTTCCCTTGTCATCATATTTACTAGATTCTTCACAAAATTTAAGGTCTGCTTGGTCTCTTCCGATGTGGCTGCCACATGTAACGCTGTGCCAAGATTCTCCATGACATCATACTGCACCAAATCTCGGCGTTCATCAAAGATGATCTTTGCCGTTTCCCAGTCACCACTAAGTGATGCTTGATATAATGGGACAACCAAGTTTAGGTACTCTTCTCTATTTCCTTCAAGTTAATTACAAAACATAATGTTAGTACTCGTTCCAAGATAAGTATGCGCTTTGAAAAGTGATCTCTATATGCATACGATGTTAAAAAAACATATCCGGACCGGTCAGATTCCCCCACAAACTTTTGATAATTTATTCAGCTAACTAGCTAAGCATCTAAGCATGCAAAATATAATTAAGTCGGTATAAATTTCGTTGGCAATCAGTCGAAAAGCAGATTACACACGTCCCTCCACACTTTTGACGGAGTATCACCAACGAACTTTCATTGAAACCACCTTCACCAGGATTGCCAAGGGATTGTGGCATCAGTGATACTAGATATGTTACTAAAGGTTTGATGGGAAATATGTTAGTAATAGTAAATCCCGATGTCGTTAGTTTAGACAAACTTAGTTAAAAAACTCAGTTAGTTGAGTTTGTGCCAAATACATTAGAAATAGGGGTGCAAACGAGCCGAGCTACTGGAGCTCGACTCGAAAAAAAGCTTGAACGAGTCGAGCTTAGACGAGCTCGAGCCTAAAAACAAGCTCGTTTAGTAAACGAGCCCGAGCTTCACTTATCGAGCTCGAGCTGGCTCGCGAGCCTAAACGGGCTTTCTGTTTATATATTTTTTATTAATATATTAAACATATATTTATATAATAATAATTACCATTTTATATAAATATAAAAAAATAACTAAATTATATGTATAATAATAGTAATAATAATAATTATAATTAATATAAATTAATTAATAAATACTAAACGAGTCGAGCCCAAACCGAGCTCGAACTTGAAAAATCACCTTCGAGCCGAGCTTGAGCTCGAGCTCGAGCCTGGTTGGCTCATTTGCACCCCTGAAACGATGCGTCGTATCTCCTACTAAACTGATGCGACCGTTCGCCAGACCAATACCGGCACCTATAAATAAGCCTCGCCGGATCATTTGTAAATCATCACAATCACATTCAAGTTAATAAAAAGTCATTACCATGTGGTTGTGGTATATTCATTATATATGCATGCATGTATATATCATAAATGGTACAAGAAGATTTATGTTACCAAGTAGATCTGAACGGGAAGCCATAGAAGCGTCCGGAATGTCAATAGTTTGCTCATGCTTCATGGTATTTGCCATTGAACTCTCCTTGTCAAATGTCATCTGATTCATCTCTGCTACCAGTCAATTATATATATAGAAACGATGAGTGGTTGTTTAAAACCAAAACAAAAAAGTCAACTAACTTCGCTGTCAGGTTAGATGTGAGTACTGCAAATGGGTGTAAAAAAAGTTTATTTATATTTTGCAAATAATGTGCCAGCTTGCTAATATTTTTATTGGATTCCTTTACTTCATCCTGACATCCCTATTATTTTTCATTTCTTTCACCTTATTTATCTTTTATCATTTTAAAGTATTTTATCTTTTAAACTTATTTATCAGATCTTTGGGGTTTTTTTTTTTTAAATTTTGAATAATATATTTTAAAATGTTATGCTGTTTAATTCAGAATTTTCCCATTAATTGCAATTATTATTATTATTATTATTATTATTATTATTATTATTATTATTATTATTATTATTATTATTATCATTATTATTATTATTGGGTAAGGATACCGTAAAAAGGGCCTAAAGTGTGAGAAGTGTATTATAACACTATATATTATACTATATAACACCATATAAACACTGTATAACAATATGTAACACCATATAATACCATATAACACTATGTATGTGACAACCCTCACTAAACCAGGTATCCGTACGACGTAATTATCTATTAATTGTTGCCTAATTCCTGTGCTTAACTGAGATTTCTGATAAACTGCTACTTGGTTATTGATACTTGTACATATCTGCATCATACTTTGATTTTTCCGTCACTACATTATTTATTTACTGAACATTAGTGACAAACATGATGCACAAAAGCACAGTAGCATTTGAACGGATAACCTATTTGACATGCTGATATAGCCAGCATCAGGCAGACACTGCCTCTAAAGGCCTGTATGAGCCAGAAATATTTTACTGCACCCATAGTGTGTGTTAGGATACAAGGGTTGTATAATTGCGTCTCTAGGAATAAGATATAGAGATTGGATGTGCCTAAAACGTACTTTAAGCACAAAACACAGCACTTTTATTTACATACTAGCTTCTAGCTAACTAATAAAGTGCCAAAACATGAGAAAATATTCCTGACACTTCGTAGAATAAATTGTGTCGCTAAAAATATTAATTACGACGCTTAAAGGATTATTTAAGCACTTTAACGGATTACTATCCGACCGAACAACCGGACTATACCCGGAACATAAAAATATTGCCAGAAATATTATTAGTCTTTTTCTGAGCCAGTTAGGGTCCCTGATTACCCTAACACCCGCATTATAACGCATTAAACAACTAACGGGGTTAATCTCTAAAAGTAACCTATTTAACTTAACTGAACCCTAACTGAACGATCAAGATCCAACCGGGTACCCCCCCCCCCCTTTGGGCCGGTTTGGTCCCTTTGTAACTAAGGGTACACCTTTTGATTATTATAATAGATTACGTGGATATCTAGACGACATAAACCGATGGACGATAGCACTTGAATTCTCTATAAAAACCCTCCACCACACACAAGACTTCTCACACTTTCCAACCAACACCTTGCTCTCTCTCTTGCTCCCTCTCTTCTCGGCCGAGAGCACCCACAAGCCATCCATCCATTTCGGTTTTTGATCTAGCCATTCCACACTCATACAAGGCATTCGGATCACGTACGAGGAAGCTTGAAGCAAGCGGAAGTTGGAGGACCTCGTTCATTTGCTTTTATCCACGCCATTTTCGCCAAAGATCTTCCCTAGCCCCGAGCTAGAGGTATAACATTTAAAACTTGTTCTTGATCGTATCTAAAGTGGTTAAAAGGATTTTTAACGGTTAAAAGTCGGTAACCCATCTTTTGAATCTAAAAAGTCTACTAAAACTCGAATATTGTTGGTTAAAAGCATATAACGCGTGTAAAAGTCGTAGTATTCGAATATGTTGGTTGTAGAGACCCGATCTACGATGTGGTGGCTCTTATCATCGTTTAACCCGACTTTGTTAAGATCCCGAATCTTGACATACACTTGTTTCTTTTGTACAAGGGTTAAAAGGTGAAACTCCACCACCCGGGAAACATGAACTTGTGTAAAAGTGTTTTGACATGAAAAATAGTATTTAAAACGAGCCGATCTACGTATGTACAAGTGGTATATTCGTAGAACCGAGTGTCGAGAAAATCATGTTTTATATAAGTTGGATAACATGTTAACAAGGATGATTTTTATAAACTACAAGTGTATAAACACTTGTGAAACGAAAGATCCGACAAAATAACAATTTTTATAAAAATTGTCGGGAAGTTGTAAAGAGTGATTTGTTCCAAAAACGGGGTTTTTTGCAAAACTAAACTATTATATACATAGATCCACTAAATATAACGAGATCTACACAATAGTTTTAGAAAAACTACAAGTTCATGTAATAATGCGATTTTACATACTAGTCTACAAGTTGATTTGTTGAAACTTGTTTAATGTGTTGGAAATTGATTGGTTGATTTAAAAGAAGTGTTGAAATGATTTGTAAAAGAAAATGATACGCTTGATAGCGTGGCCACCTCCAGTTACAGGGGAAACTCTGGCGAAATTTTCTAAAAATCTAACACTTAGAATTATTTACAAGTGTTAGACTACTTTTGACATATTTTCAAATATATTTCGCCATGACTTTATTTACAAATATTCGGAGGTGGGGTTTTCACAAAACTAAACGTGATAAATATATATTCGGTAAATATATTTTTTCACAACACTGTTTATGATTATTTTGTGAAAATGTATAAATATTATTTTTAGAGTAAAAATAATATTTACTAACTTTGTTGAACCCAAAATAATACAAACGCTTATACGACAAACATATAAGTTACAATGGTAATTACTATTACCACTTAATCGCCCAAAACGTAACTTACGCTTTGTACGGAAATATTCATGAATGCGGATATTGTCAACGTATTATTTTGGAAAGTATTATGTAAAAAGTATATTATTTTTGAGAAAAATAATTATATTTTGGAATGAGAAATAAAATATATTAAGTGAGACTTAATATTATAAACACGCATGTATTAATTCCCCCATCCTTGGGAAGGAGATTTTCTACCAAGTATATACGCGGAACGGTTGTCTAACTGTTTCCCGAAAATGTAAACTATAAAGCTAAGGCACGGCCATCCGTCTAATAGAATTAGCACATGTAGGTCGTTGCGCAGCAGTTGGATATTTGGATTACTTGGTATTGTGACGCACTCACTGTGAGTTCATGTCCCCCTTTTCTCTTAACTGTTTTCTGTTTTATAAACTGCGGGGGTGAAATACATGTTACAATGATTATGAATATGTTTATACATGGTATGGTTAGCGTAAGGAGGTTTACTACTTAGATCATGTGAGTGGGTAGGCACAACTTGAGGCCATTAATCCTCGTAGTAGGACCGAGGGACAGGAGCGGTAGATCTATCTGGGTGTAGCGAGCCCAGCCCCAGGTCCAGCATAACGGACCTCGGGGTGACTTAGTGCCCGACGCATAAATCCGCTAGGTTTGAGTCATCCCTACTTGCACTTCACACATATCAATGGCCTTGCAAACCATTGGTGATCTCTTTTTCCTTATTTGCTACATACCAGGTTTTTGATAAAGATAAAGGTTTATTTACTCACTTTCGCATGAACTCGCTCAACATTATTGTTGATTTTTCAACTTACATGTATTTCAGGAAACTAACGATCTGGCGCGGTATGGCTTGTTTTCCGCTGCATTAGGCCCGAGGTCATCCAGGGTTCGAGGCTTGTGACTCTTTCCTGGACAAGTCACAGTCCCTGAACCATGTTTACTTTAAGTTTGCATTTGTAATGTTTAGACAAGTTATGATTGTTGGGTGTTAACCCGTTAAGACAATGTTTTACTATTTTATTATCAATGGATGATCTTGCATATTTTAATTCATATAGCTTGTTATGATTAAGTTATGGTATTAAGAAGTCACACCAAATTAACCACGCTTCCGCAAAGACAGGGTGTGACAGCTTGGTATCAGAGCTCTGATCATAGCGAACTAGGATTCCTTCTCGAGTCTAGACTATGATCACTAGGGCTCTCACGAAAACATTTTTACTGCATACCACTTAAGTCCAGATCCAAAATGTTTTTATAAACAAATGTTGAGCATATTTTATTTATTATTTTTAGGCTCAGTCTGGGAGGCTGAGGCTCGGTCTGGGAGACTGAGGCTCGGTCTGGGAGGCCGAGGCTCGATCTAATGGATCGAGGTAGTTGTCTAGTGGGACTAGGGAGTCAGTCTGGGAGGCTGGGAGAATTTGCTAGTGGGACTAGGGAGTTAGTCTGGGAGGCTGGGAAAGTTTGCTAGTGGGACTAGGGAGTCAGTCTGGGAGGCTGGGAAAGTTTGCTAGTGGGACTAGGGAGTCAGTCTGGGAGGCTGGGAAAGTTGGCTAGTGGGACTAGGAAGGACAGTCTGGGAGGCTGGGAGGCTAGTGGGACTAGGTGGATTATGTGATTATTATTTGGTAACTTATGTGATTACCTGATTTACTGATTATTTGTGCATACTTGTGATTGTGATACAGACACATGGATACATCAGACACCGGAGACTCAGATACCACTGGACCTCTACCCATAGTGTCGGATGACATTGTGTCATCGGAGCATGAGGTGCATACCTCAGACTACACGAGCACGGACGATGATGACTTCCAGCCGTTCGCTCTACCCGACGGCGCTGATGAGCATACTGATGACTCCTTGCCCTTCGCTCTACCCGAGGGTGCTTATGAGCCTATTGATGGCGATCCTGCTGAGTATCTTCCCCTTGTTGTGATTCCAGCTCCGATTCCCCTTGCTTCATACCCAGCACACGAGCTATTACCAGACGCCGAGGCTGACGGCGACATTGATCTCTACGAGGACGAGCCTTTTGAGGACGAGGTTCCTGATGCAGCCCCTTTACCCGCTGGCGGTCTCTTGATGATTGCTGATGCCCCAGCTGGAGACTCGCCCGTCCACTCACCAGTCCCAGACTCCTTTGAGTCTGTGGCATCTGCTCCGTCTCACGAGGTGAGCACTCAACATTTTGTTCATGACTCGGACCCCGATCAGGCATCTTCTGCCGCCCCCATTCCGAGCTTTGTGTTCGAGCACGACGATATTGAGGATTCCGATCCCGTTTTTCCTCCAGGATTTGATCCTGACCGCGATATTGAGTATATTCCTATGGACCAGCATATGGAGGACCCTGTAGATCCCGTTGATCCTATCGATCCCTTTGACCCAGAGTTTGATTTTGACATGGCTTTCGATGACCCGGAGCCTGCCGTAGCCCCAGAGCAGGCAGTTGCTTTCGATCCTGTGCATGAGCATGACTTGGTACATGCTGACATTCCTGTCGAGCCCGTTTTGGCTGACCCGCCTGTTGGCGATCTTCCTATTGATGATGTCCCTTTGTTAGTTGCTGATCATGCTGTTGATCCTTTTGTTGACCCACCTTTGATTGCTGACGTCCCTGTTGACCATCATATTGATCATGTTGATCCTGTCATTGCTCCTTTTGATCCTGTACCCATTGAGCCTGAGCACGCTCTATTTGCAGAGCATATGGATCCACCCGATGAGGAGGCTCAGCACGGTTGGATACCGGCTGACGAGGATGTTCCACCGCTTCCACCACATCACACTGAGGCACATCATACTGATTTTTCATTTCAGATCCCACCGTTTGTACCTCCAGCAGGGCCTGGAGAGGGCTCTTCAGCCCACCCCTTTGGGCACATACCGATACCTATGCCCTTCGTACCTCAGATGACACCTGTTCCATCTTCTGTTCATGTAGCACCATTCGATCCCACCAGCATGCCACTGCTTTGGTCATCTTCTTCACCGATGCCACCCACTGATCCATATCATCCATTCCATATGGGACATACCATAGAGGACGTCTTGATGTCCTTTGTCCATCAGCATGATTCCCATACACAGCGACTCCAGGAGCTCGAGAGAGCTCAGTTATCACTAGGTCCATATCTTGGTCAGACATCCTCATCTTTTCAGCCTTCTCGATCATTACCCCCGGACTTTGCTGCCCGACTTTCGACTTTGGAGCAGCAGATCGCTTCTGTTATTCGCACTCAGCAGGCGATGGAGGAGGACTGGCTTCATTTACGCCGCTTACTCTACACTCACTTCCCCCCTCCTCCACCCCCATCCGCATAGAGCTCATCGGTGCCATAGTGGTAGACGATGGTGAGACGACCGCGATTGTGACTGCACAGCCTTTTGGAGACCATCTGACGATACTGATTTTTGTTGATATTTGTTGATGTACTGGATGTATGTGACACTGATGTGATATTGTTTTTGACAGGGGTGATGTAGCCCCTATTTGATTTGTGATTGTATGATACAGTGACGTACTGATACCCTTACCACATTATGGTCTCGATATATATAACAATCGCCGTATTCTCACCATATCTGATTCACTTGATTGCTTATTTATGTTTTGGGACATGGGATGTTGTGTGTATGATATTTGCAACATGGGATGTTGGGACATGGGATGTTGTATGTATGATATTTGCAACATGGGATGTTGGGACATGGGATGTTGTGTATACGATATTTGTGACATGGGATGTTGGGACATGGGATGTTGTGTGTGATATATTAATAACATGAGATGTTATATGCTACTACTATTACTATATACGTATGTTTATTATGGCCTGACCAACGTACGCATCTTTAGAAGATGGCGACAAGACGACAACCTCAGCCGATGCCTACTACTCCTGAAGAACTACAGCAAGTTATTGCTGCCGCCATTGCTCAATATGCTGCCTCGCAAGGAGGACCAAGCGGAAGTAGCTCGAACATTAACGACAACCAAAATCCTCCTCATGGTAACCCTAAGTCATTAAGACATACCATGGCCTAAATGGATTCCTTTAGCAGATGCTAATGCCGTTCCTATGATGTAATGTATGTGCAGGGTGCACCTACAAACAATTCTTGGACTGTAAGCCCATAAACTTCGACGGCACAGGTGGTGCTGTTGCTTTCGTCCGCTGGGCAGAAAAGACCAAGTCCGTACTTCGCATGAGCAAGTGCGCTGTGGATCAGGAAGTCACTTACATCTCAGGGCTATTTGTGGATGGAGCCCTATCCTGGTGGAATCTACAGGTCCAGACCCTTGGCGAAGCTGCAGCTTACGCACTGACCTGGACAGAGTTGAAAGAGCTTATGCGCAAGAAGTACTGTTCTCGCGCAGAAATTCAGAGGTTAGAGACCGAATTCTGGCACCTAAAGATGGAAGGTTCGAAGATAGCTGAGTATGTTTAGAGGTTCCACGATTTGTCGCATGTGGTACCCTATATGGTTACGCCCGAGTTCAAAAGGATTGAACGCTTCATCTGGGGATTGGCTCCTCAGATAATCAGCATGGTGACTTCTTCCAAACCTGCAACCATCACAGAAGCCATTGATTTGAGTGTGGCTCTCACCGAAGAGGCAATTCGGTTGAACAAGTTTGATGAGGTTGAGCCCAAGAAGAAGGAGACTCATGTGGAGTCATCTGGTGGTAATAAGCGAAAGTTTTCGAGTTTCAAGCAAAGCACCGGGATGGTGGTTAAAAAGGGAGAATCGAATGCGCCAGCTCAAGATACGGCTGGTGGTAGAAAGAAAGGGAAGGGATACATGGGTGCACACCCCAAGTGCAACTCATGCCAAATACATCACTCTGGTCGTTGCAGCCTGAGAGTTTGTGAATCATGTGGAAAGACTGGTCATACGAAGGATTTCTGTTGGGCTAATGCGGGCCGGGGAGGCCAGGGAGGATCTGGGAGTAGGAATAACCGTGGTGGTAATGGGAACCGCCCACAAGGAAACCAGGGAGGTGATGGGAACCGTGCCAACAATGCTAACCAAGCGGGCGCCATGAATCGGAACCAGGGAAACCACCAAGCTGGAAACAATGGTGGGAACGAGCAGAGGCCCGGATGTTTCAATTGTGGAGATCAAGGGCATTTCAAGAAGAATTGCCCAGAATTAAACCAGGCACGCGGAAGAGTTTTTAACATGGAAGCCAGGGAAGCGCGCCAGGATCCCAACGTTGTCACTGGTACGTTCCCTGTAAACCAACGCTATGCATCCGTTTTGTTTGATACTGGTGCCGATTATAGCTTCGTATCGCTAGAATTTAGAAACATGCTTGGTTTAGCCGCTAGTAAATTAGATATTCCATACTCGATTGAATTGGCAAATGGGAAGTTAGTAGAAGCTAACGAGGTGATTCGAGGTTGCGTGATAGAGTTGGGAGAACGTGAGTTTGCTCTCGATCTACTACCAGTCCAGTTGGAAAGCTTCGACGTGGTAGTAGGGATGGATTGGTTATCAAGTAACAAAGCAGAGATAGTTTGTCACGAGAAGGTTATTCGTATCTCAACCGATGATGGTGAGACCATTGTTGTTCATGGGGAGAAGCGTGAGACGCCGTTAAGGATGATTAGCTGCCTGAAGGCAAGGAAGTGTTTGAAGAAAGGATGTGTTGCTTTTCTAGCACACATTATGGATAAGAAGGCTGCTGAGCCAAAGGTCGAAGACATCCCTGTCGTGAGGGAATACCCAGAAGTCTTTCTAGAAGACTTACCTGGATTGCCGCCTCAGAGACAAGTAGAGTTCCACATTGATTTAGTTCCAGGCGCCGCGCCTGTGGCTAAGGCACCTTACAGACTTGCTCCGTCTGAGATGCAGGAACTGTCGACACAACTTCAAGAGTTGTTAGACAAGGGATTTATCCGACCAAGCTTCTCGCCTTGGGGAGCTCCAGTTTTGTTTGTGAAGAAGAAGGACGGTAGTTTTCGGATGTGTATTGACTACAGAGAGTTGAACAAACTGACGATCAAGAATAGGTATCCCCTGCCAAGAATCGATGATCTGTTTGACCAACTACAAGGTTCAAGCTTCTATTCAAAGATCGATCTTCGATCTGGATACCATCAGCTACGGATACAGGAGGAGAGTATCCCGAAGACAGCCTTCAGAACTCGATATGGACACTACGAGTTTCTCGTTTTGCCGTTTGGGTTGACAAACGCACCTGCAGTGTTCATGGATTTGATGAACCGAGTTTGTAAGCCGTACTTGGATAAGTTTGTGATTGTATTCATCGACGACATCTTGATTTATTCGAAGACGAAGGTTGAGCACGAGCAACATCTTAGAGCCATTCTGGAGCTGCTAAAGAAGGAACAGCTGTACGCCAAATTCTCTAAGTGCGAGTTTTGGCTACGTGAGGTGCAATTCCTTGGGCACGTGGTGAATGGAGATGGAATCCACGTGGATCCAACCAAGATCGAGGCGATCAAGGATTGGGAAACGCCAAAGACGCCAACCGAGATTCGGCAATTCTTGGGTTTGGCTGGCTATTATCGAAGGTTCATCGAGAACTTTTCAAAGATCGCTCAACCTTTAACGCTCCTCACGCAGAAAGATAAGAAGTTTGATTGGGGAATCAAACAGGATGAAGCGTTTCAGATATTGAAGGATAAGCTTTGTAACGCGCCGATCTTAGCTCTACCGGAAGGTACCGACGATTTTGTGGTATACTGCGACGCATCGCGTCAAGGATTGGGTTGTGTGTTGATGCAACGCCAAAAGGTTATCGCCTACGCATCACGCCAACTGAAGGTGCATGAAAAGAACTATACCACTCATGATTTGGAGCTAGGCGCAGTGGTCTTTGCTTTGAAGATCTGGAGACACTACCTTTACGGTACGAAGTGCACGATCTTCACAGATCACAAGAGCCTCCAACATATATTCAACCAGAAGGAGTTGAACATGAGGCAAAGACGATGGGTCGAGTTGTTGAACGATTACGACTGCGAGATCAAGTATCATCCAGGGAAGGCGAATGTGGTCGCCGATGCCCTAAGTCGTAAGGAAAGGATCAAGCCCATAAGGGTTAGGGCTATGGAAATGATAATTCAAACCGACCTTTCCTCACGCGTTCATGCAGCACAGAAGGAAGCTCTCAAGGAGGGAAACCTTGAGGCAGAATATCTCCGTGGGATGGAGAAGATTTTGGTGCCAAACAGGGAAGAAACGTTGTGTTTTGGGAAAAGGATTTGGGTTCCTCTGTTTGGTGGTTTAAGAGAGGTTATCTTTGATGAAGCTCACAAGTCGCGGTACTCTATCCACCCTGGAGCGGATAAGATGTACCAGGATCTTAAAGATTATTACTGGTGGCCTAGAATGAAAGGCGACGTTGCTATTTACGTGAGCAAATGTTTAACTTGCGCCAAAGTTAAGGCGGAATACCAGAAGCCTTCGGGACTTCTGCAGCAACCAACAATTCCCTAGTGGAAGTGGGAAGAAATCTCCATGGATTTTATTACGAAGTTGCCAAGAACGCCAAAAGGCCATGACACTATCTGGGTGATAATGGATCGATTGACGAAGTCAGCACACTTCTTGCCTATCCGCGAGAAGGATCATACAAGCAAGTTGGCTGAGATTTACATGAGAGAGATTGTTACACGCCATGGAGTACCTCTCTCGATTATTTCTGATAGAGACGAGAGGTTCGTATCGAGGATATGGCAATCCTTCCAGGAAGCTTTTGGCTCAAAGCTGAATATGAGCACAGCTTTTCACCCGCAGACCGACGGTCAAAGCGAGCGGACGATTCAGACGTTGGAGGACATGCTGAGAGCATGTGTTATGGATTTAGGCGGTAGCTGGGATAAGCATTTACCCCTGGTTGAATTTTCATACAACAACAGCTACCACACCAGTATTGGTGCCGCGCCATTCGAAGCGTTATATGGGCGCAAGTGCAGGTCGCCGCTCTGCTGGTCTGACGCAGGCGATAGACAATTGGTAGGTCCCGATGTAGTTCAGGAAACTACAGATAAGATCGCGCAAATCCGAGATCGCATTAGTGCGGCTCGTGACCGTCAGAAGACCTACGCAGATCTGAAAAGGAAACCTCAAGAGTTTGAGGTTGGGGATATGGTTTTGTTGAAGGTATCACCCTGGAAGGGTGTGGCACGCTTTGGGAAGCGTGGGAAGTTGAATCCGCGCTACATTGGTCCTTTCAAAGTTTTGGAAAGAATTGGGACCGTAGCATACAAGTTGGATCTACCTGCCGAACTGAATAATGTTCACGATACATTTCATGTATCCAATCTGAAGAGAAGTCCAACTCAAGTTAACGTTGCCATTCCTACCGACGAAATTCATATTGATGACACGCTCCACTTCGTTGAAGAACCTGTTGAGGTCACGGATTGGAAAGTGAACAAAACCCGGCGGAGCAGTGTCAAGCTCGTCAAAGTTCGCTGGAATGCTAGACATGGTCCTGAGTTCACCTGGGAGCGTGAAGACCGAATGAAAGAGAAATACCCCCACTTATTTCCTAAGAACCCAGCTTCTACAAGCAGAATTTAAAATTTCGGGACGAAATTTATTTAACGGGGGGAGAATGTGACAACCCTCACTAAACCAGGTATCCGTACGACGTAATTATCTATTAATTGTTGCCTAATTACTGTGCTTAACTGAGATTTCTGATAAACTGCTACTTGGTTATTGATACTTGTACATATCTGCATCATACTTTGATTTTTCCGTCACTACATTATTTATTTACTGAACATTAGTGACAAACATGATGCACAAAAGCACAGTAGCATTTGAACGGATAACCTATTTGACATGCTGATATAGCCAGCATCAGGCAGACACTGCCTCTAAAGGCCTGTATGAGCCAGAAATATTTTACTGCACCCATAGTGTGTGTTAGGATACAAGGGTTGTATAATTGCGTCTCTAGGAATAAGATATAGAGATTGGATGTGCCTAAAACGTACTCTAAGCACAAAACACAGCACTTTTATTTACATACTAGCTTCTAGCTAACTAATAAAGTGCCAAAACATGAGAAAATATTCCTGACACTTCGTAGAATAAATTGTGTCGCTAAAAATATTAATTACGACGCTTAAAGGATTATTTAAGCACTTTAACGGATTACTATCCGACCGAACAACCGGACTATACCCGGAACATAAAAATATTGCCAGAAATATTATTAGTCTTTTTCTGAGCCAGTTAGGGTCCCTGATTACCCTAACACCCGCATTATAACGCATTAAACAACTAACGGGGTTAATCTCTAAAAGTAACCTATTTAACTTAACTGAACCCTAACTGAACGATCAAGATCCAACCGGGTACCCCCCCCCCCCTTTGGGCCGGTTTGGTCCCTTTGTAACTAAGGGTACACCTTTTGATTATTATAATAGATTACGTGGATATCTAGACGACATAAACCGATGGACGATAGCACTTGAATTCTCTATAAAAACCCTCCACCACACACAAGACTTCTCACACTTTCCAACCAACACCTTGCTCTCTCTCTTGCTCCCTCTCTTCTCGGCCGAGAGCACCCACAAGCCATCCATCCATTTCGGTTTTTGATCTAGCCATTCCACACTCATACAAGGCATTCGGATCACGTACGAGGAAGCTTGAAGCAAGCGAAAGTTGGAGGACCTCGTTCATATGCTTTTATCCACGCCATTTTCGCCAAAGATCTTCCCTAGCCCGGAGCTAGAGGTATAACATTTAAAACTTGTTCTTGATCGTATCTAAAGTGGTTAAAAGGATTTTTAACGGTTAAAAGTCGGTAACCCATCTTTTGAATCTAAAAAGTCTACTAAAACTCGAATATTGTTGGTTAAAAGCATATAACGCGTGTAAAAGTCGTAGTATTCGAATATGTTGGTTGTAGAGACCCGATCTACGATGTGGTGGCTCTTATCATCGTTTAACCCGACTTTGTTAAGATCCCGAATCTTGACATACACTTGTTTCTTTTGTACAAGGGTTAAAAGGTGAAACTCCACCACCCGGGAAACATGAACTTGTGTAAAAGTGTTTTGACATGAAAAATAGTATTTAAAACGAGCCGATCTACGTATGTACAAGTGGTATATTCGTAGAACCGAGTGTCGAGAAAATCATGTTTTATATAAGTTGGATAACATGTTAACAAGGATGATTTTTATAAACTACAAGTGTATAAACACTTGTGAAACAAAAGATCCGACAAAATAACAATTTTTATAAAAATTGTCGGGAAGTTGTAAAGAGTGATTTGTTCCAAAAACGGGGTTTTTGCAAAACTAAACTATTATATACATAGATCCACTAAATATAACGAGATCTACACAATAGTTTTAGAAAAACTACAAGTTCATGTAATAATGCGATTTTACATACTAGTCTACAAGTTGATTTGTTGAAACTTGTTTAATGTGTTGGAAATTGATTGGTTGATTTAAAAGAAGTGTTGAAATGATTTGTAAAAGAAAATGATACGCTTGATAGCGTGGCCACCTCCAGTTACAGGGGAAACTCTGGCGAAATTTTCTAAAAATCTAACACTTAGAATTATTTACAAGTGTTAGACTACTTTTGACATATTTTCAAATATATTTCGCCATGACTTTATTTACAAATATTCGGAGGTGGGGTTTTCACAAAACTAAACGTGATAAATATATATTCGGTAAATATATTTTTTCACAACACTGTTTATGATTATTTTGTGAAAATGTATAAATATTATTTTTAGAGTAAAAATAATATTTACTAACTTTGTTGAACCCAAAATAATACAAACGCTTATACGACAAACATATAAGTTACAATGGTAATTACTATTACCACTTAATCGCCCAAAACGTAACTTACGCTTTGTACGGAAATATTCATGAATGCGGATATTGTCAACGTATTATTTTGGAAAGTATTATGTAAAAAGTATATTATTTTTGAGAAAAATAATTATATTTTGGAATGAGAAATAAAATATATTAAGTGAGACTTAATATTATAAACACGCATGTATTAATTCCCCCATCCTTGGGAAGGAGATTTTCTACCAAGTATATACGCGGAACGGTTGTCTAACTGTTTCCCGAAAATGTAAACTATAAAGCTAAGGCACGGCCATCCGTCTAATAGAATTAGCACATGTAGGTCGTTGCGCAGCAGTTGGATATTTGGATTACTTGGTATTGTGACGCACTCACTGTGAGTTCATGTCCCCCTTTTCTCTTAACTGTTTTCTGTTTTATAAACTGCGGGGGTGAAATACATGTTACAATGATTATGAATATGTTTATACATGGTATGGTTAGCGTAAGGAGGTTTACTACTTAGATCATGTGAGTGGGTAGGCACAACTTGAGGCCATTAATCCTCGTAGTAGGACCGAGGGACAGGAGCGGTAGATCTATCTGGGTGTAGCGAGCCCAGCCCCAGGTCCAGCATAACGGACCTCGGGGTGACTTAGTGCCCGACGCATAAATCCACTAGGTTTGAGTCATCCCTACTTGCACTTCACACATATCAATGGCCTTGCAAACCATTGGTGATCTCTTTTTCCTTATTTGCTACATACCAGGTTTTTGATAAAGATAAAGGTTTATTTACTCACTTTCGCATGAACTCGCTCAACATTATTGTTGATTTTTCAACTTACATGTATTTCAGGAAACTAACGATCTGGCGCGGTATGGCTTGTTTTCCGCTGCATTAGGCCCGAGGTCATCCAGGGTTCGAGGCTTGTGACTCTTTCCTGGACAAGTCACAGTCCCTGAACCATGTTTACTTTAAGTTTGCATTTGTAATGTTTAGACAAGTTATGATTGTTGGGTGTTAACCCGTTAAGACAATGTTTTACTATTTTATTATCAATGGATGATCTTGCATATTTTAATTCATATAGCTTGTTATGATTAAGCTATGGTATTAAGAAGTCACACCAAATTAACCACGCTTCCGCAAAGCCAGGGTGTGACAATGTAACACTATATAACATTATATAACAAATATAACACTATACATCTATCATAGACATGTTATCAGACAACCTATAGTGTTATATTTGTTATATAATGATATATAGTGTTACATAGTGTTATATGGTATTATATGATGTTACATATTGTTATACGGTGTTTATATAGTGTTATATAGTATTATATATAGTGTTATAATACACTTCTTACACTTCTCACACTTTGAGCACTTTTTACAGGATCCTCTACCTTATTATTATTATTATTATTATTATTATTATTATTATTATTATTATCAATCTTCATAAGCTTTTTAATATGATGTTGTTAAGTGCCTAAGGCGCTGTTTGGTAACCTCTGAATGGTCATTAAGAGGCTACCTCTTAATGGAACCGTTAAGAATTTTACCAATGAGAAGGTAGAAGAATGTGACATTTGATGATTTAACATTCAGATGTTACCTCTTAACCATTCAGACTTGAGGTTACCTCTTATTCATTCAGAGGTTTTAAACCATTAAGAGGTAGCATCTGAATGGTCATTAAGAGGCTACCAAACAGCCCCTAACCTTACATGTGAAACCCACAAAACTACGTAGTTTTGATGAGTAAATTGCTAAATTCGTCCCTGAGGTTTGACTCAAATTGCTAGATCAGTCCAAAATCAAGTTTTGTTGCTAAAATAGTCATTGGCCCTAATTTATGTTGCTAATTCAGTCCACTGAAAGGGAAAATGATTGGACTAAATTAGCAATTTGAGTCAAACCTTAAGGACGAATTTAGCAATTAACTCCTATTAATTGGAATGAATTAGCAACATAAATTAGGGCCAATGACTATTTTAGCAACAAAACTTGATTTTGGACTGATCTAGCAATTTGAGTCAAACCTCAGGGACGAATTTAGCAGTTTACTCTAGTTTTGATTAAAAAACTGAATTTATTTATTTTTTATTCCCTTTTTCTCTCCATAACTTTCTCATCACAACAGTTTCAAGTCGTTCTTTCAATTTAGTGCGTTTGATTGATTGAACGCCCAATTTTATCACCTATCGATTCACCCGATCTGCAACGGACGAGTCATCAATCTGTAGTTTCAACTGATTAATATTTCAAGTGATTGTTTCTCTCCAACGATTTCATCAGGTATGTGTGATTTCATATGAACTTTGTTTCCCTAAATTGATTAAATCGTTAAACCAGTTAATCTCGTCTTTTGAGTTGGATTGCCTGAGTGAAATTATACATAGATAGATATAAGAGGAACTCATAAGAAGGAAAAAAAGGAATTTTGAGTTGTGTTTTTCGATTAAGATTTTCTAGAAAAATGTAACAGTTATTCCCCACTACCAATCATCCAAACACGTCTATAACGAATTGCGTTCAAGAAATTCTTACTCAATTTACATTCACAACTCAATTGTATTCCAAGTGTTTGATGAAATGCTTTACTTTGAAGTTTTTAAAATATCACTTACTGACGTTATTTGATATGTTTTTTGATAATCTTTTATTTATAATGTTTGAGGTGTCGTCCATCGATCAGCGCGACCATCTATACCTTATAATAAAACAAAACAAGCTTAGGCCACATGTCATGTTCTTAACCATGTGGCTGACACATGGCTTTGTATTGTTTTCCCAAATTTCCTTTTGAGCGGCAATTGAATAGACTCCCAATTCTGTCTTCCGCTCTTTCTTCTCACAGAATATTCAATCAAACAACTTTCTCTCACTACGTTCTATAATTTCGTTCTTTCCATAATAAAAAAATCATTTCCTTTGTCTCTCCTCTTTCAAATAAAAAACCCTAAATCTATTGCAGCCACCACAGTGATGAAGATGATGAATACGCGTGTGTGTTGTTGATTATTGGTTTTGTTCGAACCGTGAACTAAATCCCGCATTATTTGTATTTTTCTCTGCTAATAGGTTACCCTTTGGGTATCGTTTTCTTTTCGTTCGGTCTTTGTGGTGTTTGGTGGGTTATAATAGAGATGGCGGCTAGGGTTTGTCATGGTGGTGTCGGTAGGGGAGAGGACGTTTGGTGTTTTGACGAAGATTAATCTTATGGACAAGGGTGCAGTTTATGTAAGCTGGGTTTTGAGTTTTAGTTTTGTCATAATTAAGCTTCTTTCATAAGAACCCTTATATAATCAACTTTTAATAATGTACTAATTTTGCAATGTTATGCAGACACACATCTTGATAGAGCAGATGGAAGAGCTTCACTCCAAGGTAAAATCCACAAATCAAGTTTAGGCTCTATGTTTGCCCATTTGTATTACAATAAAGTAATTAACACGATTAACCAATTTTCATTGTTAAGAATTTTAAAAGTAGTGCTCCTTATAAGGATGATAAGATATCATTATGCATTTTTATATTTATGCTTGCATATTTTCAATGCATTACCAAATATTAATTATGACGATCACATTATTTGATGCCAAAATAATTAAAAAGTACTGAATTGGATCACCTGTTTGTATAACCATTTATAAGTAAAGTTTGACAATAAAACTTGATGAATATTTTTTTTTGGCTACAACGTCTCTAATGAAACAAACCAAAAAGACAATTGCAACATTGACCAGGTACATAATGAATTTCCTTAGATCACTTTGCTTGATTTTGTTGATATATCAAAACGGGTCGTTTTGACCAATTTACGTATGAGTGTGCAATTGGCAACCAAATTTGGTATAAAATCGTTGGTAGACTGTGAAGTTAGTGTGTAGTTTTTCAAATAATATCCATTGTAATCTCAAATCTGACTGATATGCTCTTATACAATATTATCTTGCTGCAGTCTGATTTTTATAGCTTGACATACGCATTCCAATACGCATTTAGGCTCGAATAAACTCTGTTAATCCTAGCATAGATTTAGGTCCTGAATTTGAAAACGTGACGTTTACAACCAATAAATCATTAATTCGTTTTTTATTCACCACATTAGATACTTTTTTAATATAATATTATAGTCACATTCTTTAGGGATGGGTAATTTAGGGTATTGTGAATTCCAGTGCTATTTACTTTTAATTTTGTGAATATAAGTAATTTAGGGTTACTGCTTTCTAATTGGAATGTGTTGTGGATATTGTTAGCCGTGATTGAATTATGATGTAATGTTGTCTATTTTTGTGATTTTTAATTGATTTTTTTAAAAAAAACTAGATACAACAATAGTGGTCTGGTTAAGGTAGCAAATAAAATTAAGCGAGCTAGGTAGTTAACGACGCTAAGGGGGCATCTGCGTGTTCAGTCAGGTGCGGCCTTAGGCGCAAAAAAAGCACACGCTTGAGACAAGCAAGGTGTATGTCTGTTAACGAAGCTGGAGCCCTGCTTTGGTCTGGTCCACGTCATTTTTGGATGGTTTAGGACGGTTTTGGTTGATTTAGTGATGCGGGCCCAAGCATAGAAGAGCGGGCCATCCGGTACTTGGAGGCCCAAGATCGCGTCACAAAAGGGGCTTCACTGAAATGGCTCTAACTTGGGCTACGGAGGTCCGTTTGGGGCGTGTGACCAGTCAAAACGAACGGGAGAACGAGCTCTAACTTGCTGCAAACGCCTACGGCGGTTTGGGTCATCGTCCGTGCCGAAAAAACGCTTATTTCTATTAGTTTTTTCCATTTTTATGTTTTTTCAAGTATTTTGGGCATTTTGTTTTTGGGCTTGTGTTTGGCCCGTTGTCTTTTTTAGGCCCGTTTCGAATTTCTGTCTCTATTTATGTATTGCCCTAGTGAAATGAAAGATCAGAATTGAATTTTGAGAAAAACAGTTTTTCACTTCAAATTCCGAGCCCTTTGGGTTGAATTTTGGGGTTGGGGAAGAACGACACGGGCATTCACAGAATTTTGGTCTGGTCCACGTCATTTTTGGATGGTTTAGGACGGTTTTGGTTGATTTAGACTGGATGAAACTAGGTTGGGCCGGTTCAAGCCCGGATTTATTTCACTTCATCATACTGATTTTTGGCTGGTTCAGACGTTTTTTTTCACCTAGTTGTATTTGAGGCGTCTATGGTACGCCATGTCTTGCCTGAGCGCCTAGGTTTGCACCTTCGAATAAACATAGACACAAAATATGTTGAAATGGTAGAAGATAAAACAAGATGTGCGAGTCTCATGATGACTGAGGTTCTTAGGTATTATTGTGTTTATGGTAAACCATTAATTGGCATAAAATGATAGTAATAATGCTAAGTTTGTTCAAGTTTAGATTATCAGGTTGTATCAAATAGTGTAGGATGTGTTTTTCACTTGTGTGATGTAGAATGCTTAACCCTGTTGTGCTGCAATTAATCTTGGGTTCACACTGGGTGATTTTAGAAAATCTGGAAACTAATTTTGTAGCTATTCATTGTGCTTTAGACGGAAATTTGGGAGAAAATGCAATGGTTTTTGTAGATTTGGTTTGTGGTTCTTAATGCGTTTCAGTTAACATTATATACATTGTTGGGCCGGGCAGGTTTTTAACAGGTCAAAATGAGTTGGTGTGATTTTTGATTGGTTTAGCTTACAAACAAGACAGGTCTGGTTTGGTATTCTCATGATACCCTTTGGTCAATTTTTTTTAAATATTTAGTGTGCCAAATAGCCAGACCCAAAATTCTTTTTAGTTTTTCTTTTCCGTTTGACTCTTTGGAGATAAAATTTAACCTGGATCGACCCGTTTGACAGTAAATTGGTCAAAATTGCCATCTTTATTACTTTCGAGGGTGAACACATTTGAACCGTCTACAACCACTCGGTCTAGAGTATTATGTTGATAAAGTTGTACTTGCTTCATTTGTAGGAGTTGACGATACTAGCTGAAGAAATCAAGAGGCTAAACAAGGATAAATTGGATTTTGTTAGGTTCACAATAACATCAATTAAACTTTTTATGAAATATTGAAAATTGTATGTTTTTTGATATGAAAGTTACAATTTCATTACTATCCAGGATAATTAATGGCCATCATGTACAACTCTCATTGTTGTCTTTGACATGAAATACCATTATTTCTAGAGGGTTTTGTGGAATTTGCGACATATTTGTTATGAGTAGCAAGTATTTAATATTGTGACCATTTCTGCTCATTTTTCTATCAAAAAACATAATTATTGGTTTTGCTTATCAAAAAGTAGCTTCCTTGACATTAAAAGTCAAACTGATGTTTGGTTTTATGAACTCAATCAACTTGCAACAATGACTTGTGAGGGAGGATTCAAGCAAATTAATTCCAGAAGAAGCCTTATTCATCTCCATGTTTTCAAGATCGTTTATCTGTTTCATTATGCAATGTTAGAATGTTAATTTGTTCCTTTTAAACGGTTGACATGCGAGTAATAATAGGTGAATTTAAATACTAACCAAAGAGTGGAACCTCTTATGTGCAGTCCGGTTCTTGGTTTATAAAATATAATTTCTTTGCTTTGACGTGACCTTTTTCGTTTTCATGTTTTAAATTTACATTCGGTTTGAATTCATTAATTAAAAATAGTGACCCGGTGTCACGATAGAAGGTTACCCACATTATTTACATGATATTTTGTTACCATAGGAAGTTGGAATTCCCATTAATTATTTCAACTTAATTTAATTATTGCATACCACCTTAAGCCTCAAATATTGAAGCAAGTTTGAGAAAATCCCTGCTAACCAGCCATGCCTATAATCCTTCTTTGTTTGGTTTTGGCCCCCTTTAGGTTTTGTACTATGTAGGCATTAGCTACTTGCTAAGTCTGTGTGTTTGTTTTCTTCTTTAAGTGAATAAAAGCATGCTTTGACTGGTAAAAAAAAAACTAATTGCGTTGCTTTTGTAACTTCGTTTGATACATTACGTACCTACGGGTAGAGGGATAGATTTCGTTACTTGAACCTTTATTTCTTTCAAAGGATTATTTCAACAATTTTAAATTATATATTTGTGTGTTAGTCCACCCGCGAAATTCGCGGGATTTTAGACTAGTATATATATATATTTCACATCATGAGTTATTTGAACATTTCTAGAGTGACGACTCCACCCAGCCATGGCAGATGTTTCCAATTTTAGCTTTACATTAATTGATTGCATGCAAGTTCACCCAAACAACATGAAATTGACGACGATCCGTAGTTTGACTTGATTTACCATAACAATTCAACTATCTTATCGTTTTTCAGGGAGTTGAAGACTTAAAGTAATTCTATTAAATGGGGACACGAAACTCCTAGGCATCTTGAGAACTGCACTCAAGTTTTAGCCCATGAACACAATTGCATAATTGCTAACCTTGGTCCAAAAACTGCATTCAGCTTTAAATATGGAACAGTATATTAGGGGTTAAATATCTTTGTTGTGCTTTAGTTACGTAATTATCTTGTAATGGTTCTTCCGAGATGTGTAGACATGCTCCTTGTATATGATACTATTATCTAATAAAAAATATTCATGTTCTTGTTGTTGTAGTAATTTTAGTTGAATGGTTAAATATATATGTTTGTTTACTTCTATTGAATTTTGTTGCCCATAAATTTCTTCAAATTGACCCATATCTAGTGGATAACTTTTGTTGACTTTTCGCATCATCTATTTCTTCAAAATCTTTATCTGCAACTGTTTTTCATTGTACCAGGTCTAATTTATTTGAAAAATCAAGTTCAGTGTCATTTCCACCAAGTTGGTCAATAAAGAACAGTCAAATTTATTTAGCGTGGTAAAATCTTATTTTCATATAGTGTATACGGGCGGGCTGTATAAGGTTATACGGCCCATCCCGTATACACCATGTGAGAATAAGATTTATGTCTGGTTGTATAGAATGTATACGATACCTTTATACCTTATACGGTCCGTATAATTCAAATTTCGTTTTTTTTTTAAATTTAACTGTATGACTCGACGTATTATTCCTCGATACGCGTGCAACTAGACGTAAGATTCGTTGACTCGATGTTATATTCCTCGATTCTCATGCAAGTTATGCGATTAGATGTTAGATTCCTCAATATTCGTGCGAGTTATTTGATTCGACGTTATGTTCCTCGATTCGCGTGTGAATCATTTGAAACGATATAATATTCCATAAAAACCTCTATACAAATGACACTAATCTTATTCATTTTCATTCAACTTCTATTTGTTTCTTCTATATTTCTCTGTATGCAAATAGTATTACGCTATCAATGTCGTTTTGGGGTGACGGTAACTTTTTCGGAGGTGACTCGGCTAGCGAGTCGAATCAGAGGAGTTATGAAAACAATCAAAATAACAATCCGGGTTTGTTTGATCTAAATGTTCCGTTCGATCTCAATCTTACGTCTGATGCAAGTCAAGATCCTTAGGGTTTGGATGCCTTTCAGGGTAATTATGCTGGTTATTATCCACCGCTGCCCATTAATTTTCAATCCCCTCCTGGTAGTGGTGGACTGCTGCCCGGTAGTTTTCAATCTCCTCCCGATAGTGATGGACTATCTGAGGGCCCAAACGGTAACCAGGAACCTAGTGAGTTTGAAACCGATCAGGTATAACATTTATTTATACATTTATTTGTCGTACGTTTAATATTACTATTTATACGTTAATGTCAAACAAACGACCAGTTAATAAACATGAAGCAAAAGCAAAGTAAACTTAATCTCGGAACACATATCGACTGCGATTTCGTTAATTCCACATATACTAATTTAAAAAAATTGTTACTTGTATAAGGGCCGTATACAGTTATACGACTCGTAGATAAGACATAAACAGTGCTCGTATTTTGAGTATACGAGCGAATAAAAAAATAATAAACATTGTATACGACCCGTGTAACCCGTGTAATGTTATATGGCCCGTATACAATCATTAATTCTCACATATAAGTGTTCATAGAAGTTTGATAGCATGGATGAATTGGTGGAGTGGTGTACAGAAGTCGGACGCCAAAATGGGTGCGCCATAGTCACCAAACGCACGATCTACGAGAAACCCTCAAGCGGGCAACCGTTAAAAATTTGGCTTACGTGCGATTGTGCCGGCCACCACAAGCCAACAGCCACGGTCAAGCATAGCGGGAGCAGGAAAACCGGTTGCGAGTTCCAACTAATCGGGACATACAGAAAGAGGTCACGTTCTTGGAATCTAAGGGTTGACAAAGCTAAGCATAACCATGAACCCTTTCTGTAACCAGAGGGTCATCCATCCCCTAATGAGGCTGACTCCAGCGGAAGAGAGGACGTTGGAGGAACTGACGTATCAGAATATGAAACCACGAGACATTCTTACTATCATTAAAGAACAGAACACTGAAAATGTCTCAACAAGAAATACCATATGCAACGCGCGGGCCAAATTGGGTCGAATGGAGCAAGTCAGCGAGACTCCAATGCTGTTACTTTTCTACCGGTTGAAGAAAGTTGGGTTTGTTTTCTTCCACAGAACATCTGAAAACGACGAAAGGGTACAATATGTTTTCTTTATCCACCCAGAGTCAAACAGGTTGTGCGTGCCTTCCCGCATGTGTTGCTTATAGACTCCACCTACAAGACGAACCGGTACAAAATGCCGCTAGTTCAGATTATCGGTGTCACGTCCACATACTTATCGTTCTGCATTGCGTATGTGTTCATAACCAACAAGAAAGAAGAAAACTTCACGTGGGTGCTACAGAGGTTGAAAGACTCATTGGACAGTGTTATGGAGCCCCGTGTAATAGTAATGGACAAAGATCTCGCCCTCATGAACGCATGTGCAAGCATGTTTCCGAACGCTAAACATTCACTGTGTAAGTGACACATACAGCAAGACATCGCCAATATTGCAAGCTAAGCTTTAAAACGGAAGAAGACTAGGAAAAGTTTGTATACAAGTGGGGCAGTGTTGGGATTGAACCCTATCAGAGGAACAGATAATTAAAGCCAAAACTGGATCAGAGCAGTGGATCCAGAATAAGCAGATGTTGATATACAAATCTCTCCACTTGAAAGTGATTACAACAACTGATGACCTCCTATCTGCTGATCTTGCTAACTGCTGACCTACAACTGCTGTTCAACTAAAGATCTGATGGAAGACTTAAGTCCTGCTGATTCAATCTACTGCCTTGAGTCAAGTACTGCTGGTCCGGACAAGTGCTGCTGGATTCACAGCAGTAGAAGGTTGCAGCAGCTGTTCTAAAGTCTGTTTTGTAATAGAATGTATTAGCAGTAGTTATTACAAGAAGTGTCTGTATAGATCAGAGGTTAGAGTTTGTTAGGAGGTCTGATGTCCCTTTCATGGTGACGTCAGCTAAGATGCTCAGTAGTTTGCAAGTGCCTATAAATAGTTCAGTACTTTGTACTGTTCTATTAGCTCTTTACATCATTCGTCTTCTTTGTACGAACAAACTACTGAGCTCGGGCTGAGGGGGAGTTTGCATTCATACATCTATCTTTGTAATCGTTATGAAATTAAATTCAATCTTTCGGTTCATTGTGTAAAAGATGTTTGATTAAAGTATTACTCTCATTTGATTGTATGCAAAGTTTGTTTCCATTTTAATTCCACTGCACAACTCATCCATTTTCATCTTAACTTCAAACACAAAATACAATCAAAAGGAAACTCAGATCCAACAATTGGTATCAGAGCTAGAACAGTCAAATTTGATTTAACAATCATTTTGATGTAAATAGTTCAGCTCAAAACAGTTGATACTGATCGTTTGTTCGTCGTTGAAAAACAGAGTAAGGATTAATCACCATTAAAGTTGATTTCTCAGTACCTGTAAAACAACAAGAATGACGTCACAATCTCAGGACGATAAAAACAACATTGGCTCACTCTTTAAACCACCTATGCTAAAAAGAAAGGAGTACAACATTTGGCAGAGGAGGATGGGTCACATCCTCGCTCAACAAAGCACAGGTTGTTGGAGGTCTGTCGTCTTTGGTCCTCATGTTCCTACAGTGCCAAGCGCTGAGGATGCTAAAAAATTTGTACCAAAACCTGTTGAAAATTATACTGAAACAGATTATCAAAAATTTGAACTAGATGCTAAAGCATTTAGTATCATAGCATCAGCGCTGCCCAACAAAATATATGCTGGACTGTTACATTGTAACAGTGCCAAAGAGTTGTGGGACTCGCTTAAGGAACAGTTTGGAGGTACCGAAGAGGTCATAGAAAACAATAGGGAAATCCTGAACCAACAGTATGAAACATTTTGTCATGTTAAAGGTGAATCACTGACGCAACAATTTGAGCGTTTCAGTTGTCTCATCAGTGAACTGAGGCTTGTTAATGTCACGTTTGCAAACTCGACTCAAAATAGCAGGTTCCTCAGATCACTGCCAGAAAAATGGGACACCATAGCTATTGTCACCAGAACTGCACCTGAGTTCAAGGATCTGACCTTGACCCAACTCCATTGTCGACTCCTGACCTTTGAGAGGGAGTTGAACCAGAAAAGGAAGTTACAAGAGTCAGGGAAAACCGTTGATGATTATTCTTTCGGTAACACTGCTCTTCTGGGTCAAGAATAATCTGGTGGTAGTGGTAAGGATCAGGGTTATGATCACTTCATTGACATAACTGCTGGTGCAAACTTTAACAACCCTGATCCTCACTCTACAGGTTATGCATTCACTGCAAATGAAAACCAGATGTCAGACAATTTAAGCTTTGAACTAAATGATCTACAGCATTTCGACCCCACTGACCTAGAGGAAATGGACATCCTGCGCCAACTGGCCTTGCTAAGTGTTAGAACTAGCAAGTTCTATAAGAGAACAGGGCGAAAATTCCCAGGGTTGCATGGGAATCTAAGGGTTCGGTTGGATAAATCAAAAATCAAGTGTTATAAGTGTAACAGGTTAGGACACTTTGCTAGAGAGTGTAGGAGTCAAACAACTGGTCCCATAGTCACTCACCCTAGTTCAAATCCTAGACCTCAAAATCAAAACACTGTGCACTATACCCAATATGCCCCAGCAGCACATGTGAACACTGCTCACTATGCTGTTGCCCCTGTGCCAGTGCATTATATCCAAACAGCTGCTCCACAGATCCAATATGTTCAAACCCCTGCTCCCCAGGCACAAGTGCAACCTGCACCACAAAGCACTGCTCCAGTAGTAACACAACCAGATCAACAAAGTTTCTTTACTCAAGAGTTTGTTGACTGGAGCAGCTTGCCTGAAACTCTTAATGATGAAAATTTTGCACTCTATGCTTCAAATGACTCTTCTCATAATGAATTTTGTTTGATGGCATTAGAGTCAATACAGGAGGGGGTTGAGTCTGAAGAGGAACAGCTGAGTATAGAAACAGTGGAGGAGGTGACTGAAGCAGTGGTTACTGCTGTGGCTAATGAAGTACTGTTGGGAGAAAGTTTAGGTACCCTGATTGAACCATTGACAGATCTATGGTCTGAAGAAGACAAGAAAAAAGAAAAGGCAGGTGAGAAAGAAGAGAGAGCTGGTGATGAAGAGAATCCTCAGTGTGATTGTGCAATGATGGCTACTGCCAAGGTATCACCTCAAGTTCTAGAAAAACTATGTTCTGACAATTGCATTATTGCTTTTGCTAACATCAAAGAGGTGAATGAAAACCTTAGGAACAAAATCTTAACTGATGAAGTCAAATTTGAAAGATCTTTAAAAGAACTTAAAAACAAGTTGACTGAAAAGGAAAAAGAGATTAGCAGCATGAAAGAAGAGCAAAGCATAACCAAAACCCATATGGTAGAAAAATACCAAGTTTGTAAAAAAGGAGTTAGAGTCCACCCAGATCACTTGTGAGAGATGGGTAGAATCATGCAAAGGGTATGAGGTTATGCTTGAGAAACAGATAAAAAGCAATGTGAAATTTGGGGTTGGCTATAGAAAACATGATGATGAAAACACTGCTTTTGAAAAATATGTTTCAACCACTGATGCAGCTACTGAGTTCATCCCCACAAACAAGGATGGCCAAGAAGTGAAAATCACTGACAAACTTGGTAACAAAATCACACTTGACAGACCAATGGGTCCCTCTGCTTTTGAGGAGATTGAAAACCATCAATTTAAACCAAAATGGTCTGATGAGTGTGATATCCTTGCAAATTTCAAGCCAATGGACTTTACATCAACTGATGGTGTTAAAGCTCCAAAAGCTAAAGTCATTCCTCTTAAGGACATCCCAGCAGTGGTCAAAACCTCTGCTGCATAGGAGTCTGAAAAGAGGAAGAAGAAAGAAAAAATTGATAACTTGTTTTGTGAATTCTGCGAGAAGAGGAACCATCTAACAAAAGATTGTTTTCACTTAAAAGCTTATGATTTAACCAAAACAAGTGTCACTACTTCAGTTGAAAGTTGCAGTGTTTGTGGTAAAACAAACCATAAAACTCAGGCATGTGTGTATCTCAAAAACTTCAATGAAAGAAGAATGAGTACATGGCTAAAACATCCTTGAGTTCATCAGCATCATCACCATCTGTCAAATTCACAAAGAAACAACCACTGTTTGTGCCAGTCTAAACAGCTGTCACAAAACAGCTGAACCAAACATCTCTCAAAAGAGATGTTCAGGTTACTGATGCACCTCCTGCCAATCAGTTCAGAAAAGGCAAGGAAAAACAGTCTTACCAAAGGATTCCACACGTTTATGAGGTCTACAAAAAGCCCTCTAAATCCACAGTCTTACCAAAGGATTCCAGACACTGTTGAGACTCCATCCAAAGCCCTGTTGGCTTTGGAGTCCTTAATGAACTAATCCTTTTACTTCATGTGCAGGGAGCTTCTGCATGCTTTGATAGTCTTTGGTATGTAGATAGTGGAGGCTCCAGGCACATGACAGGATGTAAAGCCCTCCTCAAAGACTTTAAAATCCATGGAGGGGGTGATATATCCTTTGGAAATAATAGTAAAGGGAAAGTTTTGGGGTCTGGAACAGTGCAATCTGGTAATGTAAAATTTGAAAATGTCAATCTAATAGACAATCTGAAATTCAACCTTCTGAGTGTATCTCAAATGAGTGACAAAGGGTTTGGGTCATTCTTCACAAAAGATTGTTGTAGGATTGTTGGACCAGAAATGGTCAAAAAGATTGAAGCAATAATTAAAAATGGTCAAACTAAACTTGTTGCTCAAAGAAGTGGCAATGTTTATGTTGTTGACATGTCAAAAGAGTGTCCCAGAGCTGATGCCTGCCTGTTCTCAGCTACCTCTAATAAAGAGACAGAGCTTTGGCACAGAAGACTGGGGCACACAAATCTTAAGACAATAACAGAAATTTCAAAAAATGGTTTGGTGAGAGGCCTACCACAAAAATTGTTTTCATGTCCTGAACATTGCATTTCCTGTTTAAAAGGAAAACAACATAAAAGTTCTTACAAGTCCATTGAAGAGTCCAAAACAACCCAGTGTTTGCAAATGCTACACATGGATTTGTTTGGCCCAGTTCAAGTCATGAGCCTCAAAAAGAAAAGATATTGTTTGGTTATAGTTGATGACTTTCTAGGTTTACATGGACTTTCTTTTTGCACTCTAAAGATGAAATTGCAGGCATTTTGCAAGACTTTGTGACACAGGTTGAAAAGCAATTTGACCTTCCAGTGAAAAGCTTTAGGAGTGACAATGGCACAGAATTTAAAAATAGGGAGTTGGATGCCTTCTGTGTGAAGAAAGGGATTGTAAGGCAGTACAGCATCCCTAGAACACCAGAGCAAAATGAGGTTGTTGAAAGAAAGAACAAAACTTTGATTGAGGCTGCCAGAACCATGCTTGCAGATTCAGGTTTGCCATTAACTTTCTGGGCAGAGGCAGTAAACACTACTTGCTATGTCCAGAAGAGAGTTTTAATAAACCCCAGGCATAAAAAGACTGCCTATGAAATTCTGTATAAAATAAAACCACTAATCTCATACTTCAAGGTGTTTGGCTGCCCATGTTTTATTTTGAACTTAAAAGATTCCATTTCAAAATTTGCAGCCAAAATTGATTGTGGTTATTTTCTGGGATACTCAACCACTGCCAAAGCCTACAAAGTGTTCAATACACGGACCAAGGTAGTGGAGGAGACTTTGGATGTAAAGTTCAATGAACTTTCATCAATGAAAATCCCATCAAATCCTGCTGATCTGTTTGATCTTGAAAAATTCACTTTTGAAAATACAGCTATCAAGACTAACAGTGCAGGTACACCAGAGGATACAACACCAGACTATGGGTATGAAATCATCATCCCTCAAAGGTCTGCCACAAAGGGAAAAGCACCAGTTGTTCAAAACAGTTGCCAAAGACTGCTACCTCAACAGTTGTTGATCAAAGTAGCCCATTCACCACTGCTTCCTCATCCTCAACTACTGCTGACAAAAGTCCTCAAACAGTGGATAAAAGTCAGCAGTGGTCCACTTCATTACCACCCATTCCACCACCTTTTGAAGCCACTGCTGGGTCATCAAAGTCACCAGCAGTGGTTAGCTCAGATGCTACACATTTGCAGCCTTTACCAACAAATGCCATCATACCATACCAAGGAGATTTAATCTTCTTGAGATCTCATCCACCTGATCAAATCATTGGCAACATAAATGAAGGGGTGCTCACAAGAAGCCAAACCCAAAACATTTGTCTTTTTGCTGGTTTTCTATCACTCCATCAGCCAGTCAAGTACCAAGAGGCACTAAACGACAACAGCTGGGTAGAAGCTATGCAAGAAGAGCTCCAACATGTGACAACTCGAACTTTAGACTTACTGTGATGTAACGTTACGTGCTTGTACGACACTTTGAGTTAACGAATGTTATGATGTTACGTACTATGTAAACTTGATTTTATAATTATGTGACTACGTGTGTTATTATGTGCTATATGATTTAATGAGAATGCATATGTTATGTGAATCAAATGTTAACCCAACCGCATACAAGCCCATTCGGGCCACACACCCAACTCGAGACCACAAGGCGGCCCAAGTGAGGTTCCGGCCCACTCCTCTTATGCGTATGCATACACAACTAGGGTTGCTAGTTTTCACAATTCTCCTTACAACCAAGAACACACACACGCACAAACTCTCTCTCTCAACTCGGAACCAAGGGCTGCCGAAGTGATACACGCATCGAAGCTTGTTGAATCCGGATCCCTTCTCTCCATCTCGGTTAGTTTGAGTTTATGATTTTCTGTTTTGTTGTGATGTCGTGTATGGTTTGATCAATCGGTCCAAGTATATGTTAAACCGATTAGAGTTGCATGATATTAAACTAGGGCCGGTTAGATTGTTGGCCGATTAGATTATGTTGTTTATGCTTGGTCTTCGGATTGATGGTATGATGATAGATATAATCAGGTTTTGTATGAATGATATTCGGTTAGGTTGCATGCTAGTCCGATGATATGTTTATGACTCGGTTTAGATTTGTGTGCTAATCCGATTAGTTGTTTGATGCTGTTATGAACATGCTAATGATGATGATTGTGAAGGTGTTATGAATATGATTGAATGCTGAATAAACATTGTTTGATCTGATTTCCGAAACTGCCTAAGTTGTTTGCTAGAATCACGGAATGATTGTTACAGGAATTATAGAAACCGTTACACAGCTTGTTGCGACACAGTTTGCGAGTCGAGACCGAGTTTGCGAGTCCCGTTGCGACTCGGAACCTCACACCCAGCAACACAAGCCGAAACCATGGTTGCGAGTCCCGTTGCGACTCGTAACCGGACCATGACGAACCGAGACCACCTGTTGCGACTCGTAACCAGCTGTTGCGACTCATAACCCGGTTGCGACTTGAGATCGCTGTTTGCGACTCGAGACCACCTTTGCACGTACACTGTTTTGGGCTTTCATTGTTACGGGTCCAATCAATTGGGTCAAATAATTGGATTTGTGCGATTGACTGCCTATTGGACTTATGATTGTTATATGACTGCTTATCTGGTTGGGCCGACATGATATTTGGGCTGTTTGTATTTCGGGCTTAGACATTGGATCGCACATGAATGTTAGTGCTATGCTCTTACCTGTTCACATGCATACGTGATTCTTGCCATGATTATATGTGTATACATACGTGTAGCTTATACGTGCAATAGTTGAGTACGAACCTAACTTGCATAAGTAACCATGATAGGACGTGGTTGATCTCTTACTGTATACTTGAGCATTTTATTGTCTGCCGAGCAAACCCAGGTGAGTTCACACTCCTACTAAGGCATGGGATTCCCGGGTCGTGGGAATGGGATAAAGGTTACCATTTACTAAGAACGTACATATGCTTTTCCTAGACTATCACCTACCATGATCCTCGGATGTCAGGACGGTTCCGTAGGTTAGGATAACACCTACGTGGTCATATGCCATGTTACACCCCAGGAAAACCAGTGAACGATTGAACTTACCTAGCTTCCTCAGTGAGTGCATACCAAATTTCGGGACGAAATTTCCAATTAGTTGGGGATAATGTGACAACCCGTACTCTAGACTTATCTTGTGTAACGTTATATGCTCATGTGAACTATGTTACTTGAACGAATACATGATATGTTATGTGTTGCACGGTTGTGTGATTTCGTGATTATATTGAGTGATTGAATGTTACATGTTATGCGATTTAATGTGATTGCATATGTTACTACTTGAACCGATTAGTGAAACATTTACAAGAACCCACTCGGTCCATATGGTTGGACTCGAGACCATGAGAAAACCCATGTGGGGGTTTCGGCCCACATCCCTTGTACGTACATATATACACACATTACCTCTAGGGTTTTAGTTTTACAAAACTTAGCAATCAAGAACACACACACACACCAAACGCTCTCTCTCGATCGGAAATCAAGAACCCACTCGGTCCATATGGTTGGACTCGAGACCATGAGAAAACCCATGTGGGGGTTTCGGCCCACATCCCTTGTACGTACATATATACACACATTACCTCTAGGGTTTTAGTTTTACAAAACTTAGCAATCAAGAACACACACACACACCAAACGCTCTCTCTCGATCGGAACTCAAGGCAGCCGACTCTCTCAAGTCTTGAAGTTTCTTGTAATCGGATCATCCCTCGTGCATACTTTTTAATCGGTTAGTGTTTATGGTTGGTTGTTTATACTTGTTGATGATGTTTCTTGCATGATAATCTAGGGCTATTGTATGTGATTAATGATGTTCATGTAATCGGCTCATGTATAAATCGGATAGTGTTGGTATAGCTCGAACGGATTGATAATCATATTAGCAGATTTATTTACACAAAGGCTAGGGTGCATGCTAGATAAAATCGGCTGGTTTGATAAATTCGATTGCATGTTTGGTTGATTTAATTGCTATTGTTCTTGATGATAATATGAATGTATGATAGATCGGTTGTTATGCATTGTTTGATCGGATATGTTTATGTATTGTTTTTGACAAGTGTTCTTGATATGTTTGGTATTAGGGTTCATAAGAATTGATGTTGAATTTCCCTGTTTGATCGATGAATTCTTGAATGACAAACTGTTAGTTGATAATTGATTTCCGGAAACTGTTAACGAATGATTGAATTGCCTAAATGAATTGCATAAAATCAGGAAAGTCGTTACACACGGTTGCGACTCGGTAATGCTCGTTGCGAGTCGGAACCCCACTCGAGACCAAACAGCACAAGCCGCAATCATGGTTGCGAGTCAGATTGCGACTCGTAACCGAACCATGACGAGCCGAGACCAGTCGTTGCGACTCGTAACCCCGTTGCGACTCGAGACCTGACTCGAGACCACCTAGTCTCGAAGGATATGCATCTGTCGAGATCTCCCTTGTTGCGACTCGTAATCTCTGTTGCGAGTCGAGACCATGCACGTACACATGATTGGACTTACACACTGACAGGAGCCCAAATGATTGGGCTGGATAACTGGACTTGTTTACACCTCTGCTATTTGGACTACTTATCTGATTGGGCTGATAGGTTGGGTGAATATTATTTGGGCCGGGTTATGTTTGGGCCGAATACTTAGATGGCTTAACGGATTGCTGATACGTGTACGTGTTTACCATGAATCCTTGCATGCTTGCAACGTGTTAACCTATGTGATACAACATACGTGCTATATGCGAACCTGACTTATGTAATAACCCTGTTAGGACGTGGTTGACCACTGTTAGTTCAAGAACTCTCTTTCTCTCTTTGTGTATCTGCCGAGCAACCCAAGGTGAGTTCACACAGCCAAGGCATGGGGTTCCCAGGGTGGGAATGGGATTGAATAAATTATACGTGCATACTTAGTTAACAGAACATAATGATATGAGTCCTCAGGGTGAGGGTGGTGAATGATAAGATACGGCTAGACTAGTATACCTTCTTGAACTGATCATCGCACACACGCCAGGGGTTGGCTGCGATATTATGACTGATCTTCGCACACATGCCTTGGAAAGGCCGCGGACTATATACTAAAACTTCGCACACATGCCAGGGTGGCCGCGATACAAATATACATAGTCTAGAATACTTGAGTACTTTCCTCAATCTTCGCATACATGCCGAAAGGGCCCGCGATACGAATCAATACTATACATGAACAATGAACGAACTAATACGATGCATGATTAGATGAACGAACACAATGCTTGCTATACTACTCCATTACTGAACTTACTTTCTGTGAACTCGCTCAACTAGTTTGTTGATTATTTGCTGCATGCCTTGCAGGACCTTAGGTACATTATGGAGCTTGCACAGGGAGGAGCAGGTCGTTGTGGGCAAAGGATCGTGAATGATGTTTCAACACTTATGTTAAATCATACATACTATTGTTTGGGTTACTTAAATGCTTCCGCTATACTTAACTATATTATACGTTCAATATGATTGGTGGTTAGGATCCTGGTCAGTCACGCCTCCAAGCGGTGATACTCCGCGTGTGGATTTTGGGGGTGTGACAGATTGGTATCAGAGCCATTGGTTATAGAGAACTAGGTTTTAATATGGGAAAATGTTTTTATTAAAACCAGACTATAACCAGAACAGTGCTCTCAACGATCCACAACGACGCTTCGCTCCACGTGCAAGACTCGACATCCTAGGTAATAAGGTTTATGTTTATTGCCTGTTTGCTAGAATTGCTTAGAACCTTGCTCGCTTTACGCTTAGATACACATGCTTTGATTACATGAGAACACCTACGTGCTTACACTTTTCTGTCATCGCCCTACTCGCGAACCACTCTCGCTTACATTACTTTTACTATGAAGATCATGTCTGGAAGGATTAACATGACTCAAGCCCAGCTAGAGGCTCTCGTTCAAGCTCAAGTTGCTGCGGCACTTGCAGCTGCTCAAGCAGGTAGTACACCCTGTAGACATAACTTACGCTAGGATCTTTAGATCCTACATTCCTAAGCTAGCCCTGTATTTAAACTTTGCCCTATTCGTACACAATAGGTCAACCAGCGCAGCAAGTTTGCACCTTTAAGAATTTCATGGACTGTCGTCCAAATTCCTTCAGCGGCACAGAGGGGGCAGTGGGACTCCTCCACTGGTTTGAGAAGCTAGAATCAGTATTCGAGATGTGCGAGTGCCCTGAGGCTCGCAAGGTCAAGTTTGCCACCGGCACCTTAGAAGGAATAGCACTGACTTGGTGGAACGCCCAAGTTCAAATCTTAGGGTTGGCAGCTGCTAACGCCACACCCTGGAACGACTTTAAGGAACTCATTAAGAGGGAGTATTGTACGCGTGAGGACATTCACAAGCTGGAAGACGAGTTGTATAATCTAAGGATGGTGGGATCTGAGATCGAAGCGTATACGAAACGGTCGAATGAGCTAGCCGTTCTGTGCCCTACTATGGTGGACCCTCCATACAAGCGCATTGAGTTGTATCTCAAGGGTTTGGCGCCAGAGATTCAGAGCCACGTGACGTCGGCTAATCTCGAAAACATCCAGGAAATTCAGCGCCTCGCCCATCGCATCACCGACCAGGCAGTGGATCAGAATAAACTGCCTAAGCGTGTCAACGCTACTGCTACAGTCACTCCAGCTGTTACTTCTGCTACACCCAACGACAACAAACGGAAATGGGATGGGGATTCCAGCAGGGGATCAGTTCCCGATCAGTCTCAAGCACAGCAGCGCAGGACGAATGACTACCAGAATCCGAGTCAGCAATTATCTGGCAATCAGGAGCAGGGTGGATACAGGGGAGTACACCCACTATGTAACAAGTGTAACAAGCACCACAGTGGAAGGTGTCGCAAGGAACGTTGCCAGAGATGTCTCAAGATAGGGCACGAAGCCAAAGATTGTAGGAGCTCACGACCTGCAAACCAGAACCAGCAACTTCCACCACCAGCTCCTCAGAACCCACAGCAGCAGCAGCCACAGCGTGGAAATCGGGGATGTTTCCAGTGTGGGGCAGAAGGTCATTACAAGCGCGATTGCCCACAGTTGAACCAGAATCAGAACAACATCAATAACCAGGGCAATGGGAACAACAACAACAACAACAATGGCAACGAGGCAAGGGGTCGAGCTTTCATGCTAGGACAAGGAGACGCTATTTGAACTTATAACTCGTTTTGGGATTTTCTTTATTATGTTTCTGTTACTCGAACAAAGTTTGGTTTGAACATCAGTCGCATTGGGTTTTATGAACTATTTTAACTACTATACTTTACGTTTGATATGATGGATGGTTTGATATTATTTGAACGCTCCTGCCGTATTTAAGGACCTTATGAACAGGGTGTGCAAGCCCTACTTAGACAAGTTCGTCGTAGTATTCGTGAAGTCCACTTCTTAGGCCACGTAGTGAGCAAGGATGGGATCCGTGTCGATCCATCCAAGGTAGACTCAACCAGAAACTGGCCTGCACCACGTACTGCAGACGGTTTACGCAGGATTTCTCGGAGATTGCTCAGCCGCTTACGCTACTGACACAGAAGGGTGTCACCTATTGCTGGGAGAGCCCCAGGAGACTGCTTTTCAGTGCGACAAGGTTATCGCTTTCGCTTCACGTCAACTTAAGATTCATGGACGCAACTACACAACGCACGATTTAGAGCTGGGAGCTGTTGTTTTCGCGCTTAAGATATGGCGACACTACCGGTACGGTACCAGGTGCACGATTTACACCGATCACAGGAGTCTCGAGCATATTCTTAAGCAGAAGGATTTGAACATGCATCAACGGCGATGGGTTGAACTACTTAGCGACTACGAATGCGCCATCAAGTACCATCCAGGCAAGGCCAATGTTGTGGCGGACGCCCACAGTCGGAAGGACACTTTACCTCAGCGCGTGCGAGCACTACAGCTTACGATCTAGTCTAGTCTGCCAGCACAGATACGAAATGCTCAGGTAGAAGCATTAAAGCTCGAAAACGTCAAGGCTGGAGCCTTACGCGACTCACGACAACGATTAGGACAGAAGGCAGACGGCGCCTATTTTGTAACGGGGCGTACTTGGGTCCCACTTTATGGCGGTCTACGCGAACTTGTGATGGATGAAGCTCACAAGTCTCATTACTCGGTACATCCAAGGTCGGATGAAATGTACCACGACATCAGCACTACTTACTGGTGGCCTAGTATGAAGGCCCACATCGCCACGTACGTTGGAAAACGCTTGACCTGTGCAAGAGTCAAGGCTGAATACCAGAAACCAGCTGGCCTACTTCAACAGCCTAAGATACCTCAGTGGAAATGGGAAGAAATTTCCATGGATTTCGTTACAGGCCTACCTAGATCCCAGCGTGGGAACGATACGATATGGGTGATCGTGGATCGACTCACCAAGTCTGCACACTTCCTACCGATTTAGGAAACGGACAAGTTCTCCACTCTCGCAGACATCTATCTTAAAGAAGTTGTCTCGAGGCACGGGGTGCCCACCTCTATCATATCGGATCGCGATGCACGATTCACATCAGAGCTTTGGCAAGCAATGCACAAACCATTCGACTCACGATTAAACATGAGCACAGTAGCAGACAAGCCGCTCCATTCGAGGCATTGTACGGGCGTAAATGCCGGTCACCTCTCTGTTGGGCAGAGGTGGGGGATAGTCAGAATTACGGGTCCAGAGATGATAGTGGACGCCAAAGAAAAGATTGCACAAAATACGACAACGCATGGCGGCAGCACGCGACTGTCAGAAAGCCTACGCGGACAAGCGTAGAAAGCCATTGGAATATCAGGTCGGGGACCATTCGGGATCATAGAACGTACAGGCAGGGTAGCCTATAGATTGAACCTACCAGCTGAACTCGGGGCAGTTCACAATGTCTTTCATGTATCGAAACTACCGACGGGCGGTTGCAGTTCGTCGAGGAACCAGTTGAAATCACGGACCGGGATGTGAAGGTCCTCAAACACAAGAGAATCCCTCTTGTTCGAGTTCGTTGGAACTCCAAACGTGGCCCAGAGTACACCTGGGAACGCGAAGACAGGATGACAGAAAAGTACCCCCAGTTATTCGGGAACAAGGCAACCACTACTGAGGCTGAAGCTACTACTTCGGAATTTCGGGACGAAATTCCAGATCAACGGGGGGAGGATGTGACACCCTAGGAAAACCAGTGAACGATTGAACTTACCTAGCTTCCTCAGTGAGTGCATACCAAATTTCGGGACGAAATTTCCAATTAGTTGGGGATAATGTGACAACCCGTACTCTAGACTTATCTTGTGTAACGTTATATGCTCATGTGAACTATGTTACTTGAACGAATACATGATATGTTATGTGTTGCACGGTTGTGTGATTTCGTGATTATATTGAGTGATTGAATGTTACATGTTATGCGATTTAATGTGATTGCATATGTTACTACTTGAACCGATTAGTGAAACATTTACAAGAACCCACTCGGTCCATATGGTTGGACTCGAGACCATGAGAAAACCCATGTGGGGGTTTCGGCCCACATCCCTTGTACGTACATATATACACACATTACCTCTAGGGTTTTAGTTTTACAAAACTTAGCAATCAAGAACACACACACACACCAAACGCTCTCTCTCGATCGGAACTCAAGGCAGCCGACTCTCTCAAGTCTTGAAGTTTCTTGTAATCGGATCATCCCTCGTGCATACTTTTTAATCGGTTAGTGTTTATGGTTGGTTGTTTATACTTGTTGATGATGTTTCTTGCATGATAATCTAGGGCTATTGTATGTGATTAATGATGTTCATGTAATCGGCTCATGTATAAATCGGATAGTGTTGGTATAGCTCGAACGGATTGATAATCATATTAGCAGATTTATTTACACAAAGGCTAGGGTGCATGCTAGATAAAATCGGCTGGTTTGATAAATTCGATTGCATGTTTGGTTGATTTAATTGCTATTGTTCTTGATGATAATATGAATGTATGATAGATCGGTTGTTATGCATTGTTTGATCGGATATGTTTATGTATTGTTTTTGACAAGTGTTCTTGATATGTTTGGTATTAGGGTTCATAAGAATTGATGTTGAATTTCCCTGTTTGATCGATGAATTCTTGAATGACAAACTGTTAGTTGATAATTGATTTTCGGAAACTGTTAACGAATGATTGAATTGCCTAAATGAATTGCATAAAATCAGGAAAGTCGTTACACACGGTTGCGACTCGGTAATGCTCGTTGCGAGTCGGAACCCCACTCGAGACCAAACAGCACAAGCCGCAATCATGGTTGCGAGTCAGATTGCGACTCGTAACCGAACCATGACGAGCCGAGACCAGTCGTTGCGACTCGTAACCCCGTTGCGACTCGAGACCTGACTCGAGACCACCTAGTCTCGAAGGATATGCATCTGTCGAGATCTCCCTTGTTGCGACTCGTAATCTCTGTTGCGAGTCGAGACCATGCACGTACACATGATTGGACTTACACACTGACAGGAGCCCAAATGATTGGGCTGGATAACTGGACTTGTTTACACCTCTGCTATTTGGACTACTTATCTGATTGGGCTGATAGGTTGGGTGAATATTATTTGGGCCGGGTTATGTTTGGGCCGAATACTTAGATGGCTTAACGGATTGCTGATACGTGTACGTGTTTACCATGAATCCTTGCATGCTTGCAACGTGTTAACCTATGTGATACAACATACGTGCTATATGCGAACCTGACTTATGTAATAACCCTGTTAGGACGTGGTTGACCACTGTTAGTTCAAGAACTCTCTTTCTCTCTTTGTGTATCTGCCGAGCAACCCAAGGTGAGTTCACACAGCCAAGGCATGGGGTTCCCAGGGTGGGAATGGGATTGAATAAATTATACGTGCATACTTAGTTAACAGAACATAATGATATGAGTCCTCAGGGTGAGGGTGGTGAATGATAAGATACGGCTAGACTAGTATACCTTCTTGAACTGATCATCGCACACACGCCAGGGGTTGGCTGCGATATTATGACTGATCTTCGCACACATGCCTTGGAAAGGCCGCGGACTATATACTAAAACTTCGCACACATGCCAGGGTGGCCGCGATACAAATATACATAGTCTAGAATACTTGAGTACTTTCCTCAATCTTCGCATACATGCCGAAAGGGCCCGCGATACGAATCAATACTATACATGAACAATGAACGAACTAATACGATGCATGATTAGATGAACGAACGCAATGCTTGCTATACTACTCCATTACTGAACTTACTTTCTGTGAACTCGCTCAACTAGTTTGTTGATTATTTGCTGCATGCCTTGCAGGACCTTAGGTACATTATGGAGCTTGCACAGGGAGGAGCAGGTCGTTGTGGGCAAAGGATCGTGAATGATGTTTCAACACTTATGTTAAATCATACATACTATTGTTTGGGTTACTTAAATGCTTCCGCTATACTTAACTATATTATACGTTCAATATGATTGGTGGTTAGGATCCTGGTCAGTCACGCCTCCAAGCGGTGATACTCCGCGTGTGGATTTTGGGGGTGTGACATGCCAATTACTGCCTCGGATGTCAGGCACGCACGTAAAACCTACGTGTACGCATTACTTACTTCTATCCTCGGTACAAAGGATACGTACGTGAAACCCATGTACACTCCCGCGTCTCCTATCCTCGGTTGTGAAGGATACGTGCGTAAAACCTACGTACACCCCATACGCGCTACTGTTCTCGGAAGAAGAACAGGGATGATACGAGTAGTTGATACGAATAGTCTAGTGGTCACATAACATGGGAAGCCCCCACTTGTATAACTTACTATCGGCCCAGTAGAGCCACCCGTTACTTACTGTTACGCACTTACTTACTGTGAACTCGCTCAACTAGTTTGTTGATCATTCTGTTACATGCCTTGCAGATCGTTAGGTACATGGAGCTTGCACAAAGAGGAGCCGATCGTTGTGGACAAGGATCGTATTACTTTGTTAGACACTTATGACATTTCAGTATTTTTAACTTGGGTTTACAACAATGCTTCCGCTACTTAAACAATGCTTGGTTTTGAAACATCAATCATGTCATGATGAACTACTTTAATGACTTTTATTATTATTAAATGCTATGTTTGATATGATTGATGGCTTGATCCTGGTCATGTCACGCTCCCAAGCGGTGGTACTCCGCGTGTGGATTTTGGGGGTGTGACACAACAGTTCAAAAGACAACAAGTATGGGAGCTTGTACCACTGCCAGAAGAGGTTAGTCCCATTGGCACAAAGTGGGTCTTCAAGAACAAAACGGATGAAAGGGGCATTGTTGTCAAGAACAAAGCCAGGCTTGTGGTTCAAGGTTACAGACAGGAAGAGGGGATTGATTATGATGAAACATTCGCCCCTGTTGCAAGATTGGAAGCTATTAGACTGTTCCTGGCCTTTGCTGTCAACCACAACATGAAAGTGTTTCAGATGGATATCAAAAGTGCTTTCCTCTATGGTACATTGCAAGAAGAGGTATATGTATGTCAACCTCCAGGCTTTGAGGATCCATTTTATCCTGATCATGTCTACAGGCTAAACAAAGCCTTGTATGGCTTGAAACAAGCACCAAGGGTCTGGTATGAAACTCTTTCCAACTTTCTACTCTCAAATGGTTTCAAAAGAGGTACCATTGATAAAACACTGTTTCTTAAATGGAGAGGGAAAGACTTAATGATTGTCCAAATTTATGTGGATGACATTATTTTTGGAAGCACATGTACCAAAATGTGTGAAGAGTTTAGAGAACTCATGACAGCTGAGTTTGAAATGAGTGCAATGGGTGAGCTGCAATGCTTTCTTGGTCTCCAAGTACAGCAATTGCAAAATGGAACTTTCATTCATCAAAGCAAATATGCTAAAGAAGTTTTAACCAAATTCGATATGAATGATTGTAAACCATGCAGCACACCCATGGCAACAAATAAGCTGGTCATGTCTGATGAAAAAGATGAGCTGATTGACCAAACACTCTATAGAAGCATGATTGGGTCTTTATTGTACCTAACTGCTTCTAGGCCAGACATCATGTTTACAACATGTGTCTGTGCAAGAAGTCAATCAGCTCCCAGAAAATCTAATCTCATTGCTGTAAAAAGGATTCTCAGATACATAAAAGGTGCTCCCACACTTTGCTGGATGTCACACCACAAGGAAGTCCACTTCAGGAGGGTGCCAGTTTCTAGTTGATTGCTTAGTTTATTGGCAAAGCAAAAAGCAAGCAGCAGTTTCAACATCTACTGCCGAGGCTGAATACATTGCTGCTGCAAGCTGTACAGCCCAACTCATGTGGCTTCAAAATCAGTTACTGGATTTTGGTATCACTGCCCTAAAGACACCACTCATGTTGGACAGCCAGGCAGCAGAAAATATCATCAAAAATCCAGTTTCCCACTCTACCACAAAACACATCGACATCAGACATCACTTTGTGAGGGATTACTATGAAAAAGGTTTGATTTCTCTACATCATGTCCCAACCAAAGACCAGCTGGCAGATGTGCTTACAAAAGCACTTGATACAACCACTTTTGAAAGTCTGGTCTCTAGGATTGGGATGCTGAATATGGAATAACAAGCAACATCTTGTTTTTCTATGAATAAAAGCACCAAAATGTTTTCAGAAAATCAAAAATCCATCCTTAAAAATAGCTAAAAATGAATATTTCATTAAAATCCTTAAAAGTCTGCCATAACCACTGATTGTTCAAAAGTCTGCTCTACTTCAAAAAGCCTGCCCACTGCTGAAAGGCAACCACTGTTCTCTCATTTTTTATAACCTCTTTTGTTCAAAAGCAGTGTCTTATCCACTGATATGCTATCCACTGATAGTAAAAATCATCCACTGCCCCCTTTCCACTGCTTTCATCAGTTGCTTTCATCCAAAGTACTGTCCTTCATTTCCTCCAGTGGTTGTCACGTGGGCAGTACATAGCAGTCAGACCTTTTGTAACGGCTGCCACGTCAGCATTCATTCTCTTTCCTATAACATCCCCCACTCACCATCCAAACAGGGTTTTACTATCGAATTGAATTCTTACAAATTCTCTTCTCAAAGCAGTTTTTCTTCTCATCTCTAAAAAATTCCTTCGATCATTCCTTTCAAAATGACAAAATCGAAGTCATCTGCAAAACCCACATCAAAATCATCGAAAACAGCCTCTAAGAAGGCAATTTCCACTGAAATTCCATTCAAAAAATCTCACAATCTCCTGGGTCTTCTCACAAAACCAGGATCCACCGATGTTTTCGATTCCATTATCACCATCATGGCAAAATCAGAGTATAAAAATTTGCTCACCGCCGACGCACCAATCTATTTGGCGACCCAAAGGGAGTTTTGGAAGAATACAACCCTTGAAAAACAAGGAGACATTGCAACTGCTATCAAATCTTCCATAAAGGGTAAAGCTGTCCACATTACACCACAATCCATCTCCGAAGTCTTTCAACTCGATGACCAGGCAGGTAAAACTTCCTTCACTAAAAACGAGTTGCACATTGACTTCATTGAAAGAGGGTATGAAGCCACAATGATGACGAAACTAACCTTAGAAAAAGGTTATTTTCCTCCTGCACCCAGATTCCTATTTCATACCCTCCTACTGTGTGTTTCAAACAAAACCACTTCTTTTAATGAGATCCCTATTAAGATTCAAAATCTGGGATATGCAATTCTTCAAGAAGAAAATTATAACTATTCTCGGGAAATCTTTAAAGATTTGGTTAATAACGTTGAAAGCAAATCATTCTTACTATTTCCAAGGTTTTTAAGCTATTATTTGCAAAAGAAATTCAGTAAGGATGATTTAGCTTTAATAAACCAAGGTGAAATACCTGTAATAAACTGCCCAACATCTGAAAATTTTTCACGAATGTTAGCACCTTGCAAAACACAAGCAGGGGTGCCTGAGCAGCTTTTAGCAGCCACCACTGCTCCTTGGGCATCTGCTGCTGAGCCTACTGCTCTAGGTGATCAAAGCAACAGAACAACTGTTTTGAAACCCACACCTACCAAACCCAAAAGGCCATCCAAAAAGAAAAACCAAAAACCCCCCAAACCAATCAAAACAACAACTCTGGAGGATGAGATACCAGAGTTTATGCCTGTGACAACACAAATGTCACAAGAAACCACTGCTGCTTCTTCCTCACAGCAGTTGGTACAAATATCTCAACCCATAACCATAACTCCTCCTGCTTCTTCACAAAAAGAACAGGTTGTACACAAAGGGCCACCACATTATGATGCTCTGGATACACTCGTTTCCATCATCCACAGCTCCATGCCCGGAGCAAATCCGCTTTCTACACCCACCATCACATCCTCAATTCCACCAAAAACACAACTACTGTTGGATGCAATTGACTTGAACCAAGCATTATCCAGTCCTTCCCAATCACCTGTCAATGAGAATATACCTCAACAATTGACTGAGCTTGTTGTATCATCCATTGCTAACCCACCAACAAAGCCTGAGGAGGCTACACCCATTGAGTTACAAGTAACTCTTTGTGGTAATCCAAGTGAAGCAGCCACTACAACTGTTGAACCCACTGGTTTACAGTTGGACAGTGGTTACATCAATAAGACTTCCTTGGAGGCAATTCCTTACATAGCACCTCTGCCAACCACCAGTGGATTTATTTATCCAACTGGCAACATCAAAAGGTTGTCAAGTGTTGAAGGAAGAAGACCCTAGTACCAAGAAAAAAGGGCATTAGTATTTGGAGTAAACTCCCTACATCTACCACTGATAAAACCACTATTAGTGGGAAATCAGATGATCCCATTAAATTGGGTGATGATTTAAAGTATCAGAAATTAACGGATCGTGTTGAGAAACTTGATAACTCTGTTGCAGAGCTCAAAGATATGCTCCAACAGTTGTTACAGGTACAAAAGGTACAATCCACTGCTGTTCCACCTCAAGCACCTGCTCTACAACAAGCACCTGCTACAAATGAGCTCTGGAACCTATTCCAACCTTTTCTCCATCATCAAGCACAAATAGCAGATCAGCAACATGAAAACATGTCCAACAGCTGAGAAATGCTATGGAGTCTAGGTTCAAAGACACTCAGGCTGATCTAAAGGCTCTCAAAACTCAGATCCTGCACTCCACTGGCACTGCTCCTCCACCAGTGTTCTTTATTGATCAACTCCCCGAAGATAATGCCAAAAAGGGGGAGAAAATTCAGGAGTGGGGAAGAAAGGGAATAACTGATGGTCTTTACCTTGCACCAAAAAATTCAAATATGACCAAGCAGATTCCTTTGCCAGATAGGAGTAAGAAAATTGATGTGACTACAAATGCACTTGCAGAAGCACTCGCATGTGTAAAAAGGGATAGAAAGGCCAAAAAGAAAGCCAGGGTGGATTATCCAGATCAGGGTACTTCAGGGTCAAGAGATGATAAAAATCTTATTGATGAAAAGAAGAAGCCTACAAGAAAAGTAAGGCTACCCAAATCCATTCCGGTCAGACGTTCAAAGTCTGCTCAAAAACCACCACCTAAAACAACTGTTGTAACTCCTGTTGTATCTGCTGCTGTTGGTACTTCAGTAGTTTCAACATCTGCTCCTACTTCAACACACACTACATCCACTGCTTTACCACCATCACCACCAAAATCACAATCACCTCCTGTCAAAAGGCAGAAGACAGCAGTTGTTAAAACATCTGCTGTAAAGACAACAGTGGTTGGAACACCAGTTGTTTCAACAGCTGTTAGTCTATCACAAACCACTACCACTACAACCACCTTTCCATCCAAAACATCATCAGTCCCTCCTCAAATAAAGAGGAGAAGGCTAATTCACAAAGATAATGTCTCTTCACCATCCCAAACATCTTCAACATCTTTAGCTCTTGTCAATATACCAAAACCAGTCCCACTTTCTTCTGTTCCAATGCACAAACCCTTACCTCTTGCAGGTGTTCAATTTCCTCTTGAACTGGAAGCTGTCAGAGAAGAGATAAAGTCTTTTTATACTGAGGATGACCCTGCCAAAAGGAGTTTGCCTTCAATCAAAGGATATCCCTGGCCCAAGAATATTGATGAATATTTGAAGATAAAGGCCATGCAAGCAGAGGATATCTCGAAAAGAAATACACAAGGGAAATCTGACAAAGAAGTATCAAGATACTACCAATATCTGCTCACACAAGTCAGTTCCCTAGAACGTTTTGCAAAAAATGTCAGTCAACAAATTTCAGAAAGAGCAGCTGAAACTTTGAAGAAAGACTACATTGAAAGCATTATGTTTTACAAGAAATACAAAGGAGAGAGACACATGTACAAAGAGTGGATTGTTCCTGAGCTTGAAGCTGAAGCAGCCAGAATTCAAGACATGATAAAAAGGAAAGTCACTCACACTCCTCCTGATTGGGCAAAGTTCAGAAAGAATGTACCTGAAAAGCAGTTGGAACTAAAGAGAATGAAAGAAGAACTAGTTGTTGCTGAATTTGGCACCAAAAGACAAGTTGCTAGATGGAAAGAAGAGTTGGTCAGGACCACCTATAAAAGGTTGGAGGAATTAAGAAAGAAAGATCCAAAAATTCCTCAAAAACCTTACTATCCTGAAGCAGAGGTTTCCAAAAGGCCAACAAAGCTGCAAATCAGGAAAACCACTTCTCCAACTAGCACTGCCTCTTACAAAAGAAGGAGTTAAAGCCAGCTAGGTGCAGAAACAGTTCAAGAAATTCTTACTGGAAATGCCATTGTAAAAGAAGGCTTGTTAAGAAAATTAAAAGAAGAACTTGAACTGGAAAGCTCTGCTACCACTGCTCAGCCAGTGATGAACATGCCAGCCTCTCCAAATACTTCTGCTAATAAACATCTCCCAAGAAACCCACCAGGCTAAAAAATACAAAAGTGGGAAACTGACAAACAGACCTGCGTATTGACCTTGCTACGGTCTGGTGGAGAAGTGAAGAAAATATCAAGGGAACAAGCTCTTGGCCTGAGTCTTGAAGATTTGCAGGATCTCCTTGATCTTCCACTTAGCAGGGATGATGAAGATACAGGTGCCCGTGACTTTGAATTACAATTTAAAGGTCAAATAAGGGAGCTGTTAATGAGGCAATAAAATATCCACAATAATGAAGGGTTTTGGCATTATCTGTTCCAGGGGGAGATTGTTGGGATTGAACCCTATCAGAGGAACAGATAATTAAAGCCAAAACTGGATCAGAGCAGTGGATCCAGAATAAGCAGATGTTGATATACAAATCTCTCCCCTTGAAAGTGATTACAACAACTGATGACCTCCTATCTGCTGATCTTGCTAACTGCTGACCTACAACTGCTGTTCAACTAAAGATCTGATGGAAGACTTAAGTCCTGCGGATTCAATCTACTGCCTTGAGTCAAGTACTGCTGGTCAGACAAGTGCTGCTGGGTTCACAGCAGTAGAAGGTTGCAGCAGCTGTTCTAAAGTCTGTTTTATAATAGAATGTATTAGCAGTAGTTATTACAAGCGGTGTCTGTATAGATCAGAGGTTAGAGTTTGTTAGGAGGTTAGATGTCACTTTCATGGTGACGTCAGCTAAGATGCTCAATAGTTTGCAAGTGCCTATAAATAGTTCAGTACTTTGTACTGTTCTATTAGCTCTTTACATCATTCGTCTTCTTTGTACGAACAAACTACTGAGCTCGGGCTGAGGGGGAGTTTGCATTCATACATCTATCTTTCGCCCAACCGGGCAAATTCGTAGGTTCGATTCGTAATCGTTGTTGAAATTAAATTCAATCTTTCGGTTCATTGTGTAAAAGATGTTTGATTAAAGTATTACTCTCATTTGATTGTATGCAAAGTTTGTTTCCATTTTAATTCCGCTGCACAACTCATCCATTTTCATCTTAACTTCAAACACAAAATACAATAAAAAGGAAACTCAGATCCAACAGGCAGACTGATTAACTCAATGACCGATGTTGACTACACCTACTGGTACGAGCGAATATGGGCAAGATTTCCAAGCAAAAAACGTAACAATAAGTTTCCTAGTAATTTTCTTATTAATCGTACTTATCTGACTTATCTTGACTGCACTTCACTTTGTTTTCAGAGATTATGGATTACTTGTTTTCAAACTGGTTAGGACCATTTAGAGACCGATTTGTTTCTTTCTAGACCGACCAACATCTGAACTTCGGACAACGTACAACCAACAGGTTAGAGAATCAACATGCGCTCTTGAAGAAATGCCTCGACGAATCCAACAACACGTTGGATAAGGTTGTACCGCTTATCGATCAGCTCATGAAAAACCAGGTCACAGAAATAAAATGCTGCATTGAAGCAAACAGGAGTCGGACAATGGATCACCGTAACAAAAATACTTTTGATCTCATACGAAAGAAGGTCTCACATGCATGCCTGGACCTGTTATCCAACGAAGTACAAGTAATAGAAATCTTAAAAGAATCTAACGGTACATGCGCGTGCCATTTGTTTACAAGCTGTGGGTTGTCATGCGCGTGCCGTTTGGTACCGTATATACAGAAACGTAATACATTCTTCGGCTAACCATGTCTTAATTAAGAGCATTTCATCACGCAATGATTTTCACGTTATCTGTTGTTTGTTGTTTTATTTTATTTTAGGTGAAAGGATTCCGTTGGAGTCGATAGACCTCTTTTAGTGAAAGCTAGATTTGAAATCTTTAAACGAAGGGTGCGAGGAGGAGTATTTCGACGTAGACAACGAACTGGCGAATCTTAAACAATATATAATGGGGTAGCCGAGAGCGATAAAGATAAACTTGTTTCAAAAGATAAAGGAGTTGGTAAATCCCAATCAGACAAAGGTGGAATAGCCAGTCGTGTAGAAAACCCATGGGGTTGTCCAAGTTTAAAGGCTCAGCAACAAAGGATGGTTGATTCGTTTGTGGAGCCTTCTAGACACAATTTTATGTCATCGGTAGACGCATATGGTGATTCACTAGGAATTGTAACACAAGAGTCATACAACGAACCTATAAGCCATAACTCGTTTGTTGAGTCACACATTATCATCATGAAGCACCGACGTTCATCGACGAGATTGCGAAGGGCACTAGGTAAAGGAAATTGAAAAAAAGGTGGCAAAAACAATGGAACAGGCACTAACGTTACCTTTACTGCCTGTAGTACAATTTAACCTATTCAAGCACTACCAACAGTTCATTCCACCTTGCTTCCATCCATACCTAAGTCACATACAAGATTTACAGGGCGATGGTAATTGTGGGTTTCGAGTTATAGCGGTTTGCTTGTCGCGTCATGAGATGGAGTGGCCGTTAATACGGCGGGAGCTTCTAGGTGAGTGCAACCAGTACCAAGACGTGTGGAATACAATAAATTCAGTTGAGTTTCTGTTAGTTCGAAACTCCTTGGATTGGAATGGTATAGAGTTTGCACCGGGTCATAAGTGGCTAATAATGCCTTTCACGTGGGTCATGATAGCTAACCGGTGGAATGTCATTTGTCACTTATTAAGCGACGTCGGTTGTACTACGTTTTTTCCATTTTGACAACAGCCGAACAGAGTGTTCATCATCAAACCGTTATGCTTGTACATGTTAACAAGAGCCATTTTATTCACCTCAAGCTAGAAGGGGAACATCCAATGCCTACCCCGTCAGGATACTTGCGACAACCGACACGACATACATCAGCAGTGAGTTGGGAAAACTTTAGCAAGGAATGTATAATTCTATATCAGAAGATCGTTGATAAATACAAGACGACGGAATTCGTGGATTTAGGTTGGCTATGAATTTGAAATATTATTTATTGTTTCAACAATTTGTAATGATGAAAAGTTTGAGTTAAGGTGACCAGTTAATAAGCATGAAGCAAAAGCAAAATAAACTTGATCTTATTTCATGTTCCGACAATTTGTAATGATGAAAAGTTTAAATTAAGGTGACCATTTGACATAAAGCAAAAAAGTAAAATAAGCTTGATCAAGTGATATATATGGCTTATTCCTCCTACAGATTCATTTTATCAGGATTCGTCCATGTATTGTCGGTAATGTGAGAGAGAGAGAGAGAGAGAGAGAGAAGGTTTCGGCAGGTCGAGTGATATACATGGCTCATTCCTCCAATGGATTCGTTTTTCAGTTTCCTGGTATGTTTGTAGTGGCCGAAGATGGTTGCAGACCTAGAAACTAGAAGGAAATGGTGGGTCGGGATTAGTTGATTTTGTTTTGGGGTGGTGGGGCCATAACTTTATACATTTTTTTGTTTTAAAAATGATTTAAATAATCTTTTGCCATTCTTATTTAAATAATCTTTTAGAATTATTATTATTATTATTTTTCTATTTTTTTGTTTTAAAACTAATTTAAATAATCTTTTGGTATTGTTATTATTTTTCATTACAAAAGAACTATAGCAAGGGACAGTTAGATTTATATATAGGTTTGACTAAATTGTAATTTTACCCCATGTGATTAGGAGCGACTGACACTCTTACTCCCCATTTCTAAAAAATTGCTGTCTTAACCCCCAATATTTTCTGATTATATCAATGTACCCATCTCAACGTCAAAAGACGTTTTTGCCCTTGATAATAAAAAAGAATTAAAAGTAAATGACACATTTACACCATGTGCTTTACCTCCGCAAACACGTTTACACCCTGTTTTATTATAGTGTCTACTTCGGCGATGTTCTGACCACTTTGGTCATATTCAGACTATCGGAGCACTTAACTCCGGCGACTTTCCGGTTTTGCACTTGTATTGACACCATCACACTCACTCAGAATTTGGGTTACGTTCTCGAAGCTCGGTTAATTCAATATCCAAGTGTAAAATTGGGTCATCTTCTGATAAGGAAGAATTGGATAATGGGATCATAGTGGAGCCAACAGGTGAGTCATTGCAGCAATCTTGTCATGTTAATGGCGTTATCGAAGAGGCAAATCTTCTCATGTTAATGACAGTTACACCATTGCAGCAATCTTGTCATTGCAAGACTCGTTTTTCTGGTAGAATTACAAGGTCTAGAAGTTCAAGGCTACAAACTAGTGGAATAAACAAGTCTTCAAAACCGGGCACGTCTATTTCTCGCAATCCAAAATTTCGAGGTGCACTTTCTCATTTTGTTGATGATTTAACGCATGAACATAATATATCCGACAAGTTATCAGATGCAGCCAACACTTCTCAGATGTTAGTGATATAAATGTGGAGACACAAGCTATTGGGAACGAGTGATAAAGATGGATGTAGTGGTAGGAATACGTTTCTCTGGTGGTCGGAATATCGCCGGAGTGGTCGGAACATTGCCGGAGAAGACACTTTAATAAAATAGGGTGTAAACGTGTCAGCGTAGGTAAAACAAAGGGGGTAAAATTGAAGTTTACTATATAAATATGGGTAAGATTTTCAAAATGCTCTTTTGGTATGGTTACAGTTTTACCCCTCAGGAGAGTACATTGATGCAATTAGAAAACGCCAGGGGTAATTTGGGTATTGTTGATGTAACAAACATTGGTCATGTATGAAGCCCAATGGTGATTGATATTGATAGGATTCTATGTGTGACAACCCAAAATTTCGATCCACTAACATAAATCATCCGACAACTTTAATCGGTTCATGTAAGTTCATTTAATGTGTGTTGAATGTTAAAGAAAGTTGATGCTCCATGTGTGTATCTCAGCCAACTATATAATTACGACCCATGTGCTGATTGAGGTCCAATGAAATTGCACTCTACACAAGGTTGTTGGCCCAAACAATGAACGGTATTTATTGTTAGTTGAGTCAGCCCATGTTCGGTCCATTTAATACAAGAGTTGGGGCAGTCCACTTATTTCTCTACTCTATCCAACATAACTTACACAAATTAATCGAAATCACATGTTGTGTCACCATATCACGTGAAGATTGATATCTCAATTGCAAAGCCATGTGCTGAGAATTTATGTGGCCCAATGCTAGATATCTATAACAAGATCTTGGCCCAATCACTGTTTATAGGATCCGACATAATTATTGCGAGTAGAGTTTTGCCAAATGAGTTGTTTTGTCATCACCACTAACCCGGCAAAACATAAGTGACTTTCGTCACCTCGGCCCAACATAACTCGCGGCCCAGTTGTGGATGTTTTAACCTCTATATCCGTCAAACGTAAACTAAAACCCTAGACTCCCTCTAGACGCACGACGACAGTAGACTTCCCCCCTGTCGAAGTCTCTCTCTTAGAGATCATTCCTTTGCGCCTAGCTCTATGCATCGCCGGTTAGTAAATAACATCTCGGTTCTTTTCTTATGTGTATATTTGTGTGATTATTGGTGTTGATTTGCTCGTACACTTTGCTTAACCACATGATTGGAATTATTATAATGATAGTCGTTGGTTTCGGATTACTGTGTGTATTAGACGTGACGTAATGTTTTGTGTGTACAAACCGATTGATCTATTTATCTGTGTATGAACTGGGGTTTTTGCTAGACATCATTCTGGGTATAACTCGAATTTCCAAGATTTCTATTTCGCATTTATTGCACGTTCTTGTGTTGTTAGTTGATTATTTGCACAAGTAATTAGCTATAGAACTGTAACGTTTTGATACAATGAAGTGTATTGTGTGATTGTGCATGGTTATGTGTTAATTGTGAAAGACTTGTCAAATATGTGAACTTGGTGGTGAAACTGTGAAATTGATGTGAGATGGTGTGCTTGTGTAAGATTTAGTAATTCAGGGTGTGTAGAGCAATTAGTGAAAACTAAACCATACTTAAACCTAATTCCTTGTTCACTAATCAATTTTTCACAAGAATCAAAGTACTGTATCCTCTAATCCCCTAGCAATCATCATCAAATCATTGGCAAGACATTCATCACTTTTGTTTCTACATTTTCTCTAGAATCAACACAAGGTAAATAATTTATGTTTATTGATTGCTTGATTACTATTAATTCTTGATTCTTGTAATTCTTGGTGAAACCCTAATTCTTCATATAAGTATCCTGTGATTTTGATTTGATTCTGAGTATTATGATGATGATGTTGATTAGTGAATGATCATTTACATGATGTTAAGATACAACGAATGTTAGAATGATTGCCTGATGATTGATTGCCGCTCTGCGAAGTGTATGAATTAGGGTTTTGATAATATAGAACGTAACTGATTTGATCCTCTTGATTCTGTGAAAAAGGTTGGAATTCACGTATTGTTAATGTCTGAGTTTGTAACCCTAATGTGTATAATAGTCTGAGTTTTAATAATGCATTAAGGATCCGAGTTTCCTACTTGACATGTATGTCCGAGTTTAATGTGATTAATTGTTGTCCGAGCTTTTGATCCTAACCTTTTGGTCCGACTTTTATAAAGGGGAAACCCCCCACACTTGGTCCGAGTTTGCAATGCTTGATCATGTCCGAGTTTCACACTTGTAAGGTTGTCCGACTTTGTGCAAATGGGGGATTAGATGTCCGAGTTTCTTTGCCATAATGTGATGTCCGAGTTTCAACCCCCCCCCCACACCCTAGTCCGACATTGATAAGGGAAATTAAGGTCCGACTTTAATTATGTTATGTTATCCGAGTTTAATTCACCAAACATGGTCCGAGTTTGGGGAGGCTTCCCCATGGTCCGATCTTTTAAACCCCTACACCCCACGACCTTGTGAAAGAGTTTCCTTAGGTCCGAGTTTATAAACTTGTAAGTGGTCCGACTTTTGAACAGGGGAAACCCCCCCCCCCCAGACCTTTGTCTGAGTTTTGCAAAGGGCAAGGCCCTGTCTGATGTTGTGTAATGATTAATTTGAAACAACGAGCTGCATGTTAAATAATGTTAATTTTGTTAAGCTGTGACTTCCTTAAACATGTGAAATTATTAACACTGCTAACAGTGGCCACTAGATTTATATCCACGCAAGATTTAAACCGTAAAATCAGAGACGCTACGCATGAATTATGTGAATAGGATTGACTGCTTACATGATGTATGATTCTATGTAAATGATTGTATGATATTGAATGCAACTGTATGATTCCACATGCGTGAACATCTTATGTAATATCATCGTGTACACAATAAACACACAAAGCACCGTTGCTTGAATATCGAGGATTGTAAACCCTAATTGAATGAATCATGTGCAATAGATCCTAGGTCGTGTGTAACGGACTTAGACGATTAACAAACCCTAGAAGCAATAACATACCGAGCAAACCAAGGTGAGTTCACACAGCCAAGGCATGGGATTCCCAGGGTGGGAATGGGATTGGATTACTTTATTGTACGTACTCAGTTGATAGAACCTAACGATAAGGATACGACTAGACTAGTAACACTTATTGAACTGATCTTCGCACACCTGCCAAGGGTTGGCCGCGATATTATGACTGACTTCGCACACCTGCCTTTGGAAGGCCGCGAACTGTAATTTACTAATCTTCGCACACCTGCCTGGTAGGGCCGCGATACAGGTAAACCTAGTCTAGAATACTCGGGATGAACATCCCCTAATATCTTCGCATACCTGCCTGGGAGGCCGCGATGGAAACTAAGACGTTACATGACATAACGAACGAACATACTACTACTCACGCTATACTATTACTGAACTGTTAACTGTGAACTCGCTCAACTAGTTGTTGATCCTCTGTTACATGCCTTGCAGGTCGTTAGATACATGGAGCTTGCACAGGGAGGAGCAGGTCGTTGTGGAGCATGGATCGTGGATGCCATGTTAAAACATTTAAACATTTGAACTTATATTACACATTGGGTTTTCTTGCTTATGCTTCCGCTATACTTTGAAACTATGATTATGTTTTGAACACCTATCGTATTGAATGATTTGGTTTACATTTATTGTACTTGATATTAATTACATGTTCGATATGATTGGTGGCTTGATCCTGGTCAGTCACGCTCCCAAGCGGTGATACTCCGCGTGTGGATTTTGGGGGGTGTGACAGATTGGTATCAGAGCCATTGGTTATAGAGAACTTGGTTTTAATATGGGGAAAACGTTTTTATTAAAACCAGACTATAACCAGAACAGTGCTCTCGACGATCCACAACGACGCTTCGCTCCACGTGCAAGACTCGACATACTAGGTAATAAGGTTTATGTTTATTACCTGCTTGCTAGAACTGCATAGAACTTTGCTCGTAGTATGCTTACACTACTCTGCTCACTACTTGTTATTGCTTGAGAACACTTATGTGCTTACACTCTTCTGTCATCGCACTATCGCGAACCATTCATACTTACGCTACCTTTACTGTTCGATCATGTCTGGACGAGTTAACATGACTCAAGCCTAGCTGACGGCTCTCATTAACGAGTTAACAGGAGGTATAACCTGCTATTCTAGACCTATCCTAGGATGTTAGATCCTACTCTCGTGACCCAACTCTCGCGCTTGACCTTGACCTATCTTTCTCGCGCAACGGGTCGGAACGCACAACAACCTGTCTGCACATTCAAGAACTTCATGGACTGTCGTCCAAGCTCATTCAGTGGCACCGAGGGGGCAGTGGGACTCCTCCATTGGTTTGAGAAGCTAGAATCTGTGTTCGAAATGTGTGAATGCCCTGAGGCTCGCAGGGTCAAGTACACCACTGGCACTTTGGAAGGAATCGCGTTGACTTGGTGGAACGCGCAAGTACAGATCCTAGGGTTGGCAGCTGCTAACGCCACCCCTTGGAATGATTTCAAGGAATTGATAAAAAGGGAGTATTGCACTCGTGAAGGCATTCACAAGCTGGAAGATGAACTGTATCACTTGAAAATGGTTGGGTCAGAGATCGAAGCCTATACCAAACGGTCGAATGAACTGGCCGTGCTATGCCCAACTATGGTGGACCCTCCAGTGAAACGTATTGAGTTATATCTCAAGGGTTTAGCGCCAGAGATCCATAGCCATGTGACATCGGCTAATCTTGATAATATCCAGGCTATTCAGCGCCTTGCTCATCGTATTACAGATCAGGCAGTGGACCAGAACAGGCTGCCAAAACGTGTCAAGGCTACCACTACTGCTGTCACTACTTCTACTACTCCCAGTGACAACAAGAGGAAATGGGAGGGGGATTCCAGCAAGGGATCAGTTTCTGTTCAGTCTCAGCAGCGCAAGACAAATGACTACCAGAATTCGAGTCAGCAATCATCTGGCAGTCAGGGGCAGGGTGGATATCGGGGAATTCACCCACTGTGTAATAAGTGCAGCAGACACCACAGCGGAAGATGTCCCAGGGAACGTTGTCAAAGATGCCTCAAGATGGGTCATGAGGCTAAGGATTGTAGAAGCTCTCGACCTGCAAACCAGGATCAGCAACTTCCGCCACCAGTTCCTCAGAACCCACAGCAGCAGCAACCACAGCGTGGAAACTGGGGATGTTTCCAGTGTGGGGCAGAAGGTCATTACAAACGCGATTGGCCTCAGTTGAACCAGAATCAGAACCACAACAATAACCAGGGCAACGGGAACAACAACAACAACGGGGGAAACAACAACAACAATGGCAACGAGGCAAGAGGTCGAGTTTTCGTGTTAGGACGAGGAGACGCAATGAACGATATTTGAACTTATAACTTATTTTGGGTTTTCATTATTATGTCTACGCTACTCAAACAAAGTTTGGCTCGAACATTAATCGTATTGGGTTTTATGAATTATTTTACCTATTATATTTTATGTTTGATATGATGGATGGATTGATATTATTGAACGCACCTGCCGTATTTATGGACCTTACGAACAGGGTGTGCAAACCCTATCTTGACAAGTTCGTCAGTGTCTTCATCGACGACATTCTGATCTACTCCAAGAGTCAGGAGGAGCACGAGCAGCACTTACGTCTCATCTTGGAACTTCTTCGAAAGGAGCAACTGTACGCAAAGTTTTCTAAATGCGACTTCTGGCTTCGTGAAGTCCACTTCTTAGGCCATGTGGTGAATAGGGATGGGATTCATGTTGATCCATCCAAGGTAGATTCGATCAGAAACTGGCCTGCACCGCGTACACCGACGGAAATACGCCAATTCTTGGGTTTGGCGGGGTATTACGGACGATTCATTAAAGACTTTTCGAAGATCGTGCAGCCGCTTACTATGCTGACACAGAAGGGTGTCACCTACCGATGGGGCAACACGCAGGAAACTGCTTTCCAGCACCTAAAGGATAGACTTTGCAGTGCACTTATCCTCTCATTGCCAGAGGGCATAGATGACTTCGTGGTTGATTGTGACGCATCCATCCAGGGTCTTGGATGTGTGTTAATGCAGCGCGACAAGGTTATTGCTTACGCTTCACGCCAACTTAAGATACATGAACGGAACTACACGACGCACGACTTAGAGCTGGGAGCTGTTGTTTTCACGCTTAAGATATGGCGACACTACCTGTACGGTACCAGGTGCACGATTTACACCGATCACAGGAGTCTCGAGCATATTCTTAAGCAAAAGGATTTGAACATGCGTCAACGAAGATGGGTTGAACTACTGAACGACTACGAATGTGCCATCAAGTATCATCCAGGCAAGGCCAATGTTGTGGCCGACGCGCTCAGTCGAAAGGACACCTTACCTAAGCGCGTGCGAGCGCTACAGCTTACTATTCAGTCCAGTCTTCCCGCACAGATACGAGCTGCTCAGATAGAAGCATTGAAACCCGAAAATGTCATGGCTGAAGCCTTACGCGGTTCAAGGCAACGAATGGAACAAAAGGAAGACGGCGCCTACTATGTAACGGGGCGTATTTGGGTCCCACTTTATGGCGGTTTACGAGAGCTTGTGATGGACGAAGCACACAGGTCTCGCTACTCGGTACATCCAGGGCCGGACAAAATGCAGCACGACATCAGAACTACTTATTGGTGGCCTAGCATGAAGGCCCACATCGCCACCTATGTTGGCAAGTGCTTGACCTGTGCAAGAGTCAAGGTTGAATATCAGAAACCCGCAGGTCTACTCCAACAACCCAGGATACCTCAGTGGAAATGGGAAGAAATTTCCATGGATTTCGTTACAGGCCTACCTAGATCCCAGCGTGGGAATGACACGATATGGGTGATCGTGGATCGACTCACCAAGTCTGCACACTTCCTGGCTATAAAGGAAACGGATAAGTTCTCTACTCTCGCAGACATCTATCTTAAAGAAGTTGTTTCGAGGCACGGGGTGCCCACCTCCATTATTTCGGATCGGGATGCACGATTCACGTCAGAGCTATGGCAAGCGATGCACAAATCTTTCGGCTCACGATTAGACATGAGCACAGCATATCATCCTCAGACGGATGGGCAGTCTGAGCGAACAATCCAAACTCTTGAAGACATGCTTCGTGCATGTGTTATCGATTTCGGCAACGGCTGGGAAAAGCATCTCCCTTTGGTGGAGTTCTCATACAATAACAGTTATCACACCAGCATACAAGCCGCTCCATTCGAGGCATTGTACGGGCGTAAATGTCGGTCACCTCTCTGTTGGGCAGAGGTAGGGGATAGTCAGATTACGGGTCCAGAGGTTGTAGTGGACGCCACAGAAAAGATTGCACAAATACGACAACGCATGGCGGCAGCACGCGACCGTCAGAAAGCCTACGCGGATAAGCGTAAAAAGCCATCGGAATTTCAGGTCGGGGACCGGGTATTACTTAAAGTCTCACCCTGGAAGGGTGTGGTTCGTTTTGGCAAACGAGGCAAACTCAATCCGCGGTATGTCGGACCATTCGAGATTATAGAAAGAATAGGCCCAGTAGCCTACAGATTGAACCTACCAGCTGAACTCGGTGCAGTTCACAATGTTTTTCACGTGTCTAATCTGAAGAAGTGCCTGTCAGATGAGACCCTTATCATTCCTTTTAAGGAACTCACTATCGATGAGCGGTTGCAGTTCGTCGAGGAGCCAGTTGAAATCACGGACCGGGATGTTAAGGTCCTCAAACACAAGAGAATCCCTCTTGTCCGAGTTCGTTGGAACTCCCGACGTGGCCCAGAGTACACCTGGGAACGCGAAGACCAAATGAAAGAAAAGTACCCCCAGTTATTCAGAACCAATACATCCACTACTGAGGCTGAAGCTACTACTACTGAATTTCGGGACGAAATTCCAAATCAACGGGGGGATGATGTGACACCCCAGGAAAACCAGTGAACGATACAACTTACCTAGCTTCCTCAGTGAGTGCGTACCAAATTTCGGGACGAAATTTCTTTTAAGTTGGGGATAATGTGACAACTCGAATTTCCAAGATTTCTATTTCGCATTTATTGCACGTTCTTGTGTTGTTAGTTGATTATTTGCACAAGTAATTAGCTATAGAACTGTAACGTTTTGATACAATGAAGTGTATTGTGTGATTGTGCATGGTTATGTGTTAATTGTGAAAGACTTGTCAAATATGTGAACTTGGTGGTGAAACTGTGAAATTGATGTGAGATGGTGTGCTTGTGTAAGATTTAGTAATTCAGGGTGTGTAGAGCAATTAGTGAAAACTAAACCATACTTAAACCTAATTCCTTGTTCACTAATCATTTTTTCACAAGAATCAAAGTACTGTATCCTCTAATCCCCTAGCAATCATCATCAAATCATTGGCAAGACATTCATCACTTTTGTTCTACATTTTCTCTAGAATCAACACAAGGTAAATAATTTATGTTTATTGATTGCTTGATTACTATTAATTCTTGATTCTTGTAATTCTTGGTGAAACCCTAATTCTTCATATAAGTATCCTGTGATTTTGATTTGATTCTGAGTATTATGATGATGATGTTGATTAGTGAATGATCATTTACATGATGTTAAGATACAAGGAATGTTAGAATGATTGCCTGATGATTGATTGCCGCTCTGCGAAGTGTATGAATTAGGGTTTTGATAATATAGAACGTAACTGATTTGATCCTCTTGATTCTGTGAAAAAAGGTTGGAATTCACGTATTGTTAATGTCTGAGTTTGTAACCCTAATGTGTATAATAGTCTGAGTTTTAATAATGCGTTAAGGATCCGAGTTTCCTACTTGACATGTATGTCCGAGTTTAATGTGATTAATTGTTGTCCGAGCTTTTGATCCTAACCTTTTGGTCCGACTTTTATAAAGGGGAAACCCCCCACACTTGGTCCGAGTTTGCAATGCTTGATCATGTCCGAGTTTCACACTTGTAAGGTTGTCCGACTTTGTGCAAATGGGGGATTAGATGTCCGAGTTTCTTTGCCATAATGTGATGTCCGAGTTTCAACCCCCCCCCCCACACCCTAGTCCGACTTTGATAAGGGAAATTAAGGTCCGACTTTAATTATGTTATGTTATCCGAGTTTAAATCACCAAACATGGTCCGAGTTTGGGGAGGCTTCCCCATGGTCCGATCTTTTAAACCCCTACACCCCAAGTCCGACCTTGTGAAAGAGTTTCCTTAGGTCCGAGTTTATAAACTTGTAAGTGGTCCGACTTTTGAACAGGGGAAACCCCCCCCCCCACACCTTTGTCTGAGTTTTGCAAAGGGCAAGGCCCTGTCTGATGTTGTGTAATGATTAATTTGAAACAACGAGCTGCATGTTAAATAATGTTAATTCTGTTAAGCTGTGACTTCCTTAAACATGTGAAATTATTAACACTGCTAACAGTGGCCACTAGATTTATATCCACGCAAGATTTAAACCGTAAAATCAGAGACGCTACGCATGAATTATGTGAATAGGATTGACTGCTTACATGATGTATGATTCTATGTAAATGATTGTATGATATTGAATGCAACTGTATGATTCCACATGCGTGAACATCTTATGTAATATCATCGTGTACACAATAAACACACAAAGCACCGTTGCTTGAATATCGAGGATTGTAAACCCTAATTGAATGAATCATGTGCAATACATCCTAGGTCGTGTGTAACGGACTTAGACGATTAACAAACCCTAGAAGCAATAACATACCGAGCAAACCAAGGTGAGTTCACACAGCCAAGGCATGGGATTCCCAGGGTGGGAATGGGATTGGATTACTTTATTGTACGTACTCAGTTGATAGAACCTAAAGATAAGGATACGACTAGACTAGTAACACTTATTGAACTGATCTTCGCACACCTGCCAAGGGTTGGCCGCGATATTATGACTGACTTCGCACACCTGCCTTTGGAAGGCCGCGAACTGTAATTTACTAATTTTCGCACACCTGCCTGGTAGGGCCGCGATACAGGTAAACCTAGTCTAGAATACTCGGGATGAACATCCCCTAATATCTTCGCATACCTGCCTGGGAGGCCGCGATGGAAACTAACACGTTACATGACATTACGAACGAACATACTACTACTCACGCTATACTATTACTGAACTGTTAACTGTGAACTCGCTCAACTAGTTGTTGATCCTCTGTTACATGCCTTGCAGGTCGTTAGATACACGGAGCTTGCACAGGGAGGAGCAGGTCGTTGTGGAGCATGGATCGTGGATGCCATGTTAAAACATTTAAACATTTGAACTTATATTACACATTGGGTTTTCTTGCTTATGCTTCCGCTATACTTTGAAACTATGATTATGTTTTGAACACCTATCGTATTGAATGATTTGGTTTACATTTATTGTACTTGATATTAATTACATGTTCGATATGATTGGTGGCTTGATCCTGGTCAGTCACGCTCCCAAGCGGTGATACTCCGCGTGTGGATTTTGGGGGGTGTGACAGATTGGTATCAGAGCCATTGGTTATAGAGAACTTGGTTTTAAAATGGGGAAAACGTTTTTATTAAAACCAGACTATAACCACAACAGTGCTCTCGACGATCCACAACGACGCTTCGCTCCACGTGCAAGACTCGACATACTAGGTAATAAGGTTTATGTTTATTACCTGCTTGCTAGAACTGCATAGAACTTTGCTCGTAGTATGCTTACACTACTCTGCTCCCTACTTGTTATTGCTTGAGAACACTTATGTGCTTACACTCTTCTGTCATCGCACTATCGCGAACCATTCATACTTACGCTACCTTTACTGTTCGATCATGTCTGGACGAGTTAACATGACTCAAGCCTAGCTGACGGCTCTCATTAACGAACAAGTTGCTGCGGCACTTGCAGCCGCACAAGCAGGAGGTATAACCTGCTATTCTAGACCTATCCTAGGATGTTAGATCCTACTCTCGTGACCCAACTCTCACGCTTGACCTTGACCTATCTTTCTCGTGCAACGGGTCGGAACGCACAGCAACCTGTCTGCACATTCAAGAACTTCATGGACTGTCGTCCAAGCTCATTCAGTGGCACCGAGGGGGCAGTGGGACTCCTCCATTGGTTTGAGAAGCTAGAATCTGTGTTCGAAATGTGTGAATGCCCTGAGGCTCGCAGGGTCAAGTACGCCACTGGCACTTTGGAAGGAATCGCGTTGACTTGGTGGAACGCGCAAGTACAGATCCTAGGGTTGGCAGCTGCTAACGCCACCCCTTGGAATGATTTCAAGGAATTGATAAAAAGGGAGTATTGCACTCGTGAAGGCATTCACAAGCTGGAAGATGAACTGTATCACTTGAAAATGGTTGGGTCGGAGATCGAAGCCTATACCAAACGGTCGAATGAACTGGCCGTGCTATGCCCAACTATGGTGGACCCTCCAGTGAAACGTATTGAGTTATATCTCAAGGGTTTAGCGCCAGAGATCCAGAGCCATGTGACATCGGCTAATCTTGATAATATCCAGGCTATTCAGCGCCTTGCTCATCGTATTACAGATCAGGCAGTGGACCAGAACAGGCTGCCAAAACGTGTCAAGGCTACCACTACTGCTGTCACTACTTCTACTACTCCCAGTGACAACAAGAGGAAATGGGAGGGGGATTCCAGCAAGGGATCAGTTTCTGTTCAGTCTCAGCAGCGCAAGACAAATGACTACCAGAATTCGAGTCAGCAATCATCTGGCAGTCAGGGGCAGGGTGGATATCGGGGAATTCACCCACTGTGTAATAAGTGCAGCAGACACCACAGCGGAAGATGTCGCAGGGAACGTTGTCAAAGATGCCTCAAGATGGGTCATGAGGCTAAGGATTGTAGAAGCTCTCGACCTGCAAACCAGGATCAGCAACTTCCGCCACCAGTTCCTCAAAACCCACAGCTGCAGCAACCACAGCGTGGAAACCGGGGATGTTTCCAGTGTGGGGCAGAAGGTCATTACAAACGTGATTGCCCTCAGTTGAACCAGAATCAGAACCACAACAATAACCAGGGCAACGGGAACAACAACAACAACGGGGGAAACAACAACAACAATGGCAACGAGGCAAGAGGTCGAGTTTTCGTGTTAGGACGAGGAGACGCAATGAACGATATTTGAACTTATAACTTATTTTGGGTTTTCATTATTATGTCTACGCTACTCAAACAAAGTTTGGCTCGAACATTAATCGTATTGGGTTTTATGAATTATTTTACCTACTATATTTTATGTTTGATATGATGGATGGTTTGATATTATTGAACGCACCTGCCGTATTTATGGACCTTACGAACAGGGTGTGCAAACCCTATCTTGACAAGTTCATCAGTGTCTTCATCGACGACATTCTGATCTACTCCAAGAGTCAGGAGGAGCACGAGCAGCACTTACGTCTCATCTTGGAACTTCTTCGAAAGGAGCAACTGTACGCAAAGTTTTCTAAATGCGACTTCTGGCTTCGTGAAGTCCACTTCTTAGGCCATGTGGTGAATAGGGATGGGATTCATGTTGATCCATCCAAGGTAGATTCGATCAGAAACTGGCCTGCATCGCGTACACCGACGGAAATACGCCAATTCTTGGGTTTGGCGGGGTATTACGGATGATTCATTAAAGACTTTTCGAAGATCGCGCAGCCGCTTACTATGCTGACACAGAAGGGTGTCACCTACCGATGGGGCAACACGCAGGAAACTGCTTTCCAGCACCTAAAGGATAGACTTTGCAGTGCACTTATCCTCTCATTGCCAGAGGGCATAGATGACTTCGTGGTTGATTGTGACGCATCCATCCAGGGTCTTGGATGTGTGTTAATGCAGCGCGACAAGGTTATTGCTTACGCTTCACGCCAACTTAAGATACATGAACGGAACTACACGACGCACGACTTAGAGCTGGGAGCTGTTGTTTTCGCGCTTAAGATATGGCGACACTACCTGTACGGTACCAGGTGCACGATTTACACCGATCACAGGAGTCTCGAGCATATTCTTAAGCAAAGGGATTTGAACATGCGTCAACGAAGATGGGTTGAACTACTGAACGACTACGAATGTGCCATCAAGTATCATCCAGGCAAGGCCAATGTTGTGGCCGACGCGCTCAGTCGAAAGGACACCTTACCTAAGCGCGTGCGAGCGCTACAGCTTACTATTCAGTCCAGTCTTCCCGCACAGATACGAGCTGCTCAGATAGAAGCATTGAAACCCGAAAACGTCATGGCTGAAGCCTTACGCGGTTCAAGGCAACGAATGGAACAAAAGGAAGACGGCGCCTACTATGTAACGGGGCGTATTTGGGTCCCACTTTATGGCGGTTTACGAGAGCTTCTGATGGACGAAGCACACAGGTCTCGCTACTCGGTACATCCAGGGCCGGACAAAATGTACCACGACATCAGAACTACTTATTGGTGGCCTAGCATGAAGGCCCACATCGCCACCTATGTTGGCAAGTGCTTGACCTGTGCAAGAGTCAAGGTTGAATATCAGAAACCCGCAGGTCTACTCCAACAACCCAGGATACCTCAGTGGAAATGGGAAGAAATTTCCATGGATTTCGTTACAGGCCTACCTAGATCCCAGCGTGGGAATGACACGATATGGGTGATCGTGGATCGACTCACCAAGTCTGCACACTTCCTGGCTATAAAGGAAACGGATAAGTTCTCCACTCTCGCAGACATCTATCTTAAAGAAGTTGTTTCGAGGCACGGGGTGCCCACCTCCATTATTTCGGATCGGGATGCACGATTCACGTCAGAGCTATGGCAAGCGATGCACAAATCTTTCGGCTCACGATTAGACATGAGCACAGCATATCATCCTCAGACGGATGGGCAGTCTGAGCGAACAATCCAAACTCTTGAAGACATGCTTCGTGCATGTGTTATCGATTTCAGCAACGGCTGGGAAAAGCATCTCCCTTTGGTGGAGTTCTCATACAATAACAGTTATCACACCAGCATACAAGCCACTCCATTCAAGGCATTGTACGGGCGTAAATGCCGGTCACCTCTCTGTTGGGCAGAGGTGGGGGATAGTCAGATTACGGGTCCAGAGGTTGTAGTGGACGCCACAGAAAAGATTGCACAAATACGACAACGCATGGCGGCAGCACGCGACCGTCAGAAAGCCTACGCGGATAAGTGTAAAAAGCCATTGTAATTTCAGGTCGGGGACCGGGTATTACTTAAAGTCTCACCCTGGAAGGGTGTGGGTCGTTTTGGCAAACGAGGCAAACTCAATCCGCGGTATGTCGGACCATTCGAGATTATAGAAAGAATAGGCCCAGTAGCCTACAGATTGAACCTACCAGCTGAACTCGGTGCAGTTCACAATGTTTTTCACGTGTCTAATCTGAAGAAGTGCCTGTCAGATGAGACCCTTATCATTCCTTTTAAGGAACTCACTATCGATGAGCGGTTGCAGTTCGTCGAGGAGCCAGTTGAAATCACGGACCGGGATGTTAAGGTCCTCAAACACAAGAGAATCCCTCTTGTCCGAGTTCGTTGGAACTCCCGACGTGGCCCAGAGTACACCTGGGAACGCGAAGACCAAATGAAAGAAAAGTACCCCCAGTTATTCAGAACCAATACATCCACTACTGAGGCTGAAGCTACTACTACTGAATTTCGGGACGAAATTCCAAATCAACGGGGGGATGATGTGACACCCCAGGAAAACCAGTGAACGATACAACTTACCTAGCTTCCTCAGTGAGTGCGTACCAAATTTCGGGACGAAATTTCTTTTAAGTTGGGGATAATGTGACAACTCGAATTTCCAAGATTTCTATTTCGCATTTATTGCACGTTCTTGTGTTGTTAGTTGATTATTTGCACTAGTAATTAGCTATAGAACTGTAACGTTTTGATACAATGAAGTGTATTGTGTGATTGTGCATGGTTATGTCTTAATTGTGAAAGACTTGTCAAATATGTGAACTTGGTGGTGAAACTGTGAAATTGATGTGAGATGGTGTGCTTGTGTAAGATTTAGTAATTCAGGGTGTGTAGAGCAATTAGTGAAAACTAAACCATACTTAAACCTAATTCCTTGTTCACTAATCATTTTTTCACAAGAATCAAAGTACTGTATCCTCTAATCCCCTAGCAATCATCATCAAATCATTGGCAAGACATTCATCACTTTTGTTCTACATTTTCTCTAGAATCAACACAAGGTAAATAATTTATGTTTATTGATTGCTTGATTACTATTAATTCTTGATTCTTGTAATTCTTGGTGAAACCCTAATTCTTCATATAAGTATCCTGTGATTTTGATTTGATTCTGAGTATTATGATGATGATGTTGATTAGTGAATGATCATTTACATGATGTTAAGATACAAGGAATGTTAGAATGATTGCCTGATGATTGATTGCCGCTCTGCGAAGTGTATGAATTAGGGTTTTGATAATATAGAACGTAACTGATTTGATCCTCTTGATTCTGTGAAAAAGGTTGGAATTCACGTATTGTTAATGTCTGAGTTTGTAACCCTAATGTGTATAATAGTCTGAGTTTTAATAATGCATTAAGGATCCGAGTTTCCTACTTGACATGTATGTCCGAGTTTAATGTGATTAATTGTTGTCCGAGCTTTTGATCCTAACCTTTTGGTCCGACTTTTATAAAGGGGAAACCCCCCACACTTGGTCCGAGTTTGCAATGCTTGATCATGTCCGAGTTTCACACTTGTAAGGTTGTCCGACTTTGTGCAAATGGGGGATTAGATGTCCGAGTTTCTTTGCCATAATGTGATGTCCGAGTTTCAACCCCCCCCCACACCCTAGTCCGACTTTGATAAGGGAAATTAAGGTCCGACTTTAATTATGTTATGTTATCCGAGTTTAATTCACCAAACATGGTCCGAGTTTGGGGAGGCTTCCCCATGGTCCGATCTTTTAAACCCCTACACCCCAAGTCCGACCTTGTGAAAGAGTTTCCTTAGGTCCGAGTTTATAAACTTGTAAGTGGTCCGACTTTTGAACAGGGGAAACCCCCCCCCCCAGACCTTTGTCTGAGTTTTGCAAAGGGCAAGGCCCTGTCTGATGTTGTGTAATGATTAATTTGAAACAACGAGCTGCATGTTAAATAATGTTAATTTTGTTAAGCTGTGACTTCCTTAAACATGTGAAATTATTAACACTGCTAACAGTGGCCACTAGATTTATATCGACGCAAGATTTAAACCGTAAAATCAGAGACGCTACGCATGAATTATGTGAATAGGATTGACTGCTTACATGATGTATGATTCTATGTAAATGATTGTATGATATTGAATGCAACTGTATGATTCCACATGCGTGAACATCTTATGTAATATCATCGTGTACACAATAAACACACAAAGCACCGTTGCTTGAATATCGAGGATTGTAAACCCTAATTGAATGAATCATGTGCAATACATCCTAGGTCGTGTGTAACGGACTTAGACGATTAACAAACCCTAGAAGCAATAACATACCGAGCAAACCAAGGTGAGTTCACACAGCCAAGGCATGGGATTCCCAGGGTGGGAATGGGATTGGATTACTTTATTGTACGTACTCAGTTGATAGAACCTAACGATAAGGATACGACTAGACTAGTAACACTTATTGAACTGATCTTCGCACACCTGCCAAGGGTTGGCCGCGATATTATGACTGACTTCGCACACCTGCCTTTGGAAGGCCGCGAACTGTAATTTACTAATCTTCGCACACCTGCCTGGTAGGGCCGCGATACAGGTAAACCTAGTCTAGAATACTCGGGATGAACATCCCCTAATATCTTCGCATACCTGCCTGGGAGGCCGCGATGGAAACTAATACGTTACATGACATAACGAACGAACATACTACTACTCACGCTATACTATTACTGAACTGTTAACTGTGAACTCGCTCAACTAGTTGTTGATCCTCTGTTACATGCCTTGCAGGTCGTTAGATACATGGAGCTTACACAGGGAGGAGCAGGTCGTTGTGGAGCATGGATCGTGGATGCCATGTTAAAACATTTAAACATTTGAACTTATATTACACATTGGGTTTTCTTGCTTATGCTTCCGCTATACTTTGAAACTATGATTATGTTTTGAACACCTATCGTATTGAATGATTTGGTTTACATTTATTGTACTTGATATTAATTACATGTTCGATATGATTGGTGGCTTGATCCTGGTCAGTCACGCTCCCAAGCGGTGATACTCCGCGTGTGGATTTTGGAGGGTGTGACAATGGAAGTTAATGGATTGAAGGGAGCACTAGAGTGATTAGCCTGAACAGTTAGCGATAGCATAAGGGAATATTGGCGCGTTAAACGATAAAAATACTAAGTGTCGGATGGTAATCAGATCGGCTGGCAATCCGATCGGATGATCATTCGATCGGATGTCAATCCGTTCGGATGGTCATCCGATCGGATGGCCATTCAGTCAGATTGACATTCGTTTGGGAAGGATGTGTTTGTGTATGATGGCTTTGAAGTTTTCGTTGTAGCATTTTGAAAACAGAGATGTATCCCTACTTTTCAGGTCGTTCGATCGAACTGTCGTTCGATCGGATAGCGATCTGATTGGCAGGACAATTAGTGAGAACAAGTTCACAGCATGATGGTCACTCGATTGGATAGCAATCGGATTGTATGGCAATCCGTTAGAACTGATGGTCTTTGAAAATTATGAAAGTGTTTAAGTGTCGAAGTTCCAAATGTCAACTGATCGGATGGTCATTTGATCGGATGGCAATCCGATCAGACGTCAATCCGTTCAACGTTCAGATATTTTAAAAACTTGAAAATGGTTAAGTGTAGAACCAAGTGCAATCTGATCGGATTGTCGCTCTATCGGATGGCAATCCGATCGGACGACAATCCATCCCATCGAATCTGATCGTCTTGACTTGATTATTTGAAAGTTTTGTGGTTTGTTCGAGACGGTATGATAACGTACTAACAACGGAACCTCGTCAAGTCCCAGGTCACCTGATCGAACTGGAATCACCCTAATCCGATCAGCTGACTGTTCTTTGACGGTTTTTCATGTTTACTTCGAAATCGGTTGTCTCTTTGATAGAAATCAGATCTCAACCGATACTTCACTAAGAAATCAGTAGAAGATCAGAATGAGCTCCGATTCTATCGGTTTTGAGTGCATTGAGTGTAAAAGAGTTGAAGGAAAGTCAGAACCCATCTTTCAATCCTTTTAACCATGAAAATGTTTAGATCTAGGTGAAAATAGTGTGGAAATCTTGTAGATCTGAGTTGTTCTTGGTGGAATGATGCCAAAACTTGAAGTTCATAAGAACTCCATGATGACATCACCCTAGAACACCTCAACTCCGTTGATTTCACGGTTAAAAGTTAAGATTCAAAGGTGAAAATGATGATGAAGTCCGTGTAGATCATAGAAGTACAAGATTTGAGTTGAAAACTTAAAAGAATAGCGAGAAATCGAGAGAAAAAAGGCCTTGAGCGTGCTAGTTGAGTGAGAGAGAGGTGTCACATCACAAGTGATGTGACAGGGGGGTATTAATAGGTTGCCAAAAAGGGAAAGTGAGGTGCAAGTGTCGAATAGCATCTCGATCGGATGGTACTTCGATCGGATGGAAATCCGATTGGATGGCCATTCGATCGAATGGCATTCGATCGAGTGGCTCCGACGGTTGCATTTTGACGTTTCGTTTCACGTGTTGAGCGTTGCGATGCGATAGTATCATCCATTAGTTACACAAATAACCTAACTACTATATCTAAGATACAATCACTATAAATATGTTACGTTTAGCGTTTGCGATTAGATTGCGTTGCGATAGGATTGCGATTGCGATTAAACACCTCAACATAAACATAACATGCACAAGTCACACATAATAGCACACACACGTAAAATAATATCCAGAACACGTAATTCGAGTTAAGAATGCGATTGTGATGCGATTGGAGATAAGTCGATTAGCGATTAAACGTGCGATTAAACGTAGATTTTTAATAGATACTCCACATAATACAACTAAAGCAAAATAAATAATAGAATTCGATTACAAGTCAAGAAGCACAGCCAGTAGTTAAGCAAGGAGTGACGGATCGTAATTAGCAATCTTTTCTTCCTTTGACTTTGACTTTGACTTGTACTTTGACTTTCCAAAAAGCGGGTTGTTAGAATACCCCCCCCCCCATAAATAACGAAGTTCTACCTCGTTGTAAGTATTTTAATCCCCGGTTACGTATTAGATACGCTGTCCGATTGATCTACGGTTCCGTAATGGCTGTCGAGGTTCTGCCCGACGTAGTCGTTGGAATTCTGTCTCGGGGAGGGTATTACTAATGTAAATATTGGGTTATTATACTCACACATGTGCATTATTTAATTAATAGATTATAACCAGGAATCCACCAAGAAAAGTCTAAAGTAGCAATGTGAGTAATCTCCTTTTTGTAAACTGTTTTTACAAAACCTTAAATATTTTACAATGTGATTAGCAGTGACTGAATCTTTGTAATTCTTCAATTACTGCCGGTATGTTGGGGTTTGGTATACAAAATGTGGAACACGTTACCATTGGATAACGAGATAGCCAATGTGTAATATGACTGGTATTCGCTAATTTACACATATTTTAGTCCCCCGTTTTATCCCCATTTTACGCGTTTTAGGTCGTAAAATCATCATTCGGATACTTAATTATGTATACTTTTGTTTACAGACCTAAAACAGCATACTGGACAAGATGATAGTGAAAACGAGGACTTTCCGGACAAAACGACGAAGCTGCGAACATTCTGTTAGACAACTGACCTGGGCAAGTGGAACGGTCGTGCGGTCTGAGGAACGACCGTGCATCTCCGACAAATCAAGACCAGCCGGTGATGAACGACCAGTGCAACACGGCGTGCAAGACAATCCCGGTGACGCACGGTCGTGCCATACATTGCACCCCGTGCGGATCCGATGTTCAGCAAATTCCCGGTGATGAACGACCAGTGCTTCAGTCCGTGCAACATGATCCCGGAAACGCACGATCGTGCAATACGAGGAACGGTCGTGCGAGACCAAAGACCAGTCAACTCTACTGATGTCATGAACAGTAACTCCAATAATGCAAAAATTGAACAGTCGTGTGATCGGTGCACGACCGTGCGACATCGAAAATATATAAAAAATGAACAGAAGCATTCTGTTCGGAACTCTGGAATTTTGGAGAGCTTTACAGGAGATTTTCAGGCTCCGGAGGCATCAGCTTTCGCCCGGATTCAAGCCACATTGTCCCGATAAGCTCCATTTCTATCCGGATTCTCATTCTTATGCTTGTTTATGGTTTGAATTCTTAAGTCTTTCTGTAATTTTGTTATGTTTCAAGCATTAAGATTGATTATTATGTATTATTGTAGCCTTTGCGCAAAAACACAACAATCCCTTGTTTGATTTTAGCTATTAGTATGTTAATCTTTGTTTGTAATGACATTTGGAAGTATTTTCTATGATTATCTTTGATGATTAGTTTGCAACCTTGTTATTGATATTGATTTCTTGATTATAAGTAATTGTGTTGGATGATTGGTACTTGGTTAGTTAAGATAGTTGAAAAATGAAGCTTAATTAATCATGTATTAGTAAACTTTTTGGTTAACTAGTTTAATTGGTTAAAATGTGGGCACCATGATACTAGAAATGGTTAGTGGTTTAATAAAATGTAATTATTGTTAATCAAGAAAGCTTGCCCTCACGGAAGGACCCTAACGGGTTAGATGGTGTTGTTATGAATTCTTGCCATGATTTGTTATCTTAGTTAGTAATTTCGGCCAAAATTGCTATCTTGGTGAATTTATGTGCAAGATTTGTAAAACGAACTCAGTTGTGATTTAATCTAGTTTATGCTTGTCTCGGTGGTTGCATTGTGTTTATCGTTGTAGCTTTCCTTGTTTAACTGAGGTTAGAAAACTCCTAACGGATGACTAACTTATTTTTAGGAGATTTTCATAGACATTTATCAATTGCACGTTAAAGAACAATTTTAGGTGGTTAAAGTGTGTTTATCGTTTTAGCTTTCCGAATGATTGTCATGTTAGGATTCCTGAAAGGGATACTAATTGTCTTACATTGGAAAATTGACCGAATGCTTCCAGTGCCAAAACCGACTTAGTTGACATGCTTTGGTTGTGTATTAAGCAAGGCTATTTATCTATTTTAGTATTTGAAATCCACTATGTTTTATAAGTATTTATTTATGCTTACCTTAGTTTATTAAAATCAAACAACTTATGTTTTTACCGGTAGTTTAGTGACAAAGGTCTAGTATTATTTCTCCGCCCATTTCCGTGGATCGATACTTGGTTCTTACCGATACTTTATTACATATATGACGGGGTACACGTGCCTCTTTCGTGTGTTTTTTGATGTAAAAGTAATAATCACTTTTATAAATTTAAAACCAAATCGTGTGTAATTTCATTGTAAAAATATGTGTAGTCGCGCACACGTCAAGTTTTTGGCGCCGTTGCCGGGGAGGTGGCGAGTTTTAGGAACGACTCGAGTCATTGTGTTATCGGTGTATATACTTGTTAATATTTGTGTATATTTTCGTGATTATTTATTTGTTGATTGATTTGTTAATATTTCTTGCTTTTAATTCAATTTATTCGTTTTCGTTAATCCTTTTTACACTTGTGAATTTTTGTTCCATTTATTTGTTCTAATCCGGATTTATTTATTCATTTATTCGTTGAATTTTCGGCTCTTAAAAATCGTTTTTACACTAGCCGATTCGATTATTTTCATTGCTTTAATTTTTATAAAATTTCGGGCCCATTTTCGGATTTTTATAAATATTTCAGCCCATTTAAAATGATATTCTGTTTCTTTTCAGCCAAAAAAAAACAGCATTATTATATTAATAAGATATTCATTGTGTCAAATTTTCATTTGCAGGTTGATGTCCTCAACTCCCGCGCCCGCTATTGCTGAGCCGACTGACGAACCAGCGCATAACCTTAGAAGAAATAAGAGACTGTGCGAAAGGTCACTTGCCATTGCACAACGCATTGCAAACGCAATTGACGAGCCGGTGATTATTTCTGAAGACGAAAGCTCAGGGGACGAGGAGAGAGTCGTCATAGCGGACGACGACCGACCTTTGAATGAAACAAATCGCCCGGAAGGGTAGGCCTGGAGCTGAGTATCCTTCAGCCTACTATAGATACACCTACTTTTGAAATCAGACCTAGTATTATTAACATGGTGCAGAATTCAGTACAGTTTGACGGACGTGAGCATGAGGATCCCGGGAGGCATATCGCTGCATTTCTAACTGTTTGTTCGACATTTAGGATTACAAGTGTTTCGGAGGATGCAATTCGATTGAGCTTGTTTCCTTTCTCGTTGCGTGACAAAGCTAGAGCTTGGCTTATGTCACTTCCAGCCGGGTCCATCAGGACCTGGTATCAGTTGGCGGAGCAGTTTATGCAGAAATATTTTCCGCCCGAGAAAACAAACAAGCTACGGAACCGGATTGTTTCCTTTCGCCAGGACGAGGGAGAGTCGTTGCATGCGGCCTGGGAGAGATTTATAGATCTGTTGATTGATGTTCCACATAATGGCTTCTCCAAGAGACAGCTGGTTTTGACGTTCTATCAGGGGCTCAGTTACCACACACAAGAGCGATTAGACGTGAACGCAGGAGGCGATCTAGGAACTAAGACGCCGACGGAAGCGTATGATATCATAGAAAAAGCTGCGTTGAAATCCAACTCTCGTCGGGAAGGAGATAGAGGCCAGGCAGCATCATCATCATCATCTCGCGCAGGGGCACACGCGGTGGATGACTACACGGCCATTACTGCACAAATCTCGGCTCTTTCAGCAAAATTCAATAAGTCCCAGTTGATTGCACAAGCCGGTTCGGGATGTGACCAGTGTGGAGTGTCACATGAGCCTGGTGCATGCTTTCAGGAAGTCGTGTATGAGAGCCACGAAGAGGTAGATTTTGTAGGTAATCAGGTGAGGCCGCAGAACAATCCCTACAGCAACACCTATAATCCCGGTTGGAGAAATCACCCAAATTTTGGGTGGCGAGCGAATACAGGTGATCAGAACCCATTGGGGTTCACTTAGCGTGCTCCAGCGCCCCAGCAGGGTCAGCAGTACCAGCAGTACAACCAACCTTACCAGTAGCGTCCATATTCATACCAGAATCAGGGCACTGGAGTAGCTCCTAGCAGCAGGCCCCTTAGTCTAGTTCCAAGCTGGAGGATATGATGGCTCAGCTTCTCTCTAGCTCTGAAAAATGATACCAACAAAGCGAAGATCGTTATCTAGCTAACGAGGGAGAAATGAGGAGTCAGAAAGCCTCGATTCAGAAGATCAAGAATCAGGTTGGTCAGCTGGCGCAGATGATGTCTAAGAGACCCCCAGGTGGTCTTCCGGGTAATACAGAACCAAACCCGGGCGGGCATGTGAATGCGATCATGACCATGAGTGGAAAGACTACCGGACCCGTCATATCGGACTCGTCACCGATCACTGGAGCGGTCCCGACTGACACACCGGACGAGGTGCAAGCCAGGCTACGCCCAGCAAGTACAGCACAAGTCCAGGAGCCGGTCAAAGATTACACTCCACCAGTACCTTATCCAGGCAGGCTGAAGAAACAGAAGAAAGAAGAGCAATACGGTAAGCTCCTTGAGTTGTTTAAGCAACTACACATTAATATACCGTTTGTTGAAGCCTTGGCCCAGATGCCAAAGTATGCGAAATTCCTAAAGGATATCCTCTCGAATAAATAGAAGCTCGAGGATATGTCATGTGTGGTGATGAATGAAACTTGTTCCGTCGTTCTGCAAAACCGTCTGCCCACGAAAATAAGAGATCCGGGTAGTTTTACGCTCCCGTGTTTGATTGGAAACATGTATGTTAGCCATGCGTTGGCTGACCTGGGGGCAAGTATCAACCTTATGCCATATAAGGTTTTTAATAAGCTGGATCTGGGTGAGCCGTCACCCACTAGAATGAGCATTCGGTTGGCAGACCGCTCAATAAAGTATCCGCGTGGATTTGTGGCAAACATGCTTGTAAAAATCGATAAATTTGTTTTCCCCGTGGATTTTGTTATCCTTGACATGGACGAAGATTCAAGAGTGCCTTTAATACTTGGACGCCCGTTCCTCAATACAGCGAGGACGATTGTTGATGTGGCAGCTGGCCAAATCACGCTCCGGGTAAATGACGAGCACGTGACATTTGATATTAAAAGATCAATGCAGCATCCGCAAAGTCACGATGACATGCTTTACTATGTCGACATTGTCGACGCATGTGTGTGCTCTCATTTTCAAGGCACTGTTGACGAGATTGATTCGGACACATATATGTCATGTGGGGACCTGATTGGCATTACGCAGGAGGGCCACGATTTTGAGCAGCCAGTCTATCAGAGTGGTGACGATGGTTCCCAGAGTCCGGAGTGGTTTCTAGAAATTGGCCATGTAAAAAAGAGGAAGCAAAACCTTCGGTTGAAGATCCGACGCCTTTGGAGTTGAAAGAACTCCCACCACATCTCGAGTATGCATTTCTGGACGAGGAGCGTCGCTTACCGGTCATAATATCGGCATCATTGGAAAAGGACGAGAAAAATCAGCTTCTCGAGGTTCCGAGACTTCATAAAAGAGCCATTGCATGGAAAATCATGGATATCAAGGGCATCAATCCTTCTTTTTGTACTCACAAGATTCTGATGGAAGACGAGTACAAACCCTGTGCACAACATCAGAGGCGTTTAAATCCGAATATGCAAGACATGGTAAAGAAGGAAGTGATTAAGTTGTTGGATGTCGGCATGATTTATCCTATTTCTGACTCTGTGTGGGTGAGTCCGGTGCAGGTTGTACCTAAGAAAGGTGGTATGACTGTAGTTTCAAATGATAGGAATGAGCTGATTCCTACCCGTACCTTCACTGGGTGGCGAGTTTGCATTGACTACCGCAAGCTCAATGATGCTACTCGCAAGGATCACTTCCCGCTTCCATTCATCGACCAGATGTTGGAACGTCTGTCGGGGAAGTTGTATTACCGTTTCTTGGACGAGTTCTCTGGATACTTCCAAATTCCTATTTACCTGCCCCTTCGGCACATTCGCCTACCGGCGGATGCCTTTTGGGCTGTGTAATGCACCAGCGACCTTCCAGAGGTGCATGGTTGCAATTTTTCATGATATGATCGAGGATTCTATGGTGGTTTTCATGGATGACTTTTCGGTATTTGGGGATTCCTTCGATCATTGTTTGGAAAATTTGAAAAGGATGTTGAAGAGGTGTGAGGAGACGAATCTTGTCCTAAACTGGGAAAAGTGCCACTTCATGGTGAAGGAGGGCATAGTTCTGGGACACAAGATTTCGCATGCTGGTATGGAGGTCGATCCAGCTAAAGTGGATATCATTTCACGACTTCCACCGCCCACCTCTGTGAGAGCGATACGGAGCTTTCTTGGTCATGCGGGATTCTATAGGTGATTCATCAAGGATTTTTCAAAAATCGCTAGGCCCATGACCCGTTTGTTGGAGAAAGACGCTCCGTTCATATTTAGAGATGATTGCTTGAGATCCTTTAACCTTCTCAAGCAAAAGTTGACTGAGGCCCCTATTTTAGTTGCACCAGACTGGAGTCTGCCGTTTGAAATTATGTGCGACGCGAGTGATTAAGCTATAGGGGCCGTTCTTGGACAAAAGAGAGAAAAGCACTTTCACCCGATCTATTATGCGAGCAAGACTCTTCACGACGCTCAGGAACATTACACTACGACAGAAAAAGAGCTCTTGGCGGTCGTTTTCGCATTTGACAAATTTAGATCGTACTTGGTGCTTTCGAAAACCGTTGTGTATACTGATCACGCAACCATCAGATATCTCTTCAGCAAACAGGACGCTAGACCGCGTCTGATCAAGTGGATCTTGTTGCTGCAAGAGTTCGATATTGAAATTCAAGATAAAAAGGGTGCGTTGAATGTAGCGGCTGACCATCTATCTCGGTTAGAGCATAGAGACATCGTGGACGCGCGTTGGGATTCCATAAATGACAATTTCCCACATGAGTCTTTGATGGGTGTTGAGATATGCGATGAGTTGCCATGGTTCGCTGACTTTGCGAACTACCTTGCTTGCGGGATTCTGATTAAAGGGTTGACTCACCAGGAAAAGAGGAAATTCTTTTCGGATGTCAAGCACTACATTTGGGATGACCCTTACTTGTTTTGGGTTGGTGCTGATCAGGTGATTAGGAGGTGTGTTTCAGGGAAGGAGGCGACCGATATTCTGCGCCATTGTCACGAGGGACCTACCGGAGGCCACCATGGAGCCAATTTCACCGCCACAAAGGTGCTAGATTCCGGGTTTTATTGGCCGACTATATTTCGTGATGCGCAAAGTTGGGTTAGAGCATACGATGCCTGCCAGAGGGCAGCAAACATATCCCCACGTGATGAAATGCCTCAGAACTGGATTCAAGTTTGTGAAGTCTTTGATATCTGGGGGATAGACTTCATGGGACAATTTCCCCCCTCCCGAGGAAATAAGTACATCCTAGTCGCAGTTGACTATGTATCCAAGTGGGCGGAGGCACAGGCGTTACCAACCAATGATGCCAGGGTGGTCGTGAGATTTTTAAAGAGCTTATTTGGCCGGTTTGGCGCTCCGAAAGCGCTTATCAGTGACAGAGGGACGCATTTTTGCAATACTCAGCTCGAGAGAGCTTTGTCCCGTTACGGTGTGCATCACCTTTTATCCACGCCCTATCATCCACAGACAAGCGGGCAGGTGGAAGTCACGAACCGGGGACTGCAGCGAATCCTTAAGCGGTCGGTAGGTGCAAACCGAAAGGATTGGTCGGATAAGCTTGATGAAGCGTTGTGGGCTTTCCGTACGGCTCACAAGACGCCTATTAGGACTACTCCTTTTAGGCTTGTTTACGGAAAGGCATGTCATTTACCAGTGGAGTTGGAGCATAAAGCGATGTGGGCTCTAAAAAACGCAAATCTGGACTTAAAAACCGGTGGTGAAGCCCGGTTTCTCCAGATTCATGAATTAGAAGAGCTGCGACAACACGCTTATGAAAGCTCCGTGTTGTACAAGGAGCGCACGAAGAGATTGCACGATAAACGCTTGAAGGACCACAAAGAATTCCAAGCGGGCGACCTTGTTCTTCTTTACAACTCGCGGTTGCGCTTATTTCCCGGGAAGCTTCATTCACGTTGGACAGGACCATACACAGTTAAAGAGGTATTTCCGTATGGGAGTGTTGCAATAGAGAACGCGGACGGCGTTATTTTCAAGGTAAATGGGTATCGCTTGAAGTTGTACGTTGCCGGGCCGATAGAGTCGGCGATGGAGGTCATCGAGCTCCAAGCCCCGCACACTTCATAAGTGTGGGGAGGAGAGAGGCTACGCTACTGACTCGCGGATCAAAAATGTAGCAAGAGCGTCAAAAGCGCTTTAGGGGTATAATCGTCCTTTTTGTGTTTTTCTAGTTTTAGCATAATTTAAGAGTGTTTGGAAGTTTCCGTTTGTTTGTACAGTTTTTATACATGCCGGGCGATTGTTATATATTGGGATACTGTTAAACATGTTGCGGATGGTAAAAATGGTGAAAAACGGCGAAATCGGCTGCTGAAACAGCATTCTGCACTAAACAGACACATATGCAGCTGTTGCACGGCCGTGCCATGCATCGCACGACCGTGCGTTTGCGGGCTGGCCGGAACGATGAGTCGCACCCTAGGTGCATCTCCGAGAACAGCGTTCAGGGTCAGCAAGATGTTGGCGTCACACGACTGTGCGATTTGTCGCACGCCCGTGCGTGAGGCTAAGGGCAGTTTGGTCATTTGTCCGGTCTAAATACCTTCATCTGTAGCCCCACTTTCATTTTCGTGAACCCTAAATCCCAGCAGCCGTTCCAGAGCGTTTTTGCCTCAAATCGCACGGTTTCTTCGCACGGTTTCACAAATCTTTCGCACGGTGTGTTATTCCTCTCCGATTTTATGTTCCATTCGTATTCTAGGCTAGATTAGTTTGATTCTTCAAGGATTCTCTAGGGTTCTCTTCATAAACAAATCGAAACCCTAGCCCTTCTAAGAATCTTGTATCTCGTGAACACCCGGTTGACCTTCCGACCCCTGTTGGCCCAAAACTTGTTGAAATTTTGCAAAAATCAGGCTGTTCATAGTTCAGGGGTTCGAATTCTGCAGAATCGGGGTCGCACGGTCGTTTCTCCTTGGCACGGTCCGTGCGATTCCGGGTGTTCGCGATGTTTTGCTGTTGCCTCGGTGACGCACAGTTTTGCGACTGACCGCACGCCGTGCGTTTACGACATTTACCGCCCACTGCTGCTCGATCTCGGTGACGCACGGCCGTGCGACAGGCCGCACGCCTGTGCCATTTTCCCAGATCAGTTTGACAGAAGCTTCATAATTATGTGTTCTGCTGTTTTGAGTGAAAATTTTCCTGTTCCCTCTATTCTAACTATATTCCTCATGCAGATGGATCATCCCTTCCTTCAGTTTAACCCCAATGATGAACGAGAAGCCCTTTGTATCCAAAGACGGGACGCCTTATGGAGAAGGCGAGGGCAATTTGGCGTCCCCCAGAGGTTGGATTGGGACGTTATGAAGGATCTGAATCAGTTTGATAGACTTGAAAACATGATCAGTATCCCACTTGTGCGCTTAGTAGCTATCGACCGACCCATCTATCTTGAGCTAACGATAGAGTTTTTCTCCACATATGCCTACGAAAAACCAATTGCTCATAGAAGGCCAAAATTCCGCTACAAGGAGCGAATAACTTTTAGGTTGGGTGGGCGTTGGCACAGTTGGTCAGTAGGTCAATTGGGTAGGAGACTTGGTATCTACACAACTGCAGACATGGACTCCGAGTTCTTCACGGAGCAGTTTACCTTCCCGAGTGATGAAGCATGGGCCGCATTCTGGGCTGAAAATGCTATTGGTGACCCTTACGACCCGATAATGTATAAGGATTCACGGTTAAAAGACCCCTTGGTTCGAGTGATTCATCATGTGTTTAGCCACACCATTTGCGGCCGCATGGACAGTTTAGGGAACTGTCCAACACCGGGTTTGATTTTTCTGTACGCGCTGGTTGATGGAGTACACATCAACCTAGCCGCAAGGATGGCTGAATACTTTGTGAAGTGCTCAGGTACAACACCCAACAGTCAGATTCATGGCGGTCAATATGTGACCAGATTGCTTACAACCTAGACTTGATGACTGATGAGGTGCTTGAGAGTCTCACTCATGTGACCGATGGTGTTTATGTTGATATTCGGTCATTGAAGGCGATGGGGGTAATTGCTGAGACGGATCACGGGGATAGGTTGAGGGGGCTCAACAACGAGGTCTGGGACCCGTTGGCCCCACTCCCAGCAGAGGATGGGGATGTAGAAATGGAGGAACAACATGTAGTTCAGCAGCACGGGCAGCACCAGCCACAGACACCACCACACCAGCCACCGCATTCACCGCAGCACCATGATTACCACCAGCATCAGGAGTGGCCAGAGTTTTATCAGCAGTTCCAACAGATGCGAGTTACGCAGGAGCAGCACGGGACTTATATCGACCAGATCAGGGCTAGTCAGGATCAGCTCAGGGCCACTCAGGATCAGCTTAGGCATAACCAGGAGAGCTTGTACCAGGGGGTGAGTGCTGGATTTCCATACTTATTCAAGGAGAAGCATCATGCATATCCCGACTACTTTCAGCACCCTCCACAGCTCCCACCGTGGAACCCACCTGGTTATGGTGATGCAGGCCTGTCCTTCACAAGAGATGATGATGGTGATGACGAGTAGGAGATGGTGGTGTTGTTTGTTGATGGTTTTTATTATTTCAGTACTTTATATTTCGGGTGTTCATTTTGCGTAGTATTTCAAACACCCTCGGATTGTATTTTATTTTCAGACACTTTACTTTATGTCTTGTCTTTGTTGGGATTTCTAGTATTTCTATTTATGTATATTATGGTTTTCATGTTTATTCTGTTACTGCTCTGTTTTGGTGTACATGTGACATACTTGCAGATCCGACATATCTTGGACCGGAGCATATGACAGACACAGCTTTGGAAGTCTCGTTTCATCAGATATCATCTTGAGGGGAGTACTATTATCCTTTTTCTCTATATTTCGGTTTCGCATTGGGGACAATGCGAAGTTCAAGTGTGGGGGGGGGGGTTAACTTTGTTTGTCCTATATAAAAAAAAATCCGTTTTCTGTATATATTTTAGTAAATAAACCGGTTGGTTGTGTTTTAGAAAGCTTCGGACTTGATAAAAACTCAACAAGAAAAATATATTTTGAAAAAGGAAACCAGAAAGCGTGACAAACAAAGAAATACTTGCATGATAGTTTTCACACTTTTACCCATTCCTTCCATTACGTGAGCATATTTGAGCCTTGATATTGTTGTATACTTGTTCATTTCAGATATAGGAGTGAGCCGGATGTCATGTATAATTTAGAACTTGTCACTAGAATGCTTGTTAAGACCAGGAACTTGCGGAATTGTGTAGAAATGATAGAGGCACCTAGATTACCACTTTGTGTTAGCCTTGTTCTTTGTGTTATGTTTCCCGTAAACCTTATGTTACCCTTTAGGATTAACCATGTCGAGCCTTCCCGTTTACCTTTGTCTACCCAATATTATCGCCCACTTAGCTATATTTAGCCTTTTTTATATTTTAAACCTTTTTAGTGTTGAAACTCGGCTAAAATAATCGTTTAACTAGCGCTTGTTATAGTTTACTATCCAATGTATAAATCCGTTAGTTTAATTGTAAAAAAAAAAAACAGAAAATAAAACACCCTAAAATAGGGTGAAGTTGACAAAAATCGAGCAATTTTGAATGCTTAAATCTTAAAATTTCGTTGACGAGCTCGATTGCGCAATAGCCGCATTTTTAAGGCATTTGTATGTATAGTTGTATTGTTTGTTGCTAGTTAAACGCTACTACCGAGTTTTAACCATTTCGCCACTTTAAATTTCCATTTCCATACCCTTCGCCCAAGCCTAACGTTACAACCCGTAAAGACCTCTTGATTTACACTTTTTCGCACGTTAGTTGGTGGAGACGAGATCTTAGGACAAGCTTATGATATTACACATTTCATTGACGAGGCATTGAGTGTTTGCACGTACACATTTTATGTATGGTTCATAAATAAAACTGAGTGTGTGTGTGAACATTGTGAGTTGTGTGAAGATTAACATGTTGAGTCAATTAAATGTGAAGTCACGGCTTTTTGGTTGTCGCTATATATTTGCATATGCTTGTTGGGTTTGAGTCTTTTGATGTTGTCTTTCGAAAAACCGGCTAACCGTTTATATTTGTTTTCAATAAAATAGTGTGTAAATTATCGTTCTTGTTTGATTCTATCTTTTATTGCATTTTAGTTTATCATGCTTGAAGTGTGGGGAGATTTGATATTCGCAAATTTACACATATTTTAGTCCCCCATTTTATCCCCGTTTTATGCGTTTTCGGCCGTAAAATCGTCATTCGGATACTTAATTATGTATACTTTTGTTTACAGGCCTACAACAGCATACCAGACAAGATGATAGTGAATATGAGGACTTTCCGGACAAAACGACAAAGCTGCGAACATTCTGTTAGAAAACTGACCTGGGCAAGTGGAACGATCGTGCGGTCTGAGGAACGACCGTGCATCTCCGACAAATCAAGACCAGCCGGTGATGAACGACCAGTGCAACACGGCTTGTAAGACAATCCCGGTGACGCACGGTCGTGCCATACATTGCACCCCGTGCGGATCCGATGTTCAGCAAATTCTCGGTGATGAACGACCAGCGTTGCAGTCCGTGCAACATGATCCTGGAAACGCACGATCGTGCAATATGAGGAACGGTCGTGCAAGACCAAAGAAGTCAACTCTGCTGATGTCATGAACAGTAACTCCAATAATGCAAAAAGCGAACGGTCATGCGATCGGTGCACGACCGTGCGACATCGAAAATATATAAAAAATGAACAGAAGCATTCTGTTCGGTACTCTGGAATTTTGGAGAGCTTCACAGGCGATTTTCAGGCTCCGGAGGCATCAGCTTTCGCCCGGATTCAAGCCACATTTTCCCGATAAGCTCCATTTCTATCCGGATTCTCATTCTTATGCTTGTTTATGATTTGAATTCTTAAGTCTTTCCATAATTTTGTTATGTTTCAAGCATTAAGATTGATTATTATGTATTATTGTAGCCTTTGGGCAAAAACACAACAATCCCTTGCTTGATTTTAGCTATTTGTATGTTAATATTTGTTTGTAATGACATTTGGAAGTATTTTCTATGATTATCTTGGATGATTAGTTTGCAACCTTGTTATTGATATTGATTTCTTGATTATAAGTAATTGTGTTGGATGATTGGTACTTGGTTAGTTAAGATAGTTGAAAAATGAAGCTTAATTAATCATGTATTAGTAAACTTTTTGGTTAACTAGTTTAATTGGTTAAAATGTGGGCACCATGATACTAGAAATGGTTAGTGGTTTAATAAAATGTAATTATTGTTAATCAAGAAAGCTTGCCCTCACGGAAGGACCCTAACGGGTTAGATGGTGTTGTTATGAATTCTTGCCATGATTTGTGTCACACCCCCAAATTCCACCTGCGGAGTAACATCCGCTTGAGGGCGTGACTGACCAGGATCCAGCCACCAATTATACTAAGCATTGGTTAACAGTAAAGTAATTGCTATCTAAAGTAGTTAGCAACATCGTAGTTTAAGTTCGACAATAAGTTTAAACAAAACAGCGGAAGCATAGACCAAAAAGTTTTAAAAGATAGTTCATGGTTTAAGATAAGTAAAACCCAACACACGGGTTTTGACGAACACTACACATTCCCAAGCAGCGGCTCCTCAGTCACTGGTTACCTGCAAAGCATGCAGTAAGGTGTCAACAATAATGCTGAGTGAGTTCACTAGTTGTCCAGTTTTAATTACCAAAAACTTGTTTCACCAGTTAATTTACTCGTTTATACATGCCAAGGGGAGCTACCCCAAAAGTTAGCGACTAAACTGTTTTTCCAATACCAAACACTAGGTAACCGTTTGCGTTTCCGCAGGATGCCCCGATGTCAATGTTCTATCATCATTGACGGATGCCTGAGTACATTAGTTCACGACCGATCCCAAACCATGGCACGTTGTGAGGTTGGTAAAACCTAAATAGCGCTATCAACTAATAACCCGTTCGCCTGGCCCCGGCGACTAATCGGTATTATGTAGTAGGGACTTGAGTGATAGAGTTTCGTTTAGTGCCGTTAGTTGCAATCCGTATAAACAGTAATTAACCAAAGGTTCCCAATAACAAGGGAAGAAAAGTAAGTTGTATCCCTCATAGGGGGGATAGTGTTGTTTGTAGTCCCGTTTCCCAAACCACCGGGAACGCATGCTTTAGGTTGTGAACTCACCTTGGGTTGCTCGGTAGATATTTTACTTGGTCAAACACGTTGGTCACCACGTCCTAGCATGGTTACCAAATATAGGTCAAGTTGGGGTACAAGTAACCACATATAGCAAACACGTATAGACACACTTAGAACAAAGGTCACATAGCACCACGCAACTTTTCATTTAATAACGTATATACGCATAAGGCTATTACAAGGTATTTGTTCGGGAAAACCTAGAGTGTCACATTATCCCCAAGTTTTAGGAACTTTCGTCCCGAAAGTTAAGGCAGTCACTGTCAAGCTAGTGTAAGTGAGAACGTTTCAACGGGGTGTCACATCATCCCCCCGTTAGTTTGGAATTTCGTCCCGAAATTCGGCTGTAGCTTCAGTGCTGGGGTTTTCGTTTGGGAACAACTGGGGATACTTGCGCTTCATCTGGTCTTCCCGCTCCCAGGTAAACTCTGGGCCACGTCGCGAGTTCCAACGGACTCGTACAAGAGGTATCTGGCTACGTTTGAGGATTTTGATCTCTCGATCCGTGATCTCAATCGGTTCCTCGGTAAAGTGTAGCTGTTCATCAATAGTTAGTTCCTCGAAAGGAATTACGAGCGTTTCATCTGATAGACACTTCTTCAGATTGGATACGTGAAATACGTTGTGTACCGCACTCAGCTCTTCAGGCAGGTTCAATCTATAAGCAACCTTACCAACTTTCTCGGTAATTTCGAATGGTCCGATATATCGCGGATTAAGCTTGCCCCGTTTACCAAAGCGAACCACACCCTTCCAGGGTGAGACTTTAAGTAGAACCCGGTCACCGACCTGGAATTCCAATGGTTTCCTACGCTTATCAGCGTAACTCTTCTGACGGTCACGAGCTGCCGCCATGCGTTGTCTGATCTGGGCAATCTTTTCCGTTGTATCTACCACCATCTCTGGGCCCGTGATTTGACTATCACCGACTTCCGCCCAGCAGAGAGGTGACCGGCATTTACGACCGTACAGTGCCTCAAAAGGTGTTGCCTGAATACTAGTGTGGTAGTTGTTGTTGTAGGAGAACTCTACTAGCGGTAGATGCTTCTCCCAATTCTTGCCAAAATCGATCACACACGCTCTCAGCATGTCTTCTAGGGTTTGGATGGTGCGTTCGGACTGTCCATCCGTTTGCGGGTGATAAGCGGTGCTCATGTCCAAACGTGAGCCAAAGGATTTGTGCATAGCTTGCCACAATTCCGAAGTAAAACGAGCGTCTCGGTCGGAAATAATTGAGGTTGGCACCCCGTGCCGCGAAACTACTTCCTTTAGGTAAATCTCCGCCAAGGTAGAAAACTTGTCTGTTTCTTTAATAGCCAAAAAGTGCGCGGACTTGGTCAATCGATCTACTATTACCCAAATGGTGTCATTCCCGCGTTGAGACCTAGGTAGCCCTGTAACAAAATCCATGGAAATTTGCTCCCATTTCCATTTCGGGATTTCTGGTTGTTGGAGTAAGCCTGCTGGCTTCTGGTACTCTGTCTTGACTCTCGCGCAAGTCAAACATTTGCTGACGTATGTTGATATGTGGGCCTTCATGCCAGGCCACCAATATGTAGTCTTCAAGTCGTGGTACATCTTGTCCGAACCAGGATGTACTGAGTAGCGGGACTTGTGGGCTTCGTCCATCACGAGTTCACGTAAACCTCCAAAGAGTGGAACCCAAATGCGCCCTGTTACATAGTAAGCGCCATCTTCTTTCTATTCTAGTCGCTGTCTCGATCCTCGTAGGGACTCGGCCCTGATGTTTTCCGGCTTCAATGCTTCGACTTGAGCATGTCGGATCTGGGTAGGGAGGTTAGACTGGATGGTAAGTTGCAATGCTCGCACGCGCTTTGGTATAGTGTCCTTTCGGCTGAGGGCGTCTGCCACGACATTGGCCTTGCCCGGATGGTACTTGATGGCGCATTCGTAGTCATTTAAAAGTTCGACCCAGCGGCGCTGTCGCATGTTCAATTCCTTTTGCCTAAAGATATGCTCGAGACTCCTGTGATCGGTGTAAATAGTGCACTTGGTACCGTACAGGTAATGTCTCCATATCTTAAGAGCAAAGATCACTGCTCCCAGTTCCAAATCATGCGTAGTGTAGTTTCTTTCATGCGTCTTGAGTTGTCGAGAGGCGTAGGCAATAACTTTCTCGCGTTGCATTAACACGCAACCGAGCCCATGGATAGACGCATCGCAGTAAACCACAAAGTCGTCAGTGCCTTCAGGCAACGAGAGAATAGGAGCGCTACAGAGGTTATCCTTTAGCCTTTGAAAGGCCGACTCCTGAGCTTCATTCCACTTGTAAACAATGCCTTTCTGAGTAAGAGTCGTGAGGGGTTGTGCAATCTTTGAGAATCCCTTGATGAATCTGCGGTAGTATCCTGCCAATCCCAAGAATTGGCGAACTTCGGTTGGGGTCTTGGGCGTAGGCCAATTCTTTATCGAGTCGATCTTAGCGGGGTCGACGTGAATGCCGTCCTTGTTGACCACATGCCCAAGGAAATGGACCTCTCGAAGCCAAAAGTCACACTTCGAGAATTTGGCGTACAATTGCTCATTGCGTAAGAGTTCGAGGATAAGGCGTAGGTGTCGTTCATGCTCTTCTTGACTTTTCGAGTAGATCAGAATGTCGTCGATAAACACAATCACGAATTTGTCGAGGTAAGGCTTGCACACCCGGTTCATGAGATCCATGAAAACCGCAGGTGCGTTAGTCATTCCAAAAGGCATAACGAGGAACTCGTAATGGCCATAACGAGTTCTGAATGCAGTCTTAGAGATGTCTTCATTACGAACTCTCAGCTGATGATAGCCTGATCGCAGGTCAATCTTAGAATAGTAGCTCGATCCTTGCAACTGATCGAATAGGTCGCCGATGCGCGGAAGAGGGTAACGATTCTTGATGGTGACCTTGTTCAACTCACGATAGTCGATGCACATTCGGAATGTGCCATCCTTCTTCTTGACAAAGAGTACTGGGGCTCCCCAGGGTGATGAACTAGGACGGATAAATCCTTTATCCAATAGTTCTTGTAGTTGCGTCGAGAGTTCCTTCAGTTCTGCAGGGGCTAGACGGTAAGGTGCACGAGCTATGGGTGCTGCTCCGGGAGCTAGCTCGATTTGGAATTCGACCTGTCGGTGGGGAGGGAGTCCAGGTAGTTCCTCAGGAAATACCTCGGGATAGTCACGTACTACAGGGAAATCTTCAATCCTCTTTTCCTTTTCGTGGGTGTCGGTGACGAGTGCTAGGATAGCGGTGTGCCCCTTTCTGTAAACACTTCTGGGCTTTCAGGAGCGAGATAATGCCTGTGACTTCTCCACCTTTGTTGCCTTGAACGATGAGGGGCTGGCCAGAACGGCGAGGAATACGAACCGCTTTCTCTTGACAGAGGATCTCAGCGCGATGTTTGGATAACCAATCCATACCGATGACGACGTCGAAGCTTCCAAGTTTGACGGGGAAAAGATCGATACTAAACGTGTGACCAGACAATTCTAGTGTGCAGTCGTGGATCACGTGCGTGGCCTCGATGTTCTTACCATTGGCTATCTCGACGATATGCTTAGAACTTAATAATGCAGGCGGGTGCTTAAGTTTCTTACTAATGCGAAGGGATACATAACTGGCAACGGCACCGGAATCAAATAACACAGAAACATAACGATCATCAAGTAGGAACTTACCCGCCACGACGTTGGGGTCGTTCCTTGCTTCTCCAGCTCCAATCACGAAAGCTCTTCCCCTTGCACCATTCCCAGCATTGTTGTTTTGCTCATTGTTCCCAGCTCCCTGGTTGTTGTTGCGATTCTGATTCAGTTCAGGGCAATCCTTTCGCATGTGCCCTGTTGCCCCGCATTTAAAACATGCTCGGTTGTTTCCCTGCTGCTGTTGCTGTTGAGGTTGTTGCTGATTCTGCCTTGCTGGGAACTGACTTCTACAATCCTTGGCTTCGTGCCCCATCTTGTGGCATCGCTGACACTGACCCTTGTTACATGCCCCATTGTGGTGCCTGTTACACTTGTTGCACTTAGGGTAGCTTCCCCGGTAGCCACCCTGTTGCTGAGTGCCTTTGTTGTTGTCAGTTTTCCTTTGCTGAGCTGGGGCCTGAGTAGAGTTAGCATCTTTGCCCTGATTTCCATCCCACTTTCGTTTGCCATCACTGGAAGTTCCTTCCGCAGCACTGATCCTTTTGGGCAACCTGCCCTCTTCCACAGCCTGGTTAGTGAGTTTGTGGGCAAGACGGACCACAGGCTGTATGGTAGTGAGGTTGGCCGAGGTCACATGGCTCCTGATTTCTGGGGCTAAGCCTTTGATGTACAATTCGATCCTTCGATACATGGGTCGGGACATGTTTGGGCAAAGAGCAGCATAGTCGTTGGACAGCTTGGTGTAGGTCTCAATCTCTGACCCAACCATCTTGAGTTCATAGTACTCGTCCTCGAGTTTGTGGATGTCATCCCTGTGACAGTACTCTTCCTTGATCATATCCTTGAAATCTTCCCATGCAGTAGCGTTAGCAGTCTCCAAACCAAGCATTTGAATTTGCGCCTTCCACCACGAAAGTGCGCTTCCCTCAAGAGTACCAGTAGCAAACTTCACCCAATTAGCAGGGGGACACTCGCAGACAGCAAAGACAGCTTCGACCTTCTCGATCCAGTGCAGAAGACCTATGGCACCCTCAGTGCCACTGAATGGAAGAGGCTTGCAATCCATGAAGGTCTTAAAAGTACAGACACGTGGTTGCACAGGCGCATGCTGACCTGTTGTGAGAGTGATACGAATGGGTTTAGAGGTGGAAAGACGATGTGGCGGTAGGATCCAAACATCCTAAAACAACAAGCTTACCTCCTGGGTGAGCTGCGAAAGCTGCAGCCACCGTGTTGATCAGGTTAGTGAACTGAGCCTGAGTCATGTTGACGTTTCCTCGTCCGCGTCCACTCATTGTCTTCATAACCAGAAAACATAGTATGAGTGTGGTGTCGTAACATAGCGAGAATGAGATAGAAGAGGGGAGGCGAATCTATCTAATTAGGCAGACTAGTACGCATAGTAGAGCAGAAAGCATAAGGCAAACAAGCAAGTAAACATGGGTCCGAGCTATGAGGTCAGATAAGTCGAGCCTTGCACTTGGAGTGTAGTGTCGTCACGAGTCACGGGTTATAGTCTGGTTTTTCTCAAAAAGATTTTTCCCTTTTTAAAACCAAGTTCACTATAACCAATGGCTCTGATACCAATCTGTCACACCCCCAAATTCCACCTGCGGAGTAACATCCGCTTGAGGGCGTAACTGACCAGGATCCAGCCACCAATTATACTAAGCATTGGTTAACAGTAAAGTAATTGCTATCTAAAGTAGTTAGCAACATCGTAGTTTAAGTTCAACAATAAGTTTAAACAAAACAGCGAAAGCATAGACCAAAAAGTTTTAAAAGATAGTTCATGGTTCAAGATAAGTAAAACCCAACACACGGGTTTTGACGAACACTACACATTCCCAAGCAGCGGCTCCTCAGTCACTGGTTACCTGCAAAGCATGCAGTAAGGTGTCAACAATAATGCTAAGTGAGTTCACTAGTTGTCCAGTTTTAATTACCAAAAACTTGTTTCACCAGTTAATTTACTCGTTTATACATGCCAAGGGGAGCTACCCCAAAAGTTAGCGACTAAACTGTTTTTCCAATACCGAACACTAGGTAACCGTTTGCGTTTCCGCAGGATGCCCTGATGTCAATGTTCTATCATCATTGACGGATGCCTGAGTACATTAGTTCACGACCGATCCCAAACCATGGCACGGTGTGAGGTTGGTAAAACCTAAATAGCGCTATCAACTAATAACCCGTTCGCCTGGCCCCGGCGACTAATCGGTATTATGTAGTAGGGACTTGAGTGATAGAGTTTCGTTTAGTGCCGTTAGTTGCAATCCGTATAAACAGTAATTAACCAAAGGTTCCCAATAACAAGGGAAGAAAAGTAAGTTGTATCCCTCATAGGGGGGATAGTGTTGTTTGTAGTCCCGTTTCCCAAACCACCGGGAACGCATGCTTTAGGTTGTGAACTCACCTTGGGTTGCTCGGTAGATATTTTACTTGGTCAAACACGTTGGTCACCACGTCCTAGCATGGTTACCAAATATAGGTCAAGTTGGGGTACAAGTAACCACATATAGCAAACACGTATAGACACACTTAGAACAAAGGTCACATAGCACCACGCAACTTTTCATTTAATAACGTATATACGCATAAGGCTATTACAAGGTATTTGTTCGGGAAAACCTAGAGTGTCACAATTTGTTATCTTAGTTAGTAGTTTCGGCCAAAATTGCTATCTTGGTGAATTTATGTGCAAGATTTGTAAAACGAACTCAGTTGTGATTTAATCTAGTTTATGCTTGTCTCGGTGGTTGCATTGTGTTTATCGTTGTAGCTTTCCTTGTTTAACTGAGGTTAGAAAACTCCTAACGGATGACTAACTTATTTTTAGGAGATTTTCATAGACATTTATCAATTGCACGTTAAAGAACAATTTTAGGTGGTTAAAGTGTGTTTATCGTTTTAGCTTTCCGAATGATTGTCATGTTAGGATTCCTGAAAGGGATACTAATTGTCTTACATTGGAAAATTGACCGAATGCTTCCAGTGCCAAAACCGACTTAGTTGACATGCTTTGGTTGTGTATTAAGCAAGGCTATTTATCTATTTTAGTATTTGAAATCCACTATGTTTTATAAGTATTTATTTATGCTTACCTTAGTTTATTAAAATCAAACAACTTATGTTTTTACCGGTAGTTTAGTGACAAAGGTCTAGTATTATTTCTCCGCCCATTTCCGTGGATCGATACTTGGTTCTTACCGATACTTTATTACATATATGACGGGGTACACGTGCCTCTTTCGTGTGTGTTTTGATGTAAAAGTAATAATCACTTTTATAAATTTAAAACCAAATCGTGTGTAATTTCATTGTAACAATATGTGTAGTCGCGCACACGTCAAGTTTTTGGCGCCGTTGCCGGGGAGGTGGCGAGTTTTAGGAACGACTCGAGTCATTGTGTTATCGGTGTATATATTTGTTAATATTTGTGTATATTTTCGTGATTATTTATTTGTTGATTGATTTGTTAATATTTCTTGCTTTGAATTCAATTTATTCGTTTTCGTTAATCCTTTTTACATTTGTGAATTTTTGTTCAATTTATTTGTTCTAATCCGGATTTATTTATTCATTTATTCGTTGAATTTTCGGCTCTTAAAAATCGTTTTTACACTAGCCGATTCGATTATTTTCATTGCTTTAATTTTTATAAAATTTCGGGCCCATTTTCGGATTTTTATAAATATTTCAGCCCATTTAAAATGATATTCTGTTTCTTTTCAGCCAAAAAAAAACAGCATTATTATATTAATAAGATATTCATTGTGTCAAATTTTCATTTGCAGGTTGATGTCCTCAACTCCCGCGCCCGCTATTGCTGAGCCGACTGACGAACCAGCGCATAACCTTAGAAGAAATAAGAGGCTGTGCGAAAGGTCACTTGCCATTGCACAACGCATTGCAAACGCAATTGACGAGCCGGTGATAATTTCTGAAGACGAAAGCTCAGGGGACGAGGAGAGAGTCGTCATAGCGGACGACGACCGACCTTTGAATGAAACAAATCGCCCGGAAGGGTAGGCCTGGAGCCGAGTATCCTTCCGCCTACTATAGATACACCTACTTTTGAAATCAGACCTAGTATTATTAACATGGTGCAGAATTCAGTACAGTTTGACGGACGTGAGCATGAGGATCCCGGGAGGCATATCGCTGCATTTCTCACTGTTTGTTCGACATTTAGGATTACAAGTGTTTCGGAGGATGCAATTCGATTGAGCTTGTTTCCTTTCTCGTTGCGTGACAAAGCTAGAGCTTGGCTTATGTCACTTCCAGCCGGGTCCATCAGGACCTGGAATCAGTTGGCGGAGCAGTTTATGCAGAAATATTTTCCGCCCGAGAAAACAAACAAGCTACGGAACCGGATTGTTTCCTTTCGCCAGGACGAGGGAGAGTCGTTGCATGCGGCCTGGGAGAGATTTATAGATCTGTTGATTGATGTTCCACATAATGGCTTCTCCAAGAGACAGCTGGTTTTGACGTTCTATCAGGGGCTCAGTTACCACACACAAGAGCGATTAGACGTGAACGCAGGAGGCGATCTAGGAACTAAGACGCCGACGGAAGCGTATGATATCATAGAAAAAGCTGCGTTGAAATCCAGCTCTCGTCGGGAAGGAGATAGAGGCCGGGCAGCATCATCATCATCATCTCGCGCAGGGGCACACGCGGTGGATGACTACACGGCCATTACTGCACAAATCTCGGCTCTTTCAGCAAAATTCGATAAGTCCCAGTTGATTGCACAAGCCGGTTCGGGATGTGACCAGTGTGGAGTGTCACATGAGCCTGGTGCATGCTTTCAGGAAGTCGTGTATGAGAGCCACGAAGAGGTAGATTTTGTAGGTAATCAGGTGAGGCCGCAGAACAAACCCTACAGCAACACCTATAATCCCGGTTGGAGAAATCACCCAAATTTTGGGTGGCGAGCGAATACAGGTAATCAGAACCCATTGGGGTTCACTTAGCGTGCTCCAGCGCCCCAGCAGGGTCAGCAGTACCAGCAGTACAACCAACCTTACCAGCAGCGTCCATATTCATACCAGAATCAGGGCACTGGGAGTAGCTCCTAGCAGCAGGCCCCTTAGTCTAGTTCCAAGCTGGAGGATATGATGGCTCAGTTTCTCTCTAGCTCTGTAAAGTAATAATCACGTTTATAAATTTAAAACCAAATCGTGTGTAATTTCATTGTAAAAATATGTGTAGTCGCGCACACGTCAATGACCCATCAGTCAGGATTGACAATACTGAATGAGTAATTGTTTAGATATAAACAGTGTAATTGCTCTCAATACCGTTAAAGGATAAAATGCTTCTTTATTAAACTGGGATTCACTCACCAGTATTTTCCACTGACAAATGTTTTAAAATGCGTTTCAGGTAACAAAATGTGAAAGCCAATTAGAAGCCAGCTGGAGAGGACTGAAGGCTTGGAAAAATGTGGCTATAAAAGTTACCTAAAAGACGATGTTTTAAATTCAATAAATTAGGATTTATCCCTATAAACCTGTTTGTAATAGAAACTTGGGTTTTACCCATGTGTTTATTAATATGAAAATGTGGTATTTTACTCTGATAAAATATTTCCTAACTACCGCCCTGATGAAATTTCCGCAGCCAAATAATGATAAACCATGATACCACCAAATATGAGTTCGCGTCCGCCCGATCCCAGGAGATAAGGGCCTGGGGTTGCGACAGAAGGTGGTATCAGAGCTACAACCACTAATTTCAGCCAAAGAAGTGTCCTGCTGACAATTAAATCATTAATTTTGTTAGGAAATAATCAATAAGACTATGTGCATACGTGTAGATTATTATTTTGTGTTATTTGACAATTTGTTAGTTTACAGCATGAGTGACCAAGGACCTTAAGACGCTTACCGTCATTTTTCCAGCTCTCCTAGGAACGAAGGCACCTCTTCACAGCCTACCCTCTCAGGGTATTCGGTTGATACTGAAGACGGGATATTCATGTTCAAGGCCCAATCTGAAGAGCCATTCCCTCCCAAGAAGAGAGGATATGAACGTAGGAAAAGGATGAAAAAGTTACAACAGCAGCGAGCTTTATCAGCAAGAGAGAAACGGATGCTCACACTCAGGATATGCTCAATAGGAGTCTAGCAAATTTTCATATTTTAGCAACTACAGCTGCAGACCCTAATCTAGAGCAACTCATAACACCCCAGCCATTACCATTGTTTCCCACATAACCAATGGAAATCGAAGCCAACCCAGAAAACCAAATCCCAGCACCAGCTTTTGACCCAGCAGAAATACCTAGAGTACCAGCACCCCATCCCTCCGACCCAGACTATGACCCATGGTTTGACGACCATAGGGATTACCAACAACGCTACCCAATACCAGAAGAACCTATGCCAAACCTAACAGCTTACCCAGACCTGGACCCTCTAGACCCCTATTATGATAATGATCAATACATTAGGGAAATTCTAGAGAACCCTTAACCACACGAAGAACCCATGCCCCAGTTCCCAGACCCAATACCAGCGCCCGCTCCACCCATGAGCAGTTAAAATGTGCAAGAACTCTGAACCTTTGGTGAGGAGATTTTAGAAGAAAGTGAGAGGATGAGGCAAATAGGGGAACGAATCGTGTGGAAATATGACGATCGTAATTTGGAGTTTTGGATGAACCCCTATCACTAATAATATGTATATATATGTGTGTGTGTGTGTGTGTGTGTGTATGTTGGAAAAAAATTTATAAATATATAATATAATAACATATTGTAGTATAGACCATATTGTGGTTAGTGATGCATACTAGTATTGTACTTTAAATTCCAGTTGTATTTGTAATGAATATAGATGCCTAATATAAAATAGAGTAAGTCGCAATGTTCGACGATTTTGGATCAACATGCTTGTTGTGTGATTATTGCATTGGATATTTTCATACGGTATTAATACTTGGTAATTCTTTAAAATCCAGATGGCCGACGCAGTAAATCAGGAAAACCAGAATAATGAAAATCAAATAAATAACAATGAAATTCGACACACTGTAACCCAAGGAATTAGAGATGCCATGGCAGCTATTATCCAAAATGTTAGGGACGCGGAAAATAATAATAAAAGTGGTAATGGAAGTAAGCGAACCCATATGGAACCTAGTCACAGCGTGCACAATGGACCCATTTTTCAAATGCCAATTCCAAAAAGAAGAAGAACCATGTCTTATGGTTGTTCTTGCAAAGAATTCTGGTCCTGTAAACCAATAGAATTCTCTGGCAATGAAGGGCCCATTGCAGCTCTACACTAGATAGAAAAGACTGAGGCAGTCTTAAAAATAAGCAAGTGCGCAGAACAATATAAGATAATGTTTGCTTCCAATCTGTTTAAAATGCAGCTTTAGAATGGTGGAACACTATCCTCCAATCTAGAGGAAGTGACAGGGTTTATGGTAGGGAATGGAACGAGTTTAAGGATACGATAGAAATGAAATTATGTCCTCCCAATGAAAAGGAACAGATAGCAAATAAATTCTTAAACTTAAGAATGACTGGAGTAGATAGTAAGGGTTACACTACTACATTCTTTGAATATGCTAGAATAGTGCCAACCCTAGCATCACCTGAACCAGTGTTAATCTCCCGTTACATATGGGGATTAATTAGTAAAATTAGGCATGTAGTCAAGGGAGCTAGACCACAAACCATAGAAGAAGCGGTTGAACTAGCTAATACCTTGATAGATGAACTGGTACGTACCCAAGAAGAAAACTAGAGGAAGAACCTAGCTCAAAAGCTTACTCAAGAATTTCGCTACGGTAACTCCAACCGTGGGAAAAATGTAGCTTCCACTTCTATACCTTACTGCAAGTATTGCAAGAGGAAGCATTTTGAGAGATGCTCCATTTACTGCAACTTTTTCAAAATATCTAGACACAAGGAAGAAGACTGCAGGAAGAAACCCACCAATAAGATATGCTACAATTGTGGAGAGCAAGGTAATATCAAGCCAAACTGTCCAATATTAGCTCCAGCAACAAACACCAAGACTACTAAGAATGCTAGAGCATTTGTCCTGACTGCAATAGAAGCCAAAATGATTCTGGACGTGATTGCCGGTACGTTTTTAGTTAATGATGTTTTTGCCAAAGTATTATTTGATTTTGGTGCGAACCAAAGTTTTATTAATACTTCATTTTGTAAAATTCTCAATCAACCACTAACTAATCTCCAACAAGAATGTTTAGTAGAAACAACAAATGGAGAGACCATTAAGATTACCAAATTCTTGCAGGGAACAAGAATAGAATTTTTAAATCAAAAATTTATTGCAAACCTTAACCCAATGGATCTGGTAGGATTTGATGTTGTATTAGGAATGGATTGGTTAATAGCCAATAAAGCCAGTATTTTATGTGATCAAAAGTCAATACAAGTAAATTCACCAAAAGGTGAAAAGATCACAATTAAAGGAGATAAGCCAACTAGATCCACAACATTCATCTCTGTGATGAAAACAAGTTACGCTAGGAAAGGATCATTAGTGTATATGATTTCTATAATCATTAACACTAAAGGAAAAGAATTAAAAGATATCCCTGTAGTATCTCAATTTTCAGATGTATTTCCAGAAGAATTACCAGGGCTACCGCTAGACAGAGAAGTCGAGTTTAGAATTCATCTGCTCCCAGGAACAGCACCAATTGTCAAACCACCTTACCGTTTGGCACCCGCAGAAATGCAAGAGCTAAAGAAACAGTTAGACGAACTCTTCCAAAAAGGGATTCATACAAGTTCATCTCCTTGGGGAGCACCGATCTTGTTCGTCAAAAAGAAAGATGGGTCAATGTGAATGTGCATTGATTACTGTGAATTGAATAAAGTCACGATTAAAAATCGGTACCCATTACCAAGAATCGATGATTTGTTTGATCAGTTACAAGGAGCTCAATTCTTTTCTAAAATCGACTTACGTTCAGGATATCATCAATTAAAGGTACAGGAAGAGGACATTCCTAAGACCGCTTTTAGAGCCAGTTATGGCAATTATGAATTTACTGTCATGCCATTTGGGTTAACCAATGCCCCAGACGCATTTATGGACATGATGAACCGAATATGTAAGACATATTTGGATAAACTCATAATTGTCTTTATAGATGATATTCGTATTTACTCTAAGAGCAAAGAGGAACATGCAAACCATTTGCACGCATTTCTAAGTTTATTAAGAAAAGAAAAGCTTTATGCAAAGTTTTTGAAGTGTAAATTTTGGTTAGAAGAAGTACAGTTTCTTAGACATTTAGTCAGCCATGAAGGAATTCATGTAGATCCCACAAAGATTGAAGCGATTACTAAATGGAAAACCCCTGAATCACCAACCGAGGTTAGAAGTTTTCTAGGACTAGCCGTTTATTATAGAAGATTCATCCGAGATTTTTCTAGAATAACCATTCCCTTAATAAAACTAACTTGTAAGTCTGTTAAGTTTGAATGGGGACCAAAACAAGAAGAAGCCTTTAGAATCCTTAAGCAAAGATTAACAAACGCACCCATATTAGCATTACTAGAAGCAACTGAAGATATTGTAATTTATTGTGATGCTTCTAAATTAGGTTATGGATGTGTATTAATGCAACGTCAAAAGGTTATAGCCTACGCATCTAGACAACTTAAGAATCATGAAGAAAATTATACAACCCATGATTTAGAATTAGGAGCTATAATTTTTGCCCTGAAAATTTGGAGACATTATCTTTACGGTAGCAAGTTTACCATTTTCACCGATCATAAGAATTTAAGATATGTTTTCGGGCAAAAAGAGTTAAATATGAGATAAAGACGCTGGATGGAGATATTAAGTGATTACGATTGTAATATCCAGTATCATGCAGGAAAAGCTAACGTAGTGGCCGATGCTTTAAGTCGAAAATATCACGAAAAGCTCAAGAGAGTACGTTCTCATAATTTAAATCTGCAGATAGATTTAAATGAACAAATTAGGAAAGCACAAGAATCAGTAATCAAGGATGATACTGAGAAATTGAAAGGAATGATTAAGGAATTAGAACAAGGAACAGATGTAATTTGGAGATTCCATAAGAAAAGAATTTGGATACCTAAATTAGGAAACCTATGTAATAGAATATTAGAAGAAGCCCATAAGTCTAAATATACGATACATCCTGGAAGCGATAAATGTATCAAGACCTAAGAAAGAATTTCTGGTGGATAGGAATGAAAAAGGATATAGCAGCTTATGTTGCCAAGTGTTTAACTTGTTCACAGGTTAAAGTTGAACACCAGAAACCCTCAGGTTTATTACAGCATTTGGAAATGCCTGTATGGAAATGAGAATTGATAACAATGGACTTTGTTACCAAATTACCCAAGACACGAAAAGGTAATGATACAATCTGGGTGATTGTAGATAGACTAACTAAATCTGCTCATTTCTTAGCAATGAAGGGGACTTTCAGTATGGAACAACTAGCCAAGTTGTATGTAAATGAAATAGTTTCATTACATGGAATTCGTTTATCAATTGTTTCTGATAGAGATAGCCGTTTTACTTCTCATTTTTGGACAAGTTTCCAAAAGGCAATGGGAACTAAGCTAAATCTAAGCAACGCTTATCATCCTCAAACGGATGGACACAGTGAAATGACGATTTAGATAATGGAAGATATGCTTAGAGCTTGTGTAATTGATTTTGGAGGTAATTGGGATGATCACTTACCATTAATAGAATTTTCTTACAATAACAGTTACCATACCAGTATCAACGCTGCACCATTCGAAGCACTTTATGGACGAAAGTGCCGAACCCGAGTCTGTTGGGCAGAAATTGGAGAAAAGCAATTATCTGGACCAGAGATAGTACAAGAGACATTATTTAAGTCAAGGAACGACTAAAAGCAGCACGCGATCGTCAGAAAAGCTAAGCTGATAACAGGCGAAAACCATTGGAATTTCAGGTAGGAGACAAAGTCTTATTAAAAGTTTCTCCTTGGAAAGGAGTGGTAAGATTCATCAAAAGAGGAAAGCTAAGCCCCAGGTATGTTGGACCCTTTGATATTATTAAAAGAATAGGACCAGTAGCTTATCAGCTACAACTGCCAGAAAAAATGGCAGGAATACATGAAGTATTTCATGTATGTAATCTCAAAAGGTGTTTAGCCGACAAAACATTAATGGTACCTGCTCTTAAAAACATAGAGATAAATGAAAAGCTCAAGTTCGTAGAAAAGCCTCTACAAATCGAAGACAGGAAAGTCAAAAATCTTAAACACAAGAGATTAGCTCTAGTCAAAATAAAATGGGATTCCAAGAGAGGACCAGAGTACACGTGGGAGCTTGAATCAGAAATGCAAAGGAAATATCCACACCTATTCCAGTAGACCTCGAGGACGAGTTCTAAAATAAGGTGGGGAGGATATAACAACCCTCCTAAAATATTTCGGACACCCCTAAATTATTTAGAGTATCCCTAAAGGTCCTAAAATACATCCCGTATACGTATAAAAACCCTAAATACCTTTAATTTTATTTAGTTAAAATAAAAACAAAATCAGAAGGTCGCTCGCGAGCCGCGAAGACTTTGTCTTCAGGCTATGCGGGGCGCGACAGCCTTGCTACGCAACGACACCCTGAGCTGCCACGTGGCAGGCTCGTGTCAGGTCTACAGTTGGCGAATCAGCAAGCCTACGCCCTACTCCCCTATGTCGCGGCCCGCGGAGGCTAATCCTTCGGCTTACGCGGGGCGCGACGAAGTGCCTGATCAGCCCTATAAATGGATTCGATCGGCCTTCAGTCCAATTCGCTCACAACTTTCATTTCTCTCTAAATTTCTATGTAATATACACTATAATCGTGTATTATACCCCCCTAAATAACACATTTCTGCCTCGTTGTAAGTATTTTAACCCTCGATAACGTATTAGATACGTTGCCCGATTAATCTAGGGTTCCGTAACGGCTGTCGAGGTTCTGCCCAATGTAGTCGTTGGAATTATGTCTCAGAGAGGGTATTACTAATGTAAATATTGGGTTATTATACTAACACACGTGCATTGTTTAATTAATAGGTTATAACCAGGAATCCACCAAGAAAAGTCTAAAGTATGAATGTGAGTAATCTCCTTTTTGTAAACTGTTTTTACAAAACGTTAAATATTTTATGTGATTAGCAGTGATTGAGTCTTTGTAATTCTTCAATTACTGCCGGTATGTTGGCGTTTTGTATACAAAATGTGGAACACGTTACCATTGGACAACGAGATAGCCAATGTGTAATATGACCCACCAGGCAGGATTGACAATACTGAATGAGTAAGTGTGTAGATATAAACATTGTAATTGCTCTCAATACTGTTAAAGGATAAAAGGCTTCTTGATTAAACTGGGATTCACTCACCAGTATTTTACACTGACAAATGTTTTAAAACGCGTTTCAGTTAACAAAATGTGAAACCCAATTAGAAGCCAGCTAGAGAACACTGAAGGCTTGGAAAAATGTGGCTATAAAAGTTACCTAAAAGACGATATTTTAAATTCAATAAATTAGGGTTTATCCCTATAAACCTGTTTGTAATAGAAACTTGGGTTTTACCCATGTTGTAAGGTCTCCTAATCCAAGATCTCATTCAGCTAAAGCCACCAACAAGTATGCGGAATCCACCTGATGATTAACCACTAAAGATGAAACACTATTATGCAAAGATTTGTGAGAGAAATCAAGAATACACTGAGTATTCTTGATGAGGAAGATGAATGGCGTCACTCACACAAAGCAGCCGCCAGACAAAACACACACAATGATTAGGGTTAGGTGCACAGAATTTCACACAGAATCGCCGCCTTGTCTATTCCACATAAAGGTATAAATACAAGGCAAAACCCGGACTTTCAAGACAAACTAGAAAGCCCGGACAAACAAACTACACAAACAAAACTCTGACTTTTGTCCTATACAAAATTCAGATAAAAGTCTTTCCTAAAACTTGGACAAAATGTCCAAGGATAAAGTTGGGACTAAGTTTCACTATATGTACAATAAAGACCCGATAGAATGGGAGACATGCACTTATCACCTAAAGTGCATTAACAAACTCCCCCTTGATCAGTGCATGGTCTTCATTGGTCTTGAGATCTTCATACTCTCTTCGAGAAGTTGCTTCCTGCCCAGACCTTGTTCTTCACACAGAACTGAACCACCTTGATGAATTGGTCCGCTAGAACACGATCTTCCTCATTGTACTTTATAGGCAGGTGCCGAAGCTTCTTCAGATGTGCTTCCCTTAGGTTAGCAAGCCAGATCGGATCCAGAATCTTAGCAATCTCAACCGTCACTTTCTTTTCTGTAATTACAGCTTCCCCTATCTTTCCGTTGAGATACCAATAACCTATGTTGTCGAATTTATCGAGATCAAACTTTCGCATAGGAATTTTACGAAGGCAATTCGCTGGAGGATAAACCATCTTCCATTCCTCTTTACCGGTGAACTTGTTTAAGTACTTAACTCCTCGACCAACTGCTGGCTTGAACATCTTCCACTTACTCTCTCGACTCTTAGCAACGAGATGAGGAATCAATCCTCTGATACTAGCAACATTTGTATGGTTGTTGAGATCGAGCTGAGCAATGTGATGGCGATCACGAGCTGGAAGAGTCTGAAGAAATTTGGCCCTTGGCCTGAAGTACTGAACCCCATTTGTCCTTTTGATCATTACCAGGCCGTGCTGCTCATCGAAATCCCAACTTCGAATCTGACCTGAGTACTCACCTTTTATGGATAAGTACCTCTTCCTTTGAGTGTCATCTGGAAGATTTCTAAACCATTTGTGAGCTGCCACACTGACTTCTTCGGGAATTCGTATAGGATTAAAGATTTCTTCGGGCATTTCACAGCCAAACACAAAGCCTCTGATAACATCACTGTTGACCGGTAAGGACTCGTACTCAATCCTCTTCCCTTTTGCAGTCTCAATGAAACTGAACTTACCAGCCAAGTCGTCGTCGGTTCGCCAATCTTCAACCATTTCCTCAACCACTTCACCAGCTCCTAAGAACAAATCAGCAGCAGGATCTAACTCAGAATCAGATAGGACACCTGTATCAGAATCTACGGGGCCTTTATCCCCCCCTGTAGTTGCACCCGAGGACTCCCCCTCAGCATGAGCCGAGGTTGCAGCTTCAGGAGCACGTGCGCTCCTTGACTGCTCCCCCTGATTCGACGCGTTGGGATCCTTATCCTTGTCAAGATCGTCTCTGATTTTCTTTAGTTCATCCATCTTGCACTTAGCCTGAACCTGAAAATCCGAAGCCGAAATCTCCCCCTGAGCAGCAAGGAGTGACACGATATCTGTCACAATCCCAAGAAGCCGATCCGTAGTACTAACCAAGTTCTGTTGTCGGGCAGACGTCGAGGCATCTTGTGTTATGAACTTACCCAACTGAACACTCTGATCTTTGGTTAGACGAAAAAGCTGTGCCATCTGCTGGTCTCGTTCTACATCCCTTTTCTTCAAGAAAGCAATTTCTTTCTGCTGCCTAGAGATCTGATTCTTGTGTTGAACCATGACCTTGGCTGCATCCTGAAACTTGCCACGAACAAACTCCTGAAAGTTCTGTTCTTGACCTGAACTTGATGGTCTCGAAGCAGAAACTGTAGAAGATCTAGGAGCAGGAGGTCTTGAGCTAGACGGTTGTGCACTGGATGGCCTAGGACCTGAGGATGGTATCACTGGAGGACGCAGAGATCCCTTTTTCGGTCACACTACCGGCGGACTCGGACCGAAAGCGACCTTAGGACCTGCTTGCCGTGTCTCTGGTGCTGGCAAATCGGTGAAAGTACTAGGTCGCGGTGGCAGAGAGGAACTTCTTGATAAGGCAAACACATTACCCGTACCCGTTTGAGATGATAACGACCCAAATAGTGGTACTGCAGGAATCGGTGAAGACATCATTGGCGTTACTGGTTGACGAGAAGTAACCATACTGGTAGCTTCTACAAAGGAAGTGAATGGAAGAGAGGAAGACAGTGACGGGAGAGCTATAGATAACTCCATATTAAGAAGACCTCTGGAGTCTGATGGAGCAGAGCTGGATGTAACCGTGACTGAAGCAACCATCGGACTTGAAGACTGAAGATCCATAACAGCAACACGTTATCGCTTATACGTCCTGAGAGGAACTGGTACACGAACAGTATCAGAAACAGGACGACGACGATCTTCATCATCATCATCATCATCAGAAGAGGACGAGCTAAACACAATTGAATCTAAATCATTCGCTCTGTCATTCCAACTAGCTAAGCGAATACTCCAATCGGAAGAGGGACCGAGAGAAGCAACCTTCACTCGAAATAACTCAAGCTTTTCTCTTTCACATGGTGAAAGACGATTTTGAAGTTCCTTCATTACTAACAGAAGGTATTGCTTTTCAGAAGGCATATCATCTACGGATTCATCCACAGAAACTTCTTCCATAGGACGCTTCCCTTTGTCAACTGTGCGGGAGGACGAACTCGCATCTAAAGTAGCATCAAGCTCCAATATCACATTATCAGTTTCTACAGCAACCCCTGTTGCCGAAGACGTAGAAACTGGAGCTTGAACAGACACAGCTTCTTGAATAGAAGCAACAACAACTGGTTCAGAAATCACTGGTTCTTGAACGGGTTCAGGTTCCGGAGGATTAACCAGTGGTTGTTGAAGATCAACCTGAGGTTGAACAACCACGGGCTCGAGAGCATCTCCAACAAAGATTTGATCAACACCACTTCTAATGTTTAACCAATTCTGATCAATTTCTGGATTGTAGTTGCCTTGAAGAATAGCACCACGCAAGGGAGTCGTAACAGGATGAGCATCAGTCCTTTTAGACTCGTTAACTCTGGCACAATCAGTGAAAATACGAATAGGCATTGGTGCTTGAGCGTAGGCAGGTAAAGTTCCTTCGAACGAAAGATTCGGCAACAGATGTCGAAAAATAAGACAAAGGAAACGAGGATACAGAATCATCAAACGCTTATCATTTGCCTTCAGACCAATCTGGTGTTTGAGAGCTTGGAGAATCATCAGTGAGAAGTTGTACGGCTGGTTGTAAGTTAATCCAATCATCGCAGAAAGAAGATCATGACCCATTGTATCAGTTCCCGATTTTCGTGCAGACAGACACTTCATTAACACATGAAAGAAGTATCTCCACTGCCCAATAATCAATGCCTTGTAGATCTCCTTCCTGGTAAAAGATCCAACGTAACCGAAAGATCTAACCCCACGTTCACGGATTTGACGCACATAGCACGTGTTTCCATGACCTAAATCACCAAAACGCGGAGCCGCACGAATAACTGCCTTCGTGATAACAATAGAGCTTCCAGAAACAGTAGCTTCGATAGTATCATCAACAATCCGAGCCGTACGCCAAAAATCCTCAATATACGCTTGCACTTGGTGAATATTTTCTGAAATCGCTAACCCAATTCTTGAATTTCGAAGAAAACGTATGATATCTGTATATTCGGCTCCACCACGAACGTTCTCGTTTAGCAAGGCAATTTGATTATGATTACGATGAAACTTCCAAACAGGACGAGGTTGTTCTGCCATCTCTGTAGGAAAATAAACCAAAAACGAAACACATGCATCAGATATAATTGCAGAACAGTTAGACAATAAAGCATGCAGTTTACACATAGTAAACATCAATATTAAATTTCTGGCAAAATTACTGTCACACAGACTGCTGCAGTTTAGAACTTCAAAAATATGAACACACAGTTAATCATATATAAAAATAAACCTTAGACTGTGATAAACACCCAGACACTTGGAAAAACTCAGACCGTCCTAAATTGTTGAAAAAGAAACCCCGAGTGAGACAACAGTGGTTAAAAGCCGGACACAGTGACTTTTGATCTTTCAACACACACAGTTTAAAAACTCGGAATCTCTTGTTTAACAGTTTAAAAACTCAGAAACACTTCTCATGTTATCAAAACTAAAAACAAAACATATTGACTTTCAAAACTCGGAGAAGCATAATTAACGTTCAAAACTCGGAAATAACATATTGGCTTTCAAAACTCGGAGAAGCATAGTGAACGTTCAAAACTCGGAAATAACATATTGACTTTCAAAATTCGGAGAGGCATAGTGAACGTTCAAAACTCGGAAAAACATGTTGACAGTTCAAAACCCGGAACTTCTTGTTTCTGATTAAAACTGCAAAAATCGGAAAAACACATACAAAACTCGGAACCATTTTTTACTGTTTAAAAAATCGGACCATCTATTTGGTTGTTAAACATCGGAACATGAACTGTAGAACTCGGAATTTTCTTTGCCAATCTAAAAACTCAGACACATTCCTCGGAAAAACATGAACTCGGAGACACTTTTCAAAACTCGGAACAATCATAATAACTGTAACAAGGACTCGGAGACTACATAAAACTCGGAGTATGTTTCCCAGTTTAAAAAAATTCGGACACTGTTTGAAAGTGTAAAACTCGGACTCGCGTTGAAACTGTCTTACTGTTAAGAATCGGAGTCAAACAAATGCGGAACCTCGGAACATATACCAACGGACAAAGGTCGGAACGGTTAAATTTATTGAATCAAAAACCTCGGAACAATTTGTTAAAATCATATCACCGAAACAAGTCTTTGATCCTTCCGAACTTACGGAAGAGAGAAAGGACTGAATCTCAACGATTTTAACACAAACAAACAAGAACACATCTTTCATGATGGATCAAAAAATGAAATTTTCAAATTTCTTTCATCTTCTTCCCAAGGGCAACCAAGTTTCGCGCCAAGACACCAACCAAGATTCTACTAAACATCATACAAAACAAGCAACAACTTTTGACTAACCAATCAATTCCAAGAACACATTCACACAAAATTTCAACCAAACAAAGCTCAAAAACAACTCAAACATTCAATTTTCTTCAAGATTCATGAACCCCAACCTCAAGAACACCAAGTTCTTGAAGCCAAACACAAAACCCCCAAATTTCCTACAAAACCCTAACTTCAAGAAGCTCAGTAACATCACATAATATCAACAATTAGTAAGAAATCACAAAGATTCAAGCATGAATTTAACAAGAAACATGAACACTAAGTGCAAATCCAAGCCCTAGAAATCAAAGAAATCTTACCAAGATTGAAACAATGGAGAAGTTATGAGGGTTGAAACACATACCTTGAAGAGGACTTGATGTTCTAATCACAAAACAAAGACTTGTTTGTAAGGAGAAAGAGTTGAAGGAGGAGGAAGAATGGAGGTGAGAAAGATGGTGCGATGAAGGTTATAGGGAGAAGAAGCTCAGACTTGCTTTGTTTGAATGAGGAAGAAAAAGGTCTGAGGAAGTGGTGAAGGGAGTCAGTTTGAAGAACAAAAATCGGACCAAGATTTTAAAAAGCGGACCCCTGTTGGGTTTCAAAAGTCGGACCCGTATCAAAAGTCGGACCCATATCAAAAGTCGGTCAAGTTTTGGGTTGTAAAAATCGGACCCAACAATGTTTGAAAACTCGGACCGAGGACTTTTGCTTGTACTTTAATTTATTTTGTTTTATTAACTAAAGGGGTTGGAGCGGAGAAGATGTCAAAAGTCGGACCAGAATAGATATCAAAAGTCGGATCAAAATGCGGTTTGATAAAAACCCGGTCCCACTACAAAGAAATTGCCATCTAGTGACACACAAAAGGTGCCACATATCAACAAAAAAGTGCCACTATAAACAACTATAAGAATGAGTGGCACACAAAAAAAGTGCCACTAGAAGTGCTGACGCTAAAGACTTTTAATGGCACTTTTTCGATCTGCCGCACAAAGTCTTTAGGCTTTTAGTGGCACTTTTTATCTGCCACTACAAACTTTTGGGCTTTTTGTGGCACATATTTTTTGCCACAAAAATCACACCAAATTAAATGCTATTGACATTTATCATATAAATTTTTATTGATTACACTTATTATTTATTTACATTAAATAATAAAAATAAATTTGTAGAATGTAGAAATCATAATATAATCACTTCAAATAAAAAGTTCAACCAATATCTTCCAAAGATTCCAAGTGTTTGCAAACAAATATCTAATAAGTGTCGACCTAAGTCTAAATATCAAACATACAAAACAAATAATTAATAAACATTTGAACAAAATACCAAAACTTCATTGTGTTCATGAATCTCTTTCACAATCTTCATACGAGTAAATTAATCATCAATTTCTCACTTCATATATAGTTATTCCCTGCACTTATTGCTTATGGCCGACGCATCAGCCAAGTATGATGTAAGAGCACTTAATAACTGACAAATTCACTTCTTTGACATCACTTTAAGCTCTCCAACCAAAGATTGGGTGGGTCTTTCAATACCTCTAGTTATCTGAATTGCCATCACCTAAGGGAAAGAGGCTTCATGATAAGAATCTTTAGCCATTAGTTAATAACTAGTGGTATCTGCTGCGTTGTGGCCGGGTTCACCTTCACATATCATAGAAGATTACATCAACCTGATCAGAAGAATTAGCAGCCCATTTCAAACATAGTCAATAATATCTGCAAAAACAAAAATACCATTATATACAGCAACCTTATCAAGATTAGTCCTAAATTACAAAAAAAAAAAAAAAAGATAGTGGCAATAAAATAACAGAAGTATCAACAATTTCTAAACATTCTAATAGCCACTTCATATGATCCCAATTACTAACATCTGATAAGTTTGCCAATGATCCGTTGATCATGTCCCAGCATTAGCAGCGGATGAAACAGATCATCATCAGCAAGGTATGAAATAAGTGATTCCATTGCTAGTCCAAAACCTTGTCCCCTAGAAAATTCCATCGAATCCTTCTCTGCCACCTCTACCTTCCCATGATGATGTCGGTCTTGAGGTTTCAAGTGCAGAGGCTATTGTATAGTGTTTATTTAACAAAACACTAATGACTTTCAGGAAAACAAACTTGAATTCAAAATCAACATGACCAACTCTACAAATTTATGAGGTATAGGTTTTATTCAACGAAACACTAATGACTTTCAACAATTAGAAAAAAAAGGATAAAAAATTTACCTCAGACACAAGTCATGTGAGTCACGAATTTAAAATATCCATGTTTCGCTTGGTCAAAATCAATAGCAAGCCGGGGTGTGGCGGCGACAAGTGCTGGGTGCGGTGTGCTGTGCAAAACAGATTTAGGGATGGAGACGATCAAGCATTCATCAGAAATTCAAAATAAACTTAAAATTAATGCAATTCAGTTGCTTACTATTCCATAACAAAAAAATGAGCCTATAAAAAACATCAATATCCATGGTTCTGGATTTATATACATGTGAACAATCTCGAGAGTGCGTAAGTTGAAATGACATAATATAACCGTCATTCTGCAGCGTCTACTCTAATTTCTGCATTTAGGAGCAAAATATACCGTTCATAAATATGGAAATTTTAATTTTGGACATAAGAGTGTTTTTGGTCGATCTGGACCTGTTTGTTTTAAATCCCCATCCCAGTAAAAAAAGAATATAAAAGATGCATGTTTGGACTTGTTATCCCAACCTGACATACCACTCTTAACCCACCTATTGTTGGATATATTAAAGATAATTTTAAAGAGGAACATACAAGTTGGTATGTTTCCTCCATCCCACATTGGTGGAGTGAGTGAAGTTTGGGTGGTTTATAAGGGATTACCCCTTATGGGCCTCCATAGTGATAAATGGGTTGAGAAGTGGGTGAAGCCCACACGCGCGCCGAGCCGAGCCGAGCCGCGAGCTCGCGAATGGTCGCGTTTGAGGCGCGAATGGGCGCGTTTGAGGCGCACTTTGCACTTTGCACTTTGCACTTTGCACGTACGCATCGTCGCGAGGAGCTGAGGAGCTTTTATTTTTAGCTAAGGTCTGGTCAGGTGGGTCAGATCTGTGGTTCAAATGAGATAGGGAGATAGAGATTAATTCGAAACAGTGGGGGTTATCCCATACTGATTTTAATTCGTATGGGATAACTATACAGTAACCGAATTCGTATGGATATACATCCAGAAAAACGAATTCGTATGGGATTGGTATATCTCTCCCTATTTTTCTCATTCTCTGGTAGAACCCACACCTATAAATGAAAGCTTCCTGTTACCCATTCATACACATCAAATTCGCAGCCTACTCTCCTCCATCTGGGTGTTCGTGTTTTCATTCCAGCTTCTGCGTTTTCTGGTTTCCATTGCTGTTGGAATACCAGATCAGTTCTGCAATAAATCCTGGGAGTTTACGCTGCAGCTCACAGCAATACGAGCGCGTAAAATCCTTTAAGGACAGGAATTTTTCCGTGCAGTTCAAGGCTTTCGTTCAAGGATCTTCGTTCTCACTCGCCAGGTTGGTTTTAATTTACTTGTTCTTTAAATTCGTCCGACAATGGGACAGTCTCCTTCTACCTTTCTTTAATCAGTTTGCTCAAGTTGGAACAAACTGGTTTGGCTAATAACTCGGTAATTAATAAATTAATTGTTTGATTAAATTATTTTTCAAAAATCTTAAAGGATTTTATTTTGTGTTTTAATCAACAGAATTAATGGACTCTGAACTACCAACAGCCAATCTGAGATTCATGAATCAAGAGTTTGTCAAGTTGGACAGATTCGATGGTCAGAACTATACCCGCTGGGCGGACAAGGTTAAGTTCATGCTAGTTGTGCTGAAACTTTACTATATCCTTGATCCTGACTTGCCTGCAATCCCTGATGACCCTCCTGGTGAAGCAGGAGAGCTCCCAAATGAAGATTTGGCAAGGCAAAGACTTATCCGTAAGGAAGCTGAAGATTTTTGCCTGGGTCACATCAAAAATTCCCTTTCGGATCGTCTCTATGACTTGTACGCGCCGATAAAAAGTGCTAGAGAATTGTGGAAAGCTTTGGAAGATAAGTACAAGGCTCATGAAGAAGGTACTAACAAATACCTTATTGCCAAGTACCTAGACTTCCAAATGGTCGATGACAAGTCAATCTTGGAGCAGGTGCATGAACTCCAAGTTCTTGTTAACAAATTGACTGCACTTTCTATTCCGCTGCCAGAAATATTTCAAGTAGGGGTTATTATTGCAAAATTGCCTCCTGGTTGGAAAGATTTCTCAAAGAGAATGATGCACAAGTCTGAGGACTACTCTTTGGATGAACTGTTGAAGCACCTTCGAATTGAGGAGGAAACGCGCAACATGGACAAAAGAGGTAAAGTCGGATCGAGTGTGAATCATGTAGCTGGAGGATCTGGTCATAAGGGAAAAGGGACATCATCAAAGAATAAGAAGTTTACAGCACCAAAGAAAAAAGAATTCAAGAAGTCACAACACACTAACAACCATCAACCAAAGAGGTCTGGTAAATGTCATGTTTGTGGAGAAACAGGGCATTATGCACGAGAGTGCTCTCAGAGGAAATCTGGATCTACGGTTGGTTCTACGATTGCTATTGATGTTGAGAAAGTCACCAATCTAGTGGCCAATGTGGGTCTTGGTGAAGTTAACATGCTTTCTCAATATACACGCATTGTGGCATGTAGAGGATGGTTTTTGGATTCTTGAGCCACTGTTCATGTTTGTGGGAATCGTGGCTCGTTTCTTACTTATGCTCCTGTTCCTCAAGGGACAGTGGTGGTATGTGCTGATGGACATCGTGTAGAGGTTCGTGGTAAAGGCACGGTGCGGCTAAACTTTAGAGATGGTCAAGTGGTTACTCTTCAGGACGTGTTGCATGTTCCTGGTATCACCAAGGGTCTTGTTTCTGCTGATAAGTTTGATCGGAATGGTTACAAGCTGGTTATCAAGAATCTCCGTGTGAAGTTTTCTCTAAATGACATCTATGTGGGTCAAGCAAAGAACACGGGTGGAATGTATCGTCTTGACTTAGCTGAAGATGGGATTGGTGAAGAAGAAGATTCGGATCAAGGGGGCGTTTCAGTGATTGACGGGTTTGGGAATGAAAGTGATAGTGATAGTGGTGGTAGTGTTAGTTCTAGTATTGGTGAATGTAATGCAATTGGTTTTGATTTGAATGAAATTATGTCTTCTGATTATATCGCTTGTTCAATTTCTTTATGGCATAAACGTTTAGCTCATACAAATATTAAAAACATTGAAAAAATGCAAACTAAAGGTTTATTAAAATTAAATGATAAAGACTTTGAAAAATGCGAAACTTGTGTTAAATCAAAATTCACAAAGAAACCTTTTCCAAGTGTTCATAAACGCAATACATCACTACTAGAACTAATTCATTCAGATATTTGTGAACTGAATGGAGTTCTTACTCGTGGGGGTAAGAGATACTTTATCACTTTCTGTGACGACTCGAGCCGATACTTATATGTTTATTTGTTGCATTCAAAAGACAAAGCTTTTGAGGCATTCAAAATATATAAGGCTGAGGTTGAAAAACAAAAGGAGAGACGCATTAAAATTCTTCGCTCGGACAGAGGCGGAGAATACTTTAACCGAAAGTTTGATGCATTCTGCGAAGAAGAAGGCATCATACATGAGAGAACTGCACCATATACTCCCCAACAAAATGGTTTGGCTGAGAGAAAGAACCGAACCTTGGTAGAGATGGCTAACTGTATGTTAAACCAATCGGGTCTACCTCGTAATATGTGGGGGGAAGCTGTGTTAACCGCATGTTATGTTCATAATAGGATCACTAGTCGTGTGATACCTACGAGTCCATATGAGTTATGGAAAGGAAGAAAACCAAACCTAGAGCATTTGAGGGTTTGGGGTTGTCTTGCTTACTATCGCGTACCTGATCCAAAGACACTCAAACTGGGAGAACGAGCTTTCAAGAGTGTGTTTATTGGATATGCTTCGCATAGTAAATCTTACCGATTGTTGGATGACGAATCAGGTATAGTTGTAGAATCCAGAGATGTGGAATTCTTTGAGAACAAGTTTTCTAGAGATGATGAAAACTCAAATGGCACAACAACTTCTAGTGCTTCTGAGAAAAGGGTTCAACCCTCACCAATAGTTGAAGAACCAAGGAAAAGTACTAGAATTAGAAAAGAGAAAAGTTATGGAGATGATTTCTTTTCTTACCTGGTTGAAGGAACTCAAAAGAAAGTGACGAGAGAGGTCATTTTTGCTGTAAATTTGGATGATGATCCTAAAACTTTCAACGAGGCAATGTCATCAAGAGATGCTCCTTTGTGGAAGGAGGCAGTCAATGATGAAATGGATTCCATTATGGGAAATGGAACTTGGGAGTTAGCTGATCTACCCAAGGGAAAGAAACCTATTGGATCCAAATGGATTTTCAAAAGGAAATATCATCCAGATGGATCCATCTCTGCCTATAAAGCGAGATTAGTCTCTAAAGGGTATAGGCAGAGAGAAGGGGTCGACTATTTTGATACCTATGCACCTGTGGCTAGAATAGGTTCTATTAGAACTCTAATAGCGGTGTCTGCTTTGAAAGGGCTGTACATCCATCAAATGGATGTAAAGACAGCATTTCTGAATGGGTATCTAAATGAAGAGATTTATTTGGAGCAACCAGAAGGGTTTGTAATGCCTGGACAAGAGAACAAAGTGTGTAGACTTATTAAATCTCTGTATGGTTTGAAGCAAGCTCCTAAACAGTGGCATGAAAGATTTGACACCACTGTGACTGCTTTCGGGTTTCGACACAACAGTGCTGACAGATGTATTTATACTAAATGCGAACCCGGTTATACAGTCGTGATTTGTCTCTATGTTGATGATATGTTGATCATCAGCACTCACCTTGAAGGTATTTCGGAAACTAAGAAATATTTGTCCTTGAACTTTAAGATGAAAGATCTAGGAGAAATTGATACCATTCTTGGGATCAAGGTGAAGAGAACTGGAAGTCAGATTTCTCATAGTCAATCTCATTACATAGAGAAAATTCTGACTAAGTTTCAACACTTAAATATTAAAGAGTTTAATACTCCATTTGATCCAAGTGTGAAACTTAATGTGAACTCTAGAAGAGCAGTGGCTCAACTGGAGTATGCGAGTGCTATTGGAAGTATGATGTATGCAACACATTGCACTCGTCCTGATATTGCTTTTGCTGTAAGCAAACTGAGTCAGTATACTGTTAATCCAGGGACAGAACACTGGAAGGCAGTGGGTAGAGTACTTGGATACCTGAAAAGGACCAGTAACTTAGAACTGACATACACGTCTTCTTCCAGAATACTTGAAGGTTATTCTGATGCAAGCTGGATTGATCGCACAAATGATTCAAAATCTACAAGTGGGTGGATTTTCACTCTAGCAGGAGGAGCAGTTTCTTGGGCGAGCAAGAAACAGACGTGTATTGCCCACTCGACTATGGAAGCTGAGCTCATAGCGCTAGCTGCGGCTGGTAAGGAAGCAGAGTGGATTAGAGATCTACTTACTGACATCCGTCTGTGGGATGTTCCAATGCCGTGTATTCCCATGTATTGTGATAGTGAGGCCACACTATCTAAAGTGTACAACGCAGTGTATAATGGGGGATCAAGACACATAGGTCTTCGGCACAATTATGTGAGACAACTACTTGAAAGTGGTACCATCAAGGTTGTCTATGTCAAGACAAGTAAGAACTTGGCAGATCCATTTACTAAACCTCTGACGAGAGATTTGGTTGTGAATACCGCGAGAGACATGGGTCTAAAACCACAATAGAATCGTTAGTGATGGAAACCCAACTTGAACTTAGTGCTCCTATTTCTCAAGTTTAATGGGTAACAACGAAGTCACTTAACGATAGAAGGTACTATCAAATTTGATAGATCCATGTGAGGTATGATAGTACGTCGTTGCCGAGAACAAGGGTGAGCTTATACTCTTAACAAAGTTTTGGAGGCATCCAAGCAACGTGGATGATGTAAAACTTTGCCTATATGATCTAGGGGTGGTGCCGCCTCGAGTGAAGATTAGTGGTTTATCTTCTAAAGGGTCATGAAAAGGATTTATAGCGCACGGCCATATTCGCGCTCAGTGAGAACGCAAAGTCAACTGGTGATGTGTGGGGGTAAACCGAAGGGGGCTATCAGGTTAATGGTTTAATTCCATAGGACACCATCTAATCTGTCTCTTCTTGTTTATCAACATAAACTGGGTTTAATCTCCGTGACACCTAGTGACATCATTAGTCTAAGTGAAAGGAAACATTCCAACTTGGTGGGGGATTGTTGGATATATTAAAGATAATTTTAAAGAGGAACATACAAGTTGGTATGTTTCCTCCATCCCACATTGGTGGAGTGAGTGAAGTTTGGGTGGTTTATAAGGGATTACCCCTTATGGGCCTCCATAGTGATAAATGGGTGAAGCCCACACGCGCGCCGAGCCGAGCCGAGCCGCGAGCTCGCGAATGGTCGCGTTTGAGGCGCGAATGGGCGCGTTTGAGGCGCACTTTGCACTTCGCACGTACGCATCGTCGGGTGGGTCAGATCTGTGGTTCAAATGAGATAGGGAGATAGAGATTAATTCGAAACAGTGGGGGTTATCCCATACTGATTCGAATTCGTATGGGATAACTATACAGTAACCGAATTCGTATGGATATACATCCAGAAAAACGAATTCGTATGGGATTGGTATATCTCTCCCTATTTTTCTCATTCTCTGGTAGAACCCACACCTATAAATGAAAGCTTCCTGTTACCCATTCATACACATCAAATTCGCAGCCTACTCTCCTCCATCTGGGTGTTCGTGTTTTCGTTCCAGCTTCTGCGTTTTCTGGTTTCCATTGCTGTTGGAATACCAGATCAGTTCTGCATTAAATCCTGGGAGTTTACGCTGCAGCTCACAGCAATACGAGCGCGTAAAATCCTTTAAGGACAGGAATTTTTCCGTGCAGTTCAAGGCTTTCGTTCAAGGATCTTCGTTCTCACTCGCCAGGTTGGTTTTAATTTACTTGTTCTTTAAATTCGTCCGACAACGGGACAGTCTCCTTCTACCTTTCTTTAATCAGTTTGCTCAAGTTGGAACAAACTGGTTTGGCTGATAACTCGGTAATTAATAAATTAATTGTTTGATTAAATTACTTTTCAACACCTATCTTGTTACATTACTTTAAGTTTTGTTTTATTTTCTTTTACTATTTAAAGAGACGGAGAGACGGAATCAGCATCCCCACCACCTGTAAGTCTGTAACTACCGGTCATGAAACCGCAATTTCTAGTGTCCCTCTAGCGGCTCCACCAGTAGCCGCAACACCTCCTGCAGTTGCACCATCCACAGCAGCCACTGCAACTCCTATAGTTGCCCCATCGTCAATAGTCGTAGCTGATCCACCTCTTTACCTGTCTTCGCCTCAAACAATGAAACAAACAGGTTTAATGACTTTGATCCTCGTGGTTTCATCTGTTCATTTCCAGATTAAATTAAAAATAACTCTTCTGTTTTACCATTCCATTAAGCTTCGCAAGTCTTAATACTATACACAAACTTATAATTTGGTATATAAATAGAAATTGACCCATTATGCAAACATTAAAGTTGTTTACCCAAATTAACCCGTTATGAAAAAACTACTCATCTGACATATCTTTAGCTAATCTTGTTAACAGTACCGTAAAACGATGTAATAACTAGCTAGGAGTGGGCTAGTTATTACATCGTTTTCGCTATAAATGCCAAGTCATTCGACTATTGTCCCATTAAATTACCATAAAACGATGTAATAACTAGCTAGGAGTGGTACGTGATTCTTTACATGACCCGAACCTGAAATTAAAATCCAACCCATTTACAACCGTCAACCCCAACACGATTACCACCCCTAGTACTAACTAGCTACTCACCATATTTTTCTACTAAAAAAGCAGCCAATATAGCATTTTCCTGACACTTATCTGAAGAAAGACTTAGATCAGGGCATTTCAAGAAATATGTATATGTATTGATCTTCTTATTGGCATAAGCAATATCCAATGGTGACTCTTCCTTGCTATCTAGAATCACCACCAGCTCCTCTTTCCTCTTCTGAACCAAGAGTTGGGCTGCGTGCATATTACCAACCATTGCCGCAATGTGTAGGGCTGTTCGACCCTTAGAATTTTGTGTTTCAGTATCTTTTCGTCATTTAAAAACTCCACCAGTTTTTCTACGAAATAGTTCTGCCCCATTTCAACTGCTACGTGAAGGATCGTGTCAGCATTTTCATTGATTGCCACTGTGGCTGCACTTTTATGGATTTTCAATATGTATTTTTCTTTCCACCACCACCCTTCAACAGCAGCTTCATACAATATATTCCTGTCTGTGTTGTCCATTTCTGGGATATCTCTTAAAAACTCGTTTTCGAACTTAAATTCTACTGAATCTGTAGAAGCATTTCAATTCTATTTCAAAAAGGGAAATAAATTCAAAATCAAATAATAACAACTCTGCAAAAACTTGAGTTACTGTATAAGATATCATATACGTGGTTGCAGGGGCAGACCCAAGTGTATTGGTGGGCGCCCCCCTTAAAAAGATTTTTTAGTGTATTTTATAGGCTAAAACCCCGATCGCACCTCTTGAAAATTCGGTTGAACCCTTTATAAGAAACATTTTGTCGAACAGTTGGTGTGCAAACACCATACTTCAAGAACTTCTGATTTTCTTGTATATAACGCCTCCAAATACACCTCTTCTGCCAAAATCAGATAAAATTAAGACCTTTTTTTCTAAATCTTCTAGTTTTGAGAATTCTAATAAACGTAACAAGTTAACCACTGGTTCAGTTCAGTAGCAATCATTACCCGTATTAACCACTGAAATACACACAAATTTTCAAAAATCATTTGACCTATTAGATACGAGAGCAATCTTACCTTACAGATCTTACGTATTGATCAGTTAACAACTTATAAACAAACAATTACGTTTTCGGGCAAACTTCACAACGAAAAGATCAACTAATTTAAAAAAAAAAAACACTAATTTCATTCAGAACTTATGACTTTCTTGTATGTAAACCCTAAAACTTCATCTGACGAAATTGAAAAAAATAAGCAATCTAAAAACGTAAGAATAACATTTAAGCAACATGTCATCAAACAAGAGATCAAAGAATTAGATACCTCAGAGAGAAGGTGCAGATTTCCTCCGGTGCACAACCTGTTGATGATATTTTTTAAGAGAAAACCACAAACGACGAAGAATAGTTGATTTGACGCGTTGCTACTCATATTGGAGTTGGCCAACCTTGCAATTGGAGAACGATTCAATAATGTCGCTTCCCCTCCGCCACGACTTGAACGATTTTAGGGTGAATTATTAGGCTTTTTATGTGAGTCCCTACATTTGGGTCGACCATGGCTGACGACGGCTACAATTAGGTTTGAGAGGATAAATGTGGTGCAGTGGGAAGAAGATGGATGTAACTGAGCTTGGGTAGTTTTGGCCTTTTGGGGATGGAAAACAAGCGGGAATACAATTTTTTTCGAGAGGGATAATGAAATGCCTTTTGGGGCTGGAAAACAAGCGGGAATAATAAATTTTTGTAGAGAGGGATGATGAAATTTAAGAAGTAAAAAAAACAAAAAATATATTTAAATTAACGTAATTATTTATAATAATATTTTTTTTATTTTATAACTTGATCTAATTTACATAAAACAACTTGTATTTTTGTAACCCTGTCTAGTTAATATTTTTTTGATTTTAATCAATTAATTATAAGTTTTAGTATAATTTACATGATAAAAGTTACATATACTGAAAACAGAGAAATAAAGTGATGGGTATACGTATTTCATCAAACCTAGTTTTATGTATTATGTGTGTGTATTGTAAATTTATTTGGAGAGACAAATATAAAAATTAGGGCAAGGGACCAAGGAGGGAATAAAGAAAGTTTAAAAAGAAGTGCTTAAAGAAAGTTTAAAAAGAAGTGCTCGATAATTTTAGTGGCATATGCAAAGTGCCACTAAAAACCTAAATTAGTGTTGTAAAAGCTAAATGCCGCTAAAAGTGTGTAATAAGCAAATACGGCATACTCAAAGTGCCATTAAATTCTAAATTAGTGGCACCAAAGCTAAATGTCATTAAAAGTGTGTGCCACTAGATGGCATTTTTTTATAAACGATTTAAGATTTAAACCTCGGACCTCAGGAGATTGTAAACTTCTGACCCACTTGTGTTGTTCAAGGAAAATTCGGACCTTTGTTAATTTTACTTCCCACTTATACCCTTCAACTCAAACAACTTTGTCATAAGAAATTTTGAAGTTTTCAAAGAACAAATCTTTTACTTGAGATGGAAAAATATGACCTTGGTACAAAATTTTATCGACTTCCTTAACTTGATGAAGTTTCTCACACAAACTTAGATGAATCTCACACGACCGATTTTTTATGAGAAAACTTATTTTAAGCTTACCGAACTTGATATTTAAGATCTTATTAAATAATTTTCTCAACCCTAGAGTATTCTTAATAAATAACTCGCACATAGAAACAAGAAAGCAAAATCTTTTTGGGGGTTTTCAATTTTTGACGGAAATGGAGATTAAACCTACAAACGTATTTACACTAATTATCTTTTTGTGAAATCGGAGCAAAGGAATCATATCGGTTTTACTTGTCAGTATCCGACACAAGAACCATAGTATTTAGCTTTAATCTTTTAGAATGATATTGATAGTTCAAGACGTTCAACGGTATTGTGGTCCACTCAAGTTTTAGCACGCTTTCGAACACTGTTTTCGAGATATGAAATTAAGTGTATTAATAACTGACAGTAACTATGTTTACCCACCTCAGAAGATACTCCCGTATCAAGGTATGCACGAGAGATCATCTTACTGGTGAGTATACCATTTATCATCTGTTTTTGACGTACAAGCTAATGTGAGATACTCACTTATTTGGAATTGAAAACAAGTCCTTTGTGATAGAATCACTTATTGAGGAGGAACTTGAATTTCAGATGCAAAGGGCACAGGAGCAAATCCGTGAACAGGTTAGTACCATCGTACAGACAAAGAGACGAACTTGACTCCCGCATGATTTTGTGGGACATGTGATTGTTTATCACTTATTTGGGTCGACTGCGTCATGTATTAAGGGTATTTACATGTATGTATGGTATCATGGAAGATCTAGACTTGCGTCCCCGTTATTTTCGGTAAAAGAAACAACCATGATACCCAGATGATAAACAGCATAAAGACCACGTATCTCAGAACCTCGGCAATCTATCAAATGAAATTACGGTACCAAGACCATATATCCGAGAGATGCGCCACACGAGTTACGCAGTTCATTATGTTTATATACCAAAGACAGGTTCTTATTTACCCGTAAAACCTACCAAAGCAACATATAATGAAGTTGTCATAGTTAACGATTAATTTTATGCATATAACCATAGTCCTGCACCAGATACGACTAACCGATGTACTATCATTTCCCTTATATCTCAACACGACTTCATTTAAAATTTTTCAAATGTTTTTGAATTTTTTCTGAAATTTATCCTACAACTAAGTAAAATATTTTTGGAGTTTTTCAATTTTTCGAAAGCGGTAAGAACTGTACAGAAAAGATAAAATAAAGTTTCTATGCAAGTTTATAAAGCATTTTACTCTGGGTTGATCATGCCAATCATTCGGACCAGATTTTCAAATCTAGCTCGATCGAATGTTTTCGTAAACAGGTCGGCAAGATTATCCAAGGTGTCTACCCTAACCACTTCTATTAAACCCTTCTCAGCACAGTCGCGAATAAAATGATGCCTAACATCTATGTGCTTAGTGCGTGAGTGATTAACTGGATTGTTTGTTATGGAAATGGCAGAGTTGTTATCGACAAGGATAGGAGTTCGAGTAAAATTCAAACCGTAGTCCCTCATTTGCTGCTGAATCCACAAAACCTGAGCACAATAGCTTGAAGCAGCAATGTACTCGGCCTCGCACGTGGATAGAGAAACGACAACCTACTTTTTGCATTGCCAAGAGACAAGACGATTCCCAAGAAGTTGTGTGTCGCCAGAGGTTGACTTTCTGTTCATCGGGCATCCTCCGAAGTCTGCGTCAGCATACGCCATCAAATCCATACCACCTTCAGCTGGATACCACAATCCAAGCTTAGGCGTCCCTTTCAGATATCTGAAAATACGCTTGACTGCTTTCAAATGAGACTCTTTCGGAGTTGATTGGTACCTAGCACACAAACAAACAGAGAACATAATATCTGGTCGTGAAACAGTAAGATACATCAATGAACCTATCATTGCTCGATATAGAGTCGGATCCACTTCAGGATCTTTCTCCTTATCGTGTGAAAGCTTGAGATTTGTCTGGAGAGGCGTGCCATAGGGTAAGCTATCTTCCAATCCAAATCTTTTGAGAATCTCGTGGACATACTTAGTCTGATGCACGTACGTCCCAGTTTTTCCTTGACTCACTTGAAGACCTAAAAAGAATGATAGCTCGCCCATCGCAGTCATTTCAAATTTTGACTTCATCACCGCCTCAAACTCACGACACAATTCTTCATTCGAAGAACCAAAAATTATGTCATCAACGTAAATTTGCACGATCAGAAAATCTCCCCCTTTCTTCAAAATGAACAGTGTGGAGTCAATTGCACTACGCGAGAACCCATGCTCCAATAGATGCTTTGACAATGTCTCGTACCATGCTCGAAGGGCCTGATGGAGACCGTAGAGAGCCTTGTCCAACAGATAGACCTTGTTGTCTAACCCTGGAGCTTCGAAACCCGGTGGTTGGGACACATACACAGTTTCATGCAATTTCCCGTAAAGGAAGGCGCTTTTCACATCCAACTGATAGACTTTGATACGCATGTGTGCAGCAAAGGCTAGAAACAAACGAATAGCTTCCAGTCTTGCCACCGGTGCATAAACTTCGGTATAATCAATCCCTTCCTCCTGATTGAAGCCTTGAACAACCAACCGTGCTTTGTTTCTGACAACGACACCCTTATCGTCTTTCTTGCACTTGAAAACCCATTTCGTGTTGATTGCATGTTGGCCCTTTGGAAGATCGACCAAATTGCACACTTTTAACTTGTCGAACTGAGCTAACTCTTCTTGCATCGCCTCACACCAAGAATTATCCTTCAGAGCCATTTGATAGTTCTTCGGCTCTATCTGAGAGATAAAACATTCATGCAGGCTGAGATTGTAGATTTCTTCTTTCTTGATAGCAGAGAACAGACATTGCATCTCTGAAATACTCCTTCGCGTTTACACTCCCGCATTTGGATTCCCAATAATATTATCAACAGGATGATGAATATTTGTTCTTGGAATTGGGATTGCCGGAGCTTGAAGATTGTTTCCCAAATTCGATTGAATCTCCCCCTCAGCATTTGCATTACTACTGGAAGCTTGATCATTACCAGAAGACGCATTAACATTTGGATATGCTGAAAAGTCAACGTATAGATCTCCACTTGTAGTTTGAGCAGCTGCATTGGGGATCTGCTCAGCAACAACATCATTTACGGTCGAAGAATCAGCGACTGGAACATTCGAAGACACATTAGTAGGAATACTTGCTCTCCAGCTCGCATCCACTTCATCTTTGTTCACAAGATGTGTGTATACAACCTCCGAATCTTCTTCTGAAACATCAGGAAGATCAAATGAATCAAATAATTTATCATAATCATAACCGCTTTTGGGACCAAATTCGGACGGTGGAGGATCGAAACTCAAAGGAGTTATATCAAACACTATCTCCACTGTTCGCTTCTTGATGTTATAAACGCGTTTGTTTGGAGTTCCATTGGCATAACCCAAAAAGAACCCCACTTCACCAACTTCCCTCATTTTAGGAGTATCTTTGGTGCGTTTGATAACACACTTAATCCCAAAAGGTTGAAAACCAGATAAGTTCGGTTTCCTGTTTTCAAGCAATTCATAACACGTTTTATCTTCTCTTTTGACAGTAAGCACATGATTTAACACATAACATGTAGTGTTTACCGCCTCGGCCCAGAAGACGATTAGCAATTTTGATTCAGAAAGCATAGTGCGGGCCGCCTCAATCAGGGTACGATTCTTCCGTTCTGCAACTCCGTTCTGTTGAGGAACATATGGAGCGCTGAACTGATGAATTATTCCCATTTCCCGACATAACTCATCCATATAATGATTTTTAAACTCAGTGTCGTTGTCACTTCGGATTTTCTTAATAGGAAGTGAATAATTTTTCTCAAGTTGTTTGAATAAGTCTCTTAAAATACTAGCAGTTTGATCCTTTGTTTTTAAGAAAAATACCCATGAATAACGTGAGAAATCGTCAGTGACAACTAAGCAATAAGACATCCCACCAATGCTAGCAACATGGATTGGGCCGAAAAGATCCATGTGAAGCAATTTAAGTGGTTTTTGGATTGAGTTAACTGTTTTCGGTTTATGAGGCTTTCGTTTGATTTTTCCTCTTTCACATGATTCACATTTGTTGTGCATATTGAAACTACGTAAAGGAACCCCCAACACTAAGTTGTTTTTCACTAAGTGGTTCATTTTTCGCAGATGCACGTGGCCCATTCTCCTATGCCAGAGATACTATTGATCTTCAGTCGCCTTTGAAAGTAGACAAGTCACTGGAGCAGACGAGTTAACTAACGGGCGCATGTCCATGACATATGTGTTATTCACCCTTGGAGCCCTCATAACGATCCAATCTTCAGGAACAACGAATCCCGGACGCAGAACGAAGCAAGCTTTATCAGTGAACAACATCATGTACTTGTTATCACAGATTTGAGAAACCGACATCAAGTTATGTTTCAATTCTTCAACGTAGTTCACTTTATGCAGCGTGATTTTTCCATTTAACACTGAGCCTTCACCGGTGATGTATCCACCCTTTTCACCGGCAAAATTCACATAACCACCACGAATTTGTTTAAAATTGTTCAATAACTCTTTATTTCCTGTCATGTTTCTGGAACAGCCACTATCGATATACCAAATATAGATAGCCCTCTTCAGCTGCTCCTACACTCCCCAACAAAAATTTAGTTAGAGTGTGGGACCCAAGCCATGATGGTCTTGGGTCGTCCTGATTCGTCAACATAAGAAAACTCTTTGAAATAACCATCATCGCCTCTGTGTCCACCATTTCCATTTTGGAAATTGTTGGAATGAGTCCCCGCAAATCGTGGATTATACGGAGTTGACGATCTGTTGGTATAACCAGAGTTTCCATACCCTCGGCTTCCATAGTTTTGGTAACTGTAATTTTGATTCCTGGGTGGCTCAAAATTCCTACCAAATCTAGGAGCATCTTCGTGTCTTGAGAATGATCGTGGATGATTATCCGAATGTGGTCTTTGATTTGGAAATCGGGGGGGGGGGGGGGGGTGACGCATTTCGGTCATTCACGAATCTGTTCTGTGCATGAGGTCTAACATAGTTGTTGTTCGAACCTCCAGAGCGTTGGTCATTCTCAACTACTTGAAAAGTAACATGATTTTGTCGTCTGTGAGGGGTTTTCTCACGAGTATCATGTCTTTGAGATACATTTTCCGATCTGTCCCCGCGGTTAATAACAACGGGTTTCTCCTCTTGATCCTGATTTTGTTGTGATTTAACATTTGGTTTGACAACTGGTTTTACTTCTTGTTTAATCACTTTGTTTTTCTCAACCTTCTGATTTTTACCATTTTTCTTTTCAACATTAACTTTTTCATTTTGTGATTTTTCAACAAAAGGTTTCTTTTGATCAGGATCAACAAGAGATTTACCCTTGTCATCTGGACAGTCTGCTTCTAAGTGTCCTTTCCCACGACACTTACAGCATTTGCGGATTTTTGCAGCATTCTTTGGACGTTCCTCATGATCGGTCGAAGATGATGAGGCATTGGTGGAATTTTTCGAAATTTGGTTCACAAACTGAGAGTTGGATCCTGTTTCGATCTTTACTTCTTCTTTGACAAAATCCTCCCTTTAACAAACTCAGTTTTAGGGACATTTTTCAAATCCCTTCTAGTTTTCCCACGTGACTTTAGTTTTGACTTCACATTTTGAAGTTGATTGAAAATTTCCAAAATCTTATTGCTTATCAAATTTTCAATGTTTTCAAGATTCACCTCATTTTTCTTTGAAACTCCACTCATCTTCGATTGATCTGAGTCAGTAACTTCATCTGGCTCAGATTCTGACTCACTTTGCGGTTCAACCGTCAGAGGGGTCTTTGGCACAAAATTTGCCAATTCAGGATCAATGCTTGGCATTGAAGTATAGTTATGGTTTACCGGAGGAGGCACCTTAGTATAACCAATGCCGAACATTTCTTCCTCAGATTCTTTGAGACGTTGGCTGTTAATACAGAAATTCATCACTTCGGAAGAATCCCTAAACTTTTCAATCTTTCGTTGCAAATCTAAAATCAGATTATCTTTTTCCAAAATGATTTTGTTCTTTTCCAAAACACAATTTTGATTCATTTCAAGTTCAGATTTTAATTCCTGATTTTTAAGATTTCTCTGAGCCACAAGTCTCTCAAATTCAGAGATTTCATTTTTCAGTGCTTTTATCTTAATTCGGTGTTCTTTATCCGAATTAGACAAAACAGCAATGAGTTCTCTGGATTTTTCTAAATCTACAATTAAGTTTGTGTTATGAAGTGCATATCTATCAATCTTAGTCACAAACTCAACACATCAAGCACATCGCTTATCTACAGAAGATGATTTTACCTCAATGCCTGCCATGAATGCACAAGCCTCGTTTTCAACGGAGTTTTCTTCCAACCTTTTAGCTTCTGCATCCGCAAATTGCTGCATTTCAGCTTTGGAGATGTTGAATTCAAAACGTTCTCCCTGTTCTCCATCTTCTGTCTTGTTAGACTTTTCAACAGTCTCTTCAATCGAGGTATCTTCATTCTCAGCAACATTCCCCGAATCCAACTCTTCCCCAAAAACCTCAGCTACAACCGCAAGCTCCTCAATACAAGTCTCTTCGACAACCTCTTCATACACTTCTTCGTTCACAATTTCTGCTATAAATGCTTGTGACACAATTGCTCCTGAGATGTCTTCCAAAGCACAACCCCAGTCATAAGGCTCAGTCACAATCTGTAGAGATTGAGCCACCATAGCATTGTTTGTCGAAGGGGTAAGATTTTCAGACCCACTTGAATGAGCACTTGAGTTAGAGGTAGCAGTTGATGCATTGTTGTGAGGTCTTGAATTATTTCCTCGGGAGTTGTTGTCTCTATCAGATCTTTCAATTTTTGGCTTTCGACAATCACGTGCGAAATGCCCGTAGATACCGCAGTTGTAATATTTTACTTTTGACATGTCGACTCCCATTCGAGTCTTTGTCTGACCTCCTATGAACTTCCTACCCGTCTTCAACAGAAACTTCTTCGCTCTACGGACTAACAGTGCCATATTGAGTTGTAGATCAAGTTCTTTCATTTCGTCTTGATCTATCTGATCAAAGTCCTCATTGAGACTTGACGGTTCAACGAGCTTTCCAAGACAGAAGTTCTCGTAGGCAGTCATGAAGGATGCCAATAGACTCATGTTTTCTTCAATCATCTTTAAACAGCTTGCATCTATCTTGGGAATGTTCAAACTTGTTCCTTGAGATTTCTGAGCTCCACTAGAAGAGTACATCCCTTGATTGGAATTTCTTGTTCCACTTGAACTAACATTGTTGCTTATAAAGGCGTGTTCACTTGCAGAACCTTCATTCTCTGAATACAAAGCAACACTGACTCCACCATTACTACCCTTTTCCATTGGTTTCAAAGCCTTATATAACTGAGGATCTTGGAGCTTCTCGAAATCAGATGCTTGATCTTCCATATTCCAGGCATAACCCTTCAGCTTTTGAACAGCTTCTTCCAATGAGAGCTCCTCATAGAGAACACCCTCTTTAATCAATGCGGTGTACATATTCCATTCTTTGGGAAGGCAATTCAGAAACTTCTCAACCTTCTCAAATTCAGTGTAGATACCCTCTTGACTTCTATCAAGTTCACTCAGCAGATGATAAAATCGGTTCACTGTGTCATCAAATGATTCATTCCTTAACGCTTTAAATACAACGAATTGAGTCTTCAAACGTTCGAGTCGTCGTTTCTTGTAAATTGCATTTCCTTCATATCGCTCGATCATGCTATCCCACAACTCCTTCGAGTTACTTCTTTTACGGAACGTATGAAATATAGATTGTGTCATAGCCATCGTTATCATTGAGATAGCTTTCTCTTCACAATCAAAAAATTTCTTTTGGTCGTCAGTGAGTGCCAAATACGTATCAATCGTCAACGTACGTACTGGAGTAGCTCCACATCCTTTAACGATACACAACCAGATTTTGATGTCTTTTGCTCGTACATATATTTTGAAACGCTCCTTCCAATCAGGAAAATCAAGCTCGTTTATCAACAAAGGAGGTTTGTCGTTACTTCCTACCTCAGCATTGTGCTTGAGGTTTTGCACCATTGCAGTCAGATTGTTGTTTGCCATTTCAGAAAACAAAAGTAGGTTTCCAAGCAAGAACTGTGTCGCTGAAAAGATTTTCTAAGTCCAAACTCGGAGAGAAAACACGGAGTGAAATGTCTGAGCTTTAATCAGAGTGTGAAACCCGGATCACAAAAACCTGAAATAAAACACAAACAGAAAAACTCGGACACTACACTGTTAGGAATTTAAACTCAGACTACCTAAAGGTTAAAATTCGGACACAATGAACTTTGGACTAAAAATTCGGACTTAACTAAGATAAAACTAGGACTCACTAAGAAAGGAGACAAAAACTCGGACCTACTAAATAAAGGAAACAAACTCGGACTCAAGGGACATAATAATTCGGACTCCTAATATATTATAAAATTCGGACTTCGGACTTCTAAAATACTATAAAATTCGGACTGATGTTTAAAATTCGGACTCAAAGTAAAGTTCGGACTCCAATACTAAGAAACAAAAGTCAAAATTCGGACCTATATAAAGGAGACTGAAACTCGGACCTGAAAGAAATAAAAGTCGGACTTCTAAGTTTTCGGACAGGTTAAAAAATTCGGAACTAAATAAAGGTTAAAATTCGGACTTAAGCAAACCTAAAACTCAGACTAAGTAAAACTCAGACTAGCTTAAAATTCGGACAAGGTAATAGCTAGAACAAGTTAAAAATTCGGACAAGATTGAAAGGTCGGAGAGTTTCTCAAAACTCAGAAGAACCAATCTCCGGACTATCTCCCCAATGTGACTTCACACTGGTTCAACAATACCCCGGAGAGCCAAACATAGAATTTAAACCACGGACAATTCCTCCAAAGATCAAACTCAGGAATCTTTTTCAACTTTCAGCACTGTATGAACAAGAACCAACAACCCCTGTAAAACCCAGATGAAGAACAACACTAAAATCACCAAACTACTCAAAATCCATCATCAAATCACTAGATATGAATGAAGAATCAAGGATAAAAGACAAAAACTCACTAAACACTCACTAAACCCTATCAAAGTTTGAACTTTTCTCACAAAAACCTTCAAACTAAGAAACACCTACAGTAGTATGAGCACACTGCTCTGATACCACTTGTAAGGCCTCCTAATCCAAGATCTCACTCAGCTAAAGCCACCAACAGGTGTGCAGAATCCACCTGATGATTAACCACTGCAGATGAAACACTATTATGCAAAGATTTGTGAGAGAAATCAAGAATACACTGAGTATTCTTGATGAGGAAGATGAATGACGTCACTCACACAAAGCAGCCGCCAGACAAAACACACACAATGATTAGGGTTAGGTGCACAGAATTTCACATAGAATCGTCGCCTTGTCTATTCCACATAAAGGTATAAATACAAGGCAAAACCCGGACTTTCAAGACAAACTAGAAAGTCCGGACAAAAAAACTACACAAACAAAACTCTGACTTTTGTCCTATACAAAACTAAGACAAAAGTCTTTCCTAAAACTTGGACAAAATGTCCAACGATAAAGTTGGGACTAAGTTTCACTATATGTACAATAAAGACCCTATAGAATGGGAGACATGCATTTATCACCTAAAGTGCATTAACACATGTGTTTATTAATATGAAAATGTGGTATTTTACTCTGATAAAATATTTTCTAACTATGATACTGATGAAATTTCCACTGCCAAATAATGATAAACCATAATACCACCAAATATGAGTTCGCGTCCGCCCGATCCCAGGAGATAGGGGCCGGGGGTTGCGACAGATGTCTACGTGACAAACAACGTGATGTGAGAGTCGCTTTTAATTTTTTTTTAGTAAAACTATAATACGTAGTGTAATGGGTAAACAAAGAATGGAAGTTTAAAATTCAAATACAAATGTACATCATTTAAGAAACACAATACTTTTTTTTGAGGGCAAAGAAATATATTACTAAACAAACCAAACTTGCTACTATTGATGGCAAAGAAATATATTACTTATGAATTTCAAAATTACTCCACTGTTATTTCTGGACGTCGCTTGATACTATTGAACACCCTGTCGTTTCTTGCTTTTTATATTTGCCAAAGAGTAATCAAAGTAATAGACAACTCTATTATTAAAAAAAAAAACTTGCTACGTTGATGTTGTGTCTCCTTTTGTCACCGGCAACCTACACCTGTTGAACTTCCTTCCATATACTACTTATTTAAAGAGTCTCCATTTATCTTAGCTGCCACCTTTCAAAAATTTTTTTTATCTTAGCTGCCAATGCCATCTCCTTTGAACCCTTTCCAAATAAATTGTTTACAACAAAAACAAAGTCAACTAGCTTCCTGTTCGGTCCTTTGAACCCTTTCCAATTAAATTGTTTTGAGCAATGACAAAGTCAACTAACCTCGCTGTTCGGTAAGGTGTGAACACAGCACAAATGGTTGTTTAAAACTAATTTTTATTTGCAAATAATGTGCCAGTTTGCATCCATTTTCATTATATCACCTTTCATCATGACATCATTATATTTTCATTGTCAGCCGCTAGTCATCCTCCGTATCGACGCGTGTACTTCCACACTCTCTTCTGTTGCTGCCCCTAGTGGTCCTCCCTTAATACTATATATAATTAGATGCATTGTTTCAGTGGCGGAACTAAAAAAAAATTTAGAGGTATCCTAATTTTTTTTAACTAAATCCGTCCTTGAAAATTTGAGGGACCCGGTGCGGCTAGTAAAAATGAGCGGTCTTAAAATTTTCTTTTACCTAGGGTCATTCCTAAGAATTCGAGAGTCCTCAGGGGCTTGTGCTTTTATGTGTGTGTGTGTATATATATATATATATAATATTACGAGGTTACAAACCCGTGTATATACGAGTTGAATAAAAAAAAGTTAAATAGGTAGTATCACACGCATGAAAACGTTATCAAAATTTTTTTATGAAACTTTAAATGTTATTTAAAAGTTTTATAAATAATATTTATTTTGCAATAAAAATATTTTCAACAACAAAAAATATCGAAAACTCATCATCCTTCAATATTTGTTAAAGTATGTTGTCTTATATGACTTTTCAAAAATAAAAATCCTGGGCTTTAAAATTAATCCTTTCCAAAATCTTTATCTTTAATTTCATATAACTAAAGTTTAAATACTTTGTTATTTTTATAACCGTAGAATCATAGAGATAAAACATTCATATTTTAAACATGTTTATATAATATTTCCTTTCATTTAAACAAAAAAGATAACCTATTAAATCATATATATAAAATGAACTATTTTGATGTTTTTTTCTTTGTAGTATTTTTACTCTGTACCTTTTATATAAAAAGATCTATTTTAATATTTTATATTTTCACTTTTTACCTTTTTTTTGTTTAAAAAAAACTAAGAGTAAATGTCAACTTACGTTCCAGAGGTTTACACCAAAAGGCATGACCAGACATAATTTAAAAAAAAAACGCTACAATCAAATCTCTATAGGACAAATTAAATAAAGTATGTGAAAACTATAAATATAAATTGATCAATAAACAAAATAAAATAAATAAATGTTTAGAATGCCTTTCAAGTTGCAAAGAAAAAAAATTAATGTTAGAACAAAATAAATAACCTAATTCAATAAATTAAATGGTGTATTAATTGACAAGAGGACAGTGTGTCTATGGAAGTTTGACTAAATACTTCTTATCCCACATTTCTATTATATTTATATTAATGTAATATAATACTATTCATCATCTTCACCCTTTACCAAAGTCCCACACTGCAAACTTCCGGCGACTGGAAAAATTTTGTTTCAGTTGACCATATAATTTCAGTTCATTTTTTCTTGAGCTACACTCAGGGGTATCCTAATGCTTGCTTAGGGGTATCCTCGATATATAAAATGGAGATTAAACATAAATTTGCACTTCATCAAGAAAGTTGAGGGGTATCTCGTGCACTCCCTCGTCACCCTATAGATCCGCCCCTGCATGGTTTCCTTGTGATTATAGAGGTGTAAATGAGTCAGGCCTCATCATGTCTCGGTTCGAGCCTACTTATTTGAGTTCGAGCTCGGCTCGTGAGTAAAACCCAAAGCTCGGCTCGCGAGCTCAAAACTCGAGCTCAGCTCAACTCGGCTCGAGCTATATGGAGGGCAACCTTAACGAGCTAAAAACTTGGGTTGATCTCGCTTCAATATTGCTTAAATGAGCCAAAGCTTGCCAATGTTGTTGTTGTTGTTATTATTATTATTATTATTATTGTTATTATTATTATTATTATATATAAAAAATAATAAAATGTTGTTTCGGCTCGTTTAGGCTCGCGAGTCTGAACGAGCTTTGTATTTCAGGCTCGAGCTTGGGCTCGATAACCATACGAGCTCTATTTTAGGCTCGAGCTCGCGCTCGGGCTCGTTAAAGCTCGGCTCGTTCGAGCTTTTAACCGAGCCAATAACGAGTAACTCTCGAGCTTCTGGACTTGTTTACACCCTACTTGTGAACTAACGTAAGTTGATGCATGTATGTACGCGCTTTATATGTTTGCTATATTACACCGGGTTTTTCTCATGGAACTTTTTAATTAACTTGCGAAGCCTACCAAGGATTTAGAAAACCACACATGACGTACAATGAGTTCTATAACAAACATATTTACAACATTTTAATTACAAATGCTTCTGAATGCATGGTTTAAACAAAATATTGTAACCGAATAATTTATTCATACAAACTTTTGTTATCCTAATAATTATATTTTAGCATGGACTTTGACCAAAAAAAAAAAAAACCCTAATAATAGGTGGTTTGTTAGAGGGTCGTTATCTCCAATTTAAGACCATGTGTAGTGGGGCATTATGCTCAAAAAAAAACGCCCCCCCACTCCCATTACATAGGGCATTATGGGGCATTATGCTCAAAAAAATTTTGCTTTGGCGTGATAATTAAAACGCCTAAAGGGGATTGTGGGAGGGTTGACTGACCAATGAGATTTTTTTGGGGTTTTTTCTTTATTTTATTTAATGCCCCAATAATGCCCAATAATGCCCCATCCCCATTACACCCCATTTTAGAAAACGCCCAATAATGCCCCTTTGCTGACTGGACCGCCACATGGCGTAAAATGCCCTAGGATGGGGGCATTATATTCCTCTTCCACTACACATGTTCTAATGCATATGCAATTGGATGCACGTCACCACTTCACCGGCTCAAAGCAATTGCGAAACTAAAATGGAGCGTTAGGGCAGAAGGGTGTGGGGCTACAATTTTCCCCAACCAATCAACATCACCAACAAACGTGTTTATTAAAAAAGATTGAAAAATAATTATGTTTTTAGTAGAACCACTATGACTTTGTGACTTTGTAGTTTAGTTAAAACCAAACGTACTTAAATGAGAGTAACATGATACTAACTTTTATATTTTTTAATTATTTCACTACCCCTAATTTAAACAAGACTATTTCTAAAGAATAATAATTCACCTTCTGGAGTTCCATCTAAATAAAACAACAATCATCTAAATAAAACAACAATAACATTTCCAAAAAGGAAAATGTCATATAAATGTAACCAAGTTTATCAACTGTTTCAATTAAGTCATTCAAACTTTTTTTTTCTCTATAAACTAACTAAACTTTAAGTTAGTGTTTAATAGTGTGTAATTACCAGGTCATCAGGTTAACTTTTATTTCTTTTAGTTTCTTTTTGAAATAACCGGAAACTAGGGATAATAATAATAACATATTTATATTTGTTATTATTATTCTTCAACGTGAATTTAGATAACAAATAAAATGATAATTATGAAAAGATTAAATTAAAAAGATAGGATAAAATGTTTATGTATCTGCAGTTTTGACCTTGAAAACACATACATCACTGGCTGCAAGTTGCCGCCTGCAAACCTCTCGTAAGCAATTGCATGGCGGCCGACCGCCATCATTGCTTTAAGTTTATCGGCAACTTCCATCTCAACCCTCTCACTTCTTTCTCTACTTTGATTTCTTTCGATGTTCCTGTTCCGGGAAAAAAAAACTAGATACGCCGGCGAAGAGAAACGAGTATCCCGTAGCCGACACCATCACTCTACATCTCTGTCGCGTATCATCTTCGCCAACAACCAGTAGCACCACAGAAACTTTCAACCGGCGTTCCGCAATTTTCCGGCGATATTCGTTTTCCAGATCTGTTTCAGTTTTGCAACTGAGCTTAGGGCTATAAATGAACTGAACGAACACGAACAATGCTATGTTCGTGTTCGTTCGTTAAGGAAATTAACATGTTCGCGAACCGTTCACGAACGCATACCGAACATAAGTTTATGTTCATGTTCGTTCATTAAGGAAATTCAGTTGTTCACGAACAGTACGTGAACACTGGTCTCGAACACAAACGAACGCAAGCAAATAAAAAAAACGGAAACGAACATTTAACTTGAAAAAAAAAATATTGTTATCCTTAAACATTGGATATAAGTAGTTAAATACAACCATCAAATGATAAATCAAAACACAAGAAGTCTAATACACAACCAAACGATGAATCAATTTTAACTAACTTAGACATAATTATCCCCAAAAATGTATTAACATATCCAAATTTTAGCTAACTTAGAAAAAAATAGGGTTTCAATTTTTCAATATGTTTAGATAAAATGTTTATTATTTATTATTTTTTAATATAATCAAAGGAACACAGACGAACGTAACCGAACATATTACCGAATGTTCACGAACGCAGTCGAACGAACGAGACCTATGTTCGTGTTCGCTCGCTAAGCTAATCGAACAAAATTTTTTGTTCGTGTTCGTTCGTTAAGCGAATCGAACGAACATAAACGAACTTCCCGCCGAACGGTTCACGAACTGTTCGCTGAACATTCGGTTCGTTTACAGCCCAAACTGAGCTACTAAAGCCATTCCCTATAACTAATTTATGCATGTTTGTTTATGTTTGTACACATTTAATTGAGTTGATCGTTTGAATCAGAAAGAAGTATGTATTATCTGGATATTAGCATAGGAAATAAAGAAGGACAAATGGTTGAATCAGTTTTAAATCCTTTAAAAATACAAATAGGATTTATTTACTTTTGTTAATTAAAGATTAAAACAATAAAACCTACACATAATCATTAGTAACCTGTTAACCTGATAATTACATAGTATAAGAACATCAAACGAAACTCTAGTCACTTTAGAGAGACAAAAAAAGTTTCAGTGACTTAATTAGAACAATTATCAAACTTGATTACATTTCTATAAAGTTACCCCTTACCAAAATAGCAAAATTATAATCAATGGGCTTATTAGGGGAAATAACTAATATAAATAAAGTTGGATTAGGATCAAATACAAATACATAAGAAAAAAATAAAAAAAAAGTAAGAAGGACTATATCTATTGACTTTTCTCTCTTCCCGTGCAAGGTACATGCCAATTTCCTCCGTCAATTTAAAACGTTCATAACTTTTTTATACGACATTATTTAAAAAAAATCACAATAATAACAAGCGTTTTTTTTATCTTAATATGAGTATGATATTGCTATGTAAAAAGTAAAATAAAAAAAATCATTTTTACTGGGTTTTCTTCACAATGTGTTAACGGTTCTGGTCATTGTGTCTTTGAACTGGGTTTTGTTATCAATTGGGTTTTAATATGTTTTTCATTGTGTTTTAGTCTGTTTTCATTGTGTTTTTAGTCTTTTGTCCATTGTGTTTTAGTTTGATGTCTATTGTGTCTTTTATTTGCTAGTCATTACTTGTCTCTTTTATCAGTTCTCCTCAATTATGGTTTTTAGTCTACTTTCTATTGCGTTATTTTAGTTTGATACTTATTGTGTAATACGTTATGCCCATTGTGTTTTAGTATGTTGTCCATTGTGTCTTTTATATGTTGACATCGATTGTGTTTTGGTCTATTTTTCATTGTGTTTTTAGTTTAATACTCATTGTATTTTACGTTATGTCAATTGTGTAATATGCAACTGGGTTTTCAGATTTTCTTTGAAAAGTATAACAATACGTTACTCATATTAAAGATAAAAAACGCTATATTTTATGGTATAATTTAAAAAAAAAACAAATGACGTACAAAAACGTTATGGACGTCTAAAAAATTTAGGGGAAATACCATGTGACTTGCTTGTGCATGTTTCCAAGCATGTGAGGAACATGTGCATATTGAGTTTTTTTTCTCTTGGACGAAACTATCACTCCACTTGATTTTTCATTGGACACTTATCACTCTTTAATTACTTCTTACCCTTTTTATTTATAAATCACTTTGTATTATGACTCAACCCACCCAATAAAGCTAACAAAGACATTTCAAAAACAGAAATAGAAATTTGCCTCCATCGGAAATATGTGTCCGACTACAACTTATTGTCTAGATTGGTTCTGTATTTGATTACCCTGGAATCCAAATGCATTGCGCATTTTATTGGTGGCTTGGCACCAGAAATCAAGGACATGGTTAAAGCCTTTAAACCCACTACTTTCAGATCCGCAGTGGATCTGTCACTTTCACTGACTCAGGATGAAGTGAGGTTAAAGTCAGTCAAGACTTAGACTGACGGGAAAAGGAAGCGTGATGATAACCGCTTCCAAGATTCCAAGAAAAGAAAATTTGGGTTCAATAAGAACCAGTAAAGGTCTGATGATAGATCCGTGTGCAAAACTTGTAGGAAACGACACTGGGAACAGTGTCGGACATACGAGCAGTGAAAGCAGTGTGGTATCTACAAGAAGACTGGTCACAAGTCCCTTCACTGCAAGGACTTGAAGAACGTTGCTTGCTTTGGATGTGGTGAAAAGGGCCACATAAAGACCAACTGCCCTAAGCATGTTGGTGAGGGTAATACTAAGCCTAGGGAGGGAAAGAAGTCCAATGCTAGAGCTTTTCAATTAACTGCAAGAGAAGCAGTTAAAGATGCGAATGTCATTACGGGTACGTTCCTCGTAAATGATATTTTTGCTAGAGTTCTATTGATTCAAGAGCTGATAAGTGCTTTGTTGACCATAAGTTTAGTAAGCTTCTAAACTTACCCCTAGGAACATTAGATATTACATATGAAGTTGAATTGACCGATTGTAGTATAGAATTAACATCCACGATTTTTTATGGATGCGTTATATCCACTAAGAATCATTCTATCACTGTTAATTTGTTGCCTATGAACCTTGCGAGATTCGATATAGTTTTAGGCATGGATTGGTTAGCTCATAACCAAACCCGTATTGCCTGCGATAAGAAACTTATCGAAATTAAATCCCCATCCAGTGAGATACTTACCATTTGTGGAGATTAACACTATGGATTGCCGAGAAAGTGTCTTTGCTTAAAACATTCAAGTTTTTAAAGAGAGGATGTGTCATCTACATGGCACAGGTAACTATTTATAAACCGAAGCCAAAGATTGAAGACATTCCAGTTATTTCAGAATATCATGATGTCTTCCTAGAAGATTTACCCGGTCTGCCCCCGGAAAGGCAAGTCGAGTTTAGAATCGACATCTTGCCTTAGTCTGCTCCTGTAGCTAGAACTCCATACCGATTAGCACCAACTGAAATGAAGGAGCTGAAGGCACAACTGGATGAGCTATTGGAGAAAGGCTTCATTCAGCCAAGTTCCTAACCCTGGGGAGCTCCCATTCTGTTCGTTAAAAAGAAAGATGGTTTAATGCGAATGTGCATTGATTACCACGAGCTGAACAAGATGACGATCAAGAATCGTTACCTTTGCCAATAATTGATGATCTGTTTGATCAATTGCAAAGACCTAGTTATTTCTCGAAGATTGATTTGAGATCTGGTTATTATCAACTGAAAGTGATAAGTGAAGATGTTCCAAAGACTGCTTTCAGAAACAGATATGGCCACTATATTAATTTCTTGTGATGCCTTTTGGGCTCATGAATGCTCCAGCGGCTTCATAGATCTCATGAATAGAGTCTGCAAACCATATTTAGATAAGTTTGTCATTGTCTTTATATACGACATACTTATCTATTCTCATAATAAGGATGATCACGAGAAACATCTTTGATGTATTCTTGATTTGTTAAAGCAAGAGAAGCTTTATGCAAAAATTTATAAGTGCAAATTCTGGCTTAGAGAGGTCCAATTTCTAAGACATGTGATAAGCGAACGTGGTATCCAGGTGGATCCTGCTAAGATTAAAGCTATAGTGAATTGGGAAGCACCCAAGACTCCATATGAAATTCATAGTTTATTAGGATTGGCTGGTTATTATAGAAGATTCATTGAGAACTTCTTTCAAATAGCCACTCTTCTGACTACTCTAACCCGCAAGAATATCAAGTTTGACTGGGGTCCTAAACAGAAAGAATCCTTTAAGATTCTAAAGCAGAAATTGAGCAATGCTCATGTCTTAACCCTACCTGAAGGGATTGAAGACTTTGTCGTATATTGTGATGCTTCACATACAGGAATGGGTTGTGTACTCATGCAAATGGCAAAATAATTGCTTATGCATCACGACAACTTAAGGTGCACGAAAAGAATTACACCACCCATGAACTGGAATTGGGTGCCGTTGTATTCGCACTAAAGTTGTGGAGACATTATCTATATGGCACAAAATGTATTATATACACAGATCATACAAGTCTCCAGCATCTGTTTAATCAGAAAGATTTAAACATACGAAAAAGTCATTGGATGGAAACTTTGAATGATTACAAATGTGAGATCCATTACCATCTTGGTAAGGCAAATGTCGTTGTTGACGACTTGAGTCACAAGGGAAAGGTTAAACCAATTAGCATTAACGCCAAAAGTATTGAGTTACGAACTAGCTTGAATGAGAAGCTGATAGATGCTCAGAAGCAAGCCTTATTATAAGCAAATGCTTCTAATGAAGAATTAGGTAGGATTGTTGATCAGTTAACACCTGGAAATGATGGAATCCTAAGATTGAATAATCGTATATGGGTTCCTATATTTGGAGGACTCAGATATCTGATCCTCTAGGAAGCACATAATACCAAATATACTGGAGGAGACAAAATGTATCAGGATTTGAAAAAGAATTATTGGTGGATGGGCATGAAGAAATCCATAGCCACTTATGTAGCTAACTGTCTGACGTGTTCGTAAGTTAAAGCCGAACCTCAGAAACCATCAGGATTGCTACAACAACTTAAAATTCCCACATGGAAATGAGAAATGTTAACTATGGATTTGATTACCAAGTTACCAAAAACCAAACGTGGCAATGACCCGGTTTGGGTGATTGTCGATAGACTAACTAAGTCAGCCCATTTTCTGCCAATTTAGTAAACTTTTAGTTCCGATAAATTGGCTAAATTAAATGTGGACAATATAGTGTCCTTACATGGAGTGCCAGTATCTATTGTATCTGATAGAGATGCTAGATACACATCACATTTTTGGAAAAGTTTCCAACAATCTTTCTTGGTTGAAAATTGTTTCTATTACCAGAGTTAAAACTTGAGAAAGATCCAAAACTGGAACTACTAATGGCATGCACTTTCTTGAATTCTTTTCCCTCAAATAAAGTTGTATGAACATTGTCCTGTTGTCTAGCCATGGCATATGCTTCCCTCAAGGTTCTTGGTTTGAAAACTTTCACTAAACATCTTATCTCTAGTTTTAACCCACCAACAAACAGACTTGCTGCATACTCTTCATATAAGACCACTTTTGTCATCAAATTATCAAAAGCATTACAGTTATCGTTTAAGGTACCCGTTTGATGTAATTTTTTTATTTTTTCCATTACATCTTCCCATAAATGTTCAGAGAATCATGCTGTGATAGATCTGACGTAATCAGGCCAAGGAATCAATTCTATTGGACGATTTTGACTTGTAACAAACCCCTGATGCCATTTCAAAGCAAGACCTTCAAGATTGACTATTGCATACTACACCTTCATTTGTTCTGGAATCTTGTCAACTAAAAAATATGATTACAATTGTATATCCAACCATCAACATCTTCACCATTAAGCTTTCGGAAAATCCAGATGCCCCAATCTTGCTAATCGAGGTTCTTGAACAACATTTCCCCCCGAATTGGCCCTATTTTGAAATTCTTCTATTTGATTCTTCAGATTTTCAAACATTGACTGCAATTGAAGATTCAATTGAGCTATTGCAGATTGATTATCTTCTTAAATCGATTGTGAATTTTGGATCAATTGTGCATGTTCTCTTAGGGTTTTTTCGATTTTCTCCATTTCTTGTTGGCGTGTATTCGCCATTAACAGTGAATCAAAATATTGAAATCGGAACAATCGATTTCAACGAATTAGAAACGAAGCAGACTGAATCGAAGTTGAATCAATCGAACAATGATCCATTCACAGAGATTGAAACGAAGTGGAACGATCAAAAGTAGTTGCAGGTCACCGGAGCTCAATCGGAATAGAGCTCTAATACCAATGATAGCTTCAATTTAGGATAGAAACAAAGAAGAAGAGGAATACACCAAATCAAAGCTGAGATCTGCTATGATCCTATCAAACTTTTATAACAACCACTATCGGTATTTCTCAATGTTACATTCAAGCCCCTCACTAATACACTATTACAAACAGTCCTTACAACAACTATGACATTATTACAAAATAGCCCCTCAAGTCTTATTAACTATTTTTAACATATCACCAACTCGCCGCAAAGGTATTAGTGTTTTTTAAGTAAATTGTTTGATTTAATTTATATATTGTTATGATATTGATTGTTTGTTTATTTGATTGACAGAAAAAGAAAGAAGAAGAGAAAGCTAGAAAGAAGGAGTTGAATGATTTGTTTAAGATTGTTGTTGTTCACCCAAAGTACCTGTTGGTAGGTTTTGTATTATTAGCTCTAATTATGGTCTTTTGTATAGAGTTTGTTACATAGTTTGTTAGAGAGATTTTGTGTATAGATTTCTTTCATCAGTCTCTATACATTGAGTCGCTTGTCTTGTACACATTTATATGAGATTTACATACCTCATTATAAAAAAAACATTAAGTTTTTGGTGATGCTCTGTTTGCATGTTTAAAGATAAAGGTCTACGGTTTGTCATACGGGTTAGGTTTCGGTCTCACACTTGCTTTGGGTTTTGTATACTTTAGATCAAATTGATAGCTACTTTCGACTTTGTAAATATTATTAGGAACAAATTATATTGGCTCTTAGACTGAAATTTAATTTCATTTGAATAGTGCTATGTTAGACTTAACTGAATTTGCTTCATAGGACTAGTCGGATTGTCAAGAATGTTTGAGTTGAACATTTTCACCTGTTATACATGACAATGTGTTATTTTCTGTGCTCATTTTTCTGTCTTCACATCTTACGAATTGATTATTCATGATGGGCTGGCCATGCAATGATCCCATCGGAGCTCTAATAAATCTTACTTATATGGATTGCAAGATTATGTCTGTAGTTTATTCTTGAACGAATTGGTTTGGTGAATGTAAAAGTGATAAGTAGTTTTTAAACATAGGTGGTTATTCTTCACATCTTCTCATTTTGTTATATAGTATATATGTGCATTTGATGGCAATCAGCTTAACTTGGGACCCAAAAAATACCCGACAAACAGAAAACAACAACGGTTCCGGCGAGATACAGTCACACCACCCGCAAGTCTCGTTGAGCAGAATCAAACTAATCCTGATTCTCGATACAGACACACCACGAGAATGAGAAATAGCCGTCCAAGATCACCTTCTAAAACCTGCCAACTTTTAGAATAGTAGTGAACAAAATTTACCCTCTGACTGCAGAGAATAAACCAAAATTAATGAACTTAAAAACTGCTTTTCATTTCCCATAGTTCCAGTACATAATGTGAAAAAAAGAAAACTAACAAAGCATTACCATCCACGTTTCCTACACTTGTGGAATACTCAAACAACTACTTTGACCACTACATAATAAAGAAATACTTGAAAACTAATTAAAATAAAATAACAAACTAAACATGCCGTGGAATAAAAACGTGGTGGCATAAAGACTGATGGTGTGCAATTAGGATTTTGGAGCTTCCAGTTGGACTAGGCTGACCCACTTCGGAGTTGGGCTCGGGGTTGGGTTCAGGCCCAATTGGATTGGGTTTTAGGTCAGTATGTGCCTATCATCCTCTCCGTCTTCAAAAGAGTTTGACCTCAAACTTGGGATGGGCTCTTCAGGATCAAAATATGGTTGAAGATCAGCGACATTGATGGTGGAAGAAACACTAGAGTCACCCGGAAGATCAATCTTATACGAGTTATCATTCACCTTGGCGAGAACCTTAAAGGGACCATTCAACCAAGGGCACAATTTAGAACAACGCTTAGCTGGAAATCGTGCCTTTTGAAAATGCAGCCACACTAGATCACCTGGTTTAAAAAGAATGTGTTTCCGTCCCTTGTCTCGCTTATATTTTAGATGTTCATTGCTATTGGTAATTTTATCATGAATGCACTGATGAATGGACTTAATATCAGCTGCCAAATCATATGCTTCCTGAATGAACTTAACAGATGTATCCAAAACCGCCAGATCAAGTGGAGTGGACGGATTTAGTCCATAAACTGCCATGAAAGGGCTGACACTGGTTGTCTTACTAGGAGCCCGATTATAAGCAAATTCAGCCCTTGGTAATAGGTCTTCCCACTGCTTCATATTGGTCGTAATGAGGGCCCAGAGTAGTGAACCAAGAGTACTGTTGGTAACTTCAGTTTGTCTGTCTGTTTGGGGATGGCTGGATGTGCTAAACTTAAGTTTGGTGCCCAGTTTGCGCCACAATGTCATCCACAAATGGCTAAGGAATTTAGCGTCCCGGTCACTAACCATAGTTTTCGGTATTCCATGTAGACATACTACTTCTTTGAAATAGAGGTTGGCTATTTGGACGGCGTCATAAGTGGTATGGCAAGCGATAAAATGGGCCATCTTAGAGAATCTATCCACCACCACCATAACTGAATCCTTTTGGCGTTGAGTACGTGGTAACCCGGTAATGAAATCAAGGCTAACGTCTTCCCAAGGAGCAGCCGGTACACGCAGAGGCAAGTATAAACCGTGTGGGGAAGACTGACTCTTGGCTCGATGACATGGTAGGAAGCGTTTGATGAAATGATCGACATCACGGTACAGTTTAGGCCAAAAGTAATGACTACGTAAGATGTGAACAGTTTTGTCAACACCCAAATGGCCCGCTAATCCCCCTTCATGAGCTTCTTGTATAAACACTAACCGAATGCTATGGCGAGGAACACATAGCTGCTGCCTCTTAAATAAAAACCCGTTAAGAACATGATATTCCCCTGTTGCACGAGACTGGCAACTAGCATACAGCTCCCCAAAATCGGGTGTGGTTGTGTCGGAAGATTCAATTTAGAGACCAAAGTTCGGGAGGCGACATTAGTGCAACTCCCTCTGTCAATGATCACGGTACAAACCTTCTGAGCAATTGTACAACGAGTGTGGAAAATCGATTCCCGCTGAAGAGTTTCTTCTTCAATAGGTGTAGCACTCAGTGTTCGTCGAACAACCAAGCACGAACCTTCATCGGGTCCGGTTACCACTTCCTTTACTTCAGTTGGTGATGTCGAAGCTACACTCAACTCGGACTCAAATTCATAGCCTCCCGCGAGTTCGAAATCTGCTAGTGTAATGAGTCGCTTATTTGGGCACTCAGAGGCGATGTGTCCTAACCCTTGGCAACGAAAACAGCGACGGGGAGCTTTTGGGGGTTCAATGGAGGTACCAGGGGAATTCGTTGGGTTGGTGGTATTGGGTAAATTAGGCGATTTGAGGGCTGGTTAGGTTTCTGGTATGAATTGGGTTTATTAGGTGACCGGTTGCGCTCAAACTCACCTTTGGCCCGCTGTTGTGAGTCTACTTTGGGGGCCAGTAATGTTAATTCTGCTAGGGTTTGATAGGAGTGGAATTCAAAGACATTTGCTACACGTGGTTCAAGGCCTCCCAGAAAACGAACAAGAGTCTGAGGATCATCCTCAGGATTATCACACTTCATCAACAAATATTCAAATTCTCTAGAGTATTCCTCAACGGTACCTGATGCTTGCTTCAACGAGTGTAATTGGGAAAAGCTGCGCTGGATATAGTACGAAGGAAGAAATTTCGTCTTCATCTTCGCTTTCATCTTTGACCATGTTTGAATTTTCTCCTTTCCTGCACGTTCTCACTTCAGGCTCATATTCGGCCACCAGGTTGATGCATATTTTCGGAGTTTAAGGGCCACAATTTTGACCTTGTCATCCTCCGCGGTTTGTTTATAGTCAAAAACCCGTTCCACAGTTCGCAGCCAGTCGACGAACTCATCGGAGTCCAACTTACCATCATACTCCGGGATATCAACCTTGATGTCGTTCGGGTGCCACCCACCCGAGCATCCTTTTTTCACCGACCCACTGGATGGAGACCCTTCACCTTGGCCTTGAGAAACAATCAACGCTTGAATTTGCTCCTGCATTACCTGCATCCTTTGTGCCATCTCTTTCTTATCGGCTTCCATAGTCTCCAAAATCTTTTTTAATTCAATACTATTTCGGGTATCCATAGCTCTGATACCAAATGATGGCAATCAGCTTAACTTGGGACCTGAAAAATACCCGACAAACAGAAAACAACAATGGTTCCGACGAGATACAGTCACACCACCCGCAAGTCTCGTTGAGCAGAATCAAACTAATCCTGATTCTCGATACAGACACACCACGAGAACGAGAAATAACCGTCCAAGATCACCTTCTAAAACCTGCCAAATTTTAGAATAGCAGTGGACAAAATTTACCCTCTGACTGCAAAGAACAAACGAAAATTAATGAACTCAAAAACTGCTTTTCATTTCCCATTGTTCTAGTACATAATGTGAAAGAAAGAAAACTAATAAAGCATTACCATCCACGTTTCCTACACTTGTGGAATACTCAAACAACTACTTTGACCACTACATAATAAAGAAATACTTGAAAACTAATTAAAATAAAATAACAAACTAAACATGCTGTGGAATAAAAACGTGGGGGCATATGATGAATCAGAGGTTAATATTCAAAACACTATAAGAGAGAGTGAGTCTTTTTCTTATTTCTGAAAGTTGCAGTACAAAAGCAAAAGGAGAACCCTCCTATAAATAGCAAAAGAAAACAAACGGCTATGCTTATAACTCGCACAACCTAACCAACTTATTCAAAAACTTAAACGTAAACATACTGACTAAATCAACTGAAAAGACTCAACAACTCTTGACCACAATCAACACGTGCAGATGACTCAATTGAGCATGCCTTCCATATTTTTGACTTTGCATGGGAGTGTTGTGTCTTCTTTAACACCCCCTTGATACGCACTCCTGCACTCCAATCTTGTGCCTTAGATACACCAGCTTTTCTCTTGGAACTGCCTTAGTCATAAGATCTGCCAACTGTTCCTCAGTATCACAGAATTCCAGCTTGACTTGCCCCTAGTTCACCACGTCTCTGATAAAATGATACTTAAGTTCGATATGCTTTGAGCGATTGTTCACGACCGTATTCTTGGACAAGTTTATAGCAGATTTGTTGTCGCAGAATAGTGTAGTCCCTTGTACCTGAGCTACACCATGATCATTCAAAATCCTCCTTAACCACACAGCTTGACATGCACCTCCTGTGGTTGAGATATATTCAGCTTCTGTGCTAGAGAGAGCAACAAAGTTTTGTTTTTTAGAACACCACGGCACTGCTGCATTCCCAAGTAGAAACACATTTGCGGACACACTTTTTCTATCATCCAAACATCCGGCCCAATCACTGTCAGTATAACCCACCAGCTGCACATCATTCTTCATTTCATACCACAACCCAAAACCAGTTGTACCAGCAATGTATCTGAGTACTTTCTTAGCCGCACCAAGATGTTGTTTTGAGGGGCCTGCATATACCTTGCTAAGACTCCAACAGCAAATGCCAAATCTGGTCTTGTATGAGTAAGATACATAAGTCCTCCTACAAGACTTCTGTACATTGTTTCATTCACCTTGTCTTCACCATCATCAACTTTGAACTTGTCATTAGGACTCATAGGAACAGCTTCAACTTTGCTATCTTTCATCTGGAATTTGTTGAGAAGGCTCATAGCATATTTCTCTTGACTCACAAACACACCTTCTTTAAACTGTTTTACTTCCAACCCAAGAAAATATTGCAGAAGTCCCATGTCAGTCATTTCAAAGACTTCCTTCATTCCTTTCTTAAATTCACAAATTAGTTGCTCACAAGAACTTGTGCATATGATATCATCCACATAAAGGCAAACATAGATGATATCATGTGCATCAGTTTGCTTCACATATAAGGTTGGTTCGTTAAGGCTTCTATGATACCCATTGTGAGTAAAGTAACCATCTATTTTAGCATACCGGGCCCTTGGAGCCTGCTTGAGCCTGTATAGGGCCTTTTTAAGCTTATACACTTTGTCACTTGAGTCCTTCAGCTCATATCCCTCTGGTTGTTCAACATAGATGTCTTCTTCAAGCTCCCCATTTAAAAAGGCTGACTTTACATCTAACTGATGTAAAGACCATCCTCTTTGAGCTGCCACAGCAAGCACAACTCTGATTGTTTCGAATCTAGCTACAAGTGCAAATGTTTCTTCAAAGTCAATGCCCCTTCTTTGAGAATACCCTTTAGCTACTAACCTGGCTTTGTGCTTCAAAACTTGACCATCAGCACCGAGCTTCGTTTTAAACAGCCATTTCAGACCAACAACATTTTTTCCAATAGACAAAGAAACTAATTCCCATGTATTGTTTCTTTCTATAGCAGCTAATTCCTCTGCCATTGCAATTTTCCATTCCTTCCTTTTTACAACCTCATGATAATACATTGGATCACAAATACTTAATGCAAATTGTAAATGCATGTATTCTTCAGGTTCCAAAGCATGTGTAGATGCATAGATATCAGACAATGATCTAATATTCTGTAAGTCCTGTAACGCGTGCGGATCGTAACAGAATCGTCGATCCAACCTAGAGTGCGGAATCCCCTAGATTAGATTTCACAGAAAACGAGTAGAACACGAATCACTTTAAACCCGATCTTTATTGATTATCTTCGTAACAATTACAATCAATCAAGATCCTAATTCGTCCAAGCCGTTGTCTTTCACGAATCCTCTCCAAGTAATTAAGGTGATTAGAAGATTAACCTGAACCCTAATGCTAAGCTTTGTTTATATAGGACAAAGCTTTGCATATGGGCTAGGTCTTGGGCAAGGCCCAATTCGCAAACCCTCCCCCATATGTGGGTTTGGTTTGGCCCAATCACTCTTACTTCACTTTTAAAAACTATTACAAAGCTAAACCCGCTAACTGTTTATCGTTTTACTAATTACAAGATATCCAAAGACCAAATCTAAGCTGTTGTCACAAAACATGCACCAACAAACTCCCCCTTGACAATAGCTCGCAAAGGTAACTTCAGTCTTCAGAATCTCACAGTCTTTTGGTCTTTGGATAGCTTCAGCTTTAACAGCTTCTGTCAGCAACAGACTCCCCCTAAGCTGATGCATCCAATCACCCAATCTTCAAAACAGTAGCACTTGAGTAAACTCCAGTTCAGCATTTGAATAGCACTCTTCAAACTCTTCAACTCTTCGACTTTGTCTGCAATGTAGAAAGGAGGTTCTACCATGCATCCAAGCAAACTCTCATCTTCACAGCAACTCTTCAGCAATATACAGCTTCAATCTGTATACTATAAAACAAACATCTCGAGAAACCATAAGAATTTTTCAACATAAGTTAAACAAATTATTATTATTCAAGAGACTTGTTAAACTGTGTTACAAATTAAGCATTTTCCATTCAGCACCAACACGCACACAATTTCAAACAAAACATATCATAACCTGCTTGATTTGAAAAGTTTTGAACTCACTTACCAACACCGTCTCCCCCTATCAGTAACAATTCCTCCTAGAATAACAGTTTTTCGTACATTAAGAATTTTTAACAGGAAAAGACACTATTTTTGTATTTTTGTATTTTCTGAAAGCAATTAAATAACAAAAAGCAGTAAACACTCTGTTTTTGTGAGAATCACTGGTAAGAAGATCATATCAGCAAAATTAAACTGTTTCACACAATTAGTTAATTCTTTGTGTAATGTTTTAGTAAAAGCAGTTCACAACGATTACCGGTATGTTTGTCCACTTAAACAAAATGCATGAACATTTCAAGTACCATTACCGTATGATCTTTAAGTTAATTTTAGAATACCGAAATACGAGCGTGTCGCACTTCAGGATGTACCCCTGCGATCAAGGTATGCACAAAGATTCATCGTAGTAGATGAGTATACTGAATTCATCCGTTTTAATTTTCAACGATAGATAATTGGTGAACAGGTCAGTACTTTCGTACAGCAGAGAGACCAAAATATCTTATCGAGGGCTAAGACAGATACCATTTTTGGTACGAAATGTGCATTTTGCACTTATTGAATGACTCTCTATGAGAGCTTTTTCATTTTCAGGTTTTGGCATTTTTAGCTCTTTTAAGATATCCTGGGTGTGTCTAGGTCAGCATGTATCTGGATGCAGCAGAAGGACACCCATGATATCCCCGGATGAAATAACAGTATAAAGACCCAAAACTTCAGATTTTGGCAATCTATCAACGCAAGAATTAAGGTCATTAAACCATACACCACTTATGTGTTCCCCACTCATACTCAGTGTATTTATGTTTATATCACATTGGTAAGTTGATTATTTCATGCTCTTTGCCTACTGGTACATCATATGATAAGCTGCTATCACACTTAAGCAATTTTAGGTTCAATTTCAGTGTGACAGTCTAACTTACTGATGTACTATCATTTCTCCTTTTTCACACAGTGATAACTTATTTTTGATTTTTGATTTTTTTTTTATGTTTTTGATTTTTCAATGTTTTTGTATTTTTGATTTTTGAAAAAGCAGTAAACTATTTACAAAATTCTTATGAAAAACCAGTTATTCAGGATTCCTCATCCCGTTGAGTTCGACTAAGTGTTCAAAGCGAGCTCGATCAAAAGCTTTTGTGTAAAGATCAGCAAGGTTATCTTCTGTGTCGACTCGATGTAATTCAATTAGTCGTTTTTCAGCACAATCCCCTATAAAGTGATGACGTATGTCAATATGTTTAGTTCTACTGTGCTTTACGGGATTGTTTGTGAATGATATAGTGGCACTATTATCTATCATAATAGGAGTACGAGTGAAATCCAAACCGTAATCGCGCATCTGCTGTTGGATCCAGAGAACGTGAGAGCAACAGCTACCCGCAGCAATATATTCAGCTTCACACGTAGAGGTAGACACACAGGATTGCTTCTTGCATTGCCAAGACACGATCCTGCCTCCTAAGAACTGACAACCACCTGTTGTAGATTTTCTGTTTGATTTGCATCCTCCAAAGTCTGAATCAGTGTAAGCAACGAAACTCAGATCACTATCAGTTGGATACCACAAACCAAGTTTAGGTTTCCCCTTCACGTAACGAATAATCCGCTTCACTGCTTTCATGTGTGACTCTTTCGGATTCGCCTGATATCTGGCACACAAGCATACGGCAAACATGATGTCAGGTCTTGAAGCAGTCAAGTACATCAGAGAACCAATCATCACCCTATATTGAGTAGGATCAACATCTTCAGTGCTTTCATGATCTGGGCCGAGATTGTGGTTTTCATAAATGGGTGTGTTGGAAGTAGAGCAATCATTCATTTTGAACCGATCCACAATGTCATACACATACTTCGTTTGATGAATAAACATCCCATCCTCCTTCTGTTCAACTTGTAATCCCAGAAAGTAAGACAGCTCACCCATAGCGCTCATTTCAAACTTGCTCTTCATCACCTGTTCAAATTCTTTACACATATTCTCATCAGATGACCCATTGTAGATCCCTAGATCTTGAACCTGATCATATCCAGTGTCCTTCTTCTTCATGCTAAGTTCATAAGCTCTTAGCTTTCCAACGACTTCTTCCAGCTCCTTTGTTTCATATTCAGCTTCTCTCTTTATCATGAGAGTGTAAATATCCCATTTAGCAGGCAGGGCATCTCGCAGCTTGTCATTTTTCTCTTTGTCAGAATAGCAGTCTATATCATAATTATCCAGCTCTGACATCAGATGGTAGTATCGAGTGATGATGTCCTCAAGTGACTCATTCTTCATGTGCTTAAACACAGCAAACTGCTTCTTTAGAAGATCAACTTTGTTCTTTTTGACATCAGGATTTCCTTCATATCTCTTCTCTAGAGCATCCCACATTTCCTTTGAAGTAGTGTACTTCTTAAAGGTATGTTTGATACTATCAGGTAGGGACATCTTGATGGCAGCCAAGGCTCTCTTTTCAGCCTCATACATCTTTTTATCATTCTCCTGCATGTTCACATAAGCTGTCACACGAGGTCTGCCTTCAAAGTCATGTGTAGGGTTTGTGTACCCGTCAACAATACAGATCCACATGCGACTGTCCTGATATTCAATGAAGGATTGAAACCTATCCTTCCATGTCAAGTAGTTCTCCACCTTCATCATCTTTGGTGGTTTGTTCGTAGTGTTAGTCATGTTCGACATTTTAACGTACTCAGACTGGGAAAACCGTACAAATGTTGTCCGAAATCTGTTTTATCAAATTATACCGTTAGATTCGTCTCGAGATTACGATTCCAATGATATATAATGTCGAAAACCTTTTTTTTGTCCTAAAAATCCAACGAACCCAACGGTGCAAACGGTTTGTCCAGATGAGCTACGGATAGTTCTGTAAACGCAAAACAGTAAATTTTATCTTACGCAAGCCACTAAAAATTCCACCTCGTTCGAAATGATCAGAAATGGTTCGAAAGGGTTATGCTTATCCGTAATGGCCAGTATTGATCCGAAATGACCACCTCAAGTCCGTAATGCATTATTCTGATCCGTAATGATACTCTCTGGTCCGTAATCAAACACCTTCTGATCCGAAATTGACTATCTAATCCGAAATGCAGGACTGATTATCCGAAATCAAGGTCTGAAGATCCGAAATTCAAGTCAACTGGTCCGAAATGCAAGTTTTTGATCCGGAATGCAGGCCTTCAAATCGGAAATGGTCCGTAATTGATTGTTTCTGGTCCGAAATTGATGCTGATAATCCGAAATAACTGATTTTTGGTCCGAAATCCAAGTATTTTGATCAGTAATGATCCGTAATGCTTGAATCTTATCCGAAATCAGCAGCAGAACACGAACTCAGCCTCCGAAAACGTCCAAAAACACCAATTTTCTGTAGAAACGATTCTGAACCAAGCCAATCAAGAGCCGAATGCTCTGATACCAATTGTAAGTCCCGTAACGCGTGCGGATCGTAACAGAATCGTCGATCCAACCTAGAGTGCGGAATCCCTTAGATTAGATTTCACAGAAAACGAGTAGAACACGAATCACTTTAAACCCGATCTTTATTGATTATCTTCGTAACGATTACAATCAATCAAGATCCTAATTCGTCCAAGTCGTTGTCTTTCACGAATCGTCTCCAAGTGATTAATGTGATTAGAAGATTAACCTAAACCCTAATGCTAAGCTTTGTTTATATAGGAAAAAGCTTTGCATATGGGCTAGGTCTTGGGCAAGGCCCAATTCGCAACCCCCCCCCCCATATGTGGGTTTGGTTTGGCCCAATCACTCTTACTTCACTTTTACAAACTATTACAAAGCTAAACCCGCTAACTGTTTATCGTTTTACTAATTACAAGATATCCAAAGACGAAATCTAAGCTGTTGTCACAAAACATGCACCAACATATTCAAAGGAGTTTGAGTTATACTATTTGTAGTTGTACTTGACTGAGACCCTTCATGCAAAGGTGACTGTTCATCCATGTGCACCGAGCTAGAGTTAGATGAGGTAGTAGGTACCATCTCATCTGTAGCAACTGTTACATTGGTTTGTGATGTTGACCCTTCAGTAAGAACATCAGCTGCATCCATTGGAAAAGGAAAGTCAACCATAATCTTTTCACCTTTGTCAGCTTTTTCCCAATTCCATGCAGCTTCCTCTACAACAGTGACATCCCTACTGGCTTCAAACTTTTTAGTAAGAGGATTAAACAACCTGTAACTTGAAGGACTTTGTGAGGAGTATCCAATAACAATCATCTTCTGGGAACGATCATCCAGCTTCTTCCTTCCTTGAACATATACATGCTTGTAGCCCACACTACCAAACACACAAAGCTTAGACACATCAGGTACTTCTCCTGACCATGCTTGAAGCGGTGTTTGATCTTCAAGTGCACTTGTTGGAGATCTATTAAGGACATAAACTGCCGTTGCAACAACTTCTGCCCATAAACAGTTTGGCAACTTCTTTTCTTTCAGCATACTTCTTACCATCCCCATTATAGTATGATTCTTCCTTTCCACAACCCCATTCAATTGAGGAGTATGTGGCACTGTTAATTCTCTTCTTATCCCACTTCTTTCACAAAAATTATCAAATTCTTTTGAACAAAATTCTCCTCCTCTATCAGTGCGTAAAACTTTTATCGTGCTCTCACATTGTTTTTCAACCAAGTTTTTAAATACTTTGAATTTAGCTAGAGCATCAGATTTGTTAGTGAGGAAGTACACCCATGACATCCTTGTAAAATCGTCAATCAGAAGAAAATAGTAGAGAATGTGACCTAGACTTTGAACTTGCATGGGGCCACACAGGTCTGCATGCACAAGTTCTAATCTGGTTTTAGCTCTCCATGAATGAGATGTGAAAGGAGTTCTTGAGTGTTTTCCCAATAAACACCCTTCACACTTTTGCTGTTCTCCTAATTCGAGGAAGTCCTCTCACCATACTCTTTTCATGTAATAATCTCATGCTATCAAAATTTAAATGAGCAAACCACTTGTGCCATAATTGAGAAGTTGTATCAACACTAGAGGTCATTACTCCAGGAGAGGCAACATCCAAGAGAAACATGTTGTTACTGAGGACATGGATCTTCATTACTTCTACACCTTGGCTTTTGATTACACATTTATCATGCTCAAAGAGAAGGGAATATCCTTTCTTCATCAGTTGACCGACGAAAAGAAGATTATACTCCAATGAAGGAGCATAGTACACATCATCAAGTAATCTTGAGCCCAACGATCTTGCATTTACACGAACTGTTCCCTTGCCTTCGATTGACAGCTTCTTTTTATTTCCCAGTTGCACTTCCACTTTGAAAGTCTCATCCAGATGGGTAAAACTTGATCTAGACCCTGTCATATGATTCGAACACCCAGAATCAATAAACCACAGGTTATTGTTTTGTACCTGATTGGATTTTGTCATTGGACATGGCTTTTCATCTTCTATAAAAGGCCATGAATAAATGTTGGTCTTCACTAGTCTCCTCTTTTTCGTTTGTTTCAGTCACATTAACTTGTGGTTCTTGATTATACCAACAATCAGTCGATATGTGCCCATATTTCTTGCATACATAACATTGAGGAACCCTGCTGCGATCCAAGGTTCGTCCTCTTCCACGACCTCTTGCAAAACCACGTCCACGGCCATGAGAACCATTCGTATTTTGAGATCGACTGAATTCTTGAATCACTAGTAGAGCATGCTCTTCAGTTTTTTCAGTTTTGTCATTCACCCTACTCATCATTCTTTGTTTCTGTGACTGCAATGACCCCATCAGTTTAATTGGTGAAAGTTTCGAAAGATCATAAGCTACCTCAATTGATGGTACCACATAATCAAACTTTGATGTTAGGCTTCTCAGGACTTTCTCCACAATTGCCTGATCTGTCAGTTCTTCTCCGTAAGATCTCTTTTGACTGACTATAGCCATAACCCTAGAAAAATAATCACCAACTAACTCTCCTTCTTTCATGGATAAGTTTTCAAAATCCCTACGAAGCCCTTGTAGTTTAACACCCTTTACCTGGTTATCACCTTGGAACTCAAGTTTTAAAATCTCCCAGCTTTCCTTAGCAGATGATGCCGAAGCAATCCTGGAAAAGAGAGTGTCATGTACAGCCTGTTGAATCAGAGCCATAGCATGAGCATCCCTTTTCTTCAGATTCTTAAGCTTGGCAACATCAGTTTCTTTATCATCGACACCAGCATCAACCAAATCCCAGATATCTCTAGACTTGAGCATAGTTTTCATGCGAATGTTCCAGTGTTCATACCCTTCTCCCTTAAACACAGGGATGGGGGTAGGAGCAGTTGGAAGGGTACTAGTTTGGTCAGCCATGAGGAATATGAATGAGAGGAATCGAAGGAACCAGTGCTCTGATACCACTGATGAATCAGAGGTTAATATTCAAAACACTATAAGAGAGAGTGAGTCTTTTTCTTATTTCTGAAAGTTGCAGTACAAAAGCAAAAGGAGAACCCTCCTATAAATAGCAAAAGAAAACAAACGGCTATGCTTATAACTCGCACAACCTAACCAACTTATTCAAAAACTTAAACGTAAACATACTGACTAAATCAACTGAAAAGACTCAACAACTCTTGACCACAATCAACACGTGCAGATGACTCAATTGAGCATGCCTTCCATATTTTTGACTTTGCATGGGAGTGTTGTGTCATCTTTAACAACATAAAGACTAATGGTGTGCAATCAGGATTTTGGAGCTTCCAGTTGGACGAGGCTGACCCACTTCGGAGTTGGGCTCGGGGTTGGGTTCGGGCCCAATTGGATTGGGTTGTAGGTCAGTATGTGCCTATCAGCATTATACATCAATATGTGTCTTTGTCATTACCCGACAGTCGACACTACAATACTACCTAAAACTTATGATCAACACAGGTCATCTATATTTGTAATACTGTTTGAAATATAAATTAAGCCATCTATATGATTGAACGATATAACATGAAACTTTGTAAACTCTAGCATATTGCATTATATTACTATATTGGACGATAGCAATTGAGAACATGTTAGTGAATCAAGTTATGTTTGCTAGAACGGTTTAACATTTCATGAGTTGTGGTTATGGTTAGGGGTGGATCCGAAGTCTATACTGTGCGAATTTTTCAGGGCTGGTCAGTGTGCGAAAGGTTTCAAATGCAAGTTTTCTCATGATTTGAATGTACAAAGGAAGGGTGAGAAGATTGACATTTTCAGTGATAAGCGTGATGAAGGTGATGCATTAACGTTTTTTTCTTTTTATACTGTTGGTTTACTTGTTTTCTCTTTCTGTGCTTTAATATGGAGTATAATCAGTTTCTTCATGTGTATCTTAGGAACAATGGAGGACTAGGATCTGGAGACGTTGGAAAAAGTTGTGGAATCAAAAGGGAAAGAGTACAACCAGAATAAACCAACCGACATTGTATATATTCTTAAACTCTTACTTTTAAATTCTTTTTCCAAAAAATCTCGTTCTAATATTAAAACCCCATGGTTTGTTGCATAGCTCTTTGGATCACTAAGCATCCTTATGCACATTTTGATTTACAACTATATCTTTTTTGTAAGTATAACATGATCATAAAAATGACTTGTAATACACTGGTACGTAGTAGATACATGAAATAAAGGTTGATTTATTTTATAGACAACAAAGATCAACCATACATAGCACACTATAGAACGAAACACATACATAACCCAGCCATGGGTACTCTAACATGTTTTGAACGATATCCTTTTCATGATGTTTGGGAAACACCACTAAGTAGACTTTTTAGTGTGTACCCTTGGTTTTTTGGGGTAAAGAATACGTTTCTTGGGGTTAAAGAGATAGTGAGAATCATACATAGAGCGAAACATATCCACCAAAAGAGGAAACTGCAATGCTGCAAACGCAATGACTGGGACGGTAGCAAATACAGCAATAAGGATTGGTACCCATTTCAACCCCTTGTGGTATAGCACAAAGAAACTTGCACTAAACGTCACCATCATTGTTGCTACAGAGATGAAAAGTGTTAGTATGCCTATCATAAGCTTTGTGGGTAATGAATACATGAAATCACGTTGACCATGACCAGATGTCAGGATAGTCAAAAACACCAAAAGTGAAGTTGAGGAAGTGAACAAAGAAATGGCATCTGCAATAACAAAGACTAAGAAGGTACGCTCATGAGTGAAAACAGGAAGCCCATGATCTTGGTTGTAGCCACCGGGAACTGTAAAGGCTACAGCAAATGCAACTGTGAAAATAAGTGTGGCAACGACCATGCAGTCTTTCATCCAATCCAATCCTTTGGAAACTAGATCTTTGTTTTCTTCAGAGAATAACTCATACGGTGTTTGACCAGCATTGTTCTTTCTTTCCCTTACATAAGGTGGCGTCATCTTGTAAACTTCCTACAATGTAAACAGTTATATGCAACCATAACTCATTGTAATTTTCATTATTCTATTTATTGTTACACTAACATACAAGTTTCATTCAACATGGGTGCTTATTAAATATTGTGAATGATATCTGAACTACTCCAATAAGTAATAACAGGAAATGGGGTGGGAGGTTTCTGGTGGAGTTTTCCTTAAAGGTCAAACTTTCAAGCCTTACGAAACATCGCCTTTAAAAAAATGTAACAACAGGAAATAAATTAATTACCCTACTTGTTACAATTTATTAGTTCAATCATTCATGCTCTTTGTTTAGTTGGGGGAGTATTCCTTTTATTGTTGAATTACATTTTTGTTTGTACAATCATATAAATTAGTACTATATCCATAAGGGGAGGCAGGTGGGACACTTTTTCTACGTGATGGACATTTCATAACGCGTGGATAATGCCAAACACTACCCCCACTGTTTCTTCCTCACCCGTGCACTTCATCACTCGTGGAGAATATCACGCGTGAAAAATGAAATATTGTGAGGAAATGTGAGGGTTTATTGTTGGGTGTTGTGAGTGATGGGCATTTCCACTAAAAAAGGTTGTGAGTGATGGAATAATGGTTGATGACATGGCGGAGCTTGATTGGATGTTGTGAGTGATGAGTGAGTGATGAGAGATCACCACCCCCTCCCCCCTAAAGCAATCAACACTAAGGAGTTTTGGGACATATTGTAAGACATACCTGGAACCACAATAATTCTCGTTGCATTAGCAGAGATGCACCATACGTCTTAGTTGCCATCTGCTTCGAAGTCTTCCCAACTAAATGAAGCATAGTGTTACCATCTGAATTGTCCTGCATTTCGCATATAAAGTCCTTGGTGCTGCCAGCTATCTCGTACAATAGGTTGTAGACACCTTGCTGACGGTGCATAACAGCTACATGAAATATAGTGAGCCCATCATCATTTGTGCTAATCATAAGCTGATGATGATAGGTTCGAAGCAACTCAGCTATAAACCTGGTGTTGCCTCGTTCTGCAGCAACAAATAACGCTCCAGGTTTCGGTGGTTTATTAAGCCAGGAAGGAGAAGTTTCTATCAGCATTTTCACAATTTGATCAAATCTCATTGTTTCGGTAGCATGCTTCCAAATAATCTGTAGTATTTTCAGTGCATCACTATTCTCTTCTGTGGCAGGTTGTACTTTCATACCAGAAATTCTACAAATTGAAAGTAATTTTTATTTTACCAAAATAAGGAAAAAGCAAATACTTCACAGTAACAAAACTTGAACGCTATTAATGAGAGATATACATCTATCTATAAACATGATTAATGCTTACTTCGCTCTATGATTCTTGTGATAAGATTCTTTTCTTCTATATTAAACGCATCGGGGTTCTTAGCCAATGAAGTTAATAGGCCCTTATACGTCTCCGTAGCAACTAGATTCACCAACCAAGATTGTTGTTGATCTGAATGCTCATTCAGAATTTGGAGGGCAATATCTATAGATGATATATGGCAATCTCTTAACGATATGATGTTAAGACATATGAAACAGAAAACAGTAAACATATATATATATATATATATATATATATATATATATATATAGGATTAGGTTCGAATGTGAACAATTTCTCCAAAGTGAACTGCGTGAACTGATCTGGGCCCTTAATTTTTATGATCTTGAGATTAAACGAGTGGCATGATGGTAATTATGTGATTAATTTTTTCCATTTAATTAAATACAAAAAGGGTACATGTGTAATTTCCATCTTAAATTGATTGCATAAATCTAGTTCTCTCTAACAAATTAACTAATCATAATATTCAACCCTAGATCTGGAAAAAAGTTCGTTCTCTCTATCTTCATCTTCATCACTGCCGGCTTGATAAACATATTCATGGTCCATCGTAAACCAGCAACCATCACCGCCGTAAACTGATCTGGGCCCTTAATTTTTATGATCTTGAGATTAAACGAGTGGCATGATGGTAATTATATGATTAATTTTTTCCATTTAGTTAAATCCAAAAAGGGTATATGTGTAATTTCCATCTTAAATTGATTGCATAAATCTAGTTCTCTCTCACAAATTAACTAATCATAATATTCAACCCTAGATCTGGAAAAAAGTTCGTTCTCTCTATCTTCATCTTCATCACTGCCGGCTTGATAAACATATTCATGGTCCGCCGTAAACCAGCAACCATCACCGCCGTAAACCAGCAACCATCACCGTCGTAAACCACCATATTCAACCCTAGATCAGGGTACGCCGTAAAACAACAAATAATACATGTTTGTGATATTAATCCAAATATGTTAAATGTTGGTCGAAAGCGAGCCCAACAAAGAGGTAAGTGTGCGTTTATACTTTATTCGTGTGTATATGTATGTATATATTGGTTAGAGAGATAATGCAAGTTTATTAACCACCGTATATCTTCCAACTGTTTAGGGCTTGGAGATTTGGGATCTCTCGCATGGATTGAGGGAGATGCAGAAAGGCTTACGTTTGAGGATAACTCAATGGATGGTTACACTATCGCTTTTGGTATTATGAATGTTACACATATTGAAAAAGTTCTTGCGGAAGCATACAGGTGCTTGATAAATATTCTGTAAAATTTTGATTTAAATATTTGTCACGTGACATCGACATGACAAATATATTGTATTCATCAATGACAAATCGTTCTCTGTTAATAGTTTTCTTTTCGATCAGGGTACTGAAAAGGGAGGGAGATTCCTTTGCCTTGAACTTAGCCATGTAGACACTCCGGTTTTCAAGCAGCTGTAAGTAGTTTCAAAACAATGTATTGAAAACCACTTTTCCCATGCCTTGAACTTAGCCATCAAGGACCCACACCACAGTGGATCTTTTCTTTTTGTTCCTGGTATTCTCTCTCTCCTATGAAGTTTGCATTTTGTAACTTTGAATGTGAAAAAAGCGTTGTGAGATATTTCTGTTTTTACTTTTTGTTCCTGGATTGAACTTTTTTTAATTCATTTTTAAGTTTTGTATACATTTGTTAAAGGATTGATGGTGACTTTGTTGTTATTTTTATAATATATTTCTGTTTTGTGTTTGTTTTCAGTGTTGAGTACAATGTTTAATGCGATGTACACATGTGTATTTTGATTTTGCTCTGGTTTTAACGCGATGTACACATGTGTACTCTGATTTTGCTCTGGTTTTAATGCGATGTACACATGTGTATTCTGATTTTAACGTGATGTACACGTGTGTATAGCGTCTGTTTTTGTGATATCTCAGAATTTTTGTGTATTGAATGTGTAAGGTTGTTGATGTACACTTGTGAATTATGCAAAGTATTGGTTGCTGAGTTTTTTTGTGCTATTATAGGAGATGTCGTTAACGAGAAAAGTGGAGATGGAAGGTCGATAAGGATGATTCACGTATGAGGCCGATAAGGATGATTCACATATGTTTGTTTGCTTGGTCGATAAGGATGATTCAGCATACAACGTGGCGAATAGTTGTAAAATATTATGTTTTTTGTTTTTTCGATTATGTTGGGTTTATTGTTTTTACGAAACTGGAATTTGTAATTATATGTTTTTTTGTTTGGTTTGGAAAACATTATGGAACTTGTAATTTGTTAAATATAAAATAGTTTTACAGGTATTGTAGCTAATTACACATATGTACGATGCTGAGTACACATGTGTACTATTCTATTTATATCCAAGTACACATGTGTATACCGTTGAAATATGAAGGTTACGTGGATCTTAAAAATCAAAATTTGAATTCTGGTGATGAAATCTGAAATAAAAATTAAAATTGAAATCTGGTGATTTGTTGTTTGTTTTGATAATTATCTTATTAATAAATAAAACATAATGTGGATAATGAATTTAAAATAGGAAAGATGTAACTTAATTCAATTATTAAAATAATGATTTAAATCTAATATTTTATATAATTAAAATTCTACCCTTAACAACTAAAAAGGAAATCAATGGTCCAGATCTGTTCACGCAGTTCACTCTTGGGAGGTTGTTCACGCTGGAACCCTACCCTATATATATATATATATATATATATATATGTATATATTTATATATAGAAAAAGTATATCTTACATTACGGCTTAACGTATTTCACGTACAACAACGTGCGTGATTTGTTCTATAACATGCGTGATTAATGTTTTCAATATGCGTGATTATTGTGTTTCAACATGCGTGATTTTGGATTTTTGAGTTATAACGTGCGTGATTTTAAAATGAACGTGCATAATTACCTATCGTACGTGATGTACGTTAAGCCGTAATAAACGTTAACCTTCCTCTCTCTCTCTCTCTCTCTCTCTCTCTCTATATATATATATATATATATATATATATATATATATATAGGGTTAGGTTCATAGGGGAAGGTTCAAATGAAAACAACTAGTTATTGTGAAAACTAGAAAACTAACTAAAACCCACTAAAAAGGAGGGGGGAAGACTTTTAATGAAGGAGGGGTAAAATTGAAACAAAAAATATATAACTTTTCAAACATTTCTCATTTCTCCATACGTTATCATTTTAAAACAAAATGACACCATAAGATCACAAATTTTCTTATCTTTCATTCAAGGTTTTTTTCGGGTTTATGTTTAGGGTTTAGTTTTAGGTTTTCGGGAGGGTGGGGGGGGGGGGTTTAGGTTTTTTTTTGTGGGTGGGGGGGGGGGTTAGGCTTTTGGTGGGAGGGTGAATTTAGGTTTTTTTTTTTTTGGGGGGGGGGGGGGTTTAGGTTTTTGGGGGGTGTCGGTGGGGGGTGGGTTAAGTGGTTTAGGCTTTCCGTATTAGTGCACATGTGCAGTACAACCAAAAAAACTTTTTTTGTTTTTTGAATTTTTTTTTCCATATATAAAAAGTAGCGATTTTTCTAAAAAAATTGTAAAAAAAAAATGTATGTTTTTAGGGTTTTTTAGGCTTTTTTTAGTTAGTTTTCGAGTTTTCACAAATAAAAGTGGTTTTCATTTGAACCATCCCCTAGGTTCATAAATAACTATAGTTTATAAACAATGCATCACGTAGTGGCTTAATTACATACCATAGAAACCACGACGCACACACTTCAACACTGCCTTATGCTTTTGAACAGGGTTAGTCATCCAAGCACTAGCGAGAGTAGATGGTGTTATACGTAGCATACTGTATAACCACTTCACTGTTTCGTATTTCCCGTTCTTAGCAGCAATGTTTATTGGAGGATATTTAGTATCACCAAACTCCAGTAGGTTGGGATTCTTTTTAAACATAATCTTAGCCATTTCTAATTTTCCTAATGAACATGCTATCCAAAAGGCAGTGCGGCACTGTATATCATACTCTGCCAACTCCTTAGGTGTCATCATTTTTACTAGATTGTCCACAAAATTTATTGTCAGCTTGGTCTCTGTTGCTGTTACTGCCATATGTAGGATTCTCTCACGTAGCATATTTGGGTTTTCGTCCAAAATGACCTTTGCGCTTTCCCAATCACCCGTTATTGCTGCTTGATATAACGGAACAACCAAGTTTAAGTAGTCTTTGTCTCCTTCTAAGTAATTAATAAAACATAATGTTAATTAGTCGTCTATTGTTTCCCTTACCACAACAACAACAACAAATTAGTATTATGTGAAAATTTTTAAACAAAGATAAAAGAAATAATAATTATTTTGAGTCTAGTCTTGCATTATGAAAATTTTATGAGGTCAGAACAATTTAAAAACGATCATTATAATTATCAACTAAAATGTTACTTTCAGTATTGAAGAAACTATTTGTAAAGTTATAAGTCGGTTTTAAGAAGTTTTTGAGTTAGAGAGATCAGAGCATGGTGGACAGTTTCTTACTTGAAGCCAGTTTTGAAGCAGACTTCAGAAGCTCTTAGGTTAGCCAACCAAACACATTTTTAAAAGGAATCCATTCCAATTCCAATTCAAATACTAGAGAAATCCATGAACCAAACGGACCCTAGGCTAGTGTTCGTTTAACAGAATGTTTTGGAATTTTGATTGAATTGGAATGTTGATTTCATTCCATTTTTTTGTTTGTTTCAAAAAGAAAATGAATTGGAATTGAACAACAACATAAGGAAGGGAATCTACATTTCAATTCCATCCAAATTTCATTCAATTTTGAAATACAAACACACATAAATTACAAATTGAAATTTCAATTTATGCGCGAATTCTCATTCCATTACAATCCATGAAACGAACACTACCTAAATTTTTTTAAGGGATGCCCCCCTCCCCCTCGTTTGCACTCCGCCGTATTGCGGGCACCCAACTAGTACATATACTTTATATAATTAGTAAGTTTAAAATGATCAATTACTACTTTTATAAGTTAAATGATCAATTGCTACATTTATAATAAGAATATTACTACGTACATGAGTTTAAAATGATATACAAAAGATTATTACTATGTACTTATTACATAAATTTAAATTACCATCACGACACAAAAATTTAATAGGTAAAACTTATAGGTTAAGTTGATAGATATCCGCCAAACGAAAAAAAAAAAGTACCAGTGAAAAAGGAATATTGGATCTACCCCCTCAAACGTTACTAAAGTTTACACAAGGGGAATTTCGTTTGATGTTACTCATGCATATATTGGAGAAGATATATATATATATATATATATATATATATATATATATATATATATATATATATAGGGGATGGTTCAAATGAAAACCACTTTTATTGTGAAAACTCGAAAACTAACTAAAAAAGCCTAAAAAAAACCTAAAAAACATACAAATTTTTTTTTTTTACAATTTTTTTTAGAAAAATAGCTACTTTTTATATATGGAAAAAAAATTTCAAAAAAAAAAAAAAAAATTTGGTTGTACTGCACATGTGCACTAATACGGAAAGCCTAAACCACTTAACCCACCCCCCACCGACACCCCCCAAAAACCTAAACCCCCCAACCCCCCCCCCCCCAAAAAAAAAAAAAAAAAAAAACCTAAATTCACCCTCCCACCAAAAGCCTAACCCCCCCCCCCAAAACCTAAACCCCCCACCCCCCACCCTCCCGAAAACCTAAAACTAAACACTAAACATAAACCCGAAAAAAACCTAACCCCCCCCCCACCCCCACCCCCCAAAAACCTAAACCCCCCTCCCCCCACACCCAAAAACCTAATCCTAATCCTAAACCTCCAAAAAAACTAACCCTAAAAGCTAAACTAGACTCAAAAAGCTAATTTTAAGCATGTAATGCACATTGTAGTACATGTTATATTGCACATGTGCACTACTATAATAATAGTATTGAAAACAAGACGACACCATAAATCTTTTTTTATGTCATAAAAAATATGCTCGAATATACTTGAATGAAAGATAAGAAAATTTGTGATCTTATGGTGCCATTTTTGTTTTAAAATGATAACGTATGGATAAATGGGAAATGTTTGAAAAGTTATATATTTTTTGTTCCAATTTTACCCCTCTTTCATTAAAAGTCTTTCCCCCCTCCTTTTTAGTGGGTTTTAGTTAGTTTTCTAGTTTTCACAATAACTAGTGGTTTTCATTTGAACCTTCCCCTATATATATATTACCAGATATATATGAAGGTTGACGCGGGGCATCTACAATAGGATCAAGTTCCGTTAACTCAACTGGATGATCCGGAAAGTCAACTAGATGATCACGCTCCGTTAACTCAACTGGATGATCTGGAAAGTCAACTAGATGATCACGCTCCGTTAACTCAACCGGATGATCCGGAAAGTCACCTAGATTATGATCCATCGTGATGGCAGAACTGGCCTTGTTAATTCCTGCTGCTTGTTATTGGAGAAAAAATCGCGTGCACCTGACCTTTATATAAGCCGTGAGTGGACTGTGGAGTGCCTGTTTAAAATTATTTGTTTGTTATTTATTTATTGAGTAAGCTAATGCTCACTTTAATTCAAAACTCAAACTTTTTAAATCTGCATCCGTGTGGTTTTAATTTTGTTTCCATTTTCATTCAAAAGCAAAATCTGATCAAATTTTTTCAACTAACATCCAGTTTTTTCAGTTATATTGTTATAATAAAACGTTAAAAAATCATTTTGCTATTCACTAAAAGGAAGGAAAAAGACAAAAAGTTGGATGTTAAGTAAAAAAATCTGACCAGATTTTAAATGAAAATGACAACAAAATTGAAACTACAAAGATTTAGGGGTAAATTACACTTTTCGTCCTTTATGTTTGTATTAGATTGCAATGGATGCCCTTTAACTTCGATAATTACTGCCACAGTCCTTTTTTTTTGTAAAATCATTACACCCTACGTCCTTTAACACTAACCTAGTTAAAATTATCAGTTAAGTTTAGTTATGTGCAAGACACATAGGGGTATTTTAGTCATTTTGCCATGTCCTTTTATTTTAAAGTGTATTTATATTTATAAAAAATTCAAAATATCCCTGCCAGACTGAAACCCACCTCTCTCTCTATAAACAGAACACACACACTATCTCTTCTGTTACTTCTCCCTCTCCACCTTTTCATCCACCACCAAATATTCATCCAGCAGCCATGAGTGCCACCGCCATCTTTGCATCCAGCACTGCCGGAAACCACCACTATATCCGCAACCACTGGCGCATAAAACCACCACGTCGGAAACCCCTGACCACCACTGAGTTTTAGGGTTCTGGGTTTGTTAGCGAGAAGCAAATCAGATCTAATCGATATGAAACAGAAATAACAAAACATGCAGTCGGTGCACTACAGATCTGCTTACAATGAAGATTTCTAGGGTTTTGGGTTTGTGTGAGAAATGATAGTGTTTGGGCAACAAATCTGTTGTAATCAGCGGTATATGGCGACGATGGGGATCGATGAAGCCAACGAACAATGATGTCGGCCAGTGTCTACGAACACTGATTTCCGACAACCACAAAATGAAAGCGGGAAGCCACGGAGGTAGGTTATGTTTTCTGGTCTTTGGTGGCGTTTAATTTTTCGGCAGAGGAAAATGGCGACGGTGTTTGCTTGGTGCCAGTGGGTGGGGTAAAGTTAGGGTTTTAGTTAGAGAGAGAGGAAGAGGAGAGTTCTAAGAAGAGAAAGAGAAGAGACTTGACACCGGCGGTATTGTGAGGGTGGCGCTGCCGCCGTGGCTCCGCCACAAGGGTGGTGGTGGCCGGAATTTTCTAGAGTGACATGAGAGAGAAGAAAGAGGATAAGGTTTTGCTTGTGTGAGGCTGTGAATAACTGGAGAAAAAGATATTTTATATATAGAAGTAAAATTACTAACATACCCTCTCATATGCAATCCACATGTTATACTTAACTGAAAATTTTAACTTGGTTTGTGTTAAAAGACCTAGGGTTTAATGTGTTTTCTAAATAAAGGACTGTGACTGTAATTATTATAGTTAAAGGTCATCCATTGCAATCTGATACAAAGATAAAGGACGAAAAGTGTAATTTTTCCTAATTTTATTTTAATAAAATAATATCACCTCAAATAACTTTTTGACTTTTCTGCTTCTTCTTCACGCAAACCTTGTACAAAAGAGATTATGTTTCTTTTTTCTTTCAAAATATCTATCTCTCTTCATCTACTCAACAAACCTTCATGAGACAGTCCTGCAACTCCAATTTCTTTTTATCATATACTTCATTGGAAAAAAACAAATCAAAAATACCAGAGTTCTCGGTGATTTGTTATTTTTCAGCCGGAGTTGGGCCCACCCTAACGTTTGGACCGAGGTAACTCCACGCCCTTCTGCAAGGGCTCCTCATCTTCGGACGTCATCAGACGTGAAGCTCCAATGCAAAGGATGACTCCAGCGTGGCAAGGGCGAGGGAATACAGGCGGCGTTGGAGATAGTCTAAAAACACTCAAAAATTTGCAGCCCACCTACTTGCACTCTTTTGTGGTTGAAACCACCTAATTATGCAAAAAATCGGAGATGGTGGGGCCATAACTTTATCTATTTGTTTTAAAAATGAATTAAATAATCTTTAAGGCATTTTTATTTTTATTTTTCATCACAAAAGGACTATAGGAAGTGGCATTTGGATTTATATACTTTTTTAATGTAAGGGGTGGTACTTGCCTTTTTATATCTACTTAAAAGCTAAACTTGATGTTAATCCATTAGAGATCTATCCTTCGACCAGCTGACATTCTGGTCTTTGGATGGGTAGGAGGAAAACACGTCTGTGTGGATCTAACAGGGGTTTCTCCGCTTGTGGGTTTAGGGAGTAGTGCTTTCACGGTGGGCCAGGCTGCTTTAAAGGCTGCTTCGGGTAAAGCGATCAAGCATGAGAAAGCATGCATTGACAACCAGCATGTGTTTATCCCATTTGCTTTTGATACTTTTGGTTTTCTGGCGCCAGAGGCTGTGGACCTACTTAATCGAGTTCAAAGGGTCATGCATAGTAATGTTATGACCCCGAGATCTATGGACGTAGTTTTTAAAAGGCTTAGTTTTGCTATTCAAAAAAGGGTAGCGACGCAAATTCTAGCCCGTTTACCAACTATCTCGATGTAAATTATTATTTATAAATATAATCAAACTGCAAAAAAAAAAGTTTTCTTTTAAATGTGTAATTACTTAAATTTGAGGACCAAGACTATAATCTAGACACACCATAAAAAGCATCTGTGTAATTAAATCTATATGTTAATATAGTATTATACATTATAAATAAGTAACACCTTTAAGCTAAGGGTGATTGTACTCTTAGCTTTGGGTGTGTTTCAAAAAAAGATTATATGGTGCAATATGAGTTGTAAATAATGCAATTATGGGTTGTACCGTGGTTTTGGAAAGCAATCTTTTCTGACTAAAATACACGTCTTCCTTGCTATCTTCTCAAGAAACGAAACAAATAGAGAGAGAAAGATGGATGTTGTCACACCCTCAAAATCCACAAGCGGAGTATTACCGCAAGGTGTGTGACTGACCAGGATCAAACCACCAATCATACCGAACATTTAATTAAGGTAAAGTAAAGTAAAATAAAACCATAGCAAACTAAATGTTTAAAGTTCACCAAACCAAAATCCAAAACCAAATTTAAAAGTTAGCGGAAGCATAAGATCAAAAACCAAAGTATAAGTTTAAAGTTTCATAAAGTTTCTCATGAACACACAGCGGTTCATGTCCCACAATGACTCCTTCTCCAATGCAAGCTACAGCAAATAACCTAACGACATGCAAAGCATGTGGTAACGTGTCAACAAAAAGGTTGGCGAGTTCACAGTTGGTTGTCCGTTTTAATGTTGTTCCACAAAAAACCATAAGTTGTTAAGTTGTTTCGAAAATCAAAAGTTATCCAGTTCCATGTTGCCATAACCATATACGGTGGGGGCTACCCCATGTTGTAAACCACTAGACCCTTTACCATATCGACTACTGACTTAAGTCATGTTTATGTGCCCTGCGTCAACGTCTATCATCATTGACAAGTGCCCAAGTACATTAGTCCACTCTCGTCCTCTGCGGCATAGTGTGAGGCTTGTCAGACCTAATAGCGTTATTTAACTAATTACCCGTTCGCCAATGGCCCGGCGATTAAGTCGATGTAAAAATGAGGGACTTCATGATAGAGTTTTGTCTAGTAAGTTTAAGGTTGTTGTCCTACCCAAGGAGGACGGAGGTACGTATTCTACCCAAGGAGAATACGCAGATTATATCCCTCCTAAGGGGGATAGTTGTTATTTAACCCATTCTCAAACCACCGGGAATCCCATGCTTTGACGAAAGTGTGAATTCACATTTGATTGCTCGGTTGGACTCTTAAAAATAGCTAATAGTCAGGGTTGGTCAATCATGTCCTAGTATGATTATCATTTAGTTTATTAGTGATTTCAAATAAAGCACGAAGTTCCTACACGCATCTATCACATAACATGCACTCACTTTAACAGTTCACGCCCATACATACATTCAACCTATAACTACTCAAGAGCAAGCATACGGTATTTCACATAACACTTTCATTGACATATAACAAGTTGGATCATTATCAGATAACATAACCGACATTGAGACACGCAACTCACCACTTATACTGTTTCAGCTTTAACATCCAAAACTGGGCTGTTTTCGGGTATTTTAATAAAATAGTTAACTTGTTGCAAAAATCCCAAAATTTTACAGAATGTTCTAAATGGTCCAAGTATCACTGTGTAAAAATCTCGGGATCCAATTCATTACCAATTATTTTATAAAAATCATTTACCGGGCTACAATCAGATTCGTCACTTTCTGACTGCAGTTTACGGAAAAATTCATTTAAAACTCATCGTAAGTCCGATTGACGAAATTCTAGTTGGAGAACTACAACGACACCCGTGGACATCTACTATACGAATTTCATGACCTAACTCTATCCAGATTTCAAGTTATAATGAAAAACATAACACACATTTTCCGCAGAAAAAAACGCAGCTTTTGCTGCCGTACAAAACGGACCTTTAAAAATAGCAAACGACCTCGAAGAAATATGATTCCAGCGCCGTTTGAACCGTTTTTCGAAAACATATAATTCAGACTTCAGAAAATCAATTTTTCAATATATAACGGTCCATTTACAGCCAACTGAAGTTGGCTGTTTTCATCAATCAGCATGCAGTTTTACAATTAAACGACACCAAAACGCGTGTAAACGACCCCGACTCTTCCTAATAATAAATAACAGCAGGTTAATCATCGATTATCACCTAACTATATTAATAACCACAAAACCCTAGATATAAACATCATGATTTTCACCAAAAACGCAGCCAATGATCATTTATGCATGCATATCATCAAAGAATTCACCCAATCGCATAATTAACCGAAACAAATCATGCAACAACAAAACCCTAGCATGTCAACTAAAAATCACAGACATGATTATACAAATTTACTCCAAGAATCACAATCCAAATCGAGAATACTAACCTTGGAGCAAGATAAGGGATTACGAGGAAGTGAAAGGCTAACCAAGAAGCTGAACTGAGGAGCTAGGGTTTGCGCAGAGAAGGGGGTATCCTTCTGGTCGACGCTAGGGGGGGGGGGGGAATGTTTAGGGTTTCTTGTTTGATTTAAAATGTATTAGTTAACCGTAGGGTTATCAATTCCATTCATTGTTATTGGGTGAGTGGCTGTCTAAAACAAATTATACTAAGTCAATTAACCTTGCTATTAGGTTAGTGTGAGCACTGGACAAATGATTTTTTATTTTCAAATAATGTGCCAGTTTATATATTTTCATTGATTGCGTTTTCATCGTTATATTTTTATTACTTTTCATTTCTTTCTCTTTCTCAGCCAACGTGATCCGCTAGTCATCTTCGTTTTCCATTTTTACTGACCCCCCCCCCTCGCTACGTATGTTGTTTAAACTACTCTACTGCACTTGTCCTCTTTTAAGATTTTCATTGAAACGTTTTGTTCTCCCCTAAACCAACTGATTATGGGACCATTTCACATACCATATGAGCTTACGAGGATGTATAATGAATTGTAGCATGTATTATTTTCATTAGGTAATTTGGGTATTTTTGATGTAACAAACATTGGTCTAGTAGGAAGCCCAATGGTTATTGATATTGATAGGATTCTATGTGCCGGGCTTTTTGCTCACCTCATTAGGATTCATACTTTTGCATTTTATAAGATCAAGCAAAATATGAGTGCCCTACGATGTCTATGTGACAACGTGATGTGAGAGTCACTTTTTCATTTTTTTAGTGAAACTATAATGCGAAGTCTAATAGGTAAACAAAGAATGGAAGTTCAAAATTCAAATACAAACATACGTTATTTATATATTAGAAACACAATACTTTTTTAATTTTTTTTTTTTGATGGCAAAGAAATATATTACTAAACAAACCAAACTAGCATGGAGCTGTTACACCCAATTACTTATGAATTTCAAAATTACTCCATGTTTTTCAATCCAGCTCCAACTCGCTAAATCTATCTCTTATTAAGAGCACGCCTTTATCTCCACTATTATTTCCGGATGTCGCTTGATACTATTGAACACCCTGTCATTTGTTGCTTTTTATATTGGCCAAAGCGTAATCAAAGTAATACAGAACTCTATTATTTATTAGATCAAAACTTGCTACGTTGATGTTGTGTCCCCTTTTGTCAACGGCAACCTATGTTGATATTGTGTCTACTTATTTAAAGAATCTCCATTTATCTTAGAGCATTCACATCCAAATAATCAAATTGTGTGTGTGGTGTTTTTAAAATATAAAAAGTATAAAAAATGGTTGTGAGTGGAGGAGAGAGAAAATGTTACTGTTTATCTGTATATTTGGGGGGACACTGTTCACCCCTATATTTTTTAATATATTTTGAAAGTGGTTGTGAGTGAAGGAGAGAGAAAATGTAATGATAAAGGTATAAAAAATATTATTTAATTCAAAAGGAGAGAGAAAATGTAGTGTTTTTTAGTGTAATTTAGGGTGAAAATATGGTGGATTGGATGTGAATGCTCTTAGCTGCCAATGCCATCTCCTTTGAACCCTTTCCAATTATATTGTTTGCAACAAAAACAAAGTCAACTAACTTCTTGTTCGGTCCTTCCCTTTCCAATTAAATTGTTTAGAACAATAACAACGTCAATCATCACTAGAGCTCTAGTGAACCATTGGGTGTCAGCCCAATGGCCACCGGCACCTTACTTAAACCGATTCGAGACCTAAAGTGCTCGGGTTCGAATCCTGCTTGCAGGCTCTTCACTCCCCTCGAAACGGCTGGGTAGTCATCGCCAGGCAGCGGTTGCCGGGTAACTAGCTTGGGGAGGGGGATCCCTCCCCAGGTCAGGGGTATTGTGCAATTACCATTTTTTCCCAACTAGTGCTCTAGTGGTAGCCACGAGTATTAAAGTTCCACCTATGGTGGGCACGGGTGAGTTTTCCTCTTCAGGTCTCAAGTTCGAGTCTGGGTGATAGGGGTTTCTCATTGAGGGGTTTAAATTGAGGATCTATTGTGCGAGGGAACTCTCTAACACGGACCCGATTAAAACAATGTATGCTAGACCTTCCAACATTCGCGAATAATTCACGCCATAAAAAAAAAAAAAAAAAAAAAAGAAAGTCAACTAACTTCGCTGTTCGGTAAGGTGTGAACACAACCCAAATGGTTGTTTAAAACTAATTTTTATTTGCAAATAATGTGCCAGTTTGCATCCATTTTCATTATATGACCCATGGCCGGCCCTGGGGGTGGGCGGGGAGGACCACCGGCCAGGGCCCGATATTTTGAGGGGCACGTTTTTTTACAAAAAAAACCCGATATGTATATGTAAAATATTTTTTTAATAGAGTACACACATACAAACACAAACATAGGCCCCCTTACAAAACTATTTTTATGGTTTAGATTAGTTATTAACCTCTTTGGCATTAGGTTTAGACCTTTAGTGAGCACAATACCCAATTTCGTTAAGGTCTAAGGGCACATTTTTTTGAGCTCGAACAGGGTACACGAATTCTCAGAGTCGGCTCTGATATGACCTTTCATCATGACATCATTATATTTTCATTGTCAACAGCTAGTCATCCTCCGTTACCATTTTTATCCACGCGTGTACTCCCACACTCTCTTCTGTTGCTGCCACTAGTGGTCCTCCCTTTAAGACTACATAATTAGATGCATGGTTTCCTTGTGATTATAGGGGTGTAAACGAGCCAGGCCTTGTCATGTCTCGGTTCGAGCCTACTTATTTGAGTTCGAGCTTGGCTTGCGAGTAAAACCCAAAGCTCGGCCCGCGAGTAAAACCCAAAGCTCGAGCTCGGCTCGATTCGGCTCGAGCTATATGGAGAACAACCTCAAACGAGCTAAAACCTTGGCTCGATTTCGCTTCAATATATATCGCTTAAATGAGCCAAAGCTCGCCTCGAGCTTAGCTGCCAATGTTATCATCATTATTATTATATTATATATAAAAAAATGTTGTTTCAGCTCGTTTAGGTTCACGAGTCTAAACGAGCTTTGTATTTTAGGCTCGAGCTCGGGCTCGATAACTATATATCAAGAACACAGTATCAATATGAAAGAAACTTTATTAATCACCAGTGAACGTACAAACAATAAACCCTAAATCAACCGGAACAAGATCAAAGAATAATAAGCAAAACTGTAGCAGAAACACTCAGCCTATGCAGATCATCAATATGATGAAATGCTCTATCAGATGATCAAACGATCAAACGGATCACCAGAAATCTCTCGAACTCAAACGGTGAAGAAACCCTAGTTTGAATGTTCTAGAGAGAGAGAGAGAGAGAGAGAGAGAGAGAGAGAGAGAGAGAGAGAGAGAGAGAGAAAGATTGAGAGTTGTTGTGTATAAAGCTAGGATCCCAAGGCAGAGACATTATACCCGGAAGCTTCCCTTGTATGAGAACCCTAAGCCCATCCAAAGCAGCCCAAGAGCAAAAAGAAAAGAGAGAAATCCACACTTTAAAGGCAGCCCAATAACCTCATAACAAAACATAAAACAAAATAAAAGAAATATATATTAGCAAAGGAATTAATGAAAGATATTGACTTGAATAAAACATATATATTTATATATATTTCAACACCCCCTCCCCTAATTCAATATCTGAAACAATCAAACATGTTAAAATCAAGAGAACAAACCTTTTCATGAGGACCAATAGGCAACCCTTTGGTAAAAATATCAGCAGCCTAATCCTTAGATTTAATACCCATAGTTTGAATAACGCCTTTAGAATTTTTTTTCTCTTAAGAAAAAAAAATCTATCTCAAAATGTTTTGTGCGTTAGTGAAACACAGAATTGGTTGCTATAAAGATAGCAGCCGTGTTATCACAAAACAACTGAACAGGCAGATTAACATCAACCTTTAACTCTTTTAATAAATTTGAAATCCAAATAACCTCGCATGTCGCAGCACACATTGGCCGATATTCTGCCTCAGCAGAAGACCTTGAAACGGTTGACTGCTTTTTAGTTTTTCATGACACAAGATTGTTACCTAAAAGACACAAAACCCAGTAATAGACTTTCGAGATCCTAAGCATTTAGCCCAGTCAGAATAAAAAACCTTTATACCCAAAGTGTCCCTTTTTTAAAAAAAAAAAATCCCCTTTCCCGGAGCACCTTTTAAATATCTTAAAAGCCTTAATGCAATTTTGAAATGAGCTTGAGTAGGCGAATGCATAAATTGACTAAGATAATGCACAGAATATGCAATATTTGGTCGAGTGTGAGAAAGGTAAATCAACTTTCCAACAAGTTTTTGATAAACCGTTATGTTGGTTAATGTTGATTATCCGTTTCACACAAATGAGACAAAACATGATTTGCCTCTATAGGACAACTGACTGGTTTACAAACCAGTCATACCAAATTCAACAATCAAATCTAAACAATATTTTCTTTGAGTTAAATATAAACCAGTTATATCCTAACAACTTCAAACCCAAAAAATATTGCAACTTTCCCAAGTCTTTTATTGAAAACTTTGGCTTAAGTAAAAGTTTAATTTCATCAACTTATTTTAAACAGTTACCAGTTATAATAATATCATCCACATATACAAGAAAAACAATAAAAACATAATCTTTTGTCATAACAAACATGGAATGATCACACTTACTTTGTTCAAAACCAAGATTAAGAAGGACATAAACAAGCTTTTCATTCCACATCCTAGGTGCTTGTTTTAAACCATAAAGAGAGTTTTTTAGTCTACAAACTTTAGACCCAACATACCGACCATAACCATCAGGCAAACACATATAAACCTCTTCATTAAGCTCACCATAAAGAAAAGCATTATTAATGTCAAGTTGGAATATTTCCCAGTTAAAGTGGACAACCATAGACAAAACACATCTAACAGTGACCATTTTCACAACAGGTGAAAAAGTATCAAAAAATCAATGCCTTCTTTTTTACTAAACCCTTTAGTAACAAGTCTAGCCTTATATCTCTCTATTTCACAATTTGACTTGTACTTGATCTTATAAAACCACTTACACCCAATAGATTTCCTATTAGGTGGTAAGTCTACAATTTCCCAAGTTTTATTTCTATGTAAAGCTTCTAGTTCTATGTTCATAGCATCAACCCAATTACTATCATTTTTTTGCTTCAAAATAGTTCTTAGGTTCACAACTTTTATTTAGGACAGAAGCAAAACACAAACATTCAGGAGACAAGTTAGCATAATTTAAGACCCTTTCTAGACAATATTTAACTTTCCCATCAACCACATAATCATCAAGTTTCGACGGAAATTTAATGTTTCTAGAAGACCTCCTTAGAACAGTGTTGGTTTGATCCTCAATTTCTCCCTCAGAATTATTATTGTCTTCATATTCAGTATCATGCTCAGCCCTATCTGGACCTGATTCTTCATTACTACGTTGCTGATTATCAGCCATCCCTAAAGTAACATCTGAATCAGTTCTAGACTGCTCAGACCAATGACATGATGAAGTACTTGTTTGTATATTCTCATCATTGGGAGTTGGGTCAATGTTAGGGCTTTGAGTAAAGTTTAAATCAGATAAATCAAAGAAGTTTAAGGTATTAACTTCAGAAGGAGTATCAAGATCAAAAGACATTTTCTTTTCTTTAAAAGGATATACGGTTTCATAAAACCTAACATCCCTAGAATAAAACATCATTTTTTGATCAAGACTCCAAAGTTTATACTCTTTTTTTTTCATTTGAATATCCAATCAAAACACATGTTCCAGCATGTACGTTAAACTTATTAGAATTATTTAACACAGTGCTGAAACAAAGACACCCTATAACCCTAAGTTGACTCAACACAGGAGCAAAAGCAAACACTAGATCATATGGAGACTTCCCATTCAAAACATACGAAGGGGTCCTGTTAGTTAGATAAGTAGTAGTTAGAACACATTCAGACCAAAACTTAAGTGGAAAACCACCTTGAAAAACTAAAGCTCTAGCCACATTCAACAAGTGCCTATGTTTTCTTTCAACCACCCCATTTTGTTGTGGGGTATAAACACATGAAGTTTGATGTATAATTCCATTTTCATAACAAAAACCACTCATGTGTTTATTTATGAATTCAGTACCATTGTCACTCCTGAATACCTTAACTGTTTTACTAAACTAAGTTTTAAGCATATTATGAAAACCTTTAACATTGTAAAAAACTTCATCTTTTGACTTCATGAGATATACCCACACAACCCTAGTAAAATCATCTACAACAGTAAGGAAATATCTAAAAACCATCCCTACTTTGAACCCTATAGGGACCCCAAACATCAAGACGAACAAAATCACCTAACAACTTAGATTTATGATCACTTAAGGGAAATGGCTCCCTATATTGTTTAGCTCTATGACAAATTTCACAAGGGTCTAATTTAGCACCAGTTTTAATATTCAAATCATTTTTAAAACATGCAGAACTAGTTCAGCAGGATGTCCTAACCTAGCATGCCAAAGATTAACATCACAACTAGCATTACACACCTTATTTGAAACAGAAGAACTACCACATAAGTATAGACCATCAAACTGATTACCAATCACTTGGACTTTCTTTGTTTGAGAATCCTGAATATAGAAATTATGTTCATCAAAAGAAACAATAAGCTTACAATCTCTAGCAAGTTTATGAACAGAAATCAAGTTGACAAATAATCAGGCACAACAACACCCTAATGGCACTAGTTCTGTAATAACCCTCGGTAAAACCAACACCCTCATAATAGCTCTGACACCCTAATATATCTTAAAATATCTCAATATGTCTTTATATGCACCCCGTATGTGAAAACCAAGCCAAAATACGTTATAGCTTATAAAAATAAAATAAAAATCTGAATTTAGAGCTGAGGCGGGCCGCGTAAGATCCCACCTCAAGCTCACGCGGGCCGTATGAAAGCATTAATCGGACTCCGCTGAATTCTTTAGTTCAAGCGGGCCGCGTAAGCTTAAGCTTACATTAACGCGGGCCGCGTGGACTCATAAAACGCGGATACATCCGGTGCTGACACGTGTCGACATCGTGTCAAGCGTAGTGGTGATCCGGACGAGCTATAGGTTGACCGCATGTTGACGCAGGCCGCGTAAGGCTTAGCCTACCTTACGCGGGCCGCCTGAAAGTCTGATATCACAACTATAAATAGAACGCATCGGATTTCATTTTCGTTCGCTCAGATTTCAATTCTCAATCTCAATTTCTGTAGTGGAGTTATTATACCCGGGTATTATACCCCCCTAAATAGCGAGGTTCTGCTACGATATAAGTATTATAACCCCTGGAGACGTATTAGATACGCTGCCCGATTGATCTAGGGTTCCGTAACGGCTGTCGTGGTTCTGCCTGACGTAGTCGTTGGAATGTCGTCTCGGGGAGTGTATTACTAATGTTAAAATGGGTTATTATACTAACACACGTGCATTTGTGTAAATTATAGATATTCACCAGGAAACCCTAAAGGATAACCTAAAACAGCAATGTGAGTTGATCCACTTTTTGTTAATTGTTTTTACAAAACCTTAAATATCTCTTCATGCGAAAGACAGTTATTGAGTATTTGTAAGGATACAATTATGATGGTATATTTGGGGTTTTGTATACAAAATTTGTTACCACCTGGGGAGAGGAGTAACATGACCATAAGTCAGATGACAGTACCATGGATGTTAATTAGTATTACCTGTAAACAAATGTAATTGCGGATGCGCCCTCAATACTGTACACTGTAAAAATGGTTTTACTTAAACTTGATTAAACTGGGATTCACTCACCAGTATTTCCCACTGACAAAATGTTTTTAAAACGCGTTTCAGGTAACAAAATGTGAAAGCCAAATAGAAGTCAGCTGGACAGCACTGAAGGCTTGGAAAAGTGGCAATAAAGTTACCTAAGAATAAAACAGATGTTTTTATTAAATAAAATAGGATTTATTCCTATGAAATGTATGTACTGAAAACTTGGGTGTTACCCATGTGTTTAATATTATAAAACGTGGTGGTTTACTCTGATTAAATGTTTCCTAACTACGGTCCTGATGAAAATTTCCGCTGCCAAATTGGATAAATAAACGTGATACCACCGAAACTAGCTCGCGGCCGCCCGTTCCCGGGAACTAGGGATCGGGGGCTGTGACAGAAGGTGGTATCAGAGCTATGCCACTGATTCAGCCACAGAAGTGTTCTGCTGACATCAAAATTCAAAGTGTTAGGAAATAAATTATGGAAATACGTGCATAATTGTATTTTCTTGTTATGTGTTATTTGACTATTTGTTAGTTTACAGTATGAGCGACCAAGGACCATCTGACGCGTATCGTCAATTGTCTGGTTCGCCTAGGAGCGAAGGCACCTCCTCTTCTCATTCTGCCCTCTCAGGGTACTCTGCTGATACAGAAGAAGGAATCTTTGTGTTTAAGGCTCAGTCTGAAGAGCCATTTCCTTAGAAAAAGAGGGGATGGTTCAGTAGGGGAGCACACGAGCGTAGGAAACGTATGAAAAAGTTGCAGGAACAACGAGTGTTAGCCGCAGCTAAAAGAGAAACTGATGCCTATGCCCAGGATATGCTCAATAGGGGTATAGCTAATATCCATATTTTAGCTACCACTGCAGCTGACCCAAACCTGGAAGAAATGCTAGCACCCCAACCAAAACTACCAAATCCTGAGCAACCCATGGAGCTAGAAAACCCTGAAAACCAAATAGAAATGCCTGATTACAACCCGGAGGAGATACCTAGGGTACCTGCACCAAATCCCCTAGACCTAAACGACTACGACCTCTGGTGGGACGATGTTAGGGACTATGTGCAACGAAACCCGATACAGGAAAATGTGCCAATACCCAACATAGGAGCCTACCCAGGGTTAGATCCTCAAGATCCCTATAACGTTAGTGATGCATACATTAGGGAGATCTTAGAGAATCCCTACCCATACCAGGCCCCTATCCCTCCGTACCAGGAACCCGTACCCCAGATTCCAAACCCAGTCCTAGAACCTGCACCCCCAATGAGTGCAGAAAATGTACAAGAACTTAGGACTTTCGGTGAGGAAATTTTAGAAAGCAGTGAGAGAATGAGACAGGTGGGAGAGCGTCTCGTATGGAAATACGACGAGCGCAATATGGATTTTTGGATGAATCCATATCAGTAAATGTGATGGTGGAAACGGTAGTAGTAATAATAATAACAATAATAATAATAATAATAATAATAATAATAATAATATAATAATAATAATAATATATGTGTGTATGTGTTAGAAAAAAAACACACACTATGGATGCATACTATTAGTATTGTAGCTTTACATTTCAGTCGGTATTGTAATTTTAATTTCAGTACTGGTGTGTAATGATGCATACTATATGAATAGAGTAAAAGTCGCAATGCTCGACGCTTTTGACTAAAAGTGCGTGTCATGTGATTGGCTATATTCAAATATTATTTATATTAATATTTGGTAAATGTTTAAAATTCAGATGGCTGACGAAGGAAATCAAGATAATCTGAATAACGATAACCAGAGTAACAATAATATGGTTAATGAGAATCCAAACAATGGAAACCAAATGGATAATAGTGCCGTTCAGCACATAGTGGCACAAGGAATTATAGATGCAATGCCATTTATTATTCAAACGGTTCAAGAAGCGAATAATAAAAGTAAGCATAGTAGTAAGCGACCAAGTGAACCGGAACACAGCGTGAACAATGGACTTGTACTTCAAGCGCCCATTCCCAAAAGAAGAAGAACCATGCCATATGGTTGTTCTTATAAAGAATTCTGGTCCTGTAAACCAATAGAATTCTCGGGTAATGAAGGACCCATTGCAGCTCTACGCTGGATAGAATAATGTTTGCTTCTAATTTATTTAAGAATGCAGCTCTAGAATGGTGGAACACTATCCTTCAGTCAAGAGGAAGTGATAGAGTTTATAGCATGGAATGGGAAGAATTCAAAAACATGGTAGAAAGGAAATTCTGCCCTCCCAATGAAAAGGAACAAATAGCAAATAAGTTTCTGAATCTTAGAATGACAGGGGTAGACAGTAAGGGGTACACTACCACATTCTTTGAATATGCTAGGATAGTACCAACCCTTGCATCACCTGAACCGGTATTAATTTCCCGTTACATCTGGGGATTAATTGGGGAGATTAGACATGTAGTCAAGGCAGCTAGACCTCAAACCATAGAAGAAACTGTAGAACTAGCTAATACCTTGACAGATGAGTTAATCCGTACTAGAGTAGAAGACCAGAGGAGAAACCTAACCCAAAGGCTTACTCAAGAATTCCGTTTGGGAAATTTCAATCGAAGGAACATAGGTTCTACCTCGGCACCATACTACAAAGCCTGCAGAAACAAGCATTCTGGAAGATGCTCTATTTACTGTAATTTTTGCAAGGCCCCAGGACACAAGGAAGAGAATTGCAAAAAGAAATCCAGTAATGGATTCTGCTACAACTGTGGAGAAAAAGGTCATATTAAGACAAACTGTCCAAAGTTTGCTCCAGCTGCAAACAACAAGAATACTAAAAATGCTAGAGCATTCGTTCTAACTGCAGATGCCAGGATGATTCCGGACGTCATAACCGGTACGTTTTTAATTAATGATATTTTTGCCAAAGTATTATTTGACTCTGGTGCAAACCAAAGTTTTATTAATACTTCGTTTTGCAAACTCCTAAATCAATCATTAACTAAACTACCACAAGAATGTCTAGTAGAGACAGCAAATGGAGAAACCGTTAGGATTTCTGAAATCTTGCAGGGGGCAAGAATAGAAATTTTTAATCAAAAATTTATCGCAAACCTTTACCCAATGAATCTGGCAGGATTTGATGTTGTATTAGGAATGGATTGGTTAATAGCCAATAAAGCCAGTATTTTATGTGATCAAAAGTCAATTCAAATAAATTCACCAACGGGTGAAAAGATCACAATTAAAGGAGATAAACCATTTAGATCCACTAAATTCATCTCTGTGATGAGAACTGCAAGTTATATAAGAAAAGGATCTATAGTGTATTTGATTTCTATAATCACTAACACTAAAGAAAAAGAATTAAAAGATATTCCAGTAGTGTCCCACTTTTCAGATGTCTTTCCAGAGGAATTGCCAGGACTGCCGCCAGACAGGGAGGTCGAATTTAGAATCCATCTGCTACCAGGGACAACACCGATTGCCAAAGCACCTTACCGTTTGGCACCCGCTGAAATGCAGGAACTGAAGAAACAATTAGACGAAATGTTAGAAAAAGGATTCATACAACCAAGCTCATCGCCATGGGGAGCGCCGATTTTATTTGTTAAAAAGAAGGACGGATCAATGCGTATGTGCATTGACTACCGTGAATTGAACAAAGTCACGATTAAGAATCGGTATCCATTACCGAGGATTGATGATCTATTCGATCAACTTCAAGGAGCTCGATTTTTCTCTAAAATTGATTTAAGATCAGGATATCATCAATTAAAGGTACAGGAAGAGGACATTCCTAAAACTGCACTCAGAACAAGGTATGGTCATTATGAATTTATTGTCATGCCATTTGGTTTAACCAATGCCCCAACCGCATTTATGGACATGATGAACCGAATATGTAAGCCATATTTGGATAAATTCATAATTGTCTTCATAGATGATATTCTAATTTACTCGAAAAGTAAAAAGGAACATGCAAAGCACTTGCACTTACTTTTAAGTTTATTAAGAAAAGAAGAGTTGTACGCTAAGTTTTCAAAATGCGAATTTTGGTTAGAACAGGTACAATTTCTTGGACATTTAGTTAACCATGAAGGAATCCAGGTGGATCCGACAAAGATCGAGGCAATTACCAAATGGAAAACCCCTGAGTCACCAACTGAGGTTAGAAGTTTCTTAGGATTGGCCGGTTATTATAGAAGATTTATTCGAGATTTTTCTAGAATAACCATTCCTTTAACTAAGTTAACCTGTAAATTTGTTAAGTTTGAATGGGGACCAAAGCAAGAAGAAGCCTTTAGAATCCTTAAGCAAAGATTAACCCAGGCACCCATATTAGCGTTACCAGAAGGAACTGAAGACTTTGTAGTCTATTGTGATGCTTCAAAGTTAGGTTATGGATGTGTGTTGATGCAACGTCAAAAGGTTATAGCTTACGCCTCTAGACAGCTTAAGAATCATGAAGAGAATTATTCAACCCATGATTTGGAATTAGGAGCCATAATTTTTGCCCTTAAGATTTGGAGACATTATCTTTATGGTAGTAAGTTTACCATAGTCACAGATCATAAGAGCTTAAGGTATGTTTTTGGGCAAAAAGAGTTGAATATGAGACAAAGACGCTGGATGGAATTACTTAGCGATTATGATTGTGATATCCAGTATCATGCAGGAAAAGCCAATGTGGTGGCTGATGCTTTAAGTCGAAAGTATCACGAAAAGCCAAAAAGGGTACGTTCTCTTAAATTAAATCTACAAGTAGATTTAAATGATCAAATTAGAGAAGCACAAGAATCAGTAATCAAGGAAGATACTGAAAAATTAAAAGGAATGATTAAGGAATTAGAACAAGGAACAGATGGAATTTGGAGGTTCCATAAAAAGAGAATGTGGATACCTAAATTCAGAAATTTACGTCACCGTATATTAGAAGAAGCTCATAAATCTAAATATACGATGCATCCAGGAAGTGATAAAATGTACCAGGATTTAAGGAAAAATTTCTGGTGGATAGGAATGAAAAAGGATATAGCAGCTTATGTTTCTAAATGTTTAACTTGCTCACAAGTTAAAGCTGAACATCAGAAACCCCCAGGTTTGTTACAGCAATTAGAAGTGCCAGTCTGGAAATGGGAATTGATAACAATGGATTTTGTTACCAAGCTACCCAAAACAAGAAAAGGTAATGATACAATCTGGGTGATTGTAGATAGGCTAACCAAGTCAGCTCATTTCTTACCGATGAAGGAAACCTTTAGCATGGAACAATTAGCTAAGTTATATGTAAATGAAATTGTTTCATTACATGGAATACCTTTATCAATTGTTTCTGATAGAGATAGCCGTTTTACCTCTCATTTTTGGTCAAGTTTCTAAAAAGCAATGGGAACCAAGTTGAATCTAAGCACCGCTTATCATCCTCAAACGGATGGGCAAAGTGAAAGGACAATTCAGACCATGGAAGACATGCTTAGAGCTTGTGTAATTGATTTCGGAGGTAATTGGGATGAACACTTACCTTTGATAGAATTTTCTTATAATAACAGCTATCACTCAAGTATCAATGTTGCACCATTCGAAGCACTTTATGGACGAAAGTGCAGAACCCCAGTCTGTTGGCCAGAAATTGGGGAAAAACAACTATCTGGACCCGAGATAGTACAAGAAACTGACAAAATCATTTAAGTCAAGGAACGACTGAAAGCAGCACGTGATCGACAGAAGAGCTACGCTGATAACAGACGGAAGCCGTTAGAATTCCAAGTAGGTGACAAAGTGTTGTTAAAAGTCTCTCCTTGGAAAGGAGTGGTAAGATTCATCAAAAGAGGAAAGCTAAGTCCCAGGTATATTGGACCTTTCAAGATTATTAGAAGAATAGGACCTGTAGCCTATCAGCTACAACTGCCAGAGGAAATGGCAGGAATACATGATGTATTTCATGTATCTAATCTCAAAAAGTGTCTAGCCAACGAATCACTCGTAATACCTCTCAAGGATATAAAGGTAAATGAACAACTCAAATTTGTAGAGAGGCCTCTACAGATTGAAGATAGGAAAATTAAGAATCTCAAACATAAGAGATTAGTTCTGGTCAAAGTGAAGTGGGACTCCAAAAGAGGACCCGAGTATACATGGGAACTTGAATCAGAAATGCAAAAGAAATATCCACACTTGTTCCAGTAGATCTCGAGGACGAGCTCTAAAACAAGGTGGGGAGGATGTAATAACCCTCGGTAAAACCAACACCCTCATAATAGTTCTGACACCCTAATATATCTTAAAATATCTCAATATGTCTTTATATGCACCCCGTATGTGAAAACCAAGCCGAAATACGTTATAGCTTATAAAAATAAAATAAAAATCTGAATTTAGAGCTGAGGCGGGCCGCGTAAGATCCCACCTCAAGCTCACGCGAGCCGTATGAAAGCATTAACCGGACTCCGCTGAATTCTTTAGTTCAAGCGGGCCGCGTAAGCTTAAGCTTACATTAACGCGGGCCGCGCGGACTCATAAAACGTGGATACATCCGGTGCTGACACGTGTCGACATCGTGTCAAGCCTAGTGGTGATCCGGACGAGCTATAGGTTGACCGCATATTGACGCGGGCCGCGTAAGGCTTAGCCTTACCTTACGCGGGCCGCCTGAAAGTCTGATATCACAACTATAAATAGAACTCATCGGATTTCATTTTCGTTCGCTCAGATTTCAATTCTCAATCTCAATTTCTGTAGTGGAGTTATTACACCCGGGTATTATACCCCCCTAAATAGCGAGGTTCTGCTACGATGTAAGTATTATAACCCCTGGAGACGTATTAGATATGCTGCCCGATTGATCTAGGGTTCCGTAACGGCTGTCGTGGTTCTGCCCGACGTAATCGTTGGAATGCCGTCTCGGGGAGGGTATTACTAATGTTAAAATGGGTTATTATACTAACACAAGTGCATTTGTGTAAATTATAGATATTCACCAGGAAACCCTAAAGGATAACCTAAAACAGCAATGTGAGTTGATCCACTTTTTGTAAATTTTTTGTTAATTGTTTTTACAAAACCTTAAATATCTCTTCATGCGAAAGACAGTTATTGAGTATTTGTAAGGATACAATTATGATGGTATATTTGGGGTTTTGTATACAAAATTTGTTACCACCTGGGGAGAGGAGTAACATGACCATAAGTCAGTTGACAGTACCATGGATGTTAATTAGTATTACCTGTAAACAAATGTAATTGCGGATGCGCCCTCAATACTGTACACTGTGAAAATGGTTTTACTTAAACTTGATTAAACTGGGATTCACTCACCAGTATTTCCCACTGACAAAATGTTTTTAAAACGCGTTTCAGGTAACAAAATGTGAAAGCCAAATAGAAGCCAACTGGACAGCACTGAAGGCTTGGAAAAGTGGCAATAAAGTTACCTAAGAATAAAACAGATGTTTTTATTAAATAAAATAGGATTTATTCCTATGAAATGTATGTACTGAAAACTTGGGTGTTACCCATGTGTTTAATATTATAAAACGTGGTGGTTTACTCTGATTAAATATTTCCTAACTACGGTCCTGATGAAAATTTCCGCTGCCAAATTGGATAAATAAACGTGATACCACCGAAACTGGCTCGCGGCCGCACGTTCCCGGGAACTAGGGATCGGGGGCTGTGACAAGTTCCTTGGTAACTAAAATTGGTGATATTAAATTAAGTGACAAGGTCATTCTTTACGATGTGTTAACTTTGATATTAAACTCAGTGACATCTTTTTGATTAATAAGACAATCATCAGTCATTACCGTATGTTAGTTAGCAATAGAATCAATTATCCATCCTACCTTTTTCCCATTTTCAACAAAGTTTGAAAAACACTAGACATGTTTAAAATCATAAGTAGGTTTGGATGACACATTAATAAAACTATTCAGGCAAACATAATTAGCACACATACCAGCAAAACTACTACCCTGAGAATCACCTTTAGGTTTATCATTCAAGAGACTAAGCAACTGGGCTATCTGATCATTTGTCAGAGAACTCACAACAGAAAAGGTATCAGTTGTATCAGCATTAACATTATTACTAACCCTGTTACCCTTGTTCCCACCATGTTTTGACTTCATCCAAGAAGGATAGCCAACAAGTTCAAAACACTTCTCAGTAATATGACCAGTCTTATTGCAATGGGAACATTTGAGATTAGGGTTAGGAGTTCTAACACCTTTTTCTTTAACTCAACAGTTTGATTAGTTTTAACAGCAAAACCAATAGCATTGTTAGTGGTTTTATCAGAAAATTTTTTAGAATGAAGATGAGACTCTTCTCTAGAGATGACTGAAAAAGCATCCTTCACAGAAGGAAGAGTTTCTCTGGTTAACAAATTAGTTCTCACAGACTTATATGAACTATCAAGACCCATTAAGAACTGCATCAGTTTTATAAGATGATTAAAATCATTAAACTGTTTAGATGCATCACAAGAACAAGCAAGTAAAGCAAGTAATTGATCTAATTGCTTCCGCATACAATTCAACTTATGATAATATTCAGAGACAGGCATACCATTTTGACTAAAGAGTTGATCTTTTGATATAAATTGAACACAACAGATCCATCTATCGTCTCTTAAGTCTCATTTAAATCTCTCCATACATCAGAAGCAATTTTAGAAAAAAATATGAACAGGATACAATTCCTCAGACATAGAGTTAAGAATCCAAGTAAGAACAATAGAGTTGCATTTATCCCACGGTCTACCCAAAACCTCATCGGTTGTAGACCTAAAACAAGTACCATCAACAAACCCTATCTTATTCTTAACCTGTAAAGGAAGATATGTAGCATTTGACCAAATCCTATTCTTCTCTGACCCTTTAAGTTTCACACTAACTATAGACAAATTGGCAGAGTCACTAGGATGAAGAAACAATGGATCACTAACATCAATCTTGCTAACCACAATAGAACTAGAGGATGTCATAGTATTAGTAGTAATCACAGCATCAGCACCAGTCATAGAAAACAAAACAGATCAAGCAAACTTGCACAAATAGTGTAAACAGAATAACAATCAGAAAACCACAAGTAAGGCAGACAAAATAAGAATCAGTCAAGAAACAATTAAGACAGTAAACAGTTTTAACACAGAATAGAAAACCACAAGTCTAGCAGACAATATATAAACCAGTCAAGAAACAATCAAGACATAAACAGTCACTAATAACAAAAAGACCAGCGAAGCCTGAACAGCGGTCCGATGAGAGGTTCGTCACTCAAAGGTTCCTCCGTAGACAATACTCAGGGAGCTTTTGACACATAAACTGAACAAGACAAATGCAACAGAGTGGACACTCTCTGTATCCTAACAATCAAACAGGTCATGCTAAACCTGGTATCAATATGCCTAGACTCACAGACTCGGTGATGCAAGACAATTAAAAAAAAGACAGAGATAGAACAATCCCACAACGGGTGCATATAACTTCAACAAATCAGGCTTGTAACCTTCACTTGGGGTTACAAGTATCTGATCAGAAGCAACAACACACAAGTTCTGTTGGTTTGCCCTTTTAAAAGAGAATAATGAGAACTTCTTCAAGAACACCAACAAACACTAGATATTAGAGTTTCAGACTTCAGCGCAGCACGAACTCCAAGAAGATGAAAGCACCAGATCTATAATCAGCAGAACCAACCGGAACTAGCAATACTCCAAACGATCGCCGGAAAACACCCAGAACAGACTGGATCAAGACTCAAATCTTAGACACAGCGGAAGAAGATAACCCCAAGAGCACCTAGTGCTCTGATACCATGTCAAGAACACAGTATCAATATGAAAGAAACTTTATTAATCACCAGTGAACTTATAAACAATAAACCCTAAAATCAACCGGAACAAGATCAAAGAATAATGAGCAAAATTGTAGCAGAAACACTCAGCCTATGCAGATCATCAATATGATCTTCTGCTCTATCAAATGATCAAACGGACCACCAGAAAACTCTCAAACGCAAACGGTGAAGAAACCCTAGTTTGAATGTTCTAGAGAGAGAGAGAGAGAAAGAGAAAACAGAGAGAAATATTGACAGTTGTTGTTGGGTATAAAGCCAGGATCCCAAGGCTGAGACATTATATCCGGATGCTTCCCTTGTACGTGAACCCTAAGCCCATCCAAAGTAGCCAAAGAGCAAAAAGGAAACAAAGCAGCCCACACTTTAAAAGCAGCCCAACAACCTCATAACAAAACATAAAACAAAATAAAGAAATATATATTAGCAAAGGAATTAATGAAAGATATTGAATTAAATAAAACATATATATCTATATATATTTCAAAACTATACGAGCTCTATTTTAGGCTCGAGCTCGCGCTCGGGCTCGTTAAAGCTCGGCTTGTTCAAACTTTTAACCGAGTCGATAACAAGTAGCTCTCCAGCCTTTGGGTTTATTTATACCCCTACTTGTGAACTAACGTCATTTGATGTACGTATGTATGTACGAGCTTTATATGTTTGCTACAAAAATGTAGTGAATGCTTTTGAAGACTTTATATTACACCGGGTTTGTTTCTCATAAAACTTTTTAACTAACTTGCGAAGCCTACCAAGGATTCAGAAAACCACACATGACGTACAATGAGTTTTATATCAAACATACTTACAACATTAATATCTATTAATAAATGAAGTGGAATGAACAGTGGAAGCAGCTACACATCTGCGTCATTGACCACGCATCATTACCCTAAGATCTTTGATGATTACAGGTGTTTACCTAATGCATCATTTATCACTTGCTAAACTCATCGAGTAAGAGATATTCAAGGGCGGCCGGATTCTGCTTTCCGGTGACCTGCATGCGGAAACGATAGGCGATTGAGCCGTGTCTGGTGGTGACCGATCACAGCAGTAGTCACGGAGACGGATTAAGAGGCGAATCCGTCGGTGGTGGGTGCAATGGCGTTCTCGTATCGAGTTGAACTTCCGACGAATAAACCTAGGGTTTCAGTGAAGCTCCGTTGAACCGATTAAGGGTTGCATGTTTCAGATCTGTGTTGATCGATGCCTGTCAGGCCAACTTGACAGGTTAGATTGTAGTTCTGTTGATAGTTTTGCTTTGCCTTTATTTTTCACTAATTGTTGACACAGAAATAAAAATTGAATAGGAGTCAGTGGCAGAATACTTTTTATTCTGAGTAACTTGAGAAGGAGACTAATTGAAAAATTGTGGTGGTAGTGAAGCTAAAAGGTCGTAGAGAGAGAGAGGAAAGGTGTGATGAAGGATAATTGGGTGAAGGTTATCTGCCACACCCCGAAATTATCAGAGCTGGCGTGCCTAGACTGGTATCTTCATTGCACAGCAGAAGCAGTTAAGCTAAGACTTCTAGAAAGTGAACGCCACTAAGTACTCGACTCCTTATGGTTCTCCTATTCCAACCGTGCCATAACTTTGAAAAGTAACCTGAGAAAGAAACATGCGAAAAAAGTCAATATAAAGTCGAGCGAGTTCATAGTTTGTTTGTAAAAGATTTGAAATAAATCTTTTTGAATAACCGGTTTTTGAAATATTGTTGAGAAAACGAATTTAAAATCATTTTCTTGTCATGTTATATGGAAACTTTGTATTTGTAACGAATTATGTTCGTAGAACCATGTATTTGTAAACTCTTGTATTTGTATAACTTGTATAATCGTCAATGCTCACCCTGACTTTGGCTTTATGCCCGCATAATTCCTATGCTTTGAATTTGTATAAAACATGGTATTTAATTTGTAAAGGCGTATTGAAACTGAGTTCTGTATATGTAAGGAATACGAGATTGTTAATGGTTTGCAAGGCCATTAACATATGACACGACATAGGAAGCATCCAAACCATAGGCATTTTTCTAGTTTTCGACTCACGACTGATAAACAAAAGCACTACTTGGTACTAGTTTTCACCAAGAGTGTGGCTGCCCGAAAACCCATTAGATCTAACCTTTTGTTCTGCGGTCTAGGTATATTGTTGATTAATGGTGCTTATGTTACCCTATTCGTGACATGATCTTTTGTGCCATTCCTTAGTTTAATGTACCTCTTTATACTTGTATTTTCCCGTAGTTTAGAAAACTAGAATTCGTATGTATGCACATTTCGAAAAATACGCTTGTTTGAAAAACCGGTATAAAACATAAGCTTTTCGTAAACCATTTGTGTCAGTTAAACTTGCTTGTAAAATGGTTTAGAAATATGTAATTCTTGTATGCTTTGCAAAAAGTGCATGTCTTTCCACCCCGAAAACATTTAGAAAAATGTAAAACCGTAAAAGGTGGGGTTATGAACTCACCTGAATATTCCTGTGTAAAGCTAGCTATATACGACTTCGTAATGTCGTTTCCAAGACGTGACTTTCTAGCGTGTATTCTACGATATTCCTAACACGGAATATCTTATAAGTTTCTAACCAAAAGCGGTAACTAAACTACGTGTCACTGAGCTCTACCGAATTGCTAATCGAACGATTCGACGGGAAGTTGTTAACTTAACGAAAATGACTAAGTTAAACTTTGTCGCCCCGAGAAGTCGTTTGTGTATATAGGAATATTCGTATGAAAGTAATATATAATAAACTTGTATTATATATATATTGCGTCTTGTATATATTTGCCAAAACATATGTATATGCCGTTTCGGCATTTGAAATAAATATAAAAAGGTTATATTTATTTTATAAAAGAACACGACTTGTTGTGTTTAAAAATAAATATATAATTATATTTATTTCTATAAAGGAATTCATTATTGTTTGGTACTTGAAATAAATATATAAACTATATTTATTTTTATAAAAATGAGTTCGTGTTGTTTGCTATTTGAAATAAATATAAAAATAACTATATTTATTTTATAAAACGAAGGCATGTTCGGCGTTTGAATCAATATAAATAATTATATTGATTTTATAAAAGATTTGTTGAATTTCCGAAGTTTAAAATAAATATAAATACTATATTTATTTGTTGTCGAAATAATGTTGTTTTTGTGAGTTGTAAGTTGTGGTCGTACATAATTACATAGTTGTATTCGTTTCTATAAAATAATTACTTAAATCCGATTGTTTGTTTTATTAACAAAACACAATTATTTCAAGGATTTTCTCGAAAAACAGGCAGAGTTTCCTCTGTTTTTGGATGCCCCCGACAAAACAGGTCGTTATTTTATCAAAATTCAACAATATTTAATCAATATATATACTTTTGTCTAATATAACAGACATAAGTTATGATTTAACCGGTTCGAGCTCGTTATCACGTAATGTAAGGTTATATAAAGGTAACAAAACAATCGCGCCGTTAATCTTTACCAAATCATCATGTCGAGACGCCGAATGTGTTGACCGAGTTGACCGGGTCAACTATGTTGACCGGCTAAGTTGACTGAGTCGACTCGCTGAGTTGACTTGAACCGACCGCGCCGCGAAACTTGAACCATCCAAAATGAACCAAGACCCGTGTTGTCCCGAACCCATCTGTTGACTGAGACTGACCACCGCTGACCCGAACCTGAACCAGGTCGAACTGAAATCTGGGCGTTGACCGTGTTTGACTCCTTTGACCAAGCTTTGACCAGGTTTGACCAACCCGAAACTTTGACCCGAGATCCGAAACAACCAAAATAATACCCGAAAATCACTTGAAAAACCCGAACTTCATAGATCGACGTCGTCTTTCTTGCAGCTCCGGCAGCTACGCCGCTGTCGGTCACCACCACCGTCACAACATTCCCTCATGAAACAACCACGAGTCAAGAACAGCAGATCTTTAAGAAAAAGGAGGAAGATGACGGAATAAAAAATGTTTACCGGAGAAAATATCACGCTCGAACCATGTCTGCCTCCGTTGAACTACCACCTTCGTTGCTCAGATCGAAAAAAACCAACGCCGGAAATGAATTCGGGACGTCTGATTTAGGAGGGGGGGTGCCTTTGTTCGCCGGAAAATTCTACCGCCGCCCCCTCCTGTGGTGGCGCCGCTGCTCCGTTTCGCCGCTGGCCGTTGCCGGCTCCGCTGTGTGACTGGCCAGCTCCGCTGTACCCATTCGCCGTGTAGGATCGATTTCGGACCCGAACGAGTCGATCGGAAGAGTTTATGCTCAATACGAAAGGCGGATACAGTCGTATTGAGGTCAATTCAGCAAGATATACACTTTAATTGTCGATTTTATTGATCAGATGACAATTTACAGTGAGTCGACACTTCGGCAGCACTTCGTTGCACAAACCGGAAAGTTCTCATCTAATTTCGCTTGTGGGGTATTTATAGGCACATGATTCCGCTTGAGAACGTTCCAAACGGAATTAGATTTCACACGGAATCTAATTTCGTGCGGAATTACCTCATGCATCATTTAAGCGGAATTACCCCTTACAAATGGAATTACATGAAATTTCGAACTACGTGCCCTGATCTAACATTCTAAGACAAGAATCGATACAAGACGAAGTCGACAGACGCATGCACTAACAGACTCCCCCTCGAATGTTGACGAGTCTTAAGTGTCGAGTCTTCAACATCTTCAATCTTTATCAGTCTTCGGGCTTCTCTTGAAGTATCTAACATTGTAAATCAACCTCAAATCTCTCTTTTCTCTTCTTTGTCAGCTCTATCAGACTTCTCTCGAACTCCTTTACTTGAATCTGAACTTGGCTCTTGCTTCTTTCTAATTCTCTTGATCAGATCTCTTAATCCCTTAAGTTCATCAGCATTGTCAGCTTGCGTGAACTTTATTTCCAAAATTGTAACCTGGCTCAAATCTACTCAGGTATCTTCAAACTCTCCCTTTTCGATATGCCAGACCACATTCTGGCTCTTTACAGAATCAGGATCGTGACATGGCTTTCTCTAAACTCAAACTCCTCAGGAATCAGAACCTGGCTCTTCTCAGATTTCATACCCGCACAGACTCTACCTCACAATAAATTTCACAGATTTAAAATTTGACAAATTTATATATCCAAACTCTTCTCAAATTAATCCAGAATGATTTTACATATTAAAGATTCTGATGAACACTTGCAGGAAAATATTTAAACATTCTTAGATTCAACACACTCCCCTACACATTGATCATCATGTTCAGCACTTGGAATTTTGAAAATCAGCTCTTCAACACCAGTTGTCGAAAATCTTTTTGTATTTTTCAAAACTTTATGCTAAAACACATTTAAATCTTTTTGGATTTTGATTAAACTGAAATGCAATAATGAAATATTTATAGAACAATATTTTTGTGAGTTTGTGCAAGAGGATCATATCAGTTTTTGAGACAAATCACTAACACCGTTAAGCTTTAATTCATTTTAAGTTCTAAACAATTCACCTAGATTGTCAGTATACTGATCCACTTAAATTTTCACACAAAGTTCAACTGTTTTGAGATACGAGATTAATGTTTTAAGCACTTAAACTTATTCGCGTGTCCCACCACTTGAATATACTCTCATATCCAGATCCCAATATTCAGTCTTACAGGTGAGTATACCTAGATGATATCTGTAAAAGGGTTAAATGCGAAACCGTGAGAGCTCAGGTTAGAACTTCCGTTCAGCAGAGAGATGACGGTTCGACTTTTGGTGTGTTCCCTTTAGAGAATCTTTTCTTCAACAGCACATGATTAGCATTTTTCAATGTTTCATCATTTTTTGTACTGAGGGCAGCGCTATATTTCGAGCAAATGCAAAGTATTATACGGGGACTAGGCCATTGCTTCCGCAAAATCAGAAGTCCCGAGATAATACCCCAGACATCACTGAGTATAAAGACCTAGTATCTCAGAAAGAGGGACCTTTCAAACAAGATTTCGGGGGTTAGCCATATATCCAAGAAATGTTCCCCACGATATAAGTAAGTTTGAATTTAGGTTTATATCTCGAAAACAATTTACTGAATGTGTAAAAACCTACTGGCACATCTATAGTGAGATTGTTTATCACATTTTTGACTTTTTCAATTCTTTAGCGTGTTGTGATAGTCTACTGATGTACTATCATTTTCTCTTTTTCTCAACAAAACTCATTTTTGAATTTTATCATGTTTTTTACTTTTTCAAATTTTCTAATGTTTTTGGATTTTCTGAAATTTCTTACTCCCCCTAAAATTCAGAAACATTTAAAGAAACTTGAAAACAAACTGTACAAACAAAGTTGACAACTGTTGTGAATTGCTTCAATTGGCCATTCACTCGGCACAAACAATCAGAACTCCCCCTTACAACAAACTATTTTCCCATTATGATTTCAAAATACTTAAGTTTGTTTTAATCAAAATGGTTTTTCCGGAAAATAAGTTTTGTTAAAACCACTTCTAGGTTCGGGGTAAGATCATCACTTTGTTTCTTTCCTCTTTACAATAAATGAACCCCATTTTTAACCACTTATATGAAGATTACATCAAGTTCAAATTAATGACCTTGATTAATCACTGTGTCAGAACAAATCTCTGTACCACTAGTAAGTTTATCAACCGAACATACCACTTTGTAGAAAATCAAGTACAACTTAATGTCCCTGATTTAGCACTTGTAGATCAAATCAATTTCCACTTGTAGGTATGCACAATCAAACCTGATACACAGAATGATGTCGATTCCTGCTTCACTCTTACCAACCTGGAAGCTCCGGCAAGTCACACTTAATCATTTAAAAAAACATTTCAATAAAGATGCCGATTCATGCTCCGCGATTACCAACTTGGAAGCTCCGGCTAGTCAGGTTTTTAACGAAAGAATATATCCACCCAAGCCTGGCCAGCCTTGGGTGATACCGAGTTACCAATGCTCGATTTCTTACCATTCATCTTCTTCTCATAGAACTCTTTAACCCCTTTGACCTTTCTGTCAATCATTTTACCAAAGATGTGTTTCACTTTGGGGTTAAAGGCCTTTTCAACATCAAATTCCTTTTTATCAGAATAAAATTGGTTTGAAATTTCAACTTTACCAATTTTCTTCTTAAAATTTTCAGCCCGAAGTGGTGGAAAATTCACATCATCCACAGTCGGAACTGATTTTTCACCTTTTTCCTCAACCTGTGGCTCCTCTGACTTTGTGGAATCAGATTCATCGCCAGAAGATAGTTCCTCTGATTTTGATGAATCAGAATCATTGCTAGAACTATCATCCGATTTCTTAACAACCCATTTCTAGTTGTCAAGGTTTCCTCTTTTCTTATAAAATCTGTTCGAACATTCACCAATTTCAAATTTTGAATTTCGGAAAAGTTTAGTTCTATCAATTGGTGGTTCAAACTCAATCACTTTCTCTTTCAGTTTAGAAACTCGCTGTTTGACTTGATTTTCCTGTGAACATTTCATGGCAATATGACCACTTTTTCCACATTTGAAACAGGTTCGAGTTTCCTTCTTTTGATCAACAATCTGCATCTCTTCTTGCTTCTTCACAAGGAAATCTTTGTTTGACTGCTTTCTAAACAACTTTTCTTTCTCTTCTTCAGAAGATGTACCTAAAACAAATATCATTTTTGATTTAAAATCTCGAACATATTTTTCATCTTTATGATTTTCAGGTGGAATAAAACCTAATCATTTCTTTTTGAAATTACCGTTATGGTTTGGTTTCTTTCGATAACCAGAACCAGAACTGTAATCCTTTTTCTTGTTTTCTCGTTGTTGAACTCTTGAGGTGTATTTTTTAGGTTTATCGGTAAGATTTACATCTTTTATTTCAGAAATATTGATTTCTGTTAGTTTGAAAACCTTTTTGATCATTTCAGGTTTGACACCTCTTATTGGAAATGCCTCATCAGAATATAATTTGTCAGAATATTCAAAGTATATGCAACTTTAAACGTTTCGTCATTCAAATTAGATTTTGATAGAAGAAATTCTTTATTGTAAACTCTTTTGCCCTGTTTTTCAGTTTGACTCGGAATGCTGGACCCAGATTTTGACTCTGGTATAGACTCCGACTTTGACTCCTCTGTTTCATCATTATCTAACACATGATCCACCACTTTCTTCATCAATTGAGATTGTTGGTCAGTGTCAGACGATGTGAAAGTAACATCAATATTTTCTGGCAAATTAACTGAGGACTCCGACTCCCACTGTAAGTTCGTTGCCTTTTTTACTCTTTCTGAATTTGGATTTCTCGGAGAATATCCATTTTCAAGCGGGGGTGGACACTTGTTGTAACTGACACCTTGTTTCTTACCAGATGTCTTTTCTTTAGTATCCTTCTTCTTTTCTTTCTTCTTTTCAGGAGTCTTTTCTTCAGAAACCTTCTGTTCTTCAGTTACTTCATCATCCTCAAATGCCTTCATGCCTTCTACAGTTGGATAAATCATGTCAATGACATAAGAAGTACATGAGTAACTTTTCAACAAACGATTTACTCTTTCTGTTTCAATTCTTTGAGTCTTTCTCGATATAATTGTTCACAACTTTTTGCTTTATCATGAATGCTCCTTGAAGTGTCTTCATTGCTTGTTCTTCACTTGTATCATTGTACATATTCATGGCTTTGTTCAGCACATCATAAGACTCCTTCAACCTATTCATGTTGTGAATCAACGTACTGTTTTGTTTCTTTACAGCTTCACAGTTTTCACAAATCACTAGACTTTTCTTTGCATCAGCTTCTTCATCAATCTTGAAAGCTGGAACTTCTTTCACTTTTCTTCTGACCACCGGAATATCTTCATCATCAATGCTGACCGGTGTTTTGACTTTTTTTCCTTTTCTTTTTAACTTTATCATCTTCACTATCACTTTCAGCCACCATTTTCAAATGCTTTTCCATCCTTCTTGCATAATAATCGGTACCATCATCACTGTCTTCTTCAATTCGAGCAACAAAAGCTTTGTGACTTGAAGTTTTGTTAGGATCACAGTCATCCCAATTGAAATTCTCCCAACTAAATCCTTCTGGTAATTTTTCATCATCTTGATCTATCAAACATGCTTTACCATCAGCTAAAATATATTTATCCCAATTAAAATCTTCTTGATTCCCCAAACATGCTCTCTTTGATGATTCTTCAATTACTTTTCTACCATGAGCTACTTGTGGTTCTTGTTGTTGTTGAGCAACTTGATGATATATGGCCTTCCGTTAGTAATCATTGTTGTTGAACGGATTTTGAGCCTCACTTGCTTCGCGATTAGTGCACTCCCTCTTGAAGTGTCCTTTTTCCCTGCAACGAAAACAAATAACTTTAGATTTATCAAATCCTAAAGTAGAAACATTAGCATCACGTAAATCATCTCTTCCAGTGATCTGCTTAAATTTCTCAGCTCGTCTTAACACACTCGCCAAACACCATTTTATATCCATTAATTCCATTTCTTCAGCATCTATTTGATCGTAATCTTCTTTTGTAAGCATTGGATTCCCGATCCGACCTGCAACAAAACTTCCATAGGACTCTAACACAGTTCCCAACAACGACATATGGCTTTTGGCAAGTTCCTCAGAATACTCCTGATCATTTTCCAGATTCAGTACAATGTTGCATTGTAATTTCTTGCCATTCTTGGTTGCTGAAATGTTCGGATCAAATGATGGATATGATGAAAAACTTGTGTTGTTGTTTGATCCTTTTGATGAACCTCCCGATGAACCTTTAGCATTGAAAGCAGTTTCAACCTTTGGAGACAAGTTGGTGGATTTGTCATTCAACCCTGCTTTGTAATAAAGCCCAATATCTTGCTCACCATCGAAATCTTTCATTCTCGAGATCTTTCTCTGTTCCATCTCCTGAGCCTCAATCTTTTCAATGAATTCGCTAAGTGTCAGATTGCTAAAACCTTTCTTGTTCCTTAGCATCATGAAATATGTGCCCCAAGTCTCGTGTGGCAACGCATCAGCTAGCTTCTCAATCAATTCCTCATTGTCCTTATTGATGCTCACCCTCCTCATGTTTACCAACAAATTACAATATCTTTCAATTATCTACTTTGTGCTCTCATTTTTCAAACCACGAAATAGATCAAACTCTTTCTTTAGAAGCGATTTCTTGTTCTTGATCATTTCTTGACTACCAACAAACTTTGATCTTAAAGCTTTCCAAATCGAATAAGCACTTCCATTATGTTGCAATAAGACCAAGATGTCTTCTTTCACAGCTTGTTGTAGTAGACTTAACATCATTTTTTCATTTTTGTATTTCTTTTTATCATCAGCACTCATATCCTTGATAGCAATTTCCTCTTCGTCATCATTTGTCGGCCTAACGTATTTTGTCTCAACACATTCCCAAGCATCCAAATAATTTGCTTGAACCCATTTTTCAAACTGTCCTTCCCAATCTTTATACTCCTCAATGTTCATGAGCTTAGGCGGTTTTTGCATAGTCCCCGTTTCATTTTCCAACATTGTCTGTTGAGTAACAGTAATTGGGGTAGCAAAAGCGTTATAAAATTCCTCTTCCATGTTTCAGTTTTTCAATGTTCACAAAACAGTCCTTTTCAAATGAAATTACAAACTTCAAACAGAATTACACAGTTCAACCGGAATTAGCTCTTGAAACGAAATTACCCTAATTTCGTTTGAAAATCACAACCTTTCAAACGGAATTATAATTCCGTGCGGGATTATGAACCGGAATCAAAACTTTCAAGCGGAATCACTAATTCCGCGCGAACCTCTCAAACGGAATTACCCAACTAAAACGGAATTATCTAATTTCGTTTGAACTTTCAAACGGAATTATCTTTTGAAGCGGAATAAACCCCTGATTCCTGCGGAATTAGGCTGATGTCATCCTCTCGAACTGAAAATTGTCAAATTGATCAAGTAAATGGCCGATTTTAGTTCTAAAACCTTCTAGGGTTTGTTAAAACACAAAAGCGCATATGATGTGTGAAAATCAAGACATTTTGACCGTAAAATAAAGTTCAATTTGAAAAAGAAGGTGTAGAAATCAGAATTTGCAGCTGAATTGGTATGAACTCTTCTTCCTGAGCTCTGATACCACTTGTAGGATCGATTTCGGACCCGAAAGAGTCGATCAGAAGAGTTTATGCTCAATACGAAAGGCGGATACAGTCGTATTGAGGTCAATTCAGCAAGATATACACTTTAACTGTCGATTTTATTGATCAGATGACAATTTACATCGAGTCGACACTTCAGCAGCACTTCGTTGCACAAACCCTAAAGTTCTCATCTAATTTCGCTTGTGGGGTATTTATAGGCACATGATTCCACTTGAGAACGTTCCAAACGGAATTAGATTTCACACGGAATCTAATTCCGTGCGGAATTACCTCTTGCATCATACAAACGGAATTACATGAAATCTCGAACTACGTGCCCTGATCTAACATTCTAAGACAAGACTCGATACAAGACGAAGTCGACAGATGCAAGCACTAACACGCTGGAGGGAGTTCGATGGAGAGAGAACAGAGGAGTCGGCTCTGTGTGTGTGGGTTGTGTATTTGAGAAGTTGAATTCTCTGGGTTTTGTTGTCTGGATGTATAACCGAGAGAGAAAGGGGAAAAGTATGGTGTATGTTTGTTTAAGGGAATAGGTAGATCCTTTAAGTGTGAGTTGTCTGTGTATTAATAGAGTGCGGGAATAAATGGAAGGTTTTCATTGTCTTGCATGTATTTAAATTTCATTCAGGTCATATGTTTTATTCTTAGAGTTAAGATCTTTTGTAGAGATTAGTATAGATTTGCAGAGATTTTGTAGGATCTTGTAGAGATCTTATAAAGATTTTGATAAGATTTTGATGAGATCTTATAAGATCTTGGTAAGATTTTTAAGGAAGAGATCTAATATATTATGTGCAGGTTTAGGCTTGTGGGTTTTGGGCTTGGGCCAAGGGCCCACAAGCCCATCTCATGTGTAAGTGGCCCGTAATTCCTACGAGACCCGATATCGCGACCCAAACTCCATAAACATAAAATATTCGTGTAACATCCATATTTGTTGGCGTCGTCAGTATTTCATACGGTTTCAGTTTATTACCGTTTAATTTCCAACAGTATCTCCGCAGATCGTCACACGCGCACTGTAAAACCGCATTAGCATCCCTAAGCTTACTGAGGCCCTAATTAAGTTAATTTGCGTCATAAAAACTATTTATTATCGGTTTAATTAAATAATTAAGGGCGTAAACTACCGGTTGTCACATTATCTGGGGTTGCTGATGGTGGATTGGGGATGGACGGGGTAGTGGTTTGACGATGGTGGTGCTAGTGTTAGTTTTACGCTGGTGAAGACGATGGTGGTTTGACCAACCATCATTGTTTTCATCACTTTGTTTTCAACATTAAGAGCTCTTCCTATTCGCTGGTTTGGGTGGTGAAGCCACGTGTTCAGAGTTACCACGTATCCTCTCTGTATCCCCATAACCTTCATAGCCACGTTAGAGAGGGAAAGAGAAAGCCATGCGAGACAAAGAGAGGGATTGCAGGGTTTTGGGAAAGGTTGTCCGGTTAGGGTTTCGACAACTCCGTGTGCTACACAAGGTGTCACACCCCGATTTCCACGTGTCTCACCGGTGGGCCCGGTGGGGGATTACCGTGACGTAGTTGGCAACAATATAGTCAAACCACACAATTATATGAATGCACAACGGAAGCAAAAGATATATATATTACAATCCGAATAAAAAGTAATATCCAAGTATTACAACGGAAAGTAAGGGATCCACAGGCAGATCTATAAACATTGTTCTACAGACTTTAGACGCCTAGAACTTGCAAGATTCCTTATTAATGTCCTAAGCAGCTTCCAGCCTATTACGTACTTGTACCTGTCACTTAGACTTTTGAAAATACGTCAGTTTTCACTGGTAAATACACTCAACTGACTCATTTGAAAAGAGTTTAGGAAAATTGATTTAGATGCACCAGGCACAAATTATTTTTGACACTTTGATTAAAATGCACAGAGGCAAAATTAATCTTTTATAACTTGAGACAATCATAATTATGATCTTGTATACAGATTTACATGTTCGTTGTATGTTCAGGGCCCGATATAGAAACCGAGTCAAGATTAACAGACACGTCACAAGTATAGGCCCACTGAGCGTGAGATACCGTTTCCCTTATGCAACTGTCAGGTGCATGCCTACACCCCGTGCATAAGACGTGACCATTTTATAATACAATGATGTCAAGGATATCCGGGACATGGTCATTAACCCCTAAAGGCTTTTATTTCAAACAATACAGATCAAACCGGGTTACCTCAATAACTTAATCACAATCCGATTAAATATTCAATACCCGACCAAGCGGTATTATTATACCGTATCCCAAGCCCGTATAGGGAAAATAAGTTAAGAGTATTTACCTGAGCTAGCTCCTGTCTTAAAATAGCAAGAATAATAACTCAGCCGTATTCACTTAAGTAAGCGTAGGTACAATTTACCGGAAGGCTCTAGTCTGGAACGATGGTATAAATAACCAATTAGAATGCTAACGGGTCTTTAATTAAGCCTAAGCTTAGACCGGTCAGTCTTAAAGAATTGTTAAGGTTTAATCGCGTGAAAGGCGAAAACCGTGAATGGAGTGTGATATTGACCCAACAAGTTTGAAGACTTGTTTCATATGGGTATAATAATCATACTCTGGATTTTTGGGGTTAAAACATATAGTTTGACCCGTTTCGGCTAAATTATGTAAACTAGTTACATAAGCCGAACCGTGCGCGCAAAGGACGCAACGGGTATCCGTTAGAGTCCTACATTGTTTTCCTAAGCCAATATACTTTAAAGAGGTTGTGGCATCAGTAGGATACCTTCCATAATGCCCGTAACGAGTTTAAGTTTAATAATATGCCCCGTATGGGTATTTCGGTCTTTTTAAAGATTATTAAGGAGGTTTTAGAGTTCTACAGGGAATCTGAGTTTCCCGATCAGTTTATAAAGTCTAAAATACTTTATTTATTATTTAAAATCAGTAGCAACTGGAATCGGGTCAAAAGACCTTATAGAACTCGATTTATGGCCGAAAAGGGCATATTCGGTATTTACCGAACCGTAGCCATAACCGCAGGTTATGAGCAAGGTAAAAATAATTAAAAATCTTTAAAAATCCCAAAATATTATTTTACATCAGTGAGTAAAAGGTTTGGTGTCGAAATCCGAGTTTAGATAGGCGTTATGCTAATTGCGCTATTTAATTACTAAAGTTTCGCAAATTGCGCTAACTGGCATAACTCTTATTCTGGACCTCGGATTGACATGAAATTTTAGGGACATGCTTAGAATTCAGTAACCAAGGTCATGATCCGTTCACATGTCCGAAAATCTCGTTTAAATTTATAAAGGGCGTTACGGTCAACTTTTAAGTAATTAACGGAAATGCGTAAAAGACTTGGACAATTAACGAACCGGTCACAGAGGCTCATACCATCATGTAACCTGGTCCTAAGAGAGTCCTAAGGCATATCTACATTGTACTAAAAGGGGTCAGAACCGTAGTCAAAGCAAAAGTCAAACTTTTGCGACTTTCGGTTCCGAACCGGGTCAATATAGCAAATGGCCGAATCAAACGGGTTTAGACAAGTTTATATACTTAATATCATGTTTTACGAACATCAAAACAAGTTACATATCAGCTACATTACAGATTATGCAAGAAATCGCAAAATGACTTTCTGTTGACTTTTTAAGTGCACGTTTGACTCGACATTCGACATAGTTAGAGCGGTGATCAGAGGGAACCCCTTTAGGGGTTTATTACCCACATAAATACCAACTCATAACTACTTTTGATCCGACAATTCACTGGACCATTTGTGAATTATTGCTACGACAACCGTTCATTACGACGGTTTGGTTTATAAGCTAAAACCATTGAAAAACGAGACTACAAAAGGTTAGGCAACTTACAGAAGTTTAATGCAAGACTTAGGAATATAGAAGGAAGCTTGAGAGCTCCAAGAATGATCAGAAGTAGTGTTGTGAGGTGTGTTCTAAGTTGTGAACTATGTATGCCTATTTATAGTAAAGTTTCACCACAACTTTTGACACACAAGTCCCCCAACTAACCACAACCTTCCAACATGTGTTCCTAATGCTTAGGGGTTGTTTAGGGGTCAATTGGAAAGATTTAAATGCATCTCATGGCGTTTAGAAGGCTGAACAGCCAATTTAAGCATGTTTCTGCATCTGGGCGCCTGACGCGACCCGCATGGAGGAACCATACACATATTACGCGGGCCGCCTGAAGTTTAAAAATCAGGCGCGTTCAATCATAGGCTCGCGGCCCGCCTCAACTTAACCCGAACCCTTACGCGGCCCGCGTTAGGTTTATTTTTCAAGATTTTTGAATCTTTTATAATCATTACTAAATCTAGGTAATAAATAACAGAATCTTTAGTAATTATTAATGAAATCTTTAGTAATTATTAACTTGACCTTTCGGATTTTGAAGGGGTAACTTTGCGATTTGGCCCTTGATTATTTACTGCTAAGGGCCTCGTGTTATTTACTCGCTTAGTTAAGTCCCTGGTTAGTTTATTTAATTATTCTGAAAGCCTTAACTTTCATTATTGACGCTTTTAACCCTTCTCATACGAATTCGATCGTATCTTTCTCGTTTTAAAGCGGAACTTCGCGGAATTTATACAGTATATTCTAGTGAGTGTATAATACTGTTACAAAGCCTCGGGAGCGTTAAAGGGTCATTCAGAGGTATAATTAAACATGTTGACACGGTTAACCCCTGTAGCTTGTAATCTCTCACTTTCTTCCGCGTTTCGCTTCCGTACGATCCATGATTTATTCGTTTGAAGGTACAAGCACCATTTAGGGTTACTACACTGTATATTTACCCTTGCTTGACATTTATAACCCTCGAATTTACATACTTTCAAGGTTTGTCAACTTTAGTCCTTTATTTAATATTTAATGCCACGTGTAAACTTATGACACGTGTTAACACATTATTGGACCTAAAATTTCGAGGTGTTACATCCTCACCCCCTTAAAATAAATCTCGACCCGAGATTTACTCAAACAAATAAGGGTATTTTTCTTTCATCGTGGCTTCAACTTCCCACGTGAATTCGGGACCTCTACGGGCATCCCATTTGACCTTTACAATCGGTACGTGCTTTCTTCGAAGCTTTTTCACCTGTCGATCTTCAATCGACAATGGTTTCTCCACAAATTTCAAGCTCTCATCTATATGCACATCTGTGTGTGGGATCACCAATGACTCATCGGCGAAGCACTTCTTTAGATTGCAGATGTGGAACATATTGTGAATTCCATTGAGCTCTTCTGGTAAGTTCAACTTGTAGGCAACCGGTCCGACACGTTCGATAACCTCGAAAGGTCCTATGTATCTCGGGCTTAGCTTGCCTTTCTTACCAAAACGCATCACTCCCTTCCAGGGTGACACCTTAAGCAACACTTTATCACCTACTTCGAAGTGAAAAGCTTTACGCCTTTGGGTCTGCGTAATTCTCCTGCCTATTCCGGGAAAACTTTGAGACGGTCACGAATCTGAACAATCTTGTTCATCGTTTCGAACACTATCCCTGGTCCGGATAATTGGACATCTCCGACTTTCGCCCAACAGACGGTCTCTCTACACTTTCTACCGTATAATGCCTCGAAAGGCGCAGCCTTAATGCTGGTATGGTAGCTATAGTCGTAGGAGAATTCGATTAACGGTAGGTTTTATCCCAACTACCACCCAAATCGATCGCACATGCACGTAGCATGTCTTCCAACGTTTGAATAGTACGTTCACTCCGACCGTTAGTCTAAGGATGATGAGCTGTACTGAAATTCAAACGTGTGCCTAGAGATTGTTGGAAATTCTTCCAAAATGTGATGTGTATCTTGTTATCTCTGTCAGAGATAATGGACACATGTACGCTAGGCAAGGCTACAATCTTAGCAACGTACAACTAGGCTAACATGTCGGAGCTATAAGTCTCCTTGATGGGTAAGAGATGTGCTGATTTAGTCAGTCTGTCAACTATAACCCATATCGTATCATTTCCTTTCCTCGCCCTGGGTAATATGGCAATAAAATCCATAGTTACTATCTCTTACTTCCACTTGGGACGTTCAAGTTGTTGTAGCAAGCCAGATGGCTTTTGATGCTCAGCCTTGACTTGCGCACCAGTTAAGCATTTTGCTACATAGGTGGCTACAGACTTTTTCGAGCTTATCCACCAACAATTTGCCTTTAGATCTTGGGTAGCTGATGGCAATTCTTAATCGTTGCCTAATTAGGGTTGCGGTAATTACTATATAAGCAATGTGAACTGTCTTTCTTATTTAATAATATAAAACTTTCAGAATATTGAGTCAGGCTATATGAGCCTATATCTTAAACCCTACTTAATCAAGGTTTCGATTGTTCTATAAGCAATATGGAGTTTTCGTAATACTCCAGCCCACAGCGGGATGTTAATATTAATTCTACCTGCCTTCCAGGAGGTAAGCAGGGAAAACTTATGAGAAGATAATCTAGATACAGGGAGACTACAGAGATTTTTCATATCTCAGGCTCCAGTTCATTCATTATTGTTTGTGCCAAACAAGTGACACATATAAGTCCACGAATTTCCAATTCGGGAACATTTACTTGGGCAATACCATTCTGGATATCTTCTTTGAATACTACTAGTCGACATTAGGACAATATGACCATTGGGATATCTCAGGGGTTCCATGTATTAAACCTCCATACTGATCAGGCATGGAAATAATCTATGGGACACATTAGGATACGCCAATCCTCATATGGTACTTTTATCAAACATAGTTTGGCATTCGCAGGCGATAGAAAAACAAATGAGAAAAATATATGAAAATAACATATGTTGTCGTATTCTATGCGAGGAAAGAGTACTCCTAGATTTTTCGGAAGGATTTCTTGCCGATTTGAGAAAAATTGGTTACTTTGGTTTCCTTGGTAAGTTATATCTTGCGGATAATATAAAAGTTTGCTAAGCTTATGGTTTATGAAAGGTTTATTGGTATCCGATCCAAATTAAAACTCTTAGCATTTAAGTTTCTTGATAAAAAGATAGGGAAAGTACCTGAGACCATTATTTATGAACTAGCTCAGGTATTTAGGCGCTTTCCTTTGACATATTTAGGGCATGTGGTCTTGATGTGGCCCTTCTCATTACAGCCGAAGCAGACTGCATTCTCCATGTCCCCACAGTCCAACGTTGTATGTTCCCCCGATTTGCAGATCCCACATACCCTTGGTTGTGATCGGGATTTTGGTTCGAACCTGCACTTCCCATAGTGGCACTTCTTGCAGGTCTTGCATACCGGTTTCTGGTTGGACTTTCGTTTGTTCTTCTTTATAGAGCTCTGGGAGTTATTTTCCTCCCTTTTTCTTTTTAGCTTATCTTTGGCATTTGAGGTATGAACAAGGTCCTCCTTATGAGTAAGGAAATGTGGTCCTAGATAATATTTGGAGTGAGTAGCATGGGGTTCCTTGAACTTTTTCACAGCCTCCTTCACAGCCTTCCCAACCGCTGCGTTTATCATTGTTTGAAGAACATCTTCGGAAATTCTAAGGCTCACAATCGTAGCATCATCTGCATGTGTCATATCATTCCCAACACGATTTACGGCTGTCTCATCTGAGTTTGCCATTTTCGATATTGATCCCTAACACCAATAAAAATAACTTCTTAGCTGCAATCCAACAACCGCTATTCTTTATCCTGATGGCCTTAACACATACTAACCATGGTATTTATAGACCATATGGGCTAATATAGTACTAACATTCTCAATGAATGTTATTTAGTATATTCATTATGTTTAGCCTAGGTCACGAAAGACCATCAATGGCATTTAAGGTTTGGGCCTAGTCCATCATCTTTTTGACAGGGGATCAAAACATCACATCTGTCTTTATTACATTGATGAATTTTGGATAGCTCGAAAGCTTGCCATAAGGATATCAGAAAAGAGTGATTCCTAATAGATATCAACATCAATCTAGGATTTGTTGGAGCGTTTTCTTAAGTATCAACGACAAATTTCCATCTCGTATTAAATGATCGAAGTCCTAAACAGGCGGAGACAACAGTTCTCAACAACTATGTTTCATTATAGAATTATATGTGCCAGTAATAACTAATTTCTGCATAACTGCTTGATAAGGAAGGTACCTGCTATATATTTATCATACTGCACCATCTCCCGGGAGTTCATCCAGACGACTCATGCGTTTGTTCTTATGGCTTCTTCGGGCTTCTTCTGATTCCTAGGGCAGTTGGTCTTGATATGCCCCTTTTCGTTACAACCATAACAGGTTGCATCTTTTAGCTCCTTGCAATCCAGGGTTTTATGTTCCTGAGACTTGCAAATTCCACACGGTAGAGGCTGAGATTCAAATCTGCATTTCCCGAGGTGGTATTTCCTACAGGTTTCGCACTTGGTCTTCTCAACCGACTGCTGACTGTCCCTTTTAAACCCGGAACTCTTCTTATCGGAGCGATGAGAATTCTCATCCTCCCTTTTTCTCTTTCCATCTACAGAGGCCTTGGCAGCCTTGTTTCTAACCACATCGAGTGTGAGAGATAGCGACAGGTCTGCTGTTGACCTAAATGTAGTAGGTCTCGAAGCCTTAACACTGGCTTTGATTTCTGGGGCTAAACCTCCAATGAAGCGAGCAATCCTCTTGGGTTCTGGTGTTACTAGGTAAGGAACCAGTCTGGACAGGGTATTAAAATTGGTAAGGTAAGCTTGACAATCTAAGTTTGTCATAACCAATGATAAGAAATCTGATTCGATTCTTTCGACCTCATGTTGAGGGCAGTAGTTCTCCCTAATGAGAGTAACAAACTGCTCCCATGTCATCTTATAGAGCGGGATCTTCCCAGTAGCTTGAACGAGAGACCTCCACCATGCCAGTGCCTCTCCTTTGAACGATTGGGATACATACTTCACTACATCCTTTTCAGCACAACCGCTGATGTCCACCACCGTGTCCATTTCATCCAACCAAGTCATACAATCTACTGCTCCCTTTTCCCCCGTGAAATCTCGGGGTTTACAGGAAGCAAAGTATTTATAGGTACAAGACTTGGTACGTGGTTCATTATCGAACACTTGCTTCTTGGATGGAACACTGTGTTCATATGAATGACGATCGTCATCCTTCTTTGGTCCTTCATTCTTAGAGGGCGGCTCGTTATGAGGCTCTGAATGAGTTTTAGGGACAGATTTAGAGTGAGGTATAGTTGAGGCTTTACTATTAGTCTCACTATATTCCCTAAATCGCTCCTCTACAGCTTTAGATACCGCTGAATCAATCAATGTACGAAGCTCTCCTCTGGTTATATTAATCCTTTCATCATCGCGGTTTTCCAGAGAGTGACTGTTCTCCTCCTTCGACCTAGCCATGTAGCTTTATACGCTACATAAAATCAAACAAGGGCAAGGTTTATACGGAAGCTCTTACAGTTTTATCGTCTTAAACGATTTATTAACCATGGTAATATAAACCATATTGGTTAATTTGTTAGTTATATTTAACTATCATTTTCATTATAATTTATCGTAGTTATAAAACATCAAGAATATTAAGGTGGCGCAGAGGGCCTAGTCTCAAGGACAATCATAAGCCATGATTTCAGAGAATCAAGGCCTTTAAATATATTAGCACAACAGGCTTAGTCATAAGGACATATATAATTTATAAGCTATGATTTCAGAGAATCACAGCATGAAGGTATTCTGGCACAATAGGCCTAGTCACTAGGACATTTATAATTTAAAAGCTAGGATTTCAGAGAATCAAAGCCTTGAGGTTTGAACCTAGTTCATTACCTTTTTCTGACAGGGAGTCATAGACTACCACTGCCTTATATGACAATTAGTATGGCCCGTAGGCACTACATCACTATTGGATGTCTAATAAGTTTGGCCCGTAGGCACTACATCACTAATGGATGTTTAATAAGTTTGGCCCGTAGGCACTACATCACTAATGGATGTTTAATAAGTTTGGCCCGTAGGCACTACATCACTAATGGATGTTTAATAAGTTTGGCCCGTAGGCACTACACCACTAATGGATGTTTAATAAGTTTGGCCCGTAGGCACTACACCACTAATGGATGTTTTAAAAATGATCATCTTTATTGACGATTTAACCCATGATTTATAAATCACTAATTTGGGTTTTGGAATCCATAGAAGGATTCTCTTATAGGAATGACGCGTGCGATTTTTAACGAATCACATCTGCCATGGATGTTAACATGATCACAGAGGTTAACTGGAATTCTGAATCTTTTAATCAGGTCTTACCATCTTGGCCCGGTCTTATAATTGACCCGAAGGCTAGGTTTCACACTTAAGATTCTTATTTAATAATTATCGCAGATCAATTTTAAATTGAGGTGTTAAATATGGATCTGAATCTAATTATGGAACTACCATCTTGGCCCGATCTTTACAATGACACGTGGCTAGGTCTTGCCCTTTTTAGATTTTGCCATTTTATTATAATGGTAGATCCTACAATAGGAAATATTATTTTCCATTTATTTAATATTCTTGTTTAGAATGAAAGTTTAAATTTAATCATTCCACTATATGAAAATAAAAATATAAGGTTGCCCTAAGCAGGACTTGAAAATAATAATGTTGTCCTCGAAGGGACTGAAAGATAAATATGTTCTTATAAAGACTTATTAAGGAAACGATCTTCAGCAAGAAGAGTTTCTTCTCCATTCATTTTCCTGAATGCTTTCTCCTTGGTTGCACGTTTCATCCTTGTCGTGGTACGAAGCTCAGCAGTTCAAGACTCCGGATGTGGAGACTTCCTATTACAGCTCCTTCGCTTGGCGACGTATAAAAATTTGGAAGCAAAATTTCCAGATCAGAATTTAGAACATTCCTATGTTAAGTCTAGACTCGAATATGTGCAATTGTGTCATTGAGATTAAACACATAAGGATAGTGTTTAATTCACTCAATGTTGGCTCTGATACCAACCTGTCACACCCCGATTTCCACGTGTCTCACCGGTGGGCCCGGTGGCGGATTACCGTGACGTAGTTGGCAACAATATAGTCAAACCACACAATTATATGAATGCACAGCGGAAGCAAAAGATATATATATTACAATCCGAATAAAAAGTAATATCCAAGTATTACAACGGAAAGTAAGGGATCCACAGGCAGATCTATAAACATTGTTCTACAGACTTTAGACGCCTAGAACTTGCAAGATTCCTTATTAATGTCCTGAGCAGCTTCCAGCCTATTACGTACTTGTACCTGTCACTTAGACTTTTGAAAATACGTCAGTTTTCACTGGTAAATACACTCAACTGACTCATTTGAAAAGAGTTTAGGAAAATTGATTTAGATGCACCAGGCACAAATTATTTTTGACACTTTGATTAAAATGCACAGAGGCAAAATTAATCTTTTATAACTTGAGACAATCATAATTATGATCTTGTATACAGATTTACATGTTCGTTGTACGTTCAGGGCCCGATATAGAAACCGAGTCAAGATTAACAGACACGTCACAAGTATAGGCCCACTGAGCGTGAGATACCGTTTCCCTTATGCAACTGTCAGGTGCATGCCTACACCCCGTGCATAAGACGTGACCATTTTATAATACAATGATGTCAAGGATATCCGGGACATGGTCATTAACCCCTAAAGGCTTTTATTTCAAACAATACAGATCAAACCGGGTTACCTCAATAACTTAATCACAATCCGATTAAATATTCAATACCCGACCAAGCGGTATTATTATACCGTATCCCAAGCCCGTATAGGGAAAATAAGTTAAGAGTATTTACCTGAGCTAGCTCCTGTCTTAAAATAGCAAGAATAATAACTCAGCCATATTCACTTAAGTAAGCGTAGGTACAATTTACCGGAAGGCTCTAGTCTAGAACGATGGTATAAATAACCAATTAGAATGCTAACGGGTCTTTAATTAAGCCTAAGCTTAGACCGGTCAGTCTTAAAGAATTGTTAAGGTTTAATCGCGTGAAAGGCGAAAACCGTGAATGGAGTGTGATTTTGACCCAACAAGTTTGAAGACTTGTTTCATATGGGTATAATAATCATACTCTGGATTTTTGGGGTTAAAACTTATAGTTTGACCCGTTTCGGCTAAATTATGTAAACTAGTTACATAAGCCGAACCGTGCGCGCAAAGGACGCAACGGGTATCCGTTAGAGTCCTACATTGTTTTCCTAAGCCAATATACTTTAAAGAGGTTGTGGCATCAGTAGGATACCTTCCATAATGCCCGTAACGAGTTTAAGTTTAATAATATGCCCCGTATGGGTATTTCGGTCTTTTTAAAGATTATTAAGGAGGTTTTAGAGTTCTACAGGGAATCTGAGTTTCCCGATCAGTTTATAAAGTCTAAAATACTTTATTTATTATTTAAAATCAGTAGCAACTGGAATCGGGTCAAAAGACCTTATAGAACTCGATTTATGGCCGAAAAGGGCATATTCGGTATTTACCGAACCGTAGCCATAACCGCAGGTTATGAGCAAGGTAAAAATAATTAAAAATCTTTAAAAATCCCAAAATATTATTTTACATCAGTGAGTAAAAGGTTTGGTGTCGAAATCCGAGTTTAGATAGGCGTTATGCTAATTGCGCTATTTAATTACTAAAGTTTCGCAAATTGCGCTAACTGGCATAACTCTTATTCTGGACCTCGGATTGACATGAAATTTTAGGGACATGCTTAGAATTCAGTAACCAAGGTCATGATCCGTTCACATGTCCGAAAATCTCGTTTAAATTTATAAAGGGCGTTACGGTCAACTTTTAAGTAATTAACGGAAATGCGTAAAAGACTTGGACAATTAACGAACCGGTCACAGAGGCTCATACCATCATGTAACCTGGTCCTAAGAGAGTCCTAAGGCATATCTACATTGTACTAAAAGGGGTCAGAACCGTAGTCAAAGCAAAAGTCAAACTTTTGCGACTTTCGGTTCCGAACCGGGTCAATATAGCAAATGGCCGAATCAAACGGGTTTAGACAAGTTTATATACTTAATATCATGTTTTACGAACATCAAAACAAGTTACATATCAGCTACATTACAGATTATGCAAGAAATCGCAAAATGACTTTCTGTTGACTTTTTAAGTGCACGTTTGACTCGACATTCGACACAGTTAGAGCGGTGATAAGAGGGAACCCCTTTAGGGGTTTATTACCCACATAAATACCAACTCATAACTACTTTTGATCCGACAATTCACTGGACCATTTGTGAATTATTGCTACGACAACCGTTCATTACGACGGTTTGGTTTATAAGCTAAAACCATTGAAAAACGAGACCACAAAAGGTTAGGCAACTTACATAAGTTTAATGCAAGACTTAGGAATATAGAAGGAAGCTTGAGAGCTCCAAGAATGATCAGAAGTAGTGTTGTGAGGTGTGTTCTAAGTTGTGAACTATGTATGCCTATTTATAGTAAAGTTTCACCACAACTTTTGACACACAAGTCCCCCAACTAACCACAACCTTCCAACATGTGTTCCTAATGCTTAGGGGTTGTTTAGGGGTCAATTGGAAAGATTTAAATGCATCTCATGGCGTTTAGAAGGCTGAACAGCCAATTTAAGCATGTTTCTGCATCTGGGCGCCTGACGCGGCCCGCATGGAGGAACCATACACATATTACGCGGGCCGCCTGAAGTTTAAAAATCAGGCGCGTTCAATCATAGGCTCGCGGCCCGCCTCAACTTAACCCGAACCCTTACGCGGCCCGCGTTAGGTTTATTTTTCAAGATTTTTGAATCTTTTATAATCATTACTAAATCTAGGTAATAAATAACAGAATCTTTAGTAATTATTAATGAAATCTTTAGTAATTATTAACTTGATCTTTCGGATTTTGAAGGGGTAACTTTGCGATTTGGCCCTTGATTATTTACTGCTAAGGGCCTCGTGTTATTTACTCACTTAGTTAAGTCCCTGGTTAGTTTATTTAATTATTCTGAAAGCCTTAACTTTCATTATTGACGCTTTTAACCCTTCTCATACGAATTCGATCGTATATTTCTCGTTTTAAAGCGGAACTTCGCGGAATTTATACAGTATATTCTAGTGAGTGTATAATACTGTTACAAAGCCTCGGGAGCGTTAAAGGGTCACTCAGAGGTATAATTAAACATGTTGACACGGTTAACCCCTGTAGCTTGTAATCTCTCACTTTCTTCCGCGTTTCGCTTCCGTACGATCCATGATTTATTCGTTTGAAGGTACAAGCACCATTTAGGGTTACTACACAGTATATTTACCCTTGCTTGACATTTATAACCCTCGAATTTACATACTTTCAAGGTTTGTCAACTTTAGTCCTTTATTTAATATTTAATGCCACGTGTAAACTTATGACACGTGTTAACACATTATTGGACCCAAAATTTCGAGGTGTTACACAAGGCGGCGTCGCGGGAGATCCTACAGCCTGTGTCCTTCATCATGGATTCACTATTTGAGATCAATGCTCAACAGCAACAACTCGTCACCGCCTTCCCGAATCTCTTAATCAATCCCCAGGTGATGTCTGTCGTTAGTGACATGCAAAAACCGAAATAAACTAGTAGCTAGAGTAAGTCGGATATCAAACCAAGGGAGGATTGTGGAAAGTGTTATTATGCTAAATACTAATTAACTAATGCTAAAAAGTAAAAATCAATTGAGAGTTTGATTGTTTAAGAGAATTGTCTAAGTTAACGAATAAAAACTAAGGTTTAAATCAATAGGAGAGAAGATGGTTCCTCCAGATTTCAGGTTTTACAGTTAGCTTCAACTATGTATTTAATCGTGACCTACATAGACATAGGTGTTAATTTTGATTAACTAATTGTGATAACCAACGACTAAGTACTCCGGTCAATACATAACGGGGGGTTATTGAATGATTATCAATTACAATTACAATTACAAACCCTAACCCCATGTCAAATATATCCCAATTACTAGAACTCTCGGGAACTGAATGCTTAGAAATTAAGGTTTAAATAAATGCAATTGTTTACAATCACTAAATCAAATCAATGGTGAAAAGCATCGAATGCTTAGATCACCAAGTTAAAACGATTGTATCAAACACATAGTATCAATTAACTTACAAAATCCCTCCATCTGGAGGAAACCATAGAAGTTTAGCCGCTCATCTCGCACAAAAGATCTTCAAAAGCTTGAACAACTGATGAATTCATGATTGATCCGGCAAGTAATGGAAGAATTATGATGATGATGATGTGATTTGGAGGCCAAAAGTTGGATATCTTGATGCCTAATTCGTCCCCCAAGATGATGTGTGTGAAAAATTAGGGTTAAAACCCTTTTAAAAACCTACAGTACCCTGCCTCCCATAAATCTCGCCACTGAACCATGGGTCACAGTTCATATACACTGGGTCACGGTTTACCTTTGCTGCGCTCACAAGGATTCTGAACAGGGAGTCACAGTCTACACTGGGGGTCACAGTATAGACGTGCTGTTGGTTTTATAACTATACACTCCTGAACCGTGGCCCATGGTTTACAGACCATGGGTAAGAACGTGAATTGCTTAGCTTTTCTCCAACAATTGTGCAACTTTCATAAAATGGCAAGATTGGTCCCCCAACTAAACTCCCATCATTTTCTTAACATATACCCATCATATAACTTTCGTTTAATGACCAGGAGACACCTTAAATTCAATATCTCTTGTTTCTTCATATTTCAACCATCATTAATCTTTCAATTAATTACCAAACGACCCCTATACTTTGTAGACTGTTGTTTCTTGCACATTTAGGCACAAAGCAACTTCCAATTAAGTACCGAATGGTCCCTGAACTTTGTTCTTCCATGTTTCTTGTGTTCTCAAGTTGTTTTCCCAACCGAACAAATTCTGAATCCATACCGAAAGCTGCAATAACCATTCCAATCCATCTCTAACCATCATAACTTCACCGAATTACGTGTTTAACCTGCAAAACAATGAATACTCGTAGTTATCTCATTCAAGGCAAGTAAACACATAAAACACATACATAACTCACGAAATAGGCACTTTAAAGCTCGGGTTTCACCCTCTCCATCACCAGGTATACTTATTCTCCCAAATTCTGTTGAAATTAGGGTCTTCATTTGAATATGATCAACCTAGGGTTGTAATTTTAGGCAGGAGATGAGGAAGGAAGTGGTTTCAGGTACGCATCCGTTGTATGCAGGTTTGCTACTAAATTTTGTTACGTTTTTTCTGCCATAGGTTTATGGCAGGGTGTTGTTTACTTAAATAAACATGTCTTGCAGAGGGGTAAATTGATGAAACAAAGAATGCATGTTAAGTAGTATGAATACGAAACATATAAGCAGTAAAAAGTTACAGGACTGACATGTTTTTTTTTCTTTAATTTAGCCACAGATATGTGTGCTTTCAAGTCCAGAACTGGATTGCAAAATAGCAGCTAAACTGATCTGTTGAACAGATATATATTACATGTTACTTATGATATGCTTATTTTTGCTATTGAAGACGATTTGATTTTTAGCACCAGTGTTATGGGTAAGTGAGATTTACTTGGGTGGTTCACACTTTTTTTAACGTCTATGCAGGTATTCATTTTTTATTTGCGCTTGGTGGAATTGAATGCGACCGATGAACCCAGATTTCAGCCTACACGCTCCATGGTATCTGTTTTGGATTTTGTTATTTTGTAATATAGTCGACCTTTGGGTTTCGTAGTCTGTCGGGTTGTTCCCAGAGCTAATGTTTATATAAAGTAAAGAAATATTAAAAAATCAGATTAATTATATCTTCATTAGGTAATTGGACTTTCTGTTTATTAGAGCCTACAGAAACTGAATTCTCTAATTCAAGACAGGCAAAAAAGAGTTTATTCTAATAAGGAAACGTGAAGTTAAATACATATCCATAGTTATTATCTAAATGATTTTGTTTACCTTTTTAATCTACTGCTACAAAGGCTCCAAATGTGGAAAACGTCAGGTGCAAGTGCTCAACTAGGATCGAAGAATTTGAGCCATCTAACTTTTTACTAAAACTGCATTTTAGTCTTGAATTTTTTTGTTATTATTGTTAAAATTAGTGTACACTGAGTCTGCTTTTAAATTAGATATTCAACTGTTTAAGGGGTCTATAGAGGAAGTCTGTGCTTTCTTCGATTTTGCAAAAATGTCCGAGGTAGATGAGAATGGGCACAAATACTTGGACCTGCTGAAACAACCGTGACGACTGAGGTAATCATAGTGACATTTTTATAAATTTAAGCAACTTTAATTTAGAATCATATGTATTTCTTAACCATAATTTATCTATCAATTAGTAAACCCCATTGAAGACACCCAATTTGGTGGGGTGAGTGTTGGTTGAAAACTATTACCACATTTAATCACTCTGTAAAATGATGGATACCGAAAGAATTGCCGCTCTCAAACTAGGAACTCCCGGTACAACTATACGGGTCCGCATCTTAAGGAAATGGATTCCCCATTTAGAGCCACCATACACTTGCTACGTACTTTTGGACAAGTTTGTAACAATACAATTAATCTATGTTCATGCTACATTTGTTTCTGATGCAACAAATAACAATAAGCGTTTTTTGATCTTTAATACAGGGAGATGCAATCCAGGCGATAACGCAAATAACAGACAGAAAGTATGCTGAATCAAGCTCAATATGCGGATGTGTTATCGCATCGAAGACTACGTTTGCGGTCCAGTTAAGCGCTATGTTAACATATTGTCACATGAGGTTAACCTTTGAATTGGACCCCTTGCATCCATTATCTCAATACCTGACAACAATGATTTACCAAGATTATATTTCAATCTGTATGGCTACGAAAGACTCGCACCACTTAACAGAAGTAATTAACAAGTAGTAGGTAGTCAACAACCTTATTTTGCCAACCAAAAATTTCAAACAATCATGTTTAAAATATTTGCACCATATTCAGATTTTCTTGGAGTATCGGGCTACCGCAATTAGTAGAAGACCAAGTCACAGGTGACAGAGGTCCTTTTTGTCCACCTTACACTGATAAATTCCAAGTAAGTACCCCTACAATCAAGACATTATGCATTCTATACAAAAGTTACACAACACATCAACCACTGTATCACAAAACACTAACAGGCTGGTTAAACAGGTCAGTTTAGGTCGAGTCATCAGTGATGTCTGTTTGGGTTCACTCAGTTTGCACAATTGTTGATTTAATTCAAGACCCATTAAATGTGCGATATTTAAATTTCTTATTTTAAAATTGATAGAAACTACTTATTCTAAAATTTTACTAAATGTGTCAGACGAGTTGATTTGTATAATTAGTCAAAGCTTAATTCTATCAAACAGCTAGCATGATCATTTTCTTCTATACATTTTAAATATGATTATTTTACTAAACGGGTCGAACAAGACATATTATGTAAACATGAAAATGGTGGAATGGTGAAGCACACCTGGCCCAATGTGAACTATGGGAGTAGTTTTTTCAACTACCGGATGTAAAGTGTTTTTTAATTCACATTTGTATATATTTATTTTAAGATCAAACTCAAAACATCTATATATATAATATATGAATAAAATGTGGGACACGTGTCGCGTTGTAGTGCAAACATTTGTGATTTTTGGCGGGAAAATGTGGGAAGCCTTTTATTTTTACACGGGATCCGCGTGTGGTATATCCATACCCGTTTTTTAGACCCAGGTATAAAAACTATCTAATTAGCCTAAATCTCTCAAACGCATCAATCTTCTCATTCACGCTTTCATTCAAGCTTACAAAACCCTAATTTTGTTCATCGCCGACAAGCAAATCTATCACCATCTCTTTCGATTTCATTAGCATCTGATAAGTCAATGAATCTACAAGGTACCATCTCTTCTTTATCTTCATCATGATCTTCACTGTTTTGTAAACCTCCAATTTATCATATTTCATGTTTTAATTGTTATTGTTATAATACTTATTGTCAATTAGTTTTTACTGTTCTACTGTTCGTCCGGAAACCCTAACGAAACTGTTGATATTGGAGATCCATAAGGCTGTGAACAGGTAAGGCATGCCAGAAAGCTTTACAAGCGGTGATTTTTACAGTTTTTGAGTATTTGGATAACCAGAAATGAGGCCATATTCGTATCTAAAACCCCTTTGGTTTCAAAGGTTATCGAGGAAACGAAAGCAATGTCTTTCCTTTGGGTTACAAATCGGGCAAAAAGGATAAATCGTTTGTTAAAGACCCTGGCATACGTGGCATATTGAAAATGGTAAAGTTGATATTCAATGTGATTATTGTTGATTTAGGATTTCGTTGTTTGTTAATTGTTGAATGTTGATTGTTAATTGTGCATTTTGGCAGACGAGAGAGAGGTTTGTTTTTTAGCCCAATGATCCATCATTGTCTGTTAAGCTTAATGTGGAGTTTAGATTAATAAAAGGCAAGTTAAATTATCTCATGAATGTGATCATTACATTACACTACATTACATTTATTAATGCATTTTATGTGGTTGAATAGAGATGTTGAGTGTATTATATTTGTTCTTTTTTTTTGTTTTGTTATTAAGGACATAAAACGAGTAAGGAGGGTGCGAACAGACCTGCTTTACTTAATCTTACTCAAGATCAGGTTATTTGTGTTTTATTTACACTTTATTTTGTAATTTGTGTGTCTGGCCATTGAGTGAATGCTTTGAATCTAAATATGTCTTTTCAATGAGCTCAGGGTAATTACATATTTGAGTTCGAGAATTTCTCAGATAGGGAGATTTGCAGGGACTTTGTAGGTGAGGTGTTTTGGACTTTTTGGTGTTGTTTTCATCTGAATTTTTTTTATCTTGATTTTGTTTTGATTTTGTTTTAATCTCAAGTACAACCCTTGTGGACAGAGTTGACTTAGAGAGATCTTCTTAAAGCAAGACAATTTGATTCAAGGTCCGTCTGCTGTTTAAAGTAAACACTTCAATTTATAATTCCACGTTATAAACATATATATATATATATATATATATATATATATATGATTATAAGCTCTTGTGATTTCAGGTCGTTTCTTGGGAGAATTAACAAAGCAAGTTTTATCCGATCTTGATGCAAGTAAATACCAGGTGGCGAGTATAGGGTGTCGATATACGGAAGGAAGCAAAGCGAATGGGATCAGTTGGCAAGTTGGTTCATTCATCAACAATTCAATTTATAGTGAAAATGCCGGGTTGACCCAAACCAACTTTGTCGAATTTGTAACTGTTGTACATCCATGCAGTCAGAACTTTTGACCCGAGTGCTTTCACAGCCTCAGAGAGTTCTTATCCTCTTGGTGTTCCTATGATCGTGAGCCTGCTGAAGAGGATATTGTTGTGGATTTTAATCTCACATTAGCAGCTGGACATGTATTGGGTTTGACCTCAGAATTCAACGTCCAACATTCTACTTGGAGTTATTGTTAGGCTCCTCAAACGCCTTACGCAATTTAGTGGTCATCGTTACTGGTCCAAGTTCTAACCAATCTCCTATGTTGTCACCATGAAGGTAAATAATCTAGCCGATTTTTACATGTGAGCACAAGTTAATGAAAAATTAATTGTTGTCATATATATCATCACTTCATCAGTATATGCATTTGTTAACGGTCAAAACATATAATGGGTCAAAACCTGTACTTTTGGTAGAGAGTATTTTCTAAAGGATTAGTATGCCAAATGTTCTGATTAGAATGATTAGCATGTTCTTGACCAATATTTCTCTTTGTGCAGAGGGCAATGCTCGCTTTATCAATGTATTTCTCGAGTCTTGCAGACGGAATCTTCTTTACCTGGTGGTGCTGCTGAAAGAACAGATGCCGCAAGAAAAAACCTATCTATATATTTTGATTTCAACACTTCCTTCAGCTGATAAGAAGTTAGAGATGCCAAGATGGGTGGGTTGGGTAACGGGTCACTTTTCACTACTGGCCGGGTCGGTTGACCCATAAACACTTTCTTATGCATTATAATATTCTATATAAAAAACTTGAAGTGTTAGTTTGTAATAAAAAAAACGATATTATTTCAAAAGTAATCTAAATTTTTTGAATAAAACAATTTAGAGGGTCAAATGTTTAAAATATAGATGCTTGGTGACTTCAACCTGTTTGACCCGTTGCCCTTTTAGCTACTTTTTATTTGGCTCATTTGAGATAAATACAACCCCGATCAATCCATAATGCGTATATATTTATGCCATCGTTATAAGAAGCAAATGTGGTTTGTTTATATTATATCTGTGTGTTGCAGCTTCCTTATTGGCTCAAGCAGAATCTATGACGCCTAATTATCTACAGGAAGAGAATGTGAATGTTCTCAGGTGAATTTTTTAGGTCAGTTTAAGTAACTTTTCATGAACTAATGTGTTAATTATGATTACAAAAACAATATTATTATAATCATAATCTAAATCTTTAAATAAACGATTTATGCAGTTGTATACATTATAAGTATAATTCAACTGACTTATGGTTATTTATATATCAACTAGGCTATCACCCAGGAACTTCCTGGGCTTGGAAAATTTAATTTACAATACACAAAAGTACAAAAAATAACTCTTGTGGTGCTGCTGAAAGTATATGTACTACCTTGCTTAGGTTAGCCATTAACTCACTAAACTCACCTTTTGCAAAAGAGTTTACGAATTATTAATTAACGCTATGTTTCAGATCGGGTTATAATTCGCTTTTCCTAGACTCCCATCGCAACCCGTTTCCCATGATTTTCCATCGTGGCATCTTTGTTTCGCTCTCAACTGATGACCCGTTGCAAATTTATCTAACAAAAGAACCTTTGGTAGAGGAATACGGTGTTGCAGCCAAGGTAAGAAACACTTTCGGTTTTTTTACCTAATTTGTGTTTCAGATGTGCCTAATAGTAACCTAAGTTTTTTAATAAAATGTTTTTTGGATGTTTTTTTTCCTAAATACTACACTTTAGGAGCTTTCAACTCATTTGATAAATTTCTTTATAATCTAATTTTATATTCTACCTTTTTAACTCCGTTTACCAGTTTACCAGTCTGGATTCTCACACGCAGCAAAGGTAAAATTAAGATTCACAACATTTACGCTCTCCGTTAATTTACTCAAGCAACATGTACAGACAGGGCAACGTTGTAAAATCTCGATTTTCAATTAGGTTTTTATATTCATACATGGGATGAAATCTAATTGACATTGCAGGCACATTGGCTTGGAACCAAGTACTACAAGCGATGATATACAGAAGTCAAATGTACCAAAATTGAGGATTGCATTCCGTCATCAAGTAAATTTTAATCACACTGAATTATAACTTAAATGAATTATATAATCGGTTTTTGTCTTTTTTAGTGATAATTTTTATGGGTTTTGCAGACATGGACCGAGGAAATACATTACGTGTATGCAGGACGCTCAAGACTACCTCAAGAAGTCGAGTATTAGTAGGACGGGTAAAGCAGCCTCAGTTCTCATCCTTAGATAAGAAAACACACAATCAAACAAACAAAAGATCTTAGGTTGTTTAGATGTATGCCTTATAAAAGAATGCATTCTAGAAGGCTTTTATGATTTCTTTCGAGCTGCTATTGTGCTTAAGGAGAGTTGGAGACACTACTTGCAATTACAAAGAAGAACCGCAGTCTGTAGCTCTCGCTTCGAAGAATGATGCAGAAAATATGAAACTGGTGGAAAAAAGAGAGGATAGTGGTGGGACAATGGCACTGCCTGTTGAAGGGTTTATTAGTAAGGTTTTGCATGGAGTGGATGGGTTTATGAATCTGGGTCTTCGGTAGGGTCTAATGTAGGTGTTAGTGGGGTGTTTGGGACGAAAGGTACCTCACCTATCATTTGTTGTCATTTATATGTTAAATTTCAGAAGGTATTATGATTAAATGTAGGTTTTTTCTAAAGTACTGTTAGTTCCTTTGATTTTATGATGAAATATTTTTAACATTTAATGCGATGCTTAGTTTTTGCATATTGACATATTCTATTAAGAGGCATTTTTTATTTCGGGTTAACCTTTTAGGAGCTGGTAAACCATACTTCTCTACTTAATTGCTCCATAAGTCTTTTTTCAGGTAAAGAAATCTATTTTTAAAGTGAATCTCAGTATAACGGCTATGAACTACTATAAAATATATAAATTATTTCATATTTGGTGAGTTAGCAATTTGACCTGTTAATCTACAAATGCTTTTGATTTTGGATTAAGTTTTTTATCTAACTGATCAAATGGGCACTACCATAACCGATTGTGCTCTATAAGAGTGTTAGATTGATTCAAGTTTCGTGTGTATAGTTTTGAGAAATTATATGGCTCAGAAACTTTAGATACAATATATGAATGTTCTGTGTTTTTTGCAATTCAATATTTTGCGATATTGTGCTTTTTTGTGATATTTGCTATCTGGAGGCATTACTTCCGGAACACACAAGGTCTTATTTTTGAGGTTGATAGCAATGATAGGGACAAAGATGCAAGAGATGAAGGGGCATAAAGGGGTCTAATCTTTGTTTGACGATAATGGAATCTTAAAAAATAGCTTATTTTGGGTTGGCGAATTTCTTTAATCATAGCCAAACAGTGCCATTGACCAGCCGGGTAGTGACTTTGGTATCGACCACTAGAATTACTATTCGGAGCAACTCATTATGGAGTGCAGGATGTATCTTTGGAGAAATGTATGCTAGCAAGCCTATTATACCTGCTTGAACAGAGGTACTGAACTTTAAAATATAAATCAGATTAAAAAAGTGTTATTAAGATAGGATTATTGAGATTATTTAGACGAAAAACACCCTTCAAGCTCTCTCTATCAAACACTCATTTTTTTGGACATAATCTGGTATGTTTTTCGTGAAAATATTTTAATTAAATTACCAATTTGGGTTCTTAGGTGTCCATCTGACAATTTTAACAACTTTTTTTTTGTCAATAGAATACTAATGTGGGCTTGGGTGGTCTCATTTCAATCTTCTTTAGGCCTTTTTTTATACACATAATATGGCAAAAGTTATCAATTGGGTATTAAAATATATTTGTTCGGGGGTTATCAAATTCTGTTTAAAAAGATCATTTATATATAAAAATTAGAGTTTAGTCCCTTAATCTAGATTCAATACAACACGGATTTACAAAGAATCTTGGTATGGACCATAAAGGCCTAACCGGAGATATCACCATATAGATTATTGTATTGAGTATTTATGAGATATTTTACTTTTTAGGAAATGGTGAAGGCTCGATCAAGAATAATGGTATACGAAGGAGGGTTACAGGTGAAAACATCTTTGGTTTTAAAAAGTGCGCCTATGGTGCAAGGTGCAAGCTGTTAACCCTGGGCGAATGTTTTCCAATGTAATCCATCATGCTTGATTACATATTTGTGTGGGCTATTTTAAAATTTGTTTACACATGTTGCTATTTGAAATATGATGAAATACAAGTGTATGGGTTAGAGACTCTATAAAATCAAAGAGTTACTTAAGCCGCATGTCTTTGTCGCCGCAACGCGTGACGGGTGAAATTTTAATTAAGAACTAATTTTGAAAATGAGCCAACAAGTTTTATTGAATTTTAGTGCAAAGAAAATAACTTTTCAAACACACATTAGTAGTTGCTACTACTTGGGGGCGAAGAAGAGACCAACATTGTTGGTCATTTGATGGTAGCAACTGACATAAAGTTTAAGACATTGTAAAGATTCCTAATTACCATGTTGATCATCCCTTTTTAGATATGCATTTGGTTTTATGTTAGTTTAACAATACTCTAATGTATTATTTAATTACATTTATTCTTATTAATATTCTTCATAAGCGGTTTGATTTAACCGTTACCGTATCATACAAGGGTTCACCCACATGTAAAGAAACGGAAGGAGGCGCTCCATGAAAAAAATAGTGTTATTTTACGTCAAATTCTTGATAAAATCTTGGGTCCGTCATTGTTACCGTATAGTATCGACACCAAAGGTTAAATATTTTTTGAAACACTTATTATGTAAATTAAATCAAAACAATTATAAAACAAAAACAATTATAAAACAATATGACGTTTGAAAACACGCCTTTTTATTTTATTTAATGACATAACTCGATTAATATAAATTAATTTTTTTTCTTCTCGCGAAGTTCGCGGATGGGTGATGCTCATTTAACAGCTTACTTTTATAATTTTGTGATTATGATAAAGTTTGAGTTCATATAAAGTTATTTTACTTCAAATGATAGATGATGAGGAGAAATATGTTGCTGAATTGAACAATTGGTATGATCCAAAAAATTTATGGGCAATAGGCCCCTTTGGCTATTAATCCACCATGATGTGTCTTTTTAGGCGTATGGGTTTCAAAAACATTCTTATACAGAGATATCATTATGAACTAAAAGGGAATTTGCTTTACATGGAAACTTTGAATACATATGGAGACAAAGTTGGGATACTTATGAAACCGAACTAAAAATTTGGAGTGGATAAGGGAAAGAGGATACTTTAGAGGTTTAAAGTGTTATTTTGTACTTTTGTTTATTGTAAATTAAGTTCTCCTAACCCGGGATGTTCCCGGGTGATAGCCTAGTTTTTCCTATGAAGTTAAATTTGCAATGCTACTTTATTATATTGGCTTTTCATCTGTTGTTGACTTAAAGTTATCATTATTATCCATTCACCATATAATTGACTTGGTCACATTTTCTTTTTACGCCACAGGTTTTCAAAATTTTCTTGGTAGTTAGTGAACACCTAATATATGAGTTGAATTTGAGTACAATAGAAAGATACGTAAAGTAACTTTAATCCAATCTAGATTTCATTTTCAAATAAATAGATGTGTTTATCATGACATTATCATATGTGTATCATGATTTTATCAGGGTTGGAGTTGTTGCGAAATTAATGGATTTGAGAGCAGAAACAAAGTTGGTGTTGGATGGTGGATTTTGCAATTCCGGCAAAAACTTTAGGATAGTGTTTGCTATGCAAGGAATGGGAGGTGGAATGGAATGAACTATTTCGAGGGAATGAAAAAAAGTGTGTTTGGTTGGTCAACGTAATGGAATCACCCATTACATAAGTCATTCCATTCCCTCAAATTCATTCCATCCACTCCCCCTATTTTTTTCCATTCCATTCCCTCTCTCAGCCTACGTCACAAACACCGCACATCACCTCCACCATTTGCCACCACCACCACCTGTCGTCGTCACCACCCACCACCAACCTCCGCTGACCACCACCACCACCGTTCTCCGCCGCCCGCCGACCACCGCCACTGCCATCGACTACCATCACTGCCACCCGCCATCGTAAACCACCGCCACCCCGACCACTACCGCCATCCTCCGCAGCAACCTCCCACTACCGTCGACCACCACCACCCACCGTCGTCGTTGCCACCACCATCGCCGCCACCCGCCACCACCGACCACCGACCACCGCCTGAAATTACCACCACCCTCCTCCGACCACCACCACCATCCCCCGTGGCCAGCACCCGCTACCGTCGACCACCACCACCCACCGTTGTCGCCACCACCATTGACCACCATCGCCGCCACCTACCACTGCAGACCACCGCCAACCCCGACCATCGCAGCCACCACCGCTAACAACCGTCACCCACCGACCACCGCCACCCACCACCACCACCACCACCACCACTACCGACCACCGCCACCCATCGCTGCCACCACCACTAGCCGCCACCAATCACCGCCACTAGCCGCCATCAATCACTGCCACCACCCATCGCCGATTTAAATCATTCCTCTTTTCTTACCTACCAAACAACACAAGGTAATGATGTATTCCTTTCCTACATGGTAACCAAACAAGATTATGGAATGTAATGATCCATTTCATTCCTTTGTCCATTCCATCACCTCGTCCATTCCATTCCCTCATCTATTCCATTGCGTCATACCAAACAGACCCTAGGTCTTTTTTTATCCATTACTTTCCAAAATCTCCCTTTGAAATTACTGTTCTTTAATCCAGATCTATGTTGTTCTACAGCGCTTATATTGTGGAGAATGAAAGACAACAAGGGGTGGAAAATTGTTACAGTGTGAATAGCATCAATCAAACAATTGATTTAGAATATTAGTAATCGGAATTATTGCAGTTATGTAGTATCTTGAGTTAATTTCATAAAGGTTTGAATTATTTTTATTTGGATGGCGCAGATCAACCGGCAAGGGCTCCGCAAAGTGGAAACTCTCCTTACTCGAGGACCTAGCACAACTCGCAGGTTCAAAACCCCCTTACAGAGTTACAGTGGTGCTGCCTTAGATTTAGAGCGCGCACATGTGCTAGGAATTGAACTGATGCCCAGGGCAGGAATCTCCAAAGAGTAAACCTTCTCGCCTCCCACTTGGCCACTGGAACAAAGGCTCATTATTTATTTTTTGATAAATTTTTTTGTAGTCTTGGAGAACATGATCACTATGCCAGACCTAATTCAAAAAAAAAATATTACTTTGCGTTGCGATATACACTATGATCGTGACCCGTTTTGTTCTCTACATTATGTTATGTTATCAAACTGAGAATGATTCGGTTTAGCGCGTGGCAACGCGCGCGGGTATAAAACCTAGTTTTAATTAAAAATGCTTCTGGATGCATGGTTTAAACAAAATATTGTAACCTAATAATTTATTCATACAAACTCTTGTTATCCTAATAATTATATTTTGGAATAATGGGTTTTAATAATCCTAACTATTAGCCGTTGGCCGACAACGGTCTCAACTTCAAAAAGAACCCGTGGTGGTCCCATCTTTTCACATATTGTAAACTAATGAACCTTTACTAAACCGAAAAGGATAAGGGAACAAAAAAATTAAGGTTTTTATTAGTAAATAATCATTAGTTTACAACATGTGAAAAGATGGGACCACCAGTAGTTATTTTAAGATACGTGGGAATCGTTACCAGCCAACGGCTAATAGTTTGGATTATTAAAATCAATTATTCATTATATTTTAGCATATATTTTAGCATGAACTTTGACGAAAAAAAGAACCCTAATAATAGGAGGTTGTTAGAGGATAGTTATCTCCAATTTAATTTTGTTATCCTAATAATTATATTTTAGCATGGACTTTGACGAAAAAAACACCCCTAATAATAGGTGGTTAGTGTTGTTATCTCTAATTTAATGCATATGTAATTGGATGCACGTCACCACTTCACCGGCTCAAAGCCATTGCCAGTGAACCATTGGGTGTCAGCCCAATGGCCACCGGCACCTAACTTAAACCAGTTCGAGGCCTAAAGTGTTCGGGTTCTGATGTAGCGCGTGATACTGATGTAGAGCGTGATACGGAAACGAAGATCAAACACGTTGATTCCACGAATACCCGTGTAGTTAGGGGTGAGCAAAAGAAAAAACCCGACCCTACCCGACCATTAACCGACCCGACCCGATCAAACATAAAATATAGAACCGATACACTACCCTAAATATAGGGTCGGTTCCGGTCCATAGGTCAAAGTCGGGTTTCACCATGAAAAGAAACGAGAACCGACCCGACCCGACCCGATTTTATATGAAAAATTGGAACCGATCTAAATACCTAGGTACTTGGGTTCGGGTCGGGTTGGGTAATTTTCGGTTCGGTTCTCGGTTATTTTCCCCAACCCCCAAAATTCCACACAAAAGGCACGGAATTTGAAGTGAAAAAAACAATTATTTTATAAAACTCAAAAACTATCTCCCGAGTTTTGTCCCACGCTAAAGCCACCTGGATCGAAAGGAACATCAATCCGATTCTTTTCGATTATTATCAAGGCCCGCCATTTGTAGTTTTACTTCACGGGTTATCTCATTTGACTCTGAACCTGTACCACCTGGGTCGAACGGAGCATAGGACCATTTCTTGTTCACTATTGTCTTTACCCTATCAATTAATGTAGTTCCAACTAAATAACCATATAGTCGTAAACCATGGACTTCATTATATTTTTTAACAAAATACCCATCAAGTTTAACAACTTTTTCTTCATTTTGATCAATATGAGGGGCATCTTTTGACGACATAGTTTCTCCAACCTCCACAATCTGGCCATCAACCAAATTTTCAAATAGAACCTCGTACCAGATTTTTACAGCATGAGAATTTTGTATACCATGGTTTTCATCATCCAAAATAATTTCCTCAAAACTATTTGTTGGAAAATTACCTTTTAAAATTGTACAAAAGTAAATTTGAGAAGCACCAAAATCTATTGTGTTTCTTAATGCCTTCGACTTCATTGCTTTGCTCATAAATTTTTTTTGCAAGCCCCCCATGCTAACAGGTTGAGTTCCAAATGTAGCCGCTGGACCACCCATTACCATAGTAGGACCATCACCCTTAACGCTATGACTTTTGAAACTTGATTCGTCATCACCGGCTCCCATGATCGTCGACTCTTTTTTGTGGTCATGTCTAATGGTGAGCACACTACTGGTACCACCCGAATCATCGTCGCATGCCCAAGAATACCATTGCTCATCCTCGTATTCATCAAAACATGGTAGAGTGTGATACAAGTGATAATCCCTCTCACAAGCCATTTTGAGCCAGGAATTTACCTCTGATACCAACTGATGTAGGGCGTGATACGGAAGCGAAGATCAAACACGTTGATTCTACGAATATCCGTGTAGTTCTTCCCCAACCCCCAAAATTCCACCCAAAAGGCACGGAATTTGAAGTGAAAAAAACAATTATTTTATAAAACTCAAAAACTATCCCCCAATACAAATTACATGAGAACTTATATAGAGTTTTTATGATCAACTCAATGGACATAAATTAAAACAAGACTTAATGAACACTAAATGTGGATTTATTTCATTACATAATTGAGTCGACACTTGATATTCCCGCATCAGGTTCGAATCCTGCTTGCAGGCTCTTCGCTCCCCTCGAAACGGCTGGGTAGTCACCGCCAAGCAGCGTTGCCGGGTCGCTATCTTGGGGAAGGGGATCCCTCCCGCGGTCAGGGATATCGTGCAATTACCTTTTTTCCCCACTAGTGCTCTAGTGGTAGCCACGAGTATTAAAGTTCCACCTATGGTGGGCACGGGTGAGTTTTCCTCTTCAGGTCTCAAGTTCGAGTCTGGGTGATAGTAGTTTCTCATTGAGGGGTTTAAATTAAGGATCTATTGTGCGAGGGAACTCTCTAACACATACCCAGTTAAGACAATATATGCTAAACCTTTCAACATTCGCGAATAATTCACGCCTTAAAAAAGAAAGAATAACAAAGTCAACTAACTTCGCTGTTCGGTAAGGTGTGAACACAGCACAAATGGTTGCTTAAAACTATAATGTGCCAGTTTGCATCCATTTTCATTATATGATCTTTCATCATGACATCATTATATTTTCGTCATCCTCCGTTACCATTTTTATCGATGCGTGTACTCCCACACTCTCTTCTGTTGCTGCCCCTAGTGGTCCTCCCTTAGACCATAGGGTATGGTGGGGCTTGAATTAGGGTTTGGGTTGAGCATTGGTTGACACATGGAATGGGTGGCAGACATGGGCTAAACCCACATTCAACACGGTATGGTGGGGCGGGGGTTTGAGGCATGGGTTTGGTGGGCTTTGCTGGGCTGACCCGCTGGGCTATTTTAATATTATTTAAAACAAAAAATTTAATTTTTTTTTAATATTTTTAAATAAAGAAAATTACAAAAAAAAATTCTTAACTTTTATATTTGTTTTTTTTATCTCTTCTCTCAACGCCAAGACTAGTTGTAACTTGTCACCCTGTACGTGATCAATGTGCTGGGATAGAAATTTCAAATCATCCCGTTTTTGTTTCTGGGCATCTCTAGCGGCATCTCTAGCTTCTTTCCTCCTTCGTATTTCGGCCCTTTGTTGTTGGAATACGTTGAATGTATCCAACTTGCATGAAATGTCATCCAACTGCTCGCTGTATATTCCTCTACGCGAGCCAGAACTCCCAGCTGAAGGCGATGCCGTACCAAATCTAGATTTTTGACCACGCCTTTTTGAGGCATTTCTTCCATACTCAGGCCGGTTTGGGCTTGGCGAATCATCCAAAAGTTCCTCAAACTCTTGATCTCGTGCATCAGATTGGGTTTGGGACGAGGCCCTTGACCTTTTGGAAGACGAGTTAGTTTCGCTACCAATGGGGATAGTCGCCCACTTTGGATGGAACTTACAAATCTCCCAACAATGCATGAAACGGAAGTCGGTCTTCATATTTGATTTGAATGTGACCACTGCATTTGTCAAAATGTCGGCTTCGGTTTCACCATTTTTAGGGTTTTACTTTGCTTTATTTAAAAAACCACTAAATTTTGTAAGTTGGGTGCTTATCTCGCTCCACTTTGAGGATAAGCTATCCTTTTCACGATAAGCCTCCCTTCCCATTTCTTCATGGAATACTCTACTAACCGATTCCCACAGGGCGGTTCGATGTTGCGAATTTCCTATTTTAATAAAAAAAAATTAATATATTACAAACTTATATAAAAAATAACCATTAATAAAAACAAAGGTTAAGAATACCTAAAGTTGAATGTTGAGATTGTTGACACAAAACCCTCGCCAATGCAACTTCTTCAGCAACGATCCATTTTTGTTGTTTTCGTTTGGCGGTTTCAACTACTTTATCCGCCTCGGTTTTTTCTTATGACTTCTCTTTTTGATGGATTTCGATGCGGAAGGACCATCATTGGGTGGTTGAGTTTCGGGAACGGATTCGTTTTGTGAAAGGTCGATGGAGGTTGGTGAAAGGTCGATGGGCGATTGTGAAAACGGGGTAGGTATCGAATCGTCGGTGTGTGGGAAGTTAGTAAACACACGATTCCCGATATACGATGCATAACCCGCCATGTCGGGCATAGGAGAGTGTATGAAAAATGGACGAGCCATTGGACGAGTGGGTGGTGGGCTAGGATTATTTTCTTGGAATGTATACGGGTTGCTTGGGTCAAAATGACGGTTGTAAGGATGCATTTTTTCGTTTTGTAGAAGGAGAATTGAAGATGTATAGAAGATGTGGTTGAATGTGGTAAAAATGGAAGAAAAATGTGAGTTTTATAGTAAAAAAATGGAAGAAAAAATTAAATTTTTTTTAATATAGCCGTTGGCCAACGGCTAGCCCAACGGCTCTTTTCTTTTGGCCATACACAGCCCGCCATGTCAGCTCGGTTTCCCCGCCTCACGCCCGACTTGAAACCTAAGCCCCAAGGGTCACGCCCCAACCCAAACCCACCCGGGGTGATGCCTTGGACGTTTTCCCTCAACCTACGCCGCAACCCAAACCCCATACCCCATGGCCTAAAATGGAGCGTTAGGGCAGAATGGTGTGGGGCTACAATTTTCCCCAACCAATCAACGTCACCAACTAACGTGTTTATTAAAAAAGATTAAAAATAATTATGTTTTAGTAAACCCCAACCGATCAACGTCACTAACTAACGTGTTTATTAAAAATAGATTGAAAAATAATTATGTTTTTAGTAAACCCCAACCGATCAACATCACCAAGTAACGTGTTTATTAAAAAAAGATTAAAAAAATAATTATGATTTTAGTAAACCCCAATCGATCAACATTTATGTTTTTAGTAAATCAGTATGACTTTGTGAATATGTAGTTTTATATTTTTTAATGACAGTAATATAATAATAACTTTTATATTTTTTAATTATTTCACTACACATCATTTAAACAATATTATATTTGAAGAATAATAATTCACCTTCTGGAGTTCCACCTAAATAAAATAACAATAATATTTCCAAAATAGCAAAATTATAATCAATGGGCTACACATGACAACCATAGTAGTTATTAGGGGAAATAACTTATATAAATAAAGTTGGGTTAGAATCAAAATACAAAAGTAAAATAAATAACAAGGGTAATAAGTCATGATCTTAGATTTAGAGGGTTGAGATTAGTTTTAGAAAAGAGTAAACTGCCATTTTGGTCCCTGTGGTTTGGCCAGTTTTGCCACTTTAGTCCAAATCTCAAACTTATTACATCTGGGTCCCTGTGGTTTGCATTTTGTTGCCATTTTAGTCCAAAACTCAAAATCTCTGATTTTTTACTGTTTAAAACTGATCATTTTGTCCTTTAGTGCAGGGGCATTTTAGTCATTTTTTAAATCTTTTTCTATTTAATGTCATGGAAAAAGAGTTAAAAATGTTCTCTCTCAGATTCATCATCATCTGATTCAAAACCCTAACACACAGCAGCACACAACAGCATGTGTGTTACAACCGCTGTTCGTCTTCTTCATCTCCGTTCGTCTCCGGCCACATCTCCGTTCATCTTCTTCATCTCCGGCGACCTCCACCTCCACCTTCATAATCTTCTCCGACACCCTGTGTTACAACCGCCGTTCACCGTCATCGTCCACCTCCATCTCCGGTAACTATCGCTACACCGGTCATCTTCACTGGCGGCCACCACTTCAACTGTCATCACCTACGTCGAACCACCTTCATCTTCTTCGATTTCTTCGACCTCCGTTCATTATCAGGATAAGTTTTTTTTTTTTGGTGGCGGCTGTTTCGATTTAGGGTTTGGTTTTGGTTATATGTTGGGTTTGGGTTTGGGCTGTTTCGTTTAGGGTTTCAGATTTTTATGGTTATTATTAGATTGGGGTTTCAATCAGATTAGGGGTTTTGAATGGTTCCTTCTGGTGCATATTCTTGTTCAGCCATGATTGGGGGTTTTGAATGGATACAGGTTAAATCAGGGGGTTTTGAATGGATGAATGGATACAGGTTAAATCAGGTTGAATATGATGAGGTTGAAGATGATGATGATCAGGGGGTTTGATCGCCATTTTTAGAGCTTGATTTGTTGTTTTGTTTTGTTTTTTTTTTTTTTGAAAGGGATTTTTTGTTTTGTTGATTCTGCTTTGTAATCATCGTCGAAGATGATTACAGCCTCACCACCAGACAAGCCTTTGAACAAATCAAGTACTTGATTTATATTTGAGGGTTTTTTAATAAATAATGAAAATTAAATGACTAAACTACCCCTCTAGAAAAGGACAAAAAAGGGTCTTTAAATCAGTAAAAAATCAGAGATTTTGAGTTTTGGACTAAAATGGCAACAAAATGCAAATCGCAGGGACCCAGATGTAATAAGTTTGAGATTTGGACTAAAGAGGCAAAACTGGCCAAACCACAGGGACCAAAATGGCAGTTTACTCTTTAGAAAAAAAGAAAATAATGGAAGGGCATAAAGGAAATCTCCATCAATTTAAAACGTCCATAACTTTTTCATACGACATTATTTTTTTTTTAGAAAAATTCACCATAATAACGAGCGTTTTTTTATCTTTAATTTGAGTATGATATTGCTGTGTAGAAATAAAATAAAACGAAGATCAGTTTTACTGGTTTTTCTTTACATTGTGTTAAAGGTTCTTGTCATTGTGTCTTTCAACTGGATTTTGGTCATACATTTTTACTAGGGTTTCTATATATTGTGTAATTATCAAAACTTATAACACAACGTTAATTGGGGTTTTGTCCATTGCATTTTTATTACAACGTATAACATAATGTATGACACAATGAAGATGGTGTTATATTTAGGTTTTCTATACATTGTGTTATTGGTTCTGGCTATTGTGTTTTTTTTTTAACTAGGTGGGTTTTCTATACATTGTGTTATATGTTCTGGTCATCGTGTTTAGTCTGCTATCCATTGTGTTTTAATTTGTTGTTCCTTGTGTTTTTAGTATGTTGTCCATTGTATTTTTAGTCTGTTGTCCATTGTGTTTTAGTCTGATGTCCATTGTGTCTTTTATTTGCTAGTCATCAATTGTGTCTTTTATCAGTGTCCTCAATTGTGTTTTTAGTCTACTTTCTATTCCGTTGTTAGTTTGATACTTATTGTGTAATACGTTATGTCCATTGTGTTTTAGTCTGTTGTCCATTGTGTCTTTTATATGTTGACATCGATTGTGTTTTTGGTCTATTTTCCATTGTGTTTTTTAGTTTAATACTCATTGTGTTTTAGTTTGATATATTGACAAGAAGAAAAGAAAGATACATCTTCAACTAAGGATCAGGAGAAGATCAAAACAAAGAAGACAATCAGATAGAACCTTTCTGATGAAGTCTGATGATAAATATGGTATTTATCATCAGAATCTGGTAAAGTCTGATCACCAGAAATCTGATGATCAAGTTCATCAGAATTCTGGTAAGTAGTTACCAGAATTCTGGTAGACCCACTTGTCTTCTAGATAAGGCTTGACACAAACCCAAAAAGGAGCAAGTTGGCAATAACTGATTCAATGAATATGCCAAAAAGTCACTTTGCGCAGAGCAAGTAGCGAATAAACAATTTTTTATTCAGATCTGAACTCTCTATAAATAGAGATGTCAAACCCCGAAGGTTAAACGAGTTGTGCTTAGCATTTAATACACACACTACAAACTCTCTATAAATAGAGATGTCAAACCCCGAAGGTTAAACGAGTTGTGCTTAGCATTTAATACACACACTACAAACTCCATTGCCCTTCACTTAGAATTCTTTGAGTATTCGTTTTGTAATATCCAATAACTTTGTCTTTGCAAAGTCATTTAATACACTTGAAAAATTCTATAACTTGTTTCTTGAAAGTCTGATTTCTAGTTCCGCACTATATTTTCCTATTTAGTGGAATCATTTGCCATACTAAGTTTGGGTATCTCTATATGGGATCATCAGCTGCTAATCATCTGGGTATCATGGTTAATTCTTTTACCGAAAACAACGGGGACGTAAGTCTAGAACTTCCATGATACCATACATACGTGTACATACTATACATACATGTATATAATACATGATGCATACAACCATCAATAAGTGATAAAAATATCACAGTCACCCCTGAATAAGTGATTCTAAATCACATCTATCTCCGAGAGTCAAGTTCGTCTCTTTGTCGGTACGATGGTACTAACCTGTTCACGGACTTGCTCTTGTGTCCTGCATGCATTGAATATCAAGTTCCTCATTAATAAGTGATTTAATCAAATAGGGCTTGTATTCATCCTCGAATAAGTGAGTATCTCACATCATATACGTTGAAAACAAATGATAAATGGTATACTCACCAGTAAGATGAACTCTCGTGCATACCTTGATACGGGCACCAGTCGGTAAGTATAAATCATACCATAATCGTATCCCCTAACCGCGAGTAAATTTGATAAGTTGAGCTTAAGTGGACAAGAATACCGATAATATATTGTTATAGGATGCTTATCTAAATGTTTACTAATTGAACAACAAGAGCGTTTTTGGCGTGACCGACACTGATATGATTCTCTTACCCTCGAAACTCGCAAAAAGAATGTCTTTAAATATTTATTTACTGTTTTCTGTCTTTACATCTGAAATGTTCAAAAATACCAAAAAGATTTTAGGTGTGTTTTAATATAAACTTTATAAAAACCAAAAAGATTTTATTTCTATGTTATTTTTTATTGCCCGGTGTTGGAACTCGAGTCTTTTCCACCTGAAACCTGATCGAAACCAAAACAATTGCATCTTCATAAACGGTCAAAGTGAACAAGTTTTGAAAGTTAAAATCTAAAATTGAACAAATTTTTAAACTTTCAAACTGTTGTCGGTTGGTAGTTGATTGAGAGTTGGTCACATGTGTGTCAGTTGTTTATATGAACTATATTCCAAGCGGTTGTTCTCATTACACGTTTAGCTCTGTTGTGTGTGCAGATGTGACATCCGAACCAGCTAAAGGCGAAGAAAACGTGTTAGATGACAAGCTTTGGAATGAAGACACGACATGGATGCAGTCAGAGCATCAAGATAATCGAGTTGCAGCTGACCACTCATCAACACCACAAGGATCTAAAGATTTGAAGATCAACGTCTCACAAGCAACATTCAAGGGAGAGTTTGATGATGCGCCTCTTGACAGTGACAAGTGAAGACATCTGAAGATCCTACAACAATTAGAAGAACGAACCATCACGAGCAACATCCAAGGGGGAGTTTATTGATAGAGTTTTGTGTGGATGTGGCTCGGTTCGGTTCGGTTTAAGACCGACGTCACGACATTCTTCTGTCGTGCGCCCCAGAGAACGACGCACGAAGCACGAAGAGCCGCGAGCTGACAATACCATGACATCATCATGATGATGTCACCTTTAATATAACTTGAACTTTGAATGGCTGAACTTTGCATGAAGATCCACGAAGAACCATGCAACTAACGAAAAACATAAATACTTCGTGGGCCTGGTCTTTCAGCTACATCAACGAAAAACCCTTAATGGTTCGTGGGTTTAGATCTTTCATGGGCTTCTTATTGGACCAGTAAATCTTTCGTTGGATAGCTGGGTATGTTGGCTATATATAACAGAATTTGTAACACAGTTTAGACAGAGATAGCCGGTAGGAACTTAGAGAGAGTGTGTAGTGAGAGAAAGTTGTCGGGTTGCTTTGTATTAGTCGAATCTTGTACCGAAACTCTGTCGAATTCAATACACAACTTGTTAAACGTTGAATCTTTTTATTGTGTTTACTCTCTCGCTCGGTTTGTGTCGTAACGGGGATTCTGCACTCGTTACGGCATCCGAAACAAGAAGTCATCGTAGTCCAACGATCCGTATCGGGACCTACAAAATCTATACTTATTTATACATGCAAAATGCATTTATATATTCATCTATTCATACATTACACTAATGCATTGCACTTGCACGCTTAAAATTCTTGAAACGAGATGATTATACGTGAAACCAACCAAAACCACACATTCCAAACGACATGCACTTTTCATGCGACTGGCACCCCCTTGTCGTGCGAAAGGGCCTTTCGCCCGAAATCACCTGTCGTCCTAAACCCAAATCCAGCCTATAAATACCAACCCACTCCTTCATTTCTCAACTTCCACAACTCCGAAATTCTCTCTAAAATTCTGATTTCACACACTTGAGCTCAGCTACTTCCAGCAACTTCCTAAGTGAGTTTACAACTCATAAACACTCTAATTCCTTCAAATTTTCTTCTAATTTTATTATCTTTTCAACATTCTTCAATCTTAAACACTTGGTTTATTAGTTTTGCCTTGGAAATCTGATTATAACTTTCAACTGGTTGAGGACCAAGCTAAAGATTGTTGATATATCTTTCAAACTTTTATAAAACAAACTTTCTGTAACTAAACTTGGCCGAATTAGAGACTCACTGAGATCACAAGCTAGGCTCATGGCTGTTGGTTAGTGTTAGAGTCGATTCCAGCCGAGAAGATGAATAGTTCAACTAAAACCGAATTGATTCATCTCGAAACAACGCCTATTGCATGAAAGGCAACTCTCTCCCATGAAAGGTTAACCCTTTCGCGCGACAGGGACATCCTCTCGTACGAAAGGTTCTGATTTCACTTGTTCTGACATTTTCTAAACTGTTGTATGTTAATCAGTGTCACGGCCCTCGGCCCCGGTTTGACCAAGTCCAGAGCCGTGAGGCAGGAAATCCTGTGGTATTAAATTTTAAGCAACAGCGGAAGTCTTTTTAAAACAGGATCTTTTAATATTAAAACTGCCCGTTTACATAATTTAGGAATAAAACCTTGTAATTTACAATAAGGTGATTTCACTGGGAAATCTTTATTTTACAAAACATGTTTCTTTATTTATTTACATTGAGCCACTTTTCTAAGCTGGAAGTGCTTCACGGCACTCTTTCTTTACTCACAAAAGATAACCTGAAACATGTTTGAAAAAGGTTTTGTCAGCGGGGAAATACTGAGTGAATCATTCAGTTTACTAAAACGACTTATTTGTTATAATTTACAGTATCAAGAGAGATTACAATGTTTCTGATATCAAACCAACTACCCACAGTATTTGTCACTCGACTTGTTTCGGTGACTGTGGTCATATCCCCCATTGGCTGCCCCAATGGTGACGAATATCACTAATTAGGTTCGCTCACCTAAAGTGATAAAAATAGTAGTAATATATACAATACCCCACATACCGGCTGTAATTTGGTGATTACATAAACTTAATCACTGTAATTATAATTTTAAAAATAACTTGGAGTTTTGTAAAATAGTTGATAAAAAGAGAATGACTCACATTGCAGATTTAACGAGCAGAGTATAAGCCTACTGATTAGCCTTGATTAACCTAATTTAATTCACAATACACGTAAACGGGGTTAGTAACTAATACAGCAGTTACATCAATTCACGAGATTTAAACCCTCACAACGATTAACAAACTGCAATACTTAACAATTCAGCGAATTCACAACGAATGACAGAGTATAGTCCGAATTCGGACAGCACTCAAACATTCAAGTCGAAATCACGATGAATAACAAAGTATAAACTCAATTTGAGCGGCACTCAAACAATCGTTGGATAGTTTCAATCGATCGGACGTTGAATCGTAATAGCGATCGAGTTATTACCCTGATTGCGGCAGTGTTTCGAGATTAGTGTGTGTTGTGAACGATTTCTATGATATCTCAGAGCATAATTCGAATTTGGACGTCGAACAAATGCTCAGCACCCAGTCCCAATGTCTACTATTTATACACTGAAAATCGTCCCCCCTCGCGTGTCGCGACAGGAACAAGTGCACCCGTCGCGTGGCGCAACGGGTCTACTTTCTAGCCTAGAGTGGTTTCGTATCCAGTAACTTAGGTGAGTTGACAATTAAACGAATTTTAACTTCTACAGCAAGAATTTAAGATAATTATTAGCTAGGGTTTACCCCCTTGAGTTTTAGGGGCCCTGATCCTGATTCCGATTGTTCTGAAAATTTTAGGGTTAGTGCAGAATTACTTGGGTGTCTCAATTAGGGTTTTCTTAATAGATAATTAACATACTAAGTATTACTTTTAGTGAGAGTTGTTACAATCAGATACTCATTTTCGATATGAACGATTCTGATATAACAATATGTGAACCGTTGAAGCCTTGGTTTCCAATCTAGTTCCACCACCTCACTTGAACTTGTAAAACGAACACCCAAACAATCTCCTAGACCTAGAACAAGTTAACCTCGTCTAGCCTCCAACACTTAGGCCCTGTTTGGTAGGCTCTTAATAGCCTCTTAATATCTTATGTCTGACCGAGTCAGATTTAGGGTTGTTTGTTTCATCCATCTTAATACCCCATACCTCTTACCCAGCCTCTTAATTATCTCTTACCCGGTCATACATTACAAGGAGTCTGACCAACCCTCTTCATTCTTCTCCTCCACAGCCAACATCATTTTTCTCCTCAATACACAGACATCATCCTTCTCCTCCACAGCCAATATCATCTTTCTCCTAACAGCGGCCATCATCTCATCCTCTCATCGACAACTCTGCCGCCCTCCATCCACGTCGCAATAGTCCTCCATCGCAGCGCCCTTACAGCCTCCGTTCTCCTCCGCCGCCCTCCACCACTCCGCCGCCCTCTATCTCCACCGGTTCCTCCATCCACCGGCCTCCTCCCTTGTCACGGCCCCCGACCCGGTTTGACCCGTTTCAGGAGCCGTGGGACAGAAATCCCGCGGTATTTTAATTTAGGCGACAGCGGAAGTCTTTTTAAAACAGGATCTTTAGTATTAAAACTGCTCATTACATAATTTAGGGATAAACCCAGTAATTTACAATAATGTGATTTCCATGGAAATCTTTATTTTTCAAAACATGTTTCTTTATTTATTTACACTGAGCCACTTTTCTAAGCTGGTAGTGCTTCCTGGCACTTTTCTTTGCTCACAACAGATTACCTGAAACATGTTTGAAAAAGGTTTTGTCAGCGGGGAAATACTGAGTGAGTTCATTCAGTTTTTAGGAAATGACTCATAGTTATAATTTACAGCATAAGAGCGATTACAATGGTTCATATCTTATTTTTATCTGGCTTTCTGTCACAATGGTGACAAGTCACAATGGTGACGATGGTCATACCACTATTAGGTTAATGAACTCTAATAGTGACGTTTCTCCCTAGTAGGTCAATGAACCTAACTGGGAGAAATAGTAATGTGCACAATACCCCACTAACCAATAAATCAAGATATCCACGACTTAGTCCCTGTAATTATAACACTTTGAAAATAATTTGGAGTATTATAAAACAGTTGATAAAAAGAAGAATGACTCACATTGCAGATTTAACGAGCAGTGTATAAGCCTACTGATTAGCCTTGATTATTTCTAATTTAACAATAATGCACACAAAACAGGATTAGTGATCAATACAGCAGTTACGATAATTCCCCGAGATCAATTTTGACAATGAATGTCCAAGTGCAATACTTCGGCTCATTTATCAAAATGACAAACGATAAAGTATAGTACTTCAACTCGTATATCGAATTATCGACAACGACAAAGTACAATGCTTCGGCTCATTATCGAATTATCGACAACGATAAAGCATAGCCCAATGTGGGCGGCACTTAGACATTCTTTGAATGTATTGATTCCGGAAACTGAATCGTAATAGCGATCGAGTAATTACCCTGTTCTGCGGCAGCGATTCGATAATTGTGTGTGTGTTGGACTGTTTTGCTTATAACTCGACTTACGTAACTCCGATTTTCGTCGTTCAAGTGCCAAAATTCAAGTCCCAACCCCTGCTATTTATACTGAGATTTTGACACCGTCGCGTAGCGCGAGGGGTACCCCCTTAGCCGTCGCGCTACGCGAGTGACCACCCTATTTTCATAGGGTAGCCCTTCATGCATGTAGGCTTGCTGTGTCGACAGTTTTTAAAATTTCGAATTTTATAATTAGTTATGAGGATAATCGTTGGCTAGGGTTTATCCCCCCCTGAGTTTTAGGGGCCCTAATCCTGATTCTGATTGTTCTGGAAATTTTAGGGTTTGCGTAGAATCACTTGGGTGTCTCAATTAGGGTTTTCTTAATAGCTAATTAATATTCTAATTATTAATTTTAATGAGAGTTGTTACATCCTCCCCACCTTAAGAAAAATCTCGTCCTCGAGATTTACTAAAATAGATGAGAGTATTTTTACTTCATCTCTGATTCCAGTTCCCAAGTGTACTCTTGTTCTCTTCTGGATTCCCATTGGACTTTCACTAACACTAGTTGTTTGTTTTTGAGAAACTTAATCTTCCGATCTTCTATTTGTAGGGGTTTCTCTGTCATTTATCTCTATATCTTGAAGAGGTACTACCAAGGATTCGCCTGATAGACGTTTCTTAAGATTGGATGTACTTCAGCTAATTCTTCTGGTAGTTGTAAATGATAAGCTATTGGTCCTATGTGTTGGATTACTGGTAATGGTCCTACGTATAAGAGACTTAGCTTCTTCTCTTACCGAATTTATAAATTCCTTTCCAAGGAAATACTTTCAATAGCATTTTGTCTCCAACTCGGACTTTGACGGCTTTTGTTTATTATTTGTATAATTCTTCTACCCGTCTTCAGCCTTTCCTTCGTGATACTAAATATTACAGTCGTAATCACCGAGGATTTCCTTTTTCCTCATGTTTAATTCTTGTTGCTCAAATATGTATCTTAAATTCTTATGACCCATATGGATAGTAAGCTTGCTTAGATAATGTTTCCTAATCTTAAGGATAACTTGTGGTTTCTAATTTTTAGGCTTACAAGTGGTAAGGTTTTCTTCGTGCTTTTGCAATTGCCTTGATGCATACACAATTACCTTTTTTGTGTCGCATTACCATATATCCAAATTTTAACTTTGAAGCATTACCGTATACTTTTTAAAATCTTCTGTTCCTTCTGGTAAGGCTAGCTAGAGGCTTCTTTTTATTTAGGTTCTTATTTAGAATTAACTGTGTTAACTTAGTTAAGGATGTATCTATCTAAAAGAATCCTTAATAAACTGTCTATAATATTCGGCTAAATTTACAAAATTCCTACTTTTCATTTAAAGATTGCGAATTCTTCCATTGCTATCTTAGCAGGATCTAAGTGAATATCTTCATAATTTATCATGTGACCTTACGTGGTTTATTTCCTATAATCATAAATACTTCTCCGGCGGTTACCTGGATTTTCTATAAAGTTCTTATCACAGAGAATTCGAGTAGGGTTGGTTACTAACCAATCTATTTCTAACATCAAACTTGGCTAATTTCATAGGAAGAATTATATGATCTGAGAGTTCTATATTTTCCTTTTTGCCGGCTATTACATCTGGAATGAGCTCTGTTTCCTGAGCAGTCAATTGAAAGGCTCTTGCATTCCTTTTTGCTTCTTCTGCAGGTTTGGCTTTAGTGTCAGATGGTTTGTTTAGTTTTGGACAATTTGGCCTAAGATGTCCAGTTTCTCCACAGTTGTAACAAACTGAAAATTTCTTCCTTCTGCAGTCTTCTTCCTGATGCCCCGGAATTTTGCAAAAATTGCAGTATCCTTTGCATCTTCCAAAATGCTTTCTTTTGCAAAAATTGCAAAATGAACTAGTAGAAGATTGCCCATTCCCTCCTTTCTTAAAATCGTTATGGTTATCCGAACGGATTACCTGGGTAATCTTTTGGGCTACTTCCTTCCTTCTATTTTCTTCTCTTGTCCGTACTAGTTCGTCAGTCAGAGTATTGGCTAAATCTACCGCATCATCAATCGTGCGAGGTTTCGCAGCCTTGACGATGTTACGGATTTCAGAAATCAATCCCCAAATATATCGAGAAATAAGTACTGGCTCTGGCGAAGCCAGGGTTGGTACTACTCGAGCATATTCGAAGAATGTCGTAGTATACTTTCGACAATCTACATCAACCATTCGGTGGGTTAAAAACTTGTTTGTCATTTGTTCCTTTTCATATTCGGGACAGAATTTTCTTTCTACCAAGCTTTTAAATTCTTCCCAGTTCATAGCATACGCCATTCTTCTTCCTTTTGATTGTAACACCGTATTCCACCATTCTAGCGCTCCTTCTGTGAAAAGATTTGACGCGTACATGACCTGATCATCCTGAGCACATTTACTTATGGCAATTACTGCCTCAGTTTTCTCTAACCAACGTAGTGCCGCAGTCGCTCCTTCGTTGCCTGCAAACTCAGATGGTTTACAAGCAAGAAATTCCTTGTAAGTGCAACCAGGCGTTGCAACTTTCATTTTCTTAGGGAGCGGCGCTGGTTGTGGTTCATTGTCATGATTAACATGATCATTGCCTCCGTTTACGCTATTACTGAAGTTATCTTCGGAAATACGTTTGCTAGGAACGGGTTGTTGTGGTTCTATTGGATTTTTAACAGCAGCAACGATGGCTGGAATAGCGTTGGCTATCCCTTGAGCTATCATTGTTGGAATAGTGTTGGCTATCCCTTGAGCAACGATATTTTCTATATCCTGCCTAGTCATATATTGATCCCCCGGTTGTTGTTCAGAATCATTAACCTCATTAACTGGTTCATTATTAGCGTTTTCCATTTGACAACTAAGTTATAGATAAATAATTAGTATACAAGAAATAACCCAATATCACACTTAATTGCACATAATTACGTATACGAACAAAATTTGTAAATTTTCTAAAATTTCATGCTTCTATATATAATCGTTTTATTATTTATCTTACACATACTGATTTTACTTATTATTATTACATAATAACAGTTTCATAAATCCCCTATCCTTTTTGTCAACGATATTCTAGTAACTGTGTTCCCTCTTATCGTAGTTCCAGGAGATCTGTCCCCCAATCTCTTGGATCCTATTCCCAGTATCCATTAGTTCTTTACCAAAACGAAGTTCAGTCTTATTCTTGTTACTCATTGGTGGATTTGGTAAAGGTTCTAGATGGAACTTGAGAAAAAAAGCTTATAGGGATTGTTTTGTAACTGTATTTCATTAATTAGCCATTCGTCTATTTGTGAGTGGATTGAAGGGTTTGGAATAGCTGGTTCTAAGTTCATTGGTAGTGGTGTTTCAAGAGAGCAATTAAAAATATTTTCATTAACAAGCTTAATAGTATTATGGCTTGCCATTATAGAATCTAATTCTTCCTGAGATGGTAACTTTTCAATTTGCCTAGAACTTTCTCCAATTTCTATTTCCTTGGGCTTGGGTTTCTCGAGAGGTAAAGCATCGAACTCTATAGGTTCTTCTATATCTGGTATATACCTATTGAAATCTCTGGAAACTTCTACTCTTACTGGATAGAGATTTAAATTCTGAAGGGCCTCAGACAAGTTACTCATGCTGTTTAGCAAAAATAGACATAATCAAAATTCATAAAATTTATAGAAAACTTTTTAAATCTGTGTTCCTACTGGGTATTATTGAAATTTACATCATACGATGATTTTCTTGATAAGACTTCTAGATTGTAGATAATAAAGGTACTAATACTTGAATCAATTTATTTGACTAACATATAAAGATCTGCTCATACTGTACACAATTAGTCAGATAAATAAACAAATAATCACAAAATCGCAATTAATGGAAATTAAGTATTTTCTAAATACTTAATTGGCTTAAATCAGTGGCTTGAGAAGTGGCTCTGATACCACCTTATTTTTGTCACGGCCCCCGACCCGGTTTGACCCGTTTCAGGAGCCGTGGGACAGAAATCCCGCGGTATTTTAATTTAGGCGACAGCGGAAGTCTTTTTAAAACAGGATCTTTAGTATTAAAACTGCTCATTACATAATTTAGGGATAAACCCAGTAATTTACAATAATGTGATTTCCATGGAAATCTTTATTTTTCAAAACATGTTTCTTTATTTATTTACACTGAGCCACTTTTCTAAGCTGGTAGTGCTTCCTGGCACTTTTCTTTGCTCACAACAGATTACCTGAAACATGTTTGAAAAAGGTTTTGTCAGCGGGGAAATACTGAGTGAGTTCATTCAGTTTTTAGGAAATGACTCATAGTTATAATTTACAGCATAAGAGCGATTACAATGGTTCATATCTTATTTTTATCTGGCTTTCTGTCACAATGGTGACAAGTCACAATGGTGACGATGGTCATACCACTATTAGGTTAATGAACTCTAATAGTGACGTTTCTCCCTAGTAGGTCAATGAACCTAACTGGGAGAAATAGTAATGTGCACAATACCCCACTAACCAATAAATCAAGATATCCACGACTTAGTCCCTGTAATTATAACACTTTGAAAATAATTTGGAGTATTATAAAACAGTTGATAAAAAGAAGAATGACTCACATTGCAGATTTAACGAGCAGTGTATAAGCCTACTGATTAGCCTTGATTATTTCTAATTTAACAATAATGCACACAAAACAGGATTAGTGATCAATACAGCAGTTACGATAATTCCCCGAGATCAATTTTGACAATGAATGTCCAAGTGCAATACTTCGGCTCATTTATCAAAATGACAAACGATAAAGTATAGTACTTCAACTCGTATATCGAATTATCGACAACGACAAAGTACAATGCTTCGGCTCATTATCGAATTATCGACAACGATAAAGCATAGCCCAATGTGGGCGGCACTTAGACATTCTTTGAATGTATTGATTCCGGAAACTGAATCGTAATAGCGATCGAGTAATTACCCTGTTCTGCGGCAGCGATTCGATAATTGTGTGTGTGTTGGACTGTTTTGCTTATAACTCGACTTACGTAACTCCGATTTTCGTCGTTCAAGTGCCAAAATTCAAGTCCCAACCCCTGCTATTTATACTGAGATTTTGACACCGTCGCGTAGCGCGAGGGGTACCCCCTTAGCCGTCGCGCTACGCGAGTGACCACCCTATTTTCATAGGGTAGCCCTTCATGCATGTAGGCTTGCTGTGTCGACAGTTTTTAAAATTTCGAATTTTATAATTAGTTATGAGGATAATCGTTGGCTAGGGTTTATCCCCCCCTGAGTTTTAGGGGCCCTGATCCTGATTCTGATTGTTCTGGAAATTTTAGGGTTTGCGTAGAATCACTTGGGTGTCTCAATTAGGGTTTTCTTAATAGCTAATTAATATTCTAATTATTAATTTTAATGAGAGTTGTTACATCCCTCCACCGGCCTCCTCCCTCCACCGATGCTTCTGGGTGTTTGATTTTAGAACAGTTGATTTTAAGGGTTTTAGCTTCTGGGCGTTTGATTTCACAACTATTTCTTTTAGGGTATTTATAATTTTCACTTTTTTGGGTGTTTTTTTCACACCAATTTGTGCAGGTTGTGGCTGTTTCAGTGTTTCTGGCATTGGGGTTTGCTTTCTATGTGTTCTTTGCACCTTTTGTGGGGAAGAAAATGTCATTTACACCGTCATTCAGAGGTGCAACCAAACATCAGTTTACTGGTTCAGCACTTATTGGTTCAGAGCCTCTTACCCATTCAGACCTCTTATTCATTCAGCACTTTTTGATTCAGATGTTGCCAAACAGCCCCTTAGTACATTCTTTCCATGTTGAGTTGGCACACCCGGGTTGTTCTTGTTCGGATTTAAATTATGTTATTTACATTTTGTATTCATGACCAACCGATTAGTTAAATTTGTTAACTAATTTGTGCTTTGGTGAACTCTAACGAGGTTTATATCTCCATGCATGACTTCTATGAACTATATGAACATTCTTGACTATTATACTATATCTATAACTAAACTAAACTCATAAACATAGTCGTTTAATTGTTAAAACGTTCGAACGAACTTCGGTTTGCACAAAAACAAGACCCCTGTCGGACGAAAGGCTTCCTATTGTGCGAAAGGTCCTGTCGTGTGAACTGTCCTTTCGCCCAAACAGTTTGTGTCGTTTCAGTTCCCGTTATTCTGTTTCCGTGTTCCTTATTACTGATTCTGACGGGTAAATCAAGACCCCTAATATCACAGGAACTCAGTGTCGTGACAAGTGCCTGAACAGAATATATTTTCTGTTTTAATTATACTTTTATACTATATACTACGCACTTTAATTCTGAATCCGAATCCTTCGTTCAGTCTCCAGCGACTCACGCCGTCGTTTACCCCCTGTAGGGTAACCTTGGCGTTCCTGTGCTCGTCAAATTAACTTAAATCTCGCGGACTTTACTAATGAAGAATTAGCAAAACCGTGAGTACACTCGAACGCCCTTTTTACTTTCCACACTTTGGGTGAAATATGTTTACTATTAAACATACACAGTTACACTTAGACTTTTTATACAAATGCACAAAAAATCCAATACATGCATGCTATTATGTATTACTTGATTCGTCTATCTGGGTTATTCTTATGTGATACACTTGTCATTAACTTCGTACGAGCCTCCCTTTAACATGTATAGCACTATAGGAGTAACGCACCGCTCGTAGTCTTATGGTCATGTTAAATTTAATACTTGCGGTAATTAGAGGATCGACTTGAATATTCGCGTGCCAGTTTTACGTTAATCATGTTAACTTAGTTTGCCATGTGGATTCTTTTAAATCATTTTATACTTATGCTATGTATCAAACTTGTATACTCGCCAATAATTTTGTATTGAACCATGTATTTTTAAACATATTGCAGGTTGATAACGTTGAGATGATGAAACTTAGTAGGGATTCCCTAGATACACACTTAGAATCATTAGATTTTGTTGTTGTATCTTTTTTGAATAAGTTGTAATTGTTTAATGTATCGTTGTTGTATTTGAACAATTGTTGTATTTCATATTCCATGTATTATAATCTGACAATGCTATTATGAAATGAAATCAGTTTACTTTAAATTATTGTCGCAGATAGCGTTATGAAGTCTCGACCAATCTCGTTCGTCTCACTCCGATGTTTTCGCCATCTGTTGGGGTGTGACAAGATTTTTGCCCACATTTCGGATCATGTTCCCTGAGTCTATGAGTTCTTCGCCGTAGTAACGAAGTTCTGCTATGTTTTTGGGGTTCATTGGAGGGAACACCACAGGTACTGGTTCGTTGTATGGGTAGTAGGGATTGGGATCATTTATCAAATTCTAGAACTCCCAATCATTTGTCCACCACTGCTCCATTGGATCAGGTGCTGGCGCATGTATCCTTGGGATTTCCTCTGGGTTAAATGCGGGTATTGGTTGCGGATTCATTTGGATAGGTTCTGGGTAAAGAGGCATTAGTCCTAATGGTTGCTCTGGGGTAAAGTGTTAGTATTTGTGGTTCAGGGTCTCCAAATAGGTTTATATCTATATCACTTTCCGTGGGTTGGAATAGGTCACAGTTTGCCAGCCTTCGGTCTAGTTCCTCCCATAGTGGTTTAGTAACGGGTATTTGGTGTTATTGTGGCCTCTTAATTTTTCTTCTTTCTTATTTTCTCTCTTTTTCCTTTATTAAACCAACCTCTCTTCTTAGGTGGAAAGGTTTTAGTTGGCTAAGCTTGGAAAATAAAAGATCCTTCTGCATCTGCTTCATATCCTGATATGGCTCTGGAGGTTCCTTCGCCCATCTCCGAATCAGACATATGTTGGAAAGCATCGGACACACTTTTGTCACTCTTACCATGGTCTCAGAAATCGTGATATGGCTCTGGAGGTTCCTTCGTCCATCTCCGAATCAGACATATGTTGGAAAGCATCAGATACACTTTTGTCACTCATACCGTGGTCTCAGAAATCGTCAAAATAATATAAAAATCACATATATATATATATATGTTGAATTTTATTTTCACATAAATAACCCATAAGTTATTTTATATTAAGTTCCTAATATTAATGTTTAAGTTTAGATATTAAAAGAACACGTAAATAGCTTAAACTAGTGGCTCTGATACCACCTTCTGTCACAGCCCCCGTCCACACCCTAGACGGGAGCCGTGAACCAGTTACAGGTGGTATCGGTGTTTAATAAATTTGCAGCGTAAAATATCATCAGGATCGTAGTTAGGAAATATTTCAGAGTTTGTAAAACACTAAAGTCTAATATTAAACAAATGTGATAAAACCCATACTACATTCAAATGTTTTTGTAGGGATAAACCCGAATTGATAAAACATAAATTTCTTCTTTTATTCGGGTAATCATAGCCACTTTATTTAAGCCTTCAATGCCCCATAACAGGCTTCTATTACCTTCACAATAAGTTACCTGAAACGCGTTTGAAAACATCTTATCAGCGAAAAATACTGGTGAGCTCATTCCTTTGTTAAAAATGACACATTATTATAATTTACAACATCAAGAGTTTTTACATTTGTTTCACATGGCGTATAATAACCTCCTAAAATCATTAACGTGACCCTAAATGTCCTAAAATATATCTCGGATGCGAGAAACAGACCGAGAATACCTTAATATTTATAAAAATCAAGAAAAACAAAATATGGGAGTCGCTGGCGGGGCGCGACCCCTTTAGCCTCATGTGTCGCGGGCTGCGACTGGCTTAGATTGTTGGACAAGGCATTGCGCCACGTGTCCGGTTACACGGCAGACCTACACCATTGACACGACAAGGCTAGACCCTAGTCTACCTTTGTCATGGGCCGCGAAAGAACAAGAGGAGGCCCTCGCGGGCCGCGAGCCGACCTCCAACAGGCCTATAAATAGGAGGTCGACGCTCATTAGTTCATCGTTCAAAATTCTGATATTCTCTCAAACTTTCTGTTAGCATAAATACTCGGGATATAATACCCCTATAAAGCGAAGCTCTGCCTCGTTGTAAGTATTATAACCCTGCCTGTTACCCTACACGATCGATCTAGGGCTCCGTAACGCATGTCAAGGCTCTGCCTGACTCAGTCGTTGGATATCTGTCTCGTGTTACACCCGATTGATCTAGGACTCCGTAATGCATGTCAAGGCTCTGCCTGACTCAGTCATTGGAGTTCTGTCTCGAGTTGTACGGTTAATGTCATTTGGGTTATTTTACTAACTATAACCCCCCAAAATCCCTTTATTGACCCAAGTGAGTGTTTAAACAATTTAACATGATGTTGGATAACTAGGAACAAATAACCTAGTTAAATGCAATGTTAACTTTTAAGAGTAAGGAAGAAAGTTATTGGAGAAGAGATAAGATAGCAAACAAGAGGGACTAAATTGTAACACGGGAAAACCCATGTTTTATAAAACATGAATTTAACACACAACACACACATCATGTGTGTGTGTGTGTCTGGAATGTTTAGAAGAACACAAGGGGAGCCAAACCCTAGTTATGAAAGATCTTCAAATTGAACGGTAAATCGAAGCTCAAACCTATAAATGAACATGAATTAATGATCACCTACACAAGGGGATCATGAGGTATGTCTTGAAACTTAGATTGATGATCTTGTATGAAGTGGGTTATGTTTAATCCGCGAATTAGTATGAAATTGATCAGGTATAGGTGTTAGAATCACCATACAGCACATGAATTATGCATGATTTTGCTTAATTTGATGTTTTAAGGTGAAACCCAATTGTTATGGTCAAGATGGTGACATGGATATATCATCCACGTCCAATTCTTGTTCAATATTGATGTATCATGTTATGTATGATGGATTCTTGTTAGATGAACTGAAAGAAATTGGTGTTTGATATGTTTGATGTCTATATGTGAATGATACTTATTGATTAGTAAGAAGATTTGATGAACTAAGTAAGACCTTAGAAGATTATGCATGAAGTAGTTGTACATTGTGCTTAGATAGTAGTGTGCACACCAGGTGTATGATGAAATGTCTAAGTGAAGTTAGGATGCGAAATTGTATGAAACGGCTTGATATATATATATATATATATATATATATATATATATATATATATATATATATATATATATATATATATATATATATATATATATATATGTATTTATATAGGAGAAGGATCCATTAGGAACCACCCTTTATTGCGAGAACCGCGAGAACTACTGTGAACACAAACAGTAATACCTAAAAAATCTAAAAAACACTCAAATTTTTTTTAATTTTTTTACCATTTTTTTTGTAAAAATCGCTATATTTTGTTTACAATAAAAAAATAAAAAAAATTCAAAAAAAAAAAAATCGAGTCACAGTTATCCATGCACATGTGCATTTGTATCATTTCTTTGACAAATTCCGTAATTCATTACAAATATTAGACAATTGCACATTCATTTACACTACCACATGTTGGTACACTACTTTCTCTTTCATCTATCATTCCATCCATAATACACAAACATGCACATGTGCATTTTTGTCATTTCTTTGACAAATTCCGTAATTCATTACAACTATTAGACAATTGCACTTTCATTTACACAACCATGCGTAATACAATACTTTTACATTACCAATATTAGAAATGCACATGTGCATCTATATGTATCAACATGAAATAAGGTGTTTTGGTACACTACTTTGAATACACTTTCCCTTTCATCTATCATACCATCCATAATACACTACCATTACCTCCTACCATCCATAATACAATACCATTACCTCCTACCATCCATAATACAATGCCATTACCAATATTTTCACTTTATTATATGTATGTAAACACCATTTATACCATCCAATCAACATATTACATCATAAATTGACAATTATAACCAAACCATCAACCTCTAGATATAACTAACCAATAAACATGTATATGGGCCTACTTCTCCATTCAAAATCACAAACTTTTTATACCAAAACACGTTATATCATGGTTATACCTAATGATGCACATGTGCATTTTGAATATTGGTAATGTAAAAAGTAGTGTATTACGAATGGTACTGTAAATTAAAGTGCAATTGTCTATTCCTGATAACGTATTACCGAATTTGTCGAAGTAATGATACATATGCACATGTGCATGGATAACTGTTACTTGAAAAAAAAAAGTTTTTTTTTTATGATAACGAAATATAACGATTTTTCAAGAAAAATGTTAAAAAAAAATTTGAGTGCTTTTTTATTTTTTTTAGATTTTATTTTGTGTTCACATTGGTTCTCGCGGTTCTTGCAATAAGGGTGGTTCTCGCATGAACCTTACCCTATATATATATATATATGAATGAAATATGATAATGATGCTGAGATTATGTTAAATTACTAGTTTGAATGTGGTTGTAAGCACATTTGCATCGTGAATATGAAATGTATATAGCGTCATTTCTATAGCCTATTATGATGTCACGGATGTATGAGGTTAAGTCGAAAGGTCATATGATAAACTGTTGACTTCAGAAAGTCAACTGCACATAAGAAGCATGGTTGGACTTGTTGTCACAATTGTAAGATTATAGAAAGTTATATGGTATGTGTTATATTAATGTGTGTTATATGTGACGACGTGATGAATTATATGAGTTGAAGAGATATGATTGTGGGAATATGCCGTATGTTTGTTAGAATTGACTAGTGAAGGTCAAATGTGGAATATGAATTTGATATGATCATTAATATATACAATCATGTATACTAACAAGAATGTAATGCAATGACATGAAATTATAGGGATCATGTCAAGATGGATGGAAGCATGGAAGGCTAAAGGGTCAAAAGGAAGCAAGGAAACGGATACGAATACAAACGTTTAAGGTATGTGATTTATGGAATCACTTATTCTTTAATAAATGAAGTTTGGTGTGTTGAATATAGGGAACCATGTAAGAAGATTATGGGTAAGAGTAAGTACCAAAGTAAGAAGTGTTATGGTAACTCGAAGATAGTTGTTTATGTCAAAACTACACAGTAGAAACGAACGGGTCAAAATGTAGAAAGAAGTATGGTGTGATGTATTAGTTGGTTTGATCACGAGATTAAGATTTAGAAGGATATGGAACTTGATTATGATTAAATGAAAGTACATGGAAGTTCGATTTGTACAAGGTTTGAATTCTTTGTTGATGCTTGCCGTAGCATACGGCTGGCATACCGACAGGGTGAAATAAACGTATGGGCTGTGACAATTCGTCTGGGTTATGCCTAATAACCTAGATGACCAGGTAACTCGTCTAGGTTATGCCTGATAACCTAGATGACCCTGTAACTAGTCTGGGTTATGCCTAATAACCCAGATGACCAGGTAACTTGTCTGGGTTATACCTCAGCGATTAACTGATAAGGAATTGATGTTGAACCAGATATAGAAGTTAGAAGGGATTTGACATTTATACCCGTTAGAAAGTAGATTGAAGGAATGTTAAAGAAAGGATTATCATTACACAATTTCATTGAAGAGTGTTTATGAGGTGTGATGAGCGTGTACAAAAGTATGTGTGGGAATGAATTAGGTCTAGAGGCATGTATAAGTATGGGTATGGATTTACCTACATATTAGTAATGGAATCCATAGGTAAGCACGATTAGAAATAAGTATGCATGTAGGTTGATTCGTATGAGACTTATTTATATGGATGTTTGTGACTAGGATGTGTTAGTATAATCATGTGGGAATGTAAGTGGTATGTAAGAGCTTGTATGGATGTATGTATGTATGTAGGTATGTATGTGTGTATAAATATACGTATGAATGTACGTATGCACGAAGTAGGATTTATTGTTTATGAAAGAATGGGCTTGTATATATGTATACATGGCTTCAATACATTTGAGTATTCATGTTACTAATCGTGTGCCTTGAGAATGAAATGAAAATGCAGGTATACTATTGTGTCCTTATGAAGATTTGATGATTGGATGCAAGATTGTACCCGGAAAGATAAACATAAAAGAATAGAATGAATAGAAGAATGCGGAATGTTCATTTAGTTGCGTATGTCTAGATTAAGAATGATGTCAACAAATATTAATGACGCGCATGTATGTGGTGATTGCAGGTTGCACGGAAGTAACATCATTGTGGAGACTAAGAGGTTGAAGATCGAGTCGAAGAGCAAGATTGTACGGGAAGAGCGGTCTCATAGCTTGTATTTATGGTATCACATTTAACGCGTTAATCAAGAATGAATGTTGTAAATCCTTTCAAGAAGTGTCCGACAGATTATAAATGAACCTTCAAGTATGTCATATAGACAATATAAGAAAGAATTTTTGAGTCGGTATTTCCGCTGCGTCTCTTATGGCCAAAACGTTTTAGGGTGTTACAAGTTGGTATCAGATCCCTGGTTTGAGAGAAATAAAGTATGAGGAGGTAAATACTTGAACTCAAACCGTTGTGCTCTTGTGACAAAGAACCCGTACAATCCAAGACTCGATCAAGATCCAAAGGTAGAAGCAAATGTAAGTATGTACTTGTGTATGCATATAAAGAAACTAACAGTATGTTACGTTTAAGGTAAGCATAATTGTTTGAAGAGGATGATCCGCGAATGCGGTCTAGGACCAAAACTAAAGCATGTAATAAGACAAATTGAACCCAGGTACGTAAATTCAGTATGTAGGTACCGGTGATGGTAAAACCTCCCGAGGGAAGGAAAATTTTAAATAAAAGACAATGATGATATAGTGAAAAGTTTTGAAAATGTTACATGTGCCGAGACCTAATTCTTCGGACATAAGGTGATGATTACATGAAGACATAAAACTAGTATGTGGATTGCGCACCTGGCCAGTACGCAAGAAGCATATAACGTTCGTAAGACCGTGATAATTGTTGCAGGTATGTCCGGTAGAATTGGGTAGTAGGTGGACGTGTGGGTGAAGGAGTAGTAAGACTCTCAAGAAATTGAGATTACTAAATATGAAAGAAAAGTATGAATGATATGTTTGAATCCGCGAGACGGACTCAAAACATAGAAGGAATGAAAAGTATGAATGATATGTTTGAATCCACGAGACGGATTCAAAACATAGAAGGAATGAAAAGTATGAATGATATGTTTGAATCCGCGAGACGGATTCAACACATAGAAGGAATGAAAGGTATGAATGATATGTTTGAATCCGCAAGACGGATTCAAAACATAGAAGAAATGAAACGTATGAATGATGTGTTTGAATCTGCAACAAGGATTCAAAACATAGAAGGAAGGAATGGTATGAATGATACCTATGAATCCGTGACATAGATTTAAAAACATAAAAAAAGATGAAATTAACCTACATAAGAATGTGTTGACAGTTTGACTGTGGTTGAGTCAAACGGGTCATGTAAGTAAGTATAAAGTAGATGGTGATAGTATAACAAAAGAATGACCGTAATTGGCATGCAAACCTAAATTTGAGTTGAAAGAAATAAGTTTTGAATAAGTTACGTGTTAGATGTGTTAGTAAACGACTCTTGGGAGTCAGAATGAATGACAGGCTACGACCCGGACTATAACACAAGTATGGACGGGAAGGGTAAGTTTTTGCAAGAAATACTAAAATGATGTAATAAAGTCTTTGCAAGTAAGCATGATTGGAAAGAAGTACTAACGTGTACTTCAATACATGTACAATAAGTAAGAAATGGCAGTTTGACCTTGAAAAGTCAAACTGCAAGAAGATGGCGTAATAACTAACAAAAAAAATTGTATGTAAGAAATGGAATGTATGATATGTTATAGCATGTACGTAGGAAATTTGTAGAAGAATTATAGGTGAATAATCACCTAGTAGAATGAATGTTTGAATGAAATGTGCTAACCGCCAATTTTGTAGATGATAGTGGTAGAACTCTTAATGTGATGAAACCAATCGAATTGGTGAAAGGATGTGCACGAGCGGAAGCTCATTACACGGATGAATGAAATCTGGCCTGGTACAGTGAGTACTCGTGAAGAAGCGGATCGATCTGGTTTACGGATCATTGATTATGCAATGAAATCGAGGTTAATAAAATGTATAACTTATGTTGGATAGGTATGAATTGGTAGATTGAAAACGACCTATGAAATGAATGATAGCATAGGTATGGTATGGTATGGGATGTTTGACTTTTAACAATCGACATAAGAAGAAAATTTGTCATTATAAAGGAAATCTCAAAAGTCTTGAGTGAAAGTTCCAGATATTGATTAAACCCTCGTATGATGAACTTGCACGACACATTTACTTATGTAGAATAAGTAATGCATGAAGTGAGAACACTAGTAATGTGATATGAGTGAGATGATTTGAGGCTAACGTAAAGGTATGAATGGTACAAGTAACTGTAGAAAACGTAGAATGATGTTTAACTTTGGAGTTAAGCACAAATGTGTGAGTACGAAATAGTAGTTTTGTTGCGATAACAAAACAAGAATTAAATGTTATATAATATATGTATGGAATGTAATCTTAAGAGACGAGATGAAGGTATTAGATCCGTTATAAACGGATCATATGAATGTATGTACTATTACAAGTTTGAAGAAGTATGTATATTGACCCGTTACTAACGGGTCAAGGAAATGAGAATGTTATGTGAAAGTATGGTATGGAAAGTATGGACTTGTTAGAAAGAAGTCAATTGTATGAATAGTTTATGAATCGAGATTGGATAGTTACTAATTATTATGATGTATCTATCGAAGTTAAATATAGATGTGTATGTATAAATTACGAAGTAAGATTGTATAGTCGATGAAGATAATATGAATTTTGAAATAAATTAAAGGAATGAACTAGTAGTGATGATGATCACTAGAGACTAACCTTATGTAGAAATCCGAAATCTAAGGAAATGTATTTTAGGGGTGTGCCCTAAACGGGCCGGTTGATGGGTTAAAAGTAACCGGAAAGCGAGGGTAGGTATTGTTTGACAGGAATGAAACATATAATTATGTTTGTTTTGCTAGAAACTAGCATTATACAATGAGGACGACACTGTTAAAAACTCTGGGTCGGGTTTTTTGAGTTAGAGGTCATCACCAAATGGGGCGGGAAGAAAAGATATTTAATGTTAAGTGGAAATGAAAAAGGTTTCGGGGACGAAACCTCTTTTAAGGGGGGGTAGACTTATAACGCCCCAAAATCTCTCTATTGACCCAAGTGTGTGTTTAAATAATTTAACATGATGTTGGATAACTAGGAACAAATAACCTAGTTAAATGCAATGTTAACTTTTAAGAGTAAGGAAGAAAGTTATGGGAGAAGAGATAAGATGGCAAACTAGAGGGACTAAATTGTAACACGGGAAAACCCATGTTTTATAAAACATGAATTTAACACACATCACACACATCGTGTGTGTGTGTGTGTATGTGTGTATCTGGAATGTTCAGAAGAACACAAGGGAAGCCAAACCCTAGTTATGAAAGATCTTCAAATTGAACGGTGAATCGAAGCTCAAACCTATAAATGAACATGAATTAATGATCACCTACACAAGGGGATCATGAGGTATGTATTGAAACTTAGATTGATGATCTTGTATGAAGTGGGTTATGTTTAATCCGCAAATTAGTATGAAATTGATCATATATAGGTGTTAGAATCACCATACAGAACATGAATTATGCATGATTTTGCTTAATTTGATGTTTTAAGGTGAAACCTAATTGCAATGGTGAGGATGGTGACATGGATAAATCATTCATTTCCAATTCTTGTTCAATATTGATGTATCATGTTATGTATGATGGATTCTTGTTAGATGAGTTAGATGAACTGAAAGAAATTGGTGTTTGGTATGTTTGTTATCTATGTATGAATGATACTTATTGATTAGTAAGAAGATTTGATGGACTAAGTAAGAGCTTAGAAGATTATCCATGAATTAGTTATACATTGTGCTTAGATAGTGTGCACACCATATGTGTATGATGAAATGTCTATGTGAAGTTATGATGCGAAATTGTATGAAATGGCTTGATATATATATATATATATATATATATATATATATATATATTCATATATATATATATATGAATGAAATATGATAATGATGCTGAGATTATGTTAAATTACTAGTTTGAAATATGAGGTTAAGTCGAAAGTTCATATGATAAACTGTTGGCTTCTGAAAGTCAACTGCGCATAAGAAGCATGGTTGGACTTGTTGTCACAATTGTAAGATTATAGAAACTTATATGGTACGTGTTATATCAATGTGTGTTATATGTGACGACGTGATGAATTATATGAGTTGAAGAGATATGATTGTGGGAATATGTCGTATGTTTGTTAGAATTGACTAGTGAAAGTCAAACGCGGAATATGAATTTGATATGATCATTAATATATACAATCATGTATACTAACAAGTATGTGAATGCAATGACATGAAATTATAGGGATCATGTCAAGATGGATGGAAGCATGGAAGGCTAAAGGGTCAAAAGGAAGCAAGGAAACGGATACGAATACAAACGTTTAAGGTAAGTGATTTCTGGAATCACTTCCTCTTTAATAAATGAGGTTTGGTGTGTTGAATATAGGGAAACATTTATGTCAAAACTACACAGTAGAAACGAACGGGTCAAAATGTAGAAAGAAGTATGGCGTGATATAGTAGTTGGTTTGATCACGAGATTAAGATTTAGAAGGATATGGAGCTTGATTATGATTAAATGAAAGTACATGGAAGTTCAATTTGTACAAGGTTTGAATTCTTTGTTGATGCTTGCCGTAGCATACGGCTGGCGTACCGACAGGGTGAAATAAACGTATGGAGTGTGACAATTCGTCTGGGTTATGCCTGATAACCTAGATGACTAATATGCTAAAAGTGGTCAATTAAAACTAACTAATTTTAACCTTAAATTATACACCTAAATTTTAAATTTATAAAACTAAGACTCTTTAATCTAAACCACATAACCGGCAAGTGTATCGGTCAATGCAGCATTGCCTAAGTAAGTCCGAGCATCGAACCCACGAGACTCTCTAATTACGTTTACGACTCTATCTAGACTTAGACTGACACGGACTCTAACTGTTTTTATGTTTGAGGGGGGTTTTCTAAAAATCCTAAAAATGCAATTTAACTAAACTAATCAACTAGATTAACTAGACACGACTTTGCACGAAGGTTTAACTCAGTGATGATGAAGGCTACCTAGGGTAGACTCATGTTCAACTAGGAATGGATTTCTATTTGAAATTAACGTGGTATGGAACTGGGATCTTTTAATGCTAAACCCAAAGAAATCCCTACTAAGACCTCCCGACCCTTCTCAGGAAGAAACTTGTGAGACTCTACAAGGCTGTTACAACAACCGGTTGTTAGATTTCCTTACAGTCCTCTTACTTCTTGAAAAGTGCCCTAATATGACAATCTACCTTACAGCGCGAAAGTCTAGGGCAACTATGGATTTTAACTTGGTTTAATAGACACGAGTATGATTAGGGAACTAAGACCGATTTCTTACAAAACCTAATCCTAGCTATATACCAAACCGAGATCTATTAATAACCTCGAGCCTTACAGCGACAAGAATAGTAGAATATCAAGTTTCAATAATCTCTGAATTACCGTTTCTAAGGTTATCGGCCGATTCACCCAAAAATTACCCAAACCCGTGAAGATTAGGTAATTAACATGAACCTTTCTATGAAAGACATTCATCAAGATTCATGTGAAACGAGCAATTAATAGAAAATCAACACAAGATACGCATATACACCAAATCAAAGGTTCCAAAGTTCTTTACTTTCCAAGAAAACCCATAAACCAACGTTAATAACAAATAAAAATCCAATCTTTGTTAAACAATCATCTTAACCTAGGAAGTTTAAGAAGTCTAGCCAAGAAACAAAATCTTAAAAACAAGCAAACAAGGTTTAGAATAAGAATTCATCGAAACGAACAAAGAAAAATAGAAAACTAAAGAAATCGAGTAGAAAAACCCGTTTATTCCTTGCTTTCCAAACTTCCCGCTCGATCCCGTAGATTCCGTAGCCTTGACTTCCTTGCAAAAGACTTGCTCTCCAGTTCGCTCCTTAGCTTCTGATCGTGCGTCCCTGATGTTCTTCCCTTTTGTCGCAGCCCAAGATGATATATGGGCATGTTTGGGTAAGCTTATTGAAACAACTTATTGACTTATTGGCTTCTTGAAAAAGTCAGGATTTTCTGACTTATTGACTTTTCCCCTCATATACACCCTCTTTGCCAAACAAACATTTAGAGCTTATAACTTTTCAAAAAGCTAATAAGTCAATAAGTTGTTTCAAAAAGCTTACCCAAACATGCCCTATATCTTTTTTTAAAAACAATGGGATCCTCCAATATGTATATGCGGCTTCTGTTTTTCTTTTTTCGATGTATGGTAACCGCCCAAAAATTGCGGTCCCAAAACCTTTGTCCTTTCTTAGGTTTTATATATATATTTGTTTGGAATAATTATGGTCGAATAGGCTGCTTCCCCCAATAGGGTTTGATTAATAACATGTATGAATTCCCAAAAGCCCAAAATCCACTAATTCCATTAAATTCGTTGGGCTGGTGACAATTCTTCTTTAAAATTCATCACAACATTATTAAATAACTAATTTAAAGCCCACAATCATGGTTTTTTCCATTGAATTCGCTGGACTTAAAATGGACTCAAATAGATTGGCAGCAACTTTGATGATAATAATAATATATGAATATGCATGCTTCTTTTGTCTTGTCTGATGATCAGTCACTCAACCAACCCCTTTCAAGCAATATCTTAGGTAGGCTTAGGGCTCTTAGGCAGCCTAGAGTTTCTTCCATTCAGGAAAAAGTTAGCTTAAGCTTAAGACCAGTCAAGTCAGGTAAAGGGTAGGGCAAATGTAGTCGATGCAAGTTTACGCGAGATGGATTTCAAAATTATAATATATGGCTTTTTCCCCTTTTAATGTATAGAGATAAGTGGGCTTGGTCCAATCACAGAAAATAACTACAAATTTTAATTGAGTCACTGGCGTTCCACTCTGTCTAACTGGCTGTTTACTTCCATATCACTCCTTTTTTGCTTCATTTGCACAAGGACCTGTCCCAACACAAAATAATGTAATATAATGCTAAAAACTAAATAAAACAAATAAAATCTATACAAAGATTATACAATTTACACGGGACAAATATGTATATTTTACCACTTATCAAATATCCCCACACTTAACCTTTTTTCGTCCCCGAAAAAGACTTATGCAAACAGAATCAGATAAATATTCAGGTTCAAAAAGCTAGATTACTTTATTAAAATTAAAACATGTGTTAACCACGATTTACAAGTATATTGATCCTCTTAAACCCAAACCCGGTTCCAAGCCCTTATCATGCAATTTAGTTTCAAGTTAAGTCAATCTACCTAGGGTCTCACGCTAAGAATCGCAGGTCCACCTAATCCCCCTCAAGCTTATAGGACAAAAGGAACAACCACTGGGTTATTTCCTAACCGTTTTACACCAAGATCAAGAGAATTTAAAATCAAATATTTTCTCATTTTTTTTCTTTTTCATTTTTTTCTTTCTTTTGAGCTTAGCCGTTGCTTTACCTAACCCAGAGGCATTCCCAATCAGAGTCACCATCCCCGAGAGAGATTACAATAGGCGTCGGTAATTTTTTTGCAATTTTGATTTCACACATCCTAGAGGCATTCCGGGTCGAAGTCACTATCCCCAACCAAAATTACATAGGCCGGCGCTACTTTTCTTAGTTTCTAGCTCATTTATTATTTTTTTTTCTTTTCTTTTACATGATCAAAAATTCTAACGATTTTAGCTTATAACAACATCCCTTATGCTATTATTGGCGGTTTCAACTTCCCCACTTTCCCTAGATGAGAACCCACTAGTAGACCGACAATTTAAGTTGTATTAAGATCAAAGGAACGTAGAACCGAATCGGGTCTACCCGCACATCCCAAATTAGATACAAGCTTATTTTTTTTTATTCTCATATTATTATTATTTGCAACCCGAACAAACCTGATTTTTATATCATTTTCTGATTTTATTTTGTAAACATCTAAAACAAGGGACATTTTCTATTTTTCATTTTTTTTTATTTTCTAACTTTTAAATTTTTTTTCTTGTATTTTTCAGATTTTATGACTCAAGACTCTACTAACTAAGACACTAAACGATAGTTTCTCATCCCCACACTTAAACTCTACATTGCCCTCAATGTAGGATGGAAACCGACTCAAAAACTAAAAATAAATAAGAAATAAAAAACTAAGGGCAAAATGGAAAGGACTTAGCTGGTTTATTATCGCGTAAGCTCCAAAACTCTTTTCCAATGCAGCTCGATCGTATAGCATTTTGGTCGCGATCGGCTCTGACACTGACTGGTACACTCGGAAAATGCTTGATATTCGAAAAGCAGCTCTAAAATCACCCGAATGGAGATTGGTATGGGTGGTACGATTCAAACCTGCATAGACAAAAACAAGCAAAAACCAAAGCAGTATGACTCTAGACAACTAAATTAGACTCATGGTACAAAATAAACGACTCAATATACAAACTCTACAAACTACCGAAAATCGACCGAATAAATAAATTTAACAAACTCTACAAAACCTCCCCACACTTGAACTTAATCAGGAGGTTTTTCTTTAATCTAGACCTTATCTAACCCGTTTAATTCCACCCAGTCCTCAAAAATAGTTAAAAATTTAATAGTGGAATAATAAAATATTTTAAAATTTTGAAACGGGTCAGACCACCAAAACTTAAGCCTACCTAGCATTAACCGGATGCGCGGCATGTAGCGAGAAGACTGGTCGAGCTTGAACTTCAAAGTTCTCACTTGCTTCTTTGTAGACCATCTTCTAACCCGCAACAAGTTCCGGTTCCTAGGTGCTTTTTTCCTTGCCTTCTCCCGTGGTTTTGAACTGTGGTGTTCTTCCTCTTCCACCACCACTTCTTCTTGTTTGATGTCCGTCATTGGATTTCCTGCAAGTAAAGCTTCTAAGTAAGCAAGGTCTCCCTCCGGATCAAACTCCTTTACCTCTTCATCTACCGGTAACCCATCTAGTTCTTCCTTAAATTCATTTTCCCAAGACATCTGATCTTCACTAGATGGCTACTCAACTTCTTCATCATCTTCTCCTTTTCTTTCTATCTCCACTTTTTCTTCTTTCCTCTCCACATTTCCCCATATCGTTTCCCCATCAGTAAGCTCGGGGATCACTATCGCCTTGTAATTCATGCTTCGAACTGTAATCCACTCATCATCATAGCCCCACTGTATTTGTTGCTTCCGCTCTCGGTTTGCCCATCCCAGTGTGGTCCAACACATTCTTCACACCTTGGATCCCTTTGCCAATTGAGGACATACTCTTTCATTGGGCCTATTAGCCCGATTAGTTGCTCAAGTATGTCGACCAATTTCGAAACCCTTGGATCCCCATACTCCTGAAGTTCTTTCACCTTCTGCATGAAACTCAGAATTATTTTCATGAACCTAAAAAAATGGGAAAGCCACTAAACAGTATTTGTGGAATACCCCTGCGAAGAATATTGCTGCGGCTGCACAAAGCAGTTAGTATAATAATCTACAGAGGACCCCTCAAATTGTGGGCATTTAACTGTAAGATGGGGCCCTCCACAAATTTCACACATATTTAAAACTCAAAAGAAATAGAAGACATGGAAAATTAGACTCCTACGACTCAATATACAGAACACAAATAGACTCGCAAGACTCACCACGAAAACATTAAACAAAAGACAAGTAGCACAAATTATGTCAATTAAGTCTAATCAAAGCTAATAAACGCAATCGCCAAGAGTCCCCGGTAACGGCGCCAAAAACTTGATGTGCTAAAAGTGGTCAATTGAAACTAACTAATTTTAACCTTAAATTAGACACCTAAATTTTAAATTTATAAAACTAAGACTCTCTATTCTAAACCACACAACCGGCAAGTGTCCCGATCAATGCAGCATAGCCTAAGTAAGTCCGAGTATCGATGTAACACCCCGAAAATGGGTTTGGTGATCAAACCACATTAGCACTAAAAGACGGGTAAAGTACCGTTAAGTGGTAAATTCTACCCGGTAAATATTAGGATTTAAATAATTAATCCTAATGTTAAATAAGAAGTGAATAAAAGCTTTTAAGGAAATAAAATGAATAAAAGGCCCGGGCTAAAGGGACCTAAAATAAACTTGGTCATAAATAATCCCGAACCCGCTAAGTTAACTAGGAATATTAAACCTAGTTAATAAGTGGGAATATTATTGAAAATAATTAGGTTGTGACCTGATTAATAACTAACCAAACACGAGGGACCAAAGCCGGGTAACTTGAAAATGGAATTATAACTTAAAAATATAACACAACACACACACTAGATGTGTGTGTGCGTGCGTGAAGTAGTCCAGGAGAAGGAGCAAGAGCTCCAAACCCTAGCTCAAACAATCTCAACAAATTGAAGCTCAAATCAAGACCCAAATCGATGCATGAACACATATAAATGATCACCTAGTCGTGGGGATCACAAGGTATGTCGAATTTTATGATTTGGTGATACTTTGAGATTATGATGAACAATCATAATCGAAATTCTAGAATGAATATTGAATCTATGAGTGTTATTGTGATGAAATCTTCGTTTAGAAACAAACCCTAGTTGAAAACTTGATGAATTGAGGCCCAAACTAGGGATTTGATAATTACCCTATCATGTGTTAAATGGGTTTTGTAGAAATATGGTGAACACTCGAATTAAGATGCTAAATGGATGAACCTTGATGTTGTGATGCTAGTTCTAGGTGTAGTTCATGTACACTAGACATAGAGGCATGATTTTGATACTAAAACTTGGTTAAAATGATGAACATGATTAGAGAAAATATGCTTGTAAATCTCGCCTACAAGGTGTTTGTTAAAATGCCCGAATGAATATTGAAAAGAGGATTTTATGAAAGAAATGCGTAATTGGCTAGTTTGACTAATTACGTGAAATATGGGTTAAAACGGATTCTAATCATAACGATGATTTAACTTAATTATGCCTATTGGATAATTAAGGGTAGTTGACTCCTAAAAGTCAAATTAACCAATGATGATATCGAATAGTAGTTTTGGCATGAAATCCGTAAAATGAAATAGTCATAAGTAAAGATGACTAATCTAATCATCTTACGGATTATAATAATAGTTTGACACTCTCTACAAGCTAGGTGGAGGCTTGGGAAAGAAGCGGTCAAACGAATCAAGCACGAGAAGAAAAAGCGTATTCGGGTGCGAGGTAAGTATGGCTTACACTAGTCTTGTATTTTAGGATATCCTCTTATCGTATTAGTTACGAATAAGATAAATACATAATTGCGGTATGATGTTCCGGCGTGTAGACGCACGGAACAAGTTAGACAAGCATGACAAGAAACCATGTTGATGGTTTAGAAAAGACTTAAAATCAGTAATTCGATTATTTTATGACAAATGGAAAATGAAACGTTGGAATGGTTGCCTTATAGGGTAAACCAAAACAAACAATAAGGGTAAAACGGTAAATTGGTCACGCGTTGACCATAACTATTGATTTTGAAAGGCACCGTATGACGTAAGCTATGATAGGCTAAAAAGCGTTAGGGAACGATCAATAGGTGAAATGACCGCACGGTGTAAACCGGAGCGAGTCGTATAGATGAGTTGGTAATAAATGCCATCTCGTCAACCTAACCGGTCACTTAGACCAAACGGGTCAAAAGGTGAAGATATCACCTCTTGACAATAACGACTAATGATTATTGTCGAGTTATATTATTTCAGGAGTAAATGTGAAATGGGTATTAGCAACGCCATGGATTAGCGGTTATAAAAGCAAGGTATTAAAAACGGGTTGATATATTGATCCGCGCCAGGTATGTGAAAAAGGGTAACACTCATTTAGAATATGTGGTTCAACAAGTGCTAATAGAAGTCAAAATAAACATTTGGTTACTTGATAAGTAAACCGAATGTTTAATATAGTGAACATTGCGTTGGGAAGCTTAATGACTTTTCAAACAAAATCATAAGTTAAAAGAGGGATTGCGGGTCGATTATACTTCCAAAAGTCCTTCATCGTAAATGATTGGCTAAACGGACTAAAACGCCCTTATAAGCTAAATTGGACAAACTACCTTTAAAGGTAGTTTTGAAACGAGTTTTACGATCAAGTAAGTAATTGAAATAAGTATTAAGACGCAAAAGATGTAAACCTTTGGTCAAATGACTCTATACGAGTCTTTGTCGTAAATTTAGTAATCCGACGAGAAAAACTCGGATTATATAGATTTCCCCCTTAAGTCCACCACAAATAAGTTTGTGGTGGAAGATCACTTGATAAGAAATGTTGTATGTTAATGCTAGAAACGAATGAGAGCGTTTCATGATCAAAATATGCATAAATACCCTTAACGGGTCAAAATATGCATATGAGCGTAAACGGGTTTAAGATACGTAAGGAACCCGTGACTTGAACCTAATATGATAGGAATTATTGAAATTATGATTACCGTGAGAATAAGGATCAAACAAACATGTTTCGTTTGATAAAAACATGAATGGGTCAAAATTACGGCAAATTGGAAAAGTTAGATGCAGAGTCCACCGTAAATTACGGTGACACCGTAATTTACGGTGGAGCTGATATGGTTACGGTGGTAACCTACTGTTGTACGGTAGAGGGATATGAATACAGGAGCCACCGTAAATTACGGTGACACCGTAATTTACGGTGGAGATGATTTTCAAGTTCTTGTCTTTCTTTTGATAGTCAATTGTTTTCCGGATTCGTTTGGACATGATTTTAAACCCCGTAAGATTAAAGCATTTCATGTTTATGAAATGTAGGTACACTATGGGATGCCGGAAGACGATCAAGCTCAACGAAGAACCGAACACGATAAAGATACACGCTTCCGCACTTAGTAACGTTGTAAATTTTAAAACAACGATTTCGATCACGTTTTGTAGAATAACTTATGAATTGTAAAAGTTTTATTTAGTAAACCTGTATTTTTATAGAATGTGTAGTCTTAACTACACATCTAATTGTTGGTAATTACATATAAAATCGTTAAATAGTAAGCAGGGTGTTACAAGTTGGTATCAGAGCTCATGGTTAAAGAGTAAGGTGTGTTCGGTTCGAGGCTTGATCGCAAATCCGGTAAGTACATGTATGTTAATAGCTTAGCATGCTAAAGTGTTGTAAACAACACATAGGGCTATCGTGTGATACACGTTACCCCAATTAAAATGATTAATATGGTTGACGAAAATACGCGCGTTGACGCGTATAGTAGAAAGAGCCTTGTATTATAATACGGGCGATTATTGAGGTTGACAGTACTAACTCTTGTGAATGTTGTAATTGAAGGACACTCGCGTCTGAAGATGACGAGAGTTGAACGAATTATAAATATGATGATGGAACGGTCCGAGGTATGATAGGAAGAGTATACTCATCAAGGACCAAAATCGCGTAACGGCCGCAAACAAGACTAACGACAAGAGAAGCCCGTTAGGGCAAGCATTACCAGGTGCACACTTTTAAATTTAATTGTACGAGTCGTTATATGCAATAAACACGTAAGTAATAACGGTTGCATACACATATGATAGAACTTGGAAAACCTGATTTCCAAGAAAAATTTAATAGGAAATGTGTTATTCACAATGATGAATAACAGATGAATAACAAGACTTGTTTATATAGAAACTTGGACAAGAGTGATCATCCAAGTAAATATTCTCAATATAAATCCTATTGAGAAAAGTAATGATCACATCAATGAATGTGAATAAACGTTTATAAAAAGAGACATTGTACATGTTCAAGGAATAAACGACTAAAACTAATAATTGTTAACTAACAATTAAATAAAGTTTTACCAAATGAAACCATAAACATGGAGATAATTTGAGGCGTTACTTACATAGGGCGTGATGTGAAAACTATAAAAAGGTCGTGTACGTCATGTGTTAAATCGCTTACTCTGGCCAAGTAAGTAGTGGCATATGATACCACGAGTTACTTATAGCAGACACATTTACATCCGATGTAGTAAGGGCGGAGTAAATGGGACTAATTAAAAAGTACCCAAATGAATCAGATAAGTAAAATATTTGATAATAATGTAAACGCACAACCGAGTGACTGAAGCGTATTACATCAGGATAATGAGCCCGAGCGAAGGGACAAAGAAGCAAGTAAAATGATTTAGGCAAGTATTAGGAGGGAGTGTACTTACACTCGAACCCATAAAACGCAAGTAAGTAAAAAGATTTAGACAAGTATTGGGAGGGAGTGTACTTACACTCGAACCCATAAAACGCAAGCAAGTAAAATGATTTAGACAAGTATTGGGAGGGAGTGTACTTACACTCGAACCCATAAAACGCAAGCAAGTAAAATGATTTAGACAAGCCATGGGAGGGAGTGTGCTTACACTCGAACCCAGAAAACGCAAACATGGAAATTGGTTTAGACAAGCAATGGGAGGGAGTGTACTTACACTCGAACCCGGAAAATGCTAATATGTCTCTAGACGGGTCGTTTTTGTAAAACGTCAAACTTGAGAACAAAGTCGGAATATAAAAAAATGAAGCGAAGTCTTGATGCATACCGGGAGGGTTGCAATAATAACGACATCGGTGAAACACCCGGTTGAAGGGTAAGAATTAAACACATGCGTAATTCAAGAGACGTGAACGCAGGTTGAAAAATCAAAGTAACTTGGATTATGAGTTGGGACTATAAAATCTCGTATATAGAAATTGTGAGTAAAATATGTTCAACTATTCGAAGTCGAATGGGTTGAATAAAGAATAAAGTTGATTGTTCATTAAGTGATGGATTTCACATTAGTAGGTCAAACATGTTGAATACAATATAACGCCATATGTGTGTATAAAAGTATACACATATGAAAAAAAACTCAAATAAAAGATGATCTACGAGATCACCTTAACCTACGGGATATTAATTAGAGCAAAAGGGTCTACGGGGCCAAAATGACCCACGGGTCATGAATTGAAGCAAAAGAATCATAAGGGCCTCGCCTCAAAGATGTGAAAGCCTAGGGAAATAGCCTACGAGGTTAAGTGAAGGGACCTACGGGTCAATAGTATAAAGTAAGGGAACTTGTTACGATCCCTCGTACAAAACTAAGATTTTAAAAGAATAAACTATGGACTGTCAATATCATGGTATGGATAATTGACAAGGTTAAAGAAAGGATCCTAAAAACTAAAACTTCGATTTTAGTAAGAAACAACGTTATTACCAATATAAATTCTGATAGGAATTTAAATAGTAAGCATGAAAGATACCAGTCTTGACACTCATAGACGCAAGACGATATATTCAAAAAGTGATATTTTCGAAAATGAAATTTTGATATAAATTAAACATGATGTAACACAATCACGGTCAAGAAATGTAATGTGAAGTAGAATCACATTATAACTAAGCAAGCGGTAAAAAGTAACTGGACTAATAAGTCTAGTTAGCGAGACCGGTTAAGGTCATTTAAGTAATTTGGTTGCTTGTAAGCGGTAGATTCGGTATAATTGAACCGAATAAATGAATTTTGAAAACAGAAGAAATTGTCGCTAAAAGTGAAAGATTTCACTAAAGACCTTTAAACGGGTCAATGTAACGGATTCATAAAGAATTCAACGATATATGAAAGAGATGAATATCACTAAGTTGATTAAACTAGTGGAAATTACGAGATTACGTTATTCAAGTTGCATTATGTCATGTAAGATACGTAGACAATTAGTGACCAAAAAGATGTTACCATGCTTATCTGGAAATGCTAATAATTGGTTAAAAGTATAAGTAATGTTTAAATGATATCTCGGATCAAGTACATTGAGTTTAAACTCAATGAATTATGTAAGAAAAGGTTTCGAGGACGAAACCTCTTTAAGGGGGGTAGACTTGTAACACCCCGAAAATGGGTTTGGTGATCAAACCACATTAGCACTAAAAGACGGGTAAAGTACCGTTAAGTGGTAAATTCTACCCGGTAAAAATTAGGATTTAAATAATTAATCCTAATGTTAAATAAGAAGTGAATAAAATCTTTTAAGGAAATAAAATGAATAAAAGGCCCGGGCTAAAGGGACCTAAAATAAACTTAGTCATAAATAATCCCGAACCCGCTAAGTTAACTAGGAATATTAAACCTAGTTAATAAGTGGGAATATTATTGAAAATAATTAGGTTGTGACCTAATTAATAACTAACCAAACACGAAGGACCAAAGCCGGGTAACTTGAAAATGGAATTATAACTTAAAAATATAACACAACACACACACTAGATGTGTGTGTGCGTGCGTGAAGTAGTCCAGGAGAAGGAGCAAGAGCTCCAAACCCTAGCTCAAACAATCTCAACAAATTGAAGCTCAAATCAAGACCCAAATCGATGCATGAACACATATAAATGATCACCTAGTCGTGGGGATCACAAGGTATGTCGAATTTTATGATTTGGTGATACTTTGAGATTATGATGAACAATCATAATCGAAATTCTAGAATGAATATTGAATCTATGAGTGTTATTGTGATGAAATCTTCGTTTAGAAACAAACCCTAGTTGAAAACTTGATGAATTGAGGCCCAAACTAGGGATTTGATAATTACCCTATCATGTGTTAAATGGGTTTTGTAGAAATATGGTGAACACTCGAATTAAGATGCTAAATGGATGAACCTTGATGTTGTGATGCTAGTTCTAGGTGTAGTTCATGTACACTAGACATAGAGGCATGATTTTGATACTAAAACTTGGTTAAAATGATGAACATGATTAGAGAAAATATGCTTGTAAATCCCACCTACAAGGTGTTTGTTAAAATGCCCGAATGAATATTGAAAAGAGGATTTTATGAAAGAAATGCGTAATTGGCTAGTTTGACTAATTACGTGAAATATGGGTTAAAACGGATTCTAATCATAATGATGATTTAACTTAATTATGCCTATTGGATAATTAAGGGTAGTTGACTCCTAAAAGTCAAATTAACCAATGATGATATCGAATAGTAGTTTTGGCATGAAATCCGTAAAATGAAATAGTCATAAGTAAAGATGACTAATCTAATCATCTTACGGATTATAATAATAGTTTGACACTCTCTACAAGCTAGGTGGAGGCTTGGGAAAGAAGCGGTCAAACGAATCAAGCACGAGAAGAAAAAGCGTATTCGGGTGCGAGGTAAGTATGGCTTACACTAGTCTTGTATTTTAGGATATCCTCTTATCGTATTAGTTACGAATAAGATAAATACATAATTGCGGTATGATGTTCCGGCGTGTAGACGCACGGAACAAGTTAGACAAGCATGACAAGAAACCATGTTGATGGTTTAGAAAAGACTTAAAATCAGTAATTCGATTATTTTATGACAAATGGAAAATGAAACGTTGGAATGGTTGCCTTATAGGGTAAACCAAAACAAACAATAAGGGTAAAACGGTAAATTGGTCACGCGTTGACCATATCTATTGATTTTGAAAGGCACCGTATGACGTAAGCTATGATAGGCTAAAAAGCGTTAGGGAACGATCAATAGGTGAAATGACCGCACGGTGTAAACCGGAGCGAGTCGTATAGATGAGTTGGTAATAAATGCCATCTCGTCAACCTAACCGGTCACTTAGACCAAACGGGTCAAAAGGTGAAGATATCACCTCTTGACAATAACAACTAATGATTATTGTCGAGTTATATTATTTCAGGAGTAAATGTGAAATGGGTATTAGCAACGCCATGGATTAGCGGTTATAAAAGCAAGGTATTAAAAACGGGTTGATATATTGATCCGCGCCAGGTATGTGAAAAAGGGTAACACTCATTTAGAATATGTGGTTCAACGAGTGCTAATAGAAGTCAAAATAAACATTTGGTTACTTGATAAGTAAACCGAATGTTTAATATAGTGAACATTGCGTTGGGAAGCTTAATGACTTTTCAAACAAAATCATAAGTTAAAAGAGGGATTGCGGGTCGATTATACTTCCAAAAGTCCTTCATCGTAAATGATTGGCTAAACGGACTAAAACGCCCTTATAAGCTAAATTGGACAAACTACCTTTAAAGGTAGTTTTGAAACGAGTTTTACGATCAAGTAAGTAATTGAAATAAGTATTAAGACGCAAAAGATGTAAACCTTTGGTCAAATGACTCTATACGAGTCTTTGTCGTAAATTTAGTAATCCCACGAGAAAAACTCGGATTATATAGATTTCCCCCTTAAGTCCACCAAAAATAAGTTTGTGGTGGAAGATCACTTGATAAGAAATGTTTTATGTTAATGCTAGAAACGAATGAGAGCGTTTCATGATCAAAATATGCATAAATACCCTTAACGGGTCAAAATATGCATATGAGCGTAAACGGGTTTAAGATACGTAAGGAACCCGTGACTTGAACCTAATATGATAGGAATTATTGAAATTATGATTACCGTGAGAATAAGGATCAAACAAACATGTTTCGTTTGATAAAAACATGAATGGGTCAAAATTACGGCAAATTGGAAAAGTTAGATGCAGAGTCCACCGTAAATTACGGTGACACCGTAATTTACGGTGGAGCTGATATGGTTACGGTGGTAACCTACTGTTGTACGGTAGAGGGATATGAATACAGGAGCCACCGTAAATTACGGTGACACCGTAATTTACGGTGGAGATGATTTTCAAGTTCTTGTCTTTCTTTTGATAGTCAATTGTTTTCCGGATTCGTTTGGACATGATTTTAAACCCCGTAAGATTAAAGCATTTCATGTTTATGAAATGTAGGTACACTATGGGATGCCGGAAGACGATCAAGCTCAACGAAGAACCGAACACGATAAAGATACACGCTTCCGCACTTAGTAACGTTGTAAATTTTAAAACAACGGTTTCGATCACGTTTTGTAGAATAACTTATGAATTGTAAAAGTTTTATTTAGTAAACCCGTATTTTTATAGCATGTGTAGTCTTAACTACACATCTAATTGTTGGTAATTACATATAAAATCGTTAAATAGTAAGCAGGGTGTTACAAGTTGGTATCAGAGCTCATGGTTAAAGAGTAAGGTGTGTTCGGTTCGAGGCTTGATCGCAAATCCGGTAAGTACATGTATGTTAATAGCTTAGCATGCTAAAGTGTTGTAAACAACACATAGGGCTATCGTGTGATACACGTTACCCCAATTAAAATGATTAATATGGTTGACGAAAATACGCGCGTTGACGCGTATAGTAGAAAGAGCCTTGTATTATAATACGGGCGATTATTGAAGTTGACATTACTAACTCTTGTGAATGTTTTAATTGAAGGACACTCGCGTCTGAAGATGACGGGAGTTGAACGAATTATGAATATGATGATGGAACGGTCCGAGGTATGATAGGAAGAGCATACTCATCAAGGACCAAAATCGCGTAACGGCCGCAAACAAGACTAACGACAAGAGAAGCCCGTTAGGGCAAGCATTACCAGGTGCACACTTTTAAATTTAATCGTATGAGTCGTTATATGCAACAAACACGTAAGTAATAACTGTTGCATACACATATGATAGAACTTAGAAAACCTGATTTCCAAGAGAAATTTAATAGGAAATGTGTTATTCACAATGATGAATAACAAATGAATAACAAGACTTGTTTATATAGAAACTTGGACAAGAGTGATCATCCAAGTAAATATTCTCAGTATAAATCCTATTGAGAAAAGTAATGATCACATCAATGAATGTGAATAAACGTTTATAAAAAGAGACATTGTACATGTTCAAGGAATAAACGACTAAAACTAATAATTGTTAACTAACAATTAAATAAAGTTTTACCAAATGAAACCATAAACATGGAGATAATTTGAGGCGTTACTTACATAGGGCGTGATGTGAAAACTATAAAAAGGTCGTGTACTTCATGTGTTAAATCGCTTACTCTGGCCAAGTAAGTAGTGGCATATGATACCACGAGTTTCTTATAGCAGACACATTTACATCCGATGTAGTAAGGGCAGAGTAAATGGGACTAATTAAAAAGTACCCAAATGAATCAGATAAGTAAAATATTTGATAATAATGTAAACGCACAACCGAGTGACTGAAGCGTATTACATCAGGATAATGAGCCCGAGCGAAGGGACAAAGAAGCAAGTAAAATGATTTAGGCAAGTATTGGGAGGGAGTGTACTTACACTCGAACCCATAAAACGCAAGCAAGTAAAATGATTTAGACAAGTATTGGGAGGGAGTGTACTTACACTCGAACCCATAAAACGCAAGCAAGTAAAATGATTTAGACAAGTATTGGGAGGGAGTGTACTTACACTCGAACCCATAAAACGCAAGCAAGTAAAATGATTTAGACAAGCCATGGGAGGGAGTGTGCTTACACTCGAACCCAGAAAACGCAAACATGGAAATTGGTTTAGACAAGCAATGGGAGGGAGTGTACTTACACTCGAACCCGGAAAATGCTAATATGTCTCTAGACGGGTCGTTTTTGTAAAACGTCAAACTTGAGAACAAAGTCGGAATATAAAAAATGAAGCGAAGTCTTGATGCATACCGGGAGGGTTGCAATAATAACGACATCGGTGAAACACCCGGTTGAAGGGTAAGAATTAAACACATGCGTAAATCAAGAGACGTGAACGCAGGTTGAAAAATCAAAGTAACTTGGATTATGAGTTGGGAATATAAAATCTCGTATATAGAAATTGTGAGTAAAATATGTTCAACTATTCGAAGTCGAATGGGTTGAATAAAGAATAAAGTTGATTGTTCATTAAGTGATGGATTTCACATTAGTAGGTCAAACATGTTGAATACAATATAACGCCATATGTGTGTATAAAAGTATACACATTTGAAAGAAAACTCAAATAAAAGATGATCTACGAGATCACCTTAACCTACGGGATATTAATTAGAGCAAAAGGGTCTACGGGGCCAAAATGACCCACGGGTCATGAATTGAAGCAAAAGAATCATAAGGGCCTCGCCTCAAAGAGGTGAAAGCCTAGGGAAATAGCCTACGAGGTTAAGTGAAGGGACCTACGGGTCAATAGTGTAAGGTAAGGGAACTTGTTACGATCCCTCGTACAAAACTAAGATTTTAAAAGAATAAACTATGGACTGTCAATATCATGGTATGGATAATTGACAAGGTTAAAGAAAGGATCCTAAAAACTAAAACTTCGATTTTAGTAAGAAACAACGTTATTACCAATATAAATTCTGATAGGAATTTAAATAGTAAGCATGAAAGATACCAGTCTTGACACTGATAGACGCAAGACGATATATTCAAAAAGTGATATTTTCGAAAATGAAATTTTGATATAAATTAAACATGATGTAACACAATCACGGTCAAGAAATGTAATGTGAAGTAGAATCACATTATAACTAAGCAAGCGGTAAAAAGTAACTGGACTAATAAGTCTAGTTAGCGAGACTGGTTAAGGTCATTTAAGTAATTTGGTTGCTTGTAAGCGGTAGATTCGGTATAATTGAACCGAATAAATGAATTTTGAAAACAGAAGAAATTGTCGCTAAAAGTGAAAGATTTCACTAAAGACCTTTAAACGGGTCAATGTAACGGATTCATAAAGAATTCAACGATATATGAAAGAGATGAATATCACTAAGTTGATTAAACTAGTGGAAATTACTAGATTACGTTATTCAAGTCGCATTATGTCATGTAAGATACGTAGACAATTAGTGACCAAAAAGATGTTACCATGCTTATCTGGTAATGCTAATAATTGGCTAAAAGTATAAGTAATGTTTAAATGATATCTCGGATCAAGTACATTGAGTTTAAACTCAATGAATTATGTAAGAAAAGGTTTCGAGGACGAAACCTCTTTAAGGGGGGTAGACTTGTAACACCCCGAAAATGGGTTTGGTGATCAAACCACATTAGCACTAAAAGACGGGTAAAGTACCGTTAAGTGGTAAATTCTACCCGGTAAATATTAGGATTTAAATAATTAATCCTAATGTTAAATAAGAAGTGAATAAAATCTTTTAAGGAAATAAAATGAATAAAAGGCCCGGGCTAAAGGGACCTAAAATAAACTTAGTCATAAATAATCCCGAACCCGCTAAGTTAACTAGGAATATTAAACCTAGTTAATAAGTGGGAATATTATTGAAAATAATTAGGTTGTGACCTAATTAATAACTAACCAAACACGAGGGACCAAAGCCGGGTAACTTGAAAATGGAATTATAACTTAAAAATATAACACAACACACACACTAGATGTGTGTGTGCGTGCGTGAAGTAGTCCAGGAGAAGGAGCAAGAGCTCCAAACCCTAGCTCAAACAATCTCAACAAATTGAAGCTCAAATCAAGACCCAAATCGATGCATGAACACATATAAATGATCACCTAGTCGTGGGGATCACAAGGTATGTCGAATTTTATGATTTGGTGATACTTTGAGATTATGATGAACAATCATAATCGAAATTCTAGAATGAATATTGAATCTATGAGTGTTATTGTGATGAAATCTTCGTTTAGAAACAAACCCTAGTTGAAAACTTGATGAATTGAGGCCCAAACTAGGGATTTGATAATTACCCTATCATGTGTTAAATGGGTTTTGTAGAAATATGGTGAACACTCGAATTAAGATGCTAAATGGATGAACCTTGATGTTGTGATGCTAGTTCTAGGTGTAGTTCATGTACACTAGACATAGAGGCATGATTTTGATACTAAAACTTGGTTAAAATTATGAACATGATTAGAGAAAATATGCTTGTAAATCTCGCCTACAAGGTGTTTGTTAAAATGCCCGAATGAATATTGAAAAGAGGATTTTATGAAAGAAATGCGTAATTGGCTAGTTTGACTAATTACGTGAAATATGGGTTAAAACGGATTCTAATCATAACGATGATTTAACTTAATTATGCCTATTGGATAATTAAGGGTAGTTGACTCCTAAAAGTCAAATTAACCAATGATGATATCGAATAGTAGTTTTGGCATGAAATCCGTAAAATGAAATAGTCATAAGTAAAGATGACTAATCTAATCATCTTACGGATTATAATAATAGTTTGACACTCTCTACAAGCTAGGTGGAGGCTTGGGAAAGAAGCGGTCAAACGAATCAAGCACGAGAAGAAAAAGCGTATTCGGGTGCGAGGTAAGTATGGCTTACACTAGTCTTGTATTTTAGGATATCCTCTTATCGTATTAGTTACGAATAAGATAAATACATAATTGAGGTATGATGTTCCGGCGTGTAGACGCACGGAACAAGTTAGACAAGCATGACAAGAAACCATGTTGATGGTTTAGAAAAGACTTAAAATCAGTAATTCGATTATTTTATGACAAATGGAAAATGAAACGTTGGAATGGTTGCCTTATAGGGTAAACCAAAACAAACAATAAGGGTAAAACGGTAAATTGGTCACGCATTGACCATAACTATTGATTTTGAAAGGCACCGTATGACGTAAGCTATGATAGGCTAAAAAGCGTTAGGGAACGATCAATAGGTGAAATGACCGCACGGTGTAAACCGGAGCGAGTCGTATAGATGAGTTGGTAATAAATGCCATCTCGTCAACCTAACCGGTCACTTAGACCAAACGGGTCAAAAGGTGAAGATATCACCTCTTGACAATAACGACTAATGATTATTGTCGAGTTATATTATTTCAGGAGTAAATGTGAAATGGGTATTAGCAACGCCATGGATTAGCGGTTATAAAAGCAAGGTATTAAAAACGGGTTGATATATTGATCCGCGCCAGGTATGTGAAAAAGGGTAACACTCATTTAGAATATGTGGTTCAACGAGTGTTAATAGAAGTCAAAATAAACATTTGGTTACTTGATAAGTAAACCGAATGTTTAATATAGTGAACATTGCGTTGGGAAGCTTAATGACTTTTCAAACAAAATCATAAGTTAAAAGAGGGATTGCGGGTCGATTATACTTCCAAAAGTCCTTCATCGTAAATGATTGGCTAAACGGACTAAAACCTAAATTGGACAAACTACCTTTAAAGGTAGTTTTGAAACAAGTTTTACGATCAAGTAAGTAATTGAAATAAGTATTAAGACGCAAAAGATGTAAACCTTTGGTCAAATGACTCTATACGAGTCTTTGTCGTAAATTTAGTAATCCGACGAGAAAAACTCGGATTATATAGATTTCCCCCTTAAGTCCACCACAAATAAGTTTGTGGTGGAAGATCACTTGATAAGAAATGTTGTATGTTAATGCTAGAAACGAATGAGAGCGTTTCATGATCAAAATATGCATAAATACCCTTAACGGGTCAAAATATGCATATGAGCGTAAACGGGTTTAAGATACGTAAGGAACCCGTGACTTGAACCTAATATGATAGGAATTATTGAAATTATGATTACCGTGAGAATAAGGATCAAACAAACATGTTTCGTTTGATAAAAACATGAATGGGTCAAAATTACGGCAAATTGGAAAAGTATGTTTCGTTTGATAAAAACATGAATGGGTCAAAATTACGGCAAATTGGAAAAGTTAGATGCAGAGTCCACCGTAAATTACGGTGACACCGTAATTTACGGTGGAGCTGATATGGTTACGGTGGTAACCTACTGTTGTACGGTAGAGGGATATGAATACAGGAGCCACCGTAAATTACGGTGACACCGTAATTTACGGTGGAGATGATTTTCAAGTTCTTGTCTTTCTTTTGATAGTCAATTGTTTCCCGGATTCGTTTGGACATGATTTTAAACCCCGTAAGATTAAAGCATTTCATGTTTATGAAATGTAGGTACACTATGGGATGCCGGAAGACGATCAAGCTCAACGAAGAACCGAACACGATAAAGATACACGCTTCCGCACTTAGTAACGTTGTAAATTTTAAAACAACGATTTCGATCACGTTTTGTAGAATAACTTATGAATTGTAAAAGTTTTATTTAGTAAACCTGTATTTTTATAGCATGTGTAGTCTTAACTACACATCTAATTGTTGGTAATTACATATAAAATCGTTAAATAGTAAGCAGGGTGTTACAATCGAACCTACGAGACTCTCTAATTACGTTTACGACTCTATCTAGACTTAGACTGACACGGACTCTAACTGTTTTTATGTTTGAGGGGGGTTTTCTAAAAATCCTAAAAATGCAATTAAACTAAACTAATTAACTAGATTAACTAGACATCACTTTGGACGAAGGTTTAACTCAGTGATGATAAAGGCTACCTAGGCTAGACTCATGTTCAACTAGGAATGGATTTCTATTCGAAATTAACGTGGTATGGAACCGGGATCTTTTAATGCTAACCCTAAGAAATCCCTACTAAGACCTCCCAACCCTTCTTAGGAAGAAACTTGTGAGACTCTACAAGCCTGTTACGACTACCGGTTATTAGATTTCCTTATAGTCCTCTAACTTCTTGAAAAGTGCCCTAATATGACAATCTACCTTACAGCGCGAAAGTCTAGGGCAACTATGGATTTTAACTTGGTTTAATAGACACGAGCATAATTAAGGAACTAAGACCGATTTCTTACAAAACGTAATCCTAGCTATATACCAGACAGAGAGCTATTAATAACCTCGAGCCTTACAGCGACAAGAATAGTAGAATATCAAGTTTCAATAATCTCTTAATTACCGTTTCTAAGGTTATCGACCGATTCACCCAAAAATTACCCAAACCCGTGAAGATTAGATAATTAACACGAACCTATTCTATGAAAGACATTCATCAAGATTCATGTGAAACGAGTAAATAATTGAAAATCAACACAAGATACGCATATACACCAAATCAAAGGTTCCAAAGTTCTTTACTTTCCAAGAAAACCCAGAGACCAACGTTAATAAGAAATAAAAATCCAATCTTTGTTAAACAATCATCTTAACCTAGGTAGTTTAAGAAGTCTAGCCAAGAAACATAATCTTAAAAACAAGCAAACAAGGTTTAGAACAAGAATTCATCGACAACAAACAAACAAAAATAGAAAAATAAAGAAATCGAGTAGAAAAACCCGTTTATTCCTTGCTCTCCAAACTTTCTGCTTGACCCCGTAGATTCCGTAGCCTTGACTTCCTTGCAAAAGACTTACTCTCCAATTCGCTCCTTAGCTTCTGATCGTGCGTCCCTGCTGTTCTTCCCTTTTGTCGCAGCCCCAAGATGATATATATCTTTTTTTAAAACAACATGGGATCCTCTAATATGTATAAGCGGCTTCTGTTTTTCTTTTTTCGATGTATGGTAGCCGCCCAAAAATTGCCGTCCCAAAACCTTTGTCCTTTCTTAGGTTTTATATAGCATTGGGGAGATAAAGTCGAGAGGTTTTGCTTTGTTTAAAAGTGGATATCCTTGTAATTATATCAGATGGACAGAGTGGTGTAAATACCCATTGTATATGTTGTAATTGTTTGCCCTTTGCCTGTTTGGGTCGGGGGTGTTGTTGTTTGTTTGGCCTTTTGCCCATTTGGGTCAGAGGCGGTTTAATGAAGTTTATTTTTAAGAAAAAAAAAATTTGTTTGGAATAATTATGGTCGAATAGGCTGCCTCCCCCCCAGTAGGGTTTGATTAATAACACGTATGAATTCCCAAAAGCCCAAAATCCACTAATTCCATTAAATTCGTTGGGTTGGTGACGATTCTTCTTTAGAATTCATCACAACATTATTAAATAACTAATTTAAAGCCCACAATCATGGTTTTTTCCATTGAATGTGCTGGACTTTAAATGGACTCAAATAGATTGTGTTGGTGCATACGTCTGTCGACTTCGTCTTCGTTCGAGTCTTAGATTAGTATTGAAAGATCAAGGCACGAAAAACGAGAAAACATGTGTGTTAAAGTCATTTCGCACGAAATGACACATGCTCATTTTGTACGAAATCACTTGCCTATATATAGTGTGCTTATGTCTTTCATTTGTAACTTTCGGATTTGAGTAGCGAAGCTCTGCCGTAGTGTCTCTAGCCTGTATATCTTTGTCAAATCAATACAAGAGACTAGTAAAGTGATTCCAAGTGCAATACAAGCTGAACGAAGATCAAATCATTGAATTCCGCCTTTGATTTGATCCGAGAACTCTTCTGATCGACTCATTACGTCGCAAAACGATCCTACAAGTGGTATCAGAGCTCAGGAGGAAGAGTTCTTACCGATTTAGCTTGTTTTCACTGGAAAATTCTGACTTCTACTCATTCTTTCACGCTTTTTACTGAATTTTTCAAAATTGAACGGGTTTTTACGATCCAAATTACATGATTTTTTGATATGTTGTGTGAAAACACCTGATCTACAACCCTACAAAGTTTCAGATCCTAATTCCAAGCCGTTTGAGAGAAATCTGAGTTTTTCGGTCCGAAATCGCGTGACGTCAGAACCATTTCGCACGAAATGCAACCTCGTCGTGTCATTTCGCACGAAATGAACTTCATTTCATTTGAATGTGCGTATTTCGCTAGAAAAGTCCTTCATTTCGCGCGAAATACACCCATTTCGTATGAAAAGTTCACTATTTCGTATGAAATTCACCTTTTCGTTTGAAAACCTATCATTCCGTACGAAATAAGATTTCATATCGTGTGAAAGGTCTATTTCGTTTGAAAGTGCTTATTTCGTTTGAAGACTTCATTTCGTGTGAAAAAGTTTGTTTCGCGTGAAAAGTGCATCAATTTGTGTGAAACAGTGTTCAGATTGTTTGAATACATGTGATTAAAGTGAGGCGACCCAATCATATAATATTAGAGATATCATCAACCCAATGCATGTGAATTAATTGTCAGATCCTATTCACGTTTTGTCGGCCATTTAATTTAGAATATCAGAAATTCACGAGGGACAAATCCGTGTGATCATATTAATTCAATTGTCAGTTAATGTTTGCGACCCAATAAAATTTAGTTAGTGTGCATGAGCTCATGAGATGTCATAATATCATGTGTGTCTCGGCCCATGTGCTTTAATCTTGAAGTCAAATTACAATAACTGTGTTAAAAGGGGTTGTCGGCCATTGAAGTAATGAGTTGATAAGCATAATAACGACCCAATTATACTTAATGAGATTCACACTTAATCACGGCCAAATCAAAATTGATTTGTGAACTGATTTTGTCGATTTAGTGGGTTTCTTGGCCCAATCACATTTGATATCAAACTTGTCGGCTCATTATAATCTCGGATCATATATTGCATGTGAAAAAGAGGAGCGGCCCAATAAAAATCAAAGTTCATTTGTTAAAAAGAAAAGCGAAAACCCTACCCGATCGGGTCACAATCTTATTCGAGGATTTTATTTGATTCAAAAGTTTAAAGTGCAACAAATCGAGCGGCAATCCAAACGAGTTGCCACCCAATCCTAATCAGTTCTATTTGTCTGTGTTTCAGGTGATTTGTCAAGCATCGGATATCCGCCTGAGCGAATCCTCACTCGATCCGTTGTCGCCTGATTTTTGTCACTCAATCGGATATTCATCTGATTCAGTGGTTTGATAAAGTGATTGAACTAATCTTAGATTGAGTGAATTTTCGTATCGTTTGAAAATCTGTCTTCGTGAATGTGACACCCCAGGAAAACCAGTAAACGATACAGCTTACCTAGCTTCCTCAGTGAGTGCGTACCAAATTTCGGGACGAAATTTCTTTCAAGTTGGGGATAATGTGACAACTCGAATTCCCAAGATTCTATTTCGCATCTATTGCACGTTCTTGTATTGTTTAGTTGATTGATTTCACAATTAATTGCTATGGAATTGTATGCGTTTAAATACAATGAAGTGTATTATGTGGTTATGCATGGTTATGTATTACTTGTGAACGATTTGGCAAATACTTAAATGTGGTGGTGAAACTGTAAATTGTATATCTTGTGCATGAGATATGTGATAGATAATTCCTTAGGGTGTTTTGTGTGAATAGTGAAACTTTAACAACTTAAAACCCTAATCTCCTCCCTAATCATTCACTAATCATTCTCAAGAATCAAAAACACGTACTTTCACCTCCTCTAATCCCCTCTACAACACCTCCTCATCATTCTTGGATTGACAAGTTCTTGGCATCAAGTTGATTATCAATCCATCTAGAATCAAATCAAGGTAAGTGTTTAATCATTGGTTGTGAGTAATTGTTGATTGTTTGATGATTAGCAATGTTTGATTCTTGTAATATTTGCAAACCCTAGCATTGATTTGATGGTTGTGTGCTTTGAATTGATTCTGATTATTGTAATGTGATGGTGTTTAGTTGTGTGATGATTTGTTTGTGATAAGATGCAAGAGCTGTAGAATGGTGATTGATAAATGGGTTGCAATGATCGCACTGAATGAAATTAGGGTTTTTAGCGTAGAAACGTAACTGCTCAAATGCACGTATGATGATGCCAACTTGTCTGACTTTTGATTGTAATCATGTAGTCTGAGTTTAAGTAATAGAATTCAGCCGAGTTATGTATGAGCATGATGGTCCGAATTTAAATGAACAATATAGGGTCTGAGTTTAAATTAACAACATGGTCCGAGTTTATTATGATGCCCCTGTCCGAGTTTATCACAAACTCCCTTGGTCCGAGTTTAATGGGACTTATGTCCGAGTTTCAGCTTCCCCATACCCTACCCGAGTTTGTAAGCCCCCACCTTTGTCCGAGTTTAAACATCTTGGTGGCTGCCCGAGTTTATGGTTAAATTAGGGTCCGACCTTAATGAGTTATGTTGTCCGAGTTTAAGCTTGGAACCCCTCTTGTCCGAGTTTCTTGTATATTCAAGGCCTGAGTTTATTTGTTAAGTGAATTCCGAGTATAATAAGTTAAGATGTCCGAGTTTAATGATCACAATAGGTCCGAGTATATTAAGTTAAGAATGACCAAGTTTAAATGACTTTCTAAATGGACCGAGTTTAAATGATTACCTATTGGATCGAGTTTAAAACATGACCATCCATGTCCGAATTTGTATGTTAATTATAGGTCCGAGGTTGTATGCTATGTCATGTGTTACCCGACTTTCAAACAGGGGAAGCCCCCCCACACTTATCTGATGTTGTGCTACGTCTGATGCTGTGTAATTACCTGATGATGTGTAACTGCCTGATATTGTATAATGATCAATTTGAAACAAGTAGCTGCATGATATATTATGCTGATTCTGTTAAGCTGTGTATGACACTTGATTCCCTGACTACGTTAAACGTGTAAAGTTTAATAAATGATGTTAATATGTAAGTATGTTAACGGTGACCCTTAGATTATTATATAAGTAAGAATGAACCGTGAAATCAGGGACGCTATGCATGAATTACGTGAATAGGATTGACTGCTTACATGATGTATGATTCTACGTGAATGATCGTATGATATTGAATGCAACTGTAATGTCATCATGTACACAATAAACACACACAACACAATCGCTTGGATATCAAAGATGTGTAAACCCTAATTTGATACAAACACTTACATCGTGTCATGTGCAATACATCCTAGGTCGTGTGATACGGACTTAGAGATTTATAAACCCTAGAAGCAATAACATACCGAGCAAACCAAGGTGAGTTCACACAGCCAAGGCATGGGGTTCCCAGGGTGGGAATGGGATTGATTACTTACTGGTACATGTTTATACTGGAACGTAGTGATGTGAATTGATGAACTATGGTACATACTCAGCTGATTGAACTACGACTAGACTAGTAACACTTATTGAACTGATCTTCGCACACCTGCCAAGGGTTGGCCGCGATATTATGACTGACTTCGCACACCTGCCTTTGGAAGGCCGCGAACTGTAATCTACTAATCTTCGCACACCTGCCTGGTAGGCCGCGATACAAATAAACCTAGTCTAGAATACTCGGGATGAACAGTCCCCTAATATCTTCGCATACCTGCCTGGGAGGCCGCGATGGAAACCAATACGATACATGACATAACGAACGAACATACTGCTACTCGCACTATACTATTATTGAACTGTTAACTGTGAACTCGCTCAACTTGTTGTTGACTCTCTGCTGCATGCCTTGCAGGATATTAGGTACATATGGAGCTTGCACAGGGAGGAGCAGGTCGTTGTGGAGATTGGATCGTGGGTGTTATGCTATATTTACAACACTTGAACTATTTACATACATTGGATACTCATTGTTACGCTTCCGCAACTTAAACTATGTTTTAATTGGAACATCAATCGTATTGAATGATTTGTTTACATTTATTATACTTGACATTAATTACATGTTCAATATGATTGGTGGCTTGATCCTGGTCAGTCACGCCTCCAAGCGGTGGTGCTCCGCGAGGTGGATTTTGGGGGTGTGACAGATTGGTATCAGAGCCATTGGTTATAGAGAACTTGGTTTTAATATGGGGAAAACGTTTTTATTAAAACCAGACTATAACCAGAACAGTGCTCTCAACGATCCACAACGACGCTTCGCTCCACGTGCAAGACTCGACACCCTAGGTAATAAGGTTTATGTTTATTACCTGCTTGCTAGAACTGCATAGAACTTTGCTCGTAGTATGCTTACATTACTTTGCTCACTACTTGTTATTGCTTGAGAACACCTACGTGCTTACACTCTTCTGTCATCGCACTATTCGCGAACTTTTCTCACTTATGTTGCCTTTGATGTGAAGATCAATGGCCGCACGAATTAACATGACTCAAGCCCAGCTAGAGGCTCTCATTGCTGCGGCAGTTGCAGCCGCTCAAGCAGGTCAACCCGCTCAGCAACAACCTGTGTGCACCTTCAAGAATTTCATGGATTGTCGTCCTAACACGTTCAGTGGCACGGAGGGAGCAGTTGGACTCCTCCATTGGTTCGAAAAGCTAGAGTCGGTATTCGAGATGTGCGAGTGCCCTGAGGCTCGCAAGGTTAAGTATGCAACTGGCACTTTGGAAGGAATCGCGTTGACTTGGTGGAACGCTCAAGTACAGATCTTAGGGTTGGCAGCTGCTAACGCCACACCCTGGAACGATTTCAAGGAACTTATCAAGAGAGAGTATTGTACGCGTGAAGATATTCACAAGTTGGAGGACGAGCTGTACAATTTGAAAATGGTTGGATCTGAGATCGAAGCGTATACTAAACGGTCAAACGAGCTGGCCGTGCTGTGTCCAACTATGGTAGACCCTCCGTACAAGCGCATTGAGATGTATCTCAAGGGATTGGCGCCAGAGATCCAGAGCCATGTGACATCGGCCAATCTTGACAACATTCAGGCTATTCAGCGCCTCGCTCACCGTATTACAGATCAGGCAGTGGATCAGAACAAACTGCCAAAACGTGTCAAGGCTACCACTACTGCTGTCACCACTTCTGCTACTCCCAGTGACAACAAGAGGAAATGGGAGGGGGATTCCAGCAAGGGATCGGTTACTGTTCAGTCTCAGCAGCGCAAGACAAATGACTACCAGAATTCGAGTCAGCAATCATCTGGTAGTCAGGAGCAGAGTGGATATCGGGGAATTCACCCACTGTGTAATAAGTGCAACAAACACCACAGTGGAAGATGTCGCAGGGAACAATGTCAAAGATGCCTCAAGATGGGTCATGAGGCTAAGGATTGTAGAAGCTCTCGGCCAGCAAATCAGAACCAGCAACTCCCACCGCCAGCTCCACAGAACCAGCAGCAGCAGCCACAGCGTGGAAATCGGGGATGTTTCCAGTGTGGGGAAGAAGGTCATTACAAACGCGATTGTCCTTAGTTGAACCAGAATCGGAACCACAACAATAACCAGGGCAACGGGAACAACAACAACAACGGGGGAAACAACAACAACAATGGCAACGAGGCAAGAGGTCGAGTTTTCGTGTTAGGAGGAGGAGACGCAATGAACGCTAATTGAACTTATAACTTATCTTGGGTTTTCATTATTATGTTTACGCTACTCAAACAAAGTTTGGTTTGAACATTAATCGTGTTGGGTTTTATGAATTATTTTACCTATCATATTCTATGTTTGATATTATTGAGCGCACCTGCCGTATTTATGGACCTTATGAACAGGGTGTGCAAACCTTATCTTGACAAGTTCGTCATTGTCTTCATCGACGACATGTTGATCTACTCCAAGAGTCAGGAGGAGCACGAGCAGCGCTTACGTCTTGTCTTGGAAACTGTACGCAAAGTTTTCGAAATGCGACTTCTGGCTTCGCAGTGCCCCTATTCTCTCATTGCCAGAGGGCACGGACGATTTTGTAGTATACTGTGATGCATCCATCCAGGGTCTTGGATGTGTGTTAATGCAGCGCGACAAGGTCATTGCTTACGCTTCACGGCAACTCAAGATTCATGAACGGAACTACACGACGCACGATTTAGAGCTGGGAGCTGTTGTTTTGCACTTAAGATATGGCGACACTACCTGTACGGTACCAGGTGCGCAATCTACACCGATCACAGGAGTCTCGAGCATATCTTCAAGCAGAAGGGGTTGAACATGCGTTAACGACGATAGATCGAACTGCTTAACGACTACGAATGCGCCATCAAGTATCATCCAGGCCAGGCCAATGGTGTGGCCGACGCCCTCAGTCGAAAGAACACCCTACCTAAGCGCGTGCGAGCGCTACAACTTACTATTTAGTCTGATCTTCCTGCACGGATACGAAATGCTCAGGTAGAAGCACTGAAACTCGGAGACGTCAAGGCTGAAGCCTTGCGTGACTCACGACAACGAATGGAACAAAAGGAAGACGGCGCCTACTTTGTATCGGGGCGTATTTGGGTCCCACGCTATGGCGGCTTACGAGAACTTGTGATGGATGAAGCTCATAAGACTCGCTACTCGATATATCCAGATTCGGACAAAATGTACTACGACATCAGAACTGCTTATTGGTGGCCTAGCATGAAGGCCCACATCGCCACCTATGTTAGCAAGTGCTTGACCTGTGCGAGAGTCAAGACAGAGTACCAGAAACCTTCAGACTTACTTCAGCAACCCAGGATACCACAATGGAAATGGGAAGAAATTTCCATGGACTTCGTTACGGGTTACCTAGATCTCAGCGTTGGAATAATACTATATGGGTGATCGTGAACCGACTCACCAAGTCTGCACACTTCCTGGTTATAAAGGAAACGGATAAGTTCTCCACTCTCGCAGACATCTACCTTAAAGAGGTTGTTTCGAGGCACGGGGTGCCCACCTCCACCATTTCGGATCGGGATGCACGATTCACGTCAGAATTATGGCAAGCGATGCACAAATCTTTTGGCTCACGATTAGACATGAGCACAGCATACCATCCTCAGACCGATGGGCAGTCTGAGCGAACGATCCAAACTCTTGAAGACATGCTTCGGGCATGCGTTATAGACTTCGGCAACGGCTGGGGAAAAGCATCTCCCTTTTGGTGGAGTTTTTGTACAATAACAGTTATCACACCAGCATACGAGCCGCTTCATTCGAGGCATTGTACGGACGTAAATGCCGGTCACCTCTCTGTTGGGCAGAGGTGGGGGATAGTCAGATTACAGGACCAGAAATGGTAGTTGACGCTACTGAACGGATTGCACAAATACGACAACGCATGGCGGCAGCACGCGACCGTCAGAAAGTCTACGCGGATAAGCGTAAGAAGCCATTGGAATTTCAGGTCGGGGATCGGGTTTAATTAAAAGTCTCACCCTGGAAGGGTGTGGTTCAATTTGGTAAACGAGGCAAACTCAATCTACGGTTTGTTGGACCGTTCGAAATCACTGAAAGAATAGGCCCAGTAGCCTACAGACTAAACCTACCAGCTGAACTCGGTGCAGTTCACAACGTATTCCACGTGTCGAATCTGAAGAAGTGTCTGTCAGATGAGACCCTCACAGTTCCTTTCTAGGAACTCACTATCGACGAGCGGTTGCAGTTCGTCGAGGAACCAGTTGAATCACGGACCGGGATGTAAGGTCCTCAAACACAAGAGAATCACTCTTGTTCGAGTTCGTTGGAACTCCCGACGTGGCCCAGAGTACACCTGGGAACGCGAAAACCAGATGACAGAAAAGTACCCCAGTTATTCGAAACCAATACAACCAATACTGAGGCTGAAGCTACTACTACTGAATTTCGGGACGAAATTCCAAATCAACGGGGGGATGATGTGACACCCCAGGAAAACCAGTAAACGATACAGCTTACCTAGCTTCCTCAGTGAGTGCGTACCAAATTTCGGGACGAAATTTCTTTCAAGTTGGGGATAATGTGACAACTCGAATTCCCAAGATTCTATTTCGCATCTATTGCACGTTCTTGTATTGTTTAGTTGATTGATTTCACAATTAATTGCTATGGAATTGTATGCGTTTAAATACAATGAAGTGTATTATGTGGTTATGCATGGTTATGTATTACTTGTGAACGATTTGGCAAATACTTAAATGTGGTGGTGAAACTGTAAATTGTATATCTTGTGCATGAGATATGTGATAGATAATTCCTTAGGGTGTTTTGTGTGAATAGTGAAACTTTAACAACTTAAAACCCTAATCTCCTCCCTAATCATTCACTAATCATTCTCAAGAATCAAAAACACGTACTTTCACCTCCTCTAATCCCCTCTACAACACCTCCTCATCATTCTTGGATTGACAAGTTCTTGGCATGAAGTTGATTATCAATCCATCTAGAATCAAATCAAGGTAAGTGTTTAATCATTGGTTGTGAGTAATTGTTGATTGTTTGATGATTAGCAATGTTTGATTCTTGTAATATTTGCAAACCCTAGCATTGATTTGATGGTTGTGTGCTTTGAATTGATTCTGATTATTGTAATGTGATGGTGTTTAGTTGTGTGATGATTTGTTTGTGATAAGATGCAAGAGCTGTAGAATGGTGATTGATAAATGGGTTGCAATGATCGCACTGAATGAAATTAGGGTTTTTAGCGTAGAAACGTAACTGCTCAAATGCACGTATGATGATGCCAACTTGTCTGACTTTTGATTGTAATCATGTAGTCTGAGTTTAAGTAATAGAATTCAGCCGAGTTATGTATGAGCATGATGGTCCGAATTTAAATGAACAATATAGGGTCTGAGTTTAAATTAACAACATGGTCCGAGTTTATTATGATGCCCCTGTCCGAGTTTATCACAAACTCCCTTGGTCCGAGTTTAATGGGACTTATGTCCGAGTTTCAGCTTCCCCATACCCTACCCGAGTTTGTAAGCCCCCACCTTTGTCCGAGTTTAAACATCTTGGTGGCTGCCCGAGTTTATGGTTAAATTAGGGTCCGACCTTAATGAGTTATGTTGTCCGAGTTTAAGCTTGGAACCCCTCTTGTCCGAGTTTCTTGTATATTCAAGGCCTGAGTTTATTTGTTAAGTGAATTCCGAGTATAATAAGTTAAGATGTCCGAGTTTAATGATCACAATAGGTCCGAGTATATTAAGTTAAGAATGACCAAGTTTAAATGACTTTCTAAATGGACCGAGTTTAAATGATTACCTATTGGATCGAGTTTAAAACATGACCATCCATGTCCGAATTTGTATGTTAATTATAGGTCCGAGGTTGTATGCTATGTCATGTGTTACCCGACTTTCAAACAGGGGAAGCCCCCCCACACTTGTCTGATGTTGTGCTACGTCTGATGCTGTGTAATTACCTGATGATGTGTAACTGCCTGATATTGTATAATGATCAATTTGAAACAAGTAGCTGCATGATATATTATGCTGATTCTGTTAAGCTGTGTATGACACTTGATTCCCTGACTACGTTAAACGTGTAAAGTTTAATAAATGATGTTAATATGTAAGTATGTTAACGGTGACCCTTAGATTATTATATAAGTAAGAATGAACCGTGAAATCAGGGACGCTATGCATGAATTACGTGAATAGGATTGACTGCTTACATGATGTATGATTCTACGTGAATGATCGTATGATATTGAATGCAACTGTAATGTCATCATGTACACAATAAACACACACAACACAATCGCTTGGATATCAAAGATGTGTAAACCCTAATTTGATACAAACACTTACATCGTGTCATGTGCAATACATCCTAGGTCGTGTGATACGGACTTAGAGATTTATAAACCCTAGAAGCAATAACATACCGAGCAAACCAAGGTGAGTTCACACAGCCAAGGCATGGGGTTCCCAGGGTGGGAATGGGATTGATTACTTACTGGTACATGTTTATACTGGAACGTAGTGATGTGAATTGATGAACTATGGTACATACTCAGCTGATTGAACTACGACTAGACTAGTAACACTTATTGAACTGATCTTCGCACACCTGCCAAGGGTTGGCCGCGATATTATGACTGACTTCGCACACCTGCCTTTGGAAGGCCGCGAACTGTAATCTACTAATCTTCGCACACCTTGTAACAACTATCACTAAAATCCATAATTAGGATGGTAATTAGCTATTAAGGAAACCCTAATTAAGACACCCAAGTGATTCTACACAAACCCTAAAATTTTCAGAATTTTCAGAATCAGGATCAGGGCCCCTAAAACTCAGGGGGGGCAAAACCCTAGTTACGATTATCCTCATAACTATCTGTCAAATTCGAAATTGAAGGAACTGTCGACACAGCAAGCCTAGTTACACACGTAGCTACCCTATGAACATAGGTTACCACTCGCGTAGCGCGACGCCCATGGGGGGTACCCCTCGCGCTACGCGACGGTGTCAAATTTCATGTATAAATAGAGGAGTCTGGGACTTGAAATTGGGCACTTGAACGACGTCCAAACTCACTGTGTACGTCAAATTAGAGCAAAAACAGTACAATTAACACACACGGGTCTCGAATTGCTGCCGCAATCAGGGTAATAACTCGATCGCTATTACGATTCAACGTCCGATCGATTATAACTTTCCAACGATAGTCCAGGTGCTGCTCAATTGAGCTTGTACTTTGATTGTTCATCGTGATTTCGACTTGAATATCTGAGTGCTGTTCGAATTCGGACTATGCTCTGTTATTCGTTGTGAATCCGATTGAATTATCGAGTATTGCACTGATTAATCGTTGTGAAGGTTTAATCTCGTGAATTGACGTAATTGCTGTATTAGTTACTAACCTGTGTGTGTGCATCATGTTAAATTAGGTTTAATCAAGGCTAATCAGTAGGCTTATATCTATTGCTCGTTTATCTGCAATGTGAGTCATTCCTCTTTTATAAACTCTTTTCTCACAGTTTGTGAGCCAACTGTTTTACAATACTCCAAATTATTTTCAAAGTATTATAATTACAGGGATTAAGTCGTGGTTATCTTAACCGCTGGTTAGTGGGGTATTGTGCACATTACTAATTTCTCACGGTTAGGCAATAAGCCCTAACATGGGTTAGGCTAATAAGACCTAACAGTGACAAAACGTCACTAATTGGGTGACTGGACCCAATAGTGGTATGACCATCGTCACACGGGTGGCAAGACCAGATATTAATTAAGATACTGCCATAATAATCGCTCTTATGCTGTAATTTATAACTATGTGTCATTTTTATCAAAATGAATGATTCACTCAGTATTTCCCCGCTGACAAAACCTTTTTACAACATGTTTCAGGTGACCTACTGAATTAAGTACACGTGCTACGGAGCACAATCAAGCTTGAAGTGGTGGCTCAAATAAAATAAATAAACATGTTTGTAAAATAATGAACTTATGATATTTACGGGGTTTATCCTAAATGTAAATAAATAATACTCGGGCAAAATTTTCAAGTTTAAAACGATCCTGTTAAAGACTTCCGCTATAAAAATAAATACCACGGGATTTTCTGTCCCGCGGCTCCCGAAACGGGTCAAACCGGGTCGGGGGCCGTGACAGAAAAAGGTGGTATCAGAGCCACTGATCAAGCCACTGATTTAAGCCTATTAAGTATTTAGAAAATACTTAATTAAATTGCTATTTTGTGATTATGTGCTTTATTATCTGATTAATTGCATATAGTATGGAACAGATTTTATATGTTTAGCAATTAATAAATAAAATTAGACTAAAATTTTAGTGCCTTTACAAGTCTAGAAGTCTTATTCAGTATATATATAAATTTATAAATAAAACTTAGGGTACTTTAAAATTCTAATTGTTCTGGTAGTTAAATACATATTTCTATCAAAATTTGTTATAAATTCTGACATAATAATTGTGTGTATTATGCAAAAACAGCATGAGTGATTTGTCTGATACCCTTCAGAATTTAAATCTCTATCCAGTAAGAGTAGAAGTTTCCAGAGATTTTAATAGATATATACCAGATATGGAGGAACCTATAGAATTTAATGTTTTACCTTTCGAGCTTAAGAAACCGGAAATTGAAGAAAGTTCTAGGCAAATTGAGGGGTTACCATCTCAAGAAGAGTTAGATTTTACAATAACAGACTATAGTATTATTAAGACTATTAATGAAACACAACTATCAATGAACTTAGAACCAGCTATTCCAAACCTTTCAGTACACTCGCAACCTTTCGAAATAGACGAATGGTTGACTCATGAAATGCAGTTACAGAACAATCCCTATAAACTTTTTCCTCAGTTCCAACTGAAACCTTTACCAAATCCACCTAAGAGTAACAAGAATACAGTTAGACTCCACCAGTTCAACCAAGAATTAATAAATATTGGGAATAGGATCCAAGAGATTGGAAAACAAATCTCCTGGAAATACGATCCAAGGAAACAACGTTACTAGATTATTATTTAACAAAAGGATCGGGAATTTATGAAATTGCGATTATGTAATAGTAATAGTAAAATTGGCATGTGTAAAATAGAAAATAAAATAGTTATATATAGAAGCATGATCTAATAAAAATCTTAGAACATTTACAAATTTGGGTTCGTTTACGTGATTATGTGCAATTAAGTAACATAGGATTATTTCTTATATACTAATTATTTATCTATAAAATTAGTTGTCCAATGGAAAACACTAATAATGAACCAGTTAACGAGGATAATCAATCCGAGCAACAATCAGGGGGTCAATATATGACTAGGCAGGATATAGAAAATATCGTTGCTCAAGGGATAGCCAATACTATTCCAACAATGATTGCTCAGGGGATAGCCAACGCTATTCCAGCAATTGTCACTGCTGTTAAAAATCCCGTAGAACCACAGCAAATCATTCCTAGCAAACGTATTTCTGAAGATAATTTCAGTAATAGCGTAAACGGAGGCAATGATCATGTTAATTATGATAAAGAACCGCGACAAGCTCCGCTCCCTAAGAAAAGGAAAGCTGCAACGCCTGGTTGCACTTATAAGGAGTTTCTTGCCTGTAAACCCGTAGAGTTCGCAGGCAATGAAGGGGCAACTACGGCACTGCGTTGGTTAGAAAAAACCGAGGCAGTAATCAGAATAAGTAAATGTGTTGAGGAAGATAAGGTTATGTACGCTTCACACCTTTTCAAGGAAGAAGCGTTAGAATGGTGGAATACAGTGTTACAAGCCAAAGGAAGTGACGTAGCCTATGCCATGGGGTGGGAAGAATTTAAGCGATTAATAGAAAGGAAATTCTGTCCCGAATATGAAAAAGAGCAAATGGCAAATAAGTTTTTAAGTCACCGAATGGTAGATGTAGATTGCCGAGGGTATACTTCAAAATTCTTTGAGTATGCCAGAATTGTACCTACTCTGGCTTCGCCGGAACCGGTACTTATCTCTCGCTATATCTGGGGTTTGATTAGTGAGATTCGTGACATTGTCAAAGCTGCGAGACCCCGCACGATTGACGATGCGGTAGAATTAGCTAACACTCTAACTGACGGATTGGTACGCACACGGGAAGAAAATAGGAGGAAGGATTTAGCCCAGAAAATTTCTCGAGAATTTCATTTAGGTAATAGTAACAATTTTAAGAAAAGAGAAAACGGGCGATTTTCCACTATTCCATTTTGCGATATCTGCAAAGGAAAGCATTTTGGAAAATGCAAAGGATGCTGCAATTTTTGCAAAATTCCAGGACATCGAGAAGAGGATTGCAGGAAAAAGAAGGCAATCACTTGCTACAATTGCGGAGAACCCGGACACTTCAGAACAAGCTGCCCGAAATTAGGCAATCCAGCAAACGAAAAGACGAAACCTGCTGAAGGGACTACCAAGAAAAACGCAAGAGCTTTTCAATTAACTACTCAGGAAGCTGAACTCATTCCTGACATCATAGTGGGTACGAGTATTATTTGACTCTGGTGCAAACCAAGGTTTTATAAATACTTCATTCTGTCAAACTCTTAACCTATCATTAATCAAACTTAGGCAAATCTTTACAGTCAAAATAGGCAAAAAGGAAAATATAGAACTCTCAGGTCATAGAATTTTTCGCCAATCTAATTCCTATGAAATTAGCCGAGTTTGATGTTGTGTTAGAAATAGATTGAGTAGTAACCAACCCTGCTCGAATTCTCCGTAATAAGAACTTTATAGAAAATCCAGGCACCATCGGAGAAGTATTTATGATTACAGGAAATAAATTACGTAAGATCACATGATGAATCATGAAGGTATTCACTTAGATCCTGCTAAGATAGCAGCAAATCACTAAAATGGAAGATTTCGCAATCCTTAAATGGAAATTAGGAATCTTGTAAATTTAGCCAGATACTATAGGCAGTTTATTAAGGAATTCTCTTAGATAGATATATCCTTAACTAAAAATAAGAACTTAAACAAAAAGAAGCCTCTAGCATAAATTAACAAAAATTCCAATCCTAGCCTTACCAGAAGGAACAGAAGATTTTAAAGGTATACGGTGATACTTCAAAATTTGAAATTGGGTGTATGGTAATGCAACACAGAAAGGTAATTGTGTATGCATCAAGGCAATTGCAAAAGCACGAAGAAAGCCTTACCCCTTGTAAGCTAAAAAAAAATTAGAAACCACAAGTTACCCTTAAGATTAGGAAACATTATCTAAGTAAGTTTACTATCCATATGGGTCATAAGAATTTAAGATATATATTGGAGCAAAAAAAAAAAAAAAAAAAAAAAAAATTAAACATGAGGAAAAGGAAATCCTCAGTAACTACACCTGTGATATTCAGTATCACGAAGAAAAGACTGAAGACGGTTAGAAGAATTATATAGATACGAGCCGTCAAAATTCAAGTTGGAGACAAAATACTATTGAAAGTATTTTCTTGGAAAGGAATTTATAAATTCAGTAAGAAAAGAAGCTAAGTCTAAGATACGTAGAGCCATTTCCAGTAGTCCAACAGATAGGACCAGTTGCTTATCATCCATAACTACCAAAAGACCTAGTTGGAGTACATAATATGTTCCATGTATTCAATCTCAAGAAAAGTCTAGCAAAACAAATCCCTGGTCGTACCTCTTCAAGATGTAGAGATAAACAAGAAGTTTAAGTTCATAGAGAAACCCCTACAAATAGAAGATCGGAAGATTAAGTTTCTCAAACATAAACGACTAGTGCTAGTAAAAGTCAAATAGGAATCCAGGAGAGGACCAGAGTACACTTAGGAACTGGAATCAAAGATGAAGAGAAAGCACCCTCATCTATTTCAGTAAATCTCGAGGACGAGATTTTTCTTAAGGTGGGGAGAATGTAACAACTATCACTAAAATCCATAATTAGGATGGTAATTAGCTATTAAGGAAACCCTAATTAAGACACCCAAGTGATTCTACACAAACCCTAAAATTTTCAGAATTTTCAGAATCAGGATCAGGGCCCCTAAAACTCAGGGGGGGCAAAACCCTAGTTACGATTATCCTCATAACTATCTGTCAAATTCGAAATTGAAGGAACTGTCGACACAGCAAGCCTAGTTACACACGTAGCTACCCTATGAACATAGGTTACCACTCGCGTAGCGCGACGCCCATGGGGGGTACCCCTCGCGCTACGCGACGGTGTCAAATTTCATGTATAAATAGAGGAGTCTGGGACTTGAAATTGGGCACTTGAACGACGTCCAAACTCACTGTGTACGTCAAATTAGAGCAAAAACAGTACAATTAACACACACGGGTCTCGAATTGCTGCCGCAATCAGGGTAATAACTCGATCGCTATTACGATTCAACGTCCGATCGATTATAACTTTCCAACGATAGTCCAGGTGCTGCTCAATTGAGCTTGTACTTTGATTGTTCATCGTGATTTCGACTTGAATATCTGAGTGCTGTTCGAATTCGGACTATGCTCTGTTATTCGTTGTGAATCCGATTGAATTATCGAGTATTGCACTGATTAATCGTTGTGAAGGTTTAATCTCGTGAATTGACGTAATTGCTGTATTAGTTACTAACCTGTGTGTGTGCATCATGTTAAATTAGGTTTAATCAAGGCTAATCAGTAGGCTTATATCTATTGCTCGTTTATCTGCAATGTGAGTCATTCCTCTTTTATAAACTCTTTTCTCACAGTTTGTGAGCCAACTGTTTTACAATACTCCAAATTATTTTCAAAGTATTATAATTACAGGGATTAAGTCGTGGTTATCTTAACCGCTGGTTAGTGGGGTATTGTGCACATTACTAATTTCTCACGGTTAGGCAATAAGCCCTAACATGGGTTAGGCTAATAAGACCTAACAGTGACAAAACGTCACTAATTGGGTGACTGGACCCAATAGTGGTATGACCATCGTCACACGGGTGGCAAGACCAGATATTAATTAAGATACTGCCATAATAATCGCTCTTATGCTGTAATTTATAACTATGTGTCATTTTTATCAAAATGAATGATTCACTCAGTATTTCCCCGCTGACAAAAACTTTTTACAACATGTTTCAGGTGACCTACTGAATTAAGTACACGTGCTACGGAGCACTATCAAGCTTGAAGTGGTGGCTCAAATAAAATAAATAAACATGTTTGTAAAATAATGAACTTATGATATTTACGGGGTTTATCCTAAATGTAAATAAATAATACTCGGGCAAAATTTTCAAGTTTAAAACGATCCTGTTAAAGACTTCCGCTATAAAAATAAATACCACGGGATTTTCTGTCCCGCGGCTCCCGAAACGGGTCAAACCGGGTCGGGGGCCGTGACACACCTGCCTGGTAGGCCGCGATACAAATAAACCTAGTCTAGAATACTCGGGATGAACAGTCCCCTAATATCTTCGCATACCTGCCTGGGAGGCCGCGATGGAAACCAATACGATACATGACATAACGAACGAACATACTGCTACTCGCACTATACTATTATTGAACTGTTAACTGTGAACTCGCTCAACTTGTTGTTGACTCTCTGCTGCATGCCTTGCAGGATATTAGGTACATATGGAGCTTGCACAGGGAGGAGCAGGTCGTTGTGGAGATTGGATCGTGGGTGTTATGCTATATTTACAACACTTGAACTATTTACATACATTGGATACTCATTGTTACGCTTCCGCAACTTAAACTATGTTTTAATTGGAACATCAATCGTATTGAATGATTTGTTTACATTTATTATACTTGACATTAATTACATGTTCAATATGATTGGTGGCTTGATCCTGGTCAGTCACGCCTCCAAGCGGTGGTGCTCCGCGAGGTGGATTTTGGGGGTGTGACAGTGAATCTTTCAATACTGAAACATGGATTATGAAGAATTGTTGGAGTATGTGTATTATGAATCTCAGCAATATATTCCGATAAAGCAAGAAGAAAAAACAATTTTAGCAAAAGAAGCTTCGGAAAAGGTTCCGGTTTTTTATCACTCGTCTGATGAAGAGAGTGACAACGATGAAGAGGAAATCCAGAGACTTGAATATTGTAAAGAACAACTTTCACCTGAAAATCATAACGGGAAGTTATTTTATGCAGGTAAAATTGAAAAGATAAAAGAAAAACAAGCTGCAAAAAGGAAGAATCAAAAGGCATCAAATGTTAAAGAAGAGGTCAAAGCTGAGAAAGAAGAAAAACCAGAAACAACTGAAGGTCAAATCAAACCTGATGTGAAAAAGCAAGTTGATCAAATTCCAGCTGTCAAGATTGAGAAAGTAGAAGTAGCTGTAAAGATGTCTGAGAAGTGCTTAAACTGTGATAAATCTGAATCAGAAAATGTCAAACTTCTAAAAGATGTAGAGAGTTTGACATTAGAAAACGAAATTTTAAAAGAAAATGAAAAAGAAGTTCAAAATAAAATAAAAATTTTAGAAAATGAAAAACTAAAAATTGAAAAAGACTTTGAAAATGTATTTTGGATAAAATTGGAAAATAAAATTTTAAAAGAAAAAGAAACGGAATTTCAAAATCAAATAAAGATTTTAGAAAATGAAAAATCTGTTTTAGATAAAAATAAAATTGAAAACAAAAATGCAATAAATTCTCATCTTGAGAAAATCACTCAACTTGAAAATGAAGTTGAGTGTGCTAACAATAAAATCAATGATTTAGAAAAGAAATTGAAAGGTTTTGTGACTTCATCAGTATTACTAGATCATTTATGTCCAAAACCGATCAATGAAATTCCAATAAGTGACAATGTCACAAATTTTGACAAATCATAATTGAGGATTGTGATGGTAAATCTGATGATGAAAATGAGAAAAAGAAAATATTTTTGAAATTAAAAGAAAAGTTTCAAGAAACGGTTTTACAGTCTACTGAAAAAGGTGAATGCTCAACGCAAAAACCTTTTAAGAAGAATGTAAAACAAAAACAAAATGTAAAAAATTCGAAAAATTTTCAAAACAAAATAAAAGTTCATCAGCTCAATCATCCAATCATTATAAAAAACCACAAAAATTTGAAAATTAAAACTCACAAAAAGTTGGTAATAAGTGGTGCAGGTTTGACCACAGTGCTCAAACGTCAAATCAAGCTTACAGGAGAAGTTGTGATTACTACAAGGCAAATCAATGTTATGATCTAAATGTTTGGATTGATAGTGGAGAATGGTACGATAACAGGGTGTGTTACAAATGTGGTTTTCAAGGACACATTGCTGTTAACTGCCAGAGTTAGAGTTTTGAGACTAGGAGATGCTATGAATGTCAAATCAAAGGTCACATTGCCAGAGATTGCCCAATGAGATCAAAGGGATGATCGAGGGCTGAATCTCATGGAAAAGTGAAGAAATCAGTCAAAATTGATGAAAAGCCCAAAGAACAGAAAGTGAAACTTTCTCAAGGGCAGAAAGATAGACTGAAAAAGAAAAGAAAGAAAGCGAGGGAGTATCTTGAAAAGATTTTGTCCTCGGGTACAACGGTCGATTCAGATAAAAGTTCTGATGAATCGCTTCACTCAACAAAAAATAATTAGTCAAGTAAAACGAATTCATCAGATACAAATCTGAGGACAGAAGAGAAAATAAAAAATTCAGATGATAAATCTGGCGATGAATCTGACTCGTCAAAGTTAGAAGAGCCACCTGTTGATCAAAAAGGAGAAAATTCAGTTCCGCCAATGGATGATGTCAACTTTCCACCATTGCGGACTGAAAATTTTAAACAAAAAGTTGGTAAAGTGGAAATTTTGAATCAATTCTATTCTAAAAAGAAAGAATTTGATGTCGAAAAGGCGTTCAATGGAAAAGTGAAAAATATTTTTGGAAAAATGGTCGAGGGTAAGGTAAAAGGGGTTAAAGAATTTTATGAATCAAAAAGATATGTTCAAACCCCGAGTGAAACTGAAAAGGTCACACCCAAGGCTGGTCAGGCTTGGGTGACTGCATTCTTTGCTTAAAATCCTGATTTTCCGGAGTTCCTAAGTTGGTAATCGTGGAACAGGAATCGACATCTTTCTTAAAAATATCACAGATGTGAATGATGTTTGTTAAATGATATTTAGACTTACAAGTGGTTAATCAAGGACATTAAGTTGTACTTGATTTAACTATCTTACAAGTGGTATGATTATTGGAAATTGTTTTTATGATAAACCTACAAGTGGTTGAAAACAGTGTGATGAATTAAACCCCATGTTTGTGAAATGGCAAACAAAACTAATTTTTCGGAAAAACCATTTTGATTAAAACAAACTTAAGTGTTTTGAAATCATAATGGGAAAATAGTTTGTTGTCAGGGGAAGTTCTGATTGTTTACGCCAAGTGGATAGAGAATTGAGGCAATTCATGTCAATTTGTCATCTTTGTACAGTTTGTTTTCAAATTTTCCCAGAAAATCAAAATTGAAATATATTTTGATTTTAGGGAGAGAAAAATTTTTAAAAAAATTAGAAAATTTGAAAAATTCAAAAACATTAAAAATTCTAAAAATGAGTTTTGTTGGAGAAAAAGAGGAAATGATAGTACATCAGTGGACTATCACAACATGCTAAAGATTTGTAAAGTCAAATAGATTTTAAACAAGTCTCTCTAATGATGTGCCAGTAGGCTTCGCACAGTTAGTAGATTGTATTCGAGATATAAACATAAATATCAAAACTTGGTTATCTCGTGGGGAACATCTCTCGGATATATGGGTAACCCCCGAAATCTTGTTTGAGAGATTGCCTGATTCTGAGATACTAGGTCTTTATACTGTTTGATATCTGGGATATTATATCTGGTCTTCTGATATTGTGGAAGCAATGGCCTAGACCTCGTATAATACTTTAATGCCCTTTTAAAGCTCTCCCTCTGCTAAAAAATTGAAAAATATCGAAAGATATGTATCAATGGCAGTTGAAGAAAAGATTCCCTAAAGGGAACACACCAAAAGTCGAGCCTTCATCTCTTTGATCGAACGGTAGTTTGTACCTGAGCTCTCAAGGTCTCGCACAACCCAGAGTACAGATATCAGATTGGTATACTCACCTGTAAGACTGAATCTAGGGAATTTTGATACATGAGTATATTCTGAGGTGGGACTCGCGAGTAAGTTAGTCTCTTAAAACATTAATTCGTATCTCGAATCGATTGAAACTTGTGTAGAAGTTTAAGTGGATAACAATACTGACAATCAAAAGTGAATTTGTTTAAGATTTAAAGTTAAATCCAGATCAACGGTGTTGGTGATTTGTCTCAACAACTGATATGATCCTCTTACGCAAACTCATAAAAATATGTCTGTGTATAGTTTATTTCATAAAATCCAAAAAGATTTTAATGTGTTTTAGCATAAAATTTTGAAAAAAATTCAAAAAGATTTTATTTCATCTTATTTTCGACAACTGATGTTGAAAAGCTGATGTTCAAAATTCCAAATGCTAAACATGATGAACAAATGGTTTGGGAGAGTTTATTTAAGATATGAAATAATTTTGAAAAGATCAAATGGTTCATTAATTTGAATCAAAATTTGAATGTTACAAATTTAAGAGGTTGAGTAGAGCTTATTAGCATCAAATCTGTTTATCTTAAAAGTGGTTGAGATTTGTGCATGTTAAAGCCAGATTCCTGATTCTGAGTGATTGCAGAGAGCCAGGCTACAATCTAGAATCTGTGAAAGTCAAGCAAAGTTTGAGCCAGGATTCGATCTCAAGGCGATAGCTAATTCCAGACGGCAATCCCAGCTTGATGAAAGGGGGAGTCTGACGAGGTTAGAGCTAGAGAAAGATCCTAGAACATTGTTCAAGGGAAAGTGTTGATGCTGAAGAAAAGAAGAAAGAGTTTGGAAAAGATTCTAAAGTGTCAAATCCAAAAAGAAGACCGATCAAGACTGAAGAGTTGACATGCTGAAGACTCGTATCGAAGACTTCGTCAACATCCGAGGGGGAGTCTGTTGGTGCATACGTCTGTCGACTTCGTCTTCGTTCGAGTCTTAGATTACTACTGAAAGATGAAGGCACGAAAAACGCGAAAACATGTGTGTTGAAGTCATTTCGCACGAAATGAGAAAAGTCATTTCGCACGAAATAGACAAGCGTCTATTTCGCACGAAATGACACATGCTCATTTCGTACGAAATCACTTGCCTATATATAGGGTGCTTATGTCTTTCATTTGTAACTTTCGGATTTGAGTAGCGAAGCTCTGCCGGAGTGTCTCTAGCCTGTATATCTTTGTCAAATCAATACAAGAGACTAGTAAAGTGATTCCAAGTGCAATACAAGCTGAACGAAGATCAAATCATTGAATTCCGCCTTTGATTTGATCCGAGAACTCTTCTGATCGATTCATTAGGTCGTAAAACGATCCTACAGATTGGCAGCAACTTTGATGATAATAATAATATATGAATATGCATGCTTCTTTTGTCTTGTCTGATGATGATCAGTCACTCAATCAACGCCTTTCAAGCAATATCTTAAGTAGGGGTAGGGCTCTTAGGCAGCCTAGAGTTCCTTCCAGTTGGGAAAGAGTTAGCTTAAGCTTAAGACCGGTCAAGTCAAGCAAAGGATAGGGCAGATGTAGTCGATACAAGTTTTCGCGAGACGGATTTCAAAACTATAATATATGGCTTCCTCCCTTTTAATGTATAGAGATACGTGGGCTTGGTCCAATCACAGAAAATAGCTACAAATTTTAATTCCGTCACTAGCGTTCCACTCTGCCCAACTGGCTGGTTATTTCCATATCATTCGTTTTTTCTTCATTTGCACCAGGACCCGTCCCAACACAAAATAATGTAATATAATACTAAAAACTAAATAAAACAAATAAAATCTATACAAAGATTATACAATTTACACGGGACAAATATGTGTATTTTACCACTTATCAATGACCAGGTAACTCGTCTGGGTTATGCCTGATAACCTAGATGACCATGTAACTAGTCTGGGTTATGCTTGATAACCTAGAAGACCAGGTAATTTGTCTGGGTTATACCTCAGAGATTAACTAATAAGGAATTGATGTTGAACCAGATATAGAAGTTAGAAGGGATTTGATATTTATACATGTTAGAAAGTAGATTGAAGGAGTGTTAAAGAAATGATTATCATTACACAATTTCATTGAAGAGTGTTTATGAGGTGTGATGAGCGTGTACAAAAGTATGTGTGGGAATGAATTAAGTCTAGAGGCATGTAGAAGTATGGGTATGGATTTACCTACATGTTAGTAATGGAATCCATAGGTAATCACGATTAGAAATAAGTATGCATGTAGGTTGATTCGTATGAGACTTATTTATATAGATGTTTGTGACAAAGATGTGTAGTATAATCATGTGGGAATGTAAGTGGTATGTAAGAGCTTGTAAGGATGTATGTAGGTATGTATGTGTGTATAAATATATGTATGAATGTACGTATGCACGAATTAGGATTTATTGTTTATGAAAGAATGGGCTTGTATATGTGTATACATGGCTTCAATACATTTGAGTATTCATATTACTAATCGTGTGCCTTGAGAATGAAATGAAAATGCAGGTATACTATTGTGTCCTTATGAAGATTTGATGATTGGATGCAAGATTATACCCGGAAAGATAAACATAAAAGAATAGCATGAATAGAATAATGCGGAATGGTCATTTAATTGCGTATGTCTAGATTAAGAATGATGTCAACAAATATTAATGACGCGCATGTATGTGGTGATTGCAAGTTGCACGGAATTAACATCATTGTGGAGACTAAGAGTTTGAAGATCGAGTCGAAGAGCAAGGATTGTACGGGAAGATCGGTCTCATAGCTTGTATTTATGGTATCACATTAAACGTGTTAATCAAGAATGAATGTTGTAAATCCTTTCAAGAAGTCCGACAGATTATAAATGAACCTTCAAGTATGTCATATAGACAATATAAGAAAGAATTTTTGAGTCGGTATTTCCGCTGCGTCTCTTATGGCCAAAACGTTTTAGGGTGTTACACTAACACTTGTGCATTGTTTAATTTTAATAGATAATAACAGGAGATTCACCAAGAAGCTTTAGTTTTACCTAAGTAAACAATGTGAGTACATTTACTTTTTGCCACCTTTTTGTAAATTACTTCATGAGAAAAATGTTTTACCAAAACAGCAAATGTTTGAAATAAACACTTAACAGTAATTGAGTGTTTGTGATTCTACAATTACTGCCGGTATGTTGGGGTTTGTATACAAAATGTGAAAGACGTTACCATTGGACAAAGAGTTAGCAAATGAGTAATATGACCCACAAGTCAGGTGTTGACAGTACTGAATGAGTAATTGAGTAGATATAAATAAATGTAATAGCGGATGCCCTCAATACTGTGAAGTTGTAAAACTGTTTTGATTAAACTGGGATGCACTCACTAGTATTTCTTGCTGATAAAAACTTTTTTTAAACGTGTTTCAGGTAACAAAATGTGAAAGCCAATAGAAGCCAGCTGGAGAGCACTGAAGGCTTGGAAAAGTGGCTATAAAAGTTACCTAAATAAAAAGGAGTTTTGTTTTCAATAAACTAGGGTTTATCCCTATAAATTGTATGGTAATGGAAACTTGGGTTTATCCCAATTATTTGTTATAAAAAGTTTAGTGTTTTAGCTCTGATAAAATATTTCCTCACTACGGTCCTGATGTATTCAACTGCCAAATTAATAAACACTGATACCATCTGACTGGCTCGCGGCACCCGCTCTCCTGGCAGGGGTCGGGGGTTGCGACAGAAGGTGGTATCAAAGCTACAACTACTGGTTTAAGCCAAAGAAGTGTTCTGCTGACACTTAAATTCTGTGTTAGGAAATAATCTATGTGATTATGTCTAAAAAGGTATATTATTGTTTTGTGTTATTTGACTATTTGTTAGTTTACAGTATGAGTGAGCAAGGTACATCGGACGCTTATCGTCACTTAGCAAGTTCATTAAAAGATGAAGGAACATCATCTCAACCAAATCCCTCAGGATACTCAGCTGATACTGAGGAAGGGAAATTTATTTTAAGGCACAGTCTGAGGAACCCTTCACTTCTAAAAACAGATGATGGTTTAGTAGAGGATCACATGAGAGAAGAAAGAGGATGAAGAAATTAAAGCCACAAAGAACGATAGTAAGAGCCAATAGGGAAGTGAATGCCCAAACTCAGGAAGCAGCCAATAGACCACCGTGGGAAGAGGAACTAGATAGACAGTTGGTAGACTTCCATATGCTAGCCACTACAGTAGTAGACTCTAACCTAAACCAAATAGCCGAACCACCACTGTTACCCTTATTCCCAGACCAACAAATGCTAGAACCAAACTAGGAAAACCAATTCCCGATACCTGCCTTCGATCCCAATGAGTTACCTAGAATCCCAACCCCAATCTCTTCGGAATATGATCCCTGGTTAGACGACAATAGATCGTACTCAGCCCTATATACTCCCGAAGAACCAGTGCCAGAACCACCATTAAACCCACCAATGAGTCGAGAATTTGTGCAGGAACTTCGTCAGTATGGCGAAAATTTAGTGAACGAAGGAAATAGATTCCGACAGATAGGGGAGAAACTAGTTTGGACGTATGATGAGAATGAAACGCAGTACTGGATGAATGGCACCTAGAATAATACCTAGGTATATGTGTAATTATGATATATATATATATATATATATATATATATACTAAAATAGATACCGATGCATAATTACTAGCATGTTTAATTTCCAGTTGTAGTTTGTAATCGATGCATATATATATATACACATATATACACGAAAAGAGTAAAAGTCGCAATGTTCGACGTTTTTGATCAATTTGTTTGTGTGATTGTGTATAAATATTTGTACTAAATTTATTCTGTAATAATTAATACCTGATAAATGTTTCCAATTCAGATGGACAACGAAGTAAATCAGGAAAACCAGAATAATGAGAATAACGAAAACCAAATAGATAACAGTGCCATCCAACACATAATAGCACAAGAAATTATAGATGCTATGCCTTATATATCAAGACTGTTAAAGAAGCAGAAAATAATAAATATGCAAATGGAAGTAAACGCCAACACACTGAAACAAGTCACAGTGTGAATGATAGTAACGGACCTATAATCCAAGCTCCAATTCCTAAAAGAAGAAGAACCGTCTCTTACGGTTGTTCTTATAAAAAATTCTTGGCCTGCAAACCAATAGAATTCTCAGGCAATGAAGGAGTCATTTCAGCCTTGCGCTGGATAGAAAAGACAGAAGCAGTCATAAAAATAAGTAAATGTGCAGATAAAGATAAGATTATGTTTGCTTCTAATCTTTTCAAAAATGCAGCCTTAGAATGGTGGAATACTATTCTCCAGTCTAAGGGAAGTGACAAAGTTTATAATATGGAATGGACTAACTTTAAAGAGATAGTCGAAAGAAAATTCTGTCCTCCTCATGAAAAGGAACAAATTGCCAATATGTTCCTAAATCTAAAAATGATCGGAATAGACTACAAAGGTTACACTATCATATTCTTCGAATATGCTAGAATAGTGCCAACCTTAGCCTCAACTGAACCAGTATTAATCTCTGGATACGTTTGGGGATTAATTTGTGAGATTAGACACGTAGTCAATGCAGCTAGGCCTCAAACCATAGAAGAAGCAGTAGAACTAGCCAACACCCTGACTGATGAATTGGTACGTACACCAGAAGAGAACCAGCGAAAGAACCTAGCTCAGAAGCTTACCCAAGAATTTCATTCCCGTGGAAAAGGTACAGGTTCTTCCTCTACACCCTACAGTAAGTAGTGCAAAAGAAAGCACTCTGGAAGAAGCTCCGTATACTGCAACTTCTGCAAAATGTATGGACACAAGGAAGAAAACTATAGAAAGAAACCTAGTAATAGGATATGCTTCAATTGTGGAAAAGCGGGCACATCAGGCCAAACTGTCCGAAACTAGCTCCAGTAGCAACCAACAAAGCTAAGACAGCTGAAGGACCCAAGAAAAATGCCAGGGCATTCGTTCTGACAGCTGAAGAAGCCAAGATGATTCCAGATGTGATTGCCGATACATTTTAGTTAACGATATTTTTCCAAAGTATTATTTGACCCTGGTGCAAGCCAAAGTTTTATCAATATTTCTTTCTACAAACTTCTTAACCAACCCTTAGTTAAACTCCAACAAGATTGTCTGGTAGAAACAACAAACGGAGAATCCATAAGATTAGTGAAATCTTACAGGGAGCAAGAATAGAAATCCTGAACCATCATTTCTTTGCTAACCTTTACCCAAGGAATCTAGTTGGATTCGATGTTGTATTAGGAATGGATTGGCTGGTTGGTAGCCAATCGTGCCAGTATTTTATGTCATCAAAAGTCAGTGCAAGTAAGTACCTCAAGTGGTAAAAAGATCACAATTAAAGGAGATAAGCCAACCAGGTCGACAAAATTCATCTCTGTGATGAAAGCTGCAAGTTATGAAAGGAAAGGAGGAACTGTATATATGATTTCCGTAATCATTAATACTAAAGGAAAAGAATTAAAATATATTCCTGTAGCATCTAAATTCTCAGACGTTTTTCAAGAAGAGTTACCTGGATTACCACCTGATAGAGAGGTTGAATTTAGGATTCACCTAATACCCGGGACGACACCGATTGCCAAAGCACCATATCGATTAGCACCAACCGAGATGCGGGAACTGAAGAAACAATTGGGTGAACTTCTTGACAAAGGTTTTATACAACCAAGTTCATCGCCATGGGGAACGCCGATATTGTTTATTAAAAAGAAGGACGGATCGATGCGTATGTGCATTGATTACCGAGAATTGAACAAGGTTACGATTAAAAATCGGTACCCACTACCGAGAATCGATGATCTGTTTGATCAACTTCAAGGAGCTCGATTCTTTTCAAAGATCGATTTACTCTCCGGATATCATCAACTAAAAGTACAGGAAGAGGTCATTCCTTAAACTGCTTTCAAAACAAGGTATGGTCATTATGAATTTACCCTCATGCCATTTAGATTAACCAATGTCCCAGCCACATTTATGGACATGATGAACAGGATATGTAAACCATACCTGGATAAATTGATAATTGTCTTTATAGATGATATTCTAATTTACACTAAGAGTAAAGAGGAATATGCAAAACATCTCCATACACTTCTGACATTATTGAGAAAAGAAAAGCTTTATGCCAAATTCTCAAAATGTGAAATCTGGTTACAAGAAGTGCAATTCCTTAGACATCTGGTTAATCATGAAGGAATTCATGTTGATCCCACAAAGATCGAGGTGATTACCAAATGGAAAATCCTTGAGTCGCCAACAGAAGTATGAAGTTTTCTTGGACTGGCAGGATATTATAGACGGTTTATCCAAGATTTCTCTAGGATAGCCATTCCATTAACCAAACTGGCCTGCAAATCAGTTAAGTTTGAATGGGGACCAAAACAGGAAGAAGCCTTTATGATTCTTAAGCAAAGGTTAACCAACGAACTGTCGCAGCCCCCGATCCCAAATCCCCGGGAACGGGCAGCCGCGAGCCAGTTTCGGTGGTATCACGTTATTTATTCAATTTGGCAGCGGAAATTTTCATCAGGACCATAGTTAGGAAATATTTTATCAGAGTAAACCACCACATTTTATAATATTAAGCACGTGGGTAAAGCCCCAAGTTTTCGGTACACATAATTTCATAGGGATACATTCTATTTTATTTAAGAAAAACATCTATTTCTTTTTAGGTAACTTTATTGCCACTTTTCCAAGCCTTCAGTGCTGTCCAGCTGGCTTCTATTTGGCTTTCACATTTTGTTACCTGAAACGCGTTTTAAAAATATTTTGTCAGTGGGAAATACTGGTGAGTGAATCCCAGTTTAATCAAGTTGAAATACCAATCATTTTACAGTATTGAGGGCGCATCCGCAATTACATTTGTTTCCAAGATATAACAATTAACATCAGTGGTACTGTCATACTCAACTTGTGGAATGTTACCACGCCAGTAACAAATTTTGTATTCAAAACCCCAACATACCCACTATAATTGTATTCTTACAAATACTCAATAACTGCTTTGTATATATTTAATTTAGTGAGGTTTTTTAAAAACAGTTAACCAAAAGATTTACAAGAAGTGGATCAACTCACATTGCTGTTTTAGGGTTTTCAGTAAAGATTTCCTGGGAATAATCTATAAATTACACAAATGCACGTGTGTTAGTATAATAACCCATTTTAACATTAGTAGTACCCTCCCCGAGATGGCATTCCAACGACTACGTCGGGCAGAGCCACGACAGTCGTTACGGAACCCTAGATCAATCGGGCAGCGTATCTAATACGTATCCAGGGGTTATAATACTTACATCGTAGCAGATACTCGCTATTTTAGGTGGTATAATAGACTCGGGTATAATGCCCACTTTTCAGAAATTAGAGATTGAGAAAAGAAAATGAACGAAACAGACTGAAGGCCCGAGCTCCCATTATATAGGAGCTGATTCTGACTCTTACGCGGCCCGCGTAACATATAGACAAGGCCTACGCGGCCCGTGTTGACTCTAGTCAACTGCGTAGCTTAGCTGGGTCATCAACTAGCTTGTCCGGGTGTTGGGCCACGTGGCGGCCCAGGGCCGTGCCAGATTTTGGGACCCTCGCGGCCCGCGTTAGCTTAATGGGGAACTCACGCGGCCCGCTTAAGCTTAAAACTCAACGAAATCAGGTCTAAACCGTAATACCGCCCGCGTAAGGTTGAGGTGGGATCCTACGCGGCCCGCCTCAACTTAAATAAACTTGTTTTTAATTATTTTTAATGTTATGTTATATTTCGGGCTCGGTTTTCACATACGGGGTGTATTTAAAGACATATTGGGATATTTTAACATATACTAGGGTGTCGGAAAATAATCGAGGATGACGGTTTATTGAGGATTGTTACATCCCCCCCACCTTGTTTTAGAGCTCGTCCTCGAGATCTACTGGAACAAGTGCGGATATTTCTTTTGCATTTCTGATTCAAGCTCCCATGTGTACTCAGGTCCTCTTTTGGAGTCCCATTTCACTTTGACCAGAACTAATTTCTCATTTACCTCTATATCCTTAAGAGGTACTACGAGTGATTCATCAGCTAGGCACTTTTTTAGATTAGATACATGAAATACATCTTGTATTTCTACCATTTCCTCTGGCAGTTGATAGGCTACAGGTCCTATTCTTTTAATAATCTCGAAAGGTCCAATATACCTAGGACTTAGCTTTCCTCTTTTGATGAATCTTAATACTCCTTTCCAAGGAGAGACTTTTAACAATACCTTATCACCTACTTGGAATTCTAACGGCTTACGTCTGTTATCAGCATAGCTCTTCTGTCAATCACGTGCCGCTTTCAGTCGTTCCTTGACTTGAATGATTTTATCTGTTGTTTCCTGCACTATCTCAGGTCCAGATAGTTGCTTTTCCCCAATTTCTGCCCAACAGACTGGGGTTCTGCACTTTCGTCCATAAAGTGCTTCGAATGGTGCAGTATTGATACTTGTGTGATAGCTGTTATTATAAGAAAATTCTATTAAAGGTAAGTGATCATCCCAATTACCCCCAAAATCAATTACACAAGCTCTAAGCATGTCTTCCATTGTCTGAATTGTCCTTTCACTTTGTCCGTCCGTTTGAGGATGGTAAGTTGTGCTTAGATTCAGCTTGGTTCCCATTGCTTTTTGGAAACTTGTCCAAAAATGAGAGGTAAAACGGCTATCTCTATCAGAAACAATTGATAAAGGTATTCCATGTAATGAAACAATTTCATTTACATACAATTTAGCTATTTGTTCCATACTAAAAGTTTCCTTCATTGGTAGGAAATGAGCTGACTTAGTTAGCCTATCTACAATCACCTAGATGTATCATTACCTTTTCTTGTTTTTTTTAATTTGGTAACAAAATCCATTGTTATCAATTCCCATTTCCACACTGGCATTTCTAATTGCTGTAACAAACCTGAGGGTTTCTGGTGTTCAGCTTTAACTTGTGAACAAGTTAAACACTTAGAAACATAAGCTGCTATATCCTTTTTCATTCCTATCCACCAGAAATTTTTCCTTAAATCCTGGTACATTTTATCACTTCCTGGATGCATCGTATATTTAGATTTATGAGCTTCTTCTAATATACGGTGACGTAAATTTCCTAATTAGGTATCCACATTCTAATTTTATGGAATCTCCAAATTCCATCTGTTCCTTGTTCTAATTCCTTAATCATTCCTTTTAATTTTTTAGTGTCATCCTTGATTACTGATTCTTGTGCTTTTTTAATCTGATCGTTTAAATCTACTTGTAGATTTAACTTAAGAGAACGTACCCTTTTTGGCTTTTCGTGATACTTCCGACTTAAAGCATCAGCCACTACATTAGCTTTCCCTACATGATACTGGATATCACAATCATAATCACTAAGCATTTCCATCCAGCGCCTTTGTCTCATATTTAACTCTTTTTGTCCAAAAACATACCTTAAACTCTTATGGTCGGTGAATATGGTAAACTTATTACCATAAAGGTAATGTCTCCAAATCTTAAGAGCAAAAATTATGGCTCCTAGTTCTAGATCATGGGTTTAATAATTCTTTTCATGAGTCTTAAGCTATCTAGATGCGTAAGCTATAACCTTTTGACGTTGCATCAATACACATCTGTAACGTAACTTAGAAGCGTCACAATAGACTATAAAGTCTTCAGTTCCTTCTGGTAACGCTAGTATAGGTGCATGGGTCAATCTTTGCTTGAGGATTCTAAAGGCTTCTTCTTGTTTTGGTCCCCATTCAAACTTAACAGATTTACAGGTTAACTTAGTCAAAGGAATGGCTATTCTAGAAAAATCTCGAATAAATCTTCTATAATAACTGGCCAATCCTAAGAAACTTCTAACCTCGGTTGGCGACTCAGGGGTTTTCCATTTGGTAATTGCCTCGATCTTTGTTGGATCCACGTGGATTCCTTCATGGTTAACTAAATGTCCAAGAAATTGTATCTGTTCTAGCCAAAACCCGCACTTTGAAAACTTAGCGTAAAGCTTTTCCTTTCTTAACAGACTTAAAAGTAAGTGCAAGTGCTTTGCATGCTCTTCTTTACTCTTAGAGTAAATTAGAATATCATCTATAAAGACAATTATGAATTTATCCAAATATGGCTTACATATTCGGTTCATCATGTCCATAAATGCGGCTGGGGCATTGGTTAAGCCAAATGGCAAGACAGTAAATTCATAATGACCATACCTTGTTCTGAATGCAGTTTTAGGAATATCCTCTTCCTGTACCTTTAATTGATAATATCCTGATCTTAAATCGATTTTAGAGAAAAATCGAGCTCCTTGAAGTTGATCAAACAGATCATCGATCCTCGGTAATGGATACCGATTCTTAATCGTGATTTTGTTCAATTCACGGTAGTCAATGCACATACGCATTGATCCATCCTTCTTTTTAACAAACAAAATCGATGCTCCCCATGGCGATGAGCTTGGTTGTATGAATCCTTTCTCCAACAATTCGTCTAATTGGTTCTTTAGTTCTTGCATTTCAGCGGGTGCCAAACGGTAAGGTGTTTTGGCAATCGGTGCTGTCCCTGGTAGCAGGTGGATTGTGAATTCAACTTCCCTATCTGGCGGCAATCCTGGCAATTCCTCTAGGAAGACATTTGAAAACTGGGACACTACTGGAATGTCGTTTAATTCTTTTCCTTTAGTGTTAGTGATTATAGAAATCAAATACAATATAGATCCTTTTCTTATATAACTTGCAGTTTTCATCACAGAGATGAATTTAGTGGATCTAGATGGTTTATCTCCTTTAATTGTGATCTTTTCACCCCTTGGTGATTTTACTTGAATTGACTTTTGATCACATAAAATACTGGCTTTATTGGCTATTCACCAATCCATTCCTAATACAACATCAAATCCTGCCAGATTCATTGGATAAAGGTTTGCAGTAAATTTTTGATTCAAAATTTCTATTCTTGCTCCCTGCAAGATTTTAGAAATCCTAACGGTTTCTCCATTTGCTGTCTCTACTAGACATTCTTGTGGTAGTTTAGTTAATGATTGATTTAGGAGTTTGCAAAACGAAGTATTAATAAAACTTTGGTTTGCACCAGAGTCAAATAATACTTTAGCAAAAATATCATTAACTAAAAACGTACCAGCTATGACCTCCGGGATCATCTTGGCCTCATCTGCAGTTAGAACGAATGCTCTAGCATTTTTAGGATTCTTGTTGTTTGCAGCTGGAGCCAATTTCGGACAATTTGTCCTGATGTGACCTTTTTCTCCACAATTGAAACACATTCCATTACTGGATTTCTTCTTGCAATTCTCTTCCTTGTGTCCTGGGGCCTTGCAAAAATTGCAGTAAGTAGAGTATCTTCTAGAATGCTTCTTTCTGCAGGCTTTGCAGTACGGTGTAGAGGTAGAACCTACATTCCTACGGTTGAAATTCCCAGGACGGAATTCTTGAGTAAGCCTTTGGGTTAGGTTTCTCCGCTGGTCTTCTTCTCTGGTACGGATTAACTCATCTGTCAAGGTATTAGCTAGTTCTACAACTTCTTCTATGGTTTGAGGTCTAGCTGCCTTGACTACATGCCTAATCTCCCCAATTAATCCCCAGATATAACAGATATAACGGGAGATTAATACCGGCTTAGGTGATGTAAGGGTTGGCACTATCCTAGCATATTCAAAGAATGTGGTAGTATAACCCTTACTATCTACCCCGGTCATCCTAAGGTTCAAAAACTTATTTGCTATCTGTTATTTTTCATTGGGAGGGCAGAATTTCCTTTCTATCATGTTTTTAAATTCCTCCCATTCCATGTTATAAACCCTATCACTTCCTCTTGACTGGAGGATAGTGTTCCACCATTCTAGAGCTGAGTTCTTAAATAGATTTGAAGCAAACATTATCTTACCCTCTTCAGCACATTTGCTTATTTTTAGAACAGCCTCAGTTTTCTCTATCCAGCGTAGAGCTGCAATGGGTCCTTCATTGCCCGAGAATTCTATTGGTTTACAGGACCAGAATTCTTTATAAGAACAACCATATGGCATGGTTCTTCTTCTTTTGGGAATGGGCACTTGAAGTACTGGTCCATTGTTCACGCTGTGTTCTGGTTCACTTGGTCGCTTACTGCTATGCTTACTTTTATTATTCGCTTCTTGAACTGTTTGAATAATAAATGGCATTGCATCTATAATTCCTTGTGCCACTATGTGTTGAACGGCACTATTATCCAATTGGTTTCCATTGTTGTTCGGATTCTCATTATTCAAATTATCATTATTCGAGTGGTTGTCGTTCTGGATATTATCATTCTGGTTTTCCTGATTCACTTCATTGTCCATCTGAATTTTAAACATTTACCAAATATTAATATCACAATTAATATTTGAATATAGCCAATCACATGACATGCACTTTTGGTCAAAAGCGTCGAGCATTGCGACTTTTACTCTATTCATATATTATGCATCTATTACACACCAGTACTGAAATTAAAATTACAATACCGACTGAAACGTAAAGCTACAATACTAATAGTATGCATCCGTAGTGTTTTTTTTTCTAACACATACACACATATATTATTATTATATTATATTATATTATATTATTATTACTACCATTCCTGCCATCACATTCATGGATATGGATTCATCCAAAAATCCATATTGCGCTCGTCGTATTTCCATACGAGACGCTCTCCCACATGTCGCATTCTCTCACTGCTTTCTAAAATTTCCTCACCGAAAGTCCTAAGTTCTTGTACGTTTTCTGCACTCACTGGGGGTGCAGGTTCTAGGACTGGGTTTGGAATCTGGGGTGCGGGTTCCTGGTACGGAGGTATAGGGGCCTGGTATGGGTAAGGATTTTCTAAGATCTCCCTAATGTAGGCATCACTATCGTAATAGGGATCTTGAGGATCTAATCCTGGGTAAGCTCCTAAGTTGGGCATTGGCACATTTTCCTGAATCGAGTAGCGTTGCACATAGTCCCTAACATCATCCCACCAGGGATCGTAATTATTCGGGTCTAGGGGATTTGGTGCAGGTACCCTAGGTATCTCCTCCGGGTTGAAATTAGGCATTTCTATTTGGTTTTCAGGGTTTTCTATTTCCATAGTTGATCAGGAATTAGTGGTTGTGGTTGGGGTGCTAGCATTTGTTCCAGGTTTGGGTCAGCTGCAGTGGTTGCTAAAATATGGATATTGGCTATACCCCTATTGAGCATATCCTGGGCATATGCATCGGTTTCTCTTTTAGCTGCGGCTAACACTCGCTGTTCCTGCAACTTTTTCATACGCTTTCTACGCTCATGTGCTCCCCTACTGAACCATCCCCTCTTGTTCTGAGGAAATGGCTCTTCAGAATGAGCCTTAAACACAAAGATTCCTTCTTCTGTATCAGCAGAGTACCCCGAAAGGGCAGGCTGAGAAGAGGAGGTGCCTTCGCTCTTAGGCGAGCAGACAATTGACGATACGCGTCAGATGGTCCTTGGTCACTCATACTGTAAACTAACAGATAGTCAGATAACACATAACAAGAAAATACAATTATGCACGTATTTTAGTAATTTATTTCCTAACACTTTGAATTTTGATGTCAGCAGAACACTTCTGTGGCTGAATCAGTGGCATAGCTCTGATACCACCTTCTGTCGCAGCCCCCGATCCCAAATCCCCGGGAACGGGACGCCGCGAGCCAGTTTCGGTGGTATCACGTTATTTATTCAATTTGGCAGCGGAAATTTTCATCAGGACCGTAGTTAGGAAATATTTTATCAGAGTAAACCACCACATTTTATAATATTAAGCACATGGGTAAAGCCCCAAGTTTTCAGTACACATAATTTCATAGGGATACATTCTATTTTATTTAAGAAAAACATCTATTTCTTTTTAGGTAACTTTATTGCCACTTTTCCAAGCCTTCAGTGCTGTCCAGCTGGCTTCTATTTGGCTTTCACATTTTGTTACCTGAAACGCGTTTTAAAAATATTTTGTCAGTGGGAAATACTGGTGAGTGAATCCCAGTTTAGTCAAGTTGAAATACCAATCATTTTACCGTATTGAGGGCGCATCCGCAATTACATTTGTTTCCAAGATATAACAATTCACATCAGTGGTACTGTCATACTCAACTTGTGGAATGTTACCACGCCAGTAACAAATTTTGTATACAAAACCCCAACATACCCACTATAATTGTATTCTTACAAATACTCAATAACTGCTTTGTATATATTTAATTTAGTGAGGTTTTTTAAAAACAGTTAACCAAAAGATTTACAAGAAGTGGATCAACTCACATTGCTGTTTTAGGGTTTTCAGTAAGGATTTCCTGGGAATAATCTATAAATTACACAAATGCACGTGTGTTAGTATAATAACCCATTTTAACATTAGTAGTACCCTCCCCCAGACGGCATTCCAACGACTACGTCGGGCAGAGCCACGACAGCGGTTACGGAACCCTAGATCAATCGGGCAGCGTATCTAATACGAATCCAGGGGTTATAATACTTACATCATAGCAGAACCTCGCTATTTTACGGGGTATAATAGACTCGGGTATAATGCCCACTTTTCAGAAATTAGAGATTGAGAAAAGAAAATGAACGAAACAAACTGAAGGCCCGAGCTCCCAATATATAGGAGCTGATTCTGACTCTTACGCGGCTCGTGTAAGATATAGACATGGCCTACGCGGCCCGCGTTGACTCCAGTCAACTGCGTAGCTTAGCTGGGTCATCAACTAGCTTGTCCGGGTGTTGGGCCACGTGGCGGCCAAGGGCCGTGCCAGATTTTGGGACCCTCGCGGCCCGCGCTAGCTTAATGGGGAACTCACGCGGCCCGCTTAAGCTTAAAACTCAATGAAATCAGGTCTAAACCTTAATACTGCCCGCGTAAGGTTGAGGTGGGATCCTACGCGGCCCGCCTCAACTTAAATAAACTTGTTTTTAATTATTTTTAATGTTATGTTAGATTTTGGGCTCGGTTTTCACATACGGGGTGTATTTAAAGACATATTGGGATATTTTAACATATACTAGGGTGTCGGAAAATAATCGAGGATGACAGTTTGTTGAGGATTGTTACACGCACCTATACTCGCATTACTAGAAAGAACTGAAGACTTTATAGTCTATTGTGATGCGTCTAAATTAGGATATGGATGTGTGTTGATGCAACGTCAAAGGGTTATAGCTTATGCCTCTAGACAAGTTAAGAAACATGAAGAAAATTTCACAACCCATGATCTAAAGTTAGGAGCCATAATTTTTGCCCTTAAGATTTGGAGACACTAGCTTTACATAAGTAAATTTGTTGTCTTCACGGATCATAAGAGTTTAAGATATAATTTTGGGCAAAAAGAATTAAATATGAGAGAGACGCTGGATGAAAATTCTTAGTGATTACGGTTGTGATATCCAGTATCATGCGGGAAAAGCAAATGTAGTAGCTGATGCTTTAAGTCGAAAGTATCATGAAAAGCCGAAACGAGTACGCTCTCTTAAATTAAATGTGCAGATAGATTTAAATGAGAGGTATAGGAATCAGCATTCAAGGACGATGTTGAAGGTTTAAAAGGAATGATTAAGGAATTAGAACAAGGATCAGATGGAATTTGGAAGTTCCATAAGAAAAGGATGTGGATACCTAAACAAGGAAACCTACGCCACAGAATTCTAGAAGAAGCTCATAAGTCTAAATATATGATACATCCCGGAAGTGATAAGATGTATCAAGATCTAAGAAAGAATTTCTGGTGGATAGGAATGAAAAAGGATATAGCAAACTATGTTGCTAAATGTCTGACCTGTTCACAGGTTAAAGCTGAGCATCAAAAACCCTTGGGATTATTGCAGCAATTAGAAATGCCAATATGGAAATGAGAATTGATAACAATGGACCTTGTTACCAAATTACCCAAGACACGAAAAGGTAATGATACAATCTGGGTGATTGTTGACAGATTGACCGAATCTGCTCATTTCTTACCAATGAAGGAAACTTTCAGTATGGAACTATTAGCCAAGCTATATGTAAATGAAGTAATTTCATTACATGGAATTCCTTTATCTATTTTATCTGATAGAAAAATGGTTGAAAAGGTTTTGAAAAATGTGCGCGCGTTTTGAAAAGGTTTTGAAAAACTGATTAGGCCGTCGATTTTAAGCTTTCTTAAAATCCTTGTGTCCCCGTCAGGGGCGCCAAAAAACTTGATGTGCGTGAAGTGTAATATATTTTAGTTGTATATTTTAAGCCCTTTTTACACTTTTTAGCCAAGTTTTAAATTTATAAACACGATAATTACTAACACTAAACACACATGTGGGCAAGTGCACCCATCGTGGACGTAGTATAATGTTGGTAAGATACCGAGGTCGTCTAAGGACACAAGAGCTTTTAGTACCGGTTTATCCTCAACGTCTAATCAAATAAAAAAGTTAGAAAAAGGTTTTAAACTAGAAAAATAAAATTAACTAAAATGCTGAAAATAAAATAAAAGTAAAAACAGATAGACAAGATGAATCACTTGGATCCGACTCGTGTGTAATGTAACCTTTGATTATTTTCGCACTTTTGCACTTGTTTAAGAGATTATCTTAGTTATTGTACTAGGCCCCTCTTTTGAAGGCGACGTTACCCTCAACCCTGTAGTTTGAGTCAGCAAGGATACAATCCTAAAGGGTCGGATTATTGAAAGATAATTAATTAAGTTATTAATGCATAATGTGGTAGGCCCTCTTTTGAAGGCGACGTTACCCTCGGCTAAGTAGTCTGAGTCAGCAAGCATACAGTCCTAAGTAGCCGGGTTAAAGTTTTAATAGTAGTTTAACTTATGAGGGGGTCAAAGAGTTTGGACCCCCGCCATCCAATACCGTTGGGTATTGAAGGAGGTCCTACTAAATTTAACCTAGGCCCTTTGCAGGATCTATACACTGAACAATGGCAAGACTCTTACCAACCCGTTCCCTTAACCCCCGACCAGGTAGCCAACATACCTCCATATAGACCGTGGAGATATGAATGGTGAAAATCTTTTATTTTATATAGACAGTAAAATAATGCCAAGACACCACGGACAAACGATAAGGAAGAATCACCTTCAACATAAGAAACTAGTTATTAAAGTCATTAATACATAACCAATTAAAGAGTGCAAAAGATTAAAAATAAAAAGTATTACACTAAACACTTGTCTTCACCAAGTGATGTAAGAGACATAGGCAAACATGGCCTTTGATTGTCAAGAACTCTTACGATCAATCTTGGATCCCGAGACGACTCACACACTCTATGATGGAAAATGGATGATGGTGGTGGATGATGGTGTTGTGACAGTGGTGGGTGGTGGGTGAAGTGTGAGAGAGGTGGTGTGCCAAGGGATGAGTTGCAAGAGCTCCAAGCACTCCTATTTATAGGCTGAACATAAGCTCGGGCACGGCCCCGTGTCCATCCTCCTCTCTTTCTTCATTAAATGCAGTATGTCTGCATTACTTGACCACGCCCCCGTGTCCGCTGAGCACGACCCCGTGTGCAGAAGCATATCTGTACTATCAAGATTTGCCTGGATTTCGCGAATCTTATAGTTGACCACGGCCCCGTGTCCGCTGAGCACGGCCCTGTGGTGGGCGATGGAAGCTTCTACCACTTTGTATTTTCTGCTGACACTTGGGCACGTTCAGCCTTCTGTTCTCTTGTTTTGCTTTGCTTGGGAAGATGCTGTCAGTAGGCCGGGCATGCCACGTTTGTTCCTTTTCTTGTATTTATGTTAGATTTAGCTGCCTTTTTGCTTCTTTTGTTTATTTGAGCTCATTTAATCCTGAAAATACAAAAGGAAGACAAAAGCACACTTTTTCCAACATTAGTACTAAAAAAGGGTTAGTTTTATGCCACAATTGATGTAATTTATATGTTGCATTTTGTGCACATCAGGAACTAGGTTAAATCTAAGCACAGCATATCATCCTCAAACAGACGGACAAAGCGAAAGGACAATTCGGACAATGGAAGATATGCCTAGAGCATGTGTAATTGATTTCGGAGGAAATCGGACAACGGAAGATATGCCTAGAGCATGTGTAATTGATTTCGGAGGACAATTCGGACAATGGAAGATTTACCATTAATAGAATTCTCCTACAATAACAGTTATCATACTAGCATTAATGCTGCACCATTTGAAGCACTTTATGGACGAAAGTGCCGAACTCCAGTCTGTTGGGCAGAAATTGGAGAAAAGCAATTATCTAGACCAGAGATAGTGCAAGAAATAACAGACAAGATAATTCAAGTCAAGGAAAGACTAAAAGCAGCACAAGATCGTCAAAGGAGTTATGCAGATAAGAGACGAAAACCCTTAGAATTTCAAGTAGGAGATAAGGTATTGTTAAAAGTCTCTGCATGGAAAGGAGTAGTCAGATTCGTTAAAAGAGGAAAGCTAAGCCCCAGGTATGTTGGACCTTTTGAGATTATTAGAAGAATAGGACCTGTAGCTTATCAGCTACAACTGCCAGAGGAGATGGCAGGGATACATGATGTGTTTCATGTATGTAACCTCAAAAAGTGCTTAGCAGACGAATCATTAGTGATACCTCTTAAGGACATAGAGGTAAATGAGAAACTTAAGTTTGTAGAGAAACCCATTCAGATTGAAGATGGAAAGATCAAGAATCTCAAACACAAGAGACTATTTCTGGTCAAAGTAAAATGGGATTCCAAGAGAGGACTAGAGTACACTTGGGAACTCGAGTCAGAGATGCAGAACAAATACACACACCTGTTCCACTAGACCTCGAGGACGAGATCTAAAACAAGGTGGGGAGGATATAACAACCCTCCTAGAACCCTTAACATGACCCTAAATGTCCTAAAATATACCTCGGATGCGAGAAACGGACCCATAATACCTTAATATTTATAAGAATCAAGAAAAACAAAATCTGGGAGTCGCTCGCGGGGCGCGACCCCTTTAGCCTCATGTGTCGCGGGCCGCGACTGGCTTGGATTGCTGGACAAGGCATTGCGCCACATGTCCGGTTACACGGCAGACCTACACCATTGACTCGACAAGGCTAGACCCTAGTCTACCTTTGTTGCTGGCCGCTAAAGAACAAGAGGAGACCCGTGAAATGAAGTCTCTATCGCTCTACTTAAAATGGGAAATGCCCTACCTTTGAGTGCGGTTCGCGGGCCGCAAGCCGACCTCCGACAGGCCTATAAATAGGAGGTCGAGGCTCATTAGTTCATCGTTCAAAATTCTGATGTTCTCTCAAACTTTCTGTTAGTATAAATACTCGGGATATAATACCCCTATAAAGCGAAGCTCTGCCTTGTTGTAAGTATTATAACCCTGCCTGTTACCCTACACGATCAATCTAGGGCTCCGTAATGCATGTCAAGGCTCTACCTGACTCACTCGTTGGAGTTCTGTCTCGTGTTACACCCGATTGATCTAGGACTCCGTAATGTATGTCAAGGCTCTGCCTGACTCAATCATTGGAGTTCTATCTCGAGTTGTACGGTTAATGTGATTTGGGTTATTATACTAACACTTTTGCATTGTTTAATTTTAATAGATAATAACAAGGAGATTCACCAGGAAGCTTTAGTTTTACCTAAGTAAATAATGTGAGTACATATGCTTTTTGCCACCTTTTTGTAAATTACTTCATGAGTCAAAATGTTTTACCAAAACCTCAAATGTTTGAAATAAACACTTAACAGTAATTGAGTCTTTGTGATTCTATAATTACTGCCAGTATGTTGGGGTTTGTATATAAAATGTGAAAGATGTTACCATTGGACAAAGAGTTAGCCAATGAGTAATATGACCCACAAGTCAGGTGTTGACAGTACTGAATGAGTAATTGAGTAGACATAAACAAATGTAATTGCGGATGCCCTCAATACTGTAAAGTTGTAAAACTGTTTTGATTAAACTGGGATGCACTCGCCAGCATGGTTGCCAAAGTCGCTAGGCGCTCCCTAGTCGGTCGACCGGGGAGTTGAGAGTACTCGGTCTAGGCGGAGAGTACTCGGGGAGTACTCGGACATGTTAAATTACAAAGAAATTACTTTTTGGAGATTAAATATATGTCAAATAACATAAATTTACTAATATGTATAACAAAATATGTGAAAATGATGTTCATTCCTTAATATGATAGGCATAGAAATTATGTGTTATTATTATTTAAGTCAAACTAGGCCCGAGTTGACCTACTATATCCAATTCTGGCCAAGGTTGACTGTGTTTGACCGACTCCGAGTAATTAGGCGGAGTCGAAGAAAGTCGCCTCGGCAGCCTACCTTGTAGCGACTACTCGGGTAGTACTCGGCCTTGGAAACCTTGTTTTACAACCATGCTCGCCAGTATGTATTTCTTGCTGATAAAAACTTTTTTTAAATGCGTTTCAGGTAACAAAATGTGAAAGCCAATAGAAGCCAGTTGGAGAGCACTGAAGGCTTGGAAAAGTGGCTATAAAAGTTACCTAAATAAAAAGGAGTTTTGTTTTCAATAAACTAGGGTTTATCCCTATAAATTGTATTGTAATGGAAACTTGGGGTATCCCAATTATTTGTTATAAAAAGTTTGGTGTTTTAACTCTGATAAAATATTTCCTAACTACAGTCCTGATGTATTCCGCTGCCAAATTAATAAACACTGATACATCTGACTAGCTCGAGGCACCCGCTCCTGGGCAGGGGTCGGGGGTTGCGACATGGTGACACTTCCGATGTTACGGTGGTCATATCACTCATTGGCTAACTTTCGTCTAATAGTGAAGATTATGAAGTAGTGTATACAAAACCACACATACCAGCAGTAATTTCAGATTATAAAAACTTAATCACTGTAAGTATAACTGAAAAGCATTTAGGGTTTTGAAATTCATTTGGTAAAAAGAAAGAATGACTCACTTTGTAAACTTAGGATTTTAGATTAAAGCTTCCTGGTGCTAACACTGGGTTCCTAATAAAAATACAATGCAACACGTGTTAGTGTATCAACCATACCTAAACTTTAACAATACATCACGAGATAAAAACCCCTAACGTAGTTAACAAAGTATAGCCTTACTCAGACAACACTTTGGCATCCGTTGCTGGTTTCAGATCGATTGCACAGAGTATCGAATCAGTGATCAAGGTTAAAACACTTACAACGGGGCAAAGTTTCGCAGAATTAGGGGTATACTGTAAAGAAAACGAAGAACGAGAGAAAGTGTACGTCAAAATTCGAACGTAAATGTGCACAGACTTCTGTCCCAAGCCACTACATTTATAGGTCCACCCCGGCACCCCCGGCACGTCGCGACAGAGGGAGGGGCACCCTCCGTGCGTCGCGGCCCAGGTCACCTAGGCTAGATTAGCCTCGTCTTCACGTATAGCCTTGCCACACGTCGCTCTCGAGTCACACGTGTCCTAGTACTCCCCCGCGTGTCACGGAAGATTTAGGGGTATCCCCCGCGTGCCTCCTGAGAGTCCAGTTACTAGTTTCTTTGTTTTTCGTACTGGGTTGCGCCGTACAAATTAAAATCTGTGATTTTGATCAGGAGTCCTTATAAGGTGTTTTGGGAGTTGTTACACAAAAAGATAAAAGTCACTATTGTTGATTTTAAACACACTTTCCCTATGATTTTTAAATGGTTATAACTTTTTCATACGTTAATATTTTTTTTTCTAAAGAAATTACACTATAAACAACATTTTATTCTCTTTAATTTAAGTAGACTCTTGCTATTGTTTTTTTTTTTTTTATAATATAATTGTTTTTAATATGTTAGTGATTACATAACATTACCTAATTAGGTAATATGTCTAATATTCAGAATGAATATGACATTATGTGACTTAATATACACTACTTGATTATATGCCTTTATGTAATTATAAAACATTAAGTAATTATGTACTGTTGCTATGTTATTATATAGACGATTATTCCCCTTGTTTTTTTTACCATCGCAGCTACATCCCATTCCAATATTAAAACCCCATGGTTTCTTCCATAGTTCTAGCATCACTAAGCACTCAATAAATCAAACAGATCTTAAGAACATTTTTTTACAACTATATTTGTTTTACGGATATAACATATTAAACATGATCAGTTGATCACAAAAGTGACTAGTAATACACCGATAGTAGATGCATGAAATTAAAGGTGGATTTATTTCATAGACAACAAAGATCAACCATACATGACACAATATAGAACGAAAAGCACACAGAACCATCCATGGGTACATCACAGTATCCTTTTCACGATGTTTGGGAAATGCCACTAAGTAGACTTCTTAGGGTGTAACTTCGGCTTTTTGGGATAAAGCACATGTTTCTTGGGGTTAAAGAGATAATGAGAATCATACATAGAGCGAAACATATCCACCAAAAGAGGAAACTGCAATGCCGCAAACGCAATTACTGGGACGGTAACAAATACAACAATAAGGATTGGTACCCATTTCAACCCCTTGTGGTATAGCACAAAGAAACTTGCACTGAAAGTCACCATCATTGCTGCTACAGAGATGAAAAGTGATAGTATGCCTATCATAAGCTTTGTGGGTAATGAATACATGAAATCTTGTTGACCGTGACCAGATATGAGGATAGTCAAGAACACCAAAAGTGAAGTTGAGGAAGAGAACAAAGAAATGGCATCTGCAATAACAAAAACTAACAAGGTAGGCTGATGAATGAAAAAAGGAAGTCCATTTTCTCCTTGTAGCCACCTGGAACCGTAAAGGCTGCAGCAAATGCAACTGTGACGATAAGTGTGGCAACAACCATGCAGTCTTTCATCCAGTCCAATCCTTTGGAAACTAGATCTTTGTTTTCTACAGAGAATAACTCATACGGTGTTTGGCGATGTTTGTTCTTTATTTCCCTTAGATAAGCTGGTGTCATGTTATAAACTTCCTACAATGTAAACAGTTATATGCAACCATAACTCATTGTAATTTTCACTAAATTATATTTCATGTTACACTAAAATACAAGTTTCAATCAACGTGGGTGCTTATTAAATATTGTGAATGATATTTGACCTAATAAGTAACAACAGGAAATGGGGTGGGGGTTGGGTCCAATTGCAAAGTTTTTGGGGTTTCCGGTGGAGTTTTCCTTGAAGATCAAAGGTTCAAGCCTCGGTATAATTTGTGAAAGTCTCCTAAAAATGAAATGAGAATGGTACAAAGATACAATGGATTGAAAAATATAACACAATGTCGAGCAAAATACAACACAGTGGCGAGAGATATAACACAATGTCGAGAAAAAAGAGATAATGACGCAAATATAGAAAAAAAACACAATGATCTAAACAAAAATTCTAAAATCTTTAAGCTAAAAATCCAAAAGCGAAAACCTAAAATCTCATATTGTAGAGTTCGATGAGACGTTTCCAATGTTGCTTAAAGGAGGTCAATGAGTCTGTTTGATTCTCTTCCTACCACTTCCTATTTTTGGGAGACAATGTCTTTGATCCTAACCTGTAATTTATTAGTTCAATCATTCATGTTCTTTGTTTAGTTGGAGAAATATTCCTTGCATTGATCAACATTAATTAAAAGCAGTGGCGGATCTAGGATTCCGACCAAGCGGGAACGTTTTATAAATAAGCGGTAACGAAATCGAAAAAACGTCAAATTTTTCCAAAATTTACACTAAAAACGTCAAAAATTTTCCGGCAAGCGGTAGCGGATGCTACCCCTTACATCAAGGTAGATCCGCCCCTGATTAAAAGACATACCTGGTACCACAGTAATTCTCGTTGCATTAGCAGAGATGCTCCATGCGTCTTAGTTGCCACCTGCTTTGATGTCTTCCCAACTAAATGAAGCAGAGTGTTATAGTCCGAGTTGTCTGATATTTCACATATTGTGTCCTTGATGCTGCCAGCTATCTCGTACAATAGGTTGTAGACACCTTGATGGCGGTGCATAACAGCTACATGAAATATAGTGAGCCCATCTTCATTTGTATCAGTCATAAGACCATGATAGGTTCGAAGCAACTCAGCTATAAACCTGGTGTTGCCTACTTCTGCCGCAACAAATAATACTCTAGAAAGATATCTTACTGATCCATCCTCCAAACCTAGTAGAAGACCCTCTTAGCATATCCTTAATGCCATCATAGGACATTGTTTTGGTAGCATGCTTCCAAACAATTTTTAGTATTTTCAGTGCGTCGGTATCTTCTTCAGTGGCCGGTTGTCCTTTCATACCAAAAATTCTACAAACTGAAATTAAAAACCCACCAAAATAAGGAAAAACCAAATGCTTCACAGTAGAAAAACTTAACGCTAGTACTGAGAGATGTACGTCTATCTGTGTTCATGATTAATATATGCTTACTTCGTTCTTTGATTCTCGTGATCCGATTCTTTTCTTCCATGTTAAATGCAACGGGGTTCTTAGCCAACGAAGTAAATAGCTCCGTATAGATGGTCGGCATTATAGTCAACCAATGAGATTGTTGATCTGGATGGTCTTTCAGAATTTGGAGTGCAACATCTATAGAAGATATGTGGCAGTCTCTTAACGATACGATGTTAATACATATGAAATAGCAAATAGTAAACAGATGTGAAAAAAATTCATAAATAACTGTAATTGAAGAAGAATATACTTTGCAAAGCATTAGACCTGGCAAAATGGGTGGGTCGGGTTGGGTAACATGTCATAATTGGCCGATTTAAAAAATTTAAGTTTTAATACACGGGACTAAACAGGTTCTGACCTAAATAGGTTTGGGGTGAATTTATAAAAAAGTATCAAATGACTAAATTATTGAAGGGTGATGGTATTTACACATCCCCTAAAATTTTTGTACATCCCTCAATAGAAACCATATAGGCCAATACGCTTCCCATAGGGTTTGAAGCATTAAATGCGACACCAATAGGAAGCGTATTGGGCAATACGGTTCCTATTGGTACAATATTCTCTGACACGCACGCAGTTCAAAACTATACAGGTCTGAAAAGTGACTCAATTAGAGACATTGGGATACATTGGGATTCGTTAGAGACATGTGGGGTGGCGGACACTGTTCGACAGGTATTTGAGATGTCGCTTCGTCAATTTGCCGTCGCCACCGGTTTTTACACAGACTTGGAGTTGGTTCAGGACGTGTATACCACGGCTATCGATCGTATGCCCGAGGATGAGTTGATTGCCTGGTGGCCCACCATCGGTGAAGGTCCATACACCAAGGCGGAGGAGGTCCGATCATCGGAGATTCGCGACCCGTTAATTCGTTACTTGCATCGTTGCTTTAGCACGGGCATCGCGACCCGTGACAAGAGTTGGTTATAGGTTTGTCGGGACGAACCGTCAGGTTTGGGCATGGCAGCCGTTGGTACATCACCCGCGTTTGGAGGCCGAGGAGGTTCAGATGCCTCAGATGGCTGAGCAGGATGGAGGGCATGATGATGTTGAGGTCCCGCCTCAGCATGAACAGGGGGATCATCAGCATCCACAGAGAGCTTATCGCGCGGTTAGGTTGCCTCGGTCAACCAACCGTCTTCTTGATAGGATTTTGCGTAACCAAGATAAGCAAATGCGACTTCTAACACTGCATGGTCAGGAGATAACATCCCACGGTCGCCAGAAGGATCAGATGCATGATGACATAGGGTGGCTGATGACTGGCATGGGTGAAATGTATAAGTACATGGGTATATCGGTTCCACCCCGTCCACCACCACGAGTTTATCCGGACCAGGGCCCGTTCTTTACGCAGCAGCCCGACCCGTTTATGCCATCCTTATAGCCTTACGACCCGTCCTATACTCAGCCCGACCTTTCCTTGCCACATTTTCCTCGGTCCGGCCAGACCATGCCGCTCTTTCCTCTGTCCGACCTTTCCATGCAGGTATGTTATTTTGTTTTATTTCGTTTTCTACGAAAAATTTTAATGTTATGTAATGAGTATTTTGTTTGAATTTTTTATATGCTCCAGGCACGTCCTATACACGGCACAACCCGTCACCCTCTACTAGGCGTGGCTCGAACTTTACAGAGGAGGAGCTCGCTGAGTCTGACGAGGAGTCTGACGAGTATTGATGATGATAATGGTTTTTATTATCATATTGTGTAGTACGGTACGAACAATTGAATTTAATTTTAAGTATTTGTAATATTTGTTTAATTGGATATGTTTAATTTGTTTGGATTGCTTAATTTCACTACGTCTTTTATAAAATTTATAACAAAAAAACTAACATCATTTTATAACAAAAAAAAACAACTTAATTAATGTTTAAAAAATAAAGTTAAAAAAGATACTAATAACAATATGCTGTTCTTGCAAAAAAAAAAAAAAAAAAATCCTGCAGGGAACGTATGGCCCTATATGATTCCTCTTGTCTTTTGAAAAAAAAAATCATTAAGGGAGCGTATGGCCCTATACACTTCCTTTTAGCTGACCATCTTTTGAAAAGTTTGGTACACATATAGGAAGTGTATTGCTTAATACGTTTGGACCCAGAGGAACCGTATTGCCCTATACGCTTCCTCTGGTCCCCTAATAATTAGCTGACCATCTTCTGAAAAGTTTGTACTTCAAGTACACATATAGGAAGTGTATTGCTCAATACGCTTGGACCCAGAGGAACCGTATTGCCCTATACGCTTTCTATAAGGTTCAAGGGATGTGCAAATAACCAAGGGGGGATGTGTAAATAACCAAGCCCTTATTGAAACTATAACGAAGATCATAAGCCAAGAACCAGGCCATATGTAGCAGATTATATTATTATATTTTAAGCCGTAACATTTGTTTTTTCCTTAATCAAGTAAATTAATGTACTTGAACATCCATAATTTCTTGTAATATATTTTTAAATGCAAGAAATTGATGTTTTAAGTATGATTGTAATTTAAAACTTGAAGGCTGTAGTGATGACCAAACAATGCATCACCTAGTGATAAAATTACTTACTTACCATAGAAACCACGGCCCACACACTTCAAGATTGTATCATGCTTCATAAAAGGGCTACCCATCCAAGAATTAAAGGGAGGATCTGGTGTTATAGGTAGCATACTGTATAACCACTTCAGTGTGCTGTGATGCCCGTTCTTAGCAGCAATGGTTAATGGAGGACATCCATCACCCTCAATGTGTAGCAGGAGATAATTCTTGTGATACATAATCTTAGCCATTTCTAATTTTCCTAATGAACATGCTATCCAAAAGGCAGTGTGACGTCTCCATTTGCCTTTAATTTTCAACTCCTCAGGTGTCATCAGTTTTACTAGATTGTCCACAAAATTTATGGTCAGCTTGGTCTCTGTTGCTGTTACTGCCATATGTAGGAGTCTGTCATGATTGCTACTGATATTAGTCCGTACCATATCTGGGTTTTGGTCCAGAATGATCTTTGCGCTTTCCCAGTCACCCGTTATTGCTGCTTGATATAACGGAACAACCAAGTTTATGTAGGCTTCGTCTCCTTCTACAAAAACATAATGTTAATTAGCTGTCCATCGTTTCCGTCTCACAAAACTGAAATAACCGAACTGAAACCGAAATAACAGAACAGAACAAACCAAAACCGAAGGTTCGGTTTTTGGATTTTTTAATAACCGAAAATTTCGGTTCGGTTTTCGGATAAACATTTACAATAACCGAAAAAAACCGAACCGAACCGATAAGTTACAATAGTAGGCTCAATCTATATATATTTATGTTAAGTTTAAGTTGTTCAAGTGTTTAACCCATCCTATTATTATTGAATGTTAAGTATTTATAATAAAAGTATTAACATGTTTATTTATAATTGAAGTGATTTATCTATTATTTACAAGAAATAACAAAATTTAATATAAAAATTAAAGGATCTTAAAGGTGTTATAAAAGAAAATGTCTTAATAAAAACTTTGAATAAACATAAAACATATTATTATGTGAATAATTGTTAAATATAATAACTTAAATGTAAATATCTAAGAAAGATTCTTAAATTTTGTATCATACTTTTTATTTATAAATCTTACGTAATTTTGTTCCGAAAAACTGAACCGAACCATTGATAAAATCGAAATAACCGAAATCGAACGGTTTTCAAAAACCAAAAACAGAATATGGTTTTAATTTTACCCAAAAACCGAAACGAACCAAACCGTGCACACCCCTATCAATAACTATGGAAAATTATTTATTTTAATAATAATAATAATAATAATAATAATAATAATAATAATAATAATAATAATAACAACAACAACAACAACAACAATAACAATAATAGACCTTGTGGTGTACCCTAACATTTGGAGCTTTAACGCTGATATAATATCTAAACCGACATTGCATATCACTCTTTTCTTGTGTTAAGTGATTGTTTCTTGACATATTACAGGATGTTAAGAGTTTGGCTTAATTTGTTTTCCTTTTTTATACCCAAACCACTAAAAGAATAAGGTTAGATTGAGTTAAGAAGATTAAACCATTTTCTTGATAAAGTGAAATGAGAAAAATTAGGTAGTGTGACACCTATGTGGAGTTAAGGAGAGTAAAACTATAAGGGTATCTTAACTCCACCTAAGTGACATATCAACCTTTCTTCCCTATTTTACCCTGTCTTGCCCCAAGGAAATAGTTTAATCTTATTAACTTCATCTAACTCTATCATTTAGTGGTTTTTGTTTAAAAAAAAATTAATTCAATCTCTTAAAATTCAGTTAACATGTTAACATATACCCTCTTTAATACCATTTAACAAAAGGAGAAAATGGTTTGCGATATCAGCTAACATGTCATATCAGTATTAACACCCTAAATATTATAATAGTACACCTCATGACCTAACCCAAGGCCTAACAATAACAATAACAACATATTAAAACTCTGAAATTTGGAAAATAAAAAAATTGTGATTTGAGTCTAAACTTGCATTATGAATTGTTTCTGAGATTAGAACAACTTAAACGATGATTATCAACTAAAATATTACTTTCAATACAGAAGAAATTATTGTAAAGTAATAAGTTTTGTTAATGCATTCTTTGAGCATCCACGTTAGATGTGTACAAAAAAAGGGAGCGAAACCGGGTTTTATTTTTTAAACCGGTTTCAAATCGAATCGAACCGGCGGTTTGTAGACTGGTTAGAATTCTTGATTTTTGAAACCGGTTTAAAAACTGAAACCGATTTTATTGGCACAAACCGTTTTAAACTGACCTGAACTGGTTGAGACCAGTTACTATTTTGGGTTTAAAAAACCGGTTAGTAACCAAAACCGGTTTTTGTTTTTGAGATCGGTTTAAAAAACGATTTGTATACCTCTAATCCACGTAAGTCGGTTATAGGAAGTTTTTGGGTTAGAGATATCACGACATGGTTGGCGTTATATATATGTATAGAGAGAGATAGTGGATCAAGATCAAGGGTAAACCCTTCTGAGTGCCATTTTTTTCACACCCCTAATTTAAAATGTTAAAAAAGACTGCCGTAAAAAAATAAAAAAAAATTTGAAGTGATGTTCTTAGGCCCCATACAGCTGCTGTAAAAAACTGATGACGTAAGAATGACATCACTTTTTACAGCAATTTACGGCTGCCGTAAATGAAAAAAAAAGTAGATTTTTTTTTTAATTTTTTTTTTTGGAAAAGTTGATTTTTTAGGATTTTTGGTAAAAAAATGAAAAAACCCTTTCATAAGGACGAGTTCTTTAAGTTCTCACAACTCGTATAAATTTTAATTTTAACATAACCCTATATATATATATATATATATATATATATATATATATATGTAAAACCCGTGAGGATCACAATGATATCAATCTAACCTTGTGAGAGTGCGGAAACCAATCACAAGGTGATTCAAGAAACAATATAAAGATCAAATATAAACACACAATAAAGAACAATCAAACCGAAACTTGCATTCAACTTAGAAGATGACTGATACAAGATCGGTGGAACTCGGTTCCCTAGCTTGGTGTCGCCTGCCTTCTACTAGTAATCAACAACCCCTAATCAAGTGATTAGGGGTGTTTATATACAAAACATAAGGGCCGAAACCTAGTCAAGCCCATGCGACACATATGCAAGCCCAACCCACAAGTGTTTAACCCAAAACATAAACAAACTAGTTACAAGATCAATCCCTATTGTTAACCTACATGAATAAACCTTCAGGTTCTAACAATCTCCCCCTAGGTTTATGCATGCAGGTTCTTCCGACTTCAGCTGCTTTGATGACCACCACTTGCTCTGTCACTACGTCCTCCAAATCCTTCCTTATGAATACGAATCACAGAAGCTACTGCAGACGTCCATCCCTTAGCAATTTCTTCATACTTTTCTGTAGCTCGGATTTGGTTGCTTGCCAGTACTTCAAGATCTTCAACAGCAAGATTCAATAAATCAACCTGATCCACCAAACAGTAACTCTCATCTCCATCACAAACGATTACAGCTTGACCTAGACGTTCATTATACGCCCAAAAGTGCATAGTCTTCAACGCCCCTTTAGGAATCTTTCTCACCAACGGAATCGTCTTTTCCTTGTCAGTAGCGGGCCAATGCACTATCTTCATCCGCTTGTTTGTATATGGATCCCTGATTCCTTTTGCTGGTTTAACAGTGGTGTCTGCTGTACGCATTGAGGGAAAACCTTTGGCAACTTCCCTTTTCAATCTCTCGAAGAACATATGACCAGGTCCATTAAGCTTATCATCCACATAAGGTTTATTTACCAAATCTGTTAAATCAACCTTAGTGAATGACTGAAATTGCCCTGAACGCTTGTACCATTCGACTGGTCCAACTTTTCTCTTAATCCACCACCTGTTACGATCATGATCATAACCCCAGCTAACAACACCAGATCGATTCCCTTTCTTGTCATAGAGAGTTTCACCAACATCCATCAAATGATGTGTAGCACGTGCATCTTCATCATCAGGATTTGCATTTTTGTTCTTCAGAATTACAAACTCTCTCTTCTTCTTCAACCTTTCTGCTTTCGCTTTCTCTGCTTCTGGATCAGTAACCCTTTCAAAGTACTTTTCCATAGCAGCAGCCTTCTCAGCATTATCTTTCTCAAAAGCTTTCTTTCTGTTCTCTACATCAGTGGGATCAGAAAACTCTTGACCAAATTTCTTTTCAAGCTTGCCTCGCAGATCATAAACAATATTAAACAATAGACCAACATCTCCCTGCAGTTGTTCAATCTGTTGATCTTTCTTCACAATGGTGTCTTCAAGTTGTATGATCTTCGCATCTTTATGGATAGAATCTTGTTCGAGCACAACCAAGCGTTTCTTCATATCTCTCATACTTATAAATTCATCATCATCACTGGAATCACTGTCGAAAGGCATTCTGAGTGGTTCAATAGGCCGTTTACCACTCGAACTGCTCGGTTCTTCATGAATAGTGCCAGAAGGTCCAGCACTAACAGTTACAGAAGGCCCAGCTTCAGTGTGAGCTTCAACATTAGGTACAGCTTCAGTTTGAACTTCAACATTAGGCACAGCTTCATGTTGAGCTTCAACATTTGCCATAACTGTATCATCTCCTTGAATTCCAGCATCAGACTCAAAGAAACTATCTGTAGTAGTGGTGGTGTCATCAACATTTGTTTCAAAATCAAACTTATATAAACCTTCAGCATCATCAGCAACAGTTACGGATTGATCTTTGCTTCGTTCGATAAACATTCCGGGTCTAGGATCCCGTCTTTTCCTTTTTAGCGGAATATCATCAGAATCCCTTGGGCTATCTTCAGGCTCTTCAGTAGACACTGACAGATTGGTAGGAGGATTACCCATCGTATCAGCCACTTTCTTTAACAACAGAGCCAAATTCTCAGCAGAAATCACCGGATTAACAGTAGAAACAGCATCAGCATTGACTTCAGGAGGAAGTTCAAAATCATCATCATCAGAATCACATGCAATCTCAACGCCTTCATCGTCAGAGTTAATAGTGATACGCTCTGGCTCTGGCTCATTTTCAGTACTCCTTTGAATGTCATGTTCTTCAGCAACTATGGCACGTGCAGGTACGGCTTGTGCCCTGACTGGATTCTCAACAACATCTTCGGTCTCTGCAAACTGACCGAACTTCTCTAATTCAATCAAACCCTCAAACTTCTTTTCTGTTCCTTTCTTTGTTGTAAGAGTACCAAAACAGGAAGGACCCATGGGCTTTAACTCCAGTGTGTTACCCGATCTCCTCAATTCAGGATAACGAGCATTCAGAATCATTTGCACAAACCTAGGATACATCAAAAACTTATCCTTTCGTAGCCCAATAGCATTCCTTTTCATTGCCTCTAGAACGTATCGTGAATAGTTGAACGGCTCATTGGTAATTACACAAATCACTGCAGCCGTCTGCGTTGTGTTTAGTTGATCAATTCCCCCTCGGTTCTCTGTCATGCACAATAGAAACATATGCAATAACAAACGCCAGTATGGATGAACAAATTTTTTGACCAGAGGAGGAAATCTTCCTTCATAGCTTAGACGTGGCAAGATAGCTTCAATTGCTCCAGCAGCAAGCTCGATTGGATCCGTTTCTTGATCATTAAACTGCAACGCTTCCCTGATAACCTGCTCTGTAACGATAATCTTCGTTCCGTCAATCTCGGCAGTTATTGCTCCCTTTCCTTCAACAATTTCCACCTTTGCAGTCTTCCAGAAATCTCGTATAAGACTTTCATACACAACCGGATTGTCTCGAAGAGCGTGAACAATACGACAAGTATTTAATCCTTTAATCAAAGACGTGTACAACTGCTTGTGCTTTACAGGTGGAGGTGCCAAATACGCAACTTGATTGTGAGAAGCAATAAACTTTAGGTCCATTTTCTGCACATCACACAAAATGTATAAGTTTCTTCCAATAGCACAGTGATAAAAATTAAAAATAAAACAAACACTGTTACTGTTCACTCGTAACCATGAGTCGCAACCCAAGGTTTTGAGTCGAAACCATGAGTCGCAACCAGGATAACTGAGTCGCAACCATGAGATTGCGAGTCGCAACCATGAGTCGCAACAGGCCAAAAAGAGTCGCAACTATGAGTCGCAATCTCGAGGTTGCGAGTCGTAATCAATGGTTTCGAGTCCTGCTGTTCTTGATTGCGACTGGAAACTTCATCGGAAACTTCAACATGTCATCGGAAAACTCATCGGAAACATCAAATCTTCATCGGAATCTTCATAGATTCGCCAGAATCTTCAACAATCCTGCAAAATCTTGAAGAATGACGTCACATTTACCTGTTGATGATCTAACTTGATTGCGAGTCGCAACCGGAATATGAGTCGGAATCTGATTGCGGCCGGAATTGTTGAGAGAGAATTCAGAGTAGATTGCGAGTGAATAATGAGATTGTGACTCGTAATCAGCCTTTATACGACCACTGTTTCCCATGGGCCCAAGTCTGTTGGGCTTAGGCCTCATGGACTTGGGCTTTGCAAATATATTCAGAATTTTTTTTTTTTGGGCTTAATAAATGTTTTTTTTTTCAACAGTAATTTAAACAAACCCAATTATAATTTGATTTTCAAATAACCCATCAAACCCATTGAGCATTATTTTGCAAAACAAAACCTAAAACAAAAATAAATAATAAAATATTATTTACAAAAATAAAAACAGGAAATTTGCATAGATGCTCAGGGATCAAATCACAGGGTCTCGGGCATGACTTCACTTATCAACACTGATCTACTAGAGGATGATCTAGACAATTGCCAGTATATTTGTCCTCTTAAACTCATCTCCCTAGATCTTTTCCATATAACTGCCTGTATCTCCTTTTATCATGTTTTGATATTTTAATAATGAGCACCCAAACAAATACTAATCAAATCCCGGAATTATACACAGCTCACTCTATCATGCAAGCAGTTTCCCTACCACATATTTCACAAGCCCAATCCAAATTTCTGAAATCTTAACTGGGAATAGGTTGAGAAAAGAACAGAATAGATCTTAGAATGAGATGGTATAATATACAGATCAAATGAGTTTTCTCAATTTGATATAGGTTTTTTGGGTTTCTTTTGGGCACTAGAGGGCCTCTTTCGGGTGTTAATTGATCTACAGATCGACAACGTACAGCTAGGTCAGCATGTATCTGGATGCAGCAGAAGCTGACGTTGCCTAGCACCTCCAGGTCAGCATGTATCTGGATGCAGCAGAGGAGGTACACGACTTTTTCAGATAAGATTTCAGAATCAGACCAAAATTGTGTGTATCGGGAAAAGCATACAAACATTCAAATAGACTTGAGCTAATTCCAAGTGATTTTCTTTTCTGAGGTCATGTACTGGTTTAGTTCTGAACAGAAACAGCCATTGTTTCCAATCTTAAGGATAGAGCCTACCAACACATCATACTAGAGTCAAACAATTTCGATACTGGTCTTACATGAGTCAGCCCTTGACCATAAAGTGAAAATTCATTTCATTTCCCAGTCCAGCCATACTTCCTTTTGAAACTCTTTTTGTATTTTTTAATTTTTCAATTTTTTTTTTTGTATTTTTCGATTTTTCTCCCCCTAAATTTGTGCATAAATAAAAAAAAAAAAAACCTAAGAATAGAAAACTTTATGAACAAATTTACCTACGAAAAACAAAACAAAACAAAAATATGCTCAATCAGTAAAACGGATCATTTTTAGAAAATCCACAAGCACTCTGAATTTCGAGCTGCTGACAGGTTTAGTGAACAAATCGGCAGCATTTGCATCTGTGTCGATCTGTTCAAGCGTAATCAGACCTCTGTCAAAACAGTCTCGAATGAAATGAACTTTAATATCAATGTGCTTGGTTTTGGAGTGAAAAACAGGATTTCTAACAATTTGTATTGCAGCATCATTATCGCAGTAAATAGTAGTGTTAAGATATGTCAAACCATAATCCTGCAATTGATGTTGCATCCACACCACTTGAGAGCAAGAAGCAGAAGCAGCAACATACTCAGCTTCAGCTGTGGATATCGCCACCGTTTGTTGTTTCTTGCACTGCCAAGAAATGAGCCGATCACCCAAAAATTGACATCCCGCAGAAGTGGATTTCCTGTCACTGTCAGTACCTCCAAAATTGCTGTCAGAGAAAGCAAACAAGTCAAAATTGGAATCTCTCGGATACCACAGGCCAAACCGAGGTCGGCCTTTAAGATACCGAAAGATCCGTTTAACAGCAATAAGATGAGAAGTTTTAGGATTAGCCTGATAGCGTGCACAGTTGCAAACAGCAAACATGATGTCCGGACGGCTAGCAGTGAGATACATCAATGACCCGATCATTGACCTATATTGACGTTGATTTACAGACTCTCCTTCTTCATCTTCAGTCAACAATGGTCTCTCAGCCATAGGTGTCTCAGCAGGCTTCGCATCCGTGAACTTGAACTTTGTCAGCACATCATCCACATACTTCCCTTGATGAATCAGAATTCCTTGCGAACTCTGCTTGACTTGAAGACCCAAAAACAGAGTCATCTCCCCCAGAGCACTCATTTCAAACTTTTTCTTCATAACTTTCTCGAATTCCTTGCATAGATCCTCGCTTGTTGATCCGAAAATAATGTCATCAACGTAGATTTGAACTAAGATTTGATCGTTGCCTACTCTCTTGATGAACAGAGTCTGGTCAATAGTGCCACGTGTATATCCATTTCTTCAACATCATCTGGATGAATCTGTGACAAATCATCTTGACTCCACTTTGGTGGATCAAGCTTCCCTGCAAGAAAAGCATTCAAACAGTTGATTACAGAAGCTGCTATGTCTAGCTTTTCCTTTGACTGACTTGCGAAAAATGCCATCATCTCATTGTTCGTAGAGTGAGCAGAAGCAGAGGCAGCAGCAGAAGCCTTTCCAGCATTTTGAACTGAAGCTGGAGAAGCTGAAGAGACGATTTGATTTGAGGATCCAGATTGAGAGACAGAGGAATTGTTGCGAAACATTTGAAATCCTCCTTGTGATAGAAGAGCTGTGTTGCTGTCGCTAGACGTGGTTGGAGCTATTGAAAAACCGGCAGCCAGCATGCTGTTCTTGTAGTTAGTCTCTCTCTGCTTGTCATCCAATTCACAAGCTTTGATATGCGAGATCATCTCAGACAGGGTACATCTTGCAAGATCTTTGGTCTTCTTGATCATGGCAACATGATGATCCCAACTCTTGGGCAAAGCATTGAGAAGTTGTCTGTTGGTGGAGGCGTTTGAGGTATGAATTTCTTCCATCTGCATTTGAGTCACCAGCTTGACAAACCTTTGGATCTGATTATCTACTGTTTCACCATAAATATGGTTGAAATTGTTGAAATTTTGTTGCAGCAAGTTCCTTCGACTTTCTTTCATATCTTCGTTACCTTCATACACTTCTACCAGAGAGTCCCACAGTTCCTTGGCAGATTTGCAGGTGCGAAAGCCCATGGCAATATTAGGACCCAAACCCATGGTCAAGTAAGAGAAAGCTCGATCATCTTCTTCAACAATAAGCAAATCATCTTCAGTGTATTGTTCTCGAGGCTTCTTAACTTTAACATCAGGTTCTGTAGGACTTTCCATCATGATTTCCCTAGGTCCCCTCAAAATGCTGCGCCATAGCTTGTAATCTTTAACCTTAAGATGCTGTTCAAAGCGCCACTTCCACTCGGGAAAGTCGTTGGCATCAGTTAGCCTAGGAATGCGTGATGTGGTCCCAAGCTTTGAATCAAGTTCTTGTTGCTGAGTTAGGGTAGACAATTCACTGTTGGTGGTTGACATTGTTAATTAATCAGTTAATTAATTAATTAATTTTATTTAGTCCAAAGTCAACAGTCCAAATGTCCGTCACAGTGTGTCGTTGCGAGTCGAAACGAGGTTGCGAGTCAAATCAAACTGTGGATGCGAGTCGTAACCGAAGTGGTTGCGAGTCGTAACAGAACAGGATGAGCCGAAACCACGGTTGCGAGTGAAGGTCAAACAGCTGGTTGCGAGTCGTAACTGGGCAAGATGAACCGAAACCAAGACTGATTGCGAGTCGTAACTAGGCAGGATGAACCGAAACCAGCAACTGTTGCGAGTCGTAACCGAAACGTGATGAACCGCAACTAAGAGATTGCGAGTCGTAACCTGCAAAACAAAAGTGATAAGAACTGTTGTCTCGCAATCCCGACTTTTCAGCAAATTCCAAAATTCAAAGATATTGTAATCTTTGAATCTGTTGCACCGAAATCCCGAAAAATAAGCAAACACCAATGCTGAAATCAACAGAACCAAAATCAGTGATTATTTTTTTTAATGAATTTTTTAAGAACAGTCGATGAACAGATCTGCAAAAACACTTCAACAAACCGGATCAGTAATATATGATACTTCTTGAATCCGATTGATATCAAACCGAGCCCTTGAATGGCTTCAATGGCTCTGATACCAATTGTAAAACCCGTGAGGATCACAATGATATCAATCTAACCTTGTGAGAGTGCGGAAACCAATCACAAGGTGATTCAAGAAACAATATAAAGATCAAATATAAACACACAATAAAGAACAATCAAACCGAAACTTGCATTCAACTTAGAAGATGACTGATACAAGATCGGTGGAACTCGGTTCCCTAGCTTGGTGTCGCCTGCCTTCTACTAGTAATCAACAACCCCTAATCAAGTGATTAGGGGTGTTTATATACAAAACATAAGGGCCGAAACCTAGTCAAGCCCATGCGACACATATGCAAGCCCAACCCACAAGTGTTTAACCCAAAACATAAACAAACTAGTTACAAGATCAATCCCTATTGTTAACCTACATGAATAAACCTTCAGGTTCTAACAATATATATATATATATATATATATATATATATGGGAAGGTTCAAATGAAAATCACTAGTTATTGTGAAAACTAGAAAACTAACTAAAACCCACTAAAAAGGAGGGAGAGAAGACTTTTAATGAATGAGGGGTAAAATTGGAACAAAAAATATATAACTTTTCAAACATTTCTCATTTCTCCATACGTTATCATTTTAAAACAAAAATGGCACCATAAGATCACAAATTTTCTTATCTTTCATTCAAGTATATTCGAGCATATTTTTTATGACATAAAAGAAGATTTATGGTGTCGTCTTGTTTTCAATACTATTATTATAGTAGTGCACATGTGCAATATAACATGTACTACAATGTGCATTACATGCTTAAAATTAGTTTTTTGATTCTAGTTTAGCTTTTAGGGTTAGGTTTTTTGGAGGTTTAGGATTAGCATTAGGTTTTTGGGTGTGGGGGGGAGGGGGGTTTAGGTTTTTGGGGGGTGGGGGTGGGGGGGGTTAGGTTTTTTTCGGGTTTATGTTTAGGGTTTAGTTTTAGGTTTTCGGGAGGGTGGGGGTGGGGGGTTTAGGTTTTTTTTTGGGGGGGGGGGGTTAGGCTTTTGGTGGGAGGGTGAATTTAGGTTTTGGGGGGGGGGGGGGGTTAGGTTTTTGGGGGTGTCGGTGGGGGGTGGGTTAAGTGGTTTAGGCTTTCCGTATTAGTGCACATGTGCAGTACAACCAAATTTTTTTTTTTTGAAATTTTTTTCCATATATAAAAAGTAGCGATTTTTCTAAAAAAAATTGTAAAAAAAAAAAAAAATTTGTATGTTTTTTAGGTTTTTTTAGGCTTTTTTAGTTAATTTTCGAGTTTTCACAATAAAAGTGGTTTTCATTTGAACCATCCCCTATATATATATATATATATATATATATATATATATATATATATATATATATATATATATATATATATATATATATATATATATATATATATATAGAGGATAATGCTTAGTTAGAAACCCCATTATTTTAGAAAACTTAGCAAACTATATATGTGGCTTACATTTTGCCACGTTGCACAGATCCCTTTCTATTACTTTTGACATCAAGGTTATATTAGTAAATTACATTAACCCCCAAGAACTATCCCCAATATGAATTGACATGTTCATTAATTGCCCATCAAATCGTACCATTCACCCTCCCCCATATTTCTTTTTCATATTTTCCTTTATATCTTCTTCATCATTCATCAGAGAAACCCCATTTCACTTTTACTCCAAATTAGCAAGTAACTCCATTAATATCCATGGAGACAAATCCACCAACCTCAGAATTAATGTCGCCGGTCCGTAGTTTCCCAACCTTCGATGTGATTCTGGAAGATGATTTGAGTTCTGCATCTAATCTTCATGTAACTACTGTTAATTCTTGCTATGAGAATATATGTCAAGAAAATGGAAGCAGTTATAATCCAAATCATCAAAATATTTTGCTCATCCTCCTCCAAGTCAAAGTCAACCACTAATCAAGAAAAAAAAGAAGTGTTCTAGGCAACCCAGGTTTAAATCTCTGAAATATTTAATCTTGTTTCCTTGCTTTTCACAATTTTCAAAAAAAAAAAAAAAGACGAAAAAATATCAAAAATTATTCATAAAACCTGGTTGTTAATAGGTTTTTGTGTAATGGTTGTTTTAGAGATGAAACATGATTTTTTTTTTTGTTAAAATGGTTCTTAAAAGGGGTTACTTGCTAATGTAATTTACAGGTTTTTATTTTTGTGTTAAAAAGTTATGCTTGGTTTGCATATGAACTTATTTTTGGTTGTGTTGTGATTTTATTTGAGAAAAAGATTGCAATTTAGCTAAAAAGTTGTGATGTTGTTTGAGAAAAAGATTTTCTGGCTATGAATGTGTTAATAGTTATGTGTGGTTAACGACTTAACGGTTATCTTATCTTTTTGTTATTAGGATGGTGATGGATACAAGGGAAACAAGATCCAATTCTCGGGACCGTTGGTTTCGTCAAACGTGGATCAGATGCTTAAGGATCATGACCATGTTTATGTTACAGCACAACACAACTAACACGTGTTATAGTTTGAACTTCAGGACATGCATGTGTTACATGTGACATGAAACCCATGTACAATGTAACACGTATTAGTGCTATGTATTTTTGTTTACTAGTAATATGTAATGTGAGACTCTTCTTGTTTTCTCTAGTACACGATGTTAAAACGGTCTAGACTTAACACATTTTCTGTTGGAGGCGCCCGTATTTGTACCTTTACTGTTACAGTTACTATTGAAGTTTATGCATCCATTCTAGAAGTCTTAACACATGTTATAATAGAGGCTTAACACACGTTATATCAGGTTTACTCTGTTGTTATTAAGTTACTATTGGAGTTTATTCATCCACTGTGGAAGTCTTTACACACGTTATAATAGATGCTTAACACATGTTATACATTTCAGTTGCTTAACACATGTTACAGTATGTATATACACATCATGGTGTTTTGGAAACCAATAGCTTATACATGACACCATGTTAGGTTAAACCAAGATTATAACAGAGGGTTAACACATTTTATCCCAGGTATACGGTGTTACGATATTAACTTGTATGTTCCATATTAACTTGTACACGTTTTTACTATCAGTATATGCACATCATAGTGTTTTGCAAACCACTTTCATATACATGAATACAAGTCGGGTTACAACAAGATTATAATGGTGGAGGCGCCCGTATTTGTACCTCTACTGTTACAGTTACTATTGAAGTTTATGCATCCATTCTGGAAGTCTTAACACATGTTATAATAGAGGCTTAACACACGTTATATCATGTTTACTCTGTTGTTGTTAAGTTACTATTGTAGTTTATTCATCCATTATGGAAGTCTTAACACACGTTATACATTTTTTCACTTTAACACATGTTACAGTATGTATATACACATCATGGTGTTTTGGAAACCACTAGCTTATACTTATGTATTAAGGTATAACAGAGGCTTAACACATTTTATTCAGGTATACGGTGTTACGATATTAACTTGTATGTTCCATGTTAACTTGTTCACGTGTTACGATCAGTATATGCACATCATGGTGTTTTGCAAACCACTTTCATATACATGAATACAAGTCGGGTTATAATGGATGCTTACATGTTATCATATGTATACGAGTGGGGTTACAACAAGATTATGATATTAACTAAGCTCCCCATTAAACTCATCGCCCCCGTCGACTGTTTTCACCCTTGTCACATGTTAAGCAATTACATGTTCCGAACAGACAAATTGTAACACATGTTAGATCAGTATATACACATCATGGTGTTTTGTAAACCACTAGCTTATACATGAATACAATATTATATATTCCAAAATTACCGGTACATGTGTTACCATAAATGGCTCGTTTCATATTACATGTTACATCATGGTGTTCTGTTAGAGCATGAACCACCAACACATGCTATAAATGAACGAAGACATCTTTCCCAAAGGATGTGACTTATTCAATGTCCCCGCATTAACGTCGCCTACAACCATCCAGCTTGTCAATTCAATATCTTTTATGGATCTGTTTCTGTAAATCAACACACATTATATATCATTCTAACAGGTGCTTAACACATGCTATGGGTCTGTCTCTGTAAATCAAGCAACCCAACAAAAAAAAAAAACAATTATTGTTAAGATCAAAAGCCCCAAACCAACAAAAAAACCCGTTCAAAATCTCATCCTAAAGTTTTGGATTTATTTAAATCCATCAAGCTTGTCAATTGAATATCTTTGTGGGTTTGTTTCTATAAATTAACACACGTTATATAAGATTCTAACAGGGGGCTTAACACATGTTATGGGCCTGAGTCTGTGAATCAAGCAACCAAAAAAAAAAAAACACTTACTGTTCAGATCATAAACCCAAACAAGCAACCCAAACCAACATAAGAACAGCTACTGTTAAGATCAAAAGCCCCTAACAAGCAACCAAACCAACAAAAAAAACTCGTTCAAAATCTCATCCTAAAGTTTTTGATTTATTTAAAATACATGAACATTAACCATGGATACCCCATTAACCATTACTAAAACACTTTCAGCACATAAAAACATATTAACAACCATTTCAACAAAAAATCAAGTGTGAAATGATATTTCAAGAACACTTACCGGATCTATACCCGTCCGATGAACACGAAGAAGGGTCTTCAAACCTTCTTCTCTCACACACACTTGAACATTCAAATCTCTCTCTCTCTAAAAAAATAAAGATTATAGATGAACATGATGAAGATTGTTGTTTCTCTCTCTAAAACAAAAAAAATCATCTCTCTAAAAACCTTCATCCTGCCGTCGTTCGCTCTCTAAAACAACAATCTTCAAACATTTTTCTTTCTCACGATGTAGATCTGAACTTGAAGATCGAAACTTGTGTTTGGTGTTCATCATGATCTTGATTGAAGAGAGAGGAAAGAGGAGAGAGGAGAGAGGAGAGAGGAGAGAGGGATAACATGTGTGTAAGAGAAATAATCAATGGTTCACAATGGGTTTCCGTTTCCCATTGTGTATGTTCACTTCCGAAAATGCCCTTGGATGGTACAAAATGGCAGTCCTTTTTATTTCTTTTTATTTTTATTCATACCAAAATAATCATGGCCTTTGATCAAGTTTGATGTAAGCTAATCAATGGTTCACAATGGGTTTCCATAGTTTTCTTAAAAAGATAGGGTTTCTTATATATATAGGGAGGACAAAATGAGAATTAACTTGTGTTGTGAAAACCATAAGAACTAGACCTTCTAAAAGGTTTTTTTTTAAACGAAAATGCCAAAAATACTCCTGTTAAAATTGGGGATTTTAGATTAAGTTAGGCAGTGTGATCAAAACGGCAAAAAAACGGAAAACTCAGGGACCAAGAGGAGAAAAAACTATTTGGACTAAAATGATAATTTGAGACAAACCTCAGGGACTAAAAAGACAATTTACTCTATTTTTATATATGCAAATAATGTTCGAGTTTGCAATTATTTTTCATTGGATGCCGATTCCTCGTTATATTTTTATTACTCTTCATTTACTTCTCTTTCATGATCAACGTGATCCGCTAGTCATCTTCGTTTTTCCCATTTTTACCGCCGTGTTAACTCCTGCTGGCTAGTCATTCTCCTAGGGTGGGGGTTGGGTCTAATTGACAAAGTCATTTGAGGTAAGGTGTTGCTCCCCTTGATTGCAAGGATTCGATCCCCACCAATAGCGGATTTGGTGTAATTTAAGCCGTTCAATTAAAAAAAAAGCTATTCGACCTCCTTTAAGATGATGTTTCGTTTATCAACTAACCTCATTTTGCTGTATATTTTTACGGGCTATACATGTTTGGTACAAAATTATGATGAAAGCTTTTGAATAATATATATACACAAGGTTTGTTAGGGGAGGAGGGGTGGTTCACTAGTTTCTATCACTCCCACTATCCAATCAAATCATGTCATGTCATCACCCAATATTCTATCACTAGTGATAGAAATGTAGGCGGGGTGGTATCACTAGTGATGGGATTCCAATGTACAAGTATTAATGCACAATGTACAAGATACACATTCATCACCAAAGTTTTTCAATGCGTTATACATATAACTCGTTATACTCCATCACTAGTGGCGGGGCGGTGTTCCACGAGTGATACTATTGTATCACGGCCCATAACGATGCCATCCCGTGTGGCCTTATGGCAGGGGGGTGGAACACGTGATGTTCCGTGATGACCAATGTTCAACGCGTGGACAATATGGATTACCACCGCCACCATATATTTCAACGAGTGATGGATGTAGTGCGTGATGTATTTCACGCGTTATGGGGTATTGAGTGATAAATGGATGTGAGGGGGTGTGACAGTTTATTGTTGCGTGTTGTGAGTGATGCCCATTGCCACTAAAAAGGTTGCGAGTGATGGAATAATGGTTGATGACATGACGGAATTTGATTGGATGTTGTGAGTGATGGAATTTTTGCAAGTGATGACCACCCCCTCCCCCCTTAGGTACTCAAAAATATTTTAACTTGCGAAAGTAAGTTTACATAGGGGATTTTCGTTAATTCGTTTGATGGTACTCATGCATATATAGTAGAAGAAGATATATATTACCAGATATATATGAAGGTGGAGGCGGGTTTAGAGGATCATCTGGAAAGTCAACTCTATGATCCCATGGAAGGTCAACAAATTCTCGCGGGCGGTCAGTTGGTGGATCATATTCTAGCGGACGGTCAGTTGGTGGATCATATTCTAGCGGATGGTCAGTTGGTGGATCATATTCTAGCGGACGGTCAGTTGGTGGATCATATTCTAGCGGATGGTCAGCTAGATGATCCGGTGGAAGGTCAGCTTGATAATACTCATCCATCGTGATGGTTGAACTGGCCTTGTTAATTGCTGCTGCTTATTATATATTATTGGCCTGCACAATCGCAACAAAAGTTAACACTGGAGATCGAGAAATTGCTTATACCAGACCTTTATATAAGCGGTGAGTGGACTGTGGAGTGCCTGTTTAAAATAAAACACAAAGTCAGCTAACTTCGCGGGCAAATGGTGGTTTAACATTATTTGTTTTATATTTTTGGCCAACTTGACATTTGCTACTGTTTTGATTGGATGCCTTTCATCTTGATCCTTTTATTTGTTGGTGCACTTGTGGCTGTACTTTGTCTGTATTCGGTCATAATGTAAAACGATGTCCTTGTTAGTCCTGTAAGTTTGACCAAGTCAACCATCCTCCTGGTTTGACTTGGACAAACAGTTAGATTATGGTTGTATAATGTTTTGTGTCGAAGGATAAGGCATCGAAGGATTGTGTATATCCTTCGATGAGCTCGAAAGATATCATTCGATGGATACAGATGGACTTCGAAGGATATGCCATCCTTCGAAGTATATGTGGATCCTTCGATGGCTTTGTGATCGACAGATGATCTATCGATCGGTCAGTTTGATCCTTCGACCATACAACCTGTGTTGGGTATATAAGGAGAGACACTTCTGTCAAGAACACACACACACTTAGAGAGAGTTTACAAAACAGATTTGTAAACATTGAGCTTGTAACCAAACCTTTCATACGTATTAATACAAGTGGTGTTAATCGGTGAATATTGTGTGTCTTGTGTTTGTGCTTGTTTCATCTCGGTTTGCACTCTAGCTTGGATTCCGCACTTGCTAGTGTGTTTCACATAACAAGGTTAAGGTTTGACCTCATCCTCCGAGGGACCTACAAGTGGTATCAGAGCTAAGGCTCTTTTCCTTGTTAAAACCGAGTTTTTACAAGACTTTGGAGTGTTTGGACACTTGGTTTAGCACCCGTTTTTATTGTTTTTCTTGCTTTTCTTGACATAAAAACGTGTTCTAAACTAACCGGGTGTGTTAAAGAACGGGTTGGGTAACTTAAAACTTGTTTTTAAGAAATTTGGTGATTTCCGGCCAAAATTCCGGTGTGCTCCGGTGACCGGATCTTCTAGATAAGACTTTCCATTTTAGGCAATATTTTATTTGAAAAGTCTGAGTTGGTAGAAAGCATGGTCTGATCATACCCTTCTGCCGAAAGTTGACTACCAACCCATCAGCTTTTTCACCAACCTGTCATTTTTCTGTCAGTTGTGTCAGTAGTGTTCGAAGGATATCCTTCGAAGTCGAAAGATCATCTTTCGATTAAAGGGAATTTCGATAGATAAACATCTTTCGAACACCCTTCGAAGTTGGCAACTTATCCTTCGATCCAGGGAATCTATTCGAAGGATATATACTCGAAAGATAAGGATCTTTCAATTGTGAATCTTTCGAAATCATTGTTCGAAATTCAATAGTGATCTTTCGAACACTGTTGATCCTTCGAACAAGTGTTGATCCTTCGATTGTGGTCTGTTTAGATTTAACAAGTTTGTGTTTCTCAGATCTTTCGAGCTTGGATCATTCGGCTGACTGTCATCTTTCGAGATATTGATATAGAATTTATTTTTCTTATCAAAGATGAATCCGAGTTGGTGGGGAACTCTGGCTCCAGATAGTGGAAAATACACAAGTACAGGTTCCACTCCCTCATGGTGGGGTACACCGGCTCCAGACAGTGGAAAGTACACGAGTACAAGTCTATCTCCTTCATGGGCCGAATCTCCGGTGTCGACATCTTCGCAAGCAAATGCCATATCGACAGGTCAATGGGCATTAGTATCGAATCAAACTCCGAGCATTCAAAGTATCTTATTGAGCGAAAGCGAAACCGGAAGTTTGAATCGTCCTCCAAAGTTGATGCACTTAAATGAATATCCGGGCTGGGTTGATAGATTTCGTACATATGTTCTTGGTCAAAATACCGAACTGTGGATACGTTTCACTACAGATTTCGATCAAGCTATAGAGGTTGCTGCTTCAGATACTGCTACGTTTGCCGATCTTCCTGAAGATCAAAAGAAAACGTATGATCTGGAAAAGAAAGCATACGCCATTCTTACTCAGGCGTTAAGCAAAGATATCTACCACCAGTTTGTCAGTTTCAAGACAACAAAGAAGTTGTCGGACGGGTTAAAAACCAGAGGAGTAGGGAATGAAGCAACACGTCAATTGCGTCATGATCTTCTCAAGAAAGAATTTGACTGTTTCACGTGCATGGATAAGGAGTCTTTGGGAGACATGACAAGCCGATTTTATCACTTGCTTACAGAGCTGAACAATTTTGGAGTAGCGACAACTACAGCAGAGGTGGTGAAGAAGTTTGCTGATGCTTTGCCTCCACAATGGAATAGTTTCTTGGAAATCTTGAAGTATAACGGAGTGTTGAGAACTACAAATATCAACGACTTCGTTCAGCTTTTAGAAAACAAGGATCAGGAGGAAACATTAAAGGCAAAAAGAGTTCCATTGCCACAGAATCCAGAAATGTATTATGGAACTTCCAGTTCTTCGTCTGCAAGAACCGGTTCACATGCTCCACTACAAACGGCGTTTGTCACAAGCACGGATATGTATGGCAATCCAGTGCAAGTTCCTGTTAAGCCAGCTCCCACCACAGACATGTATGGAAATCCAATACAACCACCTCCTCCTCCTCCTGCTCAACAACAACATGCGTGTTATGGAGGAACATCATCTGCTGGTCAGCAATCAAAGCCAAATACAGTACAGCTCGACACTACAAGCCTCTCTAAGGTCAGTGTAGAAGTAGCAAGGGAACACATGGAGCTGCTTAACACTATAGTGAGCGCGTACTGTGGGTTAGTGGAAGGTCAGATTGGCAACATTAATCTGACACAAGAAGACTATCGGCAGATTGATAAGGAAGAGATGGACTTGATGGATATCAAGTGGGCCTTTGCTAGTGCTGTAAGAAGGGCAAAGGATTTCATGGAAAGTACTGGCAGAACCAGCTTGGAAAGCAAGAAAGACACCAAGTATGGGTTCGATAAACAGGCAGTAAAGTGCTTCAACTGTGGTGAACGGGGTCACTTTAAAAGGGAATGTACAAAGCCGGCACAGCACGGGAACCAGAACCCCTTCAGAAACCAAGGCAACCAGCATAACCAGAACAGGAACAATGAACGTACATTGATACCTGTCAACAACCAGAGCCAAGCTGGAACATCGAATGCCAACCGGGCACTTGTGGTTCAAGTGGATGAAGGGTGTGACTGGTCAATCCAGTTGAGTGGTGATGCTCCAGATGGAACAGCATGTTTTGCTGAAGTGGTTAAGGATTTAGTTCACACCAGTGGTGGAGAATCTTCCGCCAGTGGTGGTGAATCCACTGAAGATGAAGACTCTTCTGGGTACAGCAGGAGTGTTGATGAAGAATCATTCAGTTCAGGTGATGATCATGTGGGTGAGACAGTAAATGTTTCGGTTGATGCTGACATTGATGAGCTTTTGGAGGAAGCTGCAGCACTAAGTGATAGAAGATCTATTCTGGTGGATCAAGCTGCTTATTCTTCGTCTTCTCTCCATTCAGCCTTTATGGCTAATGTCGACGGTTCATCAAGTCAGGTATGTGTCGATGAACCCACTGTTGTAAATTGTGATGAATGTGATAGGTTGCGTGCTAGATGTGCTGATGTAGAGAAAAGTATGTCTGAGTTGCAAGGCAAACATGATGCTTTACAAGCTAGTTTGTTTGACTTGCAAGACAAACATACTACAGTGAATGAGAATTTGTGTGACTTGCAAAGTAAGCATGAAGCTTTGCAAGAAAAGTATGATGTGACTTTTATTCACAATCAGAAATTGACTGTGGACCTTTCCAAATGTACAGAAGCCAATATGTTTTATGAAAATCATGAAAAGGAGTTTAAATCGGTAATCGAAAAGTTAAAGAAAGATAAAACCGAGTTAACTAAAATGGTTTCCAGAAAACAAACTGACATTAATTTGTATATATCTCGCCTTGAGACAATGCAAAAAGAGATGGCTTGTGTAAAAACGGAAAGTGAGGCAATCCAACTCAAGTTAGATAGTTATTTGAGTTCTAGCTATGTGTTGGATCACATCATTGATGTCCAAAAGGAGAAAAGGGACGTCACGTGCATAGGCTATAAGAATTGTCCACCACCAGTGAGACATAATTATGATGCCATGCCGGATGAGGAGGACAGAGTGTTCTTTGAACCATCTGTGCCTCTAGATGTGAAAAAATTTGCAGTAGGGCTCGGATATACAAAGGAAGTATCATCAGATTCGGATGTATCAGCAGATACATGTGTGTCTTCTGCTGAACTGAATCAGGATCCTCCAGTCATTACTTAGGATGCTGATTCTTCTGATGATGAATCTGATGATGCTGTCCCAGCAAAGTCTGATGCGGTAGTCAAAAATGAGGACATACCTCTCGAGAATCACATTCTATGTGAGCCTTCTGCAAAACCCGCTAAGACTGTTGCAATCGAGTCCTCGTCTGAAAAAGAGTCGGAGAGTGTGAACTTGCTGTACACTCTTATTGGTGATGATAAAATCTATTCAGACAAAGACTTTCCCATTAAGAATGTGAATCAATCCTTAATCAGCAAAGTTTTTGAAAACTGACAAGTAAGTTTTTGGGAAAGACATGACCACGTGTTACAGTTACACAGTGTCCTCCTATTCCAAAGGCCGAAATTCGAAAACAATTTGGCAATAAGAAATTACCAACAGTGCAGAAACAGCAAAATCACACCAAGCCAAAAGCAAAATCACCGGCTCAAACTCAAAAGAAGCCGAATCGGAAGAAAAACAAGAATGTAAACTTTGTGAAATCGACGGGAACGGACAAAATTGAAACGTTTGAAAATAAATCTAACTTAGATTTTGTCAAGAAAGCTACTGTTCTGAAAAGAAATGAACAAACCAGTTCAAAGCCTAGTACCTCGGGTTCACAAAGTTCAACATCATCGGCTAAACGATCACATGATACTTCGGGTTTTGTTGAACGAAGATCATGTTTTGAGTGTGGAACAATTGGACATATAATTCGAAATTGTCCATATCTTCATAAACAAAAGGGAAAAGTTGATGTTCCCCGTGACCAAACTGACCGTAAGCAATCTGTTTCTGTAAAGCAAGATCCCCGCCTTGTAAAAGAAAGGGAAAAGAAACAGAAACGCCAACAGGTCAAGAAAATTGAAAAGGCGATTAAAACCGATGTGGTTAACAAAACATCTGTTTCTGTAAAACCAGACAATTCAAAAACTTCAGACAACAATGAAGTTAAAATTTTAAAGAACAACACTGGTAAAACAAAACAGACCTGGAAACCAAAAACGGTTAATGAATCAGGGGGACCATCACAATTTACCAATCATCAAAGACAAGAAGTTATTGTTATTGATGAAAATGGAAGACCCAAGACCACAATGGCTTGGGTCCCCATCTCCAACTAATCAATTGAGTTCATGTGCAGGGTGTTCCAAGAGGAACTATCAGTAGTCATTGGATTGTTGATAGTGGGGCATCCAGGCACATGACAGGCGACATGAAGCTTCTCTACGATGTCAAATCTATTAGAGGAGGGTATGTTGCTTTTGCTGGAGATAAGGGTGGTTATATCACGGGTGAAGGAATGATATCCAACGGGATTGTCAGCTTTGACAAGATCAACTTTGTACAACAACTTGATCACAATCTTCTTAGTGTTTCTCAAATTTGTGACAAGCAATTCTCAGTACACTTTGATGCTAATGGATGTTATGTGCTGAAACCCGGCTTCAAAATTCCAAAGGAATGGATTCTCTTGTCAGCTCCAAGGATAAACGATTTGTACGTCCTTGATATGAGCCAAGCTATTACTACGTCTGCACAAGCAACTTGTTTCGTTTCCAAAGCCACAGAAAAAGACTCTATCTCTTGGCACAGACGAATGGGTCACATTCACTTACGCAAAATGAATCATTTGGTTTCAAATGAATTGGTGAATGGTGTTCCCCTTAAAAACTTCCATCTTCAAGACGTCTGTGTTTCGTGCCAGAAAGGAAAGCAAACAAAGAAGAAGCACCCTACTAAGAAGATCAACACGGTGGCAGTTCCTCTTGAACGTTTGCACATGGATTTGTTCGGTCCTGTTAAGCACAAGAGTATTCGGAATGATCAATACTGCCTCGTGATTACTGATGATTATTCAAGATTTTCTTGGGTGGCGTTCATGGCACACAAGAGTGAAACCTTTGGTATTATCAAAAACTTGATCATTCAGATTGAGAATTTGTATAAGTTGAAGGTTAGGCGGATACGTAGCGACAATGGTACTGAATTTAAAAATCATGCCATGGCGGAGTTCTGCACTTCAAAGGGTATTCTTCATGAGTTTAGTGCAGCTTATACTCCTCAACAGAATGGCGTCGCTGAACGTAAGAACCGCACATTGATCAAGACTGCTAGGACAATGTTGGTAGAGTCGCAGTTGCCCATTCCATTCTGGACTGAAGCTGTGGCCTCTGCATGTTATACATTGAACCGAGTCCTTACAGTAAAAAGGCACAATAAGACCTGCTTTGAGCTTCTTCAAAAACGGAAACCAGATTTGTCTTATCTTGAACCGTTTGGAGCTCCATGTACAATCATCGATCCTAATGGAAAGTTTGGGGCAAAAGCAATTGATGGATACTTTCTTGGGTATGCCACCCCTAACTTACGAGTCTGGAATCTAGAGACTAAAAGGGTCGAGGAATGGTCTGAGGTCAGAGTACAAAGGCACACTTTGCCAGTCAAATGTCCTGGTCAGCCTTGGATGTTTGAGTACGATGACTTTTTCAATTCGATCAATGTTGAAGCCGTTGAAGAAAGTGTTGCGGCAAGGATGTTTTTCGAGAGTGACAATGCAACAGTTTCACCGGTGGTGCGTCCAATTCTTGTCAATCAAGAACCATCTTCGGTGAACAATAATACTCTCGACAATGAGGATTTTCATGATGCAGCCGAATTGAACGAATCTTCAGAGGATGATGAATTTCTAGATGCAGATCAAGAAGCTCCAACAGCAGTACATGGTACTTCAGAGGGTACTCCTCCAGTGGATACCCATAGAACAGCTGAAGCTACTGCATCATCCTCTTCGTCAATTCCGGGCATTGATTTAGTTGTTGATCTCAATCTCAACAACCTGGGTATAAATATTCCAGTTCCAGATAATCCAGAAACAAGGATTCATAATACCCATCCTCAACAGAACATCATCGGAAATGTGCAAAGTGGCATTCAAACAAGAAACATGTTGCGAAACAACAACAATGCAGGCTTGTATGCGGCTATTCGAGAATCCGGGCAACAAAACGATTGGTCTTTCGCGTGTTATGTTTCACAGGAAGAGCCAAGAACTTGGAAAGAAGCCATGTTGAAGCAATGCAGGAAGAACTGCAACAATTCCAGAAGCTTGGTATCTGGAAACTCGTAGAGAAACCTGCTGGCTACAAGAAGATTGGTACCCGTTGGGTTTTCAAATGCAAAAAGGATGACCGCGGAGTTGTTATCCGGAACAAAGCACGTTTAGTCGTTCAAGGTTTTCGTCAGATAGAAGGAATCGACTACAATGAAGTCTATGCACCTGTTGCACGTCTGGAAGCTATTCGGATCTTTCTGGCTTATGCCTCATTCAAAGGATTCAAGGTTTACCAGATGGACGTCAAAAGTGCATTCTTACATGGTGTGGTTGAAGAAGAGGTGTACGTCGAACAGCCTCCAGGTTTTGAAGATCCTATCCATCCCGATCGGGTTTGTTTGCTCAACAAAGCTCTCTATGGTCTTCATCAAGCACCGCGATCTTGGTATGCAACCTTATCTAACTATCTGCTGGAGAACGGTTTTCGAAGAGGTCTTATCGACTGTACTCTTTTCATCAAAGAACAAGATGGAGATCTTCTTCTGGTACAGGTATATGTTGATGATATTATTTTTGGTTCTACTAATGATGTCTTGTGTTGGAATTTCGAGCGCATAATGCAGGATAAATTCGAGATGAGTGCTATGGGGGAAATGACTTTCTTTTTGGGCCTACAAGTGCAACAAACTGAGTCTGGGATATTCATCCATCAGACTAAATATGTTGGTGACATCTTGAGCCGGTTCCAGATGTCTGATGCAATGCCCATTGGTACCCCACTGCCACAAAATCACGGAATTACTCCAGACTTGAAGGGTGAAGCTGTTAGCCCCTCATACTACCGCGCAATGATCGGATCTCTTATGTACCTCACAGCATCAAGGCCAGACATAATGTACCCAACGTGCCTGCTTGCCAGATATCAAGTCAACCCGAAGGCCTCACATCTTGCAGCTGTAAAAAGGATTTTTCGTTATTTGAAGGGTTACCCTGACACCGGTCTATGGTACCCTAGGGATAATAACTTTGACTTGATCGCATTCAGTGATTCTGATTTTGGCGGACGCAAAATCGACGGCAAATCCACAACGGCTGGATGTCAGTTTTTAGGAAATAGCCTAGTCACATGGCAGTGCAAGAAGCAGACGTGCGTCGCCACATCAACATGCGAAGCTGAATACATTGCTGCCTCAAGTTGTTGCTCCCAAGTTCTTTGGATCCAACAACAATTACGCGACTACGGTTTTGAATTCCTAACTACTCCTATTTACGTTGATAATTCTGCTGCATTACAGATCACTAGAAATCATGTGCAGCACTCAAAGACCAAACACATCGAAATCAAATATCACTTCATACGTGATTGCTTTGAGAAGAGGCTAATCGATGTTGTTAAGGTCCACACCGATGACCAACGTGCCGACCTTTTTACCAAAGCCTTTGACAAATCAAGATTTGACTTTTTATTATTGGTAAACGGCATTAAGGTCAAGCAAGAGTAAAACCAACATCGGAAAATCATTTTTGTAAATACCTTGTGTTTTAAATTTGTCTTAGTTTATTGATTTTAGGGGGAGTAAATCCAAGAATTTGAAAATCCAAAAACATCGAAAAATTTCAAAAACACAAAAACAATAGAAAAACAAAAATGAGTTTCCTGGCGAGCAAAAGAGAAAATGATAGTACATCAGTGGTCTATCCAAACCTCTTTAAACCTTAAATGAAAAACGATAAGCAGCTCTATATAAGATGTATCGGTAGGCTCACAATCATTTTAAAGTGTGCAGGGTGATATAAATCTTAATCGACTGAAGACCAGGTGGGAACCATTCATTGGCATATGGTCTTAGTACCGAAATTTCGTTTGATAGATTGCCGAGGTTCTGAGATATTCGTTCTTTATGCTGCTTATTATCTGGGTATCATGGTTGTTTCTTTTACCGAAAAATAACGGGGACGCAAGTCTAGATCTTCCATGATACTATACATACGTGTACATACTGCATTCGACCTCAATAAGTGATAAACAATCACATGTCCAAACAAAATAAGTGATAAAATATCACATTTATCCGGGAGTCAAGTTCGTCTCTCTGCTGTACGGAAGTACTGACCTGTTCACGGACTTGCTCCTGTGCCCTCATGCATATGAAAATCAAGTTCCTCATAAATAAGTGATTCTATCACATAGGGCTTGTTTTCAAATCAAAATAAGTGAGAATCTCACATCATATACGGTCAAACAGATGATAATCGGTATACTCACCGGTAAGATGAACCCTCGCGCATACCTTGATACGGGAATGTGTCGTGATGTGGATAAACACCGGTCGATAAGTATAAATCATACCTTAACGTATCTCCTAAACATGATTACATCTGATAAGTTGTAGGACCGGTTTTGCGACCGTTCGATTGCGTAACGGACGTTTCACGTGCGGAATCCGTGAACGTACGTGACCGAACACACGATAACGTACTACTAATGTGATTCCATTGATAGAATTGACGTGTACGGTACAAGAATCACAAATACAATACTTTCTCTCTCTACTTTCTCTCTCTAGAAAGTCTTCTCTCCAAGTCTCCTCCTAAACTTCTATCAAAATCTCTATCAAGAACTCTCAAAATCTAACTAAACTAGTGACATAATCCCCTATTTATATGGTCAAGACTATTTAATGAAAGTTCACACTAATTACAAGTTTGCCACCTTGCCATTTCTAACTAAATATGACATTATGCACTTGATTCCTTCCGGCTTTTCACTACGACTCGGATTGACGAAGGCGATAGACAAAATATGCATCAACAATCTCCCCCTTGGATATTGCCGTAGTCAATCTCGTAGTGAAACTCGTAGCGACTTGACTTTCTCTCTCTCTTGAGTTCGTCTTGCTTGAACAGAATCCCGGTGGATCTGTCTTCAGCTTCCGTTGCTCTCTTTCTTCAGATTCTTCAGGCTCCCCCTTGCGTTAAGCTTCTGTGCTTTTGGGATCGACACCTGGCTTTGCGTATCAACAGATTGAATGTTGACGGAATCTTCAGTGAGAGTCTTCAACATGACATTCTCGGATATAGCTTGGTCTTCTTCAGAAATTCTGCCTGGATCTTTCTTTCTTTGGCTATAACTTTCATCAGACTTCCCCTATCACCCTGCTAGGATAGACATCTGGGATTTGTTACCACCATAGAAATTTTCTCCTGACTTCTCTCTGTTCAGCTCATCATCTGCATCATCTCAAACACTCTATCACAAACAAATAAAGTTGTGATTCAATTTAATGAATCAACAAATCATTTGAGAATTTTTACAAACTAAACACTAATCACAAATTTGAAACATTTCAATTTCTAATTCAAATTAAAAAAAATTAATGAATCATTTTAAACATTTCAAATGTCTTAACCAACCTGTATGTTCATCAAGTTTAGCCTTTGAGATTTTGAAAATCAGCTCTTCACCATCAGTTGTCGAAAATCTTTTTGGATTTTTTTTAAAATATGAAACATAAATGCAAAGACAGAAATTTAAATGCAAAACAAACATATTTTTGTGAGTTTGTGCAAGAGGATCATATCAGTTTTTGAGACATAACACAAGCACCGTTAAGCTTTTAATCGTTTTAAGTTCTAAACAATTCACGTAGATTGACGATATAAATGTCCTCTTAAATTTTCATACAATTTTCAATCTATTCAGGATACTATTTAGGTATTTTATGAACTTAGTTCAATTCATGTGTCCCACCTCTTGAATATACTCCCGTATCTAGAATCCCAATATTCAGTCTTACCGGTATGAACACTACAATGAGGTCTGTACATAAATTAGGGGAAAAATGCGAGAACTGAGGGATCTCAGGTCAGAACTTCCGTTCAGCAGAGAGATATCAGCTTCGACTTAGCAGTGTGTCCCCTTTAGAGGATCTTTTCAGCTACAACAGATGATTATCAATTTGATTGTCTAATCAACTGAGGGCTTTATGCTATATTTCAAGCATTTTGTGGAAAGTATTAGCCAAGGACTAGGTCAGAACTACCGTTCAGCAGAAGTCCCGGAATAATACCCCAGACATCATAGAGTATAAACACCTAGTATATCAGAATACGAGACCTTTCAAACGAGATTTCAGGGGTTACCTATATATCCAAGTAGTGTTCCCCACGAATTTCATAAGTTTGAAATTTTAGGTTTATATCCCGAATAAATCTACTAAATGTACAAAAACCTATCGTCACATCATTAGTGAGACCGTTTATCACATTTTACATTACATTTCTTTAGCATGCTGTGATAGTCTAACTGATTTACTATCATTTCCTCTTGTTTCGCAACAAAACTCATTTTTACAATTTTTCAATGTTTTTGACATTTTCAAATTTTCTATTTTTTTTTTAAATTTTTCTCCCCCTAAAATCAAAATATGTTTCAATTTTGATTTTCTGGGAAAATTTGAAACAAACTGTACAAAGTTGACAACCTGATGAGAATCACTTCAATTCTCTATCCACCTGGCATAAACAATCAGAACTCCCCCTCACAACAAACTATTTTCCCATTGTGATTTCAAAACACTTAAGTTTGTTTTAATCAAAATGGCTTTTCCGGAAAATATTAGTTTGTTTACCAAACAGTTTAAGTACGGGGTTACTTCATTATCTTGTTTTCTACACAAAAGTAGGAAAATCCAAGTACAAGTTAATGTCCTTGATTTACCATATGCAGTCCAGAATCCTCTGTACCACTTGTAAAACATTCACAAACACAACCAAACCTCTTTACCGTTTGCATGATTGACGTTACCGAATAAAATTCAAGAAAGATGCCGATTCATGATCCACGCTTACCAACCTGGGAGCTCCGGCAAGTCAGGTTTTTCTATTTGAAAAGTTTCACCCAAGCCTGACCAGCCTTGGGTGATTTTGAATTCTTATTCAACAATGGTGGAAAATTTTTCTCATTCATTGTTAAACTAGAATTTTCGACCTTTACCTCAACACATGGCTCTTCTGGTTTTACCATACCAGAATCATTGCCTGAATGTGGCTTGTCTGACTTTAATGAGTCAGATTCATTACCGACATGTGGCTCCTTTGTTTTCGAAGAAACAAATTCATCGCCAGGAAGTGAAAACTTCACTTTCTTCTTTTTCTCCTCTTTTGTCCTCAGATTTGCATCTGATGAATTCGACTTGCTTGACTTTGCAGTTGAGGAAGTTGATTCATCAGCACTCTTCTTCGATCTGTCGGGTGAACCCGAGGACAAAATCTTTTCGAGATATTCTCTCGCTTTCTTTCTCTTTTTCCTCAGTCGGTCTTTCTGCCCCTAAGAAAGCTTCACTTTTGTTTCTTGAACTTTAGGTTCTTTGACCTTCTGTTCTCTGACGTTTTGGCCCGAAGCTTTCAATTCTTTGGGCTTGACAACGACTGGTATCTTCTTTGCCATTTTCTGAGAATTAGCCCTCAATCTGTCATTCGATCTTCTTAAGCAATCTCTGGCAATGTGTCCTTTGATTTGACAATTATAGCATCTTTTTGTCTCAAATCTCCAATTTCGGCAGTTAACAGCAATGTGTCCTTGATAACCGCATCGGTAACACACTCTGTTATCGTACCGTATACCACCTTCACACCAAACGCTCAGATCATAGCATTGTCTGGCTTGGTGATATTCTTTCCTCAAGTTTGCTGGATTTGGCTTTTGAGCACTGTGGTCAAACCTGCACCACTTATTACCAACATTTTTTGAGTTTTCATTTTTCAATTTTTGTGTTTTTTGATTTCGATTGGATGATCGATCTGATGAGCTTTTATTTTCTTTTTGAGCATTTTTCAAATTTTTAACTTTTTGTTTCTGTTCTACAATCTTCTTAACAGGTTTTTGCTTAGAGCATTCTCCCTTTTCAGTCGATTGCAAAACAGTTTTCTGAAATTTTTCTTTTAATTTCAAAAACAATTTTTGTTTTTCTATTTTTCCTTTTTCATCATCAAATTTCTCATCACAGTCTTCAACTTTGACATTGTCAAAGTTTGTGACATTGTCACTTATTGGAACTGAATTGATCGGTTTTGGACAAGGAATATTCAACTTGTCAGATTTAGTCGCAAAACTGATCAATTTCTTCTCAAGTTCATCTATCTTGATCCTGGAATTCTTAGCTTCTTCCTCAAGCTGAGATATTCTCTCAAGATGAGACTTGATGGAATTTTCATTCTCAACCTTCAAATTTTCAAGAACAGATGTTTTATCTTCCAGAATTTTTATCTATTCTTGAACTTTTGATTCATTCGCTTTCAAGTTCTTGTTTTCCAACTTGATCCAGAAATCTTCATCTTCTGATGATTTCTGTTTACTTTCAATCTCTTTTTCCAACTCTTTGATTCTCATTTGTGCATACTCACCTTCTTTTTCAAGTTTGATAATTTTCTGAAGATGGGAATTTATAATTTTCTGTTTTTCAATGTTGTTTTTACTAAACACATTTCTCCCATCTTCAAGAATTTTCATTTGCTCTTCACATTCTTGATTTTTTAAAGTTAAACTGTTAAAATCATTTAACAATTTATCATTTTCTGTTTTTAGTTTCTCACAATTTTCATGTAACCAAAGAATCTGGTTTTCAGCAGCGTGCTTCTCATCGTTCAGTCTTTTGACTTCAGATGCCAAACTTGCCATGTCTTTCACGAGTTTGTCATTATCAGTCTTGACGTCATCGCATTTTGAGCACATTGATTCATTCTTCACCGATTCTTCAGCTTTTGGAGTTTCTTCTTCTTTTGCTATGAATGTACCTGCACAAAACATTTTAACGAAATCAAGAGGATTTCCATTATTATCAATATAACAACCTCGTTTGAAATCGTATTTCAGCACATGTTTTGCCCTGATACATTTACAAATCCTTTTGATCATCTCCTCAAACACATCTAAACCCAGATCTAGCACATTATTTTCCAAAACCTTGATCATTTCTTTCTTTTTCTTTTTGATTTCGAGTTCATGAGCTTTAAGTTTGCTGATGAATTGATTTAAAGGAAGTTTTGAAAAATTTGAGTCCTCTCTTAAATTTTTCAAACATTCACTCCATTCAATCGGTAATGCATCTGCAAATTTCTCCAATTTCTCAGCAGTTGACGGATATATCTCATGATCTTTCAGATAATTCATTACCACATTATATCTGTCGATAAGATCGTCCAACATTTCGTCTTTCAAACACACAAAATATTTGAACCTTTTTGCCCATCCATCTTTGCTCACTTTTCTATAACCCTCATCTAGAAATCCGTGATGCCAATTATTAAATCTTTCGAAATAATAATTTTCTTCTTCATCAAACATTTTGATCTCACTTTCTTCACTAAGTGACTTGATTCAAAAATTTGTTTTTCGCACAAATCTCACACAATTTCAATTTCCACAAAGCTAGCAACCCACTAATCAAACCTGCTTCACAATAGGAAATGGGGCGGTGTCAACAAGGTCAACAACAACAACAACAATCTACATCAATAACCTGCCTTCAATTGTGGGCTTTTGTTTTGATTGGACCAAAAACAACTGTCGACAAAGCTAAGTGGGGTGGTGAAATGGGCTTCAGTGATTGGGTATTGGAATGGTGCAATCAAAACTAAAAGGCTGTGGGCTTAGAATTTGACGGTGGGTTTAAAAAAACTGCAATTGGGTAATAGGGCGGTTGTCTTAAGGGTTGGGCGGTGCAAAATGGATTGGGCGATGAACAAGTCTAATTGGGTGGTTTGGGTTAGTGAGTTGGTGCAAGAAAAGATTTGATTGGGTAAATGGGCAAATGGGGCGGTGCAACTGTGTTTAAAGCCCACCTCAATAATCACTTAGCCGACACCTACACTTAATTTGATTTTGATTAGGCCACTCAGATGTTCACGTGCAGCCTTGAAAACGATGACAAAAGAGCGAGCTTGTATGGTTGACACTATGAGCGGTTCCACACTTTGACTTAAAAGCGAGCCATATTAGTCCACAAAAGCGGTTCAATGATTAACCTAAAAGCGATTCAACTGTTATAATTTTTGAGCGGTTCAACCCAAAGTCTGTTTGAGCGATCCAACACTTTTCCAATAAGCGATCCTGAGGTGTTCATAAAAGCGATTCACACATGAATTTTGACGCGATTTCGGTTCGAAAAATTGCGATTTCTCCAAAACGGCTTGGAGTTTCAATGTGAAACTTGGTAGGGTTTTGATTCAATGATATTCGCACACTATACTTGAATTTCAGACGAATCGGACCGTGAAAACACGTTCAATTTGTCGAATTTCCGTAAAAACCGTAAGAAACGAGTAGAAAATGAAGAAATAGGTGAAATCGGATCTGATTTGGCTCTGAATACGCTGAAATCTGTACGAGAACGACGTGTTTGATCAAGCAATCGAGCTCCTAGCTCTGATACCACTTGTAGGACCGGTTTTGCGACCGTTCGATTGCGTAACGGACGTTTCACGTGCGGAATCCGTGAACGTACGTGACCGAACACACGATAACGTACTACTAATGTGATTCCATTGATAGAATTGACGTGTACGGTACAAGAATCACAAATACAATACTTTCTCTCTCTACTTTCTCTCTCTAGAAAGTCTTCTCTCCAAGTCTCCTCCTAAACTTCTATCAAAATCTCTATCAAGAACTCTCAAAATCTAACTAAACTAGTGACATAATCCCCTATTTATATGGTCAAGGCTATTTAATGAAAGTTCACACTAATTACAAGTTTGCCACCTTGCCATTTCTAACTAAATATGACATTATGCACTTGATTCCTTCCGGCTTTTCACTACGACTCGGATTGACGAAGGCGATAGACAAAATATGCATCAACATAAGTTGAGCTTAAGTGGACAACAATACCGATAATTGTTATAGAATGCTTATCTTAATGTTAACTAACTGAACAACAAGAGTGTTTTGGCATGACCGTACACTGATATGATTCTCTTACCCTCGAAACTCGCAAAAAGAATGTCTGTATATATTTATTTACTGCTTTCAGTCTTTACATTTCGAAATATTAAAAATACCAAAAAGATTTTAGGTATGTTTTAATATAAACTTTATAAAAGCCAAAAAGATTTTATTTCTATTTTATTTTCGATCGTACGATGTTGGATCTCGAGTCTTCGTTACCTGAAACCTGAACGAAAACCGAATTGACTAAATCTTCATAAACGGTCGAAATTTGCAAGTTATGAAAGTTAGAAACTAAAACTGACAAATTTATTAAACTTTCAAACTGTCGGACGGTGTTTGATTGTGACATGGTCATTAGTGTGTCGTTTGTTTATGCTAACTATATTCCAAGCAGTTGTTCTTATTACGCGTTTAGATTTCTTGCATGTGCAGATTCTAAAGGCAAGGAGAACATAGTCGATGACAAGCTTCGGAATGAAGACACGACGTGAAGGCACTCAAATGATGAAGATGATCGAGTTGCCGCTGACCATCATCAACACCACAAGGATCTCAAGTATTAATGATCAAGTCTTTCACGAGCATAACTCAAGGGGGAGCTTATGTTAAGGGGGAGTTTGTCAACACACTTCCTACATGATACGGGTAGTTTGTTGATACACTCTCTGCTTTCAAGACGTGAAAACTTTGAAGATCCTCCGACATTGAAGACTTGAAAGGACATCAGAGTCTTGAAGACACGAAGATCAAAGATGATCAAGATCGAGACAAAGCTACAGCCAAGGGGGAGTTTGTTGGTGCACTTGTGTCTGTACTTTGTCTGTATTCGGTCATGATGAAAAACGATGTCCTTGTTAGTCCTGTAAGTTTGACCAAGTCAACCATCCTCCTGGTTTGACTTGGACAAACAGTTAGATTATGGTTGTATAATGTTTTGTGTCGAAGGATAAGGCATCGAAGGATTGTGTATATCCTTCGATGAGCTCGAAAGATATCATTCGATGGATACAGATGGACTTCGAAGGATATGCCATCCTTCGAAGTATATGTGGATCCTTCGATGGCTTTGTGATCGACAGATGATCTATCGATCGGTCAGTTTGATCCTTCGACCATACAACCTGTGTTGGGTATATATACCCATGTAGTGTGTTCACTTCATTAAAAAAGAGTCACGAGAGATAAGGCAGACAAGGAGAGACACTTCTGTCAAGAACACACACACACACACTTAGAGAGAGTTTACAAAACAGATTTGTAAACATTGAGCTTGTAACCGAACCTTTCATACGTATTAATACAAGTGGTGTTAATCGGTGAATATTGTGTGTCTTGTGTTTGTGCTTGTTTCATCTCGGTTTGCACTCTAGCTTGGATTCCGCACTTGCTAGTGTGTTTCACATAACAAGGTTAAGGTTTGACCTCATCCTCCGAGGGACCTACATTATTATTTTTCATCTTATTAATCTTTTCAATATAAATACTAATTATCATTAACAGTCTTTTTAAACTTAAGTTTCGAACGGCAAATTGCAATCTTATTCATCATCAAAATTTGTAACGTACATATAATTAGTAAGCTACTAAGCCAACCACCCAATAGTTGAATTTATTATTAAAATTTGGTTACTATTTTGTGAAATTTTCTTTTATACTTAAATATATAATTTCTCATTTAGAAACACTAAGATCAATTAATTACCAAATTTTCTATTAATTTTAGTTCAAGTTTCAACTTGTTCCACAAATTGTGCTATAGTTATTCACGAGTAAGTATTTGGCTATTACAACTTTCACTACAAAACAAAGGAGTATCACATACAAAAAAATATGTTGGTAATGGCCGTCGGAAATGCGGGCTTAGACAATCTCATTTGTGATAGATTACTGAAACGAAGTTATAGTTAAGGGCTTACCAATTGACTATTTTAGAGGAATCACCATCAACTTTTGGAAGGTTGTCCAAACTCCAAAGTGGTCTTTTCGATGGATAAAGTATCAATCGATTACCAACAGACACTTTACTTGCGGATTACCTAATCAAACGAACTCCTTTGTGGGACGAGAATCGATAACCTCATCTCTATGCTCAACCCTAAAATTGCGTCTATGTATGGCCCAGTACCGATCAGTATCGAGTATACTTGCGTGTAACGCATATACCTATTAGCTTATTACATATGAACCATTTGTGTTTTTTAAATACATTTTGTATTATTTTACTTTTATATAATTATAACCCAAGGAAGTAAAATATATAAAAACCAAAAAATAGTGTATTAGTAGATTACTCTTATCACTCAAAAAAAATTATAAGTTAAACAAAAGGTTTAATACACACCCGTCCCATATCGATGACATTTTTTTAGAACGAATCTCATATATATATCTGGTCCCATATACATGCAGGGGAATGTTCAAATGAAAACACTAGTTATCGCGAAAACTTGAAAACTAACTAAAAAAGCCTAAAAAACATATCCAATTTTTTTTTTTTTGCATACCAATTTTCGCTATTTAAATTATATAAAAAAACATTTTTTCAAATTTTTTTTGTAGTGCACATGTGTAATATTACACATGTGAATTATTACATATATGCACGACAATTTTTTTTTGGAAAAAAAAGTATTTTTTTATATAAAAAAACTTGCAATTTTTATAAAAAAATTGAAAAAAAAATCTTTTTGTGTGTTTTTTAGGCTTTCTTAATTAGTTTTCTAGTTTTCACAATAAAATTGGTTTTCATTTAAACCATTCGTTATACATGTATACATTTAGTTTTATTATTATTTTTAAACTATATTTAAAATGGGCTCTTAATATTGGTACCATCTCCTCTATCTCTGTCTGTATAAACAGATAAAGTGGAATTTGATTAATAATGGGCTCTTAATATTAGTTATCCGTTTTCTTTGTATCAACCTGTATATTAGGGTATATCATGTTTGATTAATAAATTAAAACCTATTTAGGTTTATCAACTTCATTTATCTCTAATTTTTTTAGCAGCAAATTTGAATCACTGACGGAACGCTAGAGTATTAGCCGCCAAATCCTTTTAACCCTTTCAAATAAAATTGCAGTTGACTTCGTTATATATCTGGTGAGTGGTCGTTTAAAACAAAAACAAAGTCAACTACCCTTCCATTAGGTCAGGTGTGAGCACTACACAAATAGTTGTTTGCAATTATTTTTAAATAATGTTCCAGTTGGCAATTATTTTCATTGGATGCCTTTCCATCGTTATATCCCATTACGGATATAAAGATTTAACGATTAACGGTTCCGTGTATCCGATTCAACAGAGTTTCAGTACAATATTTGACAAATACAAAGTACTCACCGGAACTCTCTCTCTTTACACTCTCACTATAGCTCTTGCAAGCTCTGTTTCGAAACAGAGTCTCTGTTGGTATTTATAATCCATACCAGCAGAGATACATCGAAATACAACACATATAAGCGAAATACAAAGAAAAAGACACAGGACATCGAAATACATATTTAATACATCGAAATAGGCTATTACTAAATCCTATTTCGATTCTTAAATACTTGAAATAATAATTACTATTTTGTTGTCCAAGATATATATTCTATTCGTTTCCTGCATGCTGTTCTATTTCCATTTATATGCTTTTGGTCATGAATAGGGCTGGCATATCGGGTCAACCCGATCTGTTGAGACATGAACACGATAAGACACGAACACGAAATCTGTAAACAAGAACAAAATACGAAATCTTATCGTGTCAGATTTTCCAAACACGAACACGAACCTGTTAATAAACATGTTACACGAAATGACCTGTTAAGACACGAAAATGTTGCCAACATATCATATGACCTGTTTAAGACACAAACACAACCTGTTAAGACCCTAACACGACCTGTTAGGACACGAACGTGACCTATTATTCCATATTTGAAATTAGCAATTAACGAACCTGTTTAATGAAAATTTAGTCACAAAAGGTTCACAAAAGTCATAAAATGCATAAACACATAATGTCTTAACAAACTTAAAACGAAATCCATAAAAGTCTAATCATGACATCCAAATAGTTTCAACATTCAAGTTCCCATATACCTTTCTTTCTCAAGATCTTCAATTCCAAACAATCAAACCTACACACAAATAATTACAGTCGTATTAGGCATGGACAATTTGACATAAACTCATTCATATAGGTTTATCAAGCAACATTTCTAGAAACATTTGAAGTGGGTACCTTGAGATGTTCTTTGATTTTTAACAATCAACACTACTTGAAGCATTTGGAGCGGATACCTTAGGATTGTTCACGGAATTTGAAGCATCTGATTCACGGCTAATGTCAAGCGACGTTATATCTTCTGTGAGCTCATCGACACTAACTTGGTTCGAACCTACAAAGTACAAACAAATATACATAATAACATTAACAGAATACCATGCAAAAAAAGACATAAAAAAATCAAGAGAAAAGACATTACAATAACCTCCAAATAACCAATCTTTTGTGCATATGAGAGCCTCAATGGTATCTTTGCTAAGTAAACTTCGATGTTCATTAAGGACTCTTCCACTTGCACTGAATGTAGACTCCGATGCGACAGTAGATACCAGAATGGTCAAAAAGTCTCTTGCCATTCTTGCAAGTGCGGGATATCTAAACACATTGGCTTTCTAAAAAGCCAACACATCAAGTTCACAGCTTCTGTCAACCCTTGACTCCTCCAAGTACATTTGCAACTCTAATTTTTTGTTAATTGTAAAATCTTTACTTTGAAATTGATCAAAATCCTAAAAAAAATATTAGGAAATTAGTTAGTCAATAATTAAACACAATGTATAAATATATAAATAAATTACCTTAAGCCATTCGCTCATTCCATAGGCATGTGTAGAATCATCCATTGTGTCCTCAACCTCTTTACTTGCATTTGAAGCACGTGTTGGATCATCTCTTCTATCATCACCAGCCACATTTAACATGTTGACATATTCATTAAATGTAGAATTCAAAAACTGATCAACATTTGAATATTCGGGGCTCGCCTCTCCGTATATTTGTGAATAACTCCAGTCGATAAAATCAACTTGTATCTAGGATCCAACACTACGGTTATAGCTAAGGTAAGACTAAAATCTGACCAATATTTTTGAAACTTGGTTATCATTAGTTCTGCCATATTCTTGATATACCCATCATTTGAACTCATACCCACAAACAACGTAAGATAAGCCATAAAGACGTGTGGATAGTACAAGTTTGCAGTCGGATATTTGGTATCCGAAAAAACATTGGTCACATCATAAAATACTCCAACAAAAGTACATATCTTTCTAATCTTTTCCCACTCTAATGCATTTAGACAATGCTTAAAATTAGAATCACTTAATTCTAAATGACAAAAAGCACGTCGATAATAAAGAGCGCCATCAAGCATCAAAAAAAGTAGAATTCCATCAAGCATCCAAAATGATTTTCAATAAGAACCTCATCAAACAACAATTTCATTATGATCCAATCTCAAAATGGATATAAAAATTGAAACTTTTCAACTAAATCTTGAACATATTTTCAAGAAAATCTGAACAAATTTTCAAGAAAATCTTGAATTGATTTTCAAGAAAAGCCAATAACCATTGGCCCAACTTGAAATTAAAGCTATAATTTACAAGATTCATCATAATCCAACAAGCAAATACTAAAAAAAAAAGTCATGCATTTTCATAGGGTTGTGAAGAGGGATCTAAGAAGGAAAGATCCAGATCTAAAACCCAGATAAAGATCTGCAAAATAGCAACACAAGATTTAAAAAAAATGGAAGAACCCCATATCATAAACAGACCAATGAATCCCAGATTCTCAATAGAATGCTACAAAATTAGCATTAAAATTGTCCACATGCAAGCAATTTTCTGTCACATATGTTTCCCCTTAAATAATTAAGGATAAATGAAACAACCACAACAACACTGAAGAAGCAGATGAAATAACATGTTCGATTTACCTTAACTGTGAGCGGCGATGAAGGTGAGCAGTGGCCAATGATGAAGGGTTGAGCGGCGGCCGGCGATGGTGAACTGTGAAGGGTTGAGCGGCGGCCGGCGATGGTGAACTGTGAAGGGTTGAGCGGCGGCCGGCGATGGTGAACTGTAAAGGGTTGAGTAGCGGTCGGCGATGCAAATGTCATCATGATAACAATTCTTTCGATCACTTGTCGTTGTGTTTCGAGTGTCGTTCTTCTAGGCGCACGATGGAAGAATGTCGCTACGCCGCTCTTAAACCGAACCGAACCTAGCCACATCCACACAAAAGTGCATTAACAAACTCCCCATTGGATGTTGCTGGTGATGGTTCATTCTTCACACTACAGGATCTTTGAAAGTCTTCACGTGTCACAATCAGGAGGGGCATCAACAACCCCCCCCCCCCCCCGAATGTTTCTCGTGAATCTTTGATCTTCAAAGCTTCAGATCTTTGTGATGTTGATGAATGGTTAGCTACAACTTGATCATTTTGATCATCTTGATCCACTAATTTCATCCATGTCGTGTCGTCACTCCATAGTTTGTCATCTGACATGTTCTCTTTGCCTTTAGCTGGTGCAAATGCCGCATCTGCACACACAACAGAGCTAAACGCATAATGAGAACAATCGCTAGGGATTTAATTAATCTTAGAGAATTTTCAAATGAAAACCCTCATTAAGATTTGATTTTTAACAATATTTAACAAACGACACACATGAGAACAAATCTCATTCAACTATCAACCGACAACTCTTGAAAGTTTCAAAATTGTTCAATTTTAGATCTTTAACTTTCAAAAACTTGTCAACTTCGACCATTATGAAGATGCGATTGTTTTTCTGCTTTCAATCAAGATTTAAGTGGGAAAGATTCGAGTTCCCACATCGGTCAATCAAAAATAAGATAGAAGTAAAATCTTTTTGGCTTTTATATAGTTTATATTAAAACACACCTAAAATCTTTTTGGTATTTTTGAATTTTTCAAATGTAAAGACGGAAAGCAATAAATAAATATTTACAGACATTCTTTTTGCGAGTTTCGAGGGTAAGAGAATCATATCAGTGTAAGGTTATGCCAAAACACACTTGTTGTTCAATTAGTTAGCATTTAGATAAGAATCCTATAACGATTATCGATATTGTAGTCCACTTAAAGTCAACAATCAGATGTAATCATATGGCTTGGGGATACGTTTAGGTATAATTTATACTTACCGACTTGTGTTCATCCACTCACGACACATTCCCGTATCAAGGTATGCACGAGAGTTCATCTTACTGGTGAGTATACCAGTTATCATCTACTTTAACGTATAAGATGTTAGATACTCACTTATTTGAGGGGTGAATACAAGCCCTATGTGATAAAAAATCACTTATTTATGAGGAACTTGATATTTAATGCATGCAGGGCATGGGAAGGAAGTCCATGAACATGTTAGTACCATCGTACCGAAAAAAAGACGAACTTGACTCTCGGATGATAGATGTGATTTAAAATCACTTATTCGGGGGTGACTGTGATATTTCTATCACTTATTGATGGTCGTATGCAGCATGTATTATATACGTGTATTGATAGTATGTACACGTATGTATGGCATCATGGAAGTTCTAGACTTGCGTCCGTGTTGTTTTTAGTAAAAGAAACAACCATGATACCCAGATGATAAACAGCATAAAGACCACGTATCTCTGAACCTCGACAATCTATCGAAAGAAATTTCGGTACCAAGACCATATGCCAATGAGCGGTTCCCACATGGTCTTCAGTTCCTTATGTTTATATCGCCCTACACACTTTAAAATGATTGTGAGCCTACCAATACATATTATATAGAGCTACTTATCATTTTTTTCATTTTAAGTTCAAAGAGGTTTCGACAAACCACTAATTTACTATCATTTTCTCTGTTTCTCGCCAGGAAACTCATTTTTGTTTTTCTCTTGTTTTTGTATTTTTTGACATTTTTTAATGTTTTTGTATTTTTCTGATTTGGATTTACTCCCCCTAAAATTCTAAAAGTAAATTTAAACTTTTATGTAGGATCGGGATTCGATCAAACGAGTCGTTCAGGAGAGTTCTCGATCAATACAAAAAGCAGAATCAGACGTATTGATGTTATATCAGCTAGATTTGCACGAAGAATCACTTTAACTGTCGATTGTATTGATTTGATAGTGTTTACAGATCGTTCGACACTTTGGCAGCACTTCATCTCCGGAATCACAAAGTTACAAATGAAGACCCAAGACCACATATTTATAGGAGAGCCAGACCCCACGAAGCAGTCCACACGAGCTGGCCTAGGTTGCACGAACTGGCCAGAAAGCATGAATCTTTCCAGAAAGCATGAACTTGCCAGAAAGCATGAACTTGGTCACCTCGTGCAAGGTGGCCTAGCCACTTCGTGAGGGGTGGCTGGTTCAGGTCTGTTTCCTGTTTCTTTCGTAAAACGTGTCCTGGTCTATCTATTCTAGTTACATGACTCGATACAAGACGAAGTCAACAGACATATGTACTAACAAACTCCCCCTTGGATGTTGACAAGTCTTCAGTGTATTGAGTCTTTAGTCTTGATCGGTCTTCTCACTCTTTCCAAAGTATCTTTCTCTATAAGCATCCTCACATGCTCAGGATCCGAATCCTGGCTCAGTGATCTTCTCTCTTCTCTCTCTTGATCAGATCTCTTGATTTCTTAAGCTCATCAGCATCACCAGCATCTTCCTCGAGCTTTGTTCAAGAATCTTAGTCTGGCTCTCTAGCATTCAGACTCCCCCTTACTCTGAGATCTTCAATCTTCAGACTCCCTTTTGCTGACAGACTCCACCTTAAGTTGTTCCGGGATCACAATCTGACATATCACACGTTCTAAGATCGTGTCCTGGCTCAAACTCTGCTCAGGCTTACACAAGGGAATCTGACTCTACAGCTTTCACAGGTTCAGGAACATCTCCTGGCTCTCCGTAGCAACAGGATCAGGAACCTGGTAACCTGCACAATTCTCTACCCAAAAGTAAATTTCACAATTGTTAAGATTTAACAAATTTAGAAACCACTTGGAGATATCATTCAATCATCAACAATAGTAATATCAAGTTCAAATTAATGACCTTGATTAACTGACAGTAAAATCAGCCTCAACACATCACTTGTAAAATTATCTTATAACATTTCTCAAATTATCTCAAACTTTAACTTCATTTTTCATTTCAAACATACTCTCCCAATCCACTGTTGTTCATCATGTTTAGCACTCGGAATTTTGAAAATCAGCTTTTCAACATCAGTTGTCGAAAATAAGATGAAATAAAATCTTTTTGATTTTTCAAAATTTTATGCTAAAACACACTGAAAATCTTTTTGGATTTTGGGAAAATAAACTATATACAGACATATTTTTGTTTGAGTTCGTGTTAGAGGATCATATCAGTTTATGAGACATCACAAGCAACGTTGACCTTTTAAATACTTTAAGTTTCAAACGATTCACTTAGATTGTCAGTATACTGATCCACTTAAATTTTCACACAAAGTTCAATTGTTTCGAGATACGAATTTAGTGTTTTAAGGACTTAAACTTATTCGAGTGTCCTACCTCAGAATATACTCCCGTATCCAGACTCCTATATTCAGTCTTACAGGTGAATGTACACTAATGATATCTGTAAACGGGTAATGCGAGGCCATGAGGGCTCAGGTTAGAACTTCCGTTCAGACAAAGAGATGATGGCTCGACTTTAGGTATGTCCCGTTTGGGGATCTTTTCTTCAACCGCACATGATTTGCATTTTTCAATGTTTCATCATTTTTTATGCTGAGAGTGGGCATTATGATTAAAGCAGTGCAGAGTATTATACGAGGACTAGGCTATTGCTCCCGCAAAATCAGAAGTCCTGGTATAATACCCCAGATATCATTACTCACAAAGACCTAGTTTGTTAGAAATAGAAAGCCCTTCAAACAAGATTTCAGGGGTTACCTATATATCCGAGAGATGTTCCCCACGAGATCAGTAAGTATTTGATATTTAGGTTTATATCTCGACACAATCTACTAAGCGTGTAAAAACCTACTGGCATATCATCAGTGAGACCGTTTATCACATTTGACTTTTCATTTCTTTAGCGTGTTGTGATAGTCCACCGACGTACTATCATTTCCTCTTTTACACAACAAAACTCTTTTTTTTATTTTTCGATGTTTTTGGTTTTTAGATTTTATCATGTTTTTGGATTTTTCAAATTTTCAAAATTTTAATTTTTTTACTCCCCCTAAAATAAAAAATATGTTTCAACTTTTGATTTTCTGGGAAAATTTGAAAGTAAAAGCAATAAACTGTACAAATAAAATGACAAACTTATTTGAATTGCTTCAATTCTCCATTCTGTTGGCTTAAACAATCAGAACTCTCTCTGTCAACAAACTATTTTCCCATTATGATTTCAAAACATTTAAGTTTGTTTTAATCAAAATGGTTTTTTCGAAAAATTAGTTTTGTTGATTTCACACATCATGGGGATTCATTCATCACTTTGTTCATTCAACCACTTGTAAAAACTATCACTTGTAGGTTTTTCACAAAAAAAAACATTTTTCAAGAATGATGCCGATTCATGCTCCACGATTACCAACTTGGAAGCTCCGGCAAGTCAGGATTTTACTTTTTAAAGAATCTCACCCATGCCTGATCAATCATGGGTGAACCATCCTTGTTTGGTTTAACAATTTTCGATTCATAAAATTCTTTCACTCCCTTCACCTTCCCATCAGCCATCTTACCAAAAATATGTAGCACTTTACCATTAAATGCTTTTTCAGCATCAAATTCTTTATTATCAGAGAAGAATTGATCCGAAATCTCAATCTTACCAATTTTTGATTTCAAGTTTCCGTTTGACAATGGTGGAAAATTTTCATCATCCATTGTATGTAACACCCCGTGTTTTCGAATGTCAAAGTCAAAGTCAAAGTCCAAGTCAACTTTGATTTCTTTGACTGTAAATAGTCTTTTCTTATTTTTGTATTATGTGGAGTAAGTGTTGTCTAAATAAAATGATCGAATGTTTAATCAATGCGACCGATTTACGACTGTGAATGGTAGGAAGTAACAATGCGATAAAGTTAATCAATCAATAATCAAGTTAATCGACTCATCAATCGAACTCGAGGCTCGAACTATGCGAAATTGGTATAATATTTATGTGTGTGTGTGCCTTATGTGTTACTTGTGCGTGTTTTTCTTTATGTTTTGTGTGGTATTCAATCGAAACAATCGAAGCTCGAATCGAAACTCGAATCTCAAATCGAATGCAAGCAAGATCGAATAACGACGAATGGTAACGAAAGGCTAGGGTGAATTATAGATGATTGTATGTTAGATATAGTAGTTGGGACTGAAAGTAATTTGATTAGGAACTCTATTGTAATTGTATCGTCTTCAATCGGAATCGAAATATCAAAAATCATCGCAAAACACTCAAAAAGGATGCTGATCGAACAGGACATCCCTGATCGAACGGGCCAGCCGATCGAACCAGCTGTTCGATCGAGCAGGCCAGTCGATCAGGAATCCTGGCCGATCGGTCAGCATTTTCCCCTTTTGGAGGCCTATAAATAGCCCTGTCATTGTCATCTTTACCACTTTTGGAAAGCTCTGACCGACCAGCCCTTGTTCTTCACCTTTTCTCAGATTTCTCTCAACTCCGGTAAGTTTTCACTCTAAATCTTGTACGTTTTTTATCAATGCATGCTCCTTCACCTTTCTATCTTTCAAATCTTGATTTCTGACCGTGAAATCACCAAGATCTAGGCATTCAAGGATGATGTCATCATGGTGTTCTTCAAGAACATCATGTCTTGGCCTTAATCCACCGTGAATAGCTCGGATCTAACCAATTTCCACACAAATAAGTAAAGATCTATCAAAGATCTAAACATTTATACAATGTAAAGGATTGAAAGAGTGATTTCAACTCTCTTTCAACTCTTTTACACTAAAAGTCTTCAAACTAATAGAAACGGAGCTTGCGCCAACTCACTAGTAATCGTAATGGTTGTGTGGTTCAAGATTCGGATTCTATCTACGAGGTTCACCGATTTCGGGTTAAACATCAAACTACCGTTCCGAACCGTTCACCGGCCGGACTTGGGTGATTCCTGTCCGAACGGGATGAACGGGTAAGAACGAAGGTTCCATCGTTCAAACTCGTTGTCAAGGAATCTCGAAATAACGTCAAATAACCAAAACAGCCAAGTGTTAGACGAACAGGCCGACCAGGTCAGGATGCTGGCCGAACAGTTAGGTTGTTCGAACGAACAGCCCAACCGATCGGACATACCAGCCGATCGACCAGGCCAGCCGATCGGCTAGCATGTGGCCCCACATTTGACAATTGCATGAAGTATGGTATTGAATGAGGTACTGTTCGATCGAACGACTGTTTGTCAACATTACTCATCGGATCATGAGATACTATGCTTCGATACTTAATCGATTTCACCACTCGTTCGTAGTATGGGGTGCCACCCGATCGAACATGCTACTCGATCGAGTGACATCCAGCTGAGTACCCACTATTGAAGTGTATAACCGATCAGTTAAGCCGGCCGATCAAACGGACCGTTCGATCGATCGACTTGAAAGGTAAGAACACTTCAGTGTTCTCAAATACTACAACGAAAACTTCAAAAGTTCAAACCATCATACACAAACATATCCTACTCAGAGGAAGAAGCAATCCACTCGAACAGCCCAGTCGATCGAGCCTGCAGGCCGATCGGACAGGACTGTTCAAACGGACTTTCAAACCAAATAAACAGCCCGCCCGATCGAACCTACCGTTCGATCGACCCGGCCGTTCGATCCATTTGCACATGTTTCCTTTTTACGTATATTTATCATTATGCTATCAAACTATTCAGGCTAACTCTACTTTCAAGCGCTCCCTTCAATCCATTCCAATCAACCGCTGTGAGTATACTCGATCCCTTTTTGCTTTTAGCACTTTTGGGTGTTACATACGTTACTTATCAAATCACAACCGAACACACTATTCAAATTATTGAACGCTAATCGATTGCATGTATTACGTGACTAAATGAATGCTTGTTGTTATGTTTACACGTGGAATGCTGTCTACCTGCCTTAGCAACGTAGTACTATAGTTTGGACTCAGCACCCGTTCACACGGGGGTTGTTAAGGACAATTACTTGCATGGATTACGGTGGTAATCATGTATTGCGAACTGTCTCGGACAGTCAACCCGCAGTCGTTGGTATCGATAGATCCATGTCGATAATTAACATGCTTCGTTTTCCTCTGTGTACGTGCTGGTTATGCGTAAACTATTTCGAACTCTATATGCTATTATCAAACTTGTATGCTCACCTTTACATTATATGTATTGACTTTATTTTAACGTATGTGACAGGTGTTTAAGATAATTGCTTGCTAGGGAAGTGAAGCTAGAATAAAGCTTTAGAGGCCCCCAACAAATAGTTGTCTGTCAGGAACAAGCAACTAGGGCATAGTTGTCTGTAGATCTTGTCAGTCTGGGTCTTAGAAGCATTGAACCATATTCAAGTTATGTATTAATTAAATGTGAGTTGTCGGAACAGAATTATTTGTTTGGATGTTATCTGTAATAATGTATTTGTTTATTTGGGATACGGTATGGGACATATCTTTAACTGAATTATATAGATAGTTGTTATGGAAACTTCTGGACAATCTGTTTCGCTCAGTGCCATGCCCCGATGATTCCGCCATCGGTTGGGGTGTGACAGATTGGTATCAGAGCCATAACTATAGGGAATTAGGTGAGACACGGCCTAGTCCGGGTCGCTGTCTTAGAGACCTAGACTATAGTTAGGAACCAGCAGACCAAGTTTACGTGCTCTATTCAGCAATTTTTTGCTATCACTGCACTCGAATTTTCAATTAAAAGTCAGACGATTTAGTCAGGATTAGGTGTGAAAACCATAAACTCTTGACTAAATTGCCTGGTTAATGCTGATTTCATCCGTCTATTCATGCATATCTTATTTATTTTCGAAACAAACAAGGAGAATTATACCAAATCAGGAGTGAAATCCATATTTTGATGCATAATCTCCTCAATTTTTGCTAAAAACAAGGAAGAAATTGCTAAGCCAGGGGTGAAACCCTAACCTTGGTAGTTTATTCCGGACTTATTTCATCTCACCAAAGCTTCGACGGACTCCAACGACCTGAACTCACGAGTATGACCTAGGGAAAATGTGTGGACTGCCCAAGAATCGAGGCAGAAAGCGCGAACCTAAAAGTCGAAAGTGACGACAAGTCTACTGTGAATAGTCGAATTGCTTTGGATAGTCGATGTCTAGTAGCCACAGAAGATCTACCTCTCGATTTTATATGTTTTGATTCTGAGAACCGCAACCGTGTACTCTGATGACTCGTTGATTTTATGTGTATATGTGTGCTTTATCTGTTTATGTGTTTATATTTTTTAATGTTATTCGATTTTGCTATCACGTCAATCGACACACACGACTCGCATTGCGATCCTATCTTAATTCGAAATCCAGTTGTTGCAATCTAGACGATGTTATGCTATACGACTAAGTTAGGCCATACTACACTACGCTACTCGATATGCTATACGCGATCGCTATACGAACGACTCGCTCATCAAGCTCTACTTCCAGCCCCTCAAGGCCAGCCAACAGCTCAAGCACCTGCAGTCAATGCCAGGGTCTGTTTTGCATGTGGTGACCCTAACCACTTCGCGAACATGTGCCCGAACAGGTTAGTGAAACAAGAATCCCAGCAGCAGCAGCAGCCCCAGCAACAACAGCAAGCAGCCCGTGCCCGAACCTTCAACATCAATGCCCGTCAGGCTCAGGCCGACAACAACGTGGTTAATGGTACGTTCCTTGTGAATGGTATTTATGCATCATGTTTGTTTGATACTGGAGCCGATAACTGCTTTGTGTCGTTTGAATTCGAGAAGCTCCTTAGTCGTAAGCGCTCTTATTTCCCCTCGTCATTCGAAGTCGAAGTTTCTACTGGAAGAACTGTCGCCGTTAACTTTGTTCTTCGTGATTGTACTCTTGAGCTCAACAATCACATCTTCCCTATCGACCTCATTCCGATGCAACTCGGAAGTTTTGACGTCATAGTAGGCATGGACTTCCTTCGCGAAAACCATGCTGAAGTTGTGTGCTTTAAAAAGATGATCCGATTCTCGCTCGCGAATGGTGATTTATTATGTGTGTACGGTGAAACAGCTTCGAAAGGTCTCAAGCTAATGTCATGTATCCAAGCCAGTAAGTATCTCCGCAAGGAATACTGGGCTTTCTTGGCCAACATTGTAGTAGCGGAAAAGGGAAAGAAAAAGAAAGCTGAAGTCAAAGACGTTCCAGTGGTTCGTGAATTTCCTCAGGTGTTCCCTGATGATCTTCCTGGGCTACCGCCAAGTCGTGATATCGAATTTCGTATCGACCTTATTCCGGGAGCCAATCCTGTTGCCAAAGCCCCATATCGACTCGCTCCATCCGAAATGGGGGAACTCTCAAACCAACTCCAAGAATTACTCAAAAAAGGATTTATTCGCCCGAGCACCTCTCCTTGGGGCGCACCAGTCCTTTTCATCAAAAAGAAGGATGGGTCGTTCAGGATGTGCATCGACTATCGGAAGTTGAATAAATTATCCATAAAAATCGTTACCCTTTGCCTCGAATCGACGACTTATTTGATCAGCTACAAGGTGCTAAGTGTTTCTCGAAAATCGATCTATGTTCAGGCTATCATCAGTTGCGCATACAAGAGGAGGACATCCCCAAAACCGCTTTTCGAACTCGATACGGCCATTATGAGTTCGTTGTTATGCCCTTTGGTTTAACCAACGCACCCGCGGTTTTTATGGATCTAATGAATCGCGTGTGTAAGCCATTTCTAGACCGTTTCGTCATTGTGTTCATCGACGATGTCTTGATCTATTCCAAGTCGAAAGCCGAACACGCGCAACATCTATGTTTGGTTCTCGAGTTACTTCAGGGGAATCAACTCTACGCCAAGTTCTCCAAGTGCGAATTCTGGTTAGAGGAGGTTCAGTTTCTGGGTCACATCGTTAATAGTCAGCGTGTGCGAAGATTGAAGCAGTCAAGAGTTGGATTACGCCTAAGAACCCGTCTGAAGTTCGTTCTTTTCTCGGACTAGCGGGCTATTATCGACGATTTATTGAAGGATTCTCCAGGATCGCTGTGCCGCTTACCGCTCTTACCCATAAAGACAAGTCTTTTGTTTGGGGAACTGCACAAGAGACTGCCTTTCAAACCCTCAAGCGTATGCTTTGCAATGCTCCTGTCCTCACGCTGCCCGACGGAAGCAACGATTTCATTGTCTACTATGATACTTCCAACCTTGGTCTTGGCTGTGTTCTCATGCAGCGAGACAAGGTTATAGCTTACGCATCTCGACAGCTCAAGATCCACGAGAAGAACTATACAACCCATGACCTCGAGCTAGGCGCCGTTGTCTTTGCATTGAAGATTTGGCGACACTACCTGTATGGTACCAAGTGTACGATCTTTACTGATCACAGGAGTTTACAACACATCTTTAATCAAAGGGAACTCAATATGCGTCAATGCCGGTGGGTAGAACTTCTTAACGATTACGAATACGAGATTCGTTACCACCCAGGCAAGGCAAATGTTGTTGCCGACGCGCTCAGCAGACAGAGTTACATGCTCCGTATTCGTAATACCCTAGCCCAGCATAATCTCGAAGCCCTCATCCGCGAAGCCCAACATGCTTGTTTCAATGAACGCACCTTGAAGAAGGAGAGAATCTATCACGATGGAGCTCAGCTTGTAAGCAAAGCAGATGGGATTTTCTATTACCTGGACCGAATTTAGATCCCTAGGCGGACTGCTCTGCGGAAGATTATAATGACCGAAGCCCACAAATCCAGATACTCCATTCACCCCGGTGCCGATAAAATGTACCAGGACATCCGTTACAAGTACTGGTGGCCGGGTATGAAACGGGATATTGCTCTTTACGTTGGAAGTTGCCTGACTTGCGCAAAAGTTAAAGCGGAACATCAGCGACCCTCTGGCTTACTCGAACAACCTCCAATTCCCATATGGAAGTGGGAGAGTATAGCTATGGATTTCATAACCAAACTTCCGCCCACGCCATCAGGTCACGACAGTATTTGGGTTATAGTTGACTGTTTGACCAAATCAGCCCACTTTCTTCCAATACGGGAAGACTACAAGGTCGAACGACTAGCCCGAATCTACACCGACGAGATCATTCGTAATCATGGTACGCCTCATGATATCATTTCAGACCATGACGCTCGGTTTACTTCGAGATTGTGGGAAACGTTTCAAGTAGCTTTTGGTACTAAGCTTAACCTAAGTACCGCATTCCATCCCCAGACCGACGAACAGACTGAAAGAACGATCCGTACTCTTGATGACATGCTCCGTGCGTGTGTCATAGATTTCCGTGGTAGTTGGAGCAAACACCTGCCACTAGTCGAATTCTCGTACAATAATAGCTATCATGCCAGCATTTAAATGGCACCATTCGAGGCTCTATATCGAAGAAGATGTCGATCGCCAATTGTATGGCACGAGATCGGCCACTCACAATTAACCGGTCCCGAGTTACTACAAGAAACGACTGACAAAATCCTCCAAGTTCGAGATAACTTGGTAAAAGCTTGAAGTAGACAGAAAAGTTACGCCGATAGAAGACGCAAGCCCCTTGAATTTGACGTTGGCGACTACGTACTCCTAAAGGTATCACCATGGAAGGGTGTGGTCAGATTCGGCAAAAGAGGGAAGCTAGCGCCGCGGTATGTTGGACCTTTTAAGATTCTGGAAAGGATCAGAAAAGTCGCCTACATACTCGAACTACCGGAGGAACTCAGTAACGTCGACCCGACTTTCCATGTGTCTAACCTCCGAAAATGCCTAGCTGATCATGATCTAATCGTACCCCTCGACGACCTTCAGGTCAACGAAACCTTACACTTCGTGGAAAAGCCTGTCGAAATCATGGATCGCCAAACCAAGCAACTCAGACGCTCGCGCATCCCTATCGTGAAGGTCTGATGGGAAAGCAAACGAGGCGCGGAGTTCACTTGGGAACTCGAAAGCGACATGAAGGCCAAGTATCCACAGTTGTTTGAATAAAGCTCTGAAGCGTCAAATTGGTAAAATGACTCACGGTGATGTGCAGCTTCGAGCCTAATTTCGGGACGAAATTCCCAAAACAAGGGGAGGCTGTAACACCCCGTGTTTTCGAATGTCAAAGTCAAAGTCAAAGTCCAAGTCAACTTTGATTTCTTTGACTGTAAATAGTCTTTTCTTATTTTTGTATTATGTGGAGTAAGTGTTGTCTAAATAAAATGATCGAATGTTTAATCAATGCGACCGATTTATGAATGTGAATGGTAGGAAGTAACAATGCGATAAAGTTAATCAATCAATAATCAAGCTAATCGACTCATCAATCGAACTCGAGGCTCGAACTATGCGAAATTGGTATAATATTTATGTGTGTGTGTGCCTTATGTGTTACTTGTGCGTGTTTTTCTTTATGTTTTGTGTGGTATTCAATCGAATTAATCGAAGCTCGAATCGAAACTCGAATCTCAAATCGAATCAAGCAAGATCGAATAACAACGAATGGTAACGAAAGGCTAGGGTGAATTATAGATGATTGTATGTTAGATATAGTAGTTGGGACTGAAAGTAATTTGATTAGGAACTCTATTGTAATTGTATCGTCTTCAATCGGAATCGAAATATCAAAAATCGTCGCAAAACACTCAAAAAGGATGCTGATCGAACAGGACGTCACTGATCGAACGGGCCAGCCGATCGAACCAGCTGTTCGATCGAGCAGGCCAGTCGATCAGGAATACTGGCCGATCGGTCAGCACTTTCCCCTTTTGGAGGCCTATAAATAGCCCTGTCATTGTCATCTTTACCACTTTTGGAAAGCTCTGACCGAGCAGCCCTTGTTCTTCACCTTTTCTCAGATTTCTCTCAACTCCGGTAAGTTTTGACTCTAAATCTTGTACGTTTTTGATCAATGCATGCTCCTTCACCTTTCTATTTTTCAAATCTTGATTTCTAACCGTGAAATCACCAAGATCTAGGCATTCAAGGATGATGTCATCATGGTGTTCTTCAAGAACATCATGTCTTGGCCTTAATCGACCGTGAATAGCTCGGATCTAACCGATTTCCACACAAATAAGTAAAGATCTATCAAAGATCTAAACATTTACACAATGTAAAGGATTGAAAGAGTGATTTCAACTCTCTTTCAACTCTTTTACACTCAAAGTCTTCAAACCAGTAGAAACGGAGCTTGCGCCAACTCACTAGTAATCGTAATGGTTGTGTGGTTCAAGATTCGGATTCTATCTACGAGGTTCACCGATTTCGGGTTAAACATCAAACTACCGTTCCGAACCGTTCACCGGCCGGACTTGGGTGATTCCTGTCCGAACGGGATGAACGGGTAAGAACGAAGGTTCCATCGTTCAAACTCGTTGTCAAGGAATCTCGAAATAACGTCAAATAACCAAAACAGCCAAGTGTTAGACGAACAGGCCGACCAGGTCAGGATGCTGGCCGAACAGTTAGGCTGTTCGAACGAACAGCCCAACCGATCGGACATACCAGCCGATCGACCAGGCCAACCGCTCGGCTCGCATGTGGCCCCACATTTGATAATTGCATGAAGTATGGTATTGAACGAGGTACTGTTCGATCGAACGACTGTTTGTCAACATTACTCATCGGATCATGAGATACTATGCTTCGACACTTAATCGATTTCACCAACTCGTTCGTAGTATGGGGTGCCACCCGATCGAACACGCTACTCGATTGAGTGACATCCAGCTGAGTACCCACTATTGAAGTGGATAACTGATCGGTTAAGCCGGCCGATCTGTTGGTGCATATTTGTGACAACAGCTTAGATTTGGTCTTTGGATATCTTGTAATTAGTTAAATGATAAACGGTTAGCGGGTTTAGCTTTGTAATAGTGAAATAATAGAGTTTGGGCTAAACTAAACCCAGTTTGGGTCATAGGGGACGAATTGGGCTTTGCTCATGTAGTAAACCCTAGCCCAGTTGCAAACCTTGTGTTATATAAACAAGGTTATGATTTAGGGTTTCGGTTAATCAGCCAAAACAGAGTTTGAGAGGCATTAGAATTCGTGAGAGCTAGACTTGGACGAATTTGAGTGTGTGGTTAGGGTTTTGATTGATTGTAATTCAGTTTGATAGATAATCAATAAAAACCTGGTTTGAAAGTGATTTGCTGTTTCTGTTCCTACACGTTTTCTGCTATATTCTGATCAAGAGGATTCTGCACTCTGGATCGGATAGACAATTCTGTGAAGATCCATACATCAAGGGGACCTACGATTGGTATCAGAGCATTAGGCTCTTGACGGCTCGGTTCAGAATTGGCTGCTGCAGAAAACTAGGGTTTTGGATTGTGGTTAAAAAAAAAAAATTCGAAAATTTTGTGTTTGTTCTTGGGATTTTCGAAATTTTAGGGTTAATTTGATCTGTTTGCGTATTTAATTTTGCTGTTTAAGTGTTTTTGGTTGCAGGTTTGGTTGACTTTTGAAGAATTTTGGCAAGAAAGTCTTGAGGATTCGAAGATTGTTCTTCGTGTTCTTCATATTTTCTTCAAAAAAAATTGGCTGATTTGGTGTTTAATTTTGCAGGAAACTGTTAGAAGAATCTGGAAAATCTTTAGAAACTTCGAACAGATTGAGTTTCCAAAATTTTCTAGCAAATTTGCTGAAATCGGATAAATACTCTGACAGACCAGCGAAATTGTGATCTAGTAACTCGGTGACCGGCGAAATTAAATCTCGGTGACCGGCGAAATTAAATCCAAAGGCGACTTTGGTAACCGTTATAATTGTCCTCAGCGACATTATTACGGTGATCGGCGAAGTTACTAGACGTCGTGCTAGCGAAATTATTAACCAGCGAATTTGATCAGCATGCATATTTATTCTAGCGAATTTAAAAATCTAGCATAATTATAATTCCTCTACTAGCGAAATTAACTTGGTTTGCTAGCATAATTAGCGTGACACAACGAAATTAACTTGATTTGCCAGCATAATTACCGTGACACAACGAAATTAATTTGGTTTGCCAGCAAAATTAGCTAGAGGAATTAAAATCTAGCAAAATTAAAAAGGTGGAAGATTTTTTGGCAAGCGTAAGGAAAAATTAACGTTTTCGTGAGTAGAAAGTGATCTGTAGCTCGTTAGACAAAACCGTTTGCACCTTTGAATTCCTTGCATTTTTAGGACAAAAAAAAACTCTGGAAAATCCCGAATTCGGTTCTTGACATTATATATCATTGGATTCGTCTTTTCGAGACGATTCTAACGGTGTAATTTGGTAACCACTATTTTCGGAGATATTTTGTACGATTTTATCAGTCTGTTGCGTTAAAATGTCGAACATGACAAATTTGAATGCACCTAAGATGATGAAGATGGAGAATTATCTTACATGGAAGGACAGCTTCCAATCCTTCATTGAATCTCAGGATGCACGCATGTGGATCTGTATTGTAGATGGGTACACAAACCCGACACATGATTTTGAGGGCAGACCACGTAGAACAGACTATGTGAACATGCAAGAGGATGATAAGAAAATGTATGAAGCTGAAAAGAGAGCCTTGGCTGCAATAAAGACATCATTACCTGATAGCATCAAGCATATCTTCAAGAAGTACACAAATTCAAAGGATATGTGGGATGCATTAGAAAAGAGGTATCAAGGAAGTGAAGATGTCAAAAGGAATAAAGCTGCGAGCTCTACATCACAAGAAGGTTCAAATGATTATAGTGTTCATCTGGAAGACAATAAGAATGCCACTCAGGCATTCATGGCAGAGATAGTGCAAGTTGATGAGGCTAAAACTACTGTGAATGATGCTGAATCTCAAGTGGAGAATGCTGAAGTAAAAGTGGATGCAGAAGTAGAGATAGAGAGTGAAGCTGAAAAGGTTATTGCTGATCAAACTACAGAAGTTCATGAGAAAGAGGTACAATCTAATTCTGTGTGTTTGAGGTGTCGTGAATTACAGGGTGAGGTTGACAGGTTGTCAACACAAAACCAAAGTCTGGTGAGCGAGATGTCTAGCATAAAAGAGTCAAATTTTTTTGCTAAAGGAAATGAATCTCTATACTCGAAGAAGATAAAAGGTTATGAAAGTGAAATCGAAGCTTTAACATGCAAATTAAACGAAAAACTTCAAGTAATAGACTTAGCTCACGAAATGATGGCTGAGAAAACAAAAGAGATTTCTGAAAAATTCAAAGAGTTGTCAGATGCACAACTCAAAATTGTTGAACTTGAACAGAAATTAGGCCAATTCAGAGATTCGTCTTTTGTTATGAAACACATGATGGGTGGGTTAAAGAAGAGTAATGACAAGACTAGTTTGGGCTTCCAGGGCTTTAATGAAGTCCCACCTCCTCTTAGTCATGACTATTCTTTCCTGCTAGATGAAGATGAGCTAGCAGACTTTATGGCAACTACACCAAGTAGTTTCACATCAAGTCAAAGTGAGGGGTCTGAGAGTGATGATGCTAAGAAGAACAATAACAGGGAACCTTTTAAAAGAAAAAATTCACCACCTAAGAGTAAAAAATCAAACTTTTGTTAAAAAGATTAATTTTGTTCAAGGTAGTGATATGAAAAACGAAACAACTGTTATTGAAAATGAGTCAAATGTAGAGTTTGCTAAAAATAAAAACAAAGAAATATCTTAATCCAAGCAAACTGAACAAAATTCTTCCAAGGCATCATCACCATCTGATAAGGGATCTACCTCAGAGACTCCAGCTAAGAAGTCTTTGAAAAGGAGATCGTGCTTCAGGTGTCACATAAAGGGACATGTAGCTAGCTGCTGTCCTAACAAAAAGACTGAAGCACAAGTGAGTGAGAGAAAGAAAGAGAAGTCACCAGAGAAGAAAGGTGATAGTGAGGAGAAAGGTTCAAATTCTCCAAAGAAATCTGCTCCTAAGCAACTAGAGAATGTTGCTGTTGGTAAAGATAAGGCTGGAACAGGAACTCCACAAGTTCCTCGTTTTCAAGGAAATCAACCAAGAATTCAGCCTAGATCTCCACCAGGCAGATATCAGAGACCTAGTAGCGGTTCACCAAGAATGAACAATAATAATTCAAATAATTTCAGAAGTCAAGGTCAATATCAAAATCGATACCAAAATAATGGTGGTCGAACTTTTTATAACAATGGCTTTAGAAATTACAACAATAATGCTTCTTGGAATCAAAATTCAAGGTTTCAAAATCAAAATTTCCAAAGGTAAAATAGTCCAAATGTATATAGGAATCCTCAGGACCAAAGACCTAGTGGAAATCAAAATCAAATTCCAACAGGTCTGAGATCCAAGACTCCCGTTAGGAGTAATGGATATTGGATGGATGTTCCAGTGGTTGGTGAATTTGGACGACCCAAGACCATTAAGGCTTGGGTCCCCCAATCTAACTAATTTCTTAAGTTAGTGTGTGCAGGAGCTGCTAAGGAGGATTATCAACTTATGTTGATAGTGGCTGCTTCAGGCACATGACGGGGGATGTGAGATTGTTGATATGTATATATTAAATGATTTAAATTGAAGTTCAAAGTGCTGAGTCGACACACAAGATAACCTGGCAGATCTTTATACTAAAGCATTTGACAGGGCTCTCTTTGAACATTTAGTCGAACTCAACGGGATGAGGAATCCTGAATAACTGGTTTTTCATAAGAATTTTGTAAATAGTTTACTGCTTTTCTTAAAAATCAAAAATACAAAAACATTAAAAAATCAAAAACATAAAAAAAATAGAAAAAAAAATGAGTTATTACTGTGTGTAAAAGAAGAAATGATAGTACATCAGCAAGTTAGACTGTCACACTGAAATTGAACCAAAATTGCTTAAGTGTGATAGCAGCTTCATTATACGATGTACCCCTAGGCAAAAGCATGAAATAATCAACTTACCAATGTGATATAAACATAAATGAACTGAATATGAGTGGGGAACACATCAGTGGTGTATGGTTTAGTGACCTTAAATCTTGCGTTGATAAATTGCCAAAATCTGAGGTTTTGGGTCTTTATACTGTTATTTCATCCGGGGATATCAGGGGTGTCCTTCTGCTACATCCAGATACATGCTGACCTAGACACACCCAGGATATCTTAAAAGAGCTAAAAATGCCAAAACCTTGAAAATAAAGAAGCTCTCATAGAGAGTCATTCAAAAAGTGCAAAAAGCATAAATCGTACCAAAAAATGGTATTTGTCTTAGCCCTCGATAAGATATTTTGGTCTCTCTGCTGTACAGAAGTACTGACCTGTTCACCAATTATCTATCGTTGAAAAATAAAACGGATGAGTTCAGTATACTCACCTACTACGATGAATCTTTGTGCATAGCTTGATCGTGGGGGTATATCCTGAAGTGGGACACACTAGTATTTCAGTATTAATATTACCTTAACGTATCATACGGTAATGGTACTTGAAATTTTCATGCATTTTGTTTAAGTGGATAAACATACTGGTAATCGTCTTGAACTGCTTTTCACTAAAAAATTACACAAAGAATTATATAATTATGTGAAACAGTTTGATTATGTTGATATGATCTTCTTACCAGTGATTCTCACAAAAATATAGTGTTTATTGCTTTTGTATTTATGTGCTTTCAGAAAATATAAAAATCCAAAAATAGTGTCTTTTCTGTTTAAAATTCTTAATGTACGGAAAACTGTTATTCATGGAGGAATTGTTACTGATAGGGGGAGACGGTGTTAGAAAGTGAGTTCAAAATCTTAAATCAGGCAGGTTCTTCTGTGTTGGACAAAAGTTTTGCGTGTTGATGAAGTTGAAAATGCTTAATCTGTAATACAGTTTAGCTATCTCTTGATAAATAATAATTTATTTAACGTTGTTGAAAAATTCTTATGGTTTCTCGAGAGGTTTGTTTTATAGTATACAGATTGAAGCAGTTTGTTGCTGAGAAGTTGCTGAGAAGATGAGAGTTTGATTGGATGCATGGTAGAACCTCCTTTCTATATTGCAGACAAGATTGAAGAGTTTGAAGATTGCTTTGCAAATGCTAAACTGGAGTTTACTTAAGTGCTAACGTGTTGAAGATTTGGTGATTGGATGCATCAGCTTAGGGGGAGTCTGTTGCTGATAGAAGCTATTGAAGCTGAAGCTATCCAAAGACCAAAGACAGTGCAAGACTGCGTGAAGATTACAAGAAGACTGAAGACAAAGTTTTTATGAAGCTATTGTCAAGGGGGAGTTTGTTGGTGCATATTTGTGACAATAGCTTAGATTTGGTCTTTGGATATCTTGTAATTAGTTAAACGACAAACGCTTAGCGGGTTTAGCTTTGTAATAGTGAAATAATAGAGTTTGGGCTAAACTAAACCCAGTTTGGGTCATAGGGGACGAATTGGGCTTTGCCCATGTAGTAAACCCTAGCCCAGTTGCAAACCTTGTGTTATATAAACAAGGTTAGGATTTAGGGTTTAGGTTAATCAGCCAAAACAGAGTTTGAGAGGCATTAGAATTCGTGAGAGCTAGACTTGGACGAATTTGAGTGTGTGGTTAGGGTTTTGATTGATTGTAATTCAGTTTGATAGATAATCAATAAAAACCCGGTTTGAAAGTGGTTTGTTGTTTCTGTTCCTACACGTTTTCTGCTATATTCTGATCAAGAGGATTCCGCACACTTGATCGGATAGACAATTCTGTGAAGATCCATACATCAAGGGGACCTACACGACCGAACGGACCGTTTGACCGATCGACTTGAAAGGTAAGAACACTTCAGTGTTCTCAAATACTACAACGAAAACTTCAAAAGTTCAAACCATCATACACAAACACATCCTACTCAGAGGAAGAAGCAATCCACTCGAACAACCCAGTCGATCGAGCCTGCCAGCCGATCGGACAGGACTGTTCAAACGGACTTTCAAACCAAACGAACAGCCCGCCCGCCCGATCGAACCTACCGTTCGATCGACCCGGCCGTTCGATCCATTTGCACATGTTTCCTTTTTACGTATATTTATCGTTATGCTATCAAACTATTCAGGCTAACTCTACTTTCAAGCGCTCCCTTCAATCCATTCCAATCAACCGCTGTGAGTATACTCGATCCCTTTTTGCTTTTAGCACTTTTGGCTGTTACATACGTTACTTATCAAATCACAATCGAACACACTATTCAAATTATTGAACGCTAATCGATTGCATGTATTACGTGACTAAATGAATGCTTGTTGTTATGTTTACACCTGGAATGTTGTCTACCTGCCTTAGCAACGTAGTACTATAGTTTGGACTCAGCACCCGTTCACACGAGGGTTGTTAAGGACAATTACTTGCATGGATTACGGTGGTAATCATGTATTGCGAACTGTCTCGGACAGTCAACCCGCAGTCGTTGGTATCGATAGATCCATGTCGATAATTAACATGCTTCGTTTTCCTCTGTGTACATGCTGCTTATGCGTAAACTATTTCGAACTCTATATGCTATTATCAGACTTGTATGCTCACCTTTACATTATATGTATTGACTTAAATTTAACGTATGTGACAGGTGTTTAAGACAATTGCTTGCTAGGGAAGTGAAGCTAGAATAAAGCTTTAGAGGCCCCCAACAAATAGTTGTCTGTCAGGAACAAGCAACTAGGGCATAGTTGTCTGTAGATCTTGTCAGGCTGGGTCTTAGAAGCATTGAACCATATTCAAGTTATGTATTAATTAAATCTAAGTCGTCGGAACATAATTACTTGTTTAGATGTTATCTGTAATAATGTATTTGTTTATTCGGGATACGGTATGGGACGTATCTTTAACTGAATTATATAGATAGTTGTTATGGAAACTTCTGGACAATCTGTTTCGCTCAGTGCCATGCCCCGATGATTCCGCCATCGGTTGGGGTGTGACGGATTGGTATCAGAGCCATAACTATAGGGAATTAGGTGAGACACGGCCTAGTCCGGGTCGCTGTCTTAGAGACCTAGACTATAGTTAGGAACCAGCAGACCAAGTTTATGTGCTCTATTCAGCAATTTTCGCTATCACTGCACTCGAATTTTCAATTAAAAGTCAGACGATTTATTCAGGATTAGGTGTGAAAACCATAAACTCTTGACTAAATTGCCTGGTTAATGCTGATTTCATCCGTCTATTCATGCATATCTTATTTATTTTCGAAACAAACAAGGAGAATTATACCAAATCAGGAGTGAAATCCATATTTTGATGCATAATCTCCTCAATTTTTGCTAAAAACAAGGAAGAAATTGCTAAGCCAGGGGTGAAACCCTAACCTTGGTAGCTTATTCCGGACTTATTTCATCTCACCAAAGCTTCGACGGACTCCAACGACCTGAACTCACAAGTATGACCTAGGGAAAATGTGTGGACTGCCCAAGAATCGAGGCAGAAAGCGCGAACCCGAAAGTCGAAAGTGACGACAAGTCTACTGTGAATAGTCGAATTGCTTTGGATAGTCGATGTCTAGTAGCCGCAGACGATCTACCTCTCGATTTTATATGTTTTGATTCTGAGAACCGCAACCGTGTACTCTGATGACTCGTTGATTTTATGTGTATATGTGTGCTTTATCTGTTTATGTGTTTATATTTTTTAATGTTATTCGATTTTGCTATCACGACAATCGACACATACGACTCGCATTGCGATCCTATCTCAATTCGAAATCCAGTTGTTGCAATCTAGACGATGTTATGCTATACGACTAAGTTAGGCCATACTACACTACGATACTCGATATGCTATACGAACGACTCGCGTGCTTTGAATGATAGGTTTCTGTATTCTGACTGCATCTGTGAATAAATGTGTATGTGCTCCTGTGCTTATGTGTCTATGTGTTTCTGTGAATATGTGCTCTACTTGCTTATGTGCTTCTGTGGTTATGTGGATTTTGTGCCTTTGGTGACTATGTGCCTATATGACTCGTGCCTTACTCGTGTTCCTGAGCTTTAGTAGTCTAGACGTGTGAGGTGAGATTCGATTTCGTGTGTTGAGTCCTGTGACGATGTCAATTGCAGACCATGTCGTCGTCTGGATCCCGACACCATCTGACTCGTCAGGAGAAGAGAGACAAGCGTCTCGCTACTCTCATCGCCAAGAGTGTGGCAAAAGCTGTAAGCGATGTGTACGAAAACGCTAGCAAGTCGTCCGAAGAGTCGCGAACCAACGCTCCCAAAGATGCCAGCAAGGCTGCTTTCAGCTTCAAGCAGTTCAAAGCATGCGGACCCAAAGAGTTCACTGGCGAGGATCGCCCTACCACCATGTTTCACTGGTTTGACTCGGTTGAAGTCACTCTACGCCAAAGCGGCTGTCCTGAGAATCTCCGCACCCTCAACGCAACAGGCGTCTTCCAGTCCCGTGCTCTATACTGGTGGACGGCCGAACGAAACAAGCGCGGGAATGATGCAGCTTATGAGCTGACATGGGAGGAATTGAAGGAAATCATGATCGACGACTTCTGCCCTCCCCATGAACGCCAAAAGCTGGAGGACGAGTTTTGGACCATCAAGCAGAAAGATGGAGACAACGCTGCATTAACCGCTCGCTTCAAGCAGCTTAGCATCATTTGTCCCGATCAGGTCAAGACTCCAGACCAGACCATCAAAAAGTACATTCGAGCTTTGCCAGATTGTGTAGCCGATTTTGTTCAAGCCGCCAAGCCATCATCAATCGAAGAGACTTACCTACTTGCCGCCGAGGTCAATGACAAGCGGGTAAAGTCTGGTTTTTGGGATAAGCATACCAAGTCCCTGCACGAAGCCACCACAGCAGCAACCACCGACTCATCTGCTCAACCCTCCAAGTCATCAAGAAGAAGGAAGAAGAAGAACAACAACAACTCCAGCAGCAAGAACTGTGCTGTGACAACAACTGCTGCTCCTCTGCAAGCCGTACCGGCTCAGCAACAGCCTCACCACCGACAAGCTCCAGTGGTTAATGCGCCGCCAGCAAAGCGCGCTTACACAGGTCCCCACCCGCTCTGCCCGACATGCTCGTATCATCATCCGGTGGGACTGGCCTGTCGTTTTTGCGCCCACTGCAACCTCTACGGCCACTACACTGCGAACTGTCACTATGGTCCCCGTCAAGCCCCAGTTCAAGCCGCCGCTCATCAAGCTCTACTTCCAGCCCCTCAAGGCCAGCCAGCAGCTCAAGCACCTGCAGTCAATGCCAGGGTCTGTTTTGCATGTGGTGACCCTAACCACTTCGCGAACATGTGCCCGAACAGGGTAGTGAAACAAGAACCCCAGCAGCAGCAGTAGCCCCAGCAACAATAGCAAGCAGCCCGTGCCCGAACCTTCAACATCAATGCCCGTCAGGCTCAGGACCACAACAACGTGGTTAATGGTACATTCCTTGTGAATGGTATTTATGCATCATGTTTGTTTGATACTGGAGCCGATAACTGCTTTGTGTCGTTTGATTTCGAGAAGCTCCTTAGTCGTAAGTGCTCTTATCTCCCCTCGTCATTCGAAGTCGAAGTTGCTACTGGAAGAACTGTCGCCGTTAACTCTGTTCTTCGTGATTGTACTCTTGAGCTCAACAATCACATCTTCCCTATCGACCTCATTCTGATGCAACTCGTAAGTTTTGACGTCATAGTAGGCATGGACTTCCTTCGCGAAAACCATGCTGAAGTTGTGTGCTTTGAAAATATGATCCGATTCTCTCTCGTGAATGGTGATTTATTATGTGTGTACGGTGAAACAGCTTCGAAAGGTCTCAAGCTAATGTCATGTATCCAAGCCAGTAAGTATCTCCACAAGGAATACAGGGCTTTCTTGGCCAACATTATAGTAGCGGAAAAGGGAAAGAAAAAGAAAGCTGAAGTCAAAGACGTTCCAATGGTTCGTGAATTTCCTCAGGTGTTCCCTGATGATCTTCCTGGGCTACCGCCAAGTCGTGATATTGACTTTCGTATCGACCTTATTCCGGGAGCCAATCCTGTTGCCAAAGCCCCATATCGACTCGCTCCATCCGAAATGCGGGAACTCTCAAACCAACTCCAAGAATTACTCGAAAAAGGATTTATTCGCCCGAGCACCACTCCTTGGGGCGCACCAGTCCTTTTCGTCAAAAAGAAGGATGGGTCGTTCAGGATGTGCATCGACTATCGGGAGTTGAATAAATTAACCATCAAAAATCGTTACCCTTTGCCTCCAATCGACGACTTATTTGATCAGCTACAAGGTGCTAAGTGTTTCTCGAAGATCGATCTACGTTCAGGCTATCATCAGTTGCGCATACAAGAGGAGGACATCCCCAAAACCGCTTTTCGAACTCGATACGGCCATTATGAGTTCGTTGTTATGCCCTTTGGTTTAACCAATGCACCCGCGGTTTTTATGGATCTAATGAATAGCGTGTATAAGCCATTTCTAGACCGTTTCGTCATTGTGTTCATCGACGATGTCTTGATCTATTCCAAGTCGAAAGCCGAACACGTGCAACATCTACGTTTGGTTCTCGAGTTACTTCAGGGGAATCAACTCAACGCCAAGTTCTCCAAGTGCGAATTCTGGTTAGAGGAGGTTCAGTTTCTGGGTCAAATCGTGAATAGTCAGGGTATACACGTCGATCCCGCGAAGATTGAAGCAGTCAAGAGTTGGATTACGCTTAAGAACCCGTCTGAAGTTCGTTCTTTTCTCGGACTAGCGGGCTATTATCGACGATTTATTGAAGGATTCTCTAGGATCGTTGTGCCGCTTACCGCTCTTACCCATAAAGACAAGTCTTTTGTTTGGGAACTGCACGAGAGACTGCCTTTCAAACCCTCAAGCGTATGCTTTGCAATGCTCCTGTCCTCACGCTGCCCGACGGAAGCAACGATTTCATTGTCTACTGTGATGCTTCCAACCTTGGTCTTGGCTGTGTTCTCATGCAGTGAGACAAGGTTATAGCTTACGCATCTCGACAGCTCAAGATCCACGAGAAGAACTATACAACCCATGACATCGAGCTAGGCGCCATTGTCTTTGCATTGAAGATTTGGCGACACTACCTGTATGGTACCAAGTGTACGATCTTTACTGATCACATGAGTTTACAACACATCTTTAATCAGAGGGAACTCAATATGCGTCAACGCTGGTGGGTAGAACTTCTTAACGATTATGACTGCGAGATTCGTTACCACCCAGGCAAGGCAAATGTTTTTGCCAACGCGCTCAGCAGACGGAGTTACATGCTCAGTATTCGTAATACCTAAGCCCAACATAATCTCGAAGCCCTCATCCGCAAAGCCTAACATGCTTGTTTCAATGAACGCACCTTGAAGAAGGAGAGAATCTATCACGATGGAGCTCAGCTTGTAAGCAAAGCAGGTGGGATTTTCTATTACCTGGACTGAATTTAGATCCCTAGGCGGACTGATCTGCCGAAGATTATAATGACCGAAGCCCACAAATCCAGATACTCCATTCACCCCGGTGCCGATAAAATGTACCAGGACCTCCGTTACAAGTACTGGTGGCCAAGTATGAAACGGTATATCGCTCTTTACGTTGGAAGTTGCCTGACTTGCGCAAAAGTTAAGGCAGAACATTAGCGACCCTCTGGCTTACTCGAACAACCTTCAATTCCCATATGGAAGTGGGAGAGTATAGCTATGGATTTCATAACCAAACTTCCGCCCACGCCATCAGGTCACGGCAGTATTTGGGTTATAGTTGACCGTTTGACCAAATCAGCCCACTTTCTGCCAATACGGGAAAACTACAAGGTGGAACGACTAGCCCGAATCTACACCGACGAGATCATTCGTAATCATGGTACGCCTCGTGATATCATTTCAGACTTTGACGCTCGGTTTACTTCGAGATTGTGGGAAACGATTCAAGCAGCTCTTGGTACGAAGCTTAACCTAAGTACCGCATTCCATCCCCAGACCGATGGACAGACTGAAAGAATGATCCGTACTCTTGAGGACATGCTCTGTGCGTGTGTCATAGATTTCGGTGGTAGTTGGAGCAAACACCTGCCACTAGTCGAATTCTCGTACAATAATAGCTATCATGCCAGCATTCAAATGGCACCATTCGAGGCTCTATATGGAAGAAAATGTCGATCGCCAATTGTATGGCACGAGATCGGTCACTCACAATTAATCGGTCCCGAGTTACTACAAGAAAAGACTGACAAAATCCTCCAGATTCGAGACAACTTGGTAAAAGCTCGAAGTAGACAGAAAAGTTACGCCGATAGAAGACGCAAGCCCCTTGAATTTGACGTTGGCGACTACGTACTCCTAAAGGTATCACCATGGAAGGGTGTGGTCAGATTCGGCGAAAGAGGGAAGCTAGCGCCGCGGTATGTTGGACCTTTTAAGATTCTGGAAAGGATTGGAAAAGTCGCCTACAGACTCGAACTACCGGAGGAACTCACTAACGTCCACCCGACTTTCCATGTGTCTAACCTCCGAAAATGCCTAGCTAATCATGATCTAATCGTACCCTTCGACGACCTTCAGGTCAACGAAACCTTACACTTCATGGAAAAGCCTGTCGAAATCATGGATCCCCAAACCAAGCAACTCAGACGCTCGCGCATCCCTATCGTGAAGGTCCGATGGGAAGGCAAACGAGGCACGGAGTTCACTTGGGAACTCGAAAGCGACATGAAGGCCAAGTATCCGCAGTTGTTTGAATAAAGATCTGAAGCGTCAAATTGGTAAAATGACTCATGGTGATGTGCAACTTCGAGCCTAATTTCGGGACGAAATTCCCTAAACAAGAGGAGGCTGTAACACCCCGTGTTTTCGAATGTCAAAGTCAAAGTCAAAGTCAAAGTCCAAGTCAACTTTGATTTCTTTGACTGTAAATAGTCTTTTCTTATTTTTGTATTATGTGGAGTAAGTGTTGTCTAAATAAAATGATCGAATGTTTAATCAATGCGACCGATTTACGAATGTGAATGGTAGGAAGTAACAATGCGATAAAGTTAATCAATCAATAATCAAGCTAATCGACTCATCAATCGAACTCGAGGCTCGAACTATGCGAAATTGGTATAATATTTATGTGTGTGTGTGCCTTATGTGTTACTTGTGCGTGTTTTTCTTTATGTTTTATGTGGTATTCAATCGAATCAATCGAAGCTCGAATCGAAAATCGAATCTCAAATCGAATGCAAGCAAGATCGAATAACGACGAATGGTAACGAAAGGCTAGGGTGAATTATAGATGATTGTATGTTAGATATAGTAGTTGGGACTGAAAGTAATTTGATTAGGAACTGTATTGTAATTGTATCGTCTTTAATCGGAATCGAAATATCAAAAATCGTCGCAAAACACTCAAAAAGGATGCTGATCGAACAGGACATCACTGATCGAACGGGCCAGCCGATCGAACCAGCTGTTCGATCAAGCAGGCCAGTCGATCAGGAATCCTGGCCGATCGGTCAGCACTTTCCCCTTTTGGAGGCCTATAAATAGCCCTGTCATTGTCATCTTTACCACTTTTGGAAAGCTCTGACCGACCAGCCCTTGTTCTTCACCTTTTCTCAGATTTCTCCCAACTCCGGTAAGTTTTCACTCTAAATCTTATACGTTTTTTATCAATGCATGCTCCTTCACCTTTCTATATTTCAAATCTTGATTTCTAACCGTGAAATCACCAAGATCTAGGCATTCAAGGATGATGTCATCATGGTGTTCTTCAAGAACATTATGTCTTGGCCTCAATCCACCGTGAATAGCTCGGATCTAACCGATTTCCACACAAATAAGTAAAGATCTATCAAAGATCTAAACATTTACACAATGTAAAGGATTGAAAGATTGATTTCAACTCTCTTTCAACTCTTTTACACTCAAAGTCTTCAAACCGGTAGAAACGGAGCTTGAGCCAACTCACTAGTAATCATAATGGTTGCGTGGTTCAAGATTCGGATTCTATCTACGAGGTTCACCGATTTCGGGTTAAACATCAAACTACCGTTCCGAACCGTTCACCGGCCAGACTTGGGTGATTCCTGTCCGAACGGGATGAACGGGTAAGAACGAAGGTTCCATCGTTCAAACTCGTTGTCAAGGAATCTCGAAATAACGTCAAATAACCAAAACAGCCAAGTGTTAGACGAACAGGCTGACCAGGTCAGGATGCTAGCAGAACGGTTAGGCTGTTCGAATGAACAGCCCAACCGATCGGACATACCAGCCGATCGACCAGGCCAGCCGATCGGCTAGCATGTGGCCCCACATTTGACAATTGTATGAAGTATGGTATTGAATGAGGTACTGTTCGATCGAACGACTGTTTGTCAACATTACTCATCGGATCATGAGATACTATGCTTTGACACTTAATCGATTTCACCACTCGTTCGTAGTATGGGGTGCCACCCGATTGAACATGCTACTCGATCGAGTGACATCCAGCTGAGTACGCACTATTGAAGTGTATAACCGATCATTTAAGCCAGCCGATCGAACGGACCGTTCGATCGATCGACTTGAAAGGTAAGAACACTTCAGTGTTCTCAAATACTACAACCAAAAATTCAAAAGTTCAAACCATCATACACAAACACATCCTACTCAGAGGAAGAAGCAATCCACTCGAACAGCCTAGACGATCGAGCCTGCCGGCCGATCGGACAGGACTGTTCAAACGGACTTTCAAACTAAACGAACAGACCGCCCGATCTAACCTACTGTTCGATCGACCCGGCCGTTCGATCCATTTGCACATGTTTCCTTTTTACGTATATTTATCGTTATGCTATCAAACTATTCAGGCTAACTCTACTTTCAAGCACTCCCTTCAATCCATTCCAATCAACCGCTGTGAGTATACTCGATCCCTTTTTGCTTTTAGCACTTTTGGGTGTTACATACGTTACTTATCAAATCACAATCGAACACACTATTCAAATTATTGAACGCTAACCGATTGCATGTATTACGTGACTAAATGAATGCTTGTTGTTATGTTTACACGTGGAATGTTGTCTACTTGCCTTAGCAACGTAGTACTATAGTTTGGACTCAGCACCCGTTCACACGGGGGTTGTTAAGGACAATTACTTGCATGGATTACGGTGGTAATCATGTATTGCGAACTGTCTCGGACAGTCACCCGCAGTCGTTGGTATCGATAGATCCATGTCGATAATTAACATGCTTCGTTTTCCTCTGTGTACGTGCTGGTTATGCGTAAACTATTTCGAACTCTATATGCTATTATCAAACTTGTATGCTCACCTTTACATTATATGTATTGACTTTATTTTAACGTATGTGACAGGTGTTTAAGATAATTGCTTGCTAGGGAAGTGAAGCTAGAATAAAGCTTTAGAGGCCCCCAACAAATAGTTGTCTGTCAGGAACAAGCAACTAGGGCATAGTTGTCTGTAGATCTTGTCAGGTTGGGTCTTAGAAGCATTGAACCATATTCAAGTTATGTATTAATTAAATCTGAGTTGTCGGAACAGAATTACTTGTTTGGATGTTATCTGTAATAATGTATTTGTTTATTCGGGATACGGTATGGGACGTATCTTTAACTGAATTAGATAGATAGTTGTTATGGAAACTTCTGGACAACCTGTTTCGCTCAGTGCCATGCCCCGATGATTCCGCCATCGAATGGGGTGTGACATTGTAGGAACGAAATTCTCATTTTTTAGCACAACAGGTGGCTCCTCTGACTTTGACGAGTCAGATTCATTGCCAGAACTAACTTCTGATTTCTTAACCACCCATTTATGTTTATTAAGATTTGCTCTTCTTTTGTAAAAATGTTTCGAACTTTCACTAACTTCGAAAGTTGAATTTTTGAACTCCTTAAATTTTTCTATTGGTTGTTCTTTTTTATCAACACATTTCTCTTTCAATTTAGAGTTAGAAGAAACTCCCTGTTTTGTGTTGATGGGCTTTGAGCAATTCAAAGCAATATGTCCAACCTCTTGACATCTGCAACAGGTTCTTCTTTCAACTCTCAGTTCAGATTCCTTCAAAATATTCTTTTGTTTTTCAGCGAGAAACTCCTTATTTGACTGTTTCCAGAAAGGTTTCTCCTTCTCCTCTTCAGAACTTGCTCCTGAAACAAATTTAGTTTTTGGTTTATAAATTTCTCATTTTTATGATTTTCAGATGGAATAATGCCTAATCCTTTCTTTTTGAAATTACCGTTATGGTTTGGTTTCTTTCGATAACCCGAACCAGAACTGTAACCCCTTTTCTTGTTCAATCTTTGTTGAACTCTTGAAGTGTATTTTTTAGGTTTTTCAGTAAGATTTACATCTTTTATTTTAGAAATATTAATTTCTGTTAATTTGAAAATCTTGTTAATCATTTCAGTTTTAACACCTTTTATTGAAAATTCTTCATCAAAATATAATTTGTCAGAATCATTCAAAGTATATGCTACTTTGAATGTTTCATCATTCAAATTAATTTTTGATATCATAAAATCTTTATTGTAAACCCTTTTGACCGGTGAACTCGAGCTTTTGTCTGATGAACTCGAATTTTCAGATTTAGACTCTGACTTTGACTCTTCATTTTTATCCAACACCTGATCGACCACTTTCTTAATTAACTCGGACTCATGATTAGTGTCAGACGCTGTGAAGGTGACATCAATTTCATCTGGTAATCCATCGATAGACTCGGATTTCAGATATAGATTGAGTGCTGCAGCCACCTTTTCAAAGTGTCGGGGGGTATTGCCATCCCACATTGGATTTGGTAGTCTGTTATAATTCAAACCAGTTGCCTTACCAGAATTTTCTTCATCTTCTGCATACTTATGAGCTGCAACAGTAGGATAGATGCGATCAATAACATACTCTGAACTTTGATAACTTCGAAGTAAAGTATTCACTCTTTCTGTTTCGATCGTCATTACTGCCAATTGTTGTTTAAGCCCTGCAATAATCTCGATGTATTTGTTGATTGCAGTTTGCTTTTGAAGAACTGTTCCTTTCAGAAGATTCTTGAAGATTCTTCATCTGGATATCCTCATCACTAGCTCCTTTGTACAAGTTCACTTTGCTGCTTAGAAGATCATATGATTCCTTTATGCTTGTCACATAATGCAATAAATTCTCTTTGAGCTTCTCCAATTCAGCATACCTTGTATCTTTCTCGGCACAATCTTGCAGGGTTCTAAATACTTAGCACAAGGTTTTTTAATCTCTACAATCTTTTCAACTTCAACAATTTTTTCAACTATCCCAATTGAAATCTTTCGGAATCCTTTCATCTTCTTGATCTACCAGACCAAAACAAGCTTTACCCTTTGACTCTTCAATCGGAATATTACGTGAGTGTGAAGATTGTTGTTGATATGGTTGTTGAGCAACCTAATGATAAATTGCTTTTCTATGATAATCGTTGTTTCCGAAAGGATCTTGTCTTCCAGTTGCTTCTCTATTTGTACACTCTCGTTTAAAATGCCCTTTTTCTCGGCAACGAAAACAAGTAACCTTCGATTTGTCAAAACCTAGCTGAGATGTTGCAGCTTCATGAAGATCATCTCTTCCGGTGATCTGTTTGAACTTTTCTGCTCTTCTTAAAATGCTAGCTAAACACCACTTAATGTCCATCAACTCAAGTTCTTCAGAATCAATCTGATCATAATCCTCTTTAGTAAGCATCAGATTTCTGATTCGTCCAGCAACTAAGCTTTCATACGACTCTAACACAGTGATAAGAGATGCCATGTGTTGCTTTGCAATATCTGGAGAAAAATTTTGACCATTTTGAATATGTAATGAAACATTGCATTGCAATACTTGACCGGCAAAATTTGTTGAACTTTGTTGTTGAGAACTCGGTGTCGAGAAATTTGGTTCAAAACTTGAATAAGACGAAGAATATCCACTGCTCTGATTTGTATTGTTTGCATTTGTTCCAGAAGAATTTTCAGCACTGAACGCAGTTTGAATCTTCGGACTAGGAGTAGTCTCAATCTTGTTTTCTCTGTAGTATAGACTAACATCCTGTTGAGCACCCGGACTTCTCATTGTAGCAGTTTTTCAAATTGATAGCTCATGTTCTTCCAACTTCTGGATAAACCTACTCAAATTCATATCTTCAAATTGTCGGTTATGCTGTAAAATCAACAGATATGTTCCCCATACATTCTGTGGTAGCGCATCGGCTAATTTATCAACCCATTCATCATCTTCTTTCTTGATGTCCAATCTTTTCATCTCCATAACTAGATGACAATATCTCTCGATAATCTTCCTAGTCGTCTCACCTTCAAAAGCTGTAAACATATCAAACGATTTCTTTAGTAATGCTCGTTTATTTTTGATCATATCGGCACTACCCTTAAACTTTTCAATCAACGCTCTCCAAATTGATCTAGCAGTTCCCTCATGTTGAAGCAAAACAAAAATATCTTCTTTTACCGCTTATTGGAGAATGCTAATCATCATTTTTTCACTTGTGTATTTTAATTTTTCATTCGGTAAAAATTGACTTAAGTGTTTTTCATTTCCATGTTCATCTTTCGGTAACGTATAATCTTTCTCTAACGAAACCCATGTATCAAACTTGTTTGCTTGCACTCAGTTTTCAAAACGGCCTTGCCACCCTTTAAAGTCCTCAATGTACATAAGCTTTGGAGGCTTTTTGAAAGTTCCCGTTTCATTCTCGATACCAACAGTTTCAGCAACTGTAACTGGAGCGACCGAAGCAGTAGCAAACGCATTGTAAAATTCGTTTTCCATGTTGTGGTAAGAAAAAATTCCCAAACTATCGATTTCAAACAGTCTGGAATGTCACGCGAGCTGGAAATCCTCAAACCGTACGAACTGAAATCACTCCAATCGAGCTGGATACTTTTCAAACGATCTGGTAAAAATCCAAACGACTTGGAGATCAACCCGTGCGAGCTGGGAATAACTTCAAACGACCTGATCACTTCAAACGACTTGGGTAAAAATCTTACAGATACTTTGCAAATTCAACTTTTATATTGTGAACTGACACTTGACAATAGCCTGACACTCACATGCAAACTGACATTATATACAAAGTCTTAATTGGGTCTTCAATTCAAATCACATTACTGTCAAAGATCAAAATGGCCGACAATTTTATGACATCTAAATTCTCATTGGACCGATAATCACAGTACATTGACATATAATCTCACCGTTGCAATTAATGATTTATATGAACTTGTAGGTCCCTCGGAGGTTGAGGATAAACCTATTCCTTGTTATGTTCAACACTCTAGCAATGCGGAATCCAAGCTAGAGTGCAAACCGTAGTTTAGATGAAAGCAAAGATTACAAAGAGAAAGAGTAGACAAGCAAAGTATCAAAGTTTTCTCTTGTATTTCAGTGGACACGGTTACAGACCTTGACCAAACTGAAATGCTCTCTTACAAGACCTTGGGTTCACTCACAAATGCTCTCAATATCTTTCTAAGTGTCTGCCAAGAACTTAAAACAACTAACTGTGAAGTGAAACCCACATGGGATATATATACCCATATCAGACAACATGCACGAAGGATAAGGCATTCTGGTCGAAGGATCATCTATCGACCAGAATATCCATCGAAAGATATCGAAGGATCCATATGTACCTCGAAGGATGATATATCCTTCGAGGTCCATAAGTATCCCAACAGGTGGCTCGTATCTGGGAAACTGTGGCTTGTACAGAGGATCCTTCCAACCCAATCTCCTTTCCAACCTGATTTTCTTAGCGAAAAGATCCACCATCTTTTCTTCGCTCCGATTGATGACATCTAGTTGGGCTAACACTGCAACATCATAATATGGAAGTGTGAGAATACTGAGGAGAGTTCTGAAGTACTGAAGACCCGTTTCTCTTTTCACGACCATGCAGTGAAGATCTTTGACAAACATCCAACTAATAATGCGACCCCGAGCCCGATTCTTCTCCAGCATCATATAGTTAACCTGTTCCAAAGGAGCGAGCGGAGGAGGATTCCTAGCAAGGAAATCCGCTCGCCATTCATTCACTGTTTTCTCACGGTTTTCTTGAGCTGATGGCGAATCAGAAGAAAGGTTGGCGAACTCTGCAGTCTTTTCAGCCACAAAATCATCATCAAGGGCATTCACCTCCGCATTGTCCTTTCCAACATATACAGGACGATCAGAATCCGAACCGATGAAGATTTCATCTATTGAAGAGAAATCGGTTTGATCCTGAACTAACGGAGTGTTATCAATCATGCTTACTGCAATATCATCCAATTCCTTCAGAGCCAGTATCTGTTCATCCGACATTTCAGAAATATATTCTCCCTCTTCTAACATTTCACCCGTAACTGGATGAAACTTCTGAGCACCTGAGGATTCAGGGAGATCTGTAAACGTTTCTGCTTCAATACTAATATGTTCAGGCCCTGCAGATGTTTCCAGTGTCTCTGTCTGTTCTGTTGGGCCAGTGGTAGCTGTCGGAGGAGCAGAAGGAGTATCCTGAGCTGTACCAGATCCACCTGCAGCACCGGATGCAGTTGCACCGGAGCCTGAGGCAGTTGTTTGATCTGGATTAGCTGCATCATCATCTTGATCATCCTCACGCCTTGAGGGAACTATCCCTAAGGTTTTGCACTTTTCATTCCACAATGTACCAACCATCGAATGAACCTTATTGAAGTTTGTATACATGGGTTTGAAGGCTTCCATCAGTCTATCATCACGACTACTAACCTTTTCCCTTAACGCCTTCGCCTGAGTCTCCAAGTTAGTACTATGCCTCTTCATAATTTCCACCTCCCTATCTCGTGCCCTGTTTGCCTCTTTTAACCTTTCGATTTCCTCAGCCTGTTCCTTGATCTTAATATTCTGAGCTTCAACAATTTTACACAGATGATTGTGTGCCATTGCATCCTGTTTACGCTGGACACGATATTCTTCAATAGTTCTTGTGTGTCGACCAACTATAGATCCCAATTCACTGACTTGTTCAATCAGGAATTGTATCTTGTCAGCTTCAGAAAATCCAGACAAGGTTTCTGCCAGAGTTGGCCTTGAAGGCTCAGGTCTTGAAGAACCAGACTGACCAGCCTGACCCGAGGCACCTGTAGGACCAGTAATAGTGAGAGGGGGTCGAGCATGTGTACCTGAGGTGGGAGTTTCAGGTGGCTGTTGATCAACAGTCACCTGTCGTGTCCCAGAAGACCTCTGAGGAGAAGACATTAACTCCAGCGTCTCTTTTTCAGTAAATTGATCACCAGAGGAAGGAACCTGCTGCTCAGGAGCAGATGAAGGCTGGACAGAGACAGGAACAGAGGAATCACCAGCAGCTTTCTTTGACACACGAGTACCTTGTCGTTTAGCTTTCCTCTTTCTGATAAAACCCGGAGAAGTAAGGACATAATCCTCATCCCTGTCAGAGTCTCCAGTATCACCCGTCTTCTTGATACGCACAAATCGGGGGTTCCCGCGTTTATCAAAGACTTTCATCATCCCTGGAGGAGGAGGATTATCATCCTCAGACGAAGAATCATCGCCATCAGAACCTCCTTCCTCTTCAGAAGATGAGCTGCTTTCATCAACTATCTTCCTCGCCTCATCTATCTTGTCTTTACCCTTGTCAGTCGCAACAGTACCAGACTGACCAGCAACACCACCAGCACCACCAGCACTACCACCTGTTTCAACAACCACAGCACCACCATCACCACCAGTGCCAGTACGAACATCAGGATCCACAGACATTTCCTGAACCTCTTCAGCAACAACATTGACATCAACCTCAACACGTGCTGCAGCACTAGAACTGCCAGCAGACCTTCTTGTTGCTTTGATTCCATGTTTAGCTCCGAGCTGCGTATCAGCCAAAGCGATTAACTTTGGCTCTTCATTATCAGAATCGCTCGCGTCTCGACGCCATTTGTTGTGCTGCGGTGCCTCGTAGTTAGGAATATCAAGATGACCAATAAGTTTCCTAATTGGGTCTGATTCCTTATAAGCGGCCATAGATTTGAAGATCAGCAGAGTGCGTTCGTTCATTGGATTCACAGGAAGAACATCTGCCTCGGCTTTAGCAAGATCAGGAATCTGATCATCTATCATCATCTGCAGAAACCTGGGATATAACCAGAACTTGGTGGATGTTCGCTGTGTTGCAGACGGAAGTGGCCTTCGAGCGTTTTCCTTTAGGTTGTCGAAGATATAGCGAGATATGTTAAACGGCTTGTTCAGAATCAACGCCGTAAACAATCCAGTCAAATCGATCGGTGACAAGTCATACCCAGAACGCTTGTTGCTCAGGCAATGAATAAGAATATGCAGCAAGAACTTATACCGAAGTGGCATATACTTCTTGTTGATTTGATTAGCCAGAACATCGTCGCTGTACCGCAGCCTCATCAGTAACCCCCGTTGACATTGTAAATCTATAGAAGTAGGATCTTCCGGTTGATCTCCAAGTCGTAGACGTTCTCTGATAGTGTTTTCAGTAATAACCACAGGTTTTTCAGCAACAGTAGCCCTGATCACTTCCTTATTATCTACCGTTTCAATCCCAGCAGAACTCCAGAATGCCTTGATGTGCGACTGATAGGCAATGTATTGGGTTGTGATAGCATAATTGATGCGCGAGCGATGAAGATACTCCATGATGCCAGCAAACTCCGGACTGATACTGCCTTCCGGTTGTAAATATGCAGCCATATTATGTCTAGATTCAGACATAGCCTCAACTTCCGATTTCTCCTTCTTTGTTGGCTTTGCCCGCTCCTTTTTCACTTTCGGTGCCATTTCTGCACATCACATTGACACGTAATAAGAAAAAGGTCAAACAGTCAACATTGGAATTCCACACTTAGAAAATTTTCAATTTCTTGAAAAATTCTAAGTGTTGAACTCTTCGAAGGATCCAATTATCCATCGAAGGATTTAATCAAAGCACGAAAGATGGCAATCTGTTTGAAAGATGACAGATGGTTCGAAGGATGTCACTTTCCCCGAAGGATAACAACCATATCAAGAAATTTTAAAGATGTCTTGATCCTTCGAAGGTTGATCAAATCGAAGGATGATCCTTCGTGAAATCTAACATCTTTCGAGAATCACCTCGAAGGATGTTGTTCAGCACATCTATCGAGGTGATGAGTCATCATCATCCTTCGCTCCGGAACTGTTCAACGGCGAGTTTTTCCGGTGGGGTTCTAGTGTTTTCCGATGATGTTTAATTGAAATTCCGGTGATTTGTTTTTAAGTCTCGTTCAAATGTGTTCTATGCCAAACAAGAACAACATCATCAACCATTTCAAACCATTAAGATTTAGACCCAAAACGGACTCTAACAATACACACATCCACTGATTTGACCATAAACCCTCACCATTCCCCTGTTTATCCCAAACCAACCATTCAGACAACAAGATTCAAATACAACATGTTTCATTTGAACAAACAATAGCCAACAAACCTAAAACTAATCATTTTCAATACTTTTGAATATAAAAACTCATTTTAAACATGATTTTGCAAACTGAAAATATGAACAGAAACCATGATCAATGAAGATTTTATAATGTTCTTGTTTGTGTTAATGTGTGTTCTGAAAAGCATGATTATCCTACCGTTGTTTGGTAAGGAAATCCTGATATCAATAAATTTTAGAGAAATTTCGGCAGAGGTTCGAGAGAAAAGAGAGGTTTTTGATGAATGGATTTTGAAACTGATAATGTGTAAATGAAGAAGAAGATGCCTTTTATACCCTGACCTCGAAAGTCGAACCGCCTCGAAGGACTCAAGACCATTCGAAAGATGAACAGTTGTCTCGAAGGATTATCTTGATCTCGAAGGATCCCTATTTGGCTCGAAGGATCCAGATATTTGAAAGATCTGGATCGAAGGATACCAGATATTTTGGAATCCTTCGAAAGCTATCTTTCGATCTAATCCATCTTTCAAAAGATCTAGTCAACTCGAAAGATCAATTGGTCAAATCTTTCGTTGACCAACACATCCTTCGACTGAGACAGTTGACTTTCATTGACTTTCTTGACCATCTGATCTTTCGAGGGCCATTGCTTCCTCGAAGGATCAGATTTCCCACCAACACTTGGATTTTCGAGAATTTCCAATTTAAACCCTTCAAATTTTGGAGGTTTTCAGAAGTGACCATTTTGAAAAGTTGTCCGTTATGAAGTTCTGCAAAGGTTAGTTTTATGAAGTATCTCGGCTTGTCAGGTATCGGATCGAGCACCAACATCAGTTAATCAAAAATAATGTTAAATTGAAAATCTTTTTGGATTTTGTGATTTGATAAAATAAAAGGCAACAATTTTAGTATCCTTTGAATTATATCAAACGACATCACCGCTAATGTCGTGCTGATATGCACCAAACGACAAAAACTGTTTAAAATTAAAGCAGTAAATAAAGCAGTAAGTAAATATGTACAAACGCAACAATATTTTTGCGAGTTTCTGGCGAAGAGAATCATATCAGCTTGCGGTCTTTTGTCAAAACACATTTCCCTTTTAAAATTCTTTTACAGAAATTGATAAGTATCCTACCACAATTACCGATATTGTTATCCACTTAAACTCAACAATCAAGTGTAATCATAATACAATGAGATACGTTTAAGGTATGATTTATACTTACCGACCGGTGTTCATCCACTCACGACACATTCCCGTATCAAGGTATGCACGAGAGTTCATCTTACTGGGGAGTATACCATTTATCATCCGTTTTTTAACGTATATATTTACAATGTGAACAAGTCACTTATTTGAGTTTGAAAACAAGCCCTATGTGATAGAATCACTTATTGATGAGGTACTTGATTTTCGATGTATGAGGGCACAGGAGCAAGTCCGTGAACAGGTCAGTACTTCCGTACAGCAGAGAGACGAACTTGACTCCCGGATAAATGTGATATTTTATCACTTATTTTGATGGACATGTGATTGTTTATCACTTATTGAGGTCGAATGCAGTATGAAATATGTACACGTATGTATGGTATCATGGAAGAACTTAGACTTTGTCTTTTATAGAAACAACCATGATACCCAGATGATAAACAACATAAACCCCGAATATCTCAGAACCTCGGCAATCTATCAAACGAAAATTTCGGTACCAAGACCATATGCCAATGAGCGGTTCCCACGCGGTTTTCAGTTCGTTATGTTTATATCTCCTGCATACTTTAAAATGATCGTGAGTCTACCGGTACATCATTAGTAGAGCTACTTATCATTTTCTTTTTCTTTTGATTTCTAGAAGCATGTTTCAACCGACCTCTGATGTAATATCACTTTCTCTTATATTACCAAGAAACTCATTTTTGTTTTTCTATTGTTTTTGTGTTTTTCTGAATTTTCTCCCCCTTAAATGCAGAAAGTAAATAAATTAAAGACATATTTTTGTATTTTTGTGGTTTTTCAATGTTTTTGTATTTTTCTTGAAACTTTCTCCCCCTAAAATTCAAAAATAAAGAAAATGAAAAATATTTTTGGATTTTTTTGGTTTTTAGAAAAATATTTACAAAAACGATTTCCTGATGTCGGTTACTCTTGCTTCACCTTAATGCCGTTTACCAAAAGTAAATAATCAAATCTTGATTTATCAAATGCTTTGGTAAAAAGGTCGGCACGTTGGTGGTCGGTATGAATATGAACCACATCGATAAGTCTCTTTTCAAAGCAATCACGTATGAAGTGATATTTAATATCGATGTGCTTCGTTTTCGAGTGCTGTACAGGATTTCTAGTGATCTGTAAGGCAGCCTCATTATCAACATAAATAGGAGTAGTTAGGAATTCAAAACCGTAGTCCCGCATCTGTTGTTGGATCCATAGAACCTGGGAGCAGCAACTAGACGCAGCAATGTATTCTGCTTCACATGTAGACGTAGCCACACATGTCTGCTTCTTGCATTGCCAAGTGACTAGGCGATTGCCTAAGAACTGACATCCTGCTGTAGTTGATTTTCCATCTTTCTTGCAGCCGCCGAAATCAGAATCACTGAAAGCTTTGAGATCGAAGTTATCATCCTTAGGGTACCATAACCCGGTGTCAGGGTAACTCTTCAGATAACGAAAAATCCTTTTGACAGCAGCATAGTGAGAGACCTTCGGATTCGCTTGATACCTAGCGAGAAGACAAGTTGGATACATAATGTCGGGTCTTGATGCGGTGAGATACATTAAGGATCCAATCATAGCACGATAAAGTGAAGAATCCACCGCATCCCCTTCTTCATCCGGAGTAATCTCGTGATTCTGCGGAAGAGGAGTAGAAATTGGCTTCGTATCGGACATCTGGAACCGGCTCAAGATGTCTCCGACGTACTTGGTTTGATGGATAAAAATTCCAGATTCGGACTGATTAACTTGCAAACCCAAGAAGAACGTCATTTCACCCATCGCACTCATCTCGAATCGATCTTGCATCACCTTTTCAAATTCTTTGCACAACTTATCATCGGTAGAACCAAAGATAATGTCATCGACATACACTTGTACCAACAGAAGATCTTCACCTTTTTCTTTGATGAAGAGGGTACAGTCGATCAAACCTCGTCGAAAACCATTGCTGAGCAGATAGGTAGACAACGTTTCATACCAAGCCCGAGGTGCTTGATGAAGACCATATAACGCCTTGTTAAGAAGTAAAACCCTGTCAGGATGTAATGGATCTTCAAACCCCGGTGGTTGCTCGACATATACTTCCTCTTCGACTACTCCGTGTAGAAAAGCACTTTTAACATCCATCTGGTACACCTTGAATTTCTTAAAGGATGCGTAGGCTAGAAAGATTCTAATAGCCTCCAGACGAGCAACAGGTGCATACACTTCATTGTAGTCAATACCTTCAATCTGACTGAAGCCTTGAACCACTAACCTTGCTTTGTTTCGGACAACAATCCCACGGTCGTCCTTTTTGCACTTAAACACCCAGCGAGTTCCGATCTTTTTGTAGTTGTCGGGCCTATCAACCAATTTCCATACGCCCAACTTCTCGAACTGCTGAAGTTCTTCTTGCATGGCTTCCACCCAGGAATCATCTTTCAATGCCTCCTTCCAAGATTTAGGCTCTTCTTGGCTAACATAGCAGGCGAAAGACCAATCATTTTGTTGTCCCATTTCTCGTATCTCAGCATACAAGCCAGCATTTTCATTATTTCTGATTTGATTTCTTGTCCTTACACCACTGAGAACATCACCTATTATATTCTGCTGAGGATGAATGTTATGAATTCGGGTTTCAGTAACTGGAGGAACTTCAACATTTGACCTCAAGTTATTTATATTTAAATTCCCGATATCATTCTGAAGCTGGTGAGTTGTAGAAGATGATGCATTTTCTTCTTGGATAATTGGCGGAGACACTGGATCCATTGCTTCTGAAGTACCTTGAACCGGACGCAGTGTTTCACCATCATTTGCATCAACATACTCCTCATCTTCCGATGACAAATTGTAATCGACAACATCATTAAACACCTCATTTGAAGCGAGATTGTTGACAGAAGAAGATGCTTGTGAGTCAACAATGATTGGACGAGCTAACTGAGAGCCAGTCGCATTCTCACTTTCAGACAACATTTGAGCAATTGCATTGTCATCATCAAATGTCGGCAGATTAAATGAGTCGAAAAGACCATCATAATCAAACATCCATGGATCTCCAGAAGGCTTCGGAGGATTAGAATATCTTTGAACTCTTACTTCACCCCATTCTTCAATCCTTTTGGTAGTCAGGTTCCATACTCGCAGATTAGGAGTAGCATACCCAAGAAAGTAACCTTCGATAGCCTTGGCACCAAACTTCCCATCAGGCTCAATCATGGTACATGGTGCACCAAATATTTCTAGATATTCCAAGTCAGGAGTCTTCTTGTGTAGGAGTTCGAAGCACGTTTTTCCATGTCTTTTCACTGTGAGAACCCTGTTTAACGTGTAGCAAGCCGAGGCAACAGCTTCAGTCCAGAATCGAACTGGAAGCTGAGACTCAACCAACATGGTTCTTGCAGTCTCAATTAAGGTTCTGTTCTTTCTTTCAGCGACTCCATTTTGTTGTGGCGTGTACCGAGAGCTGTATTCATGAAGGATTCCTTTTGCAGTGCAAAACTCATCCATAACCCTGTTTTTGAACTCGGTACCGTTGTCGATTCGAATTCGCCTCACCTTTAGATTATACAGATTTTCCAACAAGGTGATCAAATTCTTCAGAATTTCTGGAGTCTCGCTCTTGTGGACCATGAAGTCAACCCATGAAAATCTTGAGTAGTCATCAGTAACTACCAAGCAGAAAACTTCTCCGTGCACACTCTTGTGTTTGACTGGGCCGAAAAGATCCATATGCAAACGCTCGAGAGGCATGTTGACAGTGTTAACCTTCTTCAATGGATGAGATTTCTTGGTCTGCTTTCCTTTCTGACACGGCACACAGACATCTTGAAGTTGAAAGTTCTTCACATTGACACCTCTCACCAAATTGTTTTTGACAAGGTGATTCATTTTTCTGAGGTGAATATGACCCATTCGTCTGTGCCAAGAGATCGTCTCCTTTTCAGTGGCTTTTGAAATAAAGCAAGTAACTTGTTTTGACTGAGTTATTGCTTGGCTCATATCAAGGACATACAAATCATTAACTCTTGGTGCTGATAAGAGAATCCATTCAGCAGGAATCTTGAATCCTGGCTTCAGCACATAACAACCGGCATCATCAAAATGCACGGTGAACTTCTTGTCGCAGATTTGAGAAACACTCAGGAGATTGTGATCCAACTGTTGCACATAATTGATCTTGTCGAAACTCACAATTCCATTTGAGATCATTCCCTCGCCGGTGATATACCCTCCTTTATCTCCAGCAAACGCAACATATCCTCCTCTTATACTTCGCACATCGAAAAGAAGACGATAGTCGCCAGTCATGTGCCTGGAAGCCCCACTATCAACAATCCAAAGACTATTAATAGTTCCTCCTGGAGCCGCCTGCACATGCAATTAACACATCAGTTTGAGAGGGGGACCCAAGCCTTTGTTGACTTGGGTCGTCCTTGATCATCAAGGAAAGTGATCTCAATCACTTGATGATTAGGAAATAAAACCTCTGGTGCTCCCCCTGACTTAGTTACCTGTTTTTGTTTCCAAGCTTGTTGTCCTTTACCAGTATTTGGATTAATTGTTTTTGTATTTACTGGTTTTACATTTGTAGGTTTAGCTTGTACAGGTTTTTCATCCTTGACCTCTGATTTTAAGGCCTTCTCAATTACCTTTTTGTTCTTTTGTTTTACCTTCTTTTCCCTTTCTTTCAAGACACGTGGGTCTTGTTTCGGGGAAACCGATTGTTTTTGGTAATTGGTTTCTTGGGGAGCACTTGTTTTTCCTTTCAATTTTTGCAAGTATGGGCAATATCTTACAATGTGCCCAACTGTTCCACATTCAAAACACATTCTCCGCTCTACAAACCTCGGAGAAACGTGTTGATGACCAGACGAAGAACCAGATACTGAACTTTGTGATCTAGATGTGCTTGGACCTAAGTCACATCCATTGGTGTGTTGGGTATAATTGTTCTCATCATTTCTCTTTAAAATTCTAACTTGTTTTACAAAATCAATGTTAGATTTATTTTGAAATGTTTCAAGTTTGTCCGTACCCTTTGATCCAACAAAGTTCACTTTCTGTTCTCTTTTCTTAGCTGGAGCTCTTTTGTTTTGCACCCTTTGAACCTTAGGTTGCTCAACCTTAGATTGTTGAATTTTAGGTTGTGCAGCCTTAGGTTTAGGAGCCTTAGACTGCTCAACTTTAGGTTGTTGAACCCTTGGTTGTTCAGTCTTAGGCTGCTGAACCTTTGGTGCTTGAGCATTCTTGTTTTGAGCTCTCTTTTCTTGTACCTGGCCCTTACCCTTTCCAGAATTCACTTGTTGTTTTCGCTCAACTGGCAGTTTTTGGTTTCCGTATTGTTTTCTAATTAACTCACACGGAATTGGTTCACATTGAGTGACCGTCACTTTGTTACCTTTGTTTCCCAAAAACTTATCAGTTCGTCCTTCAAAAATTTTCTCAATTAAATCTTGATTTACATTTTTGATTGGAAAATCTCTGTCAGAATAGATTTTGCTGTCTCCCTTGAGCGTATACAACAAGTTATTCTTTTCAATGCTCGGTACACTGGGCTTCATTGCCTTTGGTGTTTCAGCCTTACTCGGTTTCACTGGTGGATCACACAAGATGTGATTCTCAATTGGAATGTCTGGTGTAACCGAGTTAGACTGTGGTTTCTCATTTTCTTCAGATTCATCGTCCGAAGAATCAGCATCCTCAATAATCGGAGAACTCTGTTCCTTAACAGACGATGAATTTTTCACATTCTCAGATTCAGATTGCCCCGAGGATGATGTACCAGTTGTGAACCCGAGGCCTGCTGCAAAGTCATCTAGACCGAGTGGCACAGTAGGTTCAAAACGGGGCATATCCTCGTCATTAGGCAATTTGGAATAATTGTGATTCATCGGGGGAGGGCATGATTTGTAACCAATACATTTTGCATCCCCCTTTTTCCTTTGGACATCAATAATGTGATCCAAAACATAGCGGGAATTGGAATAGCTTTCCAATTTCTGCTTGATTGTTTCACATTCACATCTAGCTGTAGCTAACTCTACCATTTGTTTTTCAATTGTGTCAATCAAGTTATTATTAGCATGTTGTTTTCTTAAAACAGCCTTTTGAAGTTCAGAAACATCATGTTTTAATGACGCAATTGTTGCTTTAAACTCTTTTTCATTTCTTGTTAAAAACAAGTTAGCCTCAGTTGCTTTAGAAAGATCAACAATCAATTCTTGATTGTGTTTGTGTGTGATTTCAAAAAGACTTTCCTTTTCTGCATATTCAAGACATTTAGCACATTCAACAGCAGCAGAAATAGAGTCAGGTTTAGAATCACATACCTGAGAGGTTTGTCCTTCAACATGAGCCATGAAGGCTGTATGAAAAGAAAAAGATCCATCTTCAGAGAAAAATTGAGAAAGCTTCTCAGAAGTTCCAGCAGCTTTCTGACAAAGAATAGATCTCCTCTTGCATAAAGCTTCAGCATCAGCCAATAGCTCATCAACCTCCAGATCTAAAGCCTCACTTGATAAATCACCAGCATCAAGTGATTCCCCATCCATACTTCCACTGTAACCCGAGCTATCTTCATCTTCTGAAGATTCACCAGCAGACACGGGTTCTTCAACCTTTTCAACCACCTTAGCATAACATGCTGTTCCACCATTTCCTCCTTCACCAAGCTGAAGATTCCAGTTGCAAATCTCATCAGCTTGAACAACTAATCCTCTGTGGGGATTAGAGTTTGTGGTTCCAGATGTATTTCCTCCCACGGGAACTATTTCTCTGTCAGAATTGTTCTGTTGTTGCTGAGGCTGTCTTTGATTCCTGAAAGGATTCTGATTGCCTTGCTTGGGTGGCTTCTGACATTCCCGCTTGAAATGACCCTTTTCACCACAGTTAAAGCAGGTGACAGCATTCTTATCAAAACCATACTTGGTGTTGTTGTTGCTTTCCAAGTTGGTTCTCCCCGTTCTCTCCATAAACTCTTTAGCTCTACGGATAGCACTAGCAAGAGCCCACTTTATATCCATCATCTCAAACTCTTCTTTATCAACCTGCTGATAATCTTCGTTGGTTAGGTTGATATTTCCAATCTGACCCGCAACCAACCCACAGTAGGCGCTAACCAAGGTGTTCAACATCTCCATATGTTCCTTGGCTATCTCAACACTGACTTTTGAAAAATTGGAAGTATCCAATCTGATAGTGTTCGGATTGGAAGTAGCTTGAAAGCTTGAAGAACTTCCATAAAATCCCTGCTGTTGTGGTTGTTGCTGTTGAGCTCTGTTAGGATCCAAGAAAGGCGGTGGAGTGAATTGTTGAGCTGTCTGTTGTTGTTGTTGTTGAGAAGAAGAATCTGGTCTTGAATACATCATTGTGTATGCTGAAGGATCAAATTGATTTGCTGTTGAAGGTCCGGTGTTGGAGATGAACGTTGTTTGAAGCTTAGCATGCTGAGAAGCTGGCTTTTCTCCAGTAATACCACCTGCAATCCCAAAATACATCTCTGGATTCTGAGGAGTGATTGTTCTTTTCGCCTTGAGCTTTTCTTCAACATCTTTGTTTTCCAACTTCTGAATTAGCTCATAAACGGTAATTGTATCCAGAACACCGTTTTCCTTGAGAATCTCAAGATAACTGCTCCACTTTGCTGGTAAGCCATCAGCAAATCTCTTCACCATTTCTTATGGAGTGGCAGTGACTCTGAAGGCAAACATTTCACTCAACAGATGGTGAAATCTTGTAGACAACTCTGCTAGACCTTCATTCTCCATGCAAGTAAAACCTTCAAACTCTTTCTTTAGCAGCTCCTGCTTGATCTTCCTTGATTGAGCATTTCCTTCACATCTCAATGTAAGCATATCCCACAAGCTTTTAGTTGTTGTACAGTAAACAAACTGGTGGTATATATCTCTGTGAAGAGCTTGCGTGAGAATCATGAATGCTTTCTTTTCCAACTCAAACTTCTTCTTATCATCATCAGACATTATGCTGTAAGTTTCTGGATTTGATCCTGCAACTTCCAACTCGTTTTCAAAGGGAGTAAAGAAACACATCCATAGATCTTGACCTTGCCCCTGAACATAAGTTCTCAGCCTTTCTTTCCACCATCCCCAATCATTGATGTGATTTAGTTTTGGCGGTTTTGTGCTTGTACCAGTTTCACTATCGTTCTGCATCATTGCTTGAATGCTACTGCTTTGATTAGTGACCAATGCCCATTGATTTGCAGTTATTATTGCAGCTTGAGTTGGGGCAATAGCTTGCATCCATGCAGTTTTGTTGAACTCTGGCGCAGATTGCGTGGTTGATGATTGCGTAGATGATGACTGTGGAGTCAAAGTTGTTGTAGTCCACGCAGATGGATCCCATTGACCGTTTGTTCCCATTTTATATTAATATATTAGGTGAAAATTAATTTAAAAAAAAATTGATGTTCACAAACTATGTTAAAAATTGAAGGATAACAAACTGTCGAAGGATCTAGGATCGAAGGACCTGAAAATCACAAACTGTTAAGTCTAAACAGATAAGACTCGAAAGATGCTCGAAAGATGACACTTGTTCGAAGGATCAACAGTGTTCGAAGGATCACTGTTGAGTTTCGAACAATCACTTCGAAAGATTCTCCTACACGAAGGATCCTTATCTTTCGAAGGGAAACAGTAACTCGAAGGATGTATCCTTCGAAAAGATTCCTTGACTCGAAAGACAACACACTGACTTCGAAAGATGTTCGAAGGATGGTTATCTGTCGAATCTCCTTGATCGAAGGATGATCTTTCGAGCTCGAAAGGTATCTTTCGACTGGTCTGACACACTGACAGAAAGGACGACTGGTTGGTGAAAAGGTGATGTGGTTGGTGAACCAACTTTCGGCAGAAGGGATGTTTCTGCACCAACTTTTCACCAAGTCAGATTTGACTTTCAAAAATAAGCCCAAAAAGGAAGTTTCTTATTCACAACCAAGCAACCGGAGTTTAGCCGGAATATTGGCCGGAAAATAGCAAACCTCTTTGAACAAGATTTTTAAGTTACCCAAACCTTCCCGTAACACACCCGGTTAGTTTAGAACACGTTTTTATGGTTAGAAAGGCAAGAAACACACTAAAAACGGGTGCTAAACCAAGAAAGTTTTTGTCCAAACACAACCAAAGTCTTGCACAAACCCGGTTTTAACAAGGAAAAGAGCCACGGCTCTGATACCACTTGTAGGTCCCTCGGAGGTTGATGATAAACCTATTCCTTGTTATGTTCAACACTCTAGCAAGTGCGGAATCCAAGCTAGAGTGCAAACCGTAGTTTAGATGAAAGCAAAGATTACAAAGAGAAAGAGTAGACAAGCAAAGTATCAAAGTTTTCTCTTGTATTTCAGTGGACACGGTTACAGACCTTGACCAAACTGAAAGCTCTCTTACAAGACCTTGGGTTCACTCACAAATGCTCTCAATATCTTTCTAAGTGTCTGCCAAGAACTTAAAACAACTAACTGTGAAGTGAAACCCACATGGGATATATATACCCATATCAGACAACATGCACGAAGGATAAGGCATTCTGGTCGAAGGATCATCTATCGACCAGAATATCCATCGAAAGATATCGAAGGATCCATATGTACCTCGAAGGATGATATATCCTTCGAGGTCCATAAGTATCCCACGAAGGATGTCTTTCGAGGTCATCGAAGGATACAATCCATCCTTCGATGACATCCTTCGAAGCATACATAATAAACACAAAGGTGTTGACTGTTTGGCCAAGTCAAACCAGGAGGATGGTTGACTTGGTCAAACATTACATCTCAACACTTAAACAATACACCAAAAGACGTAAACACGATAAACAAAAGACATCGTTTTATACATTACAAAATACAGACAAAGTACAGACACAAGTGCAACAACAGAACTGCTCGTGCGGCCTGAGACAACAAAACCCAAATGAGCTGATAAACTTTCACACGATCTGGAGATTTGAGTGATCAAACCGTGCGATCTGGATCACACCGTACGACCTGACTCAAACGATCTGGTTCACTTTCACACGATCTGAATGATTTTCGAACAATCTAGATGTTTTTTGAATGATCTGAATGTTTTTCACGCAGTTTGGACAGAGATTTACACCGTTTGAGAATTCTAAGTCCAAAAGTTCATCATTTTGTCAATTTTTATCAAGTTTTAGGTTGAATTTGGTTCTGATTTGTTCACGGATTGATTAAAACTCAGTTTTACGTGTTATATCACAAAATCGGGTCATATTAACCACGAATTCATGGTTAATTTTGAGAAAAAACGTGTAGAAAATGAGTAGAAAGAAGTTGTATTTGAAGAAATCAAGCTGAAATGGTAAGAACTCTTCCTCCTGAGCTCTGATACCACTTGTAGGATCGGGATTCGATCAAACGAGTCGTTCGGAAGAGTTCTCGATCAATACGAAATACAAAATCAGGCGCATTGATGTTATATCAGCTAGATTTGCATGAAGAATCACTTTAACTGTCGATTGTATTGATTTGATAGTGTTTACAGATCGTTCGACACTTCAGCAGCACTTCGTCTTGAATCATAAAGTTACAAATGAATACCCAAGACCACATATTTATAGGAGAGCCAGACCCCACGAACCAGACCACACGAGCTGGCCTAGGTCGCAAGAACTAGCCAGAAAGCATGAATCTTGCAAGAAAGCATGAACTTGCCAGAAAGCATGAACTTGGTCACCTCGTGCAAGGTGGCCTAGCCAGTTCGTGAGCGGTGGCTGGTTCAGGTCTGTTTCCCGTTTCTTTCATACAACGTGTCCAGGTCTATCTATTCTAGTTACATGACTCGATACAAGACGAAGTCAACAGACATATGCACTAACATTTTAAATAAACAAAATAGGTATTGAAAACATTGACAAAACACAAGGAAGGTGATCATTCGTTTGTTACCTCGAACAAACAAACGATACACAACGACTAATCAAAGTAAATGAGTCAATATAATGTATCGTGAAGACATGCTTTAGCCTATAAGTGGACACTCATCCCAATAGTTTCCAGGTAAGAGTGACTAGTTCGATTATGTGGATTTGTACGAACACTCTAGCCTTAGACAGAAAACTTGGGATACAGGCACCCACCCTTCCAGATTGCAATTATTCACATTATAAGACCCAAACTTTGACGGGATTTTGAAAAATTTGAAGGTTCAAAACCTTATAACAAATCATCTAGGAATCGATGATTGATTTTCAAAACGGATTTGTTATTCGTGTTCTTGCTGTGGTAATCACCTAAAGATAGGTGACGGTATTGTTTTAGAATCTAAACGCAAGTAAAATCGTGTTAGGGTCCTAGGAAGGTTATAGTCTAGGTCAAAGCATTACTAATAACCTAATTCCCTATAACCATGAGCTCTGATACCAACTTTTCTGTCACACCCCGACCGTGTTAAAACAACGAAACCGCGACAGAAACGTCGGGGAGTGGAGCGACAGAATTATTGTTTCACAATACATGGATTAAACTTTCGTTTTATTTAAATATTAAGGGTTTAACATTGTCTTGGAAAAGAACAAAGAAGTTTAACATATTGTCTATCATCGTTATTAAGTCACTAAGGCCTCGTCCGGTCCTATGTGAGCATGCATCCCAGTCATCAACAACATCATCAAACAGCACCTGAAACATACGTGAAAATAAAGTCAACAAAGAAATGCTGGCGAACACATAGGTTTTGTGAGTGTGTCAGATTCATGGCTTGTATAGTGTTGCAATACCTCGTACGACTACAAGAGTCGATAACTGAAAACTTGTTTTGAAAAGTATTTGGTATTGCAATATAATTAACCATCTTAAAACAAATTAGTTATAGTTATAAAACCTCGTTGCCATGAATCCTGACTAAAACATTTGTCTTTGTAAACCAAATTGTAAATCGTTCGCGTCATAAAAATTGTATGGTTTATATCATTAGTTGTCATACCCCAACCGATGGCGGAATCATCGGGGCATGACACTGAGCGAAACAGATTGTCCAGAAGTATCCATAACAACCATTATTACTATTCAATTTATACAATACATCCCATACCGTACCTTAAATAGCAAACAAATTATTACAGATAACATCAAGTCAAGTATTCTGTTCCGACAACTCAGATTTTAAATATAAAAATTGTTCAAATGCTTCTAGAGACTCGATCTGCAAGATCTACAGACAACTATGCTCTAGACGCTTATTCTAAGCTCGCCTTCCTAGCAAATAAGCATCCGAATTGCCTGTCACATACGTTAAAATAAAGTCAATACATAAAATGTAAAGGTGAGCATAAAAGTTTGATAATAGCATATAGAGTTCGAAATAGTTTACGCATAACCAACACGTACACAGAGGAAAACGAAGCATGTTACTTATCGACATGGATCTATCGATACCAATGACTACGGGTTGACTGCCCGAGGCAATTCGCAATACATCATTACCACCGTAATCCATGCAAGTAATTGTCCTTAACAACCCCCGTGTGAATGGGTGCTGAGTCCAAACTATTGTACTATCGTTGTTAAGGCAGGTAGACAGCATTCCACGTGTAAACATAACAACAAGCATTCATTTAGTCACGTAATACATGCAGAACGGTTAGCGTTTAAAATAATTGAGTAGTGTGTTCGATTGTGATTTAGATAAGTAATTTATGTAACACCCAAAAGTTCTAAAGCAAAAAGGGATCGAGTATACTCACATGGTTTATGGATTGAATGGGGCGATTAGGAGTAGGGTTAGCCTGAATAGTTTGATAGCATAACGATGAGTAACGCGTAAAATGGAAACAAGTGTTGGAGAGTCGGACGGCTTGGTCGATCGGATGGTAGGTTCGGTCGGACGACTTGACCGTTCGATTAACAGTCCATTCGGACAGCCTGTCCGGTCGGTCGGTAAGTCCGATCGGATGGGTTGTTCGAGTGGATTGTTTCTTCCTTTGAGTAAGATGTGTTTATGTACGATGGTTTGACCTTTTGAAGTTTTCGTTGTAGTATTTGAAAACATTGAAGTGTCCTTACCTTTCAGGTCGATCGATCGAACAGACTGTTCGATCGGCCGGCTTAACCAATCGGTCAGGTACTTCAGTGATAAGTCCTCAGTAGGGTGTCACCTGATCGGACAACATGTTTGATCGGGTGGCATTCCAATGCGTCGAACAAATTGATTAAGTGTTGAAGCATAGTATCTCATGATCCGAAGAGTAATGCAATCAGACAGTAGTCCGATCGATTAGCATTTGTTCAATACTAGGCTTCATCAAGTTGTTAAAGTGTGGGCCATGTGCTAGCCGATCGGCTGGCCTGGTCGATCGGCTGGCTTATCCGATCGACTGGTCTGTCCGTTCGGACAGCCTATCCGATCGGTCAGCATCCTGACCTGGTCGGCCTGATAGTCTAACACTTGGCTGTTCTTGTTTGTCGTTATATCGAGGTATTTTGACAACGAGTTAAACCATAGAACCTTCGTCCTTACTTGTTTCTCCTACTCAGACAGGAATCACCCAAGTCTGGCCGGTGAACGGTTCGGAACGGGGTTTGACGTGTAACCCGAAATCGGTGAACCTCGTGGATAGAACTTGGACTCTACTACTAGAATGATTAGTAAGTCGGCTCCAGCCTCGTTTCTATTGGTTTGATGGCATTGAGTGTAAAAGAGTTGAAAGAAAGTTCGAAAAACCATCTTTCAATCTTTTCCACCTTGAATATGTTTAGATCTAGGATAGATCTTTGGTTCTTTATATGGAAATCGGTTAGATCCAAGCTATTCTTGGTGGATTGAGGCCAAAACATGAAGTTCTTCAAGTACACCATGATGACATCATCCTAGAATGCTTGAATCTTGATGATTTCACGGTTAAAAGTTGAGATTCGAAAGAAAGAAAGGTGTATGAGTTTGTATAGATCAAGAAAGTACAAGATGTAGGATGAGATCTTACCGGAATTGAGAGAAATCTGAGAAAAGGGTGAGAGCACGAGCTGGTCGGTCAGAGCTTTCCAAAAGTGGAAAAGATGACAATGACAAGGGTATTTATAGGCTTCCAAAAGAGGAAAGGGCTGGCCGATCGGCCAGGCATCCCGATCGGTTGGGCTGTTAGATCGGCTAAGAGCCTGATCATTCAGCTGCCTGTTTCGAGCGTTTGGCGCGACGATTTCTGATTTTTCGATTTCGATTGATGATGATGCGAATACGATAGAGTTTCCTATTCAAATTAATTTTAATCCCAACCACTATATCTACATACAAGCATCTATATTTCATATCTGACTTCGATTTCGATTGAGTTTTGATTCGATAGATTACCACACATAACATAAAGTAAACACGCACAAGTAACACATAAGGCACACACACACGTATAATAACACCAAGGTTTGCATAGTTCGAGCTTTAAGTTCGATGATGATTTGATTAGCTTGATTATTGATTGATTGACTTTATCGCATTGTTACTTCCTACTATTCAAAGTCGTAAAACGTTTCGCGTCGATCAATATTCGATTACTTCGACTTTGATTAATTTCTCCACATAATACAACTAAAACAAAGCATAAAACAGATTAACTACAGTCAAGAAGTCAAAATAGGGATGGAGCAAGGAGTGGCAGATCACAATTAGTGATCTTTTCCTCCTTTGACTTCAATCTTGACTTTGACTTTGACTTTTGAAAACACGGGGTGTTACAGCCTCCCCTTGTTTAGGGAATTTCGTCCCGAAATTAGGCTGAAAGCTGTACAGCACCGTGAATCACCTTGCCAATTTCTCTCGCTAGACTTTCACTTGAACAACTGCGGGTACTTCACCTTCATGTCACTTTCTAGTTCCCAAGTGAACTATGCGCCTCGTTTGCCTTCCCATCGGACTTTCATGATAGGAATGCGCGAGCGTCTGAGTTGCTTGGTTTGGCGATCCATAATTTCTACAGGCTTCTCCACGAAGTGCAGTGTTTCGTTGATGTGAAGGTCATCGAGAGGTACAATTAGATCATGGTCAGCTAAATACTTTCGGAGGTTCGACACATGGAAAATCGGGTGGACGTTACTAAGTTCCTCCGGTAGTTCAAGTCTGTAGGCGACTTTTCCGATCCTCTCCAGAATCTTAAAAGGTCCAACATATCGAGGCACTAGTTTCCCTTTCTTGCCGAATCTGACCACACCCTTCCAAGGTGATACCTTTAGGAGTACGTATGTCACACCCCCAAAATCCACATGCGGAGTACCACCGCTTGGGGGCTTGACTGACCAGGATCCAGCCACCAATTATATTGAGCAATTTAATTAATAGCAAAAGTAGTATTCACCAACCACAGGGTTAGCAAATATCATAATCAAGTTCAAAAGTTTTAAGTTCAAATAGTAACATAAGTAGCGGAAGCGTAGACAAAACAGTTTAAAACAAAGTTCATGGTTCAAGTTTATTTAGAACCCAACACATGGGTTAGACGACCACTACACATCCCTAAGTAGCAAGCTCCTGAGTCACTGGGTACCTGCAAAGCGTGCAGTAGGGTATCAACAAAAATGTTGGCGAGTTCACGAGTTGTCCAATTTTTAATTACCAAAAACTTGTTTCACCAGTTAATTTATCCGTTTATACATGCCATGGGGAGCTACCCCATAAGTAAGCGACTAAACTGTTTTTCCAATACCGAATACTTGATGTGACAGTACGTTTCCGTAAAGTGCCCCGTTTGTCAATGTTCTATCATCATTGACGGATTGCCAGAGTCTATTAGTTCACTCCCGATCCCATACGCGGGCACGGTGTGAGGCTGGTAAGACCTAAATAGCGCTATCAACTAATAACTCGTTCGCCTGGCCCCGGCGACTAATCGGTATTAAGTAGTAGGGACTTGAGTGATAGAGTTTCGTTTAGTGTTGCTCGTTGCATTCCGTATAAACAGTAATTAACTAAGAGTCCCACACAAGGGGAGAAAATAGGTGTGTATCCCTCACAAGGGATAGCGTTGTTTTAAGTTCCGTTTTTCCCCAAACCACCGGGAACGCATGCTTTAATAGTTGTGAACTCACCTTGGGTTGCTCGGCAGATTAGCTTACTTGGTCAAGCTTGTTGGTCACCACGTCCTAACATGGTTACCAGTATAGGTCAGGTTTGGGGTACAGGAAGATCACGTATATTCTACACATAGCTAACACATTGCATGCATAACATATAAATATCCACCAAGTTATTGGGCCTGATCTAATACTTAAGCAGTTAAACAGTAACCGTCAACACCTAACATACAAATCATAAGTGTTATTGGGCCTAGCCAATCATACTAACAGTTAACAGCATTACAGAGTCCAAATAAAATAGTACGCACAGTCCACACACTTTGGCCCAATAACGGAGACAAGCAGCCCAGTCGAGACAAGGTGGTCTCGACTCGAGAACGTGCGGTCTCAAGTCGCAACCATGAGATCTCGAGTAATGCCGGCATGAGTCGCAACCTCAGGAGTCTCAAGCTTAGTCTCGAGTCGAGAACAGGAGATCTCGAGTCGAGATCGTGATAGTCTCGGTTCCTTGATGCCTGCCTCTTGGTCTCGAGTTGTCACCTTGGTCGTCTCGAGTCGCAACCGAAGGTCTCGACTCGCAACCACGGTTGTGTGCACATGAAATCCTTCTAGAACCTGTCCAACTCGTACTATCCAATAGAATTGTGATTTCATGAAATTGTGTACTAACCAATAGGATTTCATAAACATGTTTCTTTGTCTAATTCCTAATCACAACAGATCAAACATCACAATTTTTAAATATTCAACACACCTTCAAACAATTCATCTTTTAGGTTTTCTCATTCATCTTCATATTCATTCAGTTCATCACCAATATGATCTTAAAATCATAACAATAAGCCTAAAACACTACAACACATAAATTATGCATTTTATAAGCAATAACATGTAATATCTCATTCTTTTCCTTCAAGAACATATATGTGCACAAATCATTAAGATGTCTTAATCAGCCTATAATCATGCATATCAGTCGGTCTATATTTTATCATTCCAAGATCACATTGTTAAGTACCCAATACTACTTGAAAATAGGCTCATTTAACACACAATATCAATTACCAAAAGTAACACACTAACCGAATGGTGTTTGGTGTGAGAGTAGTAAGGAATGAGCCGAAAAGAGGACCTTCAAGCTAGGACAAGAGTTTGATTTCTGCTACACTTGATCCGAGACAAAGGGGAGAGAGTGGTGTTGCTAGGGTTTATGGTTCTAAGTGAGAGAGAGAGAGAGTGTGTGTGTGTGTGTGTGTGGGAGAGTTGTGAGGGAATGTTGCAAATGGTGAAAAGTGGCAAGGTTGGCCACTCTTATGGGTTTTATACCCGGACCGAGTTGGTGCACCCTAGTGGGTTTCCGAGCGGCATGGCCCATCCGGCCCAACTGTTTACTGTTTACTCGAGACCAAGTGGTCTCGAGTCGGGTTCATGGTCTCGGCTTACTATATATATATACAACTATGTATATCATACGTACACATTGTCAACACGTAACTTAGCACGAGGATCACATAGCATATCAAGATCAACACCATTTTTTTTCATTTAATAATATATACACATGATGTCACCACAAGATAGTTGCTCGGGAAAACCCAGAGTGTCACAACGTAGTCGCCAACGTCAAATTCAAAGGGCTTGCGTCTTCTATCGGCGTAACTTTTCTGTCTACATCGAGCTTTCAACAAGTTGTCTCGGATCTGGAGGACTTTGTCAGTCGTTTCTTGCAGTAACTCGGGACCGGTTAGTTGCGAATGACCGATCTTGTGCCATATAATCGGCGATCGACATCTTCTTCCATATAAAGCCTCGAATGGTGCCATTTGAATGCTGGCATGATAACTGTTGTTGTACGAGAATTCGACTAGCGACAGATATTTATTCCAATTACCACCGAAGTCTATGACACACGCACGGATCATGTATTCAAGAGTACGGATCGTTCTTTTAGTCTGTCCGTCGGTTTGAGGATGGAATGTGGTACTTAAGTTAAGCGACGTACCAAGAGTTGCTTGAAACATTTCCCACAATCGCGAGGTAAACCGAGCATCACGGTCAGAGATGATGTCGCGAGGCGTACCATGATTACAAATGATCTCGTCGGTGTAGATTCGGGCTAATCGTTCTACCTTGTAGTCTTCTCGTATTGGCAAAAAGTGGGCTGATTTGGTCAGACGATCAACTATAACCCAAATGCTGTCGTGACCTGATGGCGTGGATGGAGGTTTAGTTATGAAATCCATAGCTATACTCTCCCACTTCCATATAGGGATTGGCGGTTGTTCGAGTAAGCCAGAGGGTCTTTGATGTTCAGCCTTGACTCTTGCACACATCAGGCAACTTCCGACATAGAGGGCGATATCCCTTTTCATGCCCGGCCACCAGTATTTGTAGCGAAGGTCCTGGTACATTTTATCGGCACCGGGATGAATAGAATATTGGGACTTGTGGGCTTCATCCATTAGAATCTTTCGCAAATCGGTCCGTTAAGGGATCCAAATTCGGTCCAGATAATAAAAGATCCCATTCGATTTGCTTACAAGCTGGGCTCCATCGTGATAGATTCTTTCCTTCTTCAAGGTTCGTTCATTAAAACAAGCATGTTGGGCTTCGCGGATAAGGGTTTTGAGGTCGTGCTGAGCTTGGGTATTGCGAATACTGAGCAAATAACTCCGTCTACTGAGTGTGTCGGCAACAACATTTGCTTTGCCTGGGTGGTAACGAATCTCACAGTCGTAATCGTTAAGAAGTTCTACCCATCAGCATTGACGCATATTAAGTTCTCTCTGATTAAAGATGTGTTGTAAACTCCTGTGATCGGTGAAGATAGTACACTTGGTACCATACAGGTAGTGTCGCCAAATCTTCAATGCAAAGACAACCATGCCTAGCTCGAGATCATGGGTTGTATAGTTCATCTCGTGGATTTTGAGCTGACGAGATGCGTACGCTATAACCTTGTCCTGCTGCATGAGAACACAACCAAGACCGAGGTTGGAAGCATCACAATAGACAATAAAGTCGTTGTTTCTGTCGGGCAATGTGAGAACGGGAGTATTGCAAAGCATGTGCTTGAGGGTATGAAAAGCAGACTCTTGTTCGGTTCCCCAAACAAAAGGCTTGTCTTTATGGGTAAGAGCGGTAAGCGGCACAACGATCTTAGAGAATCCTTCGATAAATCTCCGATAATAGCCCGCTAGTCCGAGAAAAGAACAAACTTCAGACGGGTTCTTAGGCGTAATCCAACTCTTAACTGCTTCAATCTTCGCAGGATCGACATGGATACCTTGACTATTAACGATGTGACCCAGAAACTGAACCTCCTCCAGCCAGAATTCGCACTTGTAGAATTTGGCATTGAGTTGATTCCCCTGAAGTAACTCGAGAACCAAACGTAGATGTTGCGCGTGTTCGGTTTTCGACTTGGAATAGATCAAGACATCGTCGATGAACACGGTGACGAAACGGTCTAGAAATGGCTTACACACGCGATTCATCAGATCCATGAAAACCGCGGGTGCGTTAGTTAAACCAAAAGGCATAACAACGAACTCGTAGTGGTCGTATCGAGTGCGAAAAGCGGTTTCGGGGATGTCTTCTTCCTGAATGCGTAATTGATGATAGCCTGATCTTTGAGAAACACGTAGCACCTTGTAACTGATCAAATAAATCATCGATTCGAGGCAAAGGGTAATGGTTCTTGATGGTTAGCTTATTCAATTCCCGATAGTCGATGCACATCCTGAACGACCCATCCTTCTTTTTAACGAAAAGGACTGATGCGCCGCAAGGAGAGGTGCTCGGGCGAATAAAGCCTTTTTCAAGTAATTCTTGGAGTTGGTTCGAGAGTTCCTGCATTTCGGATGGCGCGAGTCGATAAGGGGCTTTGGTAACAGGGTTAGCTCCAGGAATGAGGTCGATACGAAAGTCGATATCACGACTTGGCGGTAGTCCAGGAAGATCATCAGGGAACGCCTAAGGAAATTCACGGACCACTGGAATGTCTTTAACTTCAACCTTCCTTTTTCTTTTCCTTCTCCGCTACTACAATGTTGGCCAAGAAAGCTCTGTATTCTTTGCGGAGATACTTGCTAGCTTGGATACATGACATGAGCTTGAGACCTTTCGAAGCAGTTTCACCATACACACATAATAAATCACAATTTGCGAGCGAGAATCGAATCATTTTATCAAAGCACACAACTTCAGCGTGGTTTTCACGAAGAAAGTCCATGCCTACTATGACGTCGAAACTTCCGAGCTGCATTGGAATAAGGTCGATTGGGAAGATGTGATTGTTGAGCTCGAGAGTACAATCACGGAGTACAGAGTTAACATCGACAGTTCTCCCAGTAGCGACTTCGACTTCGAATGGCGAGGGGAGATAAGAGCGCTTACGACTAAGGAGCTTCTCGGATTCAAACGACACAAAGCAGTTATCGGCTCCAGTATCAAACAAACACGATGCATAAATACCATTCACAAGGAACGTACCATTAACCACGTTGTTGTCAGCCTGGGCTTGGCGAGCATTGATATTGAAGGTTCTGGCGCGTGCTGCTTGTTGCTGTTGCTGAGGCTGCTGCTACTGCTGGGGCTCTTGCTTCACTACCCTGTTCGGGCACATGTTTACAAAGTGGCTAGGGTCTCCACATGCAAAGCAGACTCGAGCATTGACCGCGGGCGCTTGAGCTGCGTGTTGGCCTTGAGGGGCTGGGAGTAGAGCTTGATGAGCAGTGGCAGGAGCTGCGGTGTTACGGGGACCATAGCGACAATTCGCAGTGAAGTGACCGTAAAGATTGCAATGAGCGCAGAAAAAACAGGCGAGTCCCACCGGATGATGGTATGAGCATGTCGGCAGAGCGGGTGGGGACCTGTGTAAGCATGCTTTGCTGGCGGCGCTTGAGTAACTGGTGCTGGTCGATGGTCTGACTGCTGCTGAGCAGGTACGGCTTGTAGAGGAGCAGCAGTGGTTGTGACAGCACAGTTCTTGTTGCTGGAGCTGCTGTTGTTGTGCTTCTTCTTGCGGCGAGATGACTTGGATGGTTGAGCAGTGGAGTCGGTGGTTTGTGCAGTTGTAGCTTGATGCAGAGACTTGGAAGGCTTATCCCAGAAACCAGATTTTACCCGCTTGTCGTTGATCTCGGCGGCAAGCAAGTAAGTCTCTTCAATTGATGATGTCTTGGCGGCGTGAACGAAGTCGGCAACACAATCGGGTAGAGCTCGAATGTACTTCTTGATGGCCATGTCTGGCGTCTTGACTTGATCGGGACAGATAACGCTAAGCTGCTTAAAGCGAGCAGTTAAGGCAGCGTTGTCTCCGTCCTTCTGCTTGATGTTCCAAAACTCGTCCTCCAGCTTTTGGCGTTCATGGGGAGGGCAGAATTCGTCCATCATGATGGCTTTCAGCTCTTCCCAAGTCAGCTCATAACCTGCACCATTCTCGCGTTTGTTTCGTTCGGCCGTCCACCAGTCTAGAGCTCGGGACTGGAAGACGCCGGTCGCATTTAGGGTACGTAGATTTTCCGGATAGTCGCTTTGGCGCAGAGTGACTTCGACCGAATCAAACCATTGAAACATGGTGGTAGGGCCATCTTCTCCGGTGAATTCTTTTGGTCCGCATGCCTGGAACTGTTTGAAGCTGAAAACAGTCTTGGTGGCATCTTTAGGAGCTTCAGTTCTCGACTCCTCAGACGATTTGCTGATGTTCTCATACACCTCGCTCACAGCTTTTGCCACTTGCTTGGCGATGATAGCAGCAAGACGCTTGTCTCTCTTTTCTTGGCGAGTAAGGTGGTTTCGGGATCCAGACGACATTGTCTGCAACAGACATCGTCATAGGACTCAACACAACATGATCGAATCTCACCTCACACGCCTAGTTTTAACTAAAGCTCAGGAACACGATAAGGCACGAATCACATAAACACATAAGCACATAAGCATGTAGGGCACAGAATCACAGTAGCACCTAAGCACAAACGCATTTAATTAGAGATGCAGTCAGAATACAGAAACCTAACCTTCTAAGTTCGCGTGTGGTTCGAATATAGCGATCGAGAATAGCATATCGAGTAGTATAGTATAATCGTATAGCATGTCGAGTATAGTATAAGCGCATATCATAATATCGTCTAGATTTGCAGCGACTTGTTATCGTCTTGAGACAGAAGAGTAATGCGAGTTGTGTGTGTCGATCGAAGTGATAGCAAAAATCAAATAATTTTCCAAGAAATTTAAGCACGTAAACAGGTAAATACACATAAAACACATACAATCAACGAATTACCAGAGTCGGCAGTTGCGGGCTCAGAATCGAAACACATAAAATCGAGAAATAGATTGTCTGCGGCTATTAGACATCGACTACCCAAAGTGATTCGACTATTCTCAATGGACTTGTCGTCACATTCCGACTTTCAGGATCGTGTTTCTGCCTCGATTCTTGGGCATTTAGCACGCTTTCCCTAGGTCATACTCGTGAGTTCAGGTCGTTGGAGTCCGTCGAGGCTTTGGGGAGATAAATAAAAGTCGGAACAAGTTGTCAGGGTTAGGGTTTCACCCCTAGCTTAGCAACTTCTTCCTTGTTTTTAGTAAAATAGAGGAGATTATTTATCAAAATATGGATTTCACTCCTGATTTGGTATAATTCTCTTTGTTAAACAAGCGTTCGTTATTGAAAAGTAATGAAGAAATCATTGATAAGTTTGACAAAACATTATTGACCAAGTGACTTAGTCGAGAGTTTGCGGTTATCACACCTAATCCTGACTTAGTCATTTGTCTTTGGTTGAAAATTCGAGTGCAGTGATAGTGTAGAAAATAGCGAAAGGTAACACATAAACTTGGTCTGTTGGTTCTTAACTATAGTCTAGGTCTCTGTGACATCGACCCGGACTAGGTCGAGTCTAGCCTAATTCCCTATAGTTATGGCTCTGATACCAATCTGTCACACCCCAACCGATGGCGGAATCATCGGGGCATGGCACTGAGTGAAACAGATTGTCCAGAAGTTTCCATAACAACCATTATTACTATCCAATTTATATAATACGTCCCATACCATACCTTAAATAGCAAACAAATTATTACAGATAACATCAAGTCAAATATTCTGTTCCGACAACTCAGATTTTAAATATAAAAATTGTTCAAATGCTTCTAGAGACTCAATCTGCAAGATCTACAGACAACTATGCTCTAGACGCTTATTCTAAGCTCGCCTTCCTAGCAGATAAGCATCCTAATTGCCTGTCACATATGTTAAAATAAATACAATACATAAAATGTAAAGGTGAGCATACAAGTTTGATAATAGCATATAGAATTTGAAATAGTTTACGCATAACCAGCACGTACACAGAGGAAAACGAAGCATGTTAATTATCGACATGGATCTATCGATACCAATGACTGCGGGTTGATTGCCCGAGGCAGTTCGCAATTCATGATTACCACCGTAATCCATGCAAGTAATTGTCCTTAACAACCCCCGTGTGAACGGGTGCTGAGTCCAAAATATAGTACTATCGTCGTTAAGGCAGGTAGACAGCATTCCACGTGTATAAATAACAACAAGCATTCATTTTGTCACGTAATACATGCAGAACGGTTAGCGTTTAAAATAATTGAGTAGTGTGTACGATTGTGATTTAGATAAGTAACGTATGTAACACCCAAAAGTGCTAAAGCAAAAAGGGTTCGAGTATACTCACAGCGGGTTATGGATTGAATGGAGCGCTTGGGAGTAGGGTTAGCCTGAATAGTTTGATAGCATAACGATGAGTAACACGTAAAATGGAAACAAGTGGTGGAGAGTCGGACGGGTTGGTCGATCGGACGGTAGGTCCGGTCGGACGGATTGACCGTTCGATTAACAGTCCATTCGGACATCCTGTCCGGTCGGTCGGTAAGTCCGATCGGATGGGTTGTTCGAGTGGATTGTTTCTTCCTTTGAGTAAGATGTGTTTGTGTATGATGGTTTGACCTTTTGAAGTTTTCGTTGTAGTATTTGAAAACGTTGAAGTATCCTTACCTTTCAGGTCCATCGATCGAACAGACTGTTCGATCGGCCGGCTTAACCGATCGGTCAGGTACTTCAGTCACAAGTCCTCAGTAGGGTGTCACCTGATCGGACAACATGTTCGATCGGGTGGCATTCCAATGCGTCGAACAAATCGATTAAGTGTTGAAGCATGGTATCTCATGATCCGAAGAGTAATGCAATCAGGCAGTAGTCCAATCGATTAGCATTTTTTCAATGCTAGGCTTCATCAAGTTGTTAAAGTGTAGGCCATGTGCTAGCCGATCGGTTGGCCTGGTCGATCGGCTGGCTTATCCGATCGGCTGGTCTCTCCGTTCGAACAGCCTATCTGATCGGTCAGCATCCTGACCTGGTCGGCCTGATAGTCTAACACTTGGCTATTCTTGTTTGTCGTTATATCGAGGTATTTTGACAACGAGTTAAACCATAGAACCTTCAGCTTACTTGTTTCTCCTGCTCGGACAGGAATCACCCAAGTCCAGCCGGTGAACGGTTCGGAACGGGGTTTAACGTGTAACCCGAAATCGGTGAACCTCGTGGATAGAACTTGGATTTTGAACCACACTACTACTAGAATGATTAGTAAGTCGGCTCGAGCTATCGGTTTGAAGGAATTGAGTGTAAAAGAGTTGAAAGAAAGTTGGAAAAACCATCTTTCAATCTTTTCCACCTTGAATATGTGTAGATCTAGGATAGATCTTTGGTTGTTTATATGGAAATCGGTTAGATCCAAGCTATTCTTGGTGGATTGAGGCCAAAACATGAAGTTCTTCAAGAACACCATGATGACATCATCCTAGAATGCTTGAATCTTGATGATTTCACGGTTAAAAGTTGAGATTCGAAAGATAGAAAGGTGTAGGAGTGTGTATGGATCAAGAAAGTACAAGATGTAGGATGAGATCTTATCGGAATTGAGAGAAATCTGAGAAAAGGGTGAGAGCACGAGCTGGTCGGTCAGAGCTTTCCAAAAGTGGAAAAGATGACAATGACAGGGGTATTTATAGGCTTCCAAAAGAGGAAAGGGCTGGCCGATCGGCCAGGCATCCTGATCGGACAGCCTGTCCGATCGGACAGTCAGTCCGATCGGCTGGGCTGTTCGATCGGCTAAGAGCCTGATCGTTCAGCTGCCTGTTTCGCGCATTTGGCGCGATGATTTCTGATTTTTCGATTTCGATTGATGATGATGCGAATACGATAGAGTTTCCTATTCAAATTACTTTTAATCCCAACCACTATATCTACATACAAGCATCTATATTTCATATCTAACTTCGATTTCGATTCGATTGCGATTGAGTTCGATTGAGTTTTGATTCGATTGATTACCACACATAACATAAAGTAAACACGCACAAGTAACACATAAGGCACACACACACGTATAATAACACCAAGGTTTGCATAGTTCGAGCTTCGAGTTCGATGATGATTTGATTAGCTTGATTATTAATCGATTGACTTTATCGCATTGTTACTTCCTACTATTCAAATTCGTTAAACGTTTCGCGTCGACCAATATTCGATTACTTCGATTTTGATTAATTTCTCCACATAATACAACTAAAACAAAGCATAAAACAGATTAACTACAATCAAGAAGTCAAAATAGGGATGGAGCAAGGAGTGGTAGATCGCAATTAGTGATCTTTTCCCCTTTGACTTCAGTCTTTACTTTGACTTTGACTTTTGAAAACACGGGGTGTTACATTAGTAGACATCGTTGCGTGTTATCATTTGAAATCAATCGTCCAAGTGAACTAAACAACGCCACGGAATGTAATATGTTAAAACCACTTATATATAATAAGTACCAGCGGCATATTGATCGGAATGTCGCGCTCCGGTCAAATATAATATTTATAAGCCCTATTTACCCTTAACGATAGCTAGTGGTAGCAAGGAGTCGAACCACGAAGAGTATGTGGTTTGCGAATGGAATTTGAACGAATTGTAAAAGTTGTCACTTTTATGAAGCTTGCTAAGTTGTTTTTGTGGTTTTTGTTTGTTAAAAAGATGTTGATTAAAATTAGTAAAATGATTGGATTGATAACTACTAATGATTAACAATTTTCAAGAAATTTTTGTTTAAAAAAACAATATGGAATAACAAGGTTCACACCCGGTTTCAACAAATGCAAGACCTAGGATTACAATGTGTTTTAACTTGATTTACTTGAATTAATTCATTAACGGGCCAATAATCACAAAGCTTAGGTACCAATCACTATCAACGTCATAGACAACGGACCATGATGCACTTTGTTACTTTGGACTAACAAATCCTATCAAGAGACAAGGCATAAATACGTGTATTCGTTTCAAAAAGTCAAATTTAATCATTCATTCAACAATTCATAAATGCAATACAAACGTAGGACAATTGTCTAAAGCTTCAAATGTAATTCAAGTTGTCACAAACCAAGAATCAACACATAGCAAACCTAAATCTTACAAAAGTTTACATCAGGTGAAACCTCCAAGGAATTAGCCACTCATGATCGACGAAACTTGATCACCGGATGTTGAAAACTCGAATCTTGAAATCTTGAAACTTGGGAATGGTGGATAATGATGATTAGGGTTTGTGTTGGACTGGTGGTAATGGAAGGATGGATGATTGATGGAATTAGGGTTTTTGGAATTGTGATCAAGGTGAATTGCTTAACGATTCGGTTGATTCACGATGATCGATGGTGTATGGATTGATTAGAAGTGAAGTTGATGATGAATTGTGGCTCCAAGATAAAATTCAAACCTCAATTAGTTTGTAACTGCCGAATTGATTGGCCAAAACATGTTTTAATCATTCCAACAACCCCAAGATCGATTTTCGCGTCAGCAATATTTAGAAGGCATCGCCGACGGGTGTACTGGGCGTCAGCGACGGGCTCCAAAAACTCGAACTTCAGGCGACGAGTTATCCGGCTGTCTACGGTGGAATTCAGCCGACGGCACTCATCAAGCGGCGTCGCCGACGACTCTTTTGGGTGTCTGCGACGGGTCCTTGAAACGTGACTTTTTGTTTTCTTTAATTCTTGGTCCCGGTTGACCCGTTTCGCGTCCCGATAGCTCGTTTTTCGTCCCGCTGACCCGTAAAGCTTCCGAAAAGCTCCTTAAACTCCGCTAGACCTGTAAAATACATATCTAATCAAAAGTAGGCTATTCGGAATTAAAACTCGTGTAAAAACATCAAATGAAGCAATTACGATCACCGGTTTTCGACCACGTATCACATCCCCACACTTGTCTTTTGCTTGCCCTCAAGCAAATCTGTTTTTCACTTTCACGTGGATCGAACAAAGAATACACTCCCCATTACCGAGACGAAGGTTAAGGTCAATTGTCATACAAAAGTTCAAACTCTTTACAATTTTCAACATATTTAACGGCAAAGTGAATATTCACATATAAAATGGTTATCCAAGATTAACCCGCCCGTGAAACCGACAAATCATGCATATCCCTCACAATGTTCTCTCCACTCGGTTTAAAATTGGCTAATAGTTGATGGATTAGCACTTTTGAAATAATCACTCAAACCGATTAGAACATATACCCGCATAGGCTTGCAACTCAATCATTCTCCACCACTGATCACGAATACTAAGCACAAGTCAAAAGGTCTTTGTAAGGGTTGTAACGGGGCTAGGCTAAGGGTAGGAATTAGGATATTTAAAGTGGCTAAGGTGATGAAAAATTCGATTTTTTATTACAAAACAATTACTCTAAACACGACTAACTACCAACATCAAACTAGAAGGCAACAATTTTCGCCTTTTATTCCATAAACTAGAAATGCATCTTTTTTGTTCTTTTATCAATGATTTTCTATTCTTTTTTTGCAACATTTTCTGATTTTTTTCTCTATTTTTTATATGCAAACAAACAATTCACAACTATACAAACTTGACTCCGATAATCGAATTTCCATCACACGGGTTTAAAACAAAACGGTTTAAGGTTATGGGCTAAAGGGTGGTCAAACGAAAGGATTAGGCTCAAAATTGGCTACTAAGGGATAAATTTTTGGGTTAGGATATATAAATGGTGTAAAAGGAAAAGGTTTTCCTAATGCCTTAATCATTCTTGTGCTTGTATTCGATCTATGGTCTCAAACGTATCAAAAGTTGCAAGTTCTACATACATGGCTAATGGTCCACTCAAACAAAGAAACATACATATGTAATTCTATGATGTAAAAGTAGCTCGAAACCTCACATAAATAATGGGTATGGTATGTGACATGCATAATATGCTAGTTTCTTAGGCGGATTATTCCCAAATAACCACCCGCTAAATACCCGTCATGTTATTAATTTGAACTTGACCATGACAAAAGACCAAATGGGTTGTGCCATCCCTCGTTGACTTAGTTACTTGTGCTTTAAGATCGTTTTCAAAACAAGACATTTTTGAAATTTTCCCCCATCCCCACACTTGAGGTCAACATTGTCCTCAATGTGTAGTGTTTAAATGAATGGGTCAAAATCGAAAAACTTTTACTACTCCCCCATCCCCACACTTGAGGTCAACATTGTCCTCAATGTGTAAGAACTAGAGTTTTAAAACGCACAAGGGATGTGACATGGCCAATTTCCGAAATTTCCACCCCAAAAACTAAAGCAACAATTACAATCCACTTATTACTAACTAAGAATCAAGGTAAAAAGGAAACGCATGCACCTGATTTTGATCGCTAGATGCTCATGTCTTCTTCTTCTCTTCACAAAAAACGGTCGTCTATCGAACATGATGTACCTACAAATCTTAACCCTTGTGTAGAAGCATGCTTCTCACAACCATTGAAATTTGTTAGCCACTTAATTCTACCATTTTTATGAAAGTGTTACCAAGTCATGCGTTAATTTACCTTGATTTATGTGAAAAATTAATTTACGACAACAACAATCCTAACTCACTTTCGTAGGAATCACGGTTGCATTTAACTTATGCAACAAGCCCTTTTAAACCCCCAATAGCTTGGGAGGACGAGTAGGTCTCGTGAGGGTTATATAGGGAAGACACCCACAACGTTCATTTAACTAAGAAAAAGAAATACTAACGAAAATAAAAATAAAAATAAAAATAAAGAAAACCAAGATATACAACAACAACAACAAAATACATACCTCGCTGTCACCGCTGGTATCTCTCGTTCAGGTCAACTGGCAGGTTCGGGTGGTATGAGTAACCAGTGAGAGCCTCGAACATCTCCCGGTAGTTGTCAAGGGGACCCGGCTCTCCTTGTACTGGCTGCTGGTATGGTAGCGGGATGAAACTTGACCCTACTGGCTCGGGCCAATGAGGTGACAGATCAGAGGGGCCTCGGGAAACAGGGAGTTTGGCGTAGTCGGTCCACCCTGCGTGTTCTGCATAAGGGAGGCCGGCTTCCCAATCTCTCTGATGTCGCTCCTGATCATGAAGGACCTTGGCGTTATTAATAGCCGTTTCAGAAGAGACGTATAAGGCACTCCATCGGCGGCCTTCCAATGTATTTTGCTCGTTTCGGTGTCTCTCCTCATTTCCTACCCATGCCCGTCTTCGGGCCGTCTCTTCCTCTTGCATTTGTATCAAACGCTCAATTTGTGATCTTTGGAGCGCTTGTTGCATCTGCTGCTCCTCCATATATTTTTCCATCCTCTCTCGATGGGCCGCTTGGAGGTCCCACTTTGCCTGCATCTGGGCTCCATGCATCTCCACCCAGTTCTTCATTCTCACCTCATACTCTCTTCCTTCTCCTATACCCGCCGACACATTATCATAAACCGCCTGTTGACCACAGTTAAGATCCTTGTACGTTGGCCCCCAACGCTGATTCACAAAATTTGCCACATCGGCAGAAATTTCCCGATGTTGCCGCCTGTACCTCTGCCTTAGTCCCCGTGGACCGGCTGGCTCAGTCTCATCTTCCTCATCAACCATCTCCTCATCATGACCACCCTCTTCGACCTTGTGCGGATCAGTGTACCTATAACTGTTTCCTTGATCATCCTCCACTGTATGAAGATGACCAAAGACTTTAACTGTGATTTTCCAATGCCGCTTCATTGAAGCAAGGTTAAACTGATCAGTGGGTTTAGAAACCCATAGCGATTCCTGGGGCGACACGTTTTGTTGTAAAATCATCGCGCTGATTAACCGCACATAGGGGATAATCTTCCGTTTGCACGACTCCCTTGTGCCCCGCGTGTTTATCATCACAATTTGACGCCATGACAACCTTGGCGTCCCATACAACAAAGCGTGTAAAACCCGGAAGTCGAGTGCCTTCACTGTCCCGCGGTCTCCAAACCGCACCATTACATTTTCCAACGAAATGCCTTGTAATATTCTACTCTCCAAGGACAAATCGTTTCTAGATTCCCCCGCACCTCCAGAACCTGACAACACAGACGCTAACATTTGATCTGGATCAGTAGTGTTTGCTTTGTTATCCAAAAAACGATCATAATCATAATAATCGTATGCTTCAACCCCCAATGAATCAAATCTAGCAATGGCATTCATATGTTCGAACGACATAATCATTTGATTCTTGCCGATGTTGCCAATTAACTGCCATGTAGGAGCCGGCCCGTCAGATTTTTCAAACCTCAAAGTCGACAACCATTCACAAACCGCCGCTAGATAGACCCGTGTGGTGATATCCTCACACCAATCCAATACTCTTTCCCACCCGAGCTCCTCAAACCTTTGAGTTATGCCAATTGTGCGGAATTCCTCAACATTCACCGCACGCTCACACACTATCCTCTCGGGTACAGAAGTTGATACACCCGTAACCATTTTCCACTTCCACATTTTCACCTCTAACCTCTTATTCTTGTATCTGGAAAGGGCCTTCTTTTTATCGTCTTTCCATGCTAAGGCCGATCGACTGTTTTTGAACTCTTCCCAGTTCCAATCCTGTCGATATAGTTTCCAGTCACCTTCTTTCACATTACTTAATTGTTCCCATCATCTCTGATAGTGACCCGAGCCTAAACCGGCTCTAGAAGATGAACCCTCTACGGAAGTTTTAGATCTCTTTCTTCCGAACATAGCTACAATCAAAAGACAAAAGAACAATTACTACACCCAATCTTCAAAACAATCTTAAACTTTGAACATAATATATGATGTTGAGTTTCAATTAATAACTAGATGCAAAATTGCCTTTTTAAACTTCCAAAGTCGCATATTTTACCATCTACATATCAATTTTAACATGTTTATTCGCAATTTCTTATGGTTTCAACAATATTCAACATTACACTATGCTCAATCATGCAACTAACTAGTGTAATCACATCACTAAGACTAGAGCATGTTCAAATCCCACCCAAATCAAGTAATCATCCTTAAATTTATGCTAAAACATCATACATTATGATAAACAACCTACTCTTAAACCATAAGCTTAAAATCTCGGAAGAAATCAACTAACCATATGATAATCATGCTTAAATTAAAAGAAATTCCATACCTTTGATGTAGATGAACAAGAAAAACTAAGAAAAAGATGCAAAGCAAAGAACTTGATGAACACCCTTCAAAAACCCGAATTTTTGACTTCGAAAATCTTACGAACAAGCAAGAATTTATGAAAACTGCTATGGGGGTTTTGTTCTTCTCGAAAAATACACAAAATGGGCTTAAGAATCAGGTGATTTGGTGTAGATTTGAAGAAGTTGTGAAAGCTTAAAGATTTAGGGTTCTTGGAGTGAGGTTAGGGAAGATGAAGATGAAGGAGAGAGAACGTGGAGGTGATGAATGCAGAATTTTGGTGATAATCAAAGGTTGGTGTATCATATGGGGGTCCCCCAATCAAACTTGTGGCTAAAAACCTACTCGAGTCATGTTTTATTTGGCATAAAGGTTGTTTGGGTTCGAACTAGAGGCTGGGAATCAAATCAGCGCCGGACCGAGATAGAAGCACCGTCGGCGACGGGCATATATGTTGTCGGCGACGGTATGCAAAAATGGTCAAAGTGGCCGACGACCTAAGTGGCTGTCTACGGAGAAAACCAGCCGACGTGGGTTTTTGGAAGCCCTTCGGCGAATCTGAAGAAGCCGGTTGGCGACAGCTTATGTAAAACCCATTTTATAATTTTTGACATTTTATGTTTTTTTTGTCACGACCCCCATCCCGGTGTTACCCGGTCCAGGAGCCACGGGACAGAAACTCGTGGTATTTATTATTTGAGTTGACAGCGGAATTTTAACAGGATCTTTTAAACTTGAAAATGCCCAATTATTTTATTTCACAAATTGGGACAAACCCCATAATTTACAGTAAAGGGAATTTCACGAGGAAATCCCTTATTTTAAAAACATGTTTATTTATTTTATTGAGCCACTACTTCAAGCTTGTTAGTGCTCCGTAGCACTTTTCCTTGATTCACAGTAAGTCACCTGAAACATGATTAAAAAGATTTTATCAGCGGGGAAATACTGGCGAGTCACTCAGGTTATATAAAACGACACCTTAGTTATGAATTACAGCATAAGAACGATTACAATGGCTACTATCTTATTTTTATCTGGCGCCGTGTCACACCCTGGTGACGATGGTCATACCACTATTGAGTCCTTTCACCCAAGTAGTGATGATTATCACTGTTAGGTTGGTGAACCTAACCGTGAGAAATTAGTAATGTGCACAATACCCCACTTGCCAGTGATTCAAGATAACCACGACTTAATCCCTGTAATTATAACTTTGAAAATAATTGGAGTATTGTAAAACATTGTGGATAAAAAGAGAATGACTCACATTGCAGGTTTAATTGGGCAGAGTTTAGCCTACTGATTTAGCCTTGTAACCTAATTTAAATAACAATGCATACGAAACTAGGTCAGTAACTTAATACAACATTTACGATAAGCTCACGAAATCAAAACCCTCACGACGAATGACAAAGTATAGTCCAATTACGGGCAGCACTTAAACATCCATCGGATTGGTGTCAATCGATCGGACATTATATCGTAGCAGTGATCCAGGTAATGCCCTGTAATCGTAGCAGCGTTTCCCTACTTAGAATTTCGATTTTGAGCAGTAGACTTCATTTTCGAACAAAATTTTCGAACACAGATGAACTGCTCCTGCACCAGCAATTTATAGCAACTTTTTGGGTTTTACACGGCCCGCGTAAATCGTTACAAGAACTTAAGCGGCCCGCGACGGCCACCTAGTCTACAACTAGGGCTACCGTGTCACATGTAGGCCCGCCACGTGTGCGACATGTGGCCTGTTCTCTTATCCAGAGATTTTATTAGTTGTCGCGGCCCGTGTAGCCTTACCTTACGGCTTACGCGGCCCACGTGGAACCCAATTTTCTTGTTTTCTTGATTTTTCATGCACTTTAGGGTTTTAGGGGTCCGGGTTTTCACTTACGGGTCGATTTGGGATATTTTTGCAGGTCCTTACATCCTCCCCACCTTATTTAAAATCTCGTCCTCGAGATTTACTGAAATAAGTGAGGATACTTTCGCTTCATTTCCGATTCCAGCTCCCAGGTGTACTCAGGTCCTCTTTTTGAATCCCACTTGACCTTGACCAGTACTAGTCTTTTGTGTTTGAGAAACTTGACCTTTCTGTCTTCTATTTGGAGTGGTTTCTCAGCAAATTTTAGCTTTTCATTCACCTCTATATCCTGAAGAGGTACTACCAGTGATTCGTCAGATAGACACTTCTTGAGGTTAGATACATGAAATCCATCATGTACTCCTGCTAGTTCTTCTGGTAGTTGTAAGCGATATCCAACTGGTCCTATTCTTTGAGTTACTGGGAATGGTCCTATGTACCTTGGACTTAGCTTTCCTTTCTTACCAAAGCGGACTACCCCTTTCCAAGGAGAAACTTTTAAGAGTACCTTGTCTCCAACTTGAAATTCCAGTGGCTTGTGTCGATTGTCTGCATAACTTTTCTTACGATCTCGAGCCGTTTTCAGTCTTTCCTTGATTTGAGTGATCTTGTCGGTGGTTTCTTGCACAATTTCGGGACCTGATAACTGACTTTCTCCTATTTCTGCCCAGCTAACTAGAGTTCTACCAAAATCTATTACGCATGCCCTGAGCATGTCTTCTAGGGTTTGGATCGTCCTTTCACTTTGCCCGTCTGTTTGGGGATGGTATGCAATGCTTAAGTTCAGTCTAGTCCCCATGGCTTCTTGAAAACTTGTCCAGAAATGTGAAGTAAAACGACTATCTCTATCTGATACAATAGAGAGTGGAACTCCATGTAAGGATACTACTTCGTCTACGTATAACTTGGTTAATCTTTCCATGCTAAGGTTTCCTTCATGGGTAGAAGATGAGCTGATTTGGTTAATCGATCCACAATTACCCGAATTGCGTCATTACCTTTTCTGGTCTTGGGTAGCTTAGTAACAAAGTCCATTGTTATTAGTTCCCATTTCCACACAGGTATTTCCAACTGTTGGAGTAACCCTGAAGGTTTCTAGTGTTCTGCTTTAACTTGCGAGCAGGTCAGACACTTAGATACATATCCTTTTTCATTCCTATCCACCAGAAATTATTTCTTAAATCTTGGTACATCTTATTATTTCCAGGGTGCATGGTATACCTAGATTTATGACCTTCTTCTAAAATTTTATTTCTTAAATCTCCTTTCTTAGGTACCCAAATCCTTTTCTTGTGGAATCTCCAAATTCCATCAGTTCCTTGCTCTAACTCCTTTATCCTTCCTTTCATTCCTTTAGTATCATCCTTGATTGTTGTTTCTTGAATGTTTTTCAATTGTAACATTAAATCTAACCGTAGATTTAATCTATGAGCGCGAACTTGCTTTTGCTTTTCATGATACTTACGACTTAAAGCATCTGCGACTACATTTGCTTTTCCTTCGTGATATTGAATATCACAGTCGTAGTCACTTAGAATTTCCATCCATCTCCTTTGCCTCATGTTTAATTCTTTTTCCCAAATATATATCTTAAACTCTTATGATCTGTATAAACAGTAAACTTACTTCCATACAAATAATGCCTCCAAATCTTAACGGCAAAAATTATCGCTCCTAATTCTAAGTCACGTGTCGTATAGTTTTCCTCGTGCTTCTTCAATTGCCTTGAGGCGTACGCAATTACCTTCTTGCGTTGCATTAACACACAACCTAATCCTAGCTTAGAGGCATCACAGTAAACTTCAAAATCTTTTATCCCTTCTGGTAAGGCAAGAATTGGGGCGTTTGTCAACCTTTTTTTTTAAATCTTAAAAGCCTCTTCTTGCCTAGGTCCCCATTCAAACTTTACTGCTTTACAGGTTAGCTTAGTTAATGGCACAACTATCTTAGAAAAATCCTTAATGAATCGCCTATAGTACCCGGCTAACCCTAGAAAACTTCTAACTTTCGTAGCTGGTTGCGGAACATTCCATTTGGTTATTACTTCTATTTTGGAGGGATCTACGTGAATACCTTCGTGATTCACCACATGTCCTAAAAATTGCATCTCCTGTAGCCAAAATTCACATTTTGAGAATTTGGCATAAAGCTTCTCTTTTCTAAACAAAGTTAAGAGTGCATGTAGATGTTTACAATGCTCGTCCTGGCTTTTGGAATAAATAAGTATGTCGTCGATGAAGACAATTACAAATTTATCCAAATACGGTTTACAGATCCTATTCATCATATCCATAAATGCTGCAGGAACATTTGTTAGTCCAAATGGCAACACTGTAAACTCGTAGTGACCATACCTCGTCCTGAAAGCGGTTTTAGGTATGTCTTCTTCTTGTACCTTCAATTGATGGTATCCGGAGCGTAAGTCTATCTTAGAAAAATATCTAGCTCCCTGAAGTTGATCAAAAAGATCATCAATCCTAGGTAATGGGCATCGATTCTTAATTGTAACTTTATTTAGCTCTCTATAATCGATACACATTCACATGGAACCATCTTTCTTTTTCACAAACAACACTGGTGCTCCCCAAGGGGATGAACTAGGTTGTATAAATCCTTTGCTTAATAATTCATCTAACTGCTTTTTCGATTCTAACATTTCGGTGGGTGCTAACCGATAAGGTGCCTTGGCTATCGGTGTAGTTCTAGGAATTAGATGAATTCTAAATTCTACTTCCCTAACTATAGGTAATCCTGGTAGCTCTTCCGGAAATACATCCGGGTATTCTGATACTACAGGAATTTCTTTAAGTTCCTTACCCTTAGTGCTAATTATTACCGAAATCATATACACTATTCCTTGCTTTCGTTTATAACTAGCAATTTTCATTACAGAAATGAACTTCGTAGACTTACGTGGCTTATCTCCTGCAACCACGATTATTTCTCCTGATGGCGCACGAATTTCTATGGAATTCTTATCACAGAGGATTCGGGCATGGTTGGCTACCAACAAATCCATTCCTAATACGACATCGAATCCAGCTAAATTCATAGGTAACAGGTTTGTAGAAAATTTATGACCTGAAAGTTCTATCTTTCCTTCCTGCAAAACTTGATCTATGCTAACAGAGTTACCGTTTTCTGTTTCTACTATATAAATTTGCCTAAGTTTGGTTAAAGGTAGCTTAAGAGCTTGGCAGAACGAAGTATTTATAAAACTTTGGTCTGACCAGAGTCAAATAATACTTTCGCATAAACGTTGTGAACTAGGAACGTACCCGCTATCACATCCGGGATCAGATCTGCTTCCTATGCAGTCAACTGGAAGGCTCTTGCATTCTTTTTGGTTGTTCCTTTTGTAGGTTTAGCCTTGTTGTCAGCTGGTTTAACCAGTTTAGGGCAGTCTGGCTTAAAATGTCCAGTTTCTCCACAATTGAAGCAAATTGTTGATTTCTTTCTTCTGCAATCTTCTTCTTGGTGCCTCAGGATTTTGCAGAAATTACAGTACCCCTTACATTTTCCAAAGTGCTTTCTTTTACAGGTACTGCAAAATGGAACAGTGGAGGATTGCTCGGTTCCTCTTTCCTTGAAGTTGTTAAAGTATTACCCCCTCGGAATCCTTGGGTAATCCTCTGAGCCAATTCTTTCTTTCTATTTTCTTCTCGCGTACGCACCAGTCCGTCGGTCAAGGTGTTGGCTAATTCCACCGCATCGTCAATCGTGCGGGGTCTTGCAGCTTTGACGATATCACGAATCTCGCTAATCAAACCCCAAATGTACCGAGAAATAAGTACCGGCTCTGGCGATGCCAGAGTTGGCACAATTCTGGCATACTCGAAGAATTTCGAAGTATATCCTCGACAGTCAACATCCACCATTCGGTGGCTCAGGAACTTGTTTGCCATTTGTTCTTTTTCATATTCGGGACAAAATTTTCTTTCCACCAATTGTCTAAATTCTTCTCAATTCATGGCATAAGCCATGTCACTTCCCTTAGCTTGCAATACCGTATTCCACCATTCTAATGCCTCTTCCTTGAAAAGGTGAGAAGCATACATAACTTTGTCTTCCTCTGCGCATTTACTTATTTTAATTACTGCTTCAGTTTTCTCTAACCAACGGAGTGCGGCTGTTGCCCCTTCATTACCTGCAAATTCGGCTGGTTTACAGGCAAGAAATTCGTTGTAAGTGCAACCAGATGTTGCAACTTTCACTTTCTTGAGTACTGGGGCTTGAACCACATTATTCTCATTGATGTCGCCTCCATTAACACTATTACTGAAATTATCGTCGCGAGTACACTTGTTGTGGTTAGCTTGCGAAGGCTCAACAGGACTTTTAACAGCAGCGACGATTGCCGGGATAGCATTGGCTATTCCCTGGGCGACGATGTTTTCTATATCTTGCCGATTTAGAAAATGATCCTCATTATTGTGTTCCGATTGATTAACTTCATTAACTGTTTCATTAACAGCATGTTCCATCTTATAATTAACAATATACACAAGTTATTGGCACAAATAAATAACAACCAAACGTAATAAAGTAATCGCCCAAAATCATGTCAACACATATAGCCAAAATTGTCGACTTTGCGACTTTCATATTTTATGTATTTTAGTATGCATCCGTACACACCAGATATGTTACAAAAGTTTCATCTTTAGTTATTTTGCATGATTATCTTTTTATTATTATTTTATTATTATTAAACACGTAACCACACCACCATGCAACCACAACCAACTGGCGTTTCAGAAACAACGCTCCCTCTCATCGTATTTCCATGAGATCTGTTCCCCCACTTCTCGGATTCGATTTCCTACATCCACCAACTCCTCGCCATAGTGACGGAGTTCAGCCAAGTTCTCAGTGCTCATAGGTGGATTTGGTGCAGGTTCAGGGTCAAACTGGGGGAAAAGGTGTTAGGGTTATTTAAGAGATTCTGAAATTGCCAGTCAGTGGTCCACCATTCTTCCAACTCTCCTTGTAGAGGTCGGGGGTTGACAATAGGATCTGGGATAGCAGGCTCTAGGTTAACTGGAAGTTGTGATTCAACTGGGTAATTGAAGAGGTTTTCATCAGCAGGTCCGATGAGGTCACTAATTGCCAGTTTACGATCCAGCTCCTCCCATGATGGCATTTCCTGGGCTTGCCCGGAATTTTCCCCAATCTCTTTTCCTTTCCCCTAATCCTTCTGATCCTCAGTCTTGAAAACTTTCTGTACCGCTGGTTTCTTCCTATGCATACGCCTCCAGCCTACAAGTCTTCTTCTCTTTTTCGTCTTTGGTTTCTCCTGCGGTTGGGCATGGAACACCATTGGCTCTTCAGTATCAGCCTGGTAGCCAGTGAAAGTGCCAGTAGTATCCATATCGGTGCTATGGATAGTAAAGTTTCGGAGTGCCTCCGACAGTTCATTCATGCTGATAGCTTACATGAAGACACACACAAACTTAAGTAAATTTTCACGAAATCGCAGAACGGCAATCAGAAAAATTAAGTATTTCTAAATACTTAATTGGCTTAAATCAGTGGCTCTGATACCACCTTTTTCTGCCACGACCCCCATCCCGGTGTTACCCGGTCCAGGAGCCGCGGGACAGAAACCCGTGGTATTTATTATTTGAGTTGACAGCGGAATTTTAACATGATCTTTTAAACTTGAAAATGCCCAATTATTTTATTTCACAATTTGGGACAAACCCCATAATTTACAGTAAAGGGAAATTCACGAGGAAATCCCTTATTTTACAAAACATGTTTATTTATTTTATTGAGCCACTACTTCAAGCTTGTTAGTGCTCCGTTGCACTTTTCCTTGATTCACAGTAAGTCACCTGAAACATGTTTAAAAAGATTTTATCAGCGGGGAAATACCGGCGAGTCACTCAGGTTATATAAAACGACAACTTAGTTATGAATTACAACATAAGAATGATTACAATGGCTACTATCTTATTTTTATCTGGCGCCGTGTCACACCCAGGTGACGATGGTCATACACTATTGAGTCCTTTCACCCAAGTAGTGATGATTATCACTGTTAGGTTGGTGAACCTAACCGTGAGAAATTAGTAATGTGCACAATACCCCACTTGCCAGTGATTCAAGATAACCACGACTTAATCCCTATAATTATAACTTTGAAAATAATTGGAGTATTGTAAAACATTGTGGATAAAAAGAGAATGACTCACATTGCAGGTTTAAGTGGGCAGAGTTTAGCCTACTGATTTAGCCTTGTAACGTAATTTAAATAACAATGCATACGAAACTAGGTCAGTAACTTAATACAACATTTACGATAAGCTCTTGAAATCAAAACCCTCACGACGAATGACAAAGTATAGCCCAATTACGGGCAGCACTTAAACATCCATCGGATCAGTTTCAATCGATCGGACATTATATCGTAGCAGTGATCGAGTTAATACCCTGTAATCGTAGCAGCGTTTCCCTACTTAGAATTTCGATTTTGAGCAGTAGACTTCCTTTTTGGGTTTTACGCGGCCCGCGTAAATCCTTACAAGAACTTACGCGGCCCGCGAGGGCCACGTAGTCTACAACTAGGGCTACTGTGTCACATGTAGGCCCGCCACGTGTGCAACACGTGGCCTGTTCTCTTATCCGGAGATTTTATAAGTTGTCACGGCCCGCGTAGCCTTACCTTATGGCTTACGCGGCTCGCGTGGAACCCAATTTTCTTGTTTTCTTGATTTTTCATGCACATTAGGGTTTTAGGGGTCCGGGTTTTCACTTACGGGTCGATTTGGGTTATTGTTGCAGGTCCTTACATTTTTTATGAAAAATATGAGGAGAATTATGAATATTTAATTAAATGACTATATACAATTAGAATTCCTAGAAATTATTAAAATTGTTTTTGAAAAATTTTTATAAGTTAAAATTTTAAAATACGAAACCGTTTAATGGTCCTACCACCCCCCCCCCCCCCGAAAAGTCGTGTATTGTCCCTTATAAACAAAAATAAGTATAAAAACATACCTTTTGTCTTCATGACCCGTTTGTAATGTTCGGACTTCACACAATCAACGGAGGTTAGTATCAAACAATAACAATTAACACTAAAACACTGAAACAATCAAAATAAAATATACAAAACTCTAGAAAACTTATTACCGGTCCTTTCAATTGACCTCATAAGTTGGCACACTTACCACGAAGTTTACCAACTCCACATTCTCATCTTTTTTATCCCCGTTACCATCAAGGAACGGTTTTAGGCGATGACCGTTAACCGTTTGCTTTGACCTATCCTTCGGGTCCTTAATGGTAACATCTCCAAGTTTCCCAACCCGTGTAATCACATACGGGCCCATCTATTTTCTCTTGAGCTTTCTAGGAAAGTATTTAAGCTGTGAATTGTGGAGCCAAACCTTTTGACCCACTTCAAACTCCTTCGACTTCAACTTCGCGTCATGTGCCCTCTTCACATCATCCTTATATTTAGAAGCACACTCATACGCTTCTTCCCAAAGCTCTTCTAACTCGCAAAGCTTTAACTTCCGCTCCTTTCTTGCATCATCATATTTCATGTTAACCTCTTTTATGGCCCACCAAGCACGATGCACAAGTTCAACCGGTAAATGACAATTTCTCCCATAAACCAAGCGATATGGTGTAGTCCCAATAGATGTTTTTGTGAGCCGTTGGATAAGCCCCTAAAGCATCATTCAACTTCGTCGACCAATCCTTTCGGTCTGGTCAAACGGTCTTTTGCAAAATTTCTTTTATTTACCTATTGGAAACTTCAACTTGACCATTTGTTTGTGGGTGATAGGGAGTGGCAATTAGATGGTCAACACCATACAGTTTCAAGAGTTTGCCAAAATTAAAGTTCTTGAAGTGAGATCCCCCATCACTAATGATCACTCGGGGAATCCCAAATCTAGAAATTATGTTTGTTTGTACAAAGTTGCAAACGTCGGTATGGTCATTCGTCTTGGTGGCAATCGCTTCGACCCATTTGGATACATAATCGACCGCCACCAAGATGTATAAATTGCCATGCGAATTAGGGAATGGGCCCATGAAATCGATCCCCCACACATCAAAAATATCTACAATGAGGATCGGTTGCATGGGAATCTCATCCCTTTTGGAAATACCCCCTAACTTTTGACACTCAACGCAGTTTTTAGCGAAATTAAATGTGTCCTTAAAAATAGTCGGCCAATAAAGACCGCAATTGACCACTTTGTGCCCAGTGTTGTGACCACTGAAATGGCCCCCCACAAGCAAATGAATGCAAGTGCATCAAGACACTAGGAATCTCCTCGTCGGGTATGCATCTTCGAACGACTTGATCCGGACATATCTTGAATAAGTTTGGTTCTTCCAACGTGTAGTACTTGATTTGAGAAAGGAAGTGCAACATCTTCCATCTATACCAATGAACGGGCAAGTCACATGTAACCAAATAATTAACAATATTAGCATAACATGTTAATATTGAAACCTTTAGAATTTGCTCATCTGGGAAGTTCTCGTTAATCTCTACACAAGAAGAATCCTCCTCCACTACCAACCGAGACAAGTGGTCCGCAACCACATTCTCACTCCCTTTCTTGTCTCAAATCTCCAGGTCAAATTCTTGTAGCAAAGGAACCCATTGGATTAATCTCGGCTTTGCATCCTTTTTATCCATGAGATACCTAACTGCAGAATGGTCAGAATACACAATGACCATAGCACCCCATATATAAGCACGAAATTTATCCAATGCATATACCACCGCAAGTAGCTCTTTCTCGGTAGTTGTATAATTTAATTATGCATCCGAGAGAGTCTTGCTTGCGTAGTATATGGCAACCGGTTTCTTGTCTACCCGTTGACCCAATACGGCCCCCACCACATAATCACTTGCATTAAACATAATTTCGAATGGTAATGACCAATTCGGTGTTTGCAAGATTGGGGCCTCAACCAACTTTTTCTTCAACACATTAAAGGCATTTTGACAATCTTTATTGAATTCAAACGGTTGATCTTTTAGCAACAATTTACATAGAAGTTTCGTTATATCATTAAAACCTTTTATAAACCTTCTATAAAACCCCGCATGACCCAAAAATGATCTATGTTGGTGCACTACATCTGTCGACTTCATCTTGGATCGAGTCATAGATTGTATTGTATAGATTAGGGCGCGTTTTACGAGAAAACTGGAGAGTATATGTGTTTAGGAAGTTAGTTTCGCTCATATGGTCATGGGACATGAGGTTTCGCTTATTCGTACACATGTAGTTTCGCTTATATGGACATGTCCATATAAGCGAAACCATCAGGTCTATAAATAGCAGTCCTTTTGAGCGAAATTATAACGATTGCCTTGTATTCCATGCCGAAGTGCTGCCGGTGTGAGGTTCAAGCTGTAAACATTGTCAGATCAATAAAATCAGCATATTTAGTGAAGAACAAGTTGTTTCTACCTTCGTTTCTTGTTATTCCGCACCTGAAACGAAGTAAAACTCCTCTGAACGACTCATTCGGGTCAGAACACGATCCTACAAGTGGTATCAGAGCTCAGGAGGAGGAGTTCTGCAGAGATTAGCTGGAATTTGTCAAGATATCTTACTTCTACACCTTCTTTCACCAATTCAGAAAATTCTAACGGTCAAAATTGGATCAAAATTTCACAGACTGTGCGTAATTAGACATTAACAAACCTTGGAAAATTTGACACTAAAATTCAGATTAAAAAAGGATCAAATCAACTTCGGACTAGGTTTCGCTTATTCGGACAGTGTGTAGTTTCGCTTATTGATACACCTAGTTTCGCTCTTGTGACACATAATTGAAAGGTTTCGCTCCAAAGTACCTGATAGTTTCGCTCATAGGTGCTTAATTTGAAGTTCCGCTCATAAGGTTCCGCTCATAAGGACCAGCAAGGTTTCGCTTATACGGACAACTCCTTGTTTCGCTCTTCTGAACATCATAGTTTCGCTCCAGTGAACATCTTTGTTTGAGGTTTCGTTTTTAAGTCATCTGAAGGTTTCGCTCATTGTGCACAAACACAAAGTTTCGCTCATTTGTCACTGATTTTGAAATACGTGTTGACAAGTCATGGATACCCAGTTCTATAATGCGTTTGCAACACCGTCTGGTCCAGCCGCTGTTGTTCAAGCTATGAATTTAGAAAACGAGACGGGAACCACCCAAAAGCCCCCGAAGTTGATGAGTATCGAAGAATATTACGGGTGGAAAGACGGATTCGAGAACTGGGTTCAGGCAAATCACCTGAGGTCATGGGAATGTATATTGAAGAAATACGTGTTACCTTGAACAGATTTGCAGGTTCTCAAAGAATTATCAGAGTTTACGGATCAGGAACGAGTTATGTACAAAGCGGAGAAAATGATGATCAGTCTGCTGCAACAAGCAATCAAAGAGGATATATTCATTTTTCTACAGCATGACAAAACTGGAAAGTCAATCTGGGATGCACTTAAAGTCAAATTTGAGGGTAGTGAAAATATGATTAAAAGCAAGAAGGCATTGCTAAAGAAAGAGTTTGATCTGTTTAGCAGTCTACCGGGTGAAGATACAAAGAAGCTGATTGAAAGATACTGTCACCTAGTGCGATCAATGTCAATGTTGAGTATTACCAAATATCGTGAGGAATGGGTAGACAAGCTAGCCGATGCGTTACCGCAGAAAGAGTGGGGAACATATTTGATGATTCTGAAGAATACGGGTGTTTATGATGGGTTAACGATTTCTCAGTTTATCGAAAAAATCGAGAGTCAGAAACTGGAATAGCAGAAGATCGCCAGGATGAACAGTCCGAGTGGTCAACAGGATGTGAAGATGTACTACAAGGGTAGCATTCCAGTTCCAGAATCTGAGGGAAGTCCGAAAATCCAAACTGCATTCAGTGCTGGGGATTCATCAGAAAAAGCTGATCAGGGTTCAAGCAAAATCAGCAGTGGATTCTCATCATTTCCGAGTGTTAATCCTAAAGAGTCAAACACGAGTTTTCAGTCTCAGAGCACAAAAACAGGAAATGGTTATGTGATTCAATGTAACATAGCTCTAAATCTTTCAGAGGGTCAAAGTTTTTCTGAGGAAACTGCAAAAGACCACATGGCCCTACTTGGTTCTGTTTTGTTATCTTATGAAGGGCTAGTACCTGGTCGGATCGGAAATCCCATGCTCACAAAGGAGGATTACGATCAGATAGACGCTGAGGAGATGGAATTGATGGATATCAAATGGTGTCTAGCTAGTGTTCTTAGACGTGCAGAAAAGTTCAAAATGATTACCGGGAGAAATGACTTTCTTGATGCTCATGTATCTACTTTAGGTTTTGATAAATCTAAAGTTACTTGTTTTCGTTGCAGGGAGAAAGGCCATTTCAAACGGGAATGCAAGAACAGGGAAGCTAGCGGTGCTCAGAATCCGTTCGGAAAAGATGACTACTACCGGAAAGCCATTTATCAGCAGGTTGGTCAATCACAAGATTCACCGACGGCTCATGGTAGAAAGATTGAGGATTCGAAGAGAGCATGTTTAGCAGACTTCAACTGGAGCAACTACATGTCATCTGAAAGCAAAGCATGTATAGTCGATCAAGATGATGAAAGACTACCTGAAGGCTTCAGCTGGGATATGTTTGTTAATGAAAAGGTAGACTACAAAGCCTTCATCGCGAAGATTATCAGAGAGCCAGACATGTTTGCCACATGGATGAAGTCTATTGGAGTGACTGTGAAGAGTGAGGTTGAAAAATCTGTTACATCTTATGAAAGTTCAGAAAGTGCTCATGAGGGTTTACAGAGTTCAGATGAGTGTAGGTCCCCTTGATGTGTATGGATCTTCACAGAATCGTCTTTCCAATCAAGAGTGCGGAATCCTCTTGATCAGAATAAGCAGAAAACAAGTAGAAGAACAGAAACAGCAATTCAATCAAACCGGGTTTTATTGATTATCTATCAAGACTGATTACAATCAATCAAACCCTAACCACACACTCAATTTCGTCCAAGCTCTCACTCTCACGAAATTCTATCTCTCAAAATTATGTTCTGCCTGATTAACTGATTAACCTAAACCCTAAAGCCTAACCTTGTTTATATAACACAAGGTTTACTAATTGGACTAGGGTTTCCTACATGGGCAAGGCCCAATTCGTCCCCCCTACATCCAATTGGGTTTAGTTTAGCCCAAACTCTATTATTTCACTAATACAAAGCTAAACCCGCTAACTGTTTATCGTTTAACTAATTACAAGATATCCAAAGACCAAATCTAAGCTGTTGTCACAAACATGCACCAACAAACTCCCCCTTGACAATAGCTTCATAAAAACTTTGTTTTGAGTCAAAACTTTGTCTTTAGTCTTCTTGCAATCTTCAAGTAATCTTGCACTGTCTTTGGTCTTTGAATAGCTTTAGCTTCAATAGCTTCTGTCAGCAACAGACTGTCAGCAACAGACTCCCCCTAAGCTGATGCATCCGATCACCAAATCTTCAACACGTTAGCGTTTGAGTAAACTCCAGTTCAGCATTTGCATAGCAATCTTCAAACTCTTCAATCTTGTCTGCAATATAGAAAGGAGGTTCTACCATGCATCCGATCAAACTCTCATCTTCACACTTCACAGCAACTTCTCAGCAACAAACTGCTTCAATCTGTATACTATAAAACAAACATCTCGAGAAACCATAAGAATTTTTCAACATAAGTGAAATAAATTATTATTTTTCAAGAGATTAGTTAAACTGTATAACAGATTAAGCTTTTTCAACTTATCAACAACACGCAAAACTTTTGTCCAACACATAAGAACCTGCCTGTTTTGAAAATTTTGAACTCACTTTCTAACACCGTCTCCCCCTATCAGTAACAATTCTTCCAAGAATAACAGTTTTCCGTACGTTAAGAATTTTAAACAAGAAAAGACACTATTTTTGGATTTTTATATTTTTCTGAAAGCAAGTAAATACAAAAGCAATAAACACTCTATTTTTGTGAGAATCACTGGTAAGAAGATCATATCAGCACAATCAAACTGTTTCACACAATTAGATAATTCTTTATTTAATTTTTCGTGAAAAACAGTTCAAGACGATTACCAGTATGTTTGTCCACCTAAACAAAATGCATGAACATTTCAAGTACCATTACCGTATGATACGTTAAGGTAATTTTATTTACTGAACTATTAGTGTGTCCCACTTCAGGATATACCCCCACGATCAAGGTATGCACAAAGATTCATCGTAGTAGGTGAGTATACTGATGGCATCGTTTAAGATATCCTGACTGTGTCTAGATCTGCATTTAAACTGTTTTATCATGTTGTGATTTCGTAACCATGAACACCCAAATTAAAACAAATCAAATCCTGGAAATATTAACAGCACACTCTATCATGCAAGTATCTTCCCTACCACATATTTCACAAGTCCAATCCAGATTTCTGAAATCTTAACTGGGAATAGATTGAGAAGAGAACAGAATAGATCTTTAGTAGAGATAGTATAATATACAGATCAAATGAGATTTTCTCAGTTTGATATAGGTTTCTTGGGTTTCTTTTGGGCACTAGAGGGCCTCTTTCGGGTGTATTAGATCTATAGCGCGACAACGTACAGCTAGGTCAGCATGTATCTGGATGCAGTAGAAGCTGTCGTTGCCTAGCACCTCCAGGTCAGCATATATCTGGATGCAGCAGAGGAGGTACACGATTTTTTTTCAGAGAAGATTTCAGAATCAGATCAAAATTGTGTGTATCGGGAAATATACAGACATTCAAATAGAAATGAGCTAATTCCAAGTGACTATCTTTCCTGAGGTCATGTACAATTTTAGTTCTAAACAGACAGACAGCCAAGATATCCCTAGTTGAAATAACAGTATAAAGACCCAAAACTTCAGATTTTGGCAATCTATCAACGCAAGATTTAAGGCCATTAAACCATACACCACTAATGTGTTCCCCACTCATATTCAGTTCATTTATGTTTATATCACATTGGTAAGTTGATTATTTCATGCTTTTGCCTACTGGTACATCATATGATGAAGCTGCTATCACACTTAAGCAATCTAGGTTCAAGTTTCAGTGTGACAGTCTAACTTGCTGATGTACTATCATTTCTTCTTTTCCACACAGTGAAATCTCATTTTTTATTTTCTATTTTTTTATGTTTTTGATTTTTCAAATTTTTTTTTTATGTTTTTAAGAAAAAAAGTAAAGTATTTACAAAAATTCTTATGAAAAACCAGTTATTCAGGATTCCTCATCCCGTTGAGTTCGACTAAGTGTTCAAAGCGAGCCCTGTCAAATGCTTTAGTGTAAAGATCTGCCAGGTTATCTTCTGTGTCGACTCAACACTTTGAACTACAAATTTAAATCATTTAATATATATAAATCATCAATCTCACATCCCCCTTCATGTGCCTAGAGCACCCACTATCAACATATGTTGATAATCCTCCTTAGCAGCTCCTGCACACACTAACTTAAAAATTAGTTAGATTGGGGGACCCAAGCCTTAATGGTCTTGGGTCGTCCAAATTCACCAACCACTGGAACATCCATCCAATATCCATTACTCCTAACTGGAGTCTTGGATCGTAGACCTGTTGGAATTTGATTTTGATTTCCACTAGGTCGTTGGTCCTGAGGGTTCCTATGTGTGTTTGGACTATTTGACCTTTGAAAATTTTGATTTTGATTCCAAGAAGCATTATTGTTGTAATTTCTAAAGCCATTGTTATAAAAATTTCGACCACCATAATTTTGGTATCGATTTTGATATTGACTTTGACCTCTGAAATTATTTGAATTATAATTGTTCATTCTAGGTGAACTGCTTCTAGGTCTCTGATATCTGCCTGGTGGAGATCTAGGCTGAAATCTTTGTTGATTTCTTTGAAAACGTGGAACTTGTGGAGTTCCTGTTTCAGCCTTATCTACACCAACAGCAACTTTCTCTGGTTGCCTAGGAGCAGATTTCTTTGGAGAGTTGGACTCTCTCTCCTGCTTATCACCACTTTTCTCTGGCAATTTCCCTCTCTGTTTGTCACTCATTTGTGCTTCACTATTTTTGTTAGGACAGCAGCTAGCTACATGTCCCTTTAGGTGACACCGGAAGCACGATCTCCTTTTCAAAGACTTCTTAGTTGGAGTCTCTAAGGTAGATCCCTTGTCAGATGGTGATGATGCCTTGGAAGAATTTTGTTCAGTTTGCTTAAGTTCATATTTTTCTATGTTCTTATTTTTTGCAAACTCTACATTTGATTCTTTTTCAATAACAGCAGTTTCATTTTTCATATCACTACCTTGAACAAAATTAATCTTTTTAACAAAAGTTTGATTTTTGCTCTTAGGAGGTGAATTTTTCTTTTTCAAAGATTCCCTGTTATTGTTCTTCCTAGCATCACCACTCTCAGACCCTTCACCTTGACTTGATGTAGATGCGAAACTACTTGGTGTAGTTGACATACAGGCTGCTAGCTCATCTTCATCAGGGAGGAAAGAATAGTCATGACTAAGAGGAGGTGGGACTTCATTATATCCCACACTAGTCTTGTCATTACTCTTCTTTAACCCACCCATCATGTGTTTCATAACAAAAGACGAATCTCTGAATTGACTTAATTTCTGTTCAAGTTCAATAATTTTGAGTTGTGCATCTGACAACTCTTTGCATTTTTCAGAAATCTCTTTTGTTTTCTCAGCCATCATTTCGTGAGCTAAGTCTATTACTTGAAGTTTTTCGTTTAATTTGCATGTTAAAGCTTCGATTTCACTTTCATAACCTTTTATCTTCTTCAAGTATAGAGATTCATTTCTTTTAGCAAAAAAATTTGACTCTTTTATGCTAGACATCTCGCTCACCAGACTTTGGTTTTGTGCTGACAACCTGTCAACTTCACCCTGTAATTCACGACATCTTAAACACACAGAATTAGAATTTACCTCTTCCTCATGAACTTCTGCAGTTTCATCAGCAACAACCTTTTCAGCTTCACACTCTTTCTCTACTTCAGCATCCACCTTTACTTCAGCATTCTCCACTTGACATTCAGCATCACTCACGGTAGTTTCAGCCTCATCAACTATTTCTGCCATGAATGCCTGAGTAGCCTTCTTATTAACTTCCAGATGAACACTACTATCATTTGAGCCTTCTTCTTTCACAGCATCTGCTTCTTCATCTAAAGCATAACCTCCTACACGCTGTCTTGATGAACTCTGATAACGTTTTTCTAAAGTTTTCCACAGCTCATAAGAAGTCCCACATTGCTTGATGGTATGTTTAATTCCCTCTGGCAAGGACATCTTGATCACTGCTAACGCTTTCTTCTCAGCATTAACCTTAAGTTTCTCAGATTCATCCATCTTGTCATAAGAGATCACTTTCACTCTTCCTTCAACATGACGTGTAGGAGCAACATATCCATCTATTATACAAGTCCACATCCTTGCATCCTGAGATTTAATAAAGGATGTGAAGCTGTTTTTCCAAGTAAGATAGTTCTCCACCTTCATCATCTTAGGTGCATTCACGTTGGTCATGTTCGACATTTTAAACGTTGCAGACTGAGAAAACAGTACAAAATTTTTCCAAAAACAGTGGTTACCAAATTACACCTTTAGAATCGTCTCGAAAAGACTAATCCAATGATATATAATGTCAAAAACCGATTTCGGGATTTTCCAGAAAATTTTTTTTTTTTGGTCCTAAAAATCAACCGAGTCCAACGGTGTAGACGGTTTCGTCAAACGAGCTATGGATCACTTTCTATTCACGAAAACGTTAATTCCTCTATGCGTATCTAGTTCCTCCACTCCACCTTTTAATTTTGCTGGCAAACCAACTTAATTTCACCGTGTCTCGCTAATTATGCTGGCAAACCAACTTAATTTCACCGTGTCTCGCTAATTATGCTGGCAAACCAAGTTAATTTCACCGTGTCACGCTAATTTTGCTGGCAAACCAAGTTAATTTCACCGTGTCACGCTAATTTTGCTGGCAAACCAAGTTAATTTCGCTGGTAGAGGAATTATAAATATGCTAGATTTTTAAATTCGCTGGAATAAATATGCTAGCTGATCAAATTAATTTTGCTGGTTAATTTCTCTAGATAACTTCGCTGGCAAGTCAATTTCGCTGGCACGACGGTTAATTTCACCGATCACCGTAATAATTTCGCTGAGGAAAATTGCACGGTTACCAAAGTCGCCTTTGGATTTAATTTCGCCGGTCACCGAAGTTAAATTCACTGGATCAGATGATTGGGAAATTTAATTTCACCGGTCACCGAGGTTAAATTTGCTGGTCTGTCAGAGTATTTATCCGAATTCAGCAAATTTGGTAGAAAATTTTGGAAACTCAATCTGTTCGAAATTTCTAAAGATTTTCCAGATTCTTCTAACAGTTTCCTGCAAAATTAAACACCAAATCAGCCGAACTTTTTGAAGAAAATACGAAGAACACGAAGAACAATCTTCGAATCTTCAAGAATTTCTTGCCAAAATCCTTCAAAAGTCAACCAAACCTGCAACCAAAAACACTTAAACAGCAAAATTAAATACCAAATAAGATCAAAATACCCTAAAATTTTCGAAAATCTCAAGAACAATATCCAAAAAATTTCGAATTTTTTTTTTTTAACCACAATCCAAAACCCTAGTTTTCTGCAGCAGCCAATTCTGAACCGAGCCTTCAAGAGCCTAATGCTCTGATACCAATTGTAGGTCCCCTTGATGTGTATGGATCTTCACAGAATCTTCTTTCCAATCAAGAGTGCGGAATCCTCTTGATCAGAATAAGCAGAAAACAAGTAGAAGAACAGAAACAACAATTCAATCAAACCGGGTTTTATTGATTATCTATCAAGACTGATTACAATCAATCAAACCCTAACCACACACTCAATTTCGTCCAAGCTCTCACTCTCACGAAATTCTATCTCTCAAAATTCTGTTCTGGCTGATTAACTGATTAACCTAAACCCTAAAGCCTAACCTTGTTTATATAACAAAGGTTTACTAATTGGACTAGGGTTTCCTACATGGGCAAGGCCCAATTCGTCCCCCCTACATCCAATTGGGTTTAGTTTAGCCCAAACTCTATTATTTCACTAATACAAAGCTAAACCCGCTAACTGTTTATTGTTTAACTAATTACAAGATATCCAAAGACCAAATCTAAGCTGTTGTCACAAACATGCACCAACAATGAGAGTGTACAAAATGTTGTTACTTCAGAAAAGGAAGTTGTATTTGATCAAACACCGTCATATTCTGGATTATCAGATGTCGATTCTGAAAAATCTGTACAGTTTGATCAGTCACCAGTTGATAGCAGTAGTGATAATGAGGAGGAAAAACATATTAATATTGCAAAATCTCATCTTTCTCCTGAAAGTTTTCATTTCTATTTTGCAAATCGCATGGAGAAGCTACGGGAGAAACGAGCTGCTAAAGAACAACAGCAAATGAGAATTGAAGATGTTGTTGTTCAAAATGAGAAAGTTGAAAGTGTTGCTGAGAAGATAGCTGAAGATGAGAAAGTGACTGAAGCTGAGAAGGTGAAAGTTGAAGAAAAGGTGGTTGAAGTGGTGAAAACAATCGAAGTTGAGAAGATTGTTGAAGTCGTCAAGCCTTGCGTGAAGTGTTTGGATGCTTGCAAGGAATGTGCAACAAAAGACGACATCATTACTGAATATGAGAAGAAGAAGGAGCAGTTATTGTTCAATCTCAACTATGTGAAAGAATCATATGATGTCTTGAACAAAACAGTAACTGGCCTCCAAAAGACAAATTCTGAGAGAGAACAAGCACTAACGATGATGAATGCTGTGATGATGACAAAGCAGAAAGCCATCAACTTTTACATCAAAGAGAGTGCTAAGTGGAAGCAAGAGCTGGAGACAAAAAAGATTGAGAATGAGAGGATTAGACGTTTACTGCAAAGTTATTCTAGTTCTGATTATCTCATTGATCGTATTTACCCAACTGTTGCAGGTATGGAACCTTTTCAAGACGAGAAGCCAAAGAAAAAGAAAGATTGTGGTAAGAAACCTGTAGGTCCCCTTGATGTGTATGGATCTTCACAGAATCGTCAATCCGATCAAGAGTGCGGAATCCTCTTGATCAGAATAAGCAGAAACGTGTAGAAACAGAAATCAGCAATCACTTTCAAACTGGATCTTTATTGATTATCTATCAATCTGATTACAATCAATCCAAGATCCCTAACCAACACTAAATTCGTCCAAGCCCTAGCTCCCACAAATTCTCTCTCTCACAAACTGTTTTGGCTGATTAACTGATTAACCTAAACCCTAATGTCTAACCTTGTTTATATACCACAAGGTTTACAAGTTGGACTAGGTTAAACCTCATGGGCTGCGAATTGGACAGGCCCAATTCGCCCCCCATCACCCAATTCTTTGGGTTTAGTTAGCCCAAACATTACAACTAAATATTACAACGCTAAACCCGCTAACTGTTTATCGTTTAACTAATTACAAGATATCCAAAGACCAAATCTAAGCTGTTGTCACAAATATGCACCAACAAACTCCCCCTTGACAATAGCTTCATAAAAACTTTTTCTTGAGTCAAAACTTTGTCTTCGGTGTTCTTGCAATCTTCAAGTAATCTTGCATTGTCTTTGGTCTTTGGATAGCTTCAGCTTCAATAGCATCTGTCAGCAACAGACTGTCAGCAACAGACTCCCCCTAAGCTGATGCATCCAATCACCAAATCTTCAACACGTTAGCAATTGAGTAAACTCCACTTTAGCATTTGCACAGCAATCTTCAAACTCTTCAATCTTGTCTGCAATGTAGAAAGGAGGTTCTACCATGCATCCAATCAAACTCTCATCTTCACACTTCACAGCAACTTCTCAGCAACAAACTGCTGCAATCTGTAAACTATAAAACAAACATCTCGAGAAACCATAAGAATTTTTTAACAAAGTTAAATAAATTATTATTTTTCAAGAGATAGTTAAACTGTATCACAGATTAAGCTTGTTCAACATATCACCAACACGCAAAACTTTTGTCCAACACAGAAGAACCTGCAGAAGTTAAAATTTGAACTCACTTACTAACACCGTCTCCCCCTATCAGTAACAATTCCTCCAAGAATAACAGTTTTCCGTACGTTAAGAATTTTAAACAAAAAAATGACACTATTTTTGGATTTTTATATTTTTTTGAAAGCAAGTAAATACAAAAGCAATAAACACTCTATTTTTGTGAGAATCACTGGTAAGAAGATCATATCAGCACAATCAAACTGTTTCACACAATTAGATAATTCATTATTTAATTTTTAGTGAAAAACAGTTCAAGACGATTACCAGTATGTTTGTCCACTTAACCAAAATGCATGAACATTTCAAGTACCATTACCATATGATACGTTAAGGTAATTTTAATATACTGAAATACTAGCGTGTCCCACAACAGGATATACCCCCATGATCAAGGTATGCACAAAGATTCATCGTAGTAGGTGAGTATACTGATGTCATACTTTAAGATATCATGACGGTGTCTAGATCTGCATATAATATGTGTTATCATGTTTTGATTGCTTAACTATGAACACCCAAATAAATACTAATCAAATCCTGGAAATATAAACAGCACACTCTATCATGCAAGTATCTTCCCTACCACATATTTCACAAGTCCAATCCAGAGTTCTGAAATCTTAACTGGGAATAGGTTGAGAAGAGAAAAGAATAGATCGTTAATAGAGATGGTATAATATACAAATCAAATGAGATTTTCTCAGTTTGATATAGGTTTCTTGGTTTCTTTTGGGCACTTGAGGGCCTCTTTCGGGTGTATTAGATCTATAGCGCGACAACGTACAGCTAGGTCAGCATGTATCTGGATGCAGCAGAAGCTGTCGTTGCCTAGCACCTCCAGGTCAGCATATATCTGGATGCAGCAGAGGAGGTACACGACTTTTTTCAGAGAAGATTTCAGAATCAGATCAAAATTGTGTGTATCGGGAAAATATACAGACATTCAAATAGAAATTAGCTAATTCCAAGTGACTTTCTTTCCTGAGGTCATGTACAAGTTTAGTTCTAACAGACAGACAGCCAAGATATCCCTAGATGAAATAACAGTATAAAGACCCAAAACTTCAGATTTTGGCAATCTATCAACGCAAGAATTAAGGTCATTAAACCATACACCACTGATGTGTTCCCCACTCATATTCAGTTCATTTAGATTTATATCACATTGGTAAGTTGATTATTTCATGCTTTTTGCCTACTGGTACATCATATAACGAAGCTGCTATCACACTTAAGCAATTTATGGTTCAAGTTCAGTGTGACAGTCTAACTTGCTGATGTACTATCATTTCTTCTTTTCACACAGTGATAACTCATTTTTTATTTTTCAATTTTTTAAGTTTTTCATTTTTCAATTTTTTTTATTTTTGATATTTAAGAAAAACAGTAAACTATTTACAAAAAAAAATTCTTATGAAAAAACAATTATTCAGGATTCCTCATCCCGTTGAGTTCGACTAAGTGTTCAAAGCGAGCCCTGTCAAATGCTTTAGTATAAAGATCTGCTAGGTTTCTTGGGTAGAGATGGTATAATATACAGATGTCATCCTTTAAGATATCATGACGGTGTCTAGATCTGCATATAATATGTGTTATCATGTTTTGATTGCTTAACTATGAACACCCAAATAAATACTAATCAAATCCTGGAAATATAAACAGTACACTCTATCATGCAAGTATCTTCCCTACCATATATTTCACAAGTCCAATCCAGAGTTCTGAAATCTTAACTGGGAATAGGTTGAGAAGAGAACAGAATAGATCTTTAGTAGAGATGGTATAATATACAGATCAAATGAGATTTTCTCAGTTTGATATAGGTTTCTTGGGTTTCTTTTGGGCAATTGAGGGCCTCTTTCGGGTGTAATAGATCTACAGCGCAACAACGTACAGCTAGGTCAGCATGTATCTGGATGCAGCAGAAGCTGTCGTTGCCTAGCACCTCCAGGTCAGCATATATCTGGATGCAGCAGAGGAGGTACACGACTTTTTCAGAGAAGATTTCAGAATCAGATCAAAATTGTGTGTATCGGGACAACATACAAACATTCAAATAGAAATGAGCTAATTCCAAGTGACTTTCTTTCCTGAGGTCATGTACAATTTTAGTTCTAACAGACAGACAGACAAGATATCCCTAGATGAAATAACAGTATAAAGACCCAAAACTTCAGATTTTGGCAATCTATCAACGCAAGAATTAAGGTCATTAAACCATACACCACTGATGTGTTCCCCACTCATATTCAGTTCATTTATGTATATATCACATTGGTAAGTTGATTATTTCATGCTTTTTGCCTAGTGGTACATCATATGATGAAGCTGCTATCACACTTAAGCAATTTATGGTTTAAGTTCAGTGTGACAGTCTAACTTGCTGATGTACTATCATTTCTTCTTTTCACACAGTGATAACTCAATTTTTGATTTTTCTATTTTTTTATGTTTTTGATTTTTCAATTTTTTTTATTTTTGATTTTTAAGAAAAACAGTAAACTAGTTACAAAAATTCTTATGAAAAACCAGTTATTCAGGATTCCTCATCCCGTTGAGTTCGACTAAGTGTTCAAAGCGAGCCATGTCAAATGCTTTAGTATAAAGATCTGCCAGGTTATCTTCTGTGTCGACTCAGCACTTTGAACTTCAATTTAAATCAATTAATATATATCAACAATCTCACATCCCCCGTCCTGTGCCTGAAGCAGCCACTATCAACATAAGTTGATAATCCTTCTTAGCAGCTCCTGCACACACTAACTTAAGAAATTAGTTAGATTGGGGGACCCAAGCCTTAATGGTCTTGGGTCGTCCAAATTCACCAACCACCGGAACATCCATCCAATATCCATTACTCCTAACTGGAGTCTTGGATCTTAGACCTATTGGAATTTGATTTTGATTTCCACTAGGTCTTTGGTCATGAGGGTTCCTATATACATTTGGACAATTTGACCTTTGGAAATTTTGATTTTGAAACCTTGAATTTTGATTCCAAGAAGCATTATTGTTGTAATTTCTAAACCCATTGTTATAAGAATTTCGACCACCATAATTTTGGTATCGATTTTGATATTGACTTTAACCTCTGAAATTATTTGAATTAATATTGTTCATTCTAGGTGAACTGCTTCTAGGTCTCTGATATCTGCCTGGTGGAGATCTAGGCTAAAATCTTTGATGATTTCTTTGAAAACGTGGAACTTGTGGAGTTCCTGTTCCAGCCTTATCTACACCAACAACAACATTCTGTGGTTGCTTAGGAGCAGATTTCTTTGGAGAATTTGAACCTTTCTCCTCACTATCACCACTCTTCTCTGGTAATTTCCCTCTTTGTTTGTCACTAAGTTGTGCTTCACTATTTTTGTTAGGACAGCAGCTAGCTACATGTCCCTTTATGTGACACCGGAAGCACGATCTCCTTTTCAAAGACTTCTTTGCTGGAGTCTCTGAGGTAGATCCCTTATCAGATGGTGATGATGCCTTGGAAGAATTTTGTTCAGTTTGCTTAATTTCAGATTTTTCTTTGTTTTTATTTTTAGCAAACTCTACGTTCGATTCATTTTCAATAACAGCTGTCTCGTTTTTCATGTCACTTCCTTGAACAAAATTTATCTTTTTAACAAAAGTTGAATTTTTATTCTTAGGAGGTGAATTTTGCTTTTTCAAATGTTCCTTGTTATTGTTCTTCTTAGCATCACCACTCTCAGACCCTTCACCTTGACTTGATGTAGATGCGAAACTACTTGGTGCAGTTGACATATAGGCTGCTAGCTCATCTTCATCAGGCAGGAAAGAATAGTCATGACTAAGAGGAGGTGGGACTTCATTAAAGCCCTGGAAGCCCACAGTGGTCTTGTCATTACTCTTCTTTAACCCACCCATCATGTGTTTCATTACAAAAGACGAATCTCTGAATTGACTTAATTTCTGTTCAAGTTCAATAATTTTGAGTTGTGCATCGGACAACTCTTTGCATTTTTTAGAATTCTCTTTTGTTTTCTCAGCCATCATTTCGTAAGCTAAGTCTATTACTTGAAGTTTTTCGTTTAATTTGCATGTTAAAGCTTCGATTTCACTTTCATAACCTTTTATCTTCTTCAAGTATAGAGATTCATTTCTTTTAGCAAAAAAGTTTGACTCTTTTATGCTAGACATCTCACTCACCAGACTTTGGTTTTGTGCTGAAAACCTGTTAACTTCACCCTGTAATTCACGACATCTTAAACACAAAGAATTAGATTTTACCTCTTCCTCATGAACTTCTGTAGTTTCATCAGCAACAACCTTTTCAGCTTCACTCTCCTTCTCTATTTCAGCATCCACTTTTGCTTCAGCATTCTCCACTTGAGATTCAGCATCACTCACACTAGTTTCAGCCTCATCAACTGACACTATCTCTGCCATAAATGCCTGAGTAGCTTTCTTATTATCTTCCAGATGAACACTACTATCATTTGAGTCTTCTTCTTTCACAGCATCTGCTTCTTCATCTAAAGCATGACCTCCTACACGCTGTCTTGATGAACTCTGATAACGTTTTTCTAACGCTTCCCACAGCTCATAAGAAGTCCCACAGTGCTTGATGGTATGTTTAATTCCCACAGGCAAGGACATCTTGATCACTGCTAAAGCTTTCTTCTCAGCATTAACCGTAAGTTTCTCAGATTCATCCGTCTTGTCATAAGAGATCACTTTCACTCTTCCTTCAACATGACGTGTAGGAGCAACATATCCATCTATTATACAAGTCCACATCCTTGCATCCTGAGATTTAATGAAGGATTTGAAGCTGTTTTTCCAAGTAAGATAGTTCTCCACCTTCATCATCTTAGGAGCCTTCAAGTTGGCCATGTTCGACATTTTAAACGTTGCAGACTGAGAAAACCGTACAAAATATCTCCGAAAATAGTGGTTACCAAATTACATCTTTAGATTCGTCTCAAAAAGACGAATCCAATGATATATAATGTTACACTTTTTTTTGTCCTAAAAATCCAAGGAATCTAACGGCGCAAACGGTTCTGTCAAACGAGCTACGGATCAAATTCTATTTGCGAAACACTGAAAATTTTCCGACGCTTGCCAACTGAAATTCCACCCCTCCTTTTAATTTCGCTAGGTTAATTTCGCTGGTTTTAATTCGCAGATCAAATTCGCTGACAAAACTGTTAATTTTGCTGGTCTAGTTCGCTGTTAAGTTCACAAATTCGCTGGTCAACTTCGCTCCAAATTCGCCAAATTCGCTGATCAAATTCGCTATTACGACGACCAGTAAATTCGCCGAAACCGAGATAATTTCACAGTGGAAAATTATTCGGTTACCAAAGTCGCCTTTGGATTTAAGTTCGCCGATGACCGAGTTATTTCATCCCAAATTCGCCGTGTGTTAATTTCGCTGGCCAGTCAGCAAAATTAATCAAATTCGCCAGATCAGTATGGAAATCCAATCTTTCCGAAATTTTGAAGATCTTCCTGATTCTCCTAACAACTTTCTGCAAAATCAAAACAAGCAAATCAGCAACGTAAAACCGAAAATTATGAAGAACTGATTGAAAAAACACGAAGAACAGTCTTCGAATCTTCAAGTCTATCAGCCGAAAACTTTTCCAGAATCAACCTAATCTTTCCAGAAATCCTGCAAACCACCAAACAAACGAACCAGAAGATCAAACAGCCAAAAAATTCGAAAATTTTATCAAACCAAAACACACAAATTTCGAAAATTTTAAAAACCCTAATTTTCAGGTTTCAAAAATTTCGAAGAATCTCCCTGTTTCTGCAGCAAGCAATTCTGAACCGAGCCTTCAAGAGCCTAATGCTCCGATACCAATTGTAGGTCCCCTTGATGTGTATGGATCTTCAACAGAATTGTCAACCCAATCAAGAGTGCGGAATCCTCTTGATCAGAATATAACAGAAACAGCAATTCAATCAACCGGGTTTTATATTGATTATCAATAACAAGGAATTACAATCAATCCAAAACCCTAACCACTAACAAATTCATCTAAGCCTATGCTCTCACGAAAATACTCTCTCACACAATTGTTTTGGCTGATTAACTGATTAACCTAAACCCTAATGTCTAACCTTGTTTATATACCACAAGGTTTACAAGTTGGACTAGGGTTTCCTCTATGGGCAAGGCCCAAATCATCCCCCCTACATCCAATTGGGTTTAGTTTAGCCCAAACTCTATAATCTCACTAATACAAAGCTAAACCCGCTAACTGTTTATTGTTAAACTAATTACAAGATATCCAAAGACCAAATCTAAGCTGTTGTCACAAATATGCACCAACAAACTCCCCCTTGACAATAGCTTCATAAAAACTTTGTCTTCAGTCAAAACTTTGTCTTCAGTCTTCTTGCAATCTTCAAGTAGTCTTGCACTGTCTTTGGTCTTTGGATAGCGTCAGCTTCAATAGCTTCTGTCAGCAACAGACTCCCCCTAAGCTGATGCATCCAATCACCAAATCTTCAACATGTTAGCGTTTGAGTAAACTCCAGTTTAGCATTTGCACAGCAATCTTCAAACTCTTCAATCTTGTCTGCAATGTAGAAAGGAGGTTCTACCATGCATCTAATCAAACTCTCATCTTCACACTTCACAGCAACTTCTCAGCAACAAACTACTGCAATCTGTAAACTATAAAACAAACATCTCAAGAAACCATAAGAATTTTTTAACAAAGTTAAATAAATTATTATTTTTCAAGAGATAGTTAAACTGTATCACAGATTAAGCTTGTTCAACATATCACCAACACGCAAAACTTTTGTCCAACACAGAAGAACCTGCAGAAGTTAAAATTTGAACTCACTTACTAACACCGTCTCCCCCTATCAGTAACAATTCCTCCAAGAATAACAGTTTTCCGTACGTTAAGAATTTTAAACAAAAAAATGACACTATTTTTGGATTTTTATATTTTTCTGAAAGCAAGTAAATACAAAAGCAATAAACACTCTATTTTTGTGAGAATCACTGGTAAGAAGATCATATCAGCACAATCAAACTGTTTCACACAATTAGATAATTCATTATTTAATTTTTAGTGAAAAACAGTTCAAGACGATTACCAGTATGTTTGTCCACTTAACCAAAATGCATGAACATTTCAAGTACCATTACCATATGATACGTTAAGGTAATTTTAATATACTGAAATACTAGCGTGTCCCACAACAGGATATACCCCCACGATCAAGGTATGCACAAAGATTCATCGTAGTAGGTGAGTATACTGATGTCATCCTTTAAGATATCATGACGGTGTCTAGATCTGCATATAATATGTGTTATCATGTTTTGATTGCTTAACTATGAACACCCATATAAATACTAATCAAATTCTGGAAATATAAACAGCACACTCTATCATGCAAGTATCTTCCCTACCACATATTTCACAAGTCCAATCCAGAGTTCTGAAATCTTAACTGGGAATAGGTTGAGAAGAGAAAAGAATAGATCGTTAATAGAGATGGTATAATATACAAATCAAATGAGATTTTCTCAGTTTGATATAGGTTTCTTGGGTTTCTTTTGGGCACTTGAGGGCCTCTTTCGGGTGTATTAGATCTATAGCGCGACAATGTACAGCTAGGTCAGCATGTATCTGGATGCAGCAGAAGTTGTCGTTGCCTAGCACCTCCAGGTCAGCATATATCTGGATGCAGCAGAGGAGGTACACGACTTTTTTCAGAGAAGATTTCAGAATCAGATCAACATTGTGTGTATCGGGAAAATATACAGACATTCAAATAGAAATGAGCTAATTCCAAATGACTTTCTTTCCTGAGGTCATGTACAAGTTTAGTTCTAACAGACAGACAGCCAAGATATCCCTAGATGAAATAACAGTATAAAGACCCAAAACTTCAGATTTTGGCAATCTATCAACGCAAGAATTAAGGTCATTAAACCATACACCACTGATGTGTTCCCCACTCATATTCAGTTCATTTAGATTTATATCACATTGGTAAGTTGATTATTTCATGCTTTTTGCCTACTGGTACATCATATAAGGAAGCTGCTATCACACTTAAGCAATTTATGGTTCAAGTTCAGTGTGACAGTCTAACTTGCTGATGTACTATGATTTCTTCTTTTCACACAGTGATAACTCATTTTTTATTTTTCAATTTTTTAAGTTTTTGATTTTTCAATTTTTTTTATTTTTGATATTTAAGAAAAACAGTAAACTATTTACAAAAAAAAAAAAAAAAAATTCTTATGAAAAAACAGTTATTCAGGATTCCTCATCCCGTTGAGTTCGAATAAGTGTTCAAAGCGAGCCCTGTCAAATGCATTAGTATAAAGATCTGCCAGGTTTCTTGGGTAGAGATGGTATAATATACAGATGTCATCCTTTAAGATATCATGACGGTGTCTAGATCTGCATATAATATGTGTTATCATGTTTTGATTGCTTAACTATGAACACCCAAATAAATACTAATCAAATCCTGGAAATATAAACAGCACACTCTATCATGCAAGTATCTTCCCTACCACATATTTCACAAGTCCAATCCCGAGTTCTGAAATCTTAACTGGGAATAGGTTGAGAAGAGAACAGAATAGATCTTTAGTAGAGATGGTATAATATACAGATCAAATGAGATTTTCTTAGTTTGATATAGGTTTCTTGGGTTTCTTTTGGGCACTTGAGGGCCTCTTTCGGGTGTAATAGATCTACAGCGCGACAACGTACAGCTAGGTCAGCATGTATCTAGATGCAGCAGAAGCTGTCGTTGCCTAGCACCTCCAGGTCAGCATATATCTGGATGCAGCAGAGGAGGTACACGACTTTTTTCAGAGAAGATTTCAGAATCAGATCAAAATTGTGTGTATCGGGACAACATACAAACATTCAAATAGAAATGAGCTAATTCCAAGTGACTTTCTTTCCTGAGGTCATGTACAATTTTAGTTCTAACAGACAGACAGACAAGATATCCCTAGATGAAATAACAGTATAAAGACCCAAAACTTTAGATTTTGGCAATCTATCAACGCAAGAATTAAGGTCATTAAACCATACACCACTGATGTGTTCCCCACTCATATTCAGTTCATTTATGTTTATATCACATTGGTAAGTTGATTATTTCATGCTTTTTGCCTAGTAGTACATCATATGATGAAGCTGCTATCACACTTAAGCAATTTATGGTTCAAGTTCAGTGTGACAGTCTAACTTGCTGATGTACTATCATTTCTTCTTTTCACACAGTGATAACTCAATTTTTGATTTTTCTATTTTTTTTATGTTTTTGATTTTTCAATTTTTTTTTATTTTTGATTTTTAAGAAAAACAGTAAACTAGTTACAAAAATTCTTATGAAAAACCAGTTATTCAGGATTCCTCATCCCGTTGAGTTCGACTAAGTGTTCAAAGCGAGCCCTGTCAAATGCTTTAGTATAAAGATCTGCCAGGTTATCTTCTGTGTCGACTCAGCACTTTGAACTTCAATTTAAATCAATTAATACATATCAACAATCTCACATCCCCCGTCCTGTGCCTGAAGCAGCCACTATCAACATAAGTTGATAATCCTCCTTAGCAGCTCCTGCACACACTAACTTAAGAAATTAGTTAGATTGGGGGACCCAAGCCTTAATGGTCTTGGGTCGTCCAAATTCACCAACCACCGGAACATCCATCCAATATCCATTACTCCTAACTGGAGTCTTGGATCTTAGACCTGTTGGAATTTGATTTTGATTTCCACTAGGTCTTTGGTCATGAGGGTTCCTATATACATTTGGACAATTTGACCTTTAGAAATTTTGATTTTGAAACCTTGAATTTTGATTCCAAGAAGCATTATTGTTGTAATTTCTAAACCCATTGTTATAAGAATTTCGACCACCATAATTTTGGTATCGATTTTGATATTGACTTTGACCTCTGAAATTATTTGAATTAATATTGTTCATTCTAGGTGAACTGCTTCTAGGTCTCTGATATCTGCCTGGTGGAGATCTAGGCTGAAATCTTTGATGATTTCTTTGAAAACGTGGAACTTGTCGAGTTCCTGTTCCAGCCTTATCTACACCAACAGCAACATTCTGTGGTTGCTTAGGAGCAGATTTCTTTGGAGAATTTGAACCTTTCTCCTCACTATCACCACTCTTCTCTGGTAATTTCCCTCTTTGTTTGTCATTAAGTTGTGCTTCACTATTTTTGTTAGGACAGCAGCTAGCTACATGTCCCTTTATGTGACACCGGATGCACGATCTCCTTTTCAAAGACTTCTTTGCTGGAGTCTCTGAGGTAGATCCCTTATCAGATGGTGATGATGCCTTGGAAGAATTTTGTTCAGTTTGCTTAATTTCAGATTTTTCTTTGTTTTTATTTTTAGCAAACTCTACGTTCGATTCATTTTCAATAACAGCTGTCTCGTTTTTCATGTCACTTCCTTGAACAAAATTTATCTTTTTAACAAAAGTTGAATTTTTATTCTTAGGAGGTGAATTTTGCTTTTTCAAATGTTCCCTGTTATTGTTCTTCTTAGCATCACCACTCTCAGACCCTTCACCTTGATTTGATGTAGATGCGAAACTACTTGGTGCAGTTGACATATAGGCTGCTAGCTCATCTTCATCAGGCAGGAAAGAATAGTCATGACTAAGAGGAGGTGGGACTTCATTAAAGCCCTGGAGGCCCACAATGGTCTTGTCATTACTCTTCTTTAACCCACCCATCATGTGTTTCATTACAAAAGACGAATCTCTGAATTGACTTAATTTCTGTTCAAGTTCAATAATTTTGAGTTGTGCATCGGACAACTCTTTGCATTTTTCAGAATTCTCTTTTATTTTCTCAGCCATCATTTCGTGAGCTAAGTCTATTACTTGAAGTTTTTCGTTTAATTTGCATGTTAAAGCTTCGATTTCACTTTCATAACCTTTTATCTTCTTCAAGTATAGAGATTCATTTCTTTTAGCAAAAAAGTTTGACTCTTTTATGCTAGACATCTCACTCACCAGACTTTGGTTTTGTGCTGAAAACCTGTCAACTTCACCCTGTAATTCACGACATCTTAAACACACAGAATTAGATTTTACCTCTTCCTCATGAACTTCTATAGTTTCATCAGCAACAACCTTTTCAGCTTCACTCTCCTTCTCTACTTCAGCATCCACTTTTGCTTCAGCATTCTCCACTTGAGATTCAGCATCACTCACACTAGTTTCAGCCTCATCAACTGACACTATCTCTGCCATAAATGCCTGAGTAGCTTTCTTATTATCTTCCAGATGAACACTACTATCATTTGAGTCTTCTTCTTTCACAGCATCTGCTTCTTCATCTAAAGCATGACCTCCTACACGCTGTCTTGATGAACTCTGATAACGTTTTTCTAACGCTTCCCACAGCTCATAAGAAGTCCCACAGTGCTTGATGGTATGTTTAATTCCCTCAGGCAAGGACATCTTGATCACTGCTAAAGCTTTCTTCTCAGCATTAACCATAAGTTTCTCAGATTCATCCATCTTGTCATAAGAGATCACTTTCACTCTTCCTTCAACATGACGTGTAGGAGCAACATATCCATCTATTATACAAGTCCACATCCTTGCATCCTGAGATTTAATGAAGGATTTGAAGCTGTTTTTCCAAGTAAGATAGTTCTCCACCTTCATCATCTTAGGAGCCTTCAAGTTGGCCATGTTCGACATTTTAAACGTTGCAGACTGAGAAAACCGTACAAAATATCTCCGAAAATAGTGGTTACCAAATTACATCTTTAGAATCGTCTCAAAAAGACGAATCCAATGATATATAATGTTACACTTTTTTTTTGTCCTACAGATCCAAGGAATCTAACGGCGCAAACGGTTCTGTCAAACGAGCTACGGATCAAATTCTATTTGCGAAACACTGAAAATTTTCCGACGCTTGCCAACTGAAATTCCACCCCTCTTTTTAATTTCGCTAGGTTTAAATTTGCTAGGTTAATTTCGCCGGTTTTAATTCGCAGATCAAATTCGCTGACAAAACTGTTAATTTTGCTGGTCTATTTCGCTGTTAAGTTCACAAATTCACTGGTCAACTTCGCTCCAAATTCGCCAAATTCGCTGATCAAATTCGCTATTACGACGACCAGTAAATTCGCCGAAACCGAGATAATTTCGCTGTGGAAAATTATTCGGTTACCAAAGTCGCCTTTGGATTTAAGTTCGCCGATGACCGAGTTATTTCGTCCCAAAATTCGCCGTGTGTTAATTTCGCTGGTCAGTCAGCAAAATTAATCAAATTCGCCAGATCAATATGGAAATCCAATCTTTTCGAAATTTTGAAGATCTTCCTGATTCTCCTAACAACTTTCTGCAAAATCAAAACAAGCAAATCAGCAACGTAAAACCGGAAATTATGAAGAACTGATTGAAAAAACACGAAGAACACGAAGAACAGTCTTCGAATCTTCAAGTCTATCAGCCCAAAACTTTTCCAGAATCAACCGAATCTTTCCAGAAATCCTGCAAACGACCAAACAAACAAACCAGAAGATCAAACAGCCAAAAAATTCGAAAATTTTATCAAACCAAAACACACAAATTTCGAAAATTTTAAAAACCCTAATTTTCAGGTTTCAAAAATTTCGAAGAATCTCCCTGTTTCTGCAGCAAACAATTCTGAACCGAGCCTTCAAGAGCCTAATGCTCCGATACCAATTGTAGGTCCCCTTGATGTGTATGGATCTTCAACAGAATTGTCAACCCAATCAAGAGTGCGGAATCCTCTTGATCAGAATATAACAGAAACAGCAATTCAATCAAACCGGGTTTTATATTGATTATCAATAACAAAGAATTACAATCAATCCAAAACCCTAACCACTAACAAATTCGTCCAAGCCTATGCTCTCACGAAAATACTCTCTCACACAATTGTTTTGGTTGATTAACTGATTAACCTAAACCCTAATGTCTAACCTTGTTTATATACCACAAGGTTTCCAAGTTGGACTAGGGTTTCCTCTATGGGCAAGGCCCAAATCGTCCCCCTACATCCAATTGGGTTTAGTTTAGCCCAAACTCTATAATCTCACTAATACAAAGCTAAACCCGCTAACTGTTTATCGTTAAACTAATTACAAGATATCCAAAGACCAAATCTAAGCTGTTGTCACAAATATGCACCAACAAACTCCCCCTTGACAATAGCTTCATAAAAACTTTGTCTTCAGTCAAAACTTTGTCTTCAGTCTTCTTGCAATCTTCAAGTAGTATTGCACTGTCTTTGGTCTTTGGATAGCGTCAGCTTTAATAGCTTCTGTCAGCAACAGACTCCCCCTAAGCTGATGTATCCAATCATCAAATCTTCAACATGTTAGCGTTTGAGTAAACTCTAGTTTTGCATTTGCACAGCAATCTTCAAACTCTTCAATCTTGTCTGCAATGTAGAAAGGAGGTTCTACGATGCATCCAATCAAACTCTCATCTTCACACTTCACAGCAACTTCTCAGCAACAAACTGCTGCAATCTGTAAACTATAAAACAAACATCTCGAGAAACCATAAGAATTTTTTAACAAAGTTAAATAAATTATTATTTTTCAAGAGATAGTTAAACTGTATCACAGATTAAGCTTGTTCAACATATCACCAACACGCAAAACTTTTGTCCAACACAGAAGAACCTGCAGAAGTTAAAATTTGAACTCACTTACTAACACCGTCTCCCCCTATCAGTAACAATTCCTCCAAGAATAACAGTTTTCCGTACGTTAAGAATTTTAAACAAAAAAATGACACTATTTTTGGATTTTTATATTTTTCTGAAAGCAAGTAAATACAAAAGCAATAAACACTCTATTTTTGTGAGAATCGCTGGTAAGAATATCATATCAGCACAATCAAACTGTTTCACACAATTAGATAATTCATTATTTAATTTTTAGTGAAAAACAGTTCAAGACGATTACCAGTATGTTTGTCCACTTAACCAAAATGCATGAACATTTCAAGTACCATTACCATATGATACGTTAATGTAATTTAAATATACTGAAATACTAGCGTGTCCCACAACAGGATATACCCCCACGATCAAGGTATGCACAAAGATTCATCGTAGTAGGTGAGTATACTGATGTCATCCTTTAAGATATCATGACGGTGTCCAGATCTGCATATAATATGTGTTATCATGTTTTGATTGCTTAACTATGAACACCCAAATAAATACTAATCAAATCCTGGAAATGTAAACAGCACACTCTATCATGCAAGTATCTTCCCTACCACATATTTCACAAGTCCAATCCAGAGTTCTGAAATCTTAACTGGGAATAGGTTGAGAAGAGAAAATAATAGATCGTTAATAGAGATGGTATAATATACAAATCAAATGAGATTTTCTCAGTTTGATATAGGTTTCTTGGGTTTCTTTTGGGCACTTGAGGGCCTCTTTCGGGTGTATTAGATCTATAGCGCGACAACGTACAGCTAGGTCAGCATGTATCTGGATGCAGCAGAAGCTGTCGTTGCCTAGCACCTCCAGGTCAGCATATATCTGGATGTAGCAGAGGAGGTACACGACTTTTTTCAGAGAAGATTTCAGAATCAGATCAAAATTGTGTGTATCAGGAAAATATACAGACATTCAAATAGAAATGAGCTAATTCCAAGTGACTTTCTTTCCTGAGGTCATGTACAAGTTTAGTTCTAACAGACAGACAGCCAAGATATCCCTAGATGAAATAACAGTATAAAGACCCAAAACTTCAGATTTTGGCAATCTATCAACGCAAGAATTAAGGTCATTAAACCATACACCACTGATGTGTTCCCCACTCATATTCAGTTCATTTAGATTTATATCACATTGGTAAGTTGATTATTTCATGCTTTTTGCCTACTGGTACATCATATAAGGAAGCTGCTATCACACTTAAGCAATTTATGGTTCAAGTTCAGTGTGACAGTCTAACTTGCTGATGTACTATCATTTCTTCTTTTCACATAGTGATAACTCCATTTTTATTTTTCAATTTTTTAAGTTTTTGATTTTTCAATTTTTTTTATTTTTGATATTTAAGAAAAACAGTAAACTATTTACAGAAAAATTCTTATGAAAAAACAGTTATTCAGGATTCCTCATCCCGTTGAGTTCGACTAAGTGTTCAAAGCGAGCCCTGTCAAATGCTTTAGTATAAAGATCTGCCAGGTTATCTTCTGTGTCGAATCAGCACTTTGACCTTCAATTCAAATCATTAAAAAAATATATATTAACAATCTCACACCCCCCTTCATGTGCCTGAAGCAGCCAATATCAACACAAGTTGATATTCCTCCTTAGCAGCTCCTACACACACTAACTTAAGAAATTAGTTAGATTGGGGGACCCAAGCCTTAATGGTCTTGGGTCATCCAAATTCACCAACCACTGGAACATCCATCCAATATCCATTACTCCTAACTGGAGTCTTGGAACTTAGACCTGTTGGAATTTGATTTTGATTTCCACTAGGCCTTTGGTCCTGAGGGTTCCTATATACATTTGGACAATTTGACCTTTGGAAATTTTGATTTTGAAACCTTGAGTTTTGATTCCAAGAAGCATTATTGTTGTAATTTCTAAAGCCATTGTTATAAAAATTTCGACCACCATAATTTTGGTATCGATTTTGATATTGACTTTGACCTCTGAAATTATTTGAATTATAATTGTTCATTCTAGGTGAACTGCTTCTAGGTCTCTGATATCTGCCTGGTGGAGATCTAGGCTGAAATCTTTGTTGATTTCATTGAAAACGTGGAACTTGTGGAGTTCCTGTTCCAGCCTTATCTACACCAACAGCAACATTTTGTGGTTGCTTAGGAGCACATTTCTTTGGAGAATTGAATCTTTCTCCTCACTATCACCACTCTTCTCTGGTAATTTTCCTCTCTGTTTGTCACTCATTTGTGCTTCACTATTTTTGTTAGGACGGCAGCGAGCTACATGTCCCTTTACGTGACACCTGAAGCACGATCTCCTTTTCAAAGACTTCTTAGCAGGAGTCTCTGAGGTAGATCCCTTATCAGATGGTGATGATGCCTTGGAAGAATTTTGTTCAGTTTGCTGAATTTCTATGCTCTTATTTTTTGCAAACTCTACATTTGATTCTTTTTCAATAACAGCGGTTTCATTTTTCATATCACTACCTTGAACAAAATTAATCTTTTTAACAAAAGTTTGATTTTTGCTCTTAGGAGGTGAATTTTTCTTTTTCAAAGATTCCCTGTTATTGTTCTTCCTAGCATCACCAATCTCAGACCCCTCACCTTGACTTGATGTAGATCCGAAACTACTTGGTGCAGTTGATATACAGGCTGCTAGCTCATCTTCATCGGGCAGGAAAGAATAGTCATGACTAAGAGGAGGTGGAACTTCATTAAAGCCCTGGAAGCCCACAGTGGTCTTGTCATTACTCTTCTTTAACCCACCCATCATTTGTTTCATGACAAAAGATGAATCTCTGAATTGACTTAATTTCTGTTCAAGTTCAATAATTTTGAGTTGTGCATCTGACAGCTCTTTGCATTTTTCAGAATTCTCTTTTGTTTTCTCAGCCATCATTTCGTGAGCTAAGTCTATTACTTGAAGTTTTTCGTTTAATTTGCATGTTAAAGCTTCGATTTCACTTTCATAACTTTTTATCTTCTTCAAGTATAGAGATTCATTTCTTTTAGCAATAGAGTTTGACTCTTTTATGCTAGACATCTCACTCACCAGACTTTGGTTTTGTGCTGACAACCTGTCATCTTCACCCTGTAGTTCACGACACCTCAAACACACAGAATTAGATTTTACCTTTTCCTGATGAACTTCTTGAGTTTCATCAGCAACAACCTGTTCAACTTCACTCTTTTTCTCTACTTCAGCATCATCCACTTTTACTTCAGCATTCTCCACTTGAGATTCAGCATTCTCCACTTGAGATTCAGCATCACTCACACTAGTTTCAGCCTCATCAACTGGCACTATCTCTGCCATGAATGCCTGAGTGACACTTTCATTTCCCTGATATCGCTTCTATAATGCATCCCACATATCTTTTGAATTTGTGTACTTCTTGAAGTTATGCTTGATGCTATCAGGTAAGGATGTCTTTATTGCAGCCAAGGCTCTCTTTTCAGCCTCGTAGATCTTTTTATCATCCTCTTTCATGTTCACGTAGTCTGTTCTACGTGGTCTGCCCTCAAAATCATGTACTGGGTTTACGTACCCATCTTCAATACATATCCACATGCGTGCATCCTGAGATTTAATGAAGGATTTGAAGCTGTTCTTCCAAGTAAGATAGTTCTCCACCTTCATCATCTTAGGAGCATTCAAGTTGGTCATGTTCGACATTTTAAACGTTGCAGACTGAGAAAACCATACAAAATATCTCCGAAAACAATGGTTACCAAATTACACCCTTAGAATCGTATTCTCCTAGAAAACCAAACGAGGAGCAACTTGAAAAAGCTGTCAATATAAAGCTAAAAACCGACACAACTGACGTTTTACCAGATAACATTGATGTCACGTTTACCTCGTCCGATACTGATCATGAGTCTGAGTTAATCAAAAAGGTGGTCGATCAGGTGTTGGATACTGATGAGGATGAGTCAAAGTCAGAGTCTGGAGGGTCAAATTCGTCAGTCAACTGTCCAAAGTCGTCGGTTAAACGGTCTTACAGTAAAGAATTTTTGCTATCAAAAGGAAATTTGGATTATGAAACATTTGAAGTTGCATATACTTTAAATGATTCGGACAAATTATACTTTGACAAAGAATTTCCAATAAGAAATGTTCGTTTTGACATGATCAAAAAGGTTTTCAAAATAACAGAAACTAATATTTCTGAAATAAAAGATTTAAATCTTATTGGAAAACTTAAAAAATACACTTCAAGAGTTCAACAACGTTTAAACAAGAAAAAGGGTTACAATTCTGGTTCTGGTTTTCAAAAGAAACCTAACCAAAATTGTAGCTAGAAAAAGAAAGGTCTTGGATTTATTCCACCAGAAAATCATAAAAATATGAAAAATTCAAAAACAAAAACAGAATTTGTTTCAGGTGGAAGTTCAGAAGAGGAACAGAAGAAACCATTCTAGAGACAGTCAAATCAAGAGTTTCTTGCTGAGAAGATAAAGAATGGATCTGAAGTGTTGTATCCAAAGGAAACTCGAACCTGTTACAGATGCAATGAAGTTGCTCACATTGCATGGAACTGTCAGAAAAATGCCAAAACAAAACAAGGAGTTTCTCATAAATTGAAAGAAAAGATTGTTGATGTTGAACCACCAACCAACAGACTTAAAATTTTTGAAAATTGAAAGTATGAGGTTGGTGAGTGTTCGAAAATGATTTTTTATAAAAAGAAAGAGAATGACAATCAAATGTGGGTTATTAAGAAAGTTGATGTGAATATCGGCGATGAATCTGGTTCTACAAAGTCAGAGGAGCCACAAGGTGAAGTGAAAATTTCAGTAAATGATGATGAGTTTCCATCACTGAAATTTGAAGATGTTAAAAAGAAAGTTGGAAAAGTTGATATCTCGAATCAATTTTATAATGAAAAAACAAAGTTTGATATCGAGAAAACATTTAATGGTAGTGTAAAGAAAATTTTTGGAAAAATGTTGAATGGGAAAGCAAAAGGGGTTAAAGATTTTTATGCAACTAAAAAGGCAACATACAACCCCACTGCGCAAGAATTGAAAGCCATCAAGTCTGAGAAGACTTGGATGGAAGTCTGTTTTCCTTGTAGTATTAGGACTACGCCGGAGATCCCAAGTTTATATCGTGGATCAGGAATCGGCATCATTCTAGTGTTTGAAAAGTTTGTTTGAAAGATTTTGAAAGTGTTTGAATTTTGCAGGTAAAAGGACTACGCCGGAGCTTCCAGGTTGGTAATTGAAAAGCAGGAATCGGCATCTGTGTGACTATTCTTACAAGTGGTAAAGAGGTTAATGTAGATGACTCATTCCTACAAGTGGTATTGGTTAGTCATATCTACAAGTGGTATTGATTGTGATCTTACAAGTGGTAAAGAGGTTGCTTAATTGCAAATGGCAAATCAAGGACATTTAGTTGTACTTGATTTACTACATATCTGATTGATAAACAAGATGATGAACCATAACCCCGAATCTTATGATATTTCTACATGTGGTAAATACAAACTCATTTTCCGGAAAAATCATTTTGATTAAAACAAACTTAAGTGTTTTGAGATCTAAATGAGAAAATGGTTTGATAAAGGGGGAGGTCTGATTGTTTATGCATAGTGAATGGCGATTTGATGTGATTCGATGTCAGTTGTCAAGTTCTGTATAGTTTGTGTTATTTTTTGTGTTTTTTTCAAGTGGGTCAAGAGTCTAGTTATTTTCAAATTTCCTTTGAAATGTGTTTGCATTTTAGGGGGAGTAAGAAAATTTCAGAAAATCCAAAAACATTAGAAAATTTGAAAAAGGCAAAAACATGATAAAATCATAAAATGAGTTTTGTTGAGAAAAGAGGAAATGATAGTACACCAGTAGACTGTCACAACATGCTAAAGAAATGGAAAGATAAAATGTGATAAACAATCTCACTGCGGATTTGTCAGTAGGTTTTTACACATTTATTAGATTGTGACGAGATATAAACCTAAAAATTTCAAACTTGTTTGTTCTGTGGGTTAACACAAACTTGGATATATAGGTAACCCCTGAAATCTTGTTTGAAAGGTCTCGTATTCTGAGATACTAGGTCTTTATGCTCAGTGATATCTGGGGTATTATCCCGGGACTTCTGCTGTATGGAAATACTGACCTAGTCCCCGGATAATGCTTTCTGCAAAAGCTTGAAACATAGCTTCGCCCTCAGCATACTGATGAAACAATAAAATTGATAGTCGCTGCTGTTGTAATCAAAAGATCCTCTAAAGGGGACACACCAAAAAGTCGAAGCCGTCATCTCTCTGCGTATATGGAAGTATCGACCTGAGCTCTCACGGCCCTCGCATCTAACCACTAAACAGATATCAATTGTGGTATACTCACCTGTAAGACTGAATATTGGGATCTGGATACGGGAGTATATTCAAGTAGTGGGACACACGAATAAGTAAGTATCTAAGACACTAACATCGTATCTCGGATCAGTTGAACTTTGTGTAAAAATTTCAGTGGACCGATATACTAACAATCTAGGTGAATTGTTTAGAACTTAAAATGTAATAAAGCTTAACGGTGTTGGTGACATGTCTCATATCTGATATGATCCTCTTACACGAACTCACAAAAATATGTCTGTAAATATTTCATTTTTACATCTTATTATGTCTACAATTGGTGTCAGTCTTAGTCTTTTCAAGTGGTGTCAGTTACTTTCTTTCAGAAAATCCAAAAAGATTTTGAAAGTGTTTTTAGCATAAACTTTTGAAAAAGTCAAAAAGATTTCCAACAACTGATGTTGGAAAGCTGATTTTCAAAGTTCCAAGTGCTAAACATGATGACATTGTAGTGTGGGGGAGTATATCTTGATCATCAAATGTGTTTTGAAAATTTACAAGTGGTTCATCATAGAGATAGTAGTTTGAGAGAGAGTTGTTGTTGGTGCACATGTTTTTGAGAGGGAGTCATCTGACTATGTCAGAATTGGTGCACTACAAACTGTTAAATTTAGAAAATTTACTTCTGGGTTAAGTTTGTACAGGAATAGCCAAGTTTAGATCCTGAGAATTAAAGACTCTGCAGATAGAGTTTGAGCCAGGTTTCAATCTTGGAACATGAAAAGACAGGCAACGATCCTGTATCAGATATTGCTGAAGAATAAAGGAATGCCAGCAAATCGAGAGGGGGAGTCTGAAGATAGAGAGAGAGAGAGAGAGAGAAAAGCCCAGAGACTGTTCAAGACTGAAGATGTGAAGACACAGCATTGTCGTGACTCGATAGTCGACTCCGTCAACATCTGAGGGGGAGTCTGTTGGTACACTACATCTGTCGACTTCGTCTTGGATCGAGTCATAGATTGTATTGTATAGATTAGGGTGCGTTTTACGAGAAAACTGGAGAGTATATGTGTTTAGGAAGTTAGTTTCGCTCATATGGTCATGGGACATGAGGTTTCGCTTATTCGTACACATGTAGTTTCGCTTATATGGACATGTCCATATAAGCGAAACCATCAGGTCTATAAATAGCAGTCCTTTTGAGCGAAACTATAACGATTGCCTTGTATTCCATGCCGAAGTGCTGCCGGTGTGAGGTTCGAGCTGTAAACATTGTCAGATCAATAAAATCAGCATATTTAGTGAAGAACAAGTTGTTTCTACCTTCGTTTCTTGTTATTCCGCACCTGAAATGAAGTAAAACTCCTCTGAACGACTCATTCGGGTCAGAACACTATCCTACAATCTAGTACCTTTAACATTCGTGGGATAAGGTAAGGAAGAGATGACTTGCACATTTGCACGGTCAATCTCTATCCCACGACTTGACACCACATGCCCCAACACAATCCCCTCTTGAACCATAAAATGGCTCTTTTCCCAACTCAAAACTAAATTTTTATCAACACATCTTTTCAAAACTTTTTCGAGTTGGTCAAGGCATGTATCAAATGATGACCCAAATATCGAGAAATCATCCATGAAGATTTCCAAAGACTCCCCCACCATATCGGAAAAAATAATCATCATGCACCTTTGAAAGGTGGCGAGGGCATTACAAAGTCCAAAGGGCATTCGCCTAAATGCGAAGGTACCGTATGGGCACGTAAAGGTAGTCTTTGCTTGGTCTTCCGGGTGTATAGCAATTTGATTGTAACCTGAATAACCATCCAAGAAACAATAAAATTTTTGTCCGACTAATTTCTCGACAATTTGATCAATAAACGGTGAAGGTAAATGATCTTTAGAAGTAGCAGCGTTTAACTTCCTATAATCAATACAAATACACCACCCGGTCACCGGCCAAGTGGCGACCTCTTCACCTGCGTCGTTTGTGACGACTTGAATACCTGCTTTCTTAGGAACTATTTGTGTCGGGCTCACCCACTGGCTATCAGAAATGGGATATATAATACCCGCATCTAGCCATTTCAATACCTCCTTCTTAACCACTTCCTGCATGTTTGGATTTAGTCTCCGTTGTGTGTCGCGAGAAGGATTAATGCTATCTTCTGTGATAATTTTGTGCATCACCACCAAGGGACAAATCTCTTTCAAATCTGCAATGGTCCACCCTATAGCGGCTCTATGAGTGACCAAACCTTCATCAGCTTATCTTCCTGCTCCCCGGTCAAGTTGGATGCAATAATGACCGGAAGCGTGCTACCTTCACCAACATAAGCATACTTGAGATGCTTGGGTAGCTCCTTCAACTATATAACCGGAGGTTCTTTCAACGACGACTTTAACTTGGTGTCAATGCTTTCTGGGAGGCTTTCCACTTGATGTTTCCAAATGGGCCTTCCTTCCCTAGCCGCTAATACCTCCAATTCTTTCACCTCCTCATCCATGCTTCGATTTGTTTCCCTTTGCAACCTGTCAAACATGAAACACTCCTTTATTGTGCTTTCCTCTTCGACATTAATGTCGCATAGAGGTATACACTCGTCAACAATGTCCACCATATAGCATTCATCGCCGACTAAAGGATTCGTCAATCCTGAAAAGACATTTAACCGCAACCGACGGTTACCAAAAGTCATGTCGACTATGCCCGATTTGCAATGTATTTGAGCACTCGATGTTACAAAAAATGGTCGACCGAGGATAACCGTTGGTTGCTTGGTTCGGTCCAAAGAAACACAATCAAGTACAAGAAAGTCCACCGGATAGTAAAAGTCCTCGACCTTAACTATTACATCCGTGACTATCCCACGGGGTAGTTTAGGGGTCAAATCGGCTAACACCATGGTGGTGTTTGACGTTTGAAGTGGACCAAAATCATATTGGTGATATAAACTACCCAGCAATATACTCACACTTGCCCGAAGATCCAAAAGTGCCCGAGTCATTTTAAATTCACCAACTTGTATTGAAATTATGGGTGCCCCCGAATCTCGAAGTTTTGGTGGAAGTGCACCCGAAAGGATCGAACTCACATTTTCGGTTAAATCAAGTTTCTTAGGAATCTTGTGAGTCCGCTTTTGGGTGCATAATTCTTTCAGATACTTAGCATATGAAGGTACTTGTTTAATTGCATCCAAGAGTGGTAAATTGATTTTAACTTGTTTAAAAATTTCCCACATCTCTTCTTGTTGTGGACCTCGTTTATTTACCACTTTCTTAGATGGTCCTAACAAAGCTTCTTGATAAGGGGCGGTATTAACCTCCACACCCTTGCCCTTAGCTTTTGGGACTGGGACGGTCACAACGGGTGTATTGTTATTAACTCTTGCATCATTTTTATTTTGATTTTGACCCGTTTGACCGTCGCTACCTTCATCACCACTAGCATCCTCCACCACCCTCCACTATCTATGACTCGACCACTACGTAAAGAAATTTTATTTATTGGTACCTCACGTGTGTTCTCCGAGCTCGATCCTTGATGCTTAGGGTTCACCGTGGTGTCACTTAGAAGTCCTCCTCTGCTTCCACAAATCTGAGCCATTTCTTGTGCAAATTGCCCAACTTGCTTCTCCAATGCCTTGTGGGATTTATCTGTTACTTCAAACTCTTTCTTCATTTCGGATTTGATCTCTTGATTTGAATTGGTGATGGCATTCATAATAGCATCAAGTTTAGAGTTTAACGATTCATCACCACCGGCTTGATTATTCGACCCTCTTCCATTACCGACTTAAATGTTGTAATCCCTTTGGTACCCACCTTGGTAATTATTGTCCCGACCTTGGTACCCTTGGTTGTAATTACGTTGGTAACCCCCTTGATTACCACATTGACGATTTTGATATGATGACCCGCTTTGGTTACCCGGTTGAAAATTCGGGTTCATTTGATTTGCAGCATTCCCATATCGGAAGTTGGGATAATTTCTTAATCCGGGATGATAAGTGTTCGAATTCATATCATTGTTCTTTCTATCACCGAACACTTGATTTACCTCTTCGGTGTAGTCACCCGGTCCCGTTTGACATTGATAGGTCCGATGACCAATCTCCCCACAATCTTCACAAACCGCAAACTGCACCGCATTCACCTCCTTTCTCTTCACACGAGCTATCTCCCATTCTAGAGTAGAAATCTGATCCTTAGAGTCAAGATCGGGAAGTGGCCGAGAAACATGATGTTTTTTAGCTCTATCGGCCGACTTCTTTGATTTCGACTGCTTGCTCATCCGCTCAAGAAATTCCCAGTCATCATCTTCATGGTTACTCAATAAAGTTTCGTTGCTCGTTGACTCGAGGTGATTCCATGTTTCGTCATCCAACCCTCTCACAAAGCACTTAACCAACTCCCATTTTTCTATTTGGTGATGTGGGTACTTCTGAATCAATTATTTATATCGTGTGAAAGCTTCATGCAATGGTTCACTCGAAAGTTGACGAAAAGACCGTATTTCATCTCTAGCATCATCGGTCTTTGCCATCGAGTAATACTCGTCAAGAAAGACTTGTTGCATCTCTCCCCATGTACGAATACTATTTGCCGGAAGTGTAAGGAACCATTGTTTCGCCTTATCCTTTAGCGAAAACTGAAATAACCGGAGTTTGACCTCTTCCAATGCGAAATCATGCCCCCCAATACTGCTACATATGGACGAAAACTCCACCAAATGAGTGTATGGTTCATCATTGGACCTCCCATTGAAGTGGGGAAGGATGTTGATGTAGTGGGGCTTGCAATCGAACATTCTTCTCTCGCATACGATTGGTGAGTCATTGTTAGTGACCACCGGCCTAAAACGGTCATTTACTCCCCGTGGAGGTTGTTGACGACGACGTGGGCCATTAACTTCTTGATCAACCGGTCTTCGATTATCCCTTCGATCACCTCCTCTATTACCTCCTCGGTTTCCACCTTGATTACCTCCTCCCACAAAACGAGGAATCCGGTTATGGTTCACATTATTATTATTGTTGTTGTAGAACCCATCATTCTGGTTCCTTTGATTCTCGTTTCGTGGGTTTCGGTTGTTTCCGTAACCATCATTTCTCACATTCCCATACCCATAATTGTCATCTCCCAAGAAATTGGCATTTTGATAGCCAAATTCATCTTCGTCGAACCCTCTAGCATTGTAGACATTCCTTCGATTCACATACCCCCAACCGTCATCATTGACCCGATCATTATAGTTACCCCCATCATCCGAGTATTCCGAGTGAATACTCACATGTTCCGACGATTGGTAACCGGGAACACTAAATGGCTCATCATCGGCGATAGCATTTCTCAAATCATCTAAGTTAAAGATAGGATCGTCATTCGCGGGATTGCCACGATCTCGTTTGCTTCTACGATCAGAATTAACATTCCGGTCATCAAGTTGAGTGGGTAAGGAGTTATGTCGGTGAAGGTTTTGTTGTTGGGGTGTTCTTTTGGTGTTGTTGGGATTTTGGTTTCGGAAAGATGGTGTGGGTGGTCTTGAATTGTTAACACCACCCAGTTGGTCTTGAGGTATAGGTTGGACATTTTGGGCGGGGTTGAAGTTTCCTCGGGTTTGAAATTGGTTTTGATTGAGGTTTGGGTAATTGAGGTTTTGGTTGGAATTTTGGTTTGCCATTGAATCGGTTTCAATGGATGGTGTAAATTGTGGTGTTTGGGTGGTTTGGTTAGAAACAAGGGTTGCTTCTAACCGGCTTGCTAGGTTGCTTCTAACCGGCTTGCTAGGTTCCTTCTTGCGACTCTTTCAATTTCCGGTTCGTAGACCAATGGTGAAGTCCTCCCGGAATTCCTTATATGCATGCACTACTTGTAATCTGCACAAGTAACACAACCCGCGTAACAAGGAAAAAAGACAAAGTACAAAAAGAAACTAAACAATTTAAACAGATAATCATGCAAATTCAAACAATAATCCAACACAAAGCGCACGCACTCCCTGGCAATGGCGCCAAAATTTGATCGAAATGTCGCGCTCCGGTCAAAGATAATATTTATAAGCCCTAATTACCCTTAACGATAGCTAGTGGTAGCAAGGGGTCGAACCACGAAGAGTATGTGGTTTGCGAATGGACTTTGAACGAATTGTAAAAGTTGTCACTTTTATGAAGCTTGCTAAGTTGTTTTTGTGGTTTTTGTTTGTTAAAAAGATGTTGATTAAAATTACGAAAATGATTGGATTGATAACTACAAATGATTAACAATTTGCAAGAAATTTTTGTTTAATAAAACAATATGGAATAACAAGGTTCACACCCGGTTTCAACAAATGCAAGACCAAGGATTACTATGTGTTTTAACTTGATTTACTTGAATTAATTTATTAACGGGCTAATAATCACAAAGCTTAGGTACCAATCACTATCAACGTCATAGACAACGGACCATGATGCACTTCGTTACTTTGGACTAACAAATCCTATCAAGAGACAAGGCATAAATACGTGTATTCGTTTCACAAAGTCAAATTTAATCATTCATTCAACAATTCATAAATGCAATACAAATGTATGACAATTGTCTAAAGCTTCAAATGTAATTCAAGTTGTCACAAACCTAGAATCAACACATAGCAAACCTAAATCTTACAAAAGTTTACATCGGGGTGAAACCTCCAAGGAATTAGCCACTCATGATCGACGAAACTTGATCACCGGATGTTGAAAACTCGAATCTTGACATCTTGAAACTTGGGAATGGTGGATAATGATGATTAGGGTTTGTGTTGGACTGGTGGTGATGGCAGGATGGATGATTGATGGAATTAGGGTTTTTCGAATTGTGATCAAGGTGAATTGGTTAATGATTCGGTTCATTCAAGATGATCGATGGTGTATGGATTGATTGGAAGTGAAGTTGATAATGAATTGTGGCTCCAAGATAAAATTCAAACCTCAATTAGTTTGTAACTGCCGAATTGATTGGCCAAAACATGTTTTAAATCGTTCCAACAACCCCAAGACTCGATTTTCGCGTCGGCAATATTTAGAAGGCATCGCCGACGGGTGTACTGGGCGTCGGCGACATGCTCCAAAAACTCGAACTTCAAGCGACGGGTTATCCGGCTGTCTACAGTGGAATTCAGCCGACGACACTCATCAAGCGGCATCGCCGACGGCTCTTTTGGGCGTCGGTGACAGGTCCTCGAAACGTGACTTTTTTTTTCTTTAATTCTTGGTCCCGGTTGACCCGTTTCGCATCCCGGTAGCTCGTTTTTCATCCCGGTGACCCGTAAAGCTTCCGAAAAGCTCCTTAAACTCTGCTAGACCTGCAAAATACATATCTAATCAAAAGTAGGCTATTCGGAATTAAAACTCGTGTAAAAACATCAAATTAAGCAATTACGATCACCAGTTTTCGACCACGTATCACGTATCTACCATGCATTTATCACATTACACCCGTCCCGTTATCTAATCTCATACCAAAAACCGATCGTTCAATTCGTTTAACTCGTTTGTGTTGTAAACCATCGTTCATTCATTCAAATCGTTCCAATCGTTCAAATCGTTCGTGTTTTAATTGTGAAAACTACCTTTTGGTCGTCTCGTTGAATACATACAAATCTGTGTGACTCGTCCATTGTACAACTCGTATTAACAAACCTCCAAAGGGTAAGTTAACAATCATCAGGTTCAGTCGTTACCCACATTACCCCCATACATAACCATGGCGGTAGTCCGATAACGGGATTTGTCAGATCCTATGGTACCATAACATACTACTGGTCAGCTTGATCATTGTTAATGAATGTCATTCTTTATGTAATAATGTCCCAACAAGTTCGTTTACATTATTAAAATTGTTGTATTTAATATAAACCATATCATTCGTTTTAGAAAACTCAAAATCGTTTAGCACATATGAATCCCCCCAAAACAATTGAAAGCTGTAAAAGAGGGGAACTATGTACTCACATTGAATTGCAAGGTATCCTTGATTAAATGAACTTAACAAAGCTCGGGCAAACCAAGGAAATCAAGTGGCACCTAGTAATCGGATCACTATGTTAATAAATCGACACCTAAATCGGGAGATTGGGTAGAATGAGGTCTCGTAAACCAAATGAGTATTGGAACTCATGTGATATGGTTTAACAAAGCCTACATTCTGATTCAGAACCTATCCTAAGTGCTTATGACCTGTTATGACCTGTTATATGCCCTAACATGTTTAAATATGTTGCATAATCAGTTTAAGTGTCAAAAATTAAGTTACATATGCTTAAATTCAAATTATGCATGAAAAGGGCATTTTGGTCATTTTCCTAAGGCATATAAACTACCTATCATACAACTAATCAAATTAAGTGACCATAAGGTATAACCTCGGAAGGTTATTCCCTATACAACTATGGTCACAAAATATGTTTGGTCGGATCCTAATGATCGACCAAACGGGTCGGGTTCGAAAGTCTAAGCGGTTGTCAAGACCGCTTGACTTACGACCCTATACAAGCACTAAACTAAAAGTGATGAGTTAAACATGTTAAAACATGTTTAACTAAGTTAGAAAACAGGTTTGATATCATAAAAAAACAAAATGTTTTGATACCCGAAAATAGCTTCATCGCAAAATGCGCATAATCGGCATTTTGACCGAAACTTTGACTAGTCACTTCGACTAATCGACGTGGTAATCAGTAGGTATAGTCATAAGGGACTATAGCCATCGTGATTACGCTCATGTTGCAAAGTTCAAACGAACTTTGACTTGACCAATTCATGGTCAAAGCAGAAAGTCAAACACTGTTTGAGTTTCTTGGTTGAAATACATAAACAAGCATGAAAGAAGCTTACAAAGGGTCCAAGCTTGGAAAGAAATAAAGAAAACTGAAGATTGAAGCCTTTAACAAGTGTGAGAGCTTCACTTAGAGCAGATTTAAGCACAAGAAGAAAATGAGCAAGGAACCCATGAAAAATCCCAAGCTATTTATAGATTTCAAGAATCAATAGGATCATTCCATGTGTTTTGAGGCTTGATCTTGACCTTACACTTGTTAAACAATGATTGGGCAACTTGGGGAACACATAAACCAGCTCATGGTATTAAAAAACTAGGATTAAAACCATGATTCAGCAGCTGATTTGAAGAAAACTGGATTCTGCACAGAGGCAGCCCAGGCAACACGCGACAGAGGACACAGATCCTGTCGCGACACCCCTGGCTGGTCAGCCAGAACTTTCAATTTTTGGAAGTTTTGGTCCATGCATGCTCCAAACTTGTTTTTCAATGCGTTTAAGCCCCGTTAACCCCATTTTAAGACTCTACAATTATGTTAAACCATAGGGAACACGAAATATGCTTGAAAACATCTCGGATGTCGGTTCGTTTGGTCGTACGATCGCGTAATTCAGTTAATTACGATGAAAACTCGAACGGACGCGAAAACGATCCAAATTACGCGACGAATGGTATTTTTGCATTCCAATCACTAAAATAAAATATCTTAATGCTTAAAAATTTTTTTGGATGTCCGGATATGTTCAGAATGTAAGATATGCGCGTAAATGCAAACTTATGCACTTTTTGACGCTTTTAGTCCCTATTGATCCAATAAGCGCATTTTCGCATACCAAACCCCTTAAAGCCTATTTTTAAGCTATGTAAAGGATATTTAGGGTATGTTTAGCTTATGATCTTGTTCCAGAATGTTCGTTACTATACGAATCGTCATACTTTCGCAGTTTGTCGCAAATAGTACCTGTGATCGAATAAACTTTTTTTTTGGCACACCAAACCCTTCAAAACTTATTTCTAAGTTATGTAAAGGTTATTTAAGGTATGTTAAGCCTATGTCACTGTTCTGGAGTGGTTTTCGTGTTGAACTGATTACGTTTACGCATCAGTTTGCGTATAACTTTCCAGAAAACAATTTAAAGCTTGAAATCGAACTAGAATCAAAACGTAAAACCGTAAAAAACAAATACACAAATATTGACACCAAAACACATTGTGTCTTTGATAATTGATATTGTTTTACATCGTTCAGTGTTTATAGAGCACAAATGTCACAGATAAGTAGCCCAAGAAAAATTAAAAGCCAATGAAACATACTAGCCCAACTCAATACCAAAACCGAACCCTAATTCCTAAAAATTCAAATCAGCACCTAATCTCCTGCTACCTACCTCCTGCCACATGCGTCGCTGCTGCTCAAGTTCAACTTATACGGATACGGTACAATCTCCTACCTCGCCGGCTATTTCAAATCAATAGAGGTACAATCTCCTACCTCCTACCACATACTTCCTGTTACACATGCTGCTCATGTTCGATTTTTAGGATCCATTTTTGTGCTTCTTGATATTGTTAAGAACATTTTTAGGATCATGATTTTAGTTATGTATTGCTTTTGTTAGTAAGGTATTGGACATGTTTTAATTAAGTTAGGTTTTGTTTTTGTTGAATGCAGCCTTGTAATAGTCTTGATCTAAGTTTTTTTGTGTTGCTACACATGTTTTATTTTCAGTGCTGAGAAAAACCGAGCGAAAACGATCCACTCGATTCAAATTCAATCCGAGCACGAGCATCACCTTTGTGCTCGGTTTTGCAAATTTGATCCGATCTGATCGGATCGGTTGTAACTCAATCCGAGCACGAGCAGACCCTCGCTCGGATCGGATCGGCTCATGAACACCGCTGATGAAAAAGGATATATGTTCATCTTCTTTAGTCAATCGATTTTGAAGGTTTAATTGACCGTTTGGTTGAAGAGATAAACTATGAGAGTGTCGGTCTATTTTTTTATAAATTTGAATCATGAAGTAATTTTTCTTGGTCTTTAAATGTATTTTTGGTTGGTTTAAAGCGTAACAATTATGCTTGTATATTCAGTGGCATATCTAGAAGAAAAATTCAGCAGTAGCGTAAAATTATTTACGGGCCTAGGGTTATCCTAATATTTGCTCAAGGATGGGTATCCCGATACATAAAATAGAAAATATTTTTTTACACTAATATTACACATCGCCCACTAAGTTCAGGGGTATCACATGCTACCCCTGCGTCTAAGCTAGATCCACCCCTACTTGTAAGATTTGTATTATACTTTTATAGTTATGGATAATACATCAATCTTATTTTGTATGGTCTTTAAATATCCATCAGCTTTCTCTAATGTGTATAGTTATATAAACGTATGACTTGTGTATACATTGTTTGTGCGTAATGATACTCAAGCTCGTGCTCTTTTAAGTTTTTTAAAGCTCTAATTCAACTTTGTTTGAGAATTGATACCGTTGTTTCAAAATTCAGCTTGACTCGTATTTTTAATACACATAACTCTTTGTTTTATGTTGTTTCAAAATTGAGCTCGACTCGTTACAATTTTTAATACTTGAACACAAGTACACAACTTTGTTTGATGTAGTTCAGTAGTTGTTTCAAAATTGAGCTTGAATCATAACACAACCTTAAGGATCACATTTCGGCTCATGAATGGCGCAGTTGTATAAAGAGCTTAAACTTACGGATGTTATACATTTTCAAGTCCATCCAAAGCTACACATTCCCCATCTCATAAAGAATTTTGGACTTAGAAAATATGTTATCCAAAATATGATCAAATACAAAAATTACTCAATGATTATTGTCAAAATAAAAAGTAATTTTGATATGGTTCGATTAAGGCTTATGGGTTAAAAATCACAGCTTTATTTCAAGTATATTTGGCTAATAAGCGTTGGGGATTTACAAAAGAACTAGACTCGATGGCAGCTGGATCGTGCCCGTCTCTCAAAGACTATGTTCAAGATAATTAAAAGATGTGGGCTGTTTTGTGGACTTTCTATTAGTATTTGGGCTTTGCATGGACTTAGATTATTTTGTGGGCCTAATATGACTTGGGCTTTTGTTTTATGATTTGGGTTGTCTTAGATTTTGGATAATGAATGTAGCCTCCTTTGGGCCCATTAGTTCACTTTGTAGGCCGAAGTAGGTTTTTATTTTGTATTTTTTTATTCTTTATTAATAAAAGTTTGTCGAGGTTCCACCCTCCTTTACTCGAAAAACTCGAATAAAATGTAATAAAGGTTTTTAGTTACCTGACCACTTTTAAAGATGTGGCTTCGACCAAAATATTCGATAGGCAATTTTCGGTGGTCAAATTTGAAATAAAAAAAGTATAGTGATACGATTGCATTCTTTATCTCTTAGCACATGTTTATCATTTCTAGCTAGTTTACGGAAAGGCACTGATGATTTTAAAGGTCAGGGAAGGCTGTATTTCCTTCCGAACGTCTTGGCATGGATCGCTTTAGCAAGCATCTTTTACAGGTAAGTTCAACAATTAAATCACCTGCATTTTTATTCTTCTTGTTTTCTTGATTTTAGCATACGCATTGCTAACTGCATTTTTTGTGACATTTTTTTGTACAAATCCATTTATTTTCAAGAATACGGAATCCATACTAATGCAACTTCAACCATTGACGAGTGATATTAATCGTAATGGAGATGACAAAGACATGGAATCCCACCATTTTGAAACCATATACATGATTGGGGACAATCCGTCAATTGACGTCAAGGGTGCAAGACACGTGTGTTTTTATTCTTTCTAAGTTTAATCAAACTGAACTATCTTAGTTGGATTATTCAGGTCTAAATTAAATGTTGTAACTTTTATATGAATTCATGATTTTCTCATGCTTATATCTCAGGCGGGACATCCATGGTACTCTATTTTGACAAGGACAGGTGTTTTTAGCGGAAAAGAGAACCATGCAGATTATCCTCCTTGACGACGAGGCTCCCCGCATGGGCTCCTCATCTGGGTTCATTCCCTTGGATTGATGACTGGGCCTGAGCCCATTTGGATTTTCCCAGCATGATTAGAAGGTTTGAGTGGGCTCAAATTCTGGGAAGCCCATTCTTAAGCCAGCCCACTAGGGATTTGGCCCAAGAATACCATTATAAAAGGAATACTTATCTTCCTAAACCAACAGGTTATGATCCCTTCTTCTCCCTTACAACTCTTACCATTCTACTCCCTATCTCTAAATTATACTTGCACTTATAACTATCTTTACCATACAAGATACTAACTTGAGCGTCGGAGTGCCCTCGGGGTGAACCCCATCGGGCCCTCTAACTAGAGTTTCATGTGGCTGCAGTTCAAGATCCGACATCCCGTAAGAGGAACCGTCACCGCGATGACGAGAGGACGAACCTGAACCGGAGCTCACCGAATCTAAGGTTAGTATCGCCAAGCCCTTTGAACGACTTCAGGGATTTAGGAATTCGACATTGCTGCCATCTGGGGGACCAAGTGCAAGCATGCCTCGGTCCCTTCGTACAAACGCTAGATCTGCATCTCCACGACCGTCAGATCTGCATTTTGACTCCAGTCACCAGGTTCTAAATCTCTAAACTTCCTCCATTGTCAATGATATTTGACTTAGTATAACCTACAGATCTTGGGGTTGTTGACAGGTTATATATGTTTTAGTTTCCAAACTTTTCCATATCCTTACCCAAAGTCACAGATCTGTTGAAGTATAAGCACATTAATTTTGCCTTATATCCTAACTTCACAATTTGAGTGTACACGAAACAAAAAATGATTTTCATATACGTATATAGACGATCATTATAAACGATTCTAAAAAGAAAAAAAGAAAAAAAAACACAGAGAACATCGATGTTCTCCTGTTGCTTTCAAACAATGATAATGTGTTGGGATTGAACCCTATCAGAGGAACAGATAATTAAAGCCAAAACTGGATCAGGTCAGTGGATCCAGAATAAGCAGATGTTATGTTTACAAGTCTCTCCCCTTGAAAGTGGTTTCAACATCTGCTGACCTCCTATCTGCTGATCATACAACTGCTGGCCTACAAACTGCTATTCAAGTAAAAGTCTGATGATAGACCAAAGCTCTGCTGTTCAATCTACTGCCTTGAGTCAAGCTCTGCTGATCATGACAAGTACTGCTGGGTTCACATCAGTGGAAGGATGCAGCAGTTGTTTAGATATCTTTATGTAATAAAATTTAATAGCAGTAGTTAACATAGCAGAGGTTGTATAGATTAGATGTTAGAGTTTGTTAGGAGGTTAGATGTGACTTTCATGGTGACGTCAGCTTAGATGCTTCAGTGGTTTGTTCGTGCCTATAAATAGAACAGTGCTCTGTACTGTTCTATTAGCTCTTCACCATCATCTTCCTGCACGAACAAACTTTGTGAGCTCAGGCTGAGGGGGAGTTTGTATTCATTCATGCATTGTAATCGTTATTGAAATAAATTCAATCTTTCGGTTCTTTGTTGAAAATGGTTGATAAAAGCAATTCTCCTGTTTGATTGTGTACAAAGTTTGTTTCCATTATAATTCCGTTGCACAACTCATTCATCTTCATTTTATTTCAAACGTAAAACACAATCAAAACCAAACTCAGATCCTAACAATTGGTATCAGAGCTTGGACAGTCAAATTTGTTTTAACAATCATTTTGACTGTAAAAACCCCGACCACGTAAAATAACAAAACGTGGCGGAAACATGTTTAAATATGCTACATAATCAGCTATGTGACAAAAATTTAGGTTACATATGCTTAATTACCAATTATGTATGAAAAGGGCATTTTGGTAATTTACCTAAGGCAAATAAGCTACTTATCATACAACTACTTAAACTAGGTGACCATAAGGTATAACCTCGGAAGGTTATTCCCTATGCAACTATGGTCACTAAACATGTTTGGTCGGATCCTAATGATCGACCAAACGGGTCGTGTTCGAAAGTCTAAGCGGGTGTTTAGTCCGCTTGACTTACGACTCCACACAAGCACTAAACTAAAAGTGACGAGCTAAACATGTTGAAACATGTTTAACAAAGTTAGAAAACAGGTTTGGTATCAAAACAAGCGGTTTTGATACTTATAAGTAGCTTGGTTACAAAATACGCGAGAATACGCATTTTGACCGAAGCTACGACTCGTCACTGAGCCTAGATAACGTGGAAATCAGTAGGTATAGTCACTAGGGACTATGACCATCGTGATTACGCTCACGTTATGAAGTTCAAACGAACTTCGCGTTGACCATAAACTGGTCAAAGTAGAAAGTCAAACGCAGTTTGACTTTAAGAATAAAAACGAATGAAAAGAACGAAAGAATACTTACAAAAGGTCCCCGCAAGCTCTTGATCCGATTTACCATCAGGTATGAAGTATAAACTTCAACTTAGAAGGCCAAAATCAGATCAAGTGTGAGTTTGCAAGTGAAAGGGGTGGGCAATTTATAGATTTCCTGGCACCGTTAAGATCGTTTATCGAAAACTGAGCTTCGATCTCATCCGTACAAGTGGGCACATGGTATTTGGATACCATGGGCACTTGAAAACCATCAAATATAGCCCATAGATTGATCAAAAACCATTTGCAAGTGTGTGGAACAGCTGGATCAAGCTGGAAAACATTTCTGCTGACCTGAGACATGCTTACGGACCGTAAGACCATTCCCATACGGTCCGAAAGAACCTTGCAGGTCTGATACTTTTCAGAAATTGCAAAATGGTCCCTGCACTTGAGAAACATGCATTTCAGCCCATTTTTGACACGTTTAAGCCCCGTTAACCCCATTTCAAAGCTCTAAAATGAAGTTAAAGTATAGGGAACTTAAAATGTGCTCAAAAATATCTTGGATGTCGGCTCGTTTGGTCATACGGTTGCGTTGTTCGGTTAATTACGACGGAAGTCGTAACGAACGCAAAAACGGTTCAAATTAAGTGACGAATGGAATTTTATCATGCCAATCATTAAAACATAATATTTTAATGATTACATAAATTTTTGGATGTCCGGATGTATTCAGAACGTAAGATATGAGCGAAAATGCAAACTTGTGCACTTTTTGATGCTTTTAGTCCCTGAATGACCAAAAGTTTATTTTTGCGCACCAAACACCTCAAAGCCTATTTCTAAGCTATGTAAGGGATATTTAGGGCATATTTTACTTATGATCAAGTTCCGGAAGGTTCGTTACTATACAAATCGGTATAGTTTCGCAGTTTGACACAATTAGTCCCTACGATCGAACGAACTTGATTTCAACACACCAAACCCTCCAAAAATTGTTTCTAAGTTATGTGGAGGTTATTTAAGGTATGTTAAGCCTATTTCACTATTCCGGAGTGATTTTCGCAATAAACTGGTTATATTTACACATCAGAGCACGTATAACCTTCCAGAAAGCGATTTAAAGCTTGAAATCGAATAAGAGTTGATATGTGCAAACGATACACATATTTTTACAAATCCCAAGTATGAAATACAATATTTCATTAGTTTGGTATTTGTTTGATGATTGAAGTGACATAGGTGTCACATTGACATAAATAGTTCAGCTCGCAATCGTTGATACTGATAGTTTGTTCGTTTCATTGAAAAACAGAGCAAGGTTTAATCACCATCAAAGTTGATTAATCAGTGCCTGTAAAACAACCAGGATGACGTCACAATCACAAGATGATAAAAATAACATTGGCTCTTTGTTTAAACCACCTATGCTTAAACGTAATGAATACAACATCTGGGAGAGAAGGATGGGTCACATCCTTGCTCAACAGAATACTGGATGTTGGAGGTCTGTTGTTTTTGGTCCACATGTTCCCATGGTGCCAAGTGCGGAGGATACAAAGAAGTTCGTACCAAAACCACCTGAAAATTATACAGAAACTGATTTTCAGAAGTTCGAACTCGATGCCAAAGCATTTAGCATCATTGCATCTGCATTACCGAATGAGATCTATGCTGGGCTGTTACATTGTAACAGTGCCAAAGAGTTATGGGATGCATTAAAGGAACAGTTCGGGGGGACAGAAGCGGTTATTGAAAATAACAGGGAAATTCTGAATCAGCAGTATGAAACATTTTGTCACATCAAGGGTGAATCATTAACCCAACAATTTTATCGTTTTAGATGTCTCAATAGTGAACTAAGGCTTGTTAAAGTTACTTTTGCTAACTCAACACAAAATAGCAGGTTCCTTAGATCACTACCTGAAAAGTAGGACACAATTGCATTTGTGACTAGAAATTCAGCTGAGTTCAAAGATCTGACCCTGACCCAACTTCATGGTAGACTCCTGACCTATGAAAGGGAGTTAAACTAGAAAAAGAAGTTGCAAGAGTCTGGCAAAGTTGCTAATGATTATTCATTTGGCAACACAGCTCTACTTGGTAAGGAAGAATCTGGTAGCAGTAGTAAGGATCAGAGTTATGATCATTTTATTGACATAACTGCTGGTGGAAATTTTAACAACTCTGATTCTCACTCTGCAAATTATGCATTCACTGCAAATTGTGAAAACCAGATGTCAGATAACTTGTGTTTTGAACTCAATGATTTGCAACATTTTGATCCCATTGACTTAGAAGAGATGGACATTTTGTATCAATTGGCTTTGCTTAGTATTAGAAAAAGCAAATTCTACAAAAGAACAGGGAGAAAATTCCCAGGGCTTCATGGGAATTTAAAAGTGGGGTTGGATAAGTCAAAAATTAAGTGCTACAAGTGCAATAGGCTAGGTCATTTTGCTAGGGAATGCAGGAGTCAAACCACTGGTCCAATAATTACTCATCCCAGCTCAAACCCTAGACCACAACAAAGCACTGTGCACTATACCCAATATACCCCTGCAACACATGTTAACACTGCTCACTATGCTGCAACCCCTGTGCCTGTGCATTATGTTCAAACCCTTGTTCCACAAATTCAGTATGTTCAAGCCCCTGTTCCTCAGGCACAAGTGCGACCTGTTGCACCTCAACAAGCTGCTCCAACAGTGGTCCAACCAGATCAGCAAAGCTTTTTCACACAAGGCTTTGTTGATTGGAGCAGTATGCCTGATGAATTTGGTGATGAAAATTTTGCTCTCTATGCTTCTAATGATACTTTTGATGATAAATTTTGTTTGATGGAATTAGAGACAATACCAGAAGGGGTAGAAACTGAAGGTGTACAGCTAAGTGCTGAAACAGTGGATAAGGTTGCTGAAGCAGTGGTTACTGCAGTTGCTGGTGAACTACTGCTGGGAGAAAATTCAGAAACCCTGATTGAACCAATGTCTGACCCCTGGTCCAAAGAGAACAAAGAAAAAGAAGAAGAGAAGAAAGCAGGTGAGAAAGAAGTTAGAGCTGATGAAGAATGTGGTCATCAATGTGATTGTGCCATGATGGCTGCTGCTAAGGTATCACCTCAAGTTCTTGAAAAACTGTGTTCAGACAAATGCATAATTGCATTTGCTAACATTAAAGAGGTAAATGTAAACCTTAGGGATAAAGTCTTGTCTGATGAAGTCAAATTTGAAAAGTCATTAAAAGAACTTAGAAACAAATTGGCTGAAAAAGATAAAGAAATCAGCAGTCTCAAAGAAGAGCAAAGCATAACCAAAACTCAACTCCAAACTATGGTAGAAAAATACCAAGTTTGTAAAAAGGAGTTGGAATCCACCCAAATCACTTGTGAAAAATGGGTGGAATCTTGCAAAGGTTATGAGGTCATGCTTGAAAAACAGATTAAGAGCAATGTAAAATTTGGCGTTGGTTTTAGAAAACATGATGAAATTGAAAACAATGCTCCTAAAGAATCTGTTCAATCCATTGTTGAAGTTATTCCCACAAACAAGGATGGCCAAGAGGTTAAGATAACTGACAAACTTGGTAACAAGATCACCCTGGAAAGATCTGTGGGATCCTCAACCTTTGAGGAAATTGAGAAATACCAATTCAAACCCACATGGTCTGATGAGTGTGACATTCTAGAAAACTTCTAACCAATGGACTTCACAACCACTGATGGTGTAAAAACTCCAAAAGCAAAGGTCATTCCTCTTAAAGATATCCCAACAGTGGTTCAAAACTCTGTTACAAAGGAATCTGAGAAGAGGAAGAAAACAGAAAAGATCAAAAACCTGTTTTGTGATTTATGTGAAAAGAGGAATCATCTAACAAAAGACGGTTTTCATCTAAAAGCATATGATCTAAACAAAACAAGTGCCACTGTAACTGCTGAAAGCTGCACCATCTGTGGTAAAAATAACCACAAAACTAAGGAGTGTGTGTATGTTAAAAACTTTGATGAATAAAAGAATGAATACATAGCAAAAACATCCTTAAGTTCATCAGCATCATCTATCAAATTCACCAAGAAACAACCACTGTTTGTCCCAGTCCAAACAGCTGTCACAAAACAGCTGAATCAAACATCTGCTCAAAGAGATGTTCAAGTGACTGATGCACCTCCTGCCAATCAATTCAGGAGAGGTAAAGGACAACAATCATACCAAAGGATCCCACATGTTTTTTAGGTTTACAAAAAGCCCTCTAAACCCAAAGTGAACAAGCATCCTTTTGGTTATCAACATGTGATTGGCCAGGACCCCCAACAGTGGTTAGAGAAAAACATTCCCAATAATGTTCAAACCCCTGAGCTAACGACTGTCCATGCATCTGTTTCCATCCCAGACACTGTTGAGACCCCATCCAAAGCCTTATTGGCTTTGGAGACCTTAATGAACTAATCCTTTTACTTCATGTGCAGGGAGCTTCTGCATGCTTAGATAGTCTTTAGTATGTAGATAGTGGAGGCTCCAGGCACATGACAGGATGTAAAGCCCTTCTTCAAGATTTCAAAATCCATGGAGGGGGTGATATATCCTTTGGTAATAATAGTAAAGGGAAAGTTCTGGGTCTGGTACAGTGAAATCTGGTAATGTAAAATTTGAAAATGTCAATCTTATAGACAATCTAAAATTCAACCTCCTGAGAGTGTCACAAATGAGTGATAAAGGGTTTGGCTCATTCTTCACAAAGGATTGTTGTAGGATTGTTGGACCATAAATGGTTGATAAGATTGAAGCAATAATCAACAAAGGCACAACTAAACTTGTTGCTCAAAGAAGTGGCAATGTTTATGTTGTTGATATGTCAAAATAGTGTCCCAGAGCTGATGCCTGTCTGTTCTCAGCTGCTTCTAGCAAAGAGACAGAATTATGGCACAGGAGATTGGGGCACACAAATCTTAAGACAATCACTTCCATTTCAAAACAGGGACTGGTAAGGGGTTTACCTCAAAAACTGTTCTCCTGTTCTGAGCCTTGTGTTTCCTGTCTAAAAGGAAAACAACATAAAAGCTCCTACAAATCCATTGATGAGTCCAAAACAACCAAATGTTTGCAAATGCTTCATATGGATTTGTTTCGCCCAGTTAAAGTTATGAGTCTAAAGAAAAAGAGATATTGTTTGGTTATTGTTGATGACTTTTCTAGGTTTACATGGACTTACTTTTTACACTCAAAAGATGAGACTGCGGGCATTCTGCAAGACTTTGTGAAACAGGTTGAAAAGCAGTTTGACCTTCCAGTGAAAATATTTAGAAGTGACAATGGCACAGAGTTCAGGAACAAGGAGTTGGATGATTTCTGTGTGTCAAAAGGAATTGTGAAGCAATACAGCATTCCAAGAATACCAGAATAAAATGGGGTTGTGGAAAGAAAGAATAGAACTTTGATTGAGGCTGCCAGAACCATGCTTGCAGATTCAGGTTTGCCATTAACTTTTTCGGCTGAGGCAGTAAACACTGCTTGCTATGTCCAAAACAGAGTTTTGATCAACCTTAGGCATCAAAAGACTGCCTATGAACTGCTGTATAAAATAAAGCCATTAATCTCATATTTCAAAGTTTTTGGCTGCCCATGCTTCATTTTAAACTTAAAAGATTCTATCTCAAAGTTTGCAGCCAAAATTGATTGTGGGTATCACCTATGATACTCAACCACTACTAAGGCCTACAAAGTGTTTAACACAAGGACCAAAACAGTGGATGAGAATTTGAATGTAAAGTTCAATGAGCTTTCATCACTGAAAATCCCAGCAAATCCTACAGATCTATTTGATCTTGATAAATTCACTTTTGAAAATACTGCTGTCAAGACTAACAGTGCAGGTCCATCAGAGACTTCATCACCAGACCATGGGTATGAGATCATCATTCCTCAACAAAAGTCTGCCTCAATGGGAAGAACATCAGGTGTTCAAACCAGTTGTCAAAGCTCAACCACTGCTACCTCAACAATTGTTGACCAAAGTAGCCCTCTAACCCCTGCTTCCACTTCATCAAACACTGCTGACAAAAGTCCTCAAACAGTGGATCAAAGTCAGCATGTGTCCTCACCATTACCTCATATTCCACCACCTTTTGAAGCCATTGCTGGATCATCAAAGTCACCAGAAGTGGCTAGCTCAGATGATTCGTATTTGCAGCCTTCACCACAAAATGCCATTGTTCCATACCAGCGAGAGTTAATCTTCTTGAAGTCTCATCCACCAGATCAAATTATTGGCAACATCAATGAAGGGGTGCTCACAAGAAGTCAATCCCAAAACATTTGTCTTTTTGCTGGCTTTCTATCTCTCTATCAGCCAGTCAAGTACCAAGAGGCACTGAAAGACAACAGCTGGGTAGAAGCCATGCAAGAGGAGCTCCAACAGTTTAGAAGACAACAAGTATGGGAGCTTGTATCACTGCCAGAGAATGTAAGTCCTATTGGCATAAAGTGGGTCTTCAAAAACAAAACTAATGAAAGGGGTATTGTTGTCAAGAATAAAGCCAGGCTTGTGGTTCAAGGTTACAGACAAGAAGAGGGCATTAACTATGATGAAACATTTGCCCCTGTAGCAAGACTTGAAGCTATCAGACTTTTTCTGGCCTTTGCTGTCAACCACAACATCAAGGTGTATCAAATGGACATAAAATGTGCATTCCTCTATGGTATGATTCAAGAAGAGGTTTATGTTTGTCAACCTCCAGGCTTTGAGGATCCATTCAATCCAGATCATGTCTACAAGCTCAATAAAGCTTTGTATGGCTTGAAACAAGCACCAAGGGCCTAGTATGAAACTCTTTCCACTTTCCTTCTCTCCATTGGCTTCACTAGAGGACGAATTGATAAAACACTGTTTTTAAAATGGAGAGGGAAGGATTTGATGATTGTCCAAATTTATGTGGACGACATCATCTTTTGAAGCACATGTAACAAAATGTGTGAAGAGTTTAGGCAACTCATGACAACTGAGTTTGAAATGAGTGCTATGGGTGAACTCCAGTGTTTTCTTGGTCTACAAGTAAAACAACTGCAAAATGGCACCTTTATCCATCAAGGCAAATATGCCAAAGAACTTTTAAATAAATTTGATATGGATGATTGTAAGCCATGCAGTACACCCATTGCAACCAATAAATTAGTCATGTCTGATGAGAAGGATGATTTGGTTGATCAGACCTTATATAGAAGCATGGTTGGGTCTTTATTGTACCTAACTGCATCTAGACCAGACATCATGTTTGCAACATGTTTCTGTGCAAGATCCCAATCAGCCCCTAGAAAGTCAAACCTTATTGCTGTAAAAAGCATATTCAGATACCTCAAAGGTGCTCCCACACTTGGTATCTGGTATCCAGCTGATGGTAAAATTGAGCTTTCAGGTTTCTCAGATAGTGACTTTGCTGGATGTGACAAAACAAGGAAGTCCACTTCAGGAGGGTGTCAATTCCTAGGCAATTGCTTAGTGTCTTGGCAAAGCAAAAAGCAAGCAGCTGTTTCCACATCCACTGCTGAGGCAGAATATATAGCTGCTGCAAGCTGTACAGCCCAACTGCTTTGGCTTCAAAATCAGTTGCTGGATTTTGGTATCACTGCCTTGAAGACAGCACTCATGTTGGACAGCTAGGCAGCAGAAAATATCATCAAAAATCCAGTTTCTCATTCAACCACAAAACACATTGACATCAGACATCACTTTGTGAGGGATTGCTATGAAAAAAGGTTTGATTTATCTGCATTATGTTCCAACTAAGGATCAGCTGGCAGATGTGCTAACCAAAGCATTAGACACATCCACCTTTGAAAGCTTGATCTCTAGGATTGGCATGCTAAACATGGAATAACAGGCAAAATCTTGTTTTTCCATGAATAAAAGCATTAAAATGTTTTCAGAAAATCAAAAATCCATCCTTAAAAACAGCTAAAGATGAATTTTTCATTAAATCCTTAAAAGTCTGCCATAACCACTGATGGTTTCGAAAGTCTGTTCTACTTCAAAAGTCTGTCCACTGTTGAAAGTCATCCCCTGCTCTCCCATTCCTTTGATAAACAATGTTGTTCAAAAGCAATGTTGTATCCACTGATGAGCTATCCACTGATAGCAAAAATCATCCACTGCCTTCAGTACCGTTACAACTATTGCCTTTATCAGTAATTTTCATGAAAGTATTGTCCTTCACTTCATCAGGGGGATGGTACGTGGACAGTACATAGTGGTCAGTTCTTTTGTAACCACTGCCAGGTCAGCATTCACTTTTTCTCCATAAAACCCCCTTTTCAAACCCCACACATGGTTCTTACTGTCGAATAGAATTCATAAAAATTCTCTTCTCAAAGCAGTTTCCATCACTGTTCATCAAATTTCTTCGCAAATTTCTTCGATCGTCTTCCTCAAAATGACTAAATCGAAGCCCTCTGCAAAATCCACTTCAAAATCATCCACCAAAGAAGCCTCTCAAAAGGCTAAACCCACAGAAATCCCACATAAAAGATCTCACAATCTTCTGGGTCTTCTCACAAAACCCGGCACCATAGATACTTTTGATTCCATCCTCGATATGCTCACAGCTTCAAAGTACAAAACTTTGTTAACAGCCGATGCACCAATTTATTTGACAACCCAAAGAGAGTTTTGGAGAAATGCAACACTTGAAAAACAAGGTGAGACTGTCACTACCATTAACTCTTCTCTAAAGGGTAAAGATGTCAAAATCACACCACAATCCATCTCGGAAGTCTTCGCACTCATTGATCAGGAAGGTAAAAATTCTTTTCCCAAAAATGAGTTAAAAATTGACTTCATTGAAAGAGGGTATGCTGATACAATGATGAAGAGGGATACCTTACAAAAAGGTTACTTCCCTCCTGCAACAAGATTTTTATTCCATACCCTGCTTATGTGCGTTTCAAATAAAACAACTTCTTTTAATGAAATACCATTAAAGATTCAAAATATGGGATATGCTATTCTTCAAGAAGAAAATTTTAATTATTCCCAGGAAATCTTTAATGATTTGGTTAAAAATGTTGAAACAAAATCATTCTTACTGTTTCCAAGATTTTTAAGCTATTATTTTGCAAAGAAATTCAGTAAGGATGATCTTTCTGTAATAAACCAAGGTGAATCTTTTCAAATGCACACCTTAACTGCCGAAACTTTTACAAGAATGTCAACACCTTGCAAAACACAAGCAGAGGTTCCTGGGCAGAATTTAGCAGCTCCCACTGCTCCTCAGGTATCTGCAGCTGAGCCCACTGCTCAAGGTGATCAAAGTAGCAAAACAATTGCTTTGAAACCCACACCTTCCATCCATAAAAAGCCAAAACAAAAAAAAATCCAAAAACCCCCCAAACCCATCAAAAAGGCAACTCTGGAGGATGAGATACTAGAGCAACTGCCTGTGATAACACAAAAGTCACAACAAACCACTGCTGCTACTTCCTCACAGCAGTTGGTAAAAATATCTCAAACCATAGCTGAAACTCCTCCTGTCTCTTCTCAAAAAGAACAAGTTGTACAACAAGGGACACCACTCTATGATGCTCTGGAATCACTTGTTTCCATCATCCACATCCCAATGCCCGGGGCAAATTCTCTTTCTACACCCAACCTCACATCCACAATTCCACCAAATACAAAGATTTTGTTGGATGCAATTGATTTGAACCTGGCACAAACCAGTCCTTCTCAATCACCTTTCCATGAGAATATGCCACATCAACAGACTGGGCCTGATGCATCAATCTTTGCTAACCCACCAACACAACCTGAGGAGGTTACACCCCTTGAGTTACAAGTAACTCTTGGTGGTATTCCAAGTGAAGCAGCCACTACAAGTGTTGAACCCACTGGTTTACACTTGGACAGTGGTTACATCAATAAGACTTCCTTGGAGGCAATTCCTTCTATAACACCTCTCATATCTGCTAGTGAGTTTGTTCTGACCATTGGTTCCATCAAAAGATTATCAAGTGTTGAAGGAAGAAGACCCCAGTACCAAGAAAATGGGGCATCAGTAGTTAATACTTGGAGTACACTCCGTACATCAACCGCTGATACAACCACTGTTAGTGGGGAATCAGATGATCCCATTAAATTGGGTGATGGTTCAAAGTACCTAGAATTGACGAAACGTGTTGAAAAACTGGATACTTCAGTTGCAGAGATCAAAGAAACGCTGCAACAGTTGTTAACAGTAAAAAAGGTGCAATCCCCTGCTGTTCCACCTCAAACATCTGCCCTACAAGCATCTGTTGCAAATGAGCTCTGGAACTTCTTCCAACCTTTTCTCCAACAACAACAACAAATGGCTGGTCAGCAGCATGAAAAACATGTCCAACAGCTGAGAAACACAATGGAGTCTAGGTTTAAGAACACACAAGAAGACATCAAGGCTATGAAGGCCCATCTATTGCAAACCACTGGCACTGCTCCTCTAACTGTTCTCTTTATTGATCAATTTCCCCCAGATAATGCCAAAAAGGGGGAGAAAATTCAGGAGTGGAGGAAGAAGGGCATTGATGATGGTCTATATGTTGAGCCAGAAAAGGATGCTATGCTCAGAAAAATTCCCTTGCCAGATGGTAGCAAGAAGGTTGATGTTACCCAAAATGAACTTGATGAAGGAGTAGAAAGTGTAAAAAGGGACAGAGCGGCAAAGGATATATCAAGGTGGAATGAGGAGAAAAGAGCTTACATGGAGCTGAATGCGCAGGGTTGTTCTGGGCTAAAGGATGTTCAAAATCTTGTGCCAAAAAGAAATCCTACTAGAAAAGTAAGGGAACCCAAGTCCACACCATCCAGACTCACAAAGCATACTCCAAAACCACTGTCCAAAAGCCCCCAACATCAAACCTCCAATCAAACAGTTGTTGTAACTCCTGCTGTATCAACATCTGCTGGTACTTCAGTTGTTTCAACATCTGTTATCACTCCAACACACACCACTTCAACATACACCACAATCACTGCCTTACCACCACCACCATCACTACCTAAAACAACATCTCCACCATCACCTCCTGTCAAAAAGCAGAAGATAGCAGATGTTACAACAGTGGTTGAAACACCAGTTGTTTCAACCACTGTTAGTCAATCACAAACCACTACCACTGTTCCACCCAAAACATCATCTGCCTCTCCTACAATAAAAAGGAAAAGGGTTATCATACCAGATGATGATTCTCCATCTCCACCACCAACATCCTCAAAACCTCTAGTACTTGTCACAATTCCAAATCCCATTCCTCTCTCTTCAGCTCAAATTCAAATGCCATTAACTCTTGCAGGTGTTCTATTTCCTCTGGAACTTATAGCAGTTAGGGAAGAAATCAAATCTTTCTACTATGAGGATGACCCTGCTAAAAGGAGCTTGCCATCCGTTGAAGGATATCCTAGGCCAAACAATATTGAAGAATATTTGAAAATCAAGTCTAAGCAAGCAGAGGATATCTCAAATAAGAATAAACAAGGGAAATCTAATAGAGAATTTCATCAAAATTATCAGTTTCTACTTTCACAAGTCAGTGCTTTGGAGCGATTTGCTAAAAATGTATGTCAACAAATCTCAGAGAGGGCATACGAGACCCTGAGAAAAGACTACATTGATAACATAATGACTTACAAGAAATACAAAGGAGAGAAATACGTGTACAAAGACTGGACCATTCCTAAGCTGGAAAATGAAGCAGCCAGGATTCAAGAAATGATTAAAAATAAGGTCAAACATACTCCTCCTGAAAAATTCAAAAAGTTTGTAGCTGACAAAGCTTTAGAGTTGAAGAGAATGAAAGAGGAGCTGATAGCAGCTGATTATGGGTCAAAGAACTCTGTGTCAAAGTGGGGAGAAGATAGGGTCAGGGCCACCTACAAAAGGCTGGAGGAACTTAGAAAGAAAGATCCAAAAGTTCCACAAAAGCCTGACTATCCTAAAGCAGAGGTTTCAAAAGGACCATTAAAACTGCAAGTCAGGAGAAACAATGCTCCAGCTGGTGCTGCCATCTACAAAAGGAGGAGTTAAAAACAGTTGGATGCTGAAACAACTCAAGAGTTATTGCTGGTGATGACCTTGTGAAAGAGGGCATAAAAAGAATGATAGAAGAAACTCTTGAGTTGAATCAACCTGCAAACACTGCTTAGCCAGTTTTGAATAGGCCTGCATCACCAAACACCTCATCCAATAAAAATCTCCCAAGAAACCCATCAGACTCAAAGGTACTAAAGTGGAAAACTGACAAACAGACCCACATACTGACATTGCTCAATTCTAGTGGAGAAGTGAAGAATATATCAAGGGAACATGCTGTTGGCCTGAGTCTTGAAGATTTGTAGGATCTCCTTGATCTTCCACTTAGAAGGGATGATGATGACACAGATGCCTTAGCCTTTGAACTTCAACTCAAAGGGCAAATAAGGGAACTGCTGATGAGGCAATAAAGATCTACAAAATAATGAAGAGTTTGGGCATTATCTGTTCCAGGGTGAGATTGTTGGGATTGAACCCTATCAGAGGAACAAATAATTAAAGCCAAACTGGATCAGGTTAGTGGATCCAGAATAAGCAGATGTTATGTTTACAAGTCTCTCTGTCACACCCCGATTTCCACACGTTTCACCGGTGGGCCCGGTGGGGGATTACCGTGACGTAGTTGGCAACAATACACTCAAACAACACAATATTTAAATGCACAGCGGAAGCATAAAGATAGATTTATTTCAACCAACAAAATGTAATATCAAAGTATCACATAGTAGCTGAAATAGATCCACAGGGGATCAAAATAAAATAGGAAATATTGTTCAACAGATAATGGCATCCAAGTTTGCGAGACTCTAACGATGCTAAGGAGTGGCCAGCCTATTTCGTGTAGAACCTGCATTTAATTTTTTTGGGGAAAATACGTCAGTTTACACTGGTAAATACATTCAACCGACACTTTTAAAATAAATTTTAAAAAAATTGATTTGAATGCACGTGGCACAAACTTTTATAACTTGGGATAATTAATCAAATCTAATCTTGTAAAAGAATTACATGTTCGTTATGCGTTCAGTCGCCCGGTTCGTGTCGGGTTTAAGGTTAATTGACACACCACATAGTATAAAACCGCGGCGGGAAAACCAACGGTTATACCTTTATAAATATGGACACATTGTCGGGTGTACGCCTACACCCGCGTGTCAAGGTCGGGGCCATTTCGTAAAATGATGCCAAGGATATCCGGGACATGGTCATTAAACTCCCAAAGGCGTAAAACAAACAAAACCAATTTTTAAACGGGTCACATTGATAATACCCAACTACTAATGAGTTAGGTTCAATTGCCCGACCAAGCGGTATTTTATATACCATACCCCAAGCCCGTTTGAGGGGAAATAAGTTAAAAGTATTTACCTGAGCAAGTAATAACCACAACAAGCAAATGCAAGTATCTTTTACTAGTCTCCTATTCTGGAATGAAGATTTATAATAACCTATTAGAATCCTAACGGGTCTTTAATTTAGCCTAATCTTAGACCGGTCAGTTTCAAAGGATAAATGCAGTTTAATCGCATGAAAGGCGAAAACCGGGAATGGAACGTGGTTTAGACTCAACAAGTTCGGAGACTTGTATATTATGGGTAAACTAAACACATTCTGGATTTTGAGATAAAAACGACAAGGTTTGACCCATAACGGGTTTAACCCCAATATACGCCCCGTAGGGGTATCTTGGTTATTTTAAAGGTTATAAAAGAGATTTCTGGGTTATACAGGAAATCTAAGTTTTCTGACTAGGTTATAAAGTTCAAAATACTTTATTTATTATTTAAAATCAGTAGTAACTGGATTCGTGTCAAAACACCATGTAGAACTCATTTTATGTCCGAAAAGGGTATATTCGGTATTTACCGAATCAAGGCCATAACCGCAGGTTATGAGCAGGTTAAAAATAATTAAAAATCTCAAAATATTATATTAAATCAGTGTGTAAAAGGTTTGGTGTCGAAATTTGGGTTTAGATAGGCTTTATGCTAATTGCGCCGTTTAATCATTAAAGTTTTCTTAATTGCGCTATTTAGCATAACTCCTATTCTGGACCTCGGATTGACATGAAATTTTAGGGACATGTTTAGAAATCTGTAACTAAGGTTACTATTCTTTCACACATCCAAAATTCTTGCTTTAACATCAAGAGGGCATTATGGTCAACATTTAAGCACATAACGGAAATGTGTAAATGACTCGGACGAAACAGTAAATGGTCGGATCAAAAAAGCTTAGACCAGTTATAATACTTATTATCAAGTTATATGAGTGATAAAACAGGTTACATGCCATCTACATTGTTAATTATGTATTAAATCGAAAATTAGTATTCTGTTGACTTTTTCTAAGCAACTTTGACCCGACTTTTGGACTAGTTAAAGTGGGAATCAGAGGGTGCCCTTTTAGGGGTTTAATGCCCACATAATTACCAACATATAACTACCTTTGATTCGACTAATCACTGGACCATTAGTGACTAATCGTTAAGTCAACCGTTAATTACGACGGTTTGACTTCTAAGCTTTAACTAAGCAAAAACTTAACTAAGAAAGGTTAAGCATACTTACTGAAGTCTAATGATCGACCAAAGATGCTTAGAGAAGACACTTGAGCTCCAGAAATGATCAGAAGTGCAGATTTAAGGTGTGGTTACAATGGTTGCATCTCATGGCCTTTTATAGTAGTCTTGGATGCATTAGATCATGACAACAAGGTCTACAAGTGTAACCAGATCACCAACAAGTGTCCCTGAGTCCTAGGGGTCGTTTAGGGGGTGCCCATACTGATAATAATGGCTCCTAAGTCGGTTAAAACAGCAAACAGTGCTTTTGTCCGCATTTTCTGTATCTGGGCCATTGACGCGGCCCGCGTAAAGTTCTCTTAACTTTTACGCGGCCCGTCTGAATCCTTCTGACAGAACCCATATCTTTCTACTGCTAGCGCGGCCCGCGTAAAGCCCTTGCTAACTTTTACGCGGCCCGCCTGAGACCTGCTGTAAGATTTTCAAATCTTTTTCAATCATTGCAGTTGGCTCTTGGTTTTACGGAGGGGTAACTTTGCATTTTGGGCCTTTCTTATTTACATATAAGGGCCTCGTGACTTTTACCCAACTTATTAATCCTCGGTTAGTTTATTACTACTCGTAAAGTCATAACCTTCAATGTTTGACGCTTTTAACCCTTCTTAAACGAATTTGGTCATAACCTTCTCATATTATAACGGAACGTGATGAAATTTATATCGTGCATTCTAGTGAGCATATTTTACCGTTACAAAGCCTCGGGTTTGATAAAGGGTCACTCAGAGGTATAACTTAAACATGTTGACGTATTTATCCCCTGTAGCTTGTAATCTCTCACTTTCTTCCACATTTCGTTCCGTATGATCCATGATTCATTCGTTTGAAGGTACGAGCATCATGTAGGGTTACTGTAAAGTATATTTATCCCTTGTTGACGTTTTGAACCCTTGAATTCACATACTTTCTATGTTTGTCAACTTTAGTCCCTCTATAGTATTCTTTAACACGTCCAAGCTTATGACACGTGTCAATACATTATAGGACGAAATTTTTCGAGGTGTTACATCCTCACCCCCTAAAAAGAAATCTCGACCTCGAGATTTACTGAAACAAATGAGGGTACTTCTCTTTCATCGTGGACTCTACCTCCCACGTGTACTCAGGACCTCTACAGGCATCCCATTTTACCTTTACAATCGGTATATACTTCCTTCGAAGCTTCTTAACCTGTCGATCCTCGATCGACACCGGTTTTTCAAAAAACTTTAAGCTCTCATCGATGTGTACATCTGTATGCGGTATAACTAGCGATTCATCAGCGAAACACTTCTTTAGATTGCAAATGTGGAACACATTGTGGATACCACTGAGCTCTTCCGGTAAGTTTAACTTATAGGCAACCGATCCGACACGTTCGATTACTTCGAAGGGTCCAATGTATCTCGGGCTCAATTTTCCTTTCTTTCCGAATCGCATCACTCCCTTCCAGGGTGATACTTTAAGCAATACCTTGTCACCTACTTCGAAGTTAAAAGGTTTACGCTTCAAATCTGCGTAGCTTTTCTGCCTATCTCGGGCAGCTTTCAAACGGTCAAGAATCTGGACAATCTTGTCCGTCGTTTCAAAAATTATTTCCGGTCCTGTCATCTGGACATCTCCAACTTCTGCCCAACAAACGGGCGTCCTACATTTTCTACCATACAAGGCTTCGAAAGGAGCAGCTTTAATGCTCGTATCGTAGCTATTGTTATATGAGAACTCGACTAATGGTAGGTGGTTATCCCAATTACCACCTAAATCAATCACACATGCACGAAGTATGTCTTCTAATGTTTGGATTGTGCGCTCACTCTGTCCGTCCGTCTGAGGGTGGTAAGCCGTACTGAAGTTTAAGCGCGTGCCCAAAGATTGTTGGAAACTTTTCCAAAAGTGTGATGTGTATCTGGTATCTCTATCAGAGATAATAGACACAGGCACGCCATGAAGGGATGCAATCTTATCTACGAGTACAACTGGGCTAACATATCGGAGCTATAAGTCTTCTTAATGGGTAGGAAATGTGCTGAGTTAATCAGTCTATCAACTATTACCCATATCGTATCATTTCCCTTCCTTGTCTTTGGCAACTTGGTGATAAAATCCATCGTCACCATTTCCCACTACCACTCGGGAAGTTCAGGCTGTTGCAGCAAGCCTGACGGCTTTTGATGTTCAGCTTTTACTTACGCACAAGTCAAACACTTTGCCACATAGGTGGCTATAGACTTCTTCAAACCTATCTACCAAAAGTTTGCCTTCAAATCCTGGTACATCTTGTCCGCTCCAGGATGAACGGAATATCTGGAACTGTGGGCTTCCCGAAGGATAACGTCCCGAAGACCTCCATAAACAGGAATCCATATCCTTCCATTTAATCACAGAATTCCGTCTTTGCCATAGGATAACTGTTCTTCAGTTACTCCTAGCTTTTCGTTAGGATAGTTAGCTTCTGACACAGCTTCCTTCTGTGCAGCTAACAACCTTTCATTCAGACTGTTCTTGATTTCAAAGCTCTTGGCATTGATCCTTATTGGTTTCACTTTTTCTTTTCTGCTCAAGGCATCTGCGACTACGTTGGCCTTGCCTGGATGGTATCTTATTTCACAGTCATAATCGTTCAGAGTTTCCATCCAACATCGCTGCCTCATATTCAATTCTTTCTGATTGAACAGATGCTGAAGGCTTTTGTGATCAGAATAGATCACACACTTAGTTCCATATAAATAATGCCTCCATAGCTTTAATGCAAATACAACTGCACCCAACTCCAAGTCATGGGTGGTGTAGTTCTTCTCGTGCACCTTTAGTTGTCTTGAAGCGTAGGCAATGACCTTGCCTTTTTGCATTAACACACAACCCATTCCGGTGTGTGATGCATCACAATAGACTATGAATTCATCAATTCCTTCAGGTAATCTCAACACTAGGGCGTTACTCAACTTTTGCTTTAAAATATCGAATGACTCTTGCTGCTTAGGTCCCCAATTGAACTTGCTACTCTTGCGAGTCAGCGAAGTTAGGGGTGCTGCAATCCTTCAGAAATTTTCGATGAAGCGCCTGTAGTATCCTGCTAGACCTAGGAAACTGCGAATTTCCGTAGGCGTCTTCGGCTCCTGCCAATTCATAACAGCTTCAACCTAGGCGGGATCCACTTAGATACCACGCTCACTGAATACATGTCCAAGGAATTGGACTTCTCGTAGCCAAAATTCACATTTAGAGAATTTGGCGTAAAGCTTTTCTTGATGAAGCAGTTTAAGAATACAACGCAAATGCTTCTCGTGGTCAGCTTGACTTTTTTAGTAGATAAGGATGTCATCGATGAAGACAATGACAAATTTATCCAAATAAGGCTTGCAGACGCGATTCATGAGATCCATGAATGCGGCAAGTGCATTAGTGAGCCCAAAAGGCATCACTAGGAACTCGAAATGACCATAACGAGTCCTAAATGCAGTCTTGTGCACATCTTCCTCCTTGACCTTCAATTCATGGTAGCCTGATCTTAAATCAATCTTGGAAAAGTAGCTTGCTCCTTGCAATTGATCGAACAGATCGTCGGTCCTGGGCAGGGGATACCTATTCTTTATAGTAACCTTATTAAGCTCATAGTAATTGATGCATAGACGCATCGAACCATCCTTCTTTTTGACGAACAAGATCGGTGCTCCCCACAGAGACGAACTAGGTCTAATAAAACCTTTGGCTAGCAGATCATCTAGCTGCATTCTCAATTCTTCCATTTCTGTTGGCGCCAATCTATACGGTGCCCTTGCAACTGGTGCAGCTCCTGGAATGATTTCGATTCTAAACTCCACTTGTCTATCTGGTGGCAAACCAGGTAGTTCTTCCGGGAAAATTTCAGGGAAATCAGAGATGACTGGAATGTCTTCAATCTTGGGTCTTTCCTCACCAATGGTCACCTGAGCCATATAAATGACACATCCCTTCTTCAGACATCTGGATGCCTTTAGCATAGACACTTTCTCAGGAATCCATGCTGAGTATCTCCTTGAATAGTAAGTGGTTCACCAGACGGAGTCTTGATCACCACTTGCTTCTTGTTGCACACTATCTGAGCTTGGTTATGCGATAACCAATCCATACCCAACACTATGTCGAATCCAGCTAGCTTAAAGGGTAACAGGGATACAGGAAATGAGTGGTTCCTAATGGATATGACACATCCATCTAACACGGTCGAGACGGTTTCCATGGTTCCATCAGCTAACTCTACCTCATAATTCACCCTTAAGGCTTTAACAGGTAATTTTAACAATTCACAAAACTTATTGTCTACAAAGGATTTATCTGCTCCAGAATCAAATAATACCCTTGTGAATACATCATTAATGAGAAACGTACCGGTTATAATGTTGTCGTTCTGGATAGCCTCCTGAACATTCATCTGAAAGACCCTGGCATTGGTCTTTTTCCCCTCTTCAGCCTTCTTCACCAGCTTTGGGCAGTTGGTCTTGATATGCCCCTTTTCATTGCAACTATAACAAGTTGCATCCTTCAGTTTCTTACATTCAAGGGTCCTATGCTCAGAGGACTTGCAAATCCCACACGCCTTCGGCTGGGATTTCTGTTCATACCTGCACCTCCCGAAATGGTGCTTCTTGCAAACCTTGCACTTGGGCCTATCGCCCGACTGCTGATCACCCTTCTTGGTCTCAGACCCCTTCTTGTGGTCACGGTTCCCCCTATGCTTCTTGCTTGACCGACGTGAATTATCATCTTCACGTTTTCTTTTCTCAGTGTCAGCATTTCTCAATGATCTCTGTCTCACTGCATCTAGTGTGAAAGACATAGATATATCTGCTACGGATCTAAATGTAGCGGACCGAGAGGCCTTTACGCTAGCTTTGATTTCTGGGGCCAGGCCCCCAATGAAGCGCGCGATACTTTTGGGTTCCGGGGTCACAAGGTACGGAACCAATCTGGACAGGGTGTTAAAACTTGTAAGATATGCCTGGCAATCCAAGTTCTTCATGACCAGAGATAGGAAATCAGATTCTATCTTCTCGACCTCGTGTTGAGGGCAGTAGTTTTCTTTGATGAGAGCAACAAATTGCTCCCATGACATGTTGTATAAAGCAACCTTTCCAGAGGCTTGAACCAATGACCTCCACCACGCTAGGGCTTCACCCTTAAATGACTAGGATGCAAACTTTACCACATCCCTCTCAGCACAACCACTAATGTCCACAACAGTGTCCATTTCGTCCAGCCAGGTCATGCAATCCACAGCGCCTTTTTTCCCCAGTAAAATCTCGGGGCTTGCAGGAAACAAAATACTTATATGTGCAACCCTTGGCGCGAGGTGCATCATCGAACACTATTTTCTTAGGACGGACACTATTCTCATTTGATGAGTGTCGATCATCATCTTTCTTAGGTTTAGGCTGGGTAGAGGGTGGTTTGCTATGAGCTTCAGAATGGGTTCTTGGTTTAGAGTGTGGTGCAGATCGGGTCCTACTTTGAGACCCGCTATAATCTTCATACTGCCGTTCTAAGGCCGTTTCAACAGCGATGTCTATTAACGCTTTTAATTCAGCACCCGTTATATTAACTTGGGCGTTATCATTCTCATTCTCCTTTGGGTGACTATTATTTTCGTCCGAGTCAGCCATTGCAATCTTGAGCTGCTACAAAAGATAATAACAGAAGCCTTATTCGGGAGTTTATTATGGAATTACCTTTATTGGGTAATTCATCAACCATGGTAAACATAGACCATATCTGGTTAATTTGTTACTCACATTCATTTAGGATTTTAAGGTAACTTATCCTAATTATAAACAATTTTATTAGTGGCACAAAAGCCTAGTCACAGGGACATTCTAAATTTTAAGCCAGGATTTCAGAGAATCAGGGCATGCACGTTTGAACATAGTTCTTTTCCTTTCTGGACAGGGAGTCATAGACTACAACTGTCTTTAGTCTTATATGACAATGAGTATAGCCCGTAGGCATTACATCACTAATGGATGTTTGATAAGTGATCATCTTACTTGATGATTTAAACCCATGATTTATAAATCATTAGTTTAGGTTTTGAAATCCTTAGAAGGATCCTTGTGTAAAATGACACATGTTATTTTAACGAATCACATCTGCCAGGAGTGTTAACATGTTTACAGAGGTTAACCGGAATCTGAATCTTTTAATCAGGTCTTACCATCTTGGCCAGGTCTTATAATGACACGAAGGCTAGGTTATACCGTTAAGATTCTTTATTTAATAACTGGTAGGCAGATTTAATTTAAAAGGAATGATTTTCGATTTATTTACTTCACATAATAGTGCATATAATGACAAAAATGAAATTTATAAACTTAACATTCCAATACATATAAAAGGATTACACACTGCCCTAAACGGGACTTTTAAAAGACGAAATACCTACGCAGAGGTTATACAGAAAACAAGTCCTCGCAGGGACCAAATACTAGGATAGATGTCCACACAGGGACTGAAAGATAAGTCCACGCAGGAACTGAAAGGCAAGTCCACGCAGGGACTAGACACACAATAAATGTCCACGCAGGGACTTGATTAAAATAGGAAATACAATAGTACATATAGAGACTAATGATCTCGCTTCTTCTTTCCTTTTAACAAGTTTGCTAAGCCTTTGAGGAATCCACGATTGTTCTTACGCTCTTGCTCAAAGTCTCGTTCCACTCTGTTCAAACGGTGGAGGATTTCTTCCTGCTCTGGTGGGGAAAAACGTGGCTGCTGCGGTAAGTGCTGAGCCAGAGGTCTAGCGGGTATTGGGTACCCATGAGTTGAGTATCCCATTCCCCAAGGTGTTTCATAAGGTACTTCAGGGTGAAGGGCGTGGTAGTTTGCCGCCGCTTCTATGTATGGGTCGCCACCGATATTGTTGTAGTGGGTGTGAGCTGGCTGCTCAAATGGTTGTACACTGTGGAACCGGCATACGCAGGTATCGGTTTATCATAACCAAATGGTGGCGGAGGTGGTGCAACTGGTGCAGAATTTACCTTTGCAGGGTGACTCAAAGGTCCACACATTTGTGGGTCTTCTGGCAGTGGCGGAAAATGACTTCCACTTGAGTGGCGAGGGGTGCTAAAGTGAAAATCCCCTCCTCGTGTGGACATCCGCGCGCTTGTTCTCCTACGCCTTGGTAGATCCGGAGGTGCTTGATGAACTGGTGGCGGTGGAGGTGGTGGCGTGACTGCCACGAAACGCGAATCCTCGGAAGGATCCTGCTGCTGCTGCTGATCATGAGGCGATGAATGGTGAGAGGGTGTAAAGTACCACTCACATTGATTGAACCTTGCCTGAAAACTGTCGGGACCCTGATAGGGTGTTCCATGGAAGGATGACCCATCAGAGATCTCGATTGGATGGTTGGGGGTACCTCTTGCAGGTTCGATGGGATCCGTGTCTTCGTCCATATCCATCGCATTGTCTGCGGAGAAATGGTCCTCTAGTCCCAGATGGTTAAAACCCACTGGTTCTTGGACATAGTTTGCCGGGTTGAACCGGCCCTGAAAGAAAGGAGTGGGGTCGCCATAGGAACGGTGTGAAACAGAACGCTAGAGAGGTATGAACGAAGGTTGAGGGTTATCGGGCTCATTTTCCGAATTCGGTCCAAAAGAGTGACGGTATGAAGGCGTCGAACTGTGTGAGGTAGACCGTCTAGCGGGCTCAAAGAGGTTCCTCCTGTTCCTCCGAGGTTCGTCACTCCTTGTGCTGGAAGGAGCTCGCATGTGTGAAGGTCCAGCCGCGTGATCATTGTGGGTAGTGATTGGCCCTTTGCCTCTTCCTCCTCTTCTGATTGCTGGTGGCATATTTCCTGCTTGACAAATTTTAAATCAACAACAAACAATAAAAGACAAACTAGAACCACAATTCGAATTTGTCCTATGTTCTTGTCTAGACTCGAGTATGTGCAATTGTGTCATTGAGATTAAACACATAGGGATAGTGTTTAATTCACTCAACGTTGGCTCAGATACCAACCTGTCACACCCCGATTTCCACACGTTTCACCGGTGGGCCCGGTGGGGGATTACCGTGACGTAGTTGGCAACAATACAGTCAAACAACACAATATTTAAATGCACAGCGGAAGCATAAAGATAGATTTATTTCAACCAATAAAATGTAATATCCAAGTATCACATAGTAGCTGAAATAGATCCACAGGGGATCAAAATAAAATAGGAAATATTGTTCAACAGATAATGGCATCCAAGCTTGCGAGACTCTAACGATGCTAAGGAATGGTCAGCCTATTTCGTGTAGAACCTGCATTTAATCTTTTTGGGGAAAATACGTCAGTTTACACTGGTAAATACATTCAACCGACACTTTAAAAATAAAGTTTAAAAAATTGATTTGAATGCACGTGGCACAAACTTTTATAACTTGGGATAATTAATCAAATCTAATCTTGTAAAAGAATTACATGTTCGTTATGCGTTCAGTCACCCGGTTCGTGCCGGGTTTAAGGTTAATTGACACACCACATAGTATAAAACCGTGGCGGGAAAATCAACGGTTATACCTTTATAAATATGGACACATCGTCGGGTGTACGCCTACACCCGCGTGTCAAGGTCGTGGCCATTTCGTAAAATGATGCCAAGGATATCCGGGACATGGTCATTAAACTCCCAAAGGCGTAAAACAAACAAAACCAATTTTTAAGCGGGTCACATTGATAATACCCAACTACTAATGAGTTAGGGTCAATTGCCCGACCAAGCGATATTTTATATACCATACCCCAAGCCCGTATGAGGGGAAATAAGTTAAAAGTATTTACCTGAGCAAGTAATAACCACAACAAGCAAATGCAAGTATCTTTTACTGGTCTCCTATTCTGGAACGAAGGTTTATAATAACCTATTAGAATCCTAACGGGTCTTTAATTTAGCCTAAGCTTAGACCGGTCAGTTTCAAAGGATAAATACGGTTTAATCGCATGAAAGGCGAAAACCGGGAATGGAAAGTGGTTTAGACTCAACAAGTTCGGAGACTTGTATATTATGGGTAAACTAAACACATTCTGGATTTTGAGATAAAAACGACAAGGTTTGACCCGTTTCGGCTAATTTATGTAAACTAGTTACATAAACCGGACCGAACGCGTAAATGGCGTAACGTGTAACCGTAAGAGTCTTACACAGGTTTCCTAAGTCAATATGCTCTAAAGAGGTTGTGATATCAGTGGGATATCTTCCATTATGCCCATAACGGGTTTAACCAAATATACGCCCCGTAGGGGTATCTTGGTTATTTTAAAGGTTATAAAAGAGATTTCCAGGTTATACAGGAAATCTGAGTTTTCTGACTAGATTAAAAAGTTCAAAATACTTTATTTATTATTTAAAATCAGAAGTAGCTGGATTCGTGTCAAAACACCATGTAGAACTCATTTTATGTCCGAAAAGGGTATATTCGGTATTTACCGAATCAAGGCCATAACCGCAGGTTATGAGTAGGTTAAAAATAATTAAAAATCTTTAAAATTCTCAAAATATTATATTACATCAGTGTGTAAAAGGGTTGGTGTCGAAATTTGGGTTTAGACAGGCTTTATGCTAATTGCGCCGTTTAATCATTAAAGTTTTCTTAATTGCGCTATTTAGCATAACTCCTATTCTGGACCTCGGATTGACATGAAATTGTAGGGACATGTTTAGAAATCAGTAACTAAGGTTACTGTTCTTTCACACATCCAAAATTCTTGCTTTAAGATCAAGAGGGCATTATGGTCAACATTTAAGAATATAACGAAAATGTGTAAATGACTCGCACAAACAACGAACCAGCCACAGAGGTTATACCTTCATGTAACCTGTTCCTAAGAAAGTCCTAAGGCATATCTAAATCATACCAAATCGGGTAAGAACTGAAGTCAAAGCAAAAGTCAAAGTTTTGCGACTTTCGGTTCCGAACCAGGTCAAAACAGTAAATGGTCGGATCAAACAAGCTTAGACCAGTTATAATACTTATTATCAAGTTATATGAGTGATAAAACAGGTTACATGCCATCTACATTGTTAATTATGTATTAAATCGAAAATTAGCATTTTGTTGACTTTTTCTAAGCAACTTTGACCCGACATTTGGACTAGTTAGAATGGGAATCAGAGGGTGCCCTTTTAGGGGTTTAATGCCCACATAATTACCAACATATAACTACCTTTGATTCGACTAATCACTGGACCATTAGTGACTAATCGTTAAGTCAACAGTTAATTACGACGGTTTGACTTCTAAGCTTTAACTAAGCAAAAACTTAACTAAGAAAGGTTAAGCATACTTACTGAAGTCTAATGATCGACCAGAGATGCTTAGAGAAGACACTTGAGCTCCAGAAATGATCAGAAGTGCAGATTTAAGGTGTGGTTACAATGGTTGCATCTCATGGCCTTTTATAGTAGTCTTAGATGCATTAGATCATGACAACAAGGTCTACAAGTGTAACCAGATCACCAACAAGTGTCCCTGAGTCCTAGGGGTCGTTTAGGGGGTGCCCATACTGATAATAATGGCTCCTAAGTCGGTTAAAATAGCAAACAGTGTTTCTGTCCGCATTTTCTGTATCTGGGCCATTGGCGCGGCCCGCGTAAAGTTCTCTTAACTTTTACGCGGCCCGTCTGAATCCTTCTGACAGAACCCATATCTTTCTACTGCTAGCGCGGCCCGTGTAAAGCCCTTGCTAACTTTTACGCAGCCCGCCTAAGACCTGCTGTAAGATTTTCAAATCTTTTTCAATCATTGCAGTTGGCTCTTGGTTTTACGGAGGGGTAACTTTGCATTTTGGGCCTTTCTTATTTACGTATAAGGGCCTCGTGACTTTTACCCAACTTACTAATCCTAGGTTAGTTTATTACTAATCGTAAAGTCATAACTTTCAATGTTTGACGCTTTTAACCCTTCTTAAACGAATTTGGTCATAACCTTCTCATATTATAACGGAACGTGATGAAATTTATATCGTGCATTCTAGTGAGCATATTTTACCGTTACAAAGCCTCGGGTTTGATAAAGGGTCACTCAGAGGTATAACTTAAACATGTTGACACATTTATCCCATGTAGCTTGTAATCTCTCACTTTCTTCCACATTTCGTTCCGTATGATCCATGATTCATTCGCTTGAAGGTACGAGCATCATGTAGGGTTACTGTAAATTATATTTATCCCTTGTTGACGTTTTGAACCCTTGAATTCACATACTTTCTATGTTTGTCAACTTTAGTCCCTCTATAGTATTCTTTAACACGTCCAAGCTTATGACACGTGTCAATACATTATAGGACGAAATTTTTCGAGGTGTTACACTCTCCCCTTGAAAGTGGTTTCAGCATCTGCTGACCTCCTATCTGCTGATCATACAACTGCTGACCTACAAACTGTTGTTCAAGTAAAAGTCTGATGATAGACCAAAGCTCTGGTGTTCAATCTACTGCCTTGAGTCAAGCTCTGCTGATCATGACAAGTACTGTTGGGTTCACATCAGTGGAAGGATGCAGCAGTTGTTTAGATATCTTTATGTAATAAAATGTAATAGCAGTAGTTAACATAGCAGAGGTTGTATAGATCAGAGGTTAGAGTTTGTTAGGAGGTTAGATGTCACTTTCATGGTGACGTCAGCTTAGATGCTTCAGTGGTTTGTTCGTGCCTATAAATAGAACAGTGCTCTATACTGTTCTATTAGCTCTTCACCATCATCTGCCTGCACGAACAAATTCTGTGAGCTCAAGCTGAGGGGGAGTTTGTATTCATTCATGCATTGTAATCGTTATTGAAATAAATTCAATCTTTCGGTTCTTTGTTGAAAATGGTTGATAAAAGCAATTCTCCTGTTTGATTGTGTACAAAGTTTGTTTCCATTATAATTCCGCTGCAAAACTCATTCATCTTCATTTTAATTCAAACGTAAATCACAATCAAAACCAAACTCAGATCCTAACATAATGACAAGGCTATCTAGTTCAGATAATCTTTTGGGTTTGTCCAACGAAAGGACTAAGTACTCATATTTGTGCTTAAGGTACAAGTTCATGATAACTCCTTACTCATGTAGTGGTAATAAAGTATAGGCATGTATTTATGCACATATAGGTTATGAAAAAATGCACATTAAACCAAAGATGCTTTCTTACTTTTACAGTTTGCATTTTTGTTTTCTACTTAAAAGAAAAAAATGTATATAAACATTGCAAATGCTCTTGCAAATAGTACAAATATGAGATGCATGACTATGACATGGTGCGAAGTTTTGGTCAAAAATAAAAAATAAAAAACATTTCAAAATCATGCTGAAAATGTGTTTGGCTCATGAAACATTACCCTAAAGAAACTGCGGTTTTGATTATTTTTGAGATAATAGTGCGTTATGACCAATGTAATAAGTGAAAGAGACTTTCTCTCTCACATAAGCTTTTGTCATAGATTACGACATATGATTTCTCACAAGAAATAATCAATATACATATTGTACTCTCTGACACATTAAAGACAAAAGTAAAAAAGAGAAGGGAAAAGGAACAGGAATATGGTTCAAGTATAACTTTCTCAGTTAGGAATATGGTTGAGCACCTACATGTATCTCAAAAGTACAAGCACATGCTAACACTTCTAAATATTCAATATAATAAAATATACTGATATGTATATTTTGAGGAAAATTGTGACAACTCGACCTTTCGACTTTAAATGCACGTTGACTTTGACCATTGACTTTGACCGTTTGACTTGTATGACTTGTAACTGTACGCGTTGTGTGTTAATGAAACGCGATGTCATTGTGCATACATGTGATTACTGGTTATTGTAAAATATAATATTTGAATTATTATAAAACGCTTGGACTGATTAAATCACGTAACGCCCGACGAGTAGAGATGTGATTCATCATCAAACAAACTAGACGAAGCAGAATTTTATTCGCCATTCAACTCACTCGACGAAACATAGGTGTTTCGCCGAGCCTTGATCCGCCAAAGCCCAGTTGCGGCCCAAACTTGTTTACGTAAATAAATATATACATATTAGGTTAGGGGAACGGTTAACAAGATACTGAAAACCCTATTCCTCCACCATTGAGTGACGGCAATTGCAAGGCTCCAAACCCCTCCATTCGATCAGTCTAACGACTCTCCTTTCCGGTTAGTGCACTATTGTTGAATAAAAGCAATTGTTTAAGCTATTCGTTTATTATCACTATGGTTTCTTGATAAACGCAAGATTCAATGATGTTATGTATGTAGATACATGTTATTATTTACAACTGTTATGTATGTGTTCGTGAATGATCTGCAAATTGATTTATAATCGTGACTATACAATGATTAAGTAGTTTGAATATTCTCATATCAATGGTTGGAATATGGTTGTGTGTCATTGGTTCATGTATCGGCTGGATAAGGGTTGGTCCAATCAACAATTGATGGCACACTACACAATTTATAATAATAACATCAAAAGTTACGAATGTCTTTTGAGTCTAGAAATTGTCAGCCAGCATGTTGTTGAAATTGCATGTGATTATATTAATGTGCATGTGGGGTGTCGGCTAGAAAATTATTTAGTGGTGCAGGGTTCAAGGTCAAGGTCGGTAGGTTGCAAGGGAGGGGTATGGGTGTGATGTTTGATTGGTAGTAATGGGCGGTCTTGCAAAGGTGATTAGGAGGTCTCTTGTGCAGAATTTCCGATTGGAAGGTTGGACGGCCAAATAAAACCATTGGTTAAATAAATGGTCCAATAGTCTTTTGAGGTTATATGCAATTGACAGCTAGTTGCATGTGACCACATTATTCTATTCGGCTAGTATATTAGGGTTATTATAATTGAATGATTGAATTAGGTGTCATGGCAAATGTAAAGTGTTGTGATGCTGCTGTCATGTTGATATGGGATATCATTGGGTGCATGTTTAGGGTGAGGTAATGTGATTGGTGGGTATGGACGGTCCATGAAGACCATTGGATGAGGGATCGGCCCAATGGCACTTTAGTGTCTACCGATATTATTATTATTAACCTGTAATATTGCCGAGTTTAATACTTAGTGAGGTCCGAGTTTCATATGACTACAATCAGGTCCGAGCTTTAACCCCCCCATACCCCTAGTCCGAATTTTCTAACCCTCTTATTAATGGTCCGAGTTTCTTGGGTTGTGTTATGGCCCGAGTTTGCTAAGGAGGGGCTGCTCGACCTTTTATTTGAGCTTAGGTCCGAGGTTGTAAAGGACAACCTCCCTTGTCCGAATTTTTGTGATTGGCCATATCTTGTCCGATATTTAATGTAAGCATGTCTAGCATTTATTCATTTAGCAAACACAGTGCATGACAGTTTTATAAGTTGTTGACTGTAATATCGCATGCATGAGTATGTAATTTGTAAATAGGTAAGCTGTTGTTAAGTTGCTAAGTTGTAAACCCTAACTGTTTGTTTAATCGGACAATTGACTAGTATTGTTAAGTGCATATGTAACAGTGCTAAGTAGTACCCATGGTTAGGGTTTTGTTATGCGGAAACATGTTTATATTGTTAAGCATGCTGATCTTGTTAAACATGACGACCTTGTTAACTGTGTTACTGAATAACCATGTTCGTATTAACCAAGAACTCTATCGTATGTGATACATGATGTTGACTGTGAAATGCTTTATGATATAGATTACCTGTGTATTAATACGAACATGAACTGATTTATTACACGTGCACACAATAGGACTTGACTGATTACTTGTGAGTACATAACGTAGCATACCGAGCAAAACCAAGGTGAGTTCACACTCCTACTAAGGCATGGGATTCCCGGGTCGTGGGAATGGGTTAAAGGTTTCAATTGACTTATAACGTACAAACGCTTTTCCTAGACTATCACCTATCATGGTCCTCGGATGTCAGGACGGTTTCGTAGGTTGGGATAACACCTACGTGGTTCCGTAGGTTGGATAACACCTACGTGGTCATATGCCATTACTGCCTCGGATGTCAGGCACGCACGTAAAACCTACGTGTACGCATTACTTACTTCTTCCGTAGGTTGGGATAACGCCTACGTGGTCATATGCCAATTACTATCCTCGATACAAAGGATACGCACGTAAAACCTACGTGTACGCATTACTTACTTCTATCCTCGGTTGTGAAGGATACGTGCGTAAAACCTACGCACACCCCATACGCGCTTCTGTTCTCGGACGAAGAACAGGGATAATACGAATAGTCTAGTGGTCACATAACATGGGAAGCCCCCATCTGTATAACTTACTATTGGCCCTGTAGAGCCACCCGTTACTTACTGTTACGCATATACTTACTGTGAACTCGCTCAACTAGTTTGTTGATCATTCTGTTACATGCCTTGCAGATCGTTAGGTACTTGGAGCTTGCACTGGAGAAGCGGGTCGTTGTGGGCAAGGATCGTGGTTTCTACGTTAAACTATTATGACACTTAAAACTATTAACTATTGTTGGTTTATTTACTATGCTTCCGCTACACTTTGAAACTATGGTTATGTTTTGAACATCTATCGTATTGAACGGATGGTTTACATTTATTTTACTTAATATTAATTACATGTTCAATATGATTGATGGCTTGATCCTGGTCAGTCACGCTCCCAAGCGGTGATACTCCGCGTGTGGATTTTGGGGGTGTGACAGATTGGTATCAGAGCCATTGGTTATAGAGAACTTGGTTTTAATATGGGAAAAACGTTTTTATTAAAACCAGACTATAACCAGAACAGTGCTCTCAACGATCCACAACGACGCTTCGCTCCACGTGCAAGACTCAACTTCCTAGGTAATAATGTTTATGTTTATTGCCTACATGCTAGAATTTGCATAGAACTTTGCTCGTAGTATGCTTACATTACTTTGCTCACAACTTGTTATTGCTTGAGAACACATACGTGCTTACACTCTTCTGTCATCGTACTACTCGCGAACCATTCATACTTATGCTACCTTTACTGTTCGATCATGTCTGGACGTGTTGACATGACACAAGCCCAGTTGACGGCTCTCATTAACGAACAAGTCGCTGCGGCGCTTGCAGCCGCACCAGCAGGAGGTATAATCTGCTATTCCAAACCTATCCTAGGACGTTAGATCCTACTCTCGTGACCCAACTCTCGCGCTTAATCTTGACCCATCTTTCTCGCGCAACGGGTCAGAACGCACATCAACCTCTCTGCACATTCCAGAACATCATGGACTGTCGTCCAAGCACATTCAGTGGCACATTCAAGAACTTCATGTGTGAACGCCCTGAGGCTCGCAGGGTCAAGTACGACACTGGTACTTTGGTAGGAATCGCGCTAACCAGGTGGAACGCGCAAGTACAGATACTAGGGTTGGCAGCTGCTAACGCCACCCCCTGGAACGAATTCAAAGAACGCATTAAAAGGGAATACTACACGCGTGATGACATCCACAAGTTGGAAGTGGAGCCTTACCATTTGAAAATGACGGGGTCAGAAATTGAAGCTCATACGAAACGATAGAACGAACTGGCCATCTTGTGTCCAACCATGGTGGACCCTCCAAACAAGCGTATCGAATTGTACCTCAAGGGTCTAGCCTCAGAGATTCAGAGCCATGCTACATCGGCTAACCTCGACAAAATCCAAGACATTCAGTGTCTTGCTCATCGCCTCACGGATCAGGCAGTGGAACAGAACAGACTGCCTAGTTGTATCATCCCTATTACTATCGCTACCACTTTTGCTACCACTTCCAGCAAGGGTTCGGCTACCGTTCAGTCTCAAGCATAGCAGCAGCGCAAGAATAGTGATCACCAGAGCACAGCAGAAGCTAAGGATTCAGGAGTCCACGACCTGCAAATCGGAATCGCCGGCAGCAACAGCCAGCAGAAATCCTATGCAAAGAAAAGATTGTTCGCATTCCTCATTCGGGTCAAGAACCTCTCGAAGTTCAAGGCGACAAGAGTGGTGCTATGGTTGGCATCACCTCTTTCTGGAAGGCTCAGAAATGTTTACGAAAGGGACATACTGCCATTCTGGCACTTGTCACTGACGCATCAGCAAAGGAAAAGAAGCTGGAGGATATACTAGTTGTGCGTGATTTTCCTCAAGTGTTTCCTGAAGATTTATCTGGTTTACCTCCTCATCGTCAAGTCGAGTTTCAGATTGAGTTAGCTCCTGGAGCAGCACCAATAGCCCGCGCACCGTATCGTTTAGCTCCAACCGAACTGGAAGAACTGTCGAAGCAGCTACAAGAGCTCTTGGAAAAGGGCTTTATTCGTCCAAGCTCTTCGCCTTGGGGAGCTCCAGTGTTATTTGTGAAGAAGAAAGACGGTACGTTCAGGATGTGCATCGACTACCGCGAACTCAATAAGGTGACGGTGAAGAACCGTTATCCTCTTCCGCGCATAGATGACCTATTCGACCAGTTGCAAGGGTCGTGTTACTATTCCAAGATTGATTTAAGGACAGGGTATCATCAGCTGAGAGTCCGGGATGAGGACGTCTCCAAAACCGCTTTCAGAACTCGCTACGGTCATTACGAGTTTCTTGTCATGCCATTCGGGCTTACGAACGCGCCTGCAGTCTTCATGGACCTTATGAACAGGGTGTACAAACCTTATCTTGATAAGTTTGTTATCGTTTTCATCGACGACATTCTGATTTACTCCAAGAGTCAGGAGGAACACGAGCAGCACTTACGTCTTATCTTGGAACTTCTTCGAAAGGAGCAACTGTACGCAAAGTTTTCAAAATGCGACTTCTGGCTTCGTGAAGTCCACTTCTTTGGCCATGTGGTGAACAAGGATGGGATTCATGTCGATCCATCCAAGGTTGATTCGATCAGAAACTGGCCAGCACCACGTACACCGACAGAAATACGCCAATTCTTGGGTTTGGCGGGTTACTACAGGCGATTTATCAAAGACTTCTCAAAGATCGCGCAACCACTTACTATGTTAACACAGAAAGGTGTCGTTTACAGATGGGGTAATACGCAAGAGACCGCTTTTCTGTACTTAAAGGATAGGCTTTGCAGCGCACCTATTCTCTCACTGCCCGAGGGCACAGATGACTTCGTGGTTTATTGTGACGCATCGATACAGGGGCTTGGTTGTGTATTGATGCAGCGGGATAAAGTTATAGCCTACGCTTCTCGACAACTCAAGGTTCATGAACGGAACTACACGACGCACGATTTAGAACTGGGAGCTGTTGTTTTCGCGCTTAAGATATGGCGACACTACCTGTACGGTACCAGGTGCACGATTTACACCGATCACAGGAGTCTCGAGCATATTCTTAAGCAAAAGGATTTGAATATGCGTCAACGGAGATGGGTTGAACTACTTAACGACTACGAATGCGCTATCAAGTATCATCCAGGCAAGGTCAATGTTGTGGCTGATGCCCTCAGTCGGAAAGACACTCTACCGAAGCGCGTGCGAGCGCTACAGCTTACTATTCAGTCCAGTCTTCCTGCACAGATACGAGCTGCTCAGTTAGAAGCACTGAAACCCGAAAACGTCAAAGCTGAAGCCTTACGCGGCTCAAGGCAACGCATGGAACAAAAGGAAGACGGCGCCTACTATGTAACGGGGCGTATTTGGGTCCCACTTTATGGCGGTTTACGCGAACTTGTAATGGATGAAGCTCACAAGTCTCGCTATTCGGTACATCCAGGGTCGGACAAAATGTACCACGACATCAGTACTACTTATTGGTGGCCTAGTATGAAGGCTCACATCGCTACGTATGTTGGAAAATGCTTAACATGTGCGAGGGTCAAGGTTGAATATCAGAAACCATCGGGCCTACTTCAGCAGCCTAAGATACCGCAATGGAAATGGGAAGAAATTTCCATGGATTTTGTTACAGGTCTACCTAGATCTCAGCGTGGGAACGATACAATATGGGTCATAGTTGATCGACTCACAAAGTCTGCTCACTTCTTGGCTATCAAAGAAACAGACAAGTTCTCCACCCTCGCAGACGTCTATCTTAAAGAAGTTGTTTCGAGGCACGGAGTGCCCACCTCTATTATTTCGGATCGCGATGCACGATTCACGTCAGAGCTTTGGCAAGCGATGCACAAATCCTTCGGCTCACGATTAGACATGAGCACAGCATATCATCCTCAGACGGATGGGCAGTCTGAGCGAACTATCCAAACTCTAGAAGACATGCTTCGAGCGTGTGTCATCGATTTCGGCAACGGCTGGGAAAAGCACCTCCCTTTAGTGGAGTTTTCATACAATAACAGTTATCACACCGGCATTCAAGCCGCTCCATTTGAGGCATTGTACGGACGTAAATGCCGGTCACCTCTCTGTTGGGCAGAGGTGGGGGATAGTCAGATTACGGGTCCAGAGATTGTAGTGGACGCCACAGAAAAAATTGCACAGATACGACAACGCAAGGCGGCAGCTCGCGACCGTCAAGAAAAGCTATGCGGTCAAGCGTAGCAAGCCTTTTGGAATTTCCGGTCGGGGACCGGGTGTTATTAAAAGTCTCACCCTGGAAGGGTGTGGTTCGATTTGGTAATCGAGGCAAACTCAATCCACGGTATGTTGGACCGTTCGAAATCACTGAAAGAATAGGCCAAGTAGCCTACAGACTAAACCTAACAGCTGAACTCGGTGCAGTTCACAATGTATTTCACGTGTCAAATCTGAAGAAGTGCCTGTCAGATGAGACCCTCATAGTTCCTTTTAAGGAACTCACTATCGACGAGCGGTTGCAGTTCGTCGAGGAACCAGTTGAAATCACGGACCGGGATGTAAGGTCCTCAAACACAAGAGAATCCCTCTTGTTCGAGTTCGTTGGAACTCCCGACGTGGCCCAGAGTACACCTGGGAACGCGAAGACCAGATGACAGAAAAGTATCCCCAGTTATTCTAAAACCGTGCAACCACTACTGAGGCTGAAGCTACTACTACTGAATTTCGGGACGAAATTCCAAATCAACGGGGGGATGATGTGACACCCCAGGAAAACCAGTGAACGATATAACTTACCTAGCTTCCTCAGTGAGTGCGTACCAAATTTCGGGACGAAATTTCTTTTAAGTTGGGGAAAATTGTGACAACTCGACCTTTCGACTTTAAATGCACGTTGACTTTGACCATTGACTTTGACCGTTTGACTTGTGTGACTTGTAACTGTACGCGTTGTGTGTTAATGAAACGCGATGTCATTGTGCATACATGTGATTACTGGTTATTGTAAAATATAATATTTGAATTATTATAAAACGCTTGGACTGATTAAATCACGTAACGCCCGACGAGTAGAGATGTGATTCATCATCAAACAAACTAGACGAAGCAGAATTTTATTCGCCATTCAACTCACTCGACGAAACATAGGTGTTTCGCCGAGCCTTGATCCGCCAAAGCCCAGTTGCGGCCCAAACTTGTTTACGTAAATAAATATATACATATTAGGTTAGGGGAACGGTTAACAAGATACTGAAAACCCTATTCCTCCACCATTGAGTGACGGCAATTGCAAGGCTCCAAACCCCTCCATTCGATCAGTCTAACGACTCTCCTTTCCGGTTAGTGCACTATTGTTGAATAAAAGCAATTGTTTAAGCTATTCGTTTATTATCACTATGGTTTCTTGATAAACGCAAGATTCAATGATGTTATGTATGTAGATACATGTTATTATTTACAACTGTTATGTATGTGTTCGTGAATGATCTGCAAATTGATTTATAATCGTGACTATACAATGATTAAGTAGTTTGAATATTCTCATATCAATGGTTGGAATATGGTTGTGTGTCATTGGTTCATGTATCGGCTGGATAAGGGTTGGTCCAATCAACAATTGATGGCACACTACACAATTTATAATAATAACATCAAAAGTTACGAATGTCTTTTGAGTCTAGAAATTGTCAGCCAGCATGTTGTTGAAATTGCATGTGATTATATTAATGTGCATGTGGGGTGTCGGCTAGAAAATTATTTAGTGGTGCAGGGTTCAAGGTCAAGGTCGGTAGGTTGCAAGGGAGGGGTATGGGTGTGATGTTTGATTGGTAGTAATGGGCGGTCTTGCAAAGGTGATTAGGAGGTCTCTTGTGCAGAATTTCCGATTGGAAGGTTGGACGGCCAAATAAAACCATTGGTTAAATAAATGGTCCAATAGTCTTTTGAGGTTATATGCAATTGACAGCTAGTTGCATGTGACCACATTATTCTATTCGGCTAGTATATTAGGGTTATTATAATTGAATGATTGAATTAGGTGTCATGGCAAATGTAAAGTGTTGTGATGCTGCTGTCATGTTGATATGGGATATCATTGGGTGCATGTTTAGGGTGAGGTAATGTGATTGGTGGGTATGGACGGTCCATGAAGACCATTGGATGAGGGATCGGCCCAATGGCACTTTAGTGTCTACCGATATTATTATTATTAACCTGTAATATTGCCGAGTTTAATACTTAGTGAGGTCCGAGTTTCATATGACTACAATCAGGTCCGAGCTTTAACCCCCCCATACCCCTAGTCCGAATTTTCTAACCCTCTTATTAATGGTCCGAGTTTCTTGGGTTGTGTTATGGCCCGAGTTTGCTAAGGAGGGGCTGCTCGACCTTTTATTTGAGCTTAGGTCCGAGGTTGTAAAGGACAACCTCCCTTGTCCGAATTTTTGTGATTGGCCATATCTTGTCCGATATTTAATGTAAGCATGTCTAGCATTTATTCATTTAGCAAACACAGTGCATGACAGTTTTATAAGTTGTTGACTGTAATATCGCATGCATGAGTATGTAATTTGTAAACAGGTAAGCTGTTGTTAAGTTGCTAAGTTGTAAACCCTAACTGTTTGTTTAATCGGACAATTGACTAGTATTGTTAAGTGCATATGTAACAGTGCTAAGTAGTACCCATGGTTAGGGTTTTGTTATGCGGAAACATGTTTATATTGTTAAGCATGTTGATCTTGTTAAACATGACGACCTTGTTAACTGTGTTACTGAATAACCATGTTCGTATTAACCAAGAACTCTATCGTATGTGATACATGATGTTGACTGTGAAATGCTTTATGATATAGATTACCTGTGTATTAATACGAACATGAACTGATTTATTACACGTGCACACAATAGGACTTGACTGATTACTTGTGAGTGCATAACGTAGCATACCGAGCAAAACCAAGGTGAGTTCACACTCCTACTAAGGCATGGGATTCCCGGGTCGTGGGAATGGGTTAAAGGTTTCAATTGACTTATAACGTACAAACGCTTTTCCTAGACTATCACCTATCATGGTCCTCGGATGTCAGGACGGTTCCGTAGGTTGGGATAACACCTACGTGGTTCCGTAGGTTGGATAACACCTACGTGGTCATATGCCATTACTGCCTCGGATGTCAGGCACGCACGTAAAACCTACGTGTACGCATTACTTACTTCTTCCGTAGGTTGGGATAACACCTACGTGGTCATATGCCAATTACTATCCTCGATACAAAGGATACGCACGTAAAACCTACGTGTACGCATTACTTACTTCTATCCTCGGTTGTGAAGGATACGTGCGTAAAACCTACGCACACCCCATACGCGCTTCTGTTCTCGGACGAAGAACAGGGATAATACGAATAGTCTAGTGGTCACATAACATGGGAAGCCCCCATCTGTATAACTTACTATTGGCCCTGTAGAGCCACCCGTTACTTACTGTTACGCATATACTTACTGTGAACTCGCTCAACTAGTTTGTTGATCATTCTGTTACATGCCTTGCAGATCGTTAGGTACTTGGAGCTTGCACTGGAGAAGCGGGTCGTTGTGGGCAAGGATCGTGGTTTCTACGTTGAACTATTATGACACTTAAAACTATTAACTATTGTTGGTTTATTTACTATGCTTCCGCTACACTTTGAAACTATGGTTATGTTTTGAACATCTATCGTATTGAACGGATGGTTTACATTTATTTTACTTAATATTAATTACATGTTCAATATGATTGATGGCTTGATCCTGGTCAGTCACGCTCCCAAGCGGTGATACTCCGCGTGTGGATTTTGGGGGTGTGACAAAAATGAAAATAGGAACTTTTCATAACCTTTACTTGCAAGTAATACTTGAATTTTTATTTATTGAAAAAAAAGGAAAAGGTACAAGTCATATAGCACATGGCGCAACCCCCTTTTTGTGGAAAAAACACTATTTTAACAGGATGTGACCTTTTTTCTTGGAAACATGTGATGCCTCACTCTTACCAAATGTGGTAAAGTTTCCCTATGAAAAGAAAGTTACTGTGACTTTCTTTTCAAAAAATAATAATATTTTACTAGTACAAGGTCCTTCACTTGGCCTTTCCTCAGGTCCTTTTACAGGGTCCTCCCTCAGTCCCTTCCACCCGGTCCTTCCTCGGGACCTTTCCCAGGTCCTTCCACAGGGTCCTTCCCCGAGTTCTTCCTCAGGCCCTTCCACCTGGTCTTTCCTCAAGTCCTTTTACAGGGTCCTCCCTCAGGCCCTTCCACCTGGTCCTTCCTCAGGACCTTTCCCAGGTCCTTCTACACGGTCTTTCCCGGGGTCCTTCCTCGGGCCCTTCCACCCGGTCCTTCCTCAGGACCTTTCACAGGGTCCTTCCTCAGGCCCTTCTACCAAGGTCCTTCCCCGGATCCCTCCTCAGGTCTTTTCACGGGGTCCCTTCCTCAGGCCCTTTTCTAGAACCTAACACAAAACACTCATGCAAGGCCCTCCTTCAAAGCCTTGCATCGTGTGCTACTTCTAGACACAAGTTTATTGTTCCCATTACAACGTTGTTAGGGTACATAGGCTACCCCCTTAACAATATGATGGCAACACGTCTTCACAAAATAAAACATGAGGCACAAGTACTTGTACACGCATGAGAACATGTTTAACGCATAAAGAAATTAATCCTTGGTATAATTTACCGTTTGAAAGTGTTTTCGTGGCAAGTATCATAGCATGGGCATGAACAACACAAGAAGCTATTAGCCGCGACCTACGGGATAGGTCGACGAAGGCTAATATTGGACTGGATGATGTGCACCCGAGAAACAAGGCATGATCTTTGAAAAGATACAAAAGAATAAGTGATCACCTTAAACATCCTTAAACAAGGATATAGCTTCGGTTAGGAGGAAAGCAACACAACATTAGTGAAAGCAAGAAATACCTTTGTGTAACATTGAAATGGGGCTGGTATGATACAACACCATCATTACATGACATCTATTGAACATTTATCGACGTCCTCATATCTAGTGATTGATGAGAAACATGGGATCTATGTTTCTTGCAGACATTGTTCACCCGAGTTTTTTTGCTAACCTGTGGTTATTCTCGTTCAACAAGAGTCACAACCGATCGTCTAGACGGACGAGCTTAAAGACAACTTATTTTATAAGTTCAGTATTACTAACTACGTTTGACAATGCTGAACTGGGAAGCTAGCATGGTATAACACCATTGGGTTCTACATTGAAGACTTCCAGAAAGGATCTTTATTTTTCATATTGCCCCTTCCAGAAAAGATTAAGCCCCCTCCATAAGTTCTCATGTTTGAAGATCTGTACAACAAAAAAAAGGGAGGAGGGGGAAGAGAGCATGGACTGCCTTACTAATTTCCCCCTTGAAGAAAGGAAAAACCTAGGCTGTGTATTTGGCTCCTTCCCCGAAGAAAAAAGAATAAGGGGACTAACCTGGGTTGTGTATTTGGCTCCTTCCCTGAAGGAAAAGCAATCCGTGGACGAAAATCCTCCACTGGAAGAAATGAAAAAACCTGGCTTATGTATTTGGCTCCTTCCCTGAAGAAAAAAAGAATCAGAGGACTACGTTATCAATCCTTCACTTGAAGAAATGAGGAGTCTGGGCTACGTAGTTGGCTCCCCTCTTGAAGACGAAAGAATCGTCGAACTACGTTATTAGTCCTTAAAGAAAATCCAGACACTCTCTCCTTGAAGACAGAAGACTCCTTGGACTAAGCTGTTAGTCCTTAAGGAAAATATAGATGGTCCTTCCTTGAGAGACGAAGAATCCTTGAGTTGCATTATTAGTCCCTCTCTTGAAGAAGGAAAGAACCTGAGATGGATAATCCACGAGATAAGTTCCCAACACTTATATTCTGTACTTTAGATGGAAATGAGCTCCTTCCATCAGCTCCCATCCCCAAAGATTCTACAAGGAAAGAGAAAGAGAGGGAAGCCTTAACAAGTGCATCTTCGCTTTAAGGGAAAGTGAAATACTCCTACAGTCTGTCGTGCTCAAGAAACCCTTATCTATCGGAACAAAACGATATCCTCTCCTAAAAGCTAAAGCGTTTCGATAGTTACTTCCGTCAACCAGAAAATCTCTTCTCTTGTGGGTAAGGTACCTCAGAAGTCGCTTCCAAGAACAAGAACGTATACTTTCCATGGAATTAAGTCCAGGAAAAGTTCCTTCCAATAATATAAAGAATATCCCATTCTCTGGGATCAAGTATTTAAGAAGTCCTTTCATAAACAGGGACATACCTCTTCCTCGGGACTAAGTCTTGAAGAAACTCCTTCCAAAAATAGTAAGGTACATATCCCTCTCTCGGGATCCAGTCTTAAGGAAACTTCTTCCAAGAATAGGAAGGAACATATCCCTCCCTCGGGATTCAACCTTGGAGAAACTCCTACCAAGAATAGGAAGGTTTAATTGCTTAATTCGGCGAAGTTAAGGAGTTTAGAGATAAAGCGGAACAGACGAAGAAGATAAACAAGGTAAACAAAATTGTTTGGATGCGTTTCAGGTCGAGTTGATGGTTTGAATATGCAGGTAATATGAAATGATGAAGTACAAGGGCCGTTTGATCTTTAATCAAAAGTTGAATTGAATGAATATACAAGAGAAATGTGAAGTAAATAAGTTGGGGGTCCAATGTGTCATTATTTGAAACTTAAATGTGGGAGGTGCCTAAAGTGGGAGTTTCACGATGGGGATTAATATTCCTAGGGATTAAGTATTGGAGGAGTCACTTCCAAATAAGAGAAAAAAATGAGGGTATCCCATCCTATGTGATTAGGTATCACAGAAGTTTCTTCAACAAACATGAACGTGTCCCCGCCATTGAATTAAGACTCGAAAATCTTCCTTCTAGGAATAAGGAGATAACTCTTTCTATGAGACTAAGTATTACAAAAATTTCCTTCCACGAACAGGAACAAGGTTCTCCCAAGAAAAGGAGGGTATCCCCTCCCGTGGGATTAAGTATTTCAGAAGTCTCTTCAGCGAACAGAAGTGCACCCGACTACGGGATCAATATTGGTGAAGTTCCTTCTAAGGACGAGAAAGTACCCGCGTCCCTGGGATTTGATATCTGAGAAAAATCCTCCTTGAGATTTCGCACTCGAACAACTTATTCAAAAAAAAGAGGAGGGGGGGAGAGGCCCCTTGACAAGGGACTTCGAATATGAAGAATCCTTTCCTTGAAACTAAAAGATCTCCGCCACAGGTCTGCGTTTTAGAAAGTATCTCTCTAAATAAGAGGGGCCTCATCTCGGGGTCACATACGTCTGAAGAAGTCTCTCCAAGATGAGAGGGTTGCACTTTCCATGGGCACCAATTTTTAGAGAATTACAACATCTCTCTAGGGAGAAAAGAGCCCTTAATAAGGACTCATGGGAAGGCTCCCTCTACATGGGAAGGCAAGAAAAGGCAAGAAAACCCCACTAACGGGTCAAACAAGATCATTTAGGCAGACGTGCCGGACGATCTTACGATAAAATGAACATGTACATAGGCATACAGACATGCCGCCTTAGTCAAAACAAGGCAAAGCCCGGCCGTTGGGCTAGGACTAAGTCGACTACGTCCAAAAAACGCCAAAGCAGGCATATGAAAATTCAAGTGGCCCAAACGCCCTTGGACAACAGGCCCAACAGGAGCTTTAACAACTTAAACAAGTTATAAAGCGGACCGAGGCAAAGCCTTTACAACTTGAACGAGTTACAAAGCGAACTATAGAAAGCTTTAACAACTTAAGCAAGTTACAAGGCAAACTTATAGGAAAGTTTTAAACTCAAGCAAGTTACAAGGCAAACTTATAGGAAAGTTTTAACAACTCAAGCAACTTACAAAGCAAAATTATAGAAAGCTTTAACAACTCAAGCAAGTTACAAAGCAAATTTATAGAAAGCTTTAACAACTCAAGCAAGTTACAAAGCAAACTTATAGAAAGCTTTAGCAACTCAAGCAAGTTACGAAGCAAACCTATACAAAGCTTTAACAACTTAAACGAGTTACAAAGCAACTCATATAAAGCTTTAACAACTCAAGCGAGTTACAAAACTGGCCTATGCAAAGCTTTAACAACTTAAAAAAGTTACAAAGCGACCTATAGAAAGCTTTAACAGTTTAAACAAGTTACAAAGCTAATTCATGAAAGAGTTTAACAACTTAAACATGATAAAATGTTGATACATATTATGTGGATACGGCTCGGCTCGGTTCGACTCGGCTACAAAGTGAAGGTCGTAGTCAAGACATCCTCCTGTCTTGACTTGGTATGCTATTACTTTGTATTGTTCGATGTACATGTAACTGCGTGTGTGCAGTATACATGTTCGATTAAGTTTATGTTGTTTTCTGTTTGATTGTTTGGACCATTGAAGCAGCCCAACAACATGCCTAAGTTCAAGCCCAAGTCATTGGCCCAACATGTTGAAGCCCAAGCCCAAGTCCATATGGGACGAAATCCCATGATTTCATAGAAGTCCCCATGTGTAGAAGAGCATATGTGACGAAATCACATATGTGGCGAAATCACATGTGATTTCGTCCAGATATTGGATTTCGTCGATCTGTTTTCGTCGACTTCTTGATTTCGTCATGGTTTCACTATATAAACACAGACAACAGACAGAAACACTTAGACAAGTCTGAATAGATTTGAGAGCGAACACATTGTAACACATACACACTGAGAGTTTACAGGGACCATTTGTAAACACCGCATTGTAACCGTTTCATAGCATTAATACATTGAGTGTTAATCATTGAATCTTGTGTCTTACGTGTTCGTAACTTGGTTTAACTTACCCGTTTGGATTCTGCACTCTCGGGTTTGTCGAAAACAGGGAATAGAGGTTGACTCGATCCTCCAGGTGGACCTACAATTGGTATCAGAGCATTGGCTCAATTCCTTGTTAAAACCAAGTAGATTTTCATGTGTTTCTAGATTTGTTCTTGATTTTTGAAACAACAAGTTTATATTTTCAGGAAAATCAGGTTTAAATCTTTGAAAATCATGTGTTTTTGTTGTTTGTTCTTATAAAAATCTTGTTAGTTTTCATTTATACATGTTAAGAAAGGATTTTTATTGATCATTTACGCAAAAATTGTATTTGGAAAATTTTCCGGTGGCTGGAAAACTCATTAGTTTAATCAGATTTTCATAAAGTTCTTTGTGGCCTTCAAACTGTTCTTGAATAATATCCATGTTTGATCTGATTTGTGATTGAATTATTGTTGATATTGTTTGTTTTGTTTCAAAAATTGGATGTGTAAGGATAAGGGTTTGACAAAAGTGACAAAAGAATAATATCCATGTTTGATCTGATTTGTGATTGAATTATTGTTGATATTGTTTGTTTATTATTTGTTTGAAAAATTGGATGTGTAAGGATAAGTGTTTGTTGTCAGAAGGATAAGATATTGATTTTAAAATATCTTGCAAGTTGTTTGCAAGTTGTCTGGTTATTTTTGTCAACGAAATCCCTCTACACTCACCAACGAAATCACCATAGTACTGTACGAAATCACTCCATCTTCTAGCTGGACGAAACCCAATTTCGTCACACATTCCAGTCAACGAAATTCCAGTAGTCAACAATATCAGGCTTGGACGAAATCACATTGTTTCGTCAAAAACACATCAGCAACGAAAATAGCACCTGATTTTGTCATCAAAGGCACATTAGCGGCGAAATCACCCTTTCAGCAACGAAAACACCATTTCAGCGACAAAATCAAACATATTAGCGAGGAAAACCCCTACCTTCGTCACATATTTTTTCATATTGTTAACAGAAGCTTTTTTAATCATACTTAACCATTTGATTTTAAGTTGTTATTCAGGTACAATCGTTCATATATCTAATGATGAATACAAACATTTTTCCTCCAGTGACAAATGTAAATCCCTTTGGATTTGTACCAGAACAACCATCTTCCTCAAGTGTTCGATTTGATCCATATGGCCGGGTTTTTGATCCAAGTGCCTATCTTCCGCCACCACCAGTTGCTACACCTCAAGCCCAACCTCAAAAAGGCAACCAAAATCCTTTCGGAAATCAAACAAATACATCCACGACCAACTCAAATCAAACTGATGAAAGGTGTGACTGGTCTGTACAATGTGGAGGTGGAGATCAAGGAGGAACTGCGTTTTACGCTGAAATTGTCAAAAATGTCAATGATGATGAATCTTCAGGAAATGATGACAGTTCAGAATCAGATATGATGGAAGGAGTGGATTCTGAAGCTGAAAGTTTGTTGAATGATGCTGAGGAGAAATCTGACTTGATTAAGAAAGTTGTTGTTGCTTCAAAAGAAATGGAGAAGTTCCTATCTGAAGATGAATCTTTCTCTTGCAAGACTGACATTCCGAATAATGTCATAACTTCTACAAGTCAGGTAAAATCCGAAACTCCTAGTATATGTAGTGATTGTGATGTTCTTAAAAATGTATGTGCTAATCTGAAACATGAATCTGAGTTGATTCATAGTCACAATCAGAGTTTGGTTATTGAACTGTCTAAATGCAAAGAAGCAAACATGGCTCTAACTCATCATGAAAAAGAATTTAAATCAGTAATTTAATTGAGACACTTAAGAAAAGCGTTTCTGAGTTATCAAAAACTGTTTTTAATAAACAAATTGGTATTAATAACTATATTAATATCATTGGACAAACAAAGAAAGAGTTGGCCACGGCTAAATGTGAGCATGATGCGATCAAGCTTAAATTGGAGAGTTATTCTAACTCCCGATATGTGCTTGATCACATCATTGACGTTCAACAACTGAAAGGGAACGTGAAAGGCGTTGGGTATAAGTCGTGTCCTCCACCTTTGAGACACAACTATACCAAGATGCCCGATGAGGAGGAAATGCCTCGGTTTGAACCAACTGTACCTCTTAATTATGAGGAGTTGGTCTAGGGTTCAAATCGGACGGTTACTCGGAGGGCTCATCTGGAACAAGCGAAAATTCAGCATCTGTTGATACGGAACAAAGTCCTCCCACAGTTAAGGACTATGATTCGTCGGATGATGAACCAGACGTGAGTGATGAGGATAAATCTCTTGAGAAGAACAAAGGAGTTGAAGTTCCTTTTGAGAATCACATTCTGTGTGATCCTCCTACTCCTACTGTGTATTCAATTGCTAAACAAGAGATGGATCCTATCACTGAGACAGTGTCTACCGTTAAAAGTGATAATGTGTTGTACACTTTGGTCGGTTATGGTAAAATTTATTCAAACCAAGATTTTCCCATTAAAAATGTCAATCAATCTTTGATTGACAAAGTGTTTGAAGATACTACAAGTAAGTTTTTGGAAAAAGGGATCCAGAGAGTTTCTGTAACTTAGTGTGATCCTATTCCAAAAGCTGAAGTTAGGAAACAACATGGAAATCAAACATTACCGACAAAGCAACAACTTATCGCTTTTAAGGGTAAACAACATTAACAACAAGCTCCAAAGCCTAAGGCTAAGGTTGAAACAAAAGGAGCTCGTTACAAGAAGAAATGCAAAGACGTTAAGTTTGAGGCCTCCAAAGGTACTGATAAAGTGGAGACTTTTGAAAATAAGTCAAATATCGATTTTGTTCAAAAAGTCAACATTTTGAAACGTAATAGTGATAACAATTACACCCAACACACAAATGGGTGTGAAGCTAGTACCTCGGGGTCTACAAATTCAACATCAGATCATCGAACAGAATCTCCTAATTTTGTTGAAAGGAGATCATGCTTTAAATGCGGGGAGTTTGGCCACATTATCAGAAATTCTACAAACTCTCCGAAACCAAATTTTGTAGAAAGAGCCCCTTCTGAACAAGGTCACCAACAACGTTGTCCTGTGTCACCAAAAACTGACAAATGCACTGTTAAAGAACAGGAAACAAAACAACGACGTCAAAATGTGAAGGTGATCGAAAAGGCTTTAAAACCGGAATCTGTTAAAAGGGAACCAAGTTCATCACAACTGTTAACACCAAAAATTGTTAATAATACACAATCTGGTAAACAAAAACAGTCTTGGAAACCTAAAATGGGTGAAGGTTCAGGGGTAGGCGTGAAATTTCCAAATCATCAAGAGATTGAAATTACATTTCTTGATTCTCAAGGGCAACCCAAGTCTCTGAAGGCTTGGGTCCCCCTCTCCAACTAATCTCTGAGTGAGTATGCAGGATGTTCCAGGAGGAACTATCGATAGTCATTGGATTGTTGATAGTGGAGTGTCCATGCACAAGATCGGCGACAAAAGAAATTGTTGCCTTTGATGGAGAGAAAAAGAAAAGAAGACAGAATTGTCTGTCGAAAGAAATTGAAAGCTTCGACAAAATGCAAATCATTTCAAAGTTTGATTGTTTAAAGGCTTTAATCGGGTCACCGGGATAGATTCAATCAAAATGTACGCACCTGCAGCATGTCTGAAGTTCAAAAGTCAACAGGATGAACGTGCAGATTCAATCAAAATGTACGCACCTGCAGCATGCCTTGGCATGGATTGAACAACAGCACACTACTTCTAAAAGAGAAAGACAAAGACCTTCGCTGGTGCAATGTGGAAGACCAGCCGGACCCAATGGTTTATGATCTTGTTGCTGTGAAGAGATTTCTCGGTAGGTACAAAATCGACTTTGAAATCCACACCGGGTGGATATCCAGATTGAGAGAGCACTCAAATTCCTTGCAATGCACGAAGCAGTTGCAGAATACGGTTTTAAATTTCATATCTCTCCTATACTTGTCGATATTTAAGCTGCTTTATAAATTATTATCATCTCGTACAACACTCTTTGACCTGACAAGTTAAACTCGAATATCACCTCACACGTGATCGTTTCAATATGAAATTCATCAATGTTGTCATGGTCCACACCGCTTACCGACGTGCCAACTCATTTTTCCAAAATTCGATAAACCTCTTCTAATTAAAACTTAATTTTGGTAAACGGCATTGAGGTAAAACATGAGTTAACCGACATCGGAAAATCGTTTTTGTAAATACCTTTGTGTTTTTAAATTTAACTTAGTTTGTTGATTTTAGGGGGAGTAAATCCAAAAATTCAAAATTCAAAAACATCGAAAAATTTCAAAACACAAAAACAATAGAAAAAGCAAAAATAAGTTTCCTGGCGAGAAAAAGAGAAAATGATAGTAAATCAGTGTTCTGTCGAAACCTCTTTAAACTGAAATGCAAAATGCAAAATGAAAAATGTTAAGCAGCTCTATATAAGATGTATCGGTAGGTTCACAATCATCTTAAAGTGTGCAGGGTGAAATAAACTTAAATCGATTGAAGACCAGGTGGGAACCGCACATTGGCATATGGTTTTAGTACCGAAATTTCGTTTGAGAGATTGCCGAGGTTCTGAGATATCCAGTGTATATGTTGCTTATCATCTGGGTATCATGGTTGTATCTTTTACCTAAAAATAACGGAGACGAAGTCTAGATCTTCCATGATACTATACATACGTGTACATTTTGCATTCGACCTCAATAAGTGATCAACAATCACATGTCCACAAAACAAGTGATAATATATCACATTTATCCGGGAGTCAAGTTCGTCTCTTTGCTATACGAAAGTACTGACTTGTTCACGGACTTGCTCCTGTGCCCTTCATGCATCTGAAAATCAAGTTCCTCATCAATAAGTGATTCTATCACATAGGGCCTTTTTTCAATCAAAATAAGTGAGTTTCTCACATCTTTTATATGGTCAAACAGATGATAAATGGTATACTCACCGGTAAGATGAACTCTCGTGCATACCTTGATATGGGAATGTGTCGTGTGTGGATGAACACCGGTCTGTAAGTATAAATCATACCTTAACGTATCCCCTCGCCATGATTACATCTGATAAGTTGAGCTTATGTGGACAACAATACCGATAATTGTTATAGGATGCTTATCAAAATGTTAACTAATTGAACAAAAAAGAGCGTTTTGGCATGACCGTACACTGATATGATTATCTTACTCTCGAAACTCGCAAAAAGAATGTTTGTAAATATTTACTTACATTTCTTCATTTCTGCATCTTTATATATATTTAATTATTTCTTTCCGTCTTTACATTTGAAAAATGAAAAATACCAAAAAGATTTTAGGTGTGTTTTAATATAAACTCTATAAAATCCAAAAAGATTTTGCTTCTAGTTTATTCTTGATTGACCGATGTTGGACCTCGAGTCTATCCTACCCAAAATCCTGATTGTAAGCCGGAAAACAATTGAATCTTCATAAACTGTCGAAGTTAACAAGTTTTGAAAGTTTAAGGATTAAAATTGATCATTTTCTAAACTTTCAAACTGTTGTCGGTCGGTGTTTGTTTGAGATTTGATCTCATATGTGTCGTTTGATTAATTTGACTAAATTCCAAGCGGTTATTCTCATTACGTGTTTAGCTTTCTTGTATGTGCAGATGCGACATCAGAATCAGCTAAAGGCGAAGAGAACGTGTCAGATGACAAGTCGTAAAGTGAAGACACGACGTTGATGCAATCAGAAGATCAAGATGATTGGGTTGCAGTTGATCACTCATCAACACCACAAGGATCTAAAGTTTTGAAGTTCAAAAGATTCACGAGCATCATTCAAGGGGGAATTTGTTGATACACTCCTTACTTGCAACTCGTGAAGACTTTGAAGATCCTTTCCGAGAAAAAGAACCATCAAGAGATGGAGAACGAGATTACGAACCTCGCGAGCAGCATCCAGGGGGGGTTTGTTGATACATATTCTGTGGATACGGTTCGATTCGGTTCGACTCGGCTACGAAGTGAAGGCTGTAGTCAAGACATCCTCCTGTCTTGACTCGGTATGCTATTACTTTGTATTGTTCGATGTACATGTAACTGCGTGTGTGGAGTATACATGTTAGATTAAGTTTGTGTTGTTTTCTGTTTGATCGTTTGGACCATTGAAGCAGCCCAACAACATGCCTAAGTTCAAGCCCAAGTCATTGGCCCAACATGTTGAAGCCCAAGCCCAAGTCCATATGGGACGAAATCCCTTGATTTCGTAGAAGTCCCCATGTGCAGAAGACCATATGTGACGAAATCACATATGTGGCGAAATCACATGTGATTTCGTCCAGATATTGGATTTCGTCGACTTCTTGATTTCGTCATGGCTTCACTATATAAACACAGACAACAGACAGAAACACCTAGACAAGTCTGAATAGATTTGAGAGCGAACACATTGTAACACACACACACTGAGAGTTTAAAGAGACCATTTGTAAACACCGCATTGTAACCGTTTCATAGCATTAATACATTGAGTGTTAATCGTTGAATCTTGTGTCTTACGTGTTCGTAACTTGGTTTAACTTACCCATTTGGATTCCGCACTCTCGGGTTTGTCGGAAAACAGGGAATAAAGGTTGACTCGATCCTCCGGGTGGACCTACATAAAACCCTCCTCCGAGGGGCGTTGAACAGAAAGTATAACACGGCAAATAAGACATCCAAGTTAATGCTCTTAAAGAAACTACTCTTGAACAAGTACCTCAATCGAAATGCCCTAAAGGAGGACATGGAAAAACAATCTAAATAGCATAAACGCTATAAAAAAGCACTATTGAACAAGTGCATTGGAAAAATGCCTTCAAGGAGGCATAGATTGGAGTAAGGTATTGTGCTACCCTACTTGAGGGGTCACCTTGCTATTTTGAATACTAAATGCAAGGTTTTCCCAAGGGTAACAAAACAGATAACTTCGGCATAACGTGCCTTAGACTACATGTACCAGGAAGATAGGGGTGATAATTAAAGGGTGGAGAGTGACCCGCCTAGGTTTTCAAAGAATAGAATAAGTCCTACACCAATTCATAAGTGAATAGGCTTGGACTAGGGATGACTTGACGACGAGGCTCCCCACATGGGCTCCTCGTCTGGACTCATTCCCTTGGATTGATGACTGGGCCTGAGCCCATTTGGATTTTCCCAGCAAGATTAGAAGGTTTGAGTGGGCTCAATTCTGGGAAGCCCATTCTGAAGCCAACCCACTAGGGTTTTGGCCCAAAAATGCCATTATAAAAGAAATGCTTATCTTCCTAAACCAACAGGTTATGATCCCTTCTTCTCCCTTCTTCTCCGTTACAACTCTTACCCTTCTACTCCCTCTCTCTAAATTATACTTACACTTATAACTATCTTTACCATACAAGATACTGACTTGAGCGTCAGATTGCCCTCGGGGTGAACCCCCTCGAGCCCTCTAACTAGAGTTTCATGTGGCTGCAGTTCAAGATCCGACATCCCGCAAGAGGAACCGTCACCGCGACGACGAGAGGACGAACCTTAACCGAAGGTCACCGAATCTAAGGTTAGTACCGCCAAGCCCTTTGAATGACTTCAGGGACTTGGGGATTTGACATTATTAATGGTTGTTTCCCCTAAAGTATTATGTTCTTTTGTTTCCCTAAAAATCTAACTAATCTAGGCGATGCCTGCAAACATAAAATGCGTTGTGACTTTGAACGTGTCTAGTTATAATCTTATTTTTTGATGTTCCCTGGTTTGGATTCTTTAGTTTGTTTAGTGATGCATAGGTTGGTTATGTTCCAGCTTCATGTCTTTTGTTCTCCTTATTTTTAGTGTATAACAATTAACAAACGTATAAATAAGATCATTGGATAACTTGTTTCCCTTATCTTGTTTTGTTAGCAAGATAGGAACCCATAGGATTTGATTTTGCGTTTTGTTATCGTGTTTAAAACTTTAATCTCACTGTACAGGAACTAGAACCTCCTAAATATCCTTGCTCTAATCTCTATCAAGCACTTGATTTTCAGGTTTAAGTGTTTAACAAATTTTTTGGAGAAAGTTTAGTGGCTTATAGCCATATGGCTAAACTTCTAGCCACAAATGGTTCAAGTTAAATAAGAATTAAAATCTGTACAATGAGTGCCAAACAACCTAAGCCAAACACCCAAATAAACCATACAAAGCGTAACAGTAAGCAAAATTACACAAGACACATAATATCAAATTAACATGTACTAGAATTTCTAACCATTAATTTAATCTTCACAGCAACAACTGCGTCTTGCATGGCGGTTGTGTGGTCGTTGGTTGATGAAAATAAAGACGGTGAGTGAAGCGAGTGAAGAAGGGAATCGGACAAACAAAGAGCGCTTGCATCGCTGCTGTGTTCTGCCATGGTTTTCAGACTCACAGAGCTCTTATTCATGTTCAATGGTCCGTTAATTTCCCTTTTTTCCTTTTAGTTTTCAAGTTTTTCATTTACAAAGCTGATTGTTTCATATACTTGGAATATGATGCAAGCTTTTTATTTTATTATTTTTATATTCATGGAGTTAGAAGAAGAATATGAATTATGTTTGTTTATGGCATTTTGGGTTGGGCATTTTAATCCTAGTAAACTGTTTATTTTAATCTGTGTTGGGGATTGTTTAGATGTGCTTTACAAAACGGGCTATCTGCTTATTTTAACTCGAGTCAGAATAATATGTTTTGCTGTTACGATGTGCTTTACAGTTACGGGTCAAATTTTCTTGTATAAATCAGACCAAAGCCAGGTTGACCTTGATCCAATATTAACTTGACCAATTCTATTTGAGTGAGAACTTTCTACAATGATATTGCTATGTCATTCTGCAGAGAACGGGTCGGATAATAGCGGATCGCTCTACAATCTCTTTTATAATACTTTTATAAATTCTCCATTGATATGTTCGATTAGGGAGTTTGGAAAGATGAAATGATGAACTTAAACCGATTTACGTAATTCTCCAATTAAGTTCGATCCAACTGATTTACGCGGCTAGATTTTTAAGACTAGATTTAATATAATTTGTATGTACAAGTTTATCTGTCGTTTGTACAAGTAAGAAAAAGACTAGTTTTTTTTTTCCTTTTAAGTCACATAGATCTATGAGCATGAAATCAATTGTATTCTTTGCTTAATGGTTCCTATGTACACATCTTTTCCAAAAAATACTCAGGTTCAAGTTTTGTTGATCAAAAGTCTGCTATTTTTTTATCGCAACTTATCTTTTATTTTGCAATTTCAGGTATTCCTACATCAGTTCTACCATGTATTATATTATATAACCCTACAAAAAGTAACTTGGGGCACCATGATTTAGATCACAACTTTTCAAAAAGTCACAACCCTTCAAACTAATGTATTAAGACACACCCTTTTACGCACCCTTTCATAAAAAGTCACAACCCTTTAAACTAACGTATTAAGACACACCCTTTTACGCACCCTTTCATAAAAAGTCACAACCCTTTAAACTAACGTCTTAAAACACACCCTTTTACGCACCCTTTCATAAAAAGTCACAACCCTTCAAACTAATGTATTAAGACACACCCTTTTACACACCCTTTCATATTGTATAACCCTAAAAAAAATTGGGGTACCTTATGCTAACTTAATAGTTGTGTCTCTTCACATCACACCCTTAAATAATACCCTTGCATTAATAAACACATACCACATATTAAACACATATTGTTTCAACCCAAACTAACATGTCCCAATATATACTTTTTATTCTTAATAAAAGGGTGTGATTTTAATTTAATAATCCCATATAAAACACCCATCTCTTTGAAACGTTGTATCCTTTTGTCAAAAGGTTTTATGAGTTTAAGTTGTGAAGGGGCACGTTGGTTCAAAACGTAAATCACAATGAAATTCAATGCACCGCTTTGAAAGTTATATCTATACAATTACTAAATTGTTTCTAATTAAATCACATAGATGTTCGTTGCAGATTTAATTTAGAGTATCTTTTTATAATCCCGAAATCAAGTTTCAAATTGGAACTACGAAGGTTCTTTCTTTACATACATAAAAAAATGATATGTTAAGATAATATTTTCAAACCCAATCGGCGATAGATATGCACACCGTCGTAACTTCCTTTTTCACCGCGTATCCTTCAACCGCTACCACCGTTTCCCCGTCACTTGCCACCGTTTCCACCCTTTATAACCCTCAACGCCGCAGGAACACTCTGGTCGACATCATCATTGTCATTCACCACAAAACTTATCAAATTCATAAAAATTGGCGCCAAGGATGAACAAGATCAATAATGAATATAAAACCTCTACTGTTGTACACAAGCGTATGCAGATTCACATTCTGACCAGTTCGAACGAGGTCCCTTCTACAAGCCGCTCTACCCATTTTCTCGGTCGGTCCCAGTACGTTTCTTGCAGTAGATGCTCACCAAAAACACATCATGTATAGGATGTATACAAGCATAATGACCGATTCACATCATCATCATCCCAGTACAGTTCTTACAGGGTTGGAACTTGGATCCGATGCAACAGAAATCCGCCGTATTTTGTTCTCACTCTGGCCGATTCACTTTCCCCTTCGTTCTACCATTTTTCTCCGATCGTTACTAACTCCTGTTCTCGCCGTATGTTTTCACTCCCACCGTTCTATGTGTTCATGGTGGTAATCCAAGAATTACTGTTGTGCTTTTTCGGTTTTGGTTCTTTGTTCATATTCAGATCTTTGTTTACATGCTATACACAACACATGTTTTTTCATATTTCCAAATTGTATGTGGATTTTAGTTTGTTGCAATTGTTATTAACAGTGCTATTTTTAGGAGTCAATTTCTTTGTTACGTGCCGTATATGATCATCAGTTTTATGGAAGAATATAGTGAAATTAAGATACGATATTTGCTTATTTTGTTGATTGTTATTGTATGTGTTTTGTCATAGAATTGATGGTTATTTGAAATCATACGTGATCTATGAAAATACATGATCGGATTAAGTGTTTGAAATGATTATGACGAGGGAATCAAATGCTTGAATTTGTAGCATGTATTCAATAATCGAATTGAATGACCCTTTTGTAATCTGTATTCGCTAATTACGAGTGAATGATTTCGATCATCACATATTTAAAACGAGTATGTTATATTAAACTAAGGATTCACAAAATACTAAATTGTTTGTTGTATAATTAAACTAAGGAATCACGAAATACTACATTGTTGCCGCAGAAAACGAACTCTGTTGTAGAATTCGATATATGACTCTACTTAATTTTTATTAAAGAAATGCATTTAAGGTTGTGAGAACTGGGAATTGGAAGGGTAAGAATATGGAAGAAATGCATTATTTGAAAACAAATAGCCTAAAAGCAGTGGATTCCGTTAATAAGTTCATCGTGTTAATCGGGTAACCCGAAACGTACACATTCAAATCTGGCATCCGACCCAATTAAACTTAAACTAATTTCAGGTTCAGCTATTTTTGGTGGCCAATTTGTTTGTTTACATGCTATAAGCAACACATGTTTTTTTGCAAGAGGGCTCATTACAACTGGATTTGTATGTTGATTTTGTGTCTGTAGAGTCCTAAGATTCATGTTAACTTACAAGTATTCTTATGGTTCATCACACATTATGTTCAATATGTTTTTTTTGCAACACCATTTTTAACGCTATTTTCTAACACCATACAAAATTAAGTTTTGTTATGCACATATCGATATCGCATCCCATTTATTGACACTAAAAGCATTCTTAATCGACATCCCGTCGCAACGCACGGGTAGCGTCAACTTGTTTTATTACAAATAGTATTGTTCTTGATAAAATTTGTTGTGCTTATAAGTTTTTATGAACTTCATACATATTCAATAGAGAACGCGCTGTTGACTTTCTTATGAGAGAAATCAACACAAATTGCTTTTCTGTTGGGTAAGACGATTTATATAATTTAGTATAGTTCATCTACCAATTCAATTTTATATTCCGTTAATATTGATCTTGTTTTCTTGTAGGATCTTTCACACTATACTGAAATTGTTTTTTTTTTTTTTTTTACGGTTGAGAATAATAGCCAAAAATTACTTTTAAAGGAAATTAGAAAGTTATGGGAAAAGCAAGAACCCAATCTTCCATGGGAAATAGAAGAGTATGATGCGTCAAATACACTTTTAGCGGCCACTAAGTCACACAGGGCTCTACTTAATCCTGTTAGTGCCTTTTTGTTATGATTCATTTTATTTTTATTTTGGTTCTTCACAGTTAAAGTTACAATCTCTGTTAACTTTACCTTTTTCAAATTTTCAGCCACATACATCAATCTTTCCTTACCTTTATTGTCACTGGCATAAAGAACATAATTCTTTAGGTACGTCGTTTGACTCAGATCTTTCATGGTCAATTGACCTGTCTAAGAAGATAACTCAATTCGACTCATTATAAACTCAAGGGTAAACATTCTCATCATTCTCATCATGAACTCTCTTGTTGTTAGGTGATGGCAATTCCAACAACCAGGGGTATTGAAAAAACCACCCAATCTTTTGGCTGAAGAGCTTAAAGTGATGTCAAAAGAAGTAAGTTTGCCTTTTATTAACTGCTCTTACATCTTTGATAGCTATGGTTATCAGATCTAATCAATTTAACATGAACTGTGAAATTTCAGGTTGAGTATAGTCAGTTGGCTAATGTAGCGACAATAAGGAGTAAGTGCTGGGAACTATGAAGTGGAAATATGACTACTAAGAAAACGTTAACACGATGAATATTTAACTCGCATGAAGATTGTGAAAGAGATTCCTGAACACAATGAAGTTTTGAGTTTTTATTCATACATTTGTTAGTTTATTTGGGTTATATGTTTGATCATTAGAATTAGATCGACACTTATTAGACATTTGGAATCTTTGGAATATTGATTGAACTTTTAATTGAAGTGATTATTTTATGATTTCTACATTTTACAATTTTGATTTTATTTTTTAATGTAAATAAATGATAATTGTAATTAATTAAAATTAATATGATAAATGTCAATGGCATTTAATTTGATGTGATTTTTGTGGCAAAAAATATGTGCCACTGAAAGCTCAAAAGTTTGTACTGGCAGATAAAAAAAGTGCCACTAAAAGCCTAAAAACTTTGTGCGACACATTGAAAATGTGCCACTAAAAGGCTTTAGCGTCAGCACTTCTTGTGGCACTTTTTTTGTGTGCCGCTCATTCTTACAAGGTTCTTTAGTGGCACTTTCTTATTTTTTTTTGACGCTTTTTGCATGCCAATAGATGGCATTTTTTTGTAGTGGTTGCTTGTTTCGTACCCTTTTATTCTTTATTATAAACTTTTTAGTGTACGCACACTTTTAGCCAAAAAAAAGGTCTTTGTGAGTGAAACAAACGTGCAAATCTTTAAATACAAGCCATTAAACTGGCACCTAGAAGAACACTAATATTGGTATATGTCCAAGACATGCATGGTTATTTCATGAAATTGTTAAATATGTCATTAATGTTAGGATCCTCAAAAGTGATCAGCCTACATCTTAACAAGTTAGTAGCAAAACATGTCATTTGCTCTGCCCCTATATGATTTCCGCAATCACCTTCATGGAAATCCTTTAATACTTTTTGAATTTTAGGATCTTCAATGCACCATAAATAGGGACCTGCAAGAGACCTTTTATATAAAGTGTTATCTAATATAATAAACTGAGATACCTTGGCCCTGAAAGCTCTAGGATTCTCTCCGCTGGGGATTTCTCCATTTCGAATGAACTTCATAATCGGAAGGATCCATGATCCTGAATCCGAATGCGGATCATTGGATGCTGTTATAGTATCCTTTACTACCTCCATTACATCATGCTCCCCAATTGCAGGAAAGAGGAAGTGAATGATAGGTATCTTTACATCTTCCGGATCCCCTGTTTGAAGTTAGTGGTTTGATTTTTTTTGGTTTGAGTCCACATTTTGTGGAAGCTGTTTGTGTATTTTACGTTGGGTCTTTTAAGTCATTGTAGGCTATATAAAGCCATGTTCTTTTTATAACGAAGTAGTGAGTTCCAGTAAATAATCAAGTTCCGTTGTTCTGTTCGTTTATTATCATTTGATATCATAGACAAATTACAAACATCAACAATATATGATAAGCTGTAAATGAAATGCATATGGAGTAATCAAGGGTACATTAGCATCTTTTGATAAAATATCCTTGTAATGGTGCTTTTATATGGGAATCACCAGCAACGAGCGTTGTTAGAACATAACCTTGTTTCTCTGATGTAAAGCATTCGTTTCTTGGGCGTGAACAAATAGTGAGAATCATACATAGAGCAAAACATATCCACCAAAAGAGGGAATTGCAATACTGCAAACACAATGACGGGTATGGCAGTAAATGCAGCAATAAGGATTGGTACCCAATTCTGCCCATTGTGGTATAGCACATAGAAACTTGCACTAAATGTCAGCATCATTGCTGCTACAGAGATGAGAAGTGTTAGTAGACCTGTCACGAGCTTAGTGGGTAACGAATACATGAAGTCACTTTGATCGTGACGGGTTGTGAGGACAGACAAGAACACCAGGAGTGAAGTTGATGAAGAGAACAAAGAAATGGCATCTGCAATTACAAAAACTAACAAGGTAGGCTGATGAATGAAAAAAGGAAGTCCATTTTCTTCTTTGTAGCCACCTGGAACTGTAAAGGCCGCAGCAAATGCAACTGTGACGATAAGCGTGGCAACAACCATGCAATCTTTCATCCATTTTAATCCTTTGGCAACTTGTTCTTCGTTTTCTTTAGAGAATAACTCGTATGGTGTTTGGCCATCATTGTTCTTTCTTTCCCTAGCGAAAGGTGGCATCATCTTACGAATTTCCTACAATGTAAAAAAAATAGCATGCAGCCATAAATCATTATATTTTTCATCAATTCAAGTTAGTGTTATACTAAAAAGTTCCATTCAGCACATATGCCATTAATATGTGAATGATTGAACCCATAAACCAAGACAAAAAAAAATTAATTCTTGCAGTTCTTGTTATGATTTATGAGTTCAATCATTCACCCTCATAGTCCAGCTAGAGAATATTACTACATCTACTGCGAATGTTGGGCAATATTATTGGATGTAGGAGCATTATGTTGGCCCGAACTTGGATCTTGATCTCTAAATGAGCGTGAATAACTTGAATAACAATAACTTGTAATAAACGAATGAATGTTTACAAATCGAATGAGAGTGTGTTTTACAAATGAAAACAATCTATCCTATTTATAGTTTCCTACGGGTACGAGTGAAGAGTTGCGTCTCTTCGTGAAAGGACACGTCTCTTGGATATGTGGCTATGATTGAATCTTGAAGAGGTGTGTTGAATGTCGTCCACTCGATCAACAGTCGCGTCCCTTTGTTCTTTTCCTTGCACCGATTCCGAAATGGTATGTGTGTAGAGACACACCCATTCGGTTATTAGGGTAGTTTCCAACTTCCACTTTGTCAACTTTGGTCCTCGTACTTTGTAACCGCTACTTAATAATAATTCTAACTATCTAACTATGTACATGATGTTAAGAGATTAACCGGTTTCATTCACCCCCTTAATCTCGAACATCCATGAGTTGCTTTAAGTCTTGAATTCCGAGCAGTTCCCTCATTGTAGCAAACTTGATCCTTGCTAGTGCCTTTGTTAGTATATCTGCCCGTTGTAGTTCTCCGCTTATGTGTTCCACAGTGATATCTTCGTTTTCCACGCATTCTCTTATGAAGTGATAGCGTGTGTCGATGTGCTTGCTTCTTCCATGAAAGACTGGATTTCTCATGAGTGCTATTGCTGAAACATTATCTACTCTGAGTGTTATCTTTTCTTCCTTCCAGCCTGTGATTTCACTTAACAATCTTTTAAGCCATAGTGCTTGACATGCTGCTGCAGTGGCTGCCATGAATTCTGATTCGCATGATGATAGTGCCACTGTTTGTTGCTTTTGTGTACACCAGGTTATAGGTGATTCTCCAAAGTAGAATACCAGACCAGTTGTTCCTTTTCCTTTGTCTGTATTAACTCCAAAACTACTGTCGCTATAACCTGTGATCTTACATCCTCCTTGCCTTTTGTAGATGATTCCATGCTCTTTAGTTCCTTTGATGTAACGTAGTATTTGCTTTACTGCTTTCAGGTGTTGTTCCTTTGGTTCTTGCATGAATCTACTGAGTAGACTGACTGGGTAACATAGATCTGGTCTTGTATGCAATAAGTACCTGAGAGAACCTATCAGGCTTCTGTAATGTGTTGCATCTACTAGATCTCCTTCTTCAGTCTTTGTTAATTGAGTTCCTGGAGTCATGGGTGTTTTTGTATCATTGCAGGATAACATATCAGCGTCTTTGAGTATCTTGTTGATATATCCTGTCTGCTTGATGCCTATCTCACCCCCTGCTTGAATTACTTCTATTCCCAGATAATATGCTAGCAATCCTAGATCGCTCATATCAAATTTGCTCTTCATCTGAGACTTGAAGATGTCTATCTCCTTCTTTGATGTTCCAGTGACTATCAAGTCATCAACGTAGACTCCAACTATTAGCGTAGAAGCTTCACTTGTTCTTGTATAGATTGCGTTCTCTAAAGTGCACTTCTTGAAGTTAAGTGACTTTAGGGTTTGATCTAACTTCGTATTCCAAGCTCTTGGTGCTTGTCTCAATCCATACAGTGCTTTTGACAGTCTGTAAACCTTTCCTTCATTTCCTGGCTTTATAAATCCTTCTGGTTGTGATACATACACTTCCTCTTTGAGGTCTCCGTGTAAGAATGCAGATTTCCCATCTAAATGATGTACCTCCCAACCTTGATATGCTGCTAAAGCCAACATTAGTCGTACTGTTTCCATACGTGCTACTGGTGCAAAGACTTCGTCAAAGTCTATTCCGTGTTGCTGAACATATCCTTTTGCAACTAGCCTTGCTTTGTGTCTGACAATGTTTCCGTTTGCATCTTTCTTAGTCTTGAATACCCACTTTAAGCCTATTGCCTTGTGATCTCTTGGCAATTCCGTCAAATTCCAAGTGTTATTCTTGTTTATTGAGTCTAACTCAGCCTTCATTGCTTCAATCCACTTTTTGTCACTAGATGCTTCCTTGTAATTCCTTGGTTCTTCTTCAGCGAGTAATAATTCATGTGGATCTAGTTGAATCTCTTCTGCTTCTTCATACAGGTCTTCGAGACTTCTTAATCTTACTGGAGTGTCACTAATACTCTCTGTTGTACTTTCAGAAGTGGATGGACCTCCACTTGATAAATTGCTTGAATTTCCTGCTGAGTTCTGATTGTACGAATGTGCTGGCGGGGTTACATAGGAGTCTTGTTCTTCTGTCTGATCTACTCCTGAATCGTCATGTTGTGGCCCGCTACCGCCTGGACTACTTGGCTCATTTTCTTCTAATTCTGGTGGCATGTCGTCTTCTTGAATGACAAAGTTTGTCCATTCGGGATTCCCTGAATCTACCGTTTCCATATAACTATTCCAGTTCCATGGTTGACCTTCCATGAACTTTACATCTCTACTGACACATATCTTGTTTTTTGCTGGATCATATAATCTGTATGCCTTTGATCCTTCTTCTATTCCAAGGTAAACCATAGGTGCACTTCTATCATCTAACTTCTTTTGTTGAAGTGGTAGTACCTTAGCGTAAGCAGTGCAGCCAAAAACCTTCAAGTGTTCTAAATTTGGCTTCCTTCCTTTTAGTGCTTCATATGGTGTCTTGTTCACCAGGGCTTTTGTCGGAACCCTGTTTAGTACGTATATCGCGTGTCGTATTGCTTCACCCCAAAAGTTTTGTGGCATGTTCATTGCCTTTAGCATACTGCGAGTAGTTGACAACATCGTCCTGTTTCTTCTTTCCACTACTCCATTTTGCTGTGGGGAATATGGTGCTGTAAGCTGTCTTGCTATGCCGTTGATTTTGCAAAACTTGTTGAATTCAGCCGATGTGAATTCACCTCCTCTATCCGTCCTTAGCATCTTTAACTTGGTCTGCGCTTCCTTTTCCACCTTTTCTTTGAACTCTTTAAATGTTTCGAATGCTTGATCCTTGGAAGTCAGTAAATATGCCCACATGTAGCGAGTACAGTCGTCTACAAGTAAGAATATATACTTCTTCCCAGCATGTGTTGGTGGAGATAGGACCACACAAATCTCCATAGACTAAGTCCAGAGGTTTTAAAGATCTGAACTTCGCCTGATTTGGAAATGGTGCCCTACTATGCTTTCCTAATAAGCATGCGTCACAGACTTGACTAGCATGACTTATTTGTGGAACTCCATGTACCAAGTTCTTACGAGTCATTTCCTTAATAGCGTCGAAGTGTAAATGGCCTAACCTTGCGTGCCATAACCATGCTGTGTCTTCGGTCTTTGATAGTAAGCAGATTGGTTTTCCCGTCTTCAGTTTGACTTTGTACAGCCTGTTCTTCATTCTCTTGACTCGCATTAGTAGCTTTCTATTTCGATCTCGGATAGTAAGTAAATCTCCGTCCATAACCACTTTGCAACCGATTTCTGTAAGTTGTCCGAGGCTCAATATATTGGTCTTCAGACTTGGAATGTAGTATACTTGTGAAACGATCTTTTGTTCTTGATTCAGACATTCCAGTAGTATTGAACCTTTGCCTTTAATTTCTACGTGTGACCCATCACCGAATCGTACTTGCCCTGTCACAGTTTCATCTAATTCCTTGAAGTGACTTCGCACTCCTGTCATGTGGTTGCTTGCCCCGTTGTCTAAGTACCATAGATTCTTATCTTCTGAGGCGTAACTTGTTGGTTTTATACGTTCCTCGTTTAGCAGAGCCTTCTCTTGAACATTTTCTTCTTGTATTGTCATTAACAATACGGGTGCTTCGTCTTCCTCGACGAGGTTTGAATGTTCTTGTACATCGTCTTTCTCTGAACAGTCCTTCTTGTAGTGTCCAAACTTTTGACACTTAAAGCATTGGATCTTACTTAGGTCGGTTCTTGCAAACTTCCTCCAATTTCTAGAATTCCCATTTCTAGATCTAGATGTAGATCCTTCGTTTCTGGGACTTTGCCTATTTCCGTTGTTTCGCCAATTTCCACGTGTCTGGTTAAATCTACCACGACCGCGGTTTCCAGATTGCCTTCCTCTGGAGTTATCCTGATGTGTAAACATATGCCTATCTTGGCTTTCCCCTTGATTTCCTTTCTTTAACTTGAGACGTTCTTCATACGTCTTTAGTCTTCCGACCGCTTCCTGTAGCGTCATGGTTTCTAGATCGGAGTATTGTTCCATAGAGGCAACGATTTGAGTAAACTTATCTGGTACGCCATTTAAGAGTTTGCGTACTAGAGTCGGTTGACTCATTGTCGTTCCTACTTCAGTTGCTCGGGTAACGATACTATTAATCTTTGCGGTAAACGAATCAATAGTGTCGTCATCCCTCATTTGCAACAATTCAAATTCTGACATTAGCGTGTGCATACGCGCCTTTTGTACCCGATCAACGCCAACGTGTCTAATCTTTAGATTTTCCCAAATCTCCTTTGCAGTTTTACAACTTACGACTTGCAATACAACGTCTTCTGGTATTGCTTGAAACAGATATGCAATGGCAGACTTATCTTTCTTAGTGTCTACCGTTGCATTTTCTGCCGGTTCAATCGTTTCCCACAAACCATTCGCTTCAAGAATCGTCTTGATACGAATAGCCCAAACCGTATAGTTTGTTGGTTTCAGAATCGGACACTGAAACTGGGAGAGAGAGTTTCCATTTATCGGACTTTGCCCGGTTGCTCCTGACATTTCTTCCTGTCGAATAATCTTCACTTCTACTAAACTTTCCTTTTGGTTTCAATATATCTTAACAACCCCGATTACCCGAATCGTGTAATAACCAAACAACCACAACCAAACTAATTCGCACTAAAACCCCGGAATCAAAACAAACCCTAGATTCCTAACCGTTCGGTTCGACCGACTTTCCTAGAACCGAAAATAAAAAATTCTGAAATGAAACTTTTGCGAATTTAAACGAAATTGAAACCTGATCGCGAATTCCCTGCGATGCCTTGCGATTCCCACGCCTAGAGCCTGACACTCTGATACCAATTTGTTGGCCCGAACTTGGATCTTGATCTCTAAATGAGCGTGAATAACTTGAATAACAATAACTTGTAATAAACGAATGAATGTTTACAAATCGAATGAGAGTGTGTTTTACAAATGAAAACAATCTATCCTATTTATAGTTTCCTACGGGTACGAGTGAAGAGTTGCGTCTCTTCGTGAAAGGACACGTCTCTTGGATATGTGGCTATGATTGAATCTTGAAGAGGTGTGTTGAATGTCGTCCACTCGATCAACAGTCGCGTCCCTTTGTTCTTTTCCTTGCACCGATTCCGAAATGGTATGTGTGTAGAGACACACCCATTCGGTTATTAGGGTAGTTTCCAACTTCCACTTTGTCAACTTTGGTCCTCGTACTTTGTAACCGCTACTTAATAATAATTCTAACTATCTAACTATGTACATGATGTTAAGAGATTAACCGGTTTCACATTATAATTACTATGTAGCTTATTAAGGAGTTTTGGGACATTAATCTAAAGCTTATACCTGGAACCACAATAATTCTCGTTGCATTAGCAAAGATGCTCCAGACATCTTAGTTGCCATCTCTTTTGAACTCTTACCAACTAAATGAAGTATATTATTTTTGTTCTTGTCAGTTAGTCGGCATATGTTGTTTCTGGAGCCGTCCCCTATCTCGTACAATAGGTTGCAAATACCTTGATTACGATGCATTACAGCTATATGAAATATAGTGTGCCCATCTTCATTTATTTCAAACATCAAATCAGGATATCTACGAAGCACCTCAACTATAAACCTAGTGTTGCCGCTTCTTGCAGCATCAAATAATATTCCAGAAGATCTAGACACTTTGAGCATACTCTGAATTTCTTTGAAGTCCATTGTTTTTGTGGCACGTTTCCAAATGATTTCTAGTACTTTCAGTGCATCGGTATCCTCTTCTAAGCTCATACCAAATAATCTATAAACTGAAAACAACTACAAAGATAAGGACAAACAATACACTCCAGTACTGTAAAGAAAAACGAGAAGATAATTACTAATCAGACACGTACTTGGTTCTATGATTCTCGTGATCAGCTTCTTTTCTCCTTTATCAAATGAATTGCGCTTCTCAGCCAAAACATTAAGTAGGTCAGGCACATGCCGAGGAAGAGGATATTCTGGGTAGTCCTTGAGAATTTGGATTGCAATATCTATAGAACGTATATGGTAATCTCTTAATGATATGAAGTGAAAATAAAAGATATAGAAAATGGCAAGCATATGTAATAAAAAAATGAAAACATATTATGCTAATTAATGAGTAGCATTGTTTTCTTACGAAGAAAATAATCATTTCTATAAATTAAAAAAATAAGAAAAAAACTAAATTATCATTTTCTTATTCAAGGAAGGAACCCCCACATTTGTTAATGGTGTGTTGGCCCTTCTACTGTGCCTATTTAGTTCTTTTGAGGCAAGAAACGCATCACATCCCTATTTCTTAAATATTTATTTATTTAATTTAAACATTATTTTACTAAATGCGGTTAGTGAAACGATTTCACTTGAGAGAATGTGGTTAGTGAAACAATTTCTGCCTACATGGCAGTGACAAGGTATGGCGTTTTTAGTGAATCCATTATTTTTTTAACAACTCATAGATTTTCTAGGATAAATATAGTAGAACTATCTTAGTCTTTGATTTGAACTCACAACCTTTTGGTTGTGGAGCACACACTTATCCAATAGGTTAAATGCAGTAAAACCATTACATATAACCTAATTTTATCTGAACGGTTGTTGTGTTCATGTCGTGATGACCCCACAATCTTAGTGACAAAATTACTTACCAAAGAAACCTCGAATCACACATGAATAGAGTACGAAATCCCTATCATCATCTCCCCAGTGGTCGCCATTCATCTTCCCAAAATTATTGTATAACCATTTCACTAGGTCCCGTGTCCCTGACTCAACACCAACAGTCAATGGATACAATCGTAGATTACCACGAATGTGCAACACACTACTATTCTTTTCCATCATAATCTTAGCCATGTTTATTTTTCCATTTGCACATGCTATCCAAAACGCAGTGTTGGAATTTCTATTTTGAAGTTGCAGCTCATCTCCGGTCATCATATTTACTAGATTCTTCACAAAATGTAAGGTCTCCTTGGACTCTTTTGCTGTCGCTGCCACATGTAGTGCCGTGCCAAGACTACCAAGACCATAGCGTACCAAATCCGGGCGTTTGTCTAAGATGAACTTTGCACTCTCCCAGTTGCCCGTAACTGATGCTTCGTATAATGGAACAACGAGATCAAAGTAGTCGTTTCTATTGTCTTCAAAATAATAACGTTAATACATAATGTTGATTAGTAACTTCTTTTAGAGTAAGGAGTATTTTAAAGTAATTGGTGTAATGTCGAGTAAATAATATTTGCCATTCAAAATGTTAAAATAATTTGCACATGTTAATTCATGTTGCAACACATATTGTCACTTGTTATAAAGTTGTTACATAATATAAAAAAGTTGTTACAATATTCTAACTGACATTGTGAGATATGTGCAGCACTTTATAATTCTTGAAGGGCTAAGTTGAAATGTCTGAGGGGATAAAGTGTAAAAGTGAAGAGTTGAAGGTTGATATTGAAAATAAAGATATTTTCAATATAAAAGGGCTTCAACAGTTGAATTCGTGTTACAATCTCGAAGTTACTTTCTCTTTATTCCATCAGGCGATTAGGGTTAACTGGTTCAGATCGTTTGTGATCTGTGGTGTTTTGTGGTTGTTTGATCTCTTGTGAGATCTATTCTGTATTGTTTGATTTGTATAGATCAACTGATTTACATCAGTTGATCATCTTCTTCGTTGTATTGTTACAGATCTCATCATTTGTGAGATCTAGGGTTTCTGGGGGGTGTTTTCCTTGGTTTGGGTAATAATAAAAGTTTTGTCACCTTTTGTCACTATTTCTTTGTTGTTCTTGATTTACTGTGATATCATACCATTTTACATGGTATCAGAGCGTCAAGAAGCTCTTGATTTTTGTGTTTTTCCGCTGTATTTTGATTATCTCTGATTATTTATTGATCTTGGGTTTTTTTTTTTTTTTTGAAGGTTTCTTATCTCAGAAACTGTTATCTTGTGAGTCATCTAGATCTGAAGATTTGGAAACCCTAAACTAGGGTTGTGGTGGTTTGAAGATATTTGCTGGATTTTTGAAGATCCGTGTTGGTCTCTGTAACCCTCGAAGGATACAGAGCAAACTGACCAGTTATATTTGTTCTCTTGTCTTCTGATCTGTAACTATAGCCCTAAGTGAAGGCTGTAGTTCTGATCCGCTTTGGAGTTTATTGCACCCTCTGTAATATTGTTTCATTTCTGTCTTTAGTTTTTTGTTGATTGGTTGAATAGTTGAAGTCGGGGTAGTGAGGACCGGCACTGTTGATTGATTGTTATTGTTGATTGTTTGTGTTTGTTCATGTCTGTTTGTTAGTGGCTTCTGAGTTAAGACATATCCAGGCACCTGTGAGTGATGAACCTGGAATCTTGACACTGACTCAGTTTTGCCTGTGTGTGAGTGTATTATTCTCTTGTAGTTTCTTGATTGTTACTTGTTGGTAACTGTTCTGTGTTCTGCTTGTGTTTACTGATTGATTGTGTAATTTTTGTTTGAAAATGCCTGGTGATACTGATACTAGTAGTACTTCTCAGACTTTAATTGGAAAGTTAGATATAGGTGATCCGTTATATCTGCATCCAAGTGATTCAAGTGCTTTGACAATTGTTAGTATCAAACTAAAAGGAACAGAAAATTATTCTGTATGGTCTAGTGCCATGAAATTGGCTTTAGAAGCAAAAAACAAATATGGTTTTATTGATGGAAAATGTATTAGGTCTGAGAATGATTTTGTGTTAGCAAGTCAGTGGGACAAATGTAATTCTGTGGTTCTTACTTGGTTATTAAACTCTACATCTGAAGAACTGGCTTTAGGACAAGTGTTTTCTAAACTAGCTTCAAAAGTGTGGACTGATCTTAAAGAGTCATTCTATAGGGTTGATGGTTCGATTGTATATGATTTGTATAAAAGAATTAACAGTGTTTCACAAAATGGTACTTCAGTTGCTGAATATTATAATAAACTTACAACTATGTGGAAACAATTTGATGCTATGTTGCATCTTCCTACATGCTCTTGTCAAGCTGCAAAAGATTTTAATGATTTTTCAACTTTAATAAAATAGATGCAGTTTTTAATGGGACTGGATGATGTTTATCAGTCAGTCAGAACAAATCTATTAACAAGAGAACCATTACCCTCTGTTAAAGTGGCTTTCTCTGTGGTGTCTAGAGAAGAGTCACATAGAATGTCTAGTACTGGGTCAAAAACTCAGAATGTGGCTTTTGTGTCTATAACAAATCAATCCTTTGATCAAAAGAAAAGGTTTAATAAAGGGTCTAATTCAAATTTAAAATGCACACATTGTAATATGTTAGGGCATACTGTGGATAGATGTTTTGAGATTATAGGTTATCCACCTGGATTTAAAAAAAAAAGAAGTAATAATAATAGTCAGTCTGGTAAATCTAATGTGGTTAGTGGTAATAAAAGTAACTCTGTTAATAATGTTGCTTCATCTGTGGGAAGTTCTGGTTTTCCTTTCACTTCTGAATAGATTGCAAGACTGTTGAGTTTAGTTGGAGAAAAAAATGTTTCAGATTCTCAGAATCAGAATGTACGAGGTGAGTGTGTTAATATTTCAAACTTTGTTAGTTGTTCTAGTTCAGTTGGTTTTAATATGAATGGGTGGATTGTTGATTCAGGGGCTAGTCAACATATGGTTAAAACAGACAAAGATTTAATAAATAGTGTTGATGTTTCAGAGTTTAACATAACTGTTAGTCATCCAAATGGTACTAATGTTAAGGTCTTAAAAATTGGGGATTTAAAATTAACCAATGAGATAATTTTAAAAGATGTCTTCTATGTTCCAGGGTATAGTGTAAATCTGTTGTCTGTGCATAGGTTGTCAAAAGATAATCATGTGACTGTTGTGTTTAATGAAACAAATTGTTTGCTACAGGATTCCAGTTCAAAGAGAGTCCTGATGAGTGGTAGTCAAAATTGTGGTCTGTATTTTGTAGGCAATTCTGGTAATCTGTTTAATGCTTGCTTTAATAGTTCTATTCAGTCTTTTACTTGGCATAGTAGGTTAGGACATCCTTCTGATCAGGTGTTAGCAGTATTGAAACAAAGCCTTAAAATTCAATCAAGTGAACATGGTCCATGTGATATTTGTCATAGAGCTAAACAAGTTAGGGTTCCTTTTCCTTTAAGTGAACACAAGTCAAAGGTTGTAGGAGATCTTATACACTTAGATGTATGGGGTCCTTATAGAGTAACAAGCTATGATGGTTATAAATATTTTTTAACTATTGTTGATGATTTTTCTAGAGCAGTCTGGTGTTATTTTCTAACTAATAAAACTGAAGTTTTTGAAAACTTAAAGGTGTTTTATGAACTTGTGTTAACCCAGTTTAAAAAGAAAGTTAAAATAGTTCGAAGTGATAATGGAACAGAGTTTGTAAACAGTCAGATGAATAGTTTTTTTTTAAAACTAAAGGTATTTTGCATCAAACAACATGTTCCTATACATCACAACAGAATGGAGTGGTGGAAAGGAAACATAGACATTTGTTAAATACTGCTAGAGCCTTTATGTTTCAGGGTGGACTACCTTTAAGGTTTTGGTCTGATTGTGTTTTAACTGTTGTGTATCTTATTAACAGGTTGCCATCATCTGTGTTAAATGGTAAAAGTCCTTTTGAAATGATGTTTAGTTTTAAACCCTCATTATCTCATCTTAGAAACTTTGGATGCTTGTGTTTTAGTACTATATTGCATGATTCAGACAAATTTTCTTTTAATGCTGAAAAGTGTGTTTTTCTTGGTTATTCAAGTTTTAAAAAAGGATATAAATTGTGGAGTTTGGATAATAAAAAAATATTTTTTTCAAGGGATGTTAAGTTCTATGAAAATGTATATCCTTTTAAAATTAACAACTTTTATAATCAAGAACTTATTATAAATAATCAACTGAATCATGTTAATTTTTTTGACAATGTTGTATCTGAAGTTTCTAACATACCCGATGATGAAGAGGGTACAAATGGTGCTCAAGATCCTATTAGTGATGATCAGCAACCATTGTCTCCCTCTACATCAGCCCCTGTATCAGGTGCTGAGATGACTCTGCAAACTGAACATGAGGGCAGTAGTGGACAGGATACAAATGAGAGGGCAGAGGACACTATAGGGTCAAATGTTGAGACCAACCAATCTGAGGGTAATACTAGTGTTAGAAAATCTTCTAGAAATACTGTTTTACCTAGAAAATTTGATGATTTTGTTGTTGAGGGTAAAGTTAAATATGGAGTTGAAAAAGTTGTTAATTATGCAAACTTGTCTTATGAAAATATGTGTTTTGTTGCTTCGTTGAATAAAATAGTTGAACCTACCTGTTATAATGAAGCTGCTAAAATGATAAGTGGGTTGATGCTATGAATACTGAAATGGAAGCCTTATATAGAAATAATACTTGGGTATTAGTTGATCTTCCTAAAGATAGAAAACCAATAGGCTGTAAATGGGTCTATAAGGTAAAATATAAGGCTAATGGGGAAGTTGAAAGGTATAAAGCTAGATTGGTTGCCAAAGGGTTTAACCAAAGAGAGGGTCTTGATTTTGGTGAAACTTTTTCACCGGTTGTCAAAATGACTACTGTTAGAATTGTGTTAAAGTTGGCTGTTAATAACAACTGGCCATTGTATCAAATGGATGTTAACAATGCTTTTTTATATGGTACATTGTCTGAAGATGTTTTTATGACACAGCCTCAAGGCTATTGTTCAAAAGATAAAGATGAGAAAAAAGTATGTAAACTAATAAAATCATTATATGGGCTTAAGCAAGCTCCAAGACAATTGAATGAAAAGTTAACTTCTGTGTTAACTGCTATGGGTTTTGTACAAAGAATTTGTGATTATTCATTGTTCGTGTTGTCAAAACAAAATGTGTTTGTTGTTTTACTTGTATATGTTGATGACATTTTCATCACTGGAAATAACAAGTCTGAAATAGAAAATGTTAAACGAAGGTTGAGAGAAAGTTTTCATATTAAAGATCTTGGTTTGCTTAGGTATTTTCTAGGAATTGAAGTGTTATATGCTGATGGTTATATTTTTTTGTCTCAACGAAAGTATTGTCTTGAATTGCTAAATAAGTTTGGTTATTTGGGTTGCAAACCTGTTGCAACACCAATTGAGAAAAGTTTTTTGGTTACAAGTAAGTGTAAAAGTGATCAAAAAACTTTACAAAATGTTAATGGTTTTCAAAGGTTAGTAGGAAAACTGATATACTTGTCTTTAACTAGGCCTGATATCAGTTATGTTGTTCAGTTTTTAAGTCAATACATGCATAGTCCTACTCAAATCCATCTTGATATAGCTTTAGGATTATTGAGATATTTGAAATTATCTCCTGGAAAAGGAGTTTATTTTAAAAAATCTGAAAATATGGTAATAACTGGATTTGTGGACTCTGATTGGGCTAAATGCCTTAAGACCAGAAGATCGGTTACTGGGTATGGCATTTTTTTAGGAGAAACACTTGTTTCTTGGAAAAGCAAGAAAGAAAATGTTGTCTCTAGATCTACTGCGGAAGCTGAGTACCGAGCTATTTGCTCAGCTACTTGTGAAATTATGTGGATTATCAATGTTTTAACTGAATTAAAGATTTCTTGTAAGTTGCATGTTAAACTGTACTGTGATAGTAAATCAACTATTTCAATCTCTCAAAATCTTGTATTTCATGAGAGAACTAAGCATTTTGAATTGGATTTACACTTTTTAAGAGAAAAAATTGCTGCAGGTATTGTTGAGCCTGAAAAGGTCAGTACAGAAGTGCAGGTGGCTGATATATTCACAAAGGGTTTGAATGCAAACCAACATCAAACTCTTTGTGAAAGTTTGGGTCTTTATGACATGTTTGCCACATGAATTATGGGGGCATGTTAAAATAATTTGCACATGTTAATTCATGTTGCAACATATATTGTCACTTGTTATAAAGTTGTTACATAATATAAAAAAGTTGTTACAATATCCTAACTGACATTGTGAGATATGTGCAGCACTTTATAATTCTTGAAGGACTAAGTTGTAATGTCTGAGGGGATAAAGTGTAAAAGTGAAGACTTGAAGGTTGATATTGAAAATAAAGATATTTTCAATATAAAAGGGCTTCAACAGTTGAATTCGTGTTACAATCTCGAAGTTACTTTCTCTTTCTTCCATCAGGCGATTAGGGTTAACTGGTTCAGATCGTTTGTGATCTGTGGTGTTTTGTGGTTGTTTGATCTATTGTGAGATCTATTCTGTATTGTTTGATTTGTATAGATCAACTGATTTACATCAGTTGATCATCTTCTTCGTTGTATTGTTACAGATCTCATCATTTGTGAGATCTAGGGTTTCTGGGGGGGTCTTTTCCTTGGTTTGAGTAATAATAAAAGTTTTGTCACCTTTTGTCACTATTTCTTTGTTGTTCTTGATTTACTGTGATATCATACCATTTTACACAAAATAATTAGTAACTTCTTTTATAACAATGGTCAAAGTAAACAAATTTAGAGTCCATTGAGAGTTTAATGCATTTGAAGTAAGATTGAAGAAAAGGGTGTATTTGTCATTTTGATTTTTAAACAATTCAATTTCATTCATAATTTTACCAAATCACATTATGAATTTTTAAAGGAGTTTATTCAAATTCCAATTCAAATTCCATTTCAAATTCCTTTAAAACACATAATGTAAATCAAACGACCCCTTAGTTGATTTTGTTACAGAATTATTAGTTGCTAATTAATATCTGTTGTAAAATGTAATCTCAAAACACAAATAGTCTTAAAATCTTATCTCAAAATAAAAACAATCTCATTATATTAAGATTAAATAAGGGTGGTTAGTATTTGAATCGAACTCAAAAAACTGAAATTCGACTCAAATCCAATTTGCTCCAAGTTTGAATTCCGATTTTGAATATTAGAATTCAGTAATCGAATAAAGTGAATCAAATATAATTTTTTGGTTTCCAATATGATTCGAGATTCTAATTAAATTATTCATTTTAATCTTATACAATACACAAATATACACTAACTATCATAATACATTTGAAGAGGACATGATTGTATTTTTACATTAAATTTTAAGAGTTTAGGTGGGTAAAATTGTCTTTTTTTTAATTGAACTACTTTATCTATCTTTATTGAAAGTTAATTATGTGATTAAATAAAAAAGGAATAATATTGATTATTAGTGTCATATATGAGTTAGACTACGAGTTCAATTCTTAAAACTAATTATGTAATCAATCAATTTTCTATTTAACTAAATTCTCAAAAAGCATTTTTCCTTTATATGATTTTATGTTTACTTTACCTGATAAACTTATATTAAACTCTCATATCTAAAACATATTTCATCAATTAATTGTTGAAGTGTTATACAATTATCTATGTTAATATGTTGTGTACACCCATCCTCAAGTGCGTATGTGTAGATACATGCATGGGTAGGTACGTACATATGTACATAAACAAATACATACACACATATACATACATGCATTCATACGTACATGTACGTATGCACGTTACATACATACATACATACATACATGCACACACACTACTATATATTTTGTCTTGATGGTTTCCATAAGACATTTATCGAAAATTTGTGACCAAACAATAAAATGTTAGTTATCGTTTCTCCCTCTCAAATTTATTTTTCTTGTAGCGTTTGTCCTTGTGTGCGTGCAAACTACTATATATTTTGCTCAGCTTGCATCGTTTTCATGCTTTATATGCTATTAGAAGTTAACAACACAAGGGGATTTTGTTTGATGTTCACTGCAATATGTATTGTAAAAGAAGATATATATATTTGTTACCGAATAGATATGGAAGGGGGTCAAGATCATCGGTAATTGCTCTGAAAAGCTTCATCGGGTCAAATGTGCTCTGACTCGTTCCATCGACTTCTTCTGAGCTTGAAGGCCGTCTCATCTCGGCTGCTGTTTGATATTTGTGGACTAAACAATCACATGAACATATATTAAGAATATTATAACATTAACTCCCCCGGGGAAACTAAACTACTATTGCGTTAAAAATGTGTACCGTTATTTATGGGGTGATCGAGTGGTCTTAACAAGTTGTTCATCGATGTGGGTATACAACCTTGTCTCCGGTGCTTTAGTTTCTATAGAATTTGAGATTGTAGCTTTAGTAGTTTGAGTAGGTGCCTATGGTTTTATAGAGGTGAGATTTTAGGGGTGGGATAATTCTTTTGTGTGACCAATAGGTCCTGAGTTTGATTCCCATAAAAGGGGTTTTTCTCATATTCATTAGGTTTCCTCCTTAATTGGTGTATAGGCGTCATAGCCTAATGAAGATTGATATGATCGGATAGTTCCGCTGATGACACGATGATACTTCAATGGTCAGTTATCTAAATTTGTCATTAAAAAAAGTAGTTTGAGTAGCTCCACCTTCAATAACTTTTTTACTTTTGACATTTTGACCGATAAACAAATAATAAATATTTTTTTTTCTTATTTAAAAGGTATTTATCTAGAACTAAAGCTAGTGAGATTCTCGATTGGTATTTATAAGGTATTTATATATGCATTTTAAGTTGGATTTTTAACAAACTGTTAAGCTTAGCTTAATGGTTCTTGGCTTTTTGCACTGCTTTCTAATTTCTAATGCGTGGTATAGGCGGTTTCGATTCCCGCGTTATTCTTTACTTTGTCTAATGCCTAGGGGTGTTCAAAAAAATCCGAATCCGAAACCGAATCCGAAATATCCGAAAACCCGTATCCGAAATATCCGAATTTTCGGACATCCGAATTTTCGGATATCCGAAAATCGGATAATCCGATAATTCGGATTCGGATTCGGATAGTGATTTTGAGAATTTTCGGATAATCGGATTATCCGAAAATATCCGAAAATTTAATTTTTATTTTTTTCGGATATCCGAATATCCGAAAATATCCGAAGTATCCGAAAAATATCCGAAATATCCGAAAAAATATCCGAAGTATCCGAAAAATATCCGAAATATCCGAAAAAATATCCGAAATATCCGAAAAATATCCAAAATTTATATTCGGATATCCGAAACTATCCGAAAAATCTGGTTCCAAATATTAAAAGATAATAAAAAAATAAAAATTAAATAAAAAATTGGATATTCGGATATCCGATTAGATATCCGAACCCGAATCCGAAATTTCGGATATCCGAAAATCGGATATCCGAAATTTCGGATTCGGGTTCGGATGTCAATATTTCACTATCCGAAATTTCGGATATCCGATTTTCGAATATCCGAAAACCGGATTATCCGATCTTGAACATCCCTACTAATGCCCACCTTATTCTGTTTGTTTTTTATTCTTCCTTTGTAAATTAATGCCAAACCAAAACCTCAGAGGCTCTTATAGGTTCATTGTTGTGCTCTTTTTTTAACTAAATAACAACACATGCATTGGATGGGTAGACACATGGTTGGTCTTTTAAAAAGAGAATGAATTACGAAGATTTCACATGTAATTATTTCTTTTAAACAAACTCAAAACACCTAAAAACTTTTTGGCAATGAAACTTAATTTTTTTTTAAAATGAAGCTCAAAACACTTAAATGTTTTTGTTGAAGGAATTCTCATCGTTGACAGCTCTTTTGCATTTTGGTTAGTTTTGTTTTTATTAATATAGTTTTGGCCCAATATATAAAACTTAAAACCTAAAAAGTTATCAGCAATATTAATCTATGAACTTTAGTCCAAATGTAAAATGTGTGATATTGATCAATTGACCGAATAAGTAATAACAACATTTAAAAAAATAGTTTATATAACTTAATTTATTAGGCCTAGTGGCATTTTTCGTGACTCATACAGGGCACTTCAATTAGGGACACCTTTTGATTAAAACGCAGATTCTAGGTTTCAAATAATCCATAAATAGATTTTCGAACTTACATAATTTACTAGGAGTTTTGTCAAATAGTTATTTTATATCTTATATTAATAAACAGATTTTCAAACTTACATAATTTACTAGAAGTTTTGTCAAATCGTTATTTTATATCTTATTAATAAATAGATTTTCGAACTTACATAATTTCTAGGAGTTTTGTCAAATAGTTATTTTATATCTTATTAAAATAAAGCTGATTGATATACTTAAGAGATTATATGAAGTAAAATTTTGAGCACGTAAACGTAAAAATACCATTGTTTATATTGCCAAAAAGAGAAGGATATGACGTGAAGACAGAAATTATAATATATTCTTGGCCTTTATAACTTTACTAAAAAGAGAAAAGTCGTAGAGCAAATATAATATTCTTTTGCCAACTGCTCACTCAAACTCTTAACGATACCATGCAAAATTAAAAAGAATACCACCACAAAACTTGAAGAGTGAATATAGAGTATATGTCCATATGGTCAAGATACATTATGAATTATGAAGTTTATTTGGTTAGGAAAGTTATAAAGGAATTTTAATCATCTATTAAGTAATTAAGTGCTAAAATTAAATGGGTGAGTTTGAACAAAAAATAGAGTTGTATGGTTAATTTAAGTGTATTCTAGTCCATCCAGATTGTAAAACGCTATTCACAGTGCCTGGATTGTAAAACACAATTCGAAAACCCAGGTTGTAAAACGCAATTCACAAAGGCAAAACCTAGATCGTAAAACGTAATTCGAAAACTCAGAACATAAAACGCAATTCAAAAATCCACATAAAAAAATGCAATGATTGACGAAATTCTTCATATTTCTTACACAAATTGAAGCCGATTTCTTAGGATTTCTTCAATGATTGGCGAAATTTGTATGCTAGAAACACTAACGATCGACTGATAGATTGATTCGCTTCAAAAACACCAGAAAAAAAATGAGAAAATTTTGTGAAATTGAACTAGGTTTCTTCAATGAAAAAAAAAAGCTAAAGAACATGTTGATTTAGTGTTTGAATCATTAATTGATGAAAAAAATCGCAATATAATGTAGTGATTATAGAGACAGAAATTAAAGAAAAGATTAACGATGGTGGGTTTTTGAAAATGATGGGTTTTGAATATGTAGAGAAAGAGAGAAGATTAGATGAGATTGACTAAAATATTTTCCATATGTTTTTTGTTATTTGACACATGTCCTTCTATTATTGTTTTCTACACTTCCTACCAAATCAATTTTCCATGTCTAATGCACACAATATTACAATAATATTACAGTTAAGTATATATATATTGTTGTTGTTGAATGACGATGAATAGTGATTTTAAATTTAAAATAATATATAGTTTTTTAATTATTTATTATTTTAATATTACAATACCTTATTATTATATTTACTTTCAACATATTTTTTTATTTTTTTAAATCATATTCCCTTTTTTCAATTACCTTTTGTTTTTTATAATTTTTAACGATATTACCTTTATCAATCAATTTAATATTTTTTTAATAACTGTTGTTTGTTAATTAAAAAAAACTTAAGTACGCAATTGTTTTTATCCCCCTCCAAGGAGATTCCGATACAAGTGTTGTTAAAAATGAAGTTGTATTCAAACTAGAGTATATATTTGTATGATAATAAACTAAACCGATTCTACCGTTTGGCTTTGGAAACAACATTCTTCATTTTCAAATATCGTTTGCTTAACATTATCATTTGCTCCGTTTCGCCGTAATACGCGACCCCAGTAAAACTAGTATTGTTTAAGTTATAACTACACTTTTTGCGTTGACTTGCTACCTAATTCTTAAAATAAATTTAATTAAATAAACAAAGATATTCAATCTATGTTAATTACACTATATTAATATATATATTAAACTACATCGAAAGTTTTTAGATTTTTATTTTAACCACATTTGTATTGATTTGATTTTATTATTATTATTATATAATATAACTGTCGTCCATCCTCTTAAATACAGTCACTTTTGTGACTTTTGACTTTGAGAACTACATCATTAGCTACAAGAAAATTTTTGAATTTTTATATTAACCATGTAAATTTTTGGATTTTTATTTTGACCACGTTTGTATTGATTTTATTTTATTATTATTATATAATACAAATGTCGCCGATCCTCTTAAATACAGTCAGTTTTGTGACTTTTGACTTTGACCAAACAAAGTTTGTTTGGTGGTGGTTAAGATTGTACCTTCAACTTTTTTTAGTTAACTTTTAAACTTGTCACTTTTAACCCCTGCTTTCTAAAAACTTTATACGATATCACTTTGACCCCGCGACTTTAAGTCAATTCATGTTACGAATTCATGTTTTTTTAGCGGTTCCTGCCCGTCGATATAAATTCGAATTTGTCTCCGTTTTACATCATGTGAGTCACTTGGTGTTATAAGTTCGTGATTTTGTTATTTTTTGCTCGGTTTTGATCATCGATTAATTGTTTTTTAGCATGTTTTTACGCCCTTACATTTGGTGCTACAGTTTTACGCCCCCGTCCCGCAACACGGGGGGCTCAATTCTAGTATATATATTATTTTTATTATTATTATTATTATTATTATTATTTTATTATTATTATTATTATTATTATTATTATTATTATTATTATTATTATTATTATTAAACAAACCTTATGAATATTATAAGGTGGCTAACAAAAGTAGGGAAAGATGCCTAGAGATTTCATCTCTCTCTCTCTCTCTGCCGGTTGTAGCCAGGGGAAGTTCGGGTGATCTTCATTCTCCGGACGACTAACTTCTAGTGACTTTGTAGTAAAGCCGACTGAAACAGAGGACTTGCTTATATCCCAAAAAGATGAAAGCAAGTCCTCATGCCTAAAAGCCGGCTAAAGAGGAAAAGTCACAGAGTCAGTCTAACCTCGAGTCCGCAATTTGTTTACGAATTGAGTAAGGACTCGCCCTTAAAGAGGGGGAGGGGGTTCGGGGGAGGGGGAGATGAAATCTCACCACTCCAACCGGGAAATCCCTCCGAAAACAAAAGAACAAAAAACAAAAAGACAACGCTCCATACAATTATTAATATATAGTTTTTTCGATACTTTTATTATTTAAATATTATAATAATAATTATTTGCTTTATTATTTTTCTTATCTTTAATAATTTTTTTAACGGGTTGGGATAAGCTTCGTGTCAACCGGTATCGAACCTGTACTGGTATCGAAAATATCTGTAGGATCGTTTTCTGACCCGAACGAGTCGATCAGAAGAGTTTTTGCTCGATACGAAAGGCGGAAACAGTCGTATCAAGTTCAATTCATCTAAATATTCACTTTAAACTGTCTTTTGGTTGATTTGACAACATTTTACAGCGAGTTGACACTTCGGCAACAGTTCAGTACTCAAGCCGGAAAGATACAAATGACAAGGCACTCAAGGTATTTATAGGCTGGCTATTTCGCATGGAATTCCCCAAGCGAAATTAGGTTTCACACGAAATCAAATTTCGTGCGAAATTACCTTGTAATTTCGTGTGAAATTACCAATTGGTAATTTCGTGCGAAATTACATTCCAACCCATTTTTGACAGATTTCTCGTATAACGTGCCCTGTTCTATCTAAATACATACAAGACTCGATACAAGACGAAGTCGACAGACGGATGCACCAACAGACTCCCCTTCGGATGTTGACGAAGTCTTCGATGTCGAATCTTCAATCTTCAGTCTTTATCAGTCTTCTCGTACTCTTTTGAAGTATCTGACAGTGTAAAACATCCTCAAACTTTGTCTTCTCTTTTCACCTCCAGGATCTCGACTTGGATTTTACTTCACTCTAATTCTCTTTTATCCCAAGATCTCTGGCTCTGACATTCTCTTGATCAGATCTCTTGATTCCTTAAGTTCATCAGCATCAGCAGCTTGTGTGAACACATCTTCCAGTATCAGAATCTGGCTCTTTTCATCTACAGACTCCCCCTCGCAATACGCTGGGATCCGGATCTTGACCTCCACACACTCTGCTTTAGAAATCGAAACCTTGCTTACCTGCACATCCTCTACCTCACAATAAATTTCAACAAATTTAAAATTTGACCAATTTATGTTCTCTACTTACTACTGGAAAAAGATGAATTCAACAAACGAATTAAAATCACTTGCAGGTATTAACCAATTAATAAATGATTTTACAACGTAAATCTCTGATGAACCACTTATAAAACTAGAATGATTTAACATTTAAAAATTTTTCTGATGACCACTTGTAAATCAAACATTCAAAATCTTTTCTCATTATACACAGACTCCCCCTCACGAAATGTCCATCATGTTTAGCACTTGGAATTTTGAAAATCAGCTCTTCAACACCAGTTGTCGAAAATCTTTTTGGATTTATCAAAAATTTATGCTAAAACATACTGAAAATATTTTTTGGATTTTTGTATTTATCAAGATGCAGAAATATTTACAGACAATATTTTTGTGAGTTTGTGTAAGAGGATCATATCAGTTTTTGAGACAAATCACTAACACCGTTAAGCTTTAAACATTTTAAGTTCTAAACAGTTCACTTAGATTTTCAGTATACTGATCCACTTAAATTTTCACACAAAGTTCAATTGTTTGATATTTGTGGACCAAACAATCACATGAACATATATTAAGAATATTATAACATTAACTCCCCCCGGGGAAACTAAACTACTATTGCGTTAAAAATGCATACCGTTATTTATGGGGTGATCGAGTGGTCTTAACAAGTTGTTCATCGATGTGGGTATACAACCTTGTTTCCGGTGCTTCAGTTTCTATAGAATTTGAGATTGTAGCTTTAGTAGTTTGAGTAGGTGCCTATGGTTTTATAGACTTGTGAGATTTTAGGGGTGGGATAAGTCTTTTGTGACCAATAGGTCCTGAGTTCGATTCCCCTAAAAGAGGTTTTTCTCGTATTCATTAGGTTTCCTCAATTGGTGTATAGGCGTCATAGCCAAATGAAGATTGATATGATCGAATAGTTCCGCTGATGACACCATAATACTTCAATGTTCAAGGATCTAAATTTGTCATTAAAAAAAGTAGTTTGAGTAGGTCATTCAGTAACTTTTTTACTTTTTTGACATTTTGACCTATAAACAAATAATAAATAATTTTTTCTTATTTAAAAGGTATTTATATATGCATTTTAAACGGTATTTAAACGGTATTTATATATGCATTTTAAACTTTTTTAATTTTTTCTCGATTGGTATTTAAACGGTATTTATATATGCATTTTAAGTTGGACCTTAAACAAACTGTTAAGCTTAGCTTAATGGTTCTTGGCTTCTTGCACTGCTTTCTAATTTCTAATGCGTGATATAGGCGGTTTCGATTCCCGCTTTATTCTTTACTTTGTCTAATGCCCACCTTATTCTGTTTGTTTTTTTTTTATTCTTTGTAAATTAATGCAAAACCAAAACCTCAGAGGCTCTTATAGTTCATTGTTGTGCTTTTCTTTTAACTAAATAACAACACATGCATTGGATGGGTAGGCACATGGTTAATTTTTTTTAAACTAGTTTTTGAGGACCCGCACGTTGCTGCGGATCCATAATAGCATACGCATTTTATGTAAATCACATGGACCATCCGAATATAACACGTAAAAAGTTAATTGCCTACAGTTATAAAATTAGTATGTATAAAATGTGAGAGTATATCAAACAAAGAAGAAACACTTATAACTATGTGTACTTGTAGATAAAGTTGCGTAAGTATTTTTTTTTAAATTATTAAAACGAAAACAAAGAAAAGTTTCTAAAACTTTAAAATAACTATGAATACTTTTATAACATTAAGTAATAATTAATAACAAAATACAAATAAACAAATAACATGCATGAAATATTTAGTATATAGCCCTCTGAAACCAACAAATATATTGTATATATTTTTATACTCAATCTTTTAGGGGTTTGTGTTTGATAGCCCAAATATGCTTCACCAACTTGTAAACTAACACTACTTGTGCATTATTAAGTTGTAAAAACATGAACAGTAAAACTAACTCACAAAGCAAATTTATAAATTAATATAGAGGAAATAAAGTGAGAACACCTAAAAGTTTTTGTTGAAGGAATTCTCATCGTTTAGAACTCTTTGCATTCTGGTTAGTTTTGTTTTTATTAATATAGTTTTTATCCCAATATATAAAACTTAAAACCTAAAAAGTTATCAACAATATTAATCTATGAAATTTAGCCCAAATGTAAAATGTCTGGTATTATCAATTAACCGAATAAGTAATAACAACATTTAAAAAAATAGTTTATATAACTTAATTTATTAGGCCTAGTGGCATTTTCCCTGACTCATACATGGCACTTCAATTAGAGACACCTTTTGATTAAAACGCAGATTTTAGGTTTCAAATAATCCATAAATAGATTTTCGAACTTACATAATTTACTAGGAGTTTTGTCAAATAATTATTTTATATCTTATTAATAAACAGATTTTCGAACTTACATAATTTACTAGGAGTTTTGTCAAATAGTTATTTTATATGTTACTAATTATTAAATTTTCGAACTTACATAATTTCAAAGAGTTTTGTCAAATAGTTATTTTATATCTTATTAAAATAAAGTTGATTGATATACTTCAGAGATTATATGAAGTAAAATTTTGAACACGTAAACGTAAAAATACCATCGTTTATATTGCCAAAAAGAGAAGGATATGACGTGAAGACAAAAATTATAATATATTCTTGGCCTTTATAACTTTACTAAAAAGGGAAAGGTCGTAGAGCAAATATAATATTCTTTTGCCAATTGCTCACTCAAACTCTTAACGATACCATGTAAAAATAAAATGAATCCCACCACAAAACTTGAAGAGTGAATATAGACTATATGTCCATATGAAGATACATTGTCACACCCCCAAAATACCACCTAGGGAGTGTCCCCGATAGGCGTGTGACGTACCAACAATGAGCCACTAATTACATTGAACCCATACATGTTTCAAAATAAAGTTCTCAATTATTAATTAAAATACCATCCAAGTTCAAATGAAAAAAAAGGTGTTCAGTGGAAGCATAATTAAACAAAGTTAAACAGTTGATAAACCAATATCTAGTATCAAGAAATCAATAGCATAAATTCCTCCAGTCGACCCATGACTACTCCAGCTACTCCAGACAGCAAGTTCCAATGCACAAGCTAACGACCTACAAGCATGCAAACAAGTGTGTCTGACAACGCTGGTGAGTTCAAAGTTTTGTTACCGATTTTAGTTACCATTTACGTGTATAAAACAGTTTAACAAGTTGATTTGATGTTATTATGAACTCGATTACCGAAATGGCTACAAGATGTGTTTGCCCAACCCCAATGTCTCTATCAAAACATTGGTCATGCTTTAAGGAAATTAGTTCACGTCCGTCCTCCCCGGTACGGTGTGAGGGTGCCAAACCTAATAGCGTTATCAACTAATAACCTCGTTGCCTCCCCGGCAACTGTCGGTAGATGTAAGGGGTCTTATATGATAGAAACTGAGTAATACTATCAAACATCCCAATAAACTAGCATTCCTCCCCGGAACGTTACCCGTTATCCCTCCCCGGGATGCATGGTTGGAAAAAGAGCAGTGAACTCACCTTTGGTTTGCTCGGTAAGATTAATTACACGTTCACACTTAAACAACCACAGCGTATGGTATTCACGTATACGATATTAGTTTACATTCATAAGGTTTTACATATGAATCATAGTGTGTGCGCATGCAACAATCACCGAATGACACATAACACTTATTCTACTCATGTATATCCAAATCCACATGTATAATTCGTATCAATATTCGATAGTCAAGTGATTAGCATCGGGTGGTTACACTATATAGTATGAGTTATTAGCGAAGCATATGAAGTCTAACAATACTATTAATTCTCGTGCATATATATGACAAAGATAGCCGACAAACTTTAATTTGTGACAAAGCTTCATTGGACCACTCACTTAATCACATGAATTGTATAATGAATATCATGGCTTCTGATGTTCCTAATAAATGAGGTCTACATTAATTGACTGCCAAAAGCACTTAGTCATTATCATGCACATTCATCCATATACACATATCAGTCCACCGTTTCCCTCTTTGCTCGACCCAATCATAATAACAATAACATCTAAACCTGATAAATTTGTAACCCACCTATGATGTTTAACCAGACCTCCTACCCGGCCCAATACATTAAAATAACGTGCATCCCTAATGGGTTCCAGGCCCATCCGCACTCTATGTTCCACTACACATTCATTCATCATTCAGAGATGGGTATTCGGGTGGCCCATCGGGGCCCATACGCTTAGTTCGAAGATCATTGGGCCAAAATCAGAGAATCGGCGGCCCACATTGACATGTGATCCTTCTGGCCTGTGCACTCACCCGATTACTATTTGATGATTTCATTTATTGTTAACCCCAATCATAAGTTTAAACAATCACCCACAATTCTGATTTATTATGTGAATATTATTCTTATACGTTGACTATTCTAGCATAAGATCAGGGAAGTAGATTAATCATGCAATATTAGATAGTTACCCTGCTTCATAAATAAGTCGCTGACATCATTAAACAGAAAAACTATTACTAACAGCTTATAACCTATAATATACCAACAATCAACACAACATACGCATCAAGAAGGAATTTAGATGATATATACTAACCAAGATTCTCGATAATCAGGAGGATATCTCACGAGGAAGAGGGGTGTGCTTCCACAGCCGTGCCAATATTATGGAGGAATAGGGTTTTTGATTTTTGTGTTATTGTTAAACAACAACATTAACATGTTACGTATATTAATATCAATAGCTTGGGGCAGTTCCTAATTAGCCGATAGTGGGCTCAATCCAATTGAGTGTGGCCGATTGGGCCACTGCCACTAAATATTTCAATTGACTAGATAATTCAATTGGGCCATTAACTAACTCAATAGATCCGAAAGTAACTAAGGAAGATTGGACCAAATTAATTGATTAAAGGGATTGGGCCAAGAGATATTTATGTGCGGTGGCGGCCCAGCAGCATTGCAATAGGTGTGGCCCATTACATGAGTGTATTAACGGAGTTATCGTACGTTTACATTTATGCTTGACCAAGGTATACTCCTACAGCATATCTAACACCTCAGAGAGAGTTAACGAGAAATTAAGATCACAGGGTTAAACGTCACTAACCTGAAAAGTTCGGGTTGTCACATCATCCCCAATTTGAAAGAAATTTCGTCCCAAAATTTGACAACTAAACACAAAGGAGTGAAGTGATAAATCAAGGTTGCTGTAAGTTTTCCCCAGGTGCCACATCATCCCCAACTTGAAGAGGAATTTCGTCCCGAAATTTGCCAGCTTTACCAGATTTAGACTTGTCCTTAGGAAAGAGTTGAGGATACTTAAGCTTCATCTGATCCTCGTGTTCCCACGTGAACTCCAGTCCACGTCTTGAGTTCCAACGAACTCTCACAATTGGAATGCGACTTTTCTTACGCACCTTGACTTCCCGATCCATGATCTCTATAGGTTCTTCAACAAACTGTAACTTGTCGTCAATCTTGAGTTCTTGAAACGGCACAACTAGTGTTTCGCCAGACAAACACTTCTTCAACTGCGAGACAAGAAAGACATCGTGAACATTACCCAACTCCGCAGGCAACTCAAGCTTGTAAAAGACTTTACCGATCCGCTCCAGAATTCTAAAAGGCCCGACATAACGCGGATTAAGCTTGCCACGCTTCCCGAAGCGTACAACACCCTTCCACGGCGACACTTTCAACATAACACGGTCACCCACTGCAAACTCTAACGGTTTCCTACGCTTGTCAGCGTAGCTTTTCTGACGATCACGTGCCGCTGCCATACGATTCCTGATCTAAACAATCATTTATGACGTTTCAAGAACAAGCTCAGGACCTGTGATCTGGCTATCACCCACCTCGGCCCAACAGAGAGGAGAACGACATTTCCGCTCGTATAATGCTTCGAACGGAGCTGCCTGAATACGAGTGTGGTAGCTGTTGTTGTAGGAGAACTCTATCAACGGCAGATGTTTCTCCCAGCCCTTGCCAAAGTCAATAACACACGCCCGCAGCATGTCTTTAAGTGTCTGAATGGTGCGCTCACTCTGACCATCCGTCTGCGGGTGATAAATAGTACTCATATCGAGTTGCGAATCGAACGATTTATGCATTGACTGCCACAATTCAGAAGTGAAACGTGGATCCCGATCCAAGATGATAGAAATTGGCACCCCGTGCCTAGAAACTACCTCCTTAAGATAAACTGCTGCAAGCTGTGAAAACTTATCTATTTCCTTGATTGCCAGAAAATGCGCTGACTTCGTGAGACGGTCAACAATCACCCAAATAGTATCGTTTCCGGCCTGAGTCCTTGGTAACCCTGTAACGAAATCCATGGCGATCTGCTCCCACTTCCACGTGGGTATCTCTGGCTGCTGAAGTAAACCCGAGGGCTTCTGATACTCTGCTTTGACTTTAGCATAATTCAAGCATTTACTCACGTATGTGGCGATGATAGCTTTCATATCGGCCACCAATACAAAACTTTAAGATCCTGATACATCTTATCCGATCCCGGATGAATAGAGTATCGTGACTTGTGCGATTCATCCATCACAAGTTCTCTGAGATCACCAAACAGAGGAATCCATACTCTTTCCATAATATAATAGATGCCATCAGATCTCTGCTAGAGCTGCTTTTTCATACCTCGCAAACCCTCAGCTTCAATATTTTCTTCCTTTAATGCCTCAGTCTGAGCCGTACGAATCTTATCAGGAAGGTTCGAATGAATAGTGAGTTGCAATGCGCGAATCCGTTTAGGCTTCGTCTCCTTTCGGCTAAGTGCATCAGCTACAACGTTAGCCTTACCCGGATGATACTTGATGGCACACTCATAATCGTACAAAAGCTCTATCCAGCGACGCTGCCGCATATTCAATTCCCTCTGGTCGAAGATATGCTGAAGACTTCTGTGATCGGTGTAGATAGTGCATTTGGTACCGTACAGATAATGCCTCCAAATCTTCAACGCAAATACCACAGCTCCTAACTCCAAGTCGTGAGTCGTATAATTCTTCTCGTGCACCTTCAACTGTCGAGAAGCATATGCTATCACCTTGTCGCGTTGCATCAACACACAACCGAGACCCTGAATCGATGCATCACAATAAACCACAAAATCCTCGATACCCTCAGGTAGAGATAAAATCGGCGCGCTACATAGTTCTGCTTCAAAAGCTGGAAAGCATCCTCCTGCTTCGTTCCCCAAGAATAAACTACGTTCTTGTGTGTCAAGGAGGTAAGAGGTTGAGCAATCTTCGAGAAATCCTGAATAAACCAACGATAGTACCCTGCAAGACCAAGAAATTGTCGCACCTCCGAAGGATTCTTCGGTGCCGCCCAATTCCTAATAGCATCAATCTTAGCAGGATCTACGTGTATCCCCTTTTCGTTAACAATATGGCCAAGAAATTGTACTTCTCGAATCCAAAAATCACACTTGGAAAATTTTGCGTAAAGCTGCTCCTTCCTCAGGAGCTCCAAGATAAGACGTAGATGTCGCTCATGGTCCTCCTCGCTCTTGGAGTAGATCAAGATGTCGTCGATGAAAACAATGACAAAGTCGTCAAGATACGGTTTGCACACGCGGTTCATAAGATCCATGAAGACCGCTGGTGCATTAGTCATCCCAAATGGCATAACCAAAAACTCGCAATGCCCATAACGCGTCCTAAAAGCCGTCTTTGGGACATCCTCCTCTCTGACTCGTACCTGATGATAGCTCGACCTTAAGTCGATCTTAGAATAAAAACTTGACCCTTGAAACTGGTCAAACAAGTCGTCAATGTGCGGTAAAGGGTAGCGGTTCTTGACTGTCACCTTATTGAGCTCACGATAATCTATGCCCATCCGAAAGGACCCATCCTTCTTCTTCACAAACAGTACTTGGGCTCCCCAAGGCAAAGAGCTGGGTCAAATAAAACCCTTATCCAACAGCTCTTGGAGTCGATTCGACAACTCCTGCAACTCTCCCGACGCAAGACGGTAAGGGGCACGAGCAATCGGGGCTGCTCCTGGCATGAGGTCGATCTGAAATTCCACCTGAAGATGTGGAGGTAAACCAGGGAGTTCTTTAGGGAATACATCGGGAAAATCACAAACCACTGGAAGGTCCTCGATCCTTCTCTCATCCGACTGCGAGTCAGTAACAAGAGCTAAAATAGCAGGGTAGCCCTTACGTAAACACTTCTGAGCCTTCATTGCCGAGATAATACCAATCATAGCACCACTATGATGACCCTGAACCGATAAAGATTCTCCGCTAGGGAGAGGAATACGCACGATTTTCTCCTTGCAGAGAATTTCCGCCTGGTGCTTGGACAACCAATCCATGCCAACGACCACATCAAAACTTCCAAGAGTAACAGGGAGTAGGTCAATGTCAAACACTTGACCCATGAGATCAAGTATACAACCAAACAGAACATGAGAAGCCTCTATCGATTTACCATCAGCTAATTCTACTACATGCTTATTAACAAGAGGTGTGGGAGTCAATCCTAACTGACGACTGAACTCCAAGGACACATAACTCCAATCGGCACCAGGGTCGAATAAAACAGAAGCAAATAAATCATTTATCAAAAATGTACCAGTCACTGCGTTGCCATCATTCCTGGCTTCACCAGCTCCAATAGTGAACCCCCTCCTGTGTGCTCCATTTCCCCCATTGCCCCCATTGTTGTTGTTCCGGTTGTTATTGTTCCCAGCATTGTTGTTGTTGTTGGCATTCTGATTCAACTGAGGGCAATCCCGCTTGATGTGGCCCTCGTCCCCGCACTGAAAACACCCTTTCTTAAAACCCTGATTCTGCTGAGGTTGTTGCCTTTGCTGTCGTTGGTGCTGCTGATTCTGCTATTGCTGCTGCTTTGGCTGTGGGGCTCTACAGTCTTTGGCCTCATGGCCCACTTTCTCACATCTACGACAAGTCCGCACACTGTCCGTAGTGATGATAGCCACACTTGTTGCACTGTGCCTTCTTTCCAACATAAGAACCCTTATTCTGATTGCTGCCCTGGCCTTGATTAACTGAAGAAGACTGACTGAAACTGCGGTTGTTACTGTTATCAGTCCTTTTCTGGGATTGACTTGCACTGGTTGCTTTATTAGTATCATTCCACTTGCGCTTGTTATCACTGGCAGGTGTGGTAGCTGTAGCAGTCGAGGTAGTAGCAGAAACACGTGGCGGCAAGTTGCCACGTTCGACCTCTTGGTCAGTAATCTTATGTGCTAAACGGACGATACGAGGCATATTGTCTAGGTTTCTAGCAGTAACGTACCCCTTAGCAGCTGGTGCTAAGCCCTTAAGATACAACTCAATTCGCCGATGTGGCGGTCGAGACAGGTTAGGGCACAAAGTTTGTCACACCCCGATTTCCACGTGTCACCGGTGGGCCCGGTGTGGGGTACAGTGACGTAGTTGGCATCGTCATAGACAATCAACACAATATAATAATGCACAGCGGAAGCAGAATAGATACATTTCAACTTTTAAATAAATTGCAATAATAAATATCACAGTAGTTGAAACGGATCCACAGGCGGATCAAATACAAATAAGATAAAATATTGTTCAATAGATATTTGTCGTCCGAGCTTGCGAGACTATAGTGGACGCTCTTAGGAAACAGCCAGCCTATTTTCGTATAGTACCTGCACTTAACCTTTTGGGAAAAATACGTCAGTTTACACTGGTAAATATAAATCGACTGACTCATTTTGAAAATGATTGAAAATTGATTTAAATGCACAAGGCATAAATATTTTTATTAACTTGGGATAATTATATAATATAAACTTGTGAACGATTTACATGCACTCGTATCTTTGGTGGCCCGGGATCTGCTGTCCGGGCTAAGAATTAAATGACACACCACATTAAAGAGTTATACACGCCGAGTGTACGCCTACACCCCGTGCTCTGGTCGTGGCCATCTCGTAAGATAATGCCAAGGATATCCGGGACACGGTCAATAACCCCCCAAAGCCTAAAGTAAGACAAGACTGTTTAAACGAAGTCGCACAAGCTATTCAAGACTGTACACCCATAAGGAGCAGGACTTGTGCGCCCGATCAAGCGGTATTTTAAATACCGTACCCCAAGCCCGTATAGGGAAAATAAGTCAAAATGTATTTACCTGAGCAAGTATAAGTCACAAATGATAAGTGTTGGTAGCTTTTACCGGGCCTCCTAATCTGGAACAAAGGTTTATAATTAACCTATTAGATTCCTAACGGGTCTTTTATTTAAGCCTAAGCTTTGACCGGTTAGTCTTAAGAATGATACGGTTTGCGCACGATTAAGCGAAAGACCGGATAGAATGTGATTTAGACCCGACAAGTTTGAATACTTGTATAATATGGGTATACTAAATACATTCTGGATTTTGAAATAAAAATGATATCGTTTGACCCGTTTCGGTCAATTTACGCAAACTAGTTACGTAAACCGAACCGAACGCGAAAAGGGCGATACGGGTAGTCAAATGATTCAAATGCAAGTTCCCTGAGATAATATGCTTAAAATATGATATTATATCAGTAAGTTATGTTCTATATTGCCCGGATTAATTTTAAACCCAATTTATGCCTTAGAAGGGCATTTTGGTCATTTAAAAGATAATAAAAGGGTAAAATTAGAAATCTGAGTTTCGGGTCTGGTTCATACAGTAAATATACTTAATATAACATATTATATCAGTAGGGTATGACCCATATACCAAATTTATCATTTAAAACCAAACTATGCACCGTAGGGGTATTTTAGTAATTTCGCAAGGGCTAAAAATGCCAAAACTGGAAGTCTGAGTTCATATACTTATACTTACTGTTTTTATATGAAAATATGCTAGACACATCAGTAGGTATAGGTCTTATATGTTTAAAACAAGTATAACGCTTACTATGCGCTTAAAACGCTAAATATGCGATTTAAGGGCGTTTTCGGGTTTTCAAATAAAATCTGAGATTTTTATATTTCCAGAATACTTATAATAATTTATTCATCATATAAAATCAGTAGAAAAAGGTTTCGGGTCAAAAGGATGTGTAAAACTCATTTTATGGCTTAAACGGTCAAAACCGACATAAGCCGAAATGACTAGGCGATCTAGGATCCGTTCAGCCAAAAATTAATTAAAAATCACCAAAATTCCCAGAATATTATAATACATCAGTTGGTAAAAAGTTTTGTACCAAAACGTGGCCAGAAACGGGTTCTATGCGAAAAGGACCGTTTATGTAAATTTATAATATAGTTTTACGCTAATGGCCATAACTCACAATCTGGACCACCAACTGATCCGAAATTTTCGGTGCAAGTTCATATATTAGAAATAAAGATTTCTATCCTTTCATTTTTCCAAAAATCACGTTTTATATCAAAAAGGGCAAAATAGTCAACTTTATGCATAAATAGGAAACATGCATTCGAATCGGCTAAGCATAGACTTATGACATAAAATTTCCAGAAAGTTTAACTAAAATAAAAATAGTCAAAAATACTTTCCAATACAGATCTCGAACATGCATGTACGAATCCGAATCGATAGCCTACGAAATAATCGTTTTACAAGACTTTCGGTTCCGATTCGTGTCTATACTATAGATTGTCGAGTTGATGATGATTAAAACACATTCTTATATGTAATACAAGTTACTTATGATGATCAATCAGATTGCATGTCTAATATATTAACATTCAAGCTTATTTTTGCGAAAATCAATTCTGTTGACTTTTTAGAACCATGTTTGACTCGACAATTAGCATGCATATAGTGGGATTCAGATAGTGCCCTTTAGAGGGTTTGTTTCCCACATAAATACCAATCTATAACAGGTTTCAATTCGAGAAATGACTGAAAGAAATCCGTTTAATCAAAAAGTCAAAGCTTATGAACACCCAGTTTGACTTTTACTAATAATCAAAGCAAAAACGGATTATATAACGAATTGAAAGCTTACAAAGGTCCTATAGATGTTTAGTGAACACTAGAAGTCGGCCTTGTTGCTCAGATTGTCTCCAGGAAGCTTGCCTTGAAGGTTCTTGATAGAGAGCTCCTTGTTTACTTTGAGAATGTCCAAGAAATATGATCAAAATCTGATTTAAAGCCACAAATTCGTGGGTTACTGTTGCCTAGCCATGCATGGCTTCTAATTGGTGCAAAAGGAGGCAAGAACCAGCTGTTTCCCACTCATTTTCGGACCCAAATCACCCAAATACGATTTTCTGCTCGCTGGCAGCCCCACGCGGCCCGCTTGGGCTTTACCAGGCGGGTCGCCTGACCCTGGTTCAGCCAAACTTCCTTCAGTTTTGGCAGAAATGGTCCCTGAGCTTGTACGCGATGTTTCGGCTACTTTTCTCGACCCGTAAACCCCCAAACTTGGTTTCTAAGAACCTTAGGACTTTTACCAACATGGTAATGTCCTCGGATAACTTTGCGCTCAACCGAAAAGCCATGAAATTCGACGTTGACGCTTTTAGTCCCTTAAGTACGGTTTTGGCCATAACTTTCTCATACGTAGACGAAACTTCATGAAATTTTTACCACATATTCTAGTGAGTATATTTTAGCTTTACAAAGCTTCGGGTCTGCCAAAAGTTCACTCAGAGGTATAAATTCAACATGTTGACACTTTTGGCCCCTATAGTTTACAATACTTCACTTTTGTGCAATTTCCGCGTCGTATGATCTATGAACCATCCGTTAGAGGTTATAAACATTATGTGGGGTTATCATAGAGCCTATTTATCCATTGTTGACACTTTGGACCCTTACGTTCCATAGTTTTCACTGTTTGTCACTTTTAGTCCCTCTAAAGTATGTTTTCACATAACGGAACCTTATGACACGTGTCAAGACATTATTGGACGAAATTTTTCGAGGTGTTACATCCTCACCCCCTTAAAAGAAATCTCGACCCCGAGATTTATTCAAACAAATGGGGATATTTTTCTTTCATTGTGGATTCCACTTCCCACGTGTATTCGGGACCTCTACGGGCATCCCACTTGACCTTAACAATAGGCACGTGCTTCCTTCGAAGCTTCTTTACCTGTCGATCCTCAATCGACAAAGGTTTTTCCACAAATTTTAGACTTTCGTCTATGTGTATATCTGTATGCGGTATAACCAGTGAATCGTCAGCGAAACACTTCTTCAAATTACAGATGTGAAACACATTATGAATGGCACTAAGCTCTTCAGGCAAGTTTAACTTGTAAGCGACTGCCCCGACACGTTCGATTATCTCGAAAGGTCCTATGTACCTCGGGCTTAGCTTGCCTTTCTTTCCAAATCGCATTACACCTTTCCAAGGTGATACCTTAAGCAACACTTTTTCACCCACATCAAAGTGAAAATCTTTGCGCTTAGGATCTGCATAACTTTTCTGCCTATCCCTGGCAGCTTTCAAACGCTCACGGATCTGAATGATCTTGTCTGTCGTCTCAAAGACGATATCTGGTCCAGACAACTGGACATCTCTAACTTCTGCCCAACAAATGGGCGATCTACACTTCCTACCGTATAGGGCCTCAAAAGGCGCAGCCTTTATGCTGGAATGGTAGCTATTGTTGTAGGAGAATTCAATCAGGGGTAGGTTCTTATCCCAACTACCACCTAAGTCGATCGCACATGCACGAAGCATGTCTTCCAAAGTTTGAATAGTACGCTCACTCTGACCATCGGTCTGAGGATGATAAGCCGTACTAAAATTCAAACGAGTGCCCAACGACTGTTGGAAACTCTTCCAAAAATGTGACGTATATCTAGTATCTCTATCAGAGATAATAGATATAGGTATACCATGTAGCGCTACTATCTTATCGACGTATAATTGAGCTAACATATCTGAGCTATACGTCTCTTTGATGGGTAGAAAATGAGCTGACTTAGTCAGTCTGTCTACTATGACCCATATGGTATCATTTCCCTTTTTCGTCTTTGGCAACTTGGTGATAAAATCCATTGTCACCATTTCCCATTTCCACTTGGGAATTTCAGGTTGTTGAAGCAAACCTGACGGCTTCTGATGCTCAGCCTTGACTTGCGCACAAGTCAAACATTTGGCCACATACTCGGCCACGGACTTTTTCAAACCAATCCACCAGTAGTTTGATTTCAAATCCTGGTACATCTTATCCGCTCCAGGATGAACGGAATATTTAGAGCTGTGGGCTTCCTGGAGGATAACATCCCGAAGTCCTCCATATACTGGAACCCATATTCGTCCGTTTAGACGTAGCATTCCATCTTTGTCGTGGGATAACTGCTCCTCAGTTACTCCCAACTTTTCTGCAGGATAGTTAGCTTCCAGCACAGCTTCCTTCTGTGCAGCTAACACCCTTTCATTCAAGTTATTCCTTATTTCAATGCGCTTGGCATTGATTCTGATTGGCTTCACCCTTTCCTTTCTACTTAAGGCGTCGGCAACCACATTTGCCTTGCCTGGATGGTATCTTATCTCACAGTCATAATCATTTAAAGTTTCCATCCATCGCCTTTGACGCATGTTCAATTCCTTCTGATTGAACAGATGCTGAAGACTCTTGTGATCCGAATAAATTATGCACTTGGTTCCATACAAGTAATGTCTCCATAGCTTCAAAGCAAATACAACCGCACCCAATTCCAAATCGTGGGTGGTGTAGTTCTTCTCGTGCACCTTTAGCTGGCGAGAAGCGTAGGCAATGACTTTGCCTTTCTGCATGAGTACACAGCCCATGCCAGTATGTGATGCATCACAATACACCACAAATTCATCTATACCATCGGGCAACGTCAATACTGGCGCATTGCTCAGCTTCTGCTTCAGAATGTCAAAGGATTCCTGCTGCTTAGGGCCCCAATCAAACTTAATCTTCTTACGGGTCAACGAAGTTAGGGGCGCAGCAATCCTTGAGAAGTTCTCGATGAATCTTCTATAGTATCCTGCCAATCCGAGGAAACTGCGAATCTCGGTAGGAGTCTTCGGCTCCTGCCAGTTCATGACTGCTTCTACTTTAGCGGGATCTACTTGGATACCACGCTCGCTTACAACATGTCCAAGGAACTGGACTTCTCGAAGCCAAAATTCACACTTCGAAAATTTGGCATAAAGCTTCTCTTGATACAGAAGTTTGAGAATACATCGAAGGTGTTTCTCATGGTCAGCTTGGCTCTTCGAGTAGATAAGAATGTCATCAATAAAGACTATGACGAACTTATCTAAATAAGGTTTGCAGACGCGATTCATGAGATCCATGAACGCGGCTGGTGCGTTAGTGAGCCCAAACGGCATCACTAGGAACTCGTAATGTCCATAACGAGTCCTAAACGCTGTCTTGTGCACATCTTCTTCTTTGACCTTCAACTGATGATATCCTGACCTTAGGTCGATCTTGGAGAAATAGCTTGCTCCTTGCAGTTGATCGAACAGATCGTCGATCCTGGGTAACGGATATCTATTCTTGATAGTGACCTTATTAAGCTCACGATAATCGATGCACAGACGCATCGAACCATCCTTCTTCTTAACGAACAAGATTGGCGCTCCCCAAGGAGACGAGCTAGGTCTAATAAAACCTTTGGCTAAAAGCTCATCCAACTGCGTCCTCAACTCCTTCATCTCCGTTGGTGCCAATCGGTATGGTGTTCTTGCTACAGGTGCAGCGCCTGGTATGATATCTATCCGAAACTCTACTTGTCTATCTGGTGGCAAACCAGGTAGCTCTTCAGGGAATACCTCAGGATATTCCGAGATAACGGAAATATCTTCAATCTTCGGCTTCGGCTCATCAATGGTGACTTGTGCCATATAAATGACACATCCTTTCTGCATGCATCTGGATGCCTTGAGCATGGACACTTGCTCAGGCAATCCATGCTGGGTGTCTCCTTGAATAGTAAGTGACTCACCAGACGGAGTCTTCACTACTACTTGCTTTCTGTTGCACAGAATCTGGGCTTGGTTACTCGACAACCAATCCATGCCTATCACTATGTCGAATCCAGCTAGCTTAAAGGGAAGCAAGGATAACGGGAAAGAATGATTCCTAATGGATATAACACATCCATCTAGAACAGTCGAGGCGGTTTCTAAGGTTCCATCGGCTAATTCTACCTCATATTTCACACTTAAGGTTTTAACAGGGAGGTTCAACAAATTACAAAACTTATCATCTACAAACGACTTATCGGCTCCTGAATCAAACAAGACTCTAGCAAAAACATCATTTACAAGAAACGTACCTGTAATGACGTTATCGTCAAGGACTGCTTCCTTTGCGTCCATTCTGAAGACTCTCGCATTAGTCTTCTTCCCTTCCTCGGCCTTCTTTGCAAACTTTGGGCAGTTGGGCCGAATGTGCCCTTTTTCGTTGCAACCAAAACACGTTGCATCCTTCATTTTCTTGCAATCCACAGCTTTATGATCTGTGGACTTGCAGATTCCACATCGTTTCTCCGAAGACTGGGATTTTGTTTCTAACCGACACCTCCCAAAGTGGTGTCTCCTACAAATCTTGCATCTGGGTTTCTCACCCGACTGATGATCACTTTTCCTAGACCCTGACCCTTTCCTGTGGTCGTTGTTCCCTCTATGTCGCTTTTCAGATCTTCGTGAGGTGTCATCCTCACGTTTTCGTTTGTTCTCCTCAGAGCTCTTCATAGCTCTCAATCTAACCACGTCTTGAGTGAGGGAGAGGGATAGATCTGCTACGGATCTAAATGTTGTAGGTCTTGAAGCTTTAACACTCGCTTTTATCTCCGGTGCCAGACCCCCAATAAATCGAGCAATCCTACGCGGCTCCGGGGTCACCAAGTAAGGCACTAAACGAGACAACGTGTTGAACGTAGTAAGATACGCTTGACAATCGAGGTTCTTCATAACTAAGGATACAAAATCCGATTCGATTCGTTCGACCTCGTGCTGCGGACAGAAGTTCTCTTTAATCAGGGCCACAAACTGTTCCCATGACAAACCGTACAGTGTGGCCTTACCGGCAGCTTGTAGGAGTGACTTCCACCATGCTAACGCATCTCCTTTGAATGACTGGGACACGTACTTCACGACGTCCCTATCAGCACACCCGCTGATATCAACCACAGTATCCATCTCGTCAATCCACGTCATGCAATCGACGGCTCCCTTTTCCCCAGTGAAATCTCTGGGCTTGCAGGATACAAAATACTTGTACGTACAGGACCTGCTGTACGTGTCATGTTTCAGCTTAATCTCCTGCTTTGGTACGCTGCTGTGGTTGGAGGAGTGATTATCATCCTCAGCTTTCTTCGGCTCACTCTTTTTAGATGGCGGCTTACTATGAGCCTCAGAATGAGTCTTGGGCTTGACATGCGTCACTGTTCGGGTCCTACTCTGAGTACCACTAGATTCCTTGAACTGCCGATCCATAGCCTTGGCGACAGCATTATCTATCAGTGCTTGCAATTCTGCACCGGTAACGTGAATCTTTGCATTATCTGAGTGTTCCCCAGAATGACTGTTGGTTTCCTCCGATTTGGCCATCGTAGCTTTAAGCTACAATAAAGGACAAGGTCTAATTTAGAACCTAACAGTATTATCGTTCTAGACGATTTATTAACCATGGTATCAATAACCTTAGCAGTTAATTTAATAAATTTCATTCAGGCTCTTATTAGCAATCAAGGAATGAAATTATATATATTGGCACCATAGGCCTAGTCACATGGACAATTACTAAATTATAAATTTAGATTTTTATAGGATTTTAAATTGTATAATTAAACAAATAATCCTTTACTAGACAGAGAGTCATAAACCACAACTGTCATTATATAACATAGTTATAACCCGTAGGTATCAAGTCATAAACAGACTTGTGTACAGATATAATCTGTAGATATTTCTTTACTAGGCAGGGAGTTATAAACCACAACTGCCACTATATGACATAGTCATAACCCGAAGGTATCAAGTCATTAATAGACTTGTATACAGTTAAAATCTGTAGATAATTTAAAAAAAAGGTGGCTTGTGTGATTCTACAGATCACGCTTAGCCAGAATGTTAACATGTTCTCAGATGTTAACAGGGAGTTGAATCCTTTCAACCAGGTTTTACCATCAGGGCCAGGCCTATTAATAAGGCATTCAAGCTAGGTTATACCTTACTAAGATTCTTATAAAATGGCAAACCAAATAAAAATTAATATTTTCCATTATTTTAATATTATATTCATGCATATAAATAAATGAGAAATTCAAATTAACCATTTCAAATCTCAAATAAAATACCAGTACATATTTGCCCTAAACGGGACTTTGAAATAACATGGATAACATGAATAACATGAATAACATGCCCGCGCAGGGGCTAAACAAATAATATCAATAACAAGATAAAATAAAGCAAACCCACGCAGGGGTCAACAGAACAGTATACCCTCGCAGGGGTAGAATAAGATAGATATACCCACGCAGGGGTAGAGTACAAGGATAGATGTCCACGCAGGGACATGAGTACATGAGACAAAAGTCGAAGGATTCAATGATCCCTCTTGCTCTTACCCTTGAGCAGGTCAAACACCTTCTTGAACATGCCACGGTTGTGACGGCGATCACTTTGCAACTCCCGTCGCATGCTATCAATCCCATGCAGGATTTCCTGAACCTGCGGCGGCGACATCATAGGCGCCGGTGGCGGTGGCTGGAAGTGCTGCGGCTGCGGCGGCTGGTACGACTGCGGCTGCGGTGGCTGCTGGTAACCCGGAGGGTAACCAAAAGTAGACTGCCCAACAGTCCAAGTGTCTCCCAATGGACCACTAGGAGGGAGTGAGCTGTAGTTCACAGCTTGCCAATAAGGGTCTCCTGTGTAATCATAACCCTGAGGGAATACATGCTCGAACGGGTTATACTGAGCGGCACTAGCATAAGCCGGAATCGGCTCTCCAAAGTTCTGCGGCGGCAGAGGCGGAATCGGTACAGAAGTAACCTCCGATACGGGATGTTGAGACTCCCCCGTCTCGGACTCCCCGGGAAGAGACGTGTAGCGGCTGCTACTAACATGTGGAGGGGTGCCTATGCGAATCCCTCCGCGCGTAGACATGCGCGCATTCCTCCTAGGCCTCTGAGGCGGAGGAGGTAAAACTGGTGGCGGCGGTGGTGACGGAGTGATCACGTCACGCCATAGGGCCTCAGATAGGTCCTGCGGTAGAGGCGGCTGCTGCTGAAGCTGCTGCGAGTGGTGCTGCGAGTGCACCGGTGAAACCTGGTGAGACTGGAGCATTGGAGAGTTGTGGCTGGGGGTGAAATACCAATCATGCTGCTTAAATCTCTCCTGAAAGCTGTCCCCACCATTGTAGGGTGATCCCCTAAATGGCGACCCATCCGATATCTCAATCGGATGGTTAGGCGTGCCTGATGGCGGTAGCGAGGGGTCCGTATCCTCGTCGACGTCCATCTCGTGACCACCAGAAAAGTGGTCCTCCGGTCCAAGTGGGTTATGGCCCACTGGCTCATCCCCAAAAGCATTAGGGTCATATAAACCCTGGTAGACAGGTGCTGGATACTGGTGCGGTGACTGATGCAAAGGTATGTAGGATCCATGCGAACCATGGGGCCCATTCTCCGAGTGGGGCCCAAACGAGTGGGGTAAAGACGGTGAAGTGCTGGCGGATACCGAGTGTCTAGCAGGCTCGGCGAAAGACCTCCAAAGGTCGTTGGCGGCTGTGTTGTGCGTGGCGGATGGTGCTCGCCTATGTGAGGGCCCTGCCTCATGGTCGTGGGTTGTAGCAAATCCTCCTCGACCTCTCATTCGTGGCGGCATAATGATCCTGTCAAAAGTCAAACAAGTTGCACAACAAAATATATAAGACAATGCAAAATAATAAAAAATAAATTAAACGAAATGTTGAACATTTCCTAAGTTCTTTGTCTAGACTCGAAGATCGAGGAATGTGCAATTGTGTAACTAAGATTAAACACATTAGGATAGTGTTTAATTCACTCAGCGTTGGCTCTGATACCAACCTGTCACACCCCGATTTCCACGTGTCACCGGTGGGCCCGGTGTGGGGTACAGTGACGTAGTTGGCATCGTCATAGACAATCAACACAATATAATAATGCACAGCGGAAGCAGAATAGATACATTTCAACTTTTAAATAAATTGCAATAATAAATATCACAGTAGTTGAAACGGATCCACAGGCGGATCAAATACAAATAAGATAAAATATTGTTCAATAGATATTTGTCGTCCGAGCTTGCGAGACTATAGTGGACGCTCTTAGGAAACAGCCAGCCTATTTTCGTATAGTACCTGCACTTAACCTTTTGGGAAAAATACGTCAGTTTACACTGGTAAATACAAATCGACTGACTCATTTTGAAAATGATTGAAAATTGATTTAAATGCACAAGGCATAAATATTTTTATTAACTTGGGATAATTATATAATATAAACTTGTGAACGATTTACATGCACTCGTATCTTTGGTGGCCCGGGATCTGCTGTCCGGGCTAAGAATTAAATGACACACCACATTAAAGAGTTATACACGCCGAGTGTACGCCTACACCCCGTGCTCTGGTCGTGGCCATCTCGTAAGATAATGCCAAGGATATCCGGGACACGGTCAATAACCCCCCAAAGCCTAAAGTAAGACAAGACTGTTTAAACGAAGTCGCACAAGCTATTCAAGACTGTACACCCATAAGGAGCAGGACTTGTGCGCCCGATCAAGCGGTATTTTAAATACCGTACCCCAAGCCCGTATAGGGAAAATAAGTCAAAATGTATTTACCTGAGCAAGTATAAGTCACAAATGATAAGTGTTGGTAGCTTTTACCGGGCCTCCTAATCTGGAACAAAGGTTTATAATTAACCTATTAGATTCCTAACGGGTCTTTTATTTAAGCCTAAGCTTTGACCGGTTAGTCTTAAGAATGATACGGTTTGCGCACGATTAAGCGAAAGACCGGATAGAATGTGATTTAGACCCGACAAGTTTGAATACTTGTATAATATGGGTATACTAAATACATTCTGGATTTTGAAATAAAAATGATATCGTTTGACCCGTTTCGGTCAATTTACGCAAACTAGTTACGTAAACCGAACCGAACGCGAAAAGGGCGATACGGGTAGTCAAATGATTCAAATGCAAGTTCCCTGAGATAATATGCTTAAAATATGATATTATATCAGTAAGTTATGTTCTATATTGCCCGGAATAATTTTAAACCCAATTTATGCCTTAGAAGGGCATTTTGGTCATTTAAAAGATAATAAAAGGGTAAAATTAGAAATCTGAGTTTCGGGTCTGGTTCATACAGTAAATATACTTAATATAACATATTATATCAGTAGGGTATGACCCATATACCAAATTTATCATTTAAAACCAAACTATGCACCGTAGGGGTATTTTAGTAATTTCGCAAGGGCTAAAAATGCCAAAACTGGAAGTCTGAGTTCATATACTTATACTTACTGTTTTTATATGAAAATATGCTAGACACATCAGTAGGTATAGGTCTTATATGTTTAAAACAAGTATAACGCTTACTATGCGCTTAAAACGCTAAATATGCGATTTAAGGGCGTTTTCGGGTTTTCAAATAAAATCTGAGATTTTTATATTTCCAGAATACTTATAATAATTTATTCATCATATAAAATCAGTAGAAAAAGGTTTCGGGTCAAAAGGATGTGTAAAACTCATTTTATGGCTTAAACGGTCAAAACCGACATAAGCCGAAATGACTAGGCGATCTAGGATCCGTTCAGCCAAAAATTAATTAAAAATCACCAAAATTCCCAGAATATTATAATACATCAGTTGGTAAAAAGTTTTGTACCAAAACGTGGCCAGAAACGGGTTCTATGCGAAAAGGACCGTTTATGTAAATTTATAATATAGTTTTACGCTAATGGCCATAACTCACAATCTGGACCACCAACTGATCCGAAATTTTCGGTGCAAGTTCATATATTAGAAATAAAGATTTCTATCCTTTCATTTTTCCAAAAATCACGTTTTATATCAAAAAGGGCAAAATAGTCAACTTTATGCATAAATAGGAAACATGCATTCGAATCGGCTAAGCATAGACTTATGACATAAAATTTCCAGAAAGTTTAACTAAAATAAAAATAGTCAAAAATACTTTCCAATACAGATCTCGAACATGCATGTACGAATCCGAATCGATAGCCTACGAAATAATCGTTTTACAAGACTTTCGGTTCCGATTCGTGTCTATACTATAGATTGTCGAGTTGATGATGATTAAAACACATTCTTATATGTAATACAAGTTACTTATGATGATCAATCAGATTGCATGTCTAATATATTAACATTCAAGCTTATTTTTGCGAAAATCAATTCTGTTGACTTTTTAGAACCATGTTTGACTCGACAATTAGCATGCATATAGTGGGATTCAGATAGTGCCCTTTAGAGGGTTTGTTTCCCACATAAATACCAATCTATAACAGGTTTCAATTCGAGAAATGACTGAAAGAAATCCGTTTAATCAAAAAGTCAAAGCTTATGAACACCCAGTTTGACTTTTACTAATAATCAAAGCAAAAACGGATTATATAACGAATTGAAAGCTTACAAAGGTCCTATAGATGTTTAGTGAACACTAGAAGTCGGCCTTGTTGCTCAGATTGTCTCCAGGAAGCTTGCCTTGAAGGTTCTTGATAGAGAGCTCCTTGTTTACTTTGAGAATGTCCAAGAAATATGATCAAAATCTGATTTAAAGCCACAAATTCGTGGGTTACTGTTGCCTAGCCATGCATGGCTTCTAATTGGTGCAAAAGGAGGCAAGAACCAGCTGTTTCCCACTCATTTTCGGACCCAAATCACCCAAATACGATTTTCTGCTCGCTGGCAGCCCCACGCGGCCCGCTTGGGCTTTACCAGGCGGGTCGCCTGACCCTGGTTCAGCCAAACTTCCTTCAGTTTTGGCAGAAATGGTCCCTGAGCTTGTACGCGATGTTTCGGCTACTTTTCTCGACCCGTAAACCCCCAAACTTGGTTTCTAAGAACCTTAGGACTTTTACCAACATGGTAATGTCCTCGGATAACTTTGCGCTCAACCGAAAAGCCATGAAATTCGACGTTGACGCTTTTAGTCCCTTAAGTACGGTTTTGGCCATAACTTTCTCATACGTTGACGAAACTTCATGAAATTTTTACCACGTATTCTACTGAGTATATTTTAGCTTTACAAAGCTTCGGGTCTGCCAAAAGTTCACTCAGAGGTATAAATTCAACATGTTGACACTTTTGGCCCCTATAGTTTACAATACTTCACTTTTATGCAATTTCCGCGTCGTATGATCTATGAACCATCCGTTAAAGGTTATAAACATTATGTGGGGTTATCATAGAGCCTATTTATCCATTGTTGACACTTTGGACCCTTACGTTCCATAGTTTTCACTGTTTGTCACTTTTAGTCCCTCTAAAGTATGTTTTCACATAACGGAACCTTATGACACGTGTCAAGACATTATTGGACGAAATTTTTCGAGGTGTTACAAAGTTGCTAAATCATTAGACCTCCTAGTGTATGCTTCAATCACAGATCCCTCCATTTCCAAACTGTAGTACTCGTTCTCCAGTTTCTGAACGTCATCTCGAGGACAATACTCCTCCCTTATCAGTTCCTTAAAGTCATCCCAAGTGGTAGCATCTGCCATTTCGATACCCAACATCTGAACCTGTGTATTCCACCATGTCAGGGCACCATCCTCGAGTGTGCCTGTAGCATACTTCACTCTGTCCCCAGCAGGACAGTTGCACATCGCAAATACCGCTTCTGCCTTCTCGAACCATCGCAGAAGTCCTACAGCCCCTTCAGTCCCACTGAAGGTCTGTGGCTTACAATCCATGAACATCTTGAACATACAAGCAGGTGGAGCAGGTGGATTGTTTTGATTCGCAGGTTGACCTAAAACGAAAGAACGTACAACGCATAGGTAAGATTCGAGTATGTGACACAAGGATAGAAAGTAATTGGCACATATCGTACCAGCCTGGTAAGCCACTAGGGCTTCAGCCACACGAGTGTTGATCAGGTTGGTTAATCCGACCTGCGTCATTGCAATGTGGCCACGCCCGCCACCTCGGCCTCCTCCACGTCCACTCATGATTCTATATAAGAGAAGGGAACTAACTTAAGAGTTGAAATGGGGTAAAAGTCATGTATCACGTTTAAATTTAATAACTATCAAGTTTACACACAATAGGGCAGAACCCTTCTCACGTTCGTTAAGCCTCACTGGGACTTACATGCACCTCACGTTATTATTATGTGTGCACCCATAATAATAAGGCAATTTGCATGCTCATCTCAGTGCCTCTTAACTTGCGCTAAAAGCTTAACCCGCATTCAAATAGCAAAGCAATGGGTACTACAGGATTATGATTCACAAAAGTCAAAGAGTAGTGTTACTCTATCAAATCACCCTAACACCTAGGATGTCGTCTCATGTAAGTTGTGAGTGTGTGACTGCTAGACAAGTGATGCATGAAGTAACAGAAGACGAACCTTGCAATCTTGAGCTGAGTGTCATGGTCGATATTCGTAGTTATTCGGTTATAGTCTGGTTTTATAAAAACGTTTTAAAACCTAGTTCTCTATAACCAGTGGCTTTGATACCAAACTGTCACACCCCCAAAATACCACCTAGGGAGTGTCCCCGATAGGCGTGTGACGTACCAACAATGAGCCACTAATTACATTGAACCCATACATGTTTCATAATAAAGTTCTCAATTATTAATTAAAATACCATCCAAGTTCAAATGAAAACCAAGGTGTTCAGCGGAAGCATAATTAAACAAAGTTAAACAGTTGATAAACCAATATCTAGTATCAAGAAATCAATAGCATAAATTCCTCCAGTCGACCCATGACCACTCCAGCTACTCCAGACAGCAAGTTCCAATGCACAAGCTAAGGACCTACAAGCATGCAAACAAGTGTGTCTGACAACGCTGGTGAGTTCAAAGTTTTGTTACCAAGTTTAGTTACCAGTTACGTGTATAAAATAGTTTAACAAGTTGATTTGATGTTGTTATGAACTCGATTACCGAAATGGCTACAAGATGTGTTTGCCCAACCCCAATGTCTCTATCAAAACATTGGTCATGCTTTAAGGAAATTAGTTCACGCCCGTCCTCCCCGGTGTGGTGTGAGGGTGTCAAACCTAATAGCGCTATCAACTAATAACCTCGTTGCCTCCCCGGCAACTGTCGGTAGATGTAAGGGGTCTTATATGATAGAAACTGAGTAATAATAACAAACATCCCAATAAACTAGCATTCCTCCCCGGAACGTTACACGTTATCCCCCCCCCCCCCGGGATGCATGCTTGGAAAAAGAGCAGTGAACTCACCTTTGGTTTGCTCGGTAAGATTAATTACACGTTCACACTTAAACAACCACAGCGTATGGTATTCACGTATACGATATTAGTTTACATTCATAAGGTTTTACGTATGAATCATAGTGTGTGCGCATGCAACAATCACCGAATGACACATAACACTTATTCTACTCATGTATATCCAAATCCACATGTATAATTCGTATCAATATTCGATAGTTAAGTGATTAGCATCGGGTGGTTACACTATATAGTATGAGTTATTAGCAAAGCATATGAAGTCTAACAATACTATTAATTCTCGTGCATATATATGACAAAGATAGCCGACGAACTTTAATTTGTGACAAAGCTTCATTGGACCACTCACTTAATCACATGAATTGTATAATGAATCTCATGGCTTCTAATATTCCTAATAAATGAGGTCTACATTAATTGACTACCAAAAGCACTTAGTCATTATCATGCACATTCATCCATATACACATATCAGTCCACCGTTTCCCTCTTTGCTCGGCCCAATCATAATAACAATAACATCTAAACCTGATAAACTTGTAACCCACCTATGATGTTTAACCAGACCTCCTACCCGGCCCAATACATTAAAATAACGTGCAGCCCTAATGGGTTCCAGGCCCATCCGCACTCTATGTTCCACTACACAATCATTCATCATTCAGAGATAGGTATTCGGGTGGCCCATCGGGGCCCATACACTTAGTCCGAAGATCATTGGGCCAAAATCAGAGAATCGGCAGCCCACATTGACATGTGATCCCTCTGGCCTGTGCACTCACCCGATTACTATTTGATGATTTCATTTATTGTTAACCCCAATCATAAGTTTAAACAATCACCCACAATTCTGATTTATTATGTGAATATTATTCTTATACGTTGACTATTCTAGCATAAGATCAGGGAAGTAGATTAATCATGCAATATTAGATAGTTACCCTGCTTCATAAATAAGTCGCTGACATCATTAAACAGAAAAACTATTACTAACAGCATATAACCTATAATATACCAACAATCAACACAACATACGCATCAAGAAGGAATTTAGATGATATGTACTAACCAAGATTCTCGATAATCAGGAGGATATCTCACGAGGAAGAGGGGTGTGCTTCCACAGCCGTGCCAATATTATGGAGGAATAGGGTTTTTGATTTTTGTGTTATTGTTAAAAAACAACATTAACATGTTACGTATATTAATATCAACAGCTTGGGGCGGTTCCTAATTAGCCAATAGTGGGCTCAATCCAATTGAGTGTGGCCGATTGGGCCACTGCGACTAAACAATTCAATTGACTAGATAATTCAATTGGGCCATTAACTAACTCAATAGATCCGAAAGTAACTAAGGAAGATTTGGCCAAATTAGTTGATTAAAGGGATTGGGTCAAGAGATATTTATGTGCGGTGGCGGCCCAGCAGCATTGCAATAGGTGCGGCCCATTACATGAGTGTATTAACGGAGTTATCGTCCGTTTACATTTATGCTTGACCAAGGTATACTCGTACAGCATATCCAACACCTCAGAGAGAGTTAACGAGAAATTAAGATCACAGGGTTAAACGTCACCAACCTGAAAAGTTCGGGTTGTCACATACATTACTAACTTTATTTGGGTAGGAAGTTTATCAAGAAATCTTGACCATCTATTAAGTAATCAAGTGCTAAGATTAAATGGGTGAGGTTGAACAAAAAAGAGAGGTGTATATGTTCTTTTAAGGGTATTCTTGTCCATCCAGATTGTAAAACGCTATTCACAGTGGTTAAACCCGGATCGTAAAACGCAATTCGAAAACCCAGGTTGTAAAACGCAATTCACAAAGGTAAAACCTAGATCGTAATTTGAAAACTCAGAACGTGAAATGCAATTCAAAAATCCACATCGTAAAATGCAATGATTGACGAAATTCTTTATATTTCTTATACAGATTAAAGCCGATTTCTTAGGATTTCTTCAACGATTGGCGAAATTTGAATGCTAGAAACACTAACGATCGAATGATAGATTGATTCGCTTCAAAAACACGAGAAAAAATGAGAAAAATTTTGTGAAATTGAACTAGGTTTTTTCAATAAAAAAAACACTGAAAAACACGTTGATTTAGTGTTTGAATCATTAATTGATGAAGAAAATCGCAATAAAATGTTGTGATTATAGAGACAGAAAGTAAAGAAAAGGTTAAGGATGGTGGGTTTTTGAAGATGATGGGTTTTGAATATGTAGAGAAAGAGAGAAGATTAGATGAGATTGACTAAAATACTTTCCCTATGTTTTTTTATTATTTGGCACATGTTCTTCTATTATTGTTTCCTACACTTCCTATCTAAATCAATATTCCTATATAACTATCTCCCTATGTGTAATGCACACAATATTACAATATTGTTTAAGTTATAACTACACTTTTTGCGGTCACCAGCTACCTAATTCTTAAAATAAATTTAATTAAATAAACAAAGATATTCAATCTATGGTTAATTACACTATATTATTATATATGTTAAACTACATCATTAGCTACAAGGAAGTTTTTGGATTTTTATTTTGACCACATTTGTATTGATTTTATTTTATTATGATATAATACAAATGTTGTCGATTCTCTTAAATTGATATTCACTAATTTACACATATTTTAGTCCCCCGTTTTACCCCTATTTTATGCGTTTTCGGCCGTAAAACCGTCATTCGGATACTTAATTATCTACATTTTTGTTTACAGGCCTAAAACAGCATACCAGGCAAGATGATAGCGAAAACGAGAACTTTCCGAACAAAACGACGAAGCTGCGAAACTTCTGTTAGAAAACTGACCTGGGTGTGTGGAACGGTCGTGCCACCTAATGCACGATCGTGCATCTCCGATGATTCATGAATTGTCACACCCCCAAAATCCACCCGTGGAGTATCACCGCTTGGGAGCGTGACTGACCAGGATCAAGCCACCAATCATATCGAACATGAAGTTAATGTCAAATATAATAAATGTAAACCAATTATTCAATACGATTGATGTTCCAACAAAACATAATCTAAGTAGCGGAAGCGTAATAATGATATTCAATGTATGTAAATAGTTCAAGTGTTATAAGTATAACATAACATTCACGATCCAATCTCCACAACGACCTGCTCCTCCTTGTGCAAGCTCCATATGTACCTAATGTCCTGCAAGGCATGTAACAGAGGATCAACAACTAGTTGAGCGAGTTCACAGTTAACAGATCAGTAATAGTATAGTGTGAGTAGTAGTATGTTCGTTCGTTATGTCGTGTATCGTATTAGTTTCCATCGCGGCCTCCCAGGCAGGTATGCGAAGATATTAGGGGGATGTTCATCCCGTATATTCTAGACTAGGTTTACTTGTATCGCGGCCTACCAGGCAGGTGTGCGAAGAATAGTAAATTACAGTTCGCGGCCTTCCAAAGGCAGGTGTGCGAAGTCAGTCATAATATCGCGGCCAACCCTTGGCAGGTGTGCGAAGATCGGTTCAATAAGTGTTACTAGTCTAGTAGTAATTCTAACAGTGGAGTATGTACAATTGTTCATCAGATCGCATCACCACGTTCCCTTATAGATAAGCACCAGTAAATAATCAAATCCCATTCCCACCCTGGGAACCCCATGCCTTGGCTGTGTGAACTCACCTTGGTTTGCTCGGTATGTTATTGCTTCTAGGGTTTATAAATCTCTAAGTCCGTAACACACGACCTAGGATGCGTTGCACATGATACGATGTAAGTGTTTGCATCAAATTAGGGTTTGCAAATCGTTGGCATTCAGACAATTGTGTCATGTGTGTTTATTGTGTACATGATGATATCACATAGAATGTTCACGCATGTAGAATCATACAGTTGCATTCAGTGTCATACAATTATATATATAATCATACGTCACACAAACAGTTAATCATACACATGTAGTTCATGCGTCGCGTCTTTGATTACATAGTTTAATCTAACGTGTACATTAATCCAGTGACCACTATTAACGCACTTAATGCATTTAACAGTGTAAATAACTTCACACGTTTCACGAAGTCAGGGAATCAAAGTATCATACACAGCTTAACAGGATTAGCATAATATATCATGCAGTTCGTTGTTTCACTGATCATTACACAACATCAGACAATTTCACATCATCAGGCAATCATGCAACATCAGACAATTTCGCATCATCAGGAAATCATACAACATTAGACAGTTGTGCAACATCAGACAAGTGTGTGTGTGGGGTAAAAGTCGGATAGGGCCACCCCCCTCTACAAACTCGGACTCCCTTGTCATTCAACAAAGTCGGACCAAGGGTTCCCCCCCCTTTTAAACTCGGGCAGCCCCTACCCCTAATTAAAAGATCGGACCCCCCTTTCATTCTAAAAAAAACTCGGACATATGATGTCCATTAAACTCGGACATATATGCTAATCAATAAACTCGGTCTACAACCATTCAATAAACTCGGATCCTTGGGGTGGCTTTAAAAAGTCGGACAAGGGGGAAACTCCCCTTTTAAACTCGGACATAGGTGGGGGGTATTAGATTAAACTCGGACCTAAGTGAGCTCTTTAAACTCGGACCATGTGTGTTCCTTATACTCGGACTTGTGGCTGGATCATTAAACTCGGACCATATGCAACCCATTAAACTCGGTCCAAACAATTAACATTAAACTCGGACCAAACACTCACATTAAACTCGGTCCAAAGGATATCCATTAAACTCGGACCCCATGCATCACATAACTCAGACCTATTTCTACTAACAATATTCGGATAGCATCAAATAACAAAACTCAGACGTATTTTTAATCATATACTTCGGACGTTATTTATGATTCAAACTCAGACAATCAAAAGGTCGGCCACAAGTAACATCAATCACCGAACAGAGCATCATACCCATGAACATCAGTTACGTTTCATTTTTATACGATCAAGAACCCTAATTCAGTCGTACACATTGCAGAATCAATAAACAACACATCAATGATTAACAACAACCATTACATGAACAATCTTATCAGCATACAACTAACCATATTCATTACTCAATCATCAGAGTCGATTACACACAAAATATCATATCATGAACTAGGGTTTTAACATGAATCACATAATCATAATCAAGAAATAATAACAACAAACAATCATACACACTTAACTTGATTCGATTCTAGATGAGTTGACAATCACACTTGATGCAAAAGACTTGAGAAATCAAGAAAGATGAGGAGATGATTGTAGAGAGGATTAGAGGAGGTGAAAGTACGTGTTTTTGGTTTCTTGTGAATGGTTAGAGAATGATTAGGGAAGGGGATTAGGGTTATTAGTTGTTAAAGTTTCACTATCAACCCTAAGCACCCTTAAGTAATATTTATTACAGTTTCAACACCACATTCCATTATTTGACAAATCTTTCACAAGTTACACATAACCATGCACAACCACAAAACTCTATATTATATCAAAACATATACAGTTTCATAGCAAACCAATTGTGCAAGCAAACAATCTAAACAATCAATAAACGTGCAATAAATGCGTAATAGGAATCTTGGAAATTCGAGTTGTCACATTATCCCCAACTTAAAAGAAATTTCGTCCCGAAATTTGGTAGTACGCACTCACTGAGGAAGCTAGGTAAGTTATATCGTTCACTGGTTTTCCTGGGGTGTCACATCATCCCCCCGTTGATTTGGAATTTCGTCCCGAAATTCAGTAGTAGTAGCTTCAGCCTCAGTAGTGGTTGCATTGGTTTCGAATAACTGGGGTACTTTTCTGTCATCTGATCTTCGCGTTCCCAGGTGTACTCTGGGCCACGTCGGGAGTTCCAACGAACTCGAGCAAGAGGGTTTCTCTTGTGTTTGAGGACCTTAACATCCCGGTCCGTGATTTCAACTGGCTCCTCGACGAACTGCAACCGCTCGTCGATAGTGAGTTCCTTAAAAGGAACTATGAGGGTCTCATCTGACAGGCACTTCTTCAGATTCGACACGTGAAATACATTGTGAACTGCACCGAGTTCAGCTGGTAGGTTCAGTCTGTAGGCTACTTGGCCTATTCTTTCAGTGATTTCGAACGGTCCAACATACCGCGGATTGAATTTGCCTCGTTTACCAAATCGAACCACACCCTTCCAGGGTGAGACTTTTAATAAAACCCGGTCCCCGACCTGAAATTCCAAAGGCTTGCTACGCTTGACCGCGTAGGCTTTCTGACGGTCACGAGCTGCCGCCATGCGTTGTCGTATCTGCGCAATCTTTTCTGTGGCGTCCACTACAATCTCTGGACCCGTAATCTGACTATCCCCCACCTGCCCAACAGAGAGGTGACCGGCATTTACATCCGTACAATGCCTCGAATGGAGCGGCTTGAATGCTGGTGTGGTAACTGTTATTGTATGAAAACTCCACTAAAGGAAGGTGCTTTTCCCAGCCGTTGCTGAAATCGATGACACATGCTCGAAGCATGTCTTCTAGAGTTTGTATCGTGCGCTCAGACTGCACATCCGTCTGAGGGTGATATGCTGTGCTCATGCCTAATCGTGAGCCGAAATGTCTGTGCTTCGCTTACCACAGCTCTGACGTGAATCGTGCATCCCGATCCGAAATAATGGAGGTGGGCACCCCGTGCCTCGAAACAACTTCTTTAAGATGGATGTCTGCGAGAGTGGAGAACTTATCCGTTTCCTTTGTAGCTAGGAAGTGTGCAGACTTGGTGAGTCGATCCACGATTACCCATATTGTATCATTCCCACGCTGGGATCTAGGTAAGCCCGAAACGAAATTCATGGAAATTTCTTCCCATTTCCACTGTGGTATCCTGGGTTGTTGAAGTAGGCCTGAGGGTTTCTGGTACTCTGTCTTGACTCTCGCACAAGTCAAACATTTGCAATGTGGGCCTTCATGCTAGGCCACCAATATGTAGTTCTAATGTCGTGGTACATTTATCCGACCCTGGATGTACCGAGTAACGAGACTTGTGTGCTTCGTCCATAACAAGCTCTCGTAAACCGCCATAAAGTGGGACCCAATTACGCCCCGTTACATAGTAGGCGCCGTCTTCCTTTTGTTCCATTCGTTGCCTTGAACTGCGTAAGGCTTCAGCCATGACGTTCTCGGATTTCAATGCTTCTATCTGAGCATCTCGTATCTGTGCAGGAAGACTGGACTGAATAGTAAGCTGTAGCGCTCGCATGCGCTTAGGTAGGATGTCCTTTCGACTGAGGCGTCGGCCACAACATTGGCTTTTCCTGGATGACACTTAATAACGCATTCGTAATCGTTAAGCAGTTCGACCCATCGTCGTTGGCGCATGTTCAACTCCTTCTGCTTGAAGATATGCTCGAGACTCCTGGGATCGGTGTAAATTGTGCACCTGGTACCGTACAGGTAGTGTCGCCATATCTTAAGCGCATAAACAACAGCTCCCAGCTCCAAATCGTGCGTCGTGTAGTTCCGTTCATGAACCTTGAGTTGCCGCGAAGCGTAGGCGATAACTTTATCCTGTTGCATCAATACACACCCGAGACCCAACGGTAGGTGACACCATTTCTGTGTCAGCATAGTAAGTGGCTGAACGATCTTCGAGAAGTCTTTGATGAACCGTCTGTAATACCCTGCCAAACTCAAGAATTGGCGTATTTCCGTCGGTGTACGCGGTGCAGGCCAGTTCCTGATCGAATCTACCCTGGATGGATCGACATGAATTCCATCCCTGTTCACCACATGGCCTAAGAAGTGGACTTCACGTAGCCAGAAGTCGCACTTAGAAAACTTTGCGTACAATTGCTCCTTTCGAAGAAGTTCCAAGATAAGACGTAAGTGCTGCACGTGTTCCTCCTGACTCTTGGAGTAGATCAGAATGTCGTCGATGAAAACAATGACGAATTTGTCAAAATAGAGTTTGCACACCCTGTTCATAAGGTCCATAAATACGGCAGGTGCGCTCAATAATATCAACCATCCATCATAACAAACATAAAGTATAGCAGTTAAAATAATTCATAAAACCCAATACCATTTATGTTCAAACCAAACTTTGTTTGAGTAGCGAAAACATAATAATGAAAACCCAAAATAAGTTATAAGTTCAAATATCGTTCATTGCGTCTCCTCGTCCTAACACGAAAGCTTGACCTCTTGCCTCGTTGCCATTGTTGTTGTTGTTTCCCCCGTTGTTGTTGTTGTTCCCGTTGCCCTGGTTATTGTTGCGGTTCTGGTTCTGGTTCAACTGAGGACAATCGCGTTTGTAATGACCTTCTGCCCCACACTGGAAACATCCCCGGTTTCCACGCTGTGGTTGCTGCTGCTGCGGGTTTTGAGGAACTGGTGGCGGAAGTTGCTGGTTCTGATTTGCTGGCCGGGAGCTTCTACAATCCTTAGCCTCATGACCCATCTTGAGGCATCTTTGACATTGTTCCCTGCGACATCTTCCGCTGTGGTGTCGGTTGCACTTATTGCACAATGGGTGAATTCCCCGATATCCACCCTGCCCCTGACTGCCAGATGATTGCTGACTCGAGTTCTGATAGTCATTTGTCTTGCGCTGCTGAGACTGAACAGAAACCGATCCCTTGCTGGAATCCCCCTCCCATTTCCTCTTGTTGTCACTGGGAGTAGTAGCAGTAGTGACAGCAGTAGTAGTAGACTTGACACGTTTTGGCAGTCTGTTCTGATCCACTGCCTGATCTGTAATACGGTGAGCAAGGCGCTGAATAGCCTGGATATTATCAAGATTGGCCGATGTCACATGGCTCTGGATCTCTGGCGCCAATCCCTTGAGATACATCTCAATGCGCTTGTACGGAGGGTCTACCATAGTTGGACACAGCACGGCCAGCTCGTTTGACCGTTTAGTATACGCTTCGATCTCAGATCCAACCATTTTCAAATTATACAGCTCGTCTTCCAACTTGTGAATATCTTCACGCGTGCAATATTCCCTCTTGATAAGTTCCTTAAAATCGTTCCAGGGTGTGGCGTTAGCAGCTGCCAACCCTAAGATCTGGACTTGGGCGTTCCACCAAGTCAGTGCTATTCCTTCCAAGGTGCCAGTGGCGTACTTGACCTTGCGAGCCTCAGGGCACTCGCACATTTCGAATACTAACTCTAGCTTTTCAAACCAATGGAGGAGTCCCACTGCCCCCTCGGTGCCACTGAAAGTACTTGGACGACAGTCCATGAAGTTCTTGAAAGTGCAGACAGGCTGCTGCGCGTGTTGACCTGCTTGAGCAGCTGCAAGTGCCGCAGCAACTTGAGCTTGAACGAAAGCCTCTAGCTGGGCTTGAGTCATGTTAATTCGTCCGGCCATCGATCTTCACATCAAAGGCAACATAAGTGAGTAAGGTTCGCGAATAGTGCGATGACAGAAGAGTGTAAGCACATAGGTGTTCTCAAGCAATAACAAGTAGTGAGCAAAGTAATGTAAGCATACTACGAGCAAAGTTCTATGCAGTTCTAGTAAGCAGGTAATAAACATAAACCTTATTACCTAGTATGTCGAGTCTTGCACGTGGAGCGAAGCGTCGTTGTGGATCGTTGAGAGCACTGTTCTGGTTACAGTCTGGTTTTAATAAAAACGTTTTCCCATATTAAAAACCAAGTTCTCTATAACCTGGCTCTGATACCAATCTGTCACACCCCCAAAATCCACCCGCGGAGTATCACCGCTTGGGAGCGTGACTGACCAGGATCAAGCCACCAATCATATCGAACATGAAGTTAATGTCAAATATAATAAATGTAAACCAATTATTCAATACGATTGATGTTCCAACAAAACATAATCTAAGTAGCGGAAGCGTAATAATGATATTCAATGTATGTAAATAGTTCAAGTGTTATAAGTATAACATAACATTCACGATCCAATCTCCACAACGACCTGCTCCTCCTTGTGCAAGCTCCATATGTACCTAATGTCCTGCAAGGCATGTAACAGAGGATCAACAACTAGTTGAGCGAGTTCACAGTTAACAGATCAGTAATAGTATAGTGTGAGTAGTAGTATGTTCGTTCGTTATGTCGTGTATCGTATTAGTTTCCATCGCGGCCTCCCAGGCAGGTATGCGAAGATATTAGGGGGATGTTCATCCCGTATATTCTAGACTAGGTTTACTTGTATCGCGGCCTACCAGGCAGGTGTGCGAAGAATAGTAAATTACAGTTCGCGGCCTTCCAAAGGCAGGTGTGCGAAGTCAGTCATAATATCGCGGCCAACCCTTGGCAGGTGTGCGAAGATCAGTTCAATAAGTGTTACTAGTCTAGTAGTAATTCTAACAGTGGAGTATGTACAATTGTTCATCAGATCGCATCACCACGTTCCCTTATAGATAAGCACCAGTAAATAATCAAATCCCATTCCCACCCTGGGAACCCCATGCCTTGGCTGTGTGAACTCACCTTGGTTTGCTCGGTATGTTATTGCTTCTAGGGTTTATAAATCTCTAAGTCCGTAACACACGACCTAGGATGCGTTGCACATGATACGATGTAAGTGTTTGCATCAAATTAGGGTTTGCAAATCGTTGGCATTCAGACAATTGTGTCATGTGTGTTTATTGTGTACATGATGATATCACATAGAATGTTCACGCATGTAGAATCATACAGTTGCATTCAGTGTCATACAATTATATATATAATCATACGTCACACAAACAGTTAATCATACACATGTAGTTCATGCGTCGCGTCTTTGATTACATAGTTTAATCTAACGTGTACATTAATCCAGTGACCACTATTAACGCACTTAATGCATTTAACAGTGTAAATAACTTCACACGTTTAACGAAGTCAGGGAATCAAAGTATCATACACAGCTTAACAGGATTAGCATAATATATCATGCAGTTCGTTGTTTCACTGATCATTACACAACATCAGACAATTTCACATCATCAGGCAATCATGCAACATCAGACAATTTCGCATCATCAGGAAATCATACAACATTAGACAGTTGTGCAACATCAGACAAGTGTGTGTGTGGGGTAAAAGTCGGATAGGGCCACCCCCCTCTACAAACTCGGACTCCCTTGTCATTCAACAAAGTCGGACCAAGGGTTCCCCCCCTTTTAAACTCGGGCAGCCCCTACCCCTAATTAAAAGATCGGACCCCCCTTTCATTCTAAAAAAAACTCGGACATATGATGTCCATTAAACTCGGACATATATGCTAATCAATAAACTCGGTCTACAACCATTCAATAAACTCGGATCCTTGGGGTGGCTTTAAAAAGTCGGACAAGGGGGAAACTCCCCTTTTAAACTCGGACATAGGTGGGGGGTATTAGATTAAACTCGGACCTAAGTGAGCTCTTTAAACTCGGACCATGTGTGTTCCTTATACTCGGACTTGTGGCTGGATCATTAAACTCGGACCATATGCAACCCATTAAACTCGGTCCAAACAATTAACATTAAACTCGGACCAAACACTCACATTAAACTCGGTCCAAAGGATATCCATTAAACTCGGACCCCATGCATCACATAACTCAGACCTATTTCTACTAACAATATTCGGATAGCATCAAATAACAAAACTCAGACGTATTTTTAATCATATACTTCGGACGTTATTTATGATTCAAACTCAGACAATCAAAAGGTCGGCCACAAGTAACATCAATCACCGAACAGAGCATCATACCCATGAACATCAGTTACGTTTCATTTTTATACGATCAAGAACCCTAATTCAGTCGTACACATTGCAGAATCAATAAACAACACATCAATGATTAACAACAACCATTACATGAACAATCTTATCAGCATACAACTAACCATATTCATTACTCAATCATCAGAGTCGATTACACACAAAATATCATATCATGAACTAGGGTTTTAACATGAATCACATAATCATAATCAAGAAATAATAACAACAAACAATCATACACACTTACCTTGATTCGATTCTAGATGAGTTGACAATCACACTTGATGCAAAAGACTTGAGAAATCAAGAAAGATGAGGAGATGATTGTAGAGAGGATTAGAGGAGGTGAAAGTACGTGTTTTTGGTTTCTTGTGAATGGTTAGAGAATGATTAGGGAAGGGGATTAGGGTTATTAGTTGTTAAAGTTTCACTATCAACCCTAAGCACCCTTAAGTAATATTTATTACAGTTTCAACACCACATTCCATTATTTGACAAATCTTTCACAAGTTACACATAACCATGCACAACCACAAAACTCTATATTATATCAAAACATATACAGTTTCATAGCAAACCAATTGTGCAAGCAAACAATCTAAACAATCAATAAACGTGCAATAAATGCGTAATAGGAATCTTGGAAATTCGAGTTGTCACATGAATGACCCGGCAGTGAACGAGGGTGCAACTCCGCGTGCAAGGCATTGAAGGCCAACCCGGGAATGCACGGTCGTTCCATATCTTGCACCCCGTGCGGATCCGACGATCAAACAAGACCTCGGAACTGAACGACCAAAGGACCAGGCGTGCAACAAGAACCCAGGAACAGAACGACCGTGCCATATGAGGAACGGTCGTGCGATATCGAATCTGGTTAACGATCTGCTGATGTCATGCAGTATGGTGGACCACCACCAATAATTGCTTAAAGTGTACGGTCGTGCCACAAAGAGAACGACCGTGCGACAGCGAAAAAGCATAAAAACAGAACAGAACCATTCTGTTAGGAACTCTGGAATTTTGGAGAGCTTTGCAGGCGATTTTGAGGCTCCGAAGGCTTCTGCTTTCACTCGGATTCAAGCCACATTGCCCGGTTTTGCTCATTTACTATCCGGATTCTTAATCTTGTGCTTGTTTATGGTTGGGTTTTCTAATCTTTCCATGTTTTTCTTAATCTTTCAAGCATTTAGGTTAATGTTTATGTATTATTGTAGCCTTTGGGCAAAAACACAACAATCCCTTTCTTGATTATAACCATTAGTATGTTAATCTATGTTTGTAATGAAATTTGGAAGTGTTTTCTATGATTATCTTTGATGATTAGTTTGCAACCTTGTTATTGATATTGATTTCTTGATTATAAGTAATTGTGTTGGATGATTGGTGCTTGGTTAGGTAAGATAGTTGAAAAATGAAGCTTATTTAATCATGCATTAGTAAACTCTTAATTTGGTTAACTAGCTTAACTTGGTTAAAATGTGGGCACCATGATACTCTAACGGGTTAGTGGTTTAATAAAATGTAATTATTGTTAATCAAGAAAGCTTGCCCTCACGGAAGGACTCTAACGGGTTAGATGGTGTTGTTATGAATTCTTGCCATGATTTGTTAGCTTAGTTAGTAGTTTCGGCCAAAATTGCTATCTTGGTGAATTTATGTGCAAGATTTCTAAAATGAACTCGGTTGTGATTTAATCTAGTTTATGCTTGTCTCGGTGGTTGCATTGTGTTTATCGGTGTTGCTTTCCTTGATTAAGTGAGGTTAGAAAACTCCTAACGGATGACTAACTTATTTTTAGGAGATTTTCATAGAAATTTATCAATTGCACGTTAAAGAACAATTTTAGGTGGTTAAAGTGTGTTTATCGTTTTAACTTTCCGAATGATTGTCATGTTAGGATTCCCGAAAGGGATACTAATTGTCTCGAAATGGAAATTGACCGAATACTTCTAGTGCCAAAACTGACTTAGTTGACATGCTTTGGTTGTGTATTAAGCAAGGCTATTTATATATAATTTACTATGTTTTATAAGTATTTGTTATGCTTACTTTAGTGTAGTTAAAGCCAAAACAAATTATGTTTTTACCCGTAATTTAGTGGCAAAAGGTCTAGTATTATTTCTCCGCCCATTTCCGTGGATCGATACTTGGTTCTTACCGATACTTTACTACATATATGACGGGGTACACTTGCCCTTTCATGTGTGTTTTGATGTAAAAGTAATAATCACTTTTATAAATTTAAAACCAATTCGTGTGTAATTTCATTGTAAAAATATGTACAGTCGCGCACGTACCAAGTTTTTGGCGCCGTTGCCGGGGAATGGCGAGTTTTAGGAACGACCCGAGTCATTGTGTTATCGGTGTATATACTTGTTAATAATTGTGTATATTTTCGTGATTGTTTATTTGTTGATTTATTTCTTAATATTTCTTGCTTTTAATTCAATTTATTCATTTTCGTGATTCTTTTGTACACTTGTAAATTTTTATTCTATTTATTTGTTCTAATCCGGATTTATTTATTCATTTATTCGTTGAATTTTCGGCTCTTAAAAATCGTTTTTAAACTAGCCGATTCGATTATTTTTCATTGCTTTAATTTTTATAAAAATATCGGCCCATTTTTTGATTTTTATAAAATTTTCAGCCCATTTTTATACATATTCTGTTTCTATTCAGCTAAAAAAAACAGCATTATTATATTAATAAAATATTCACTGTGTCAGTTTTTCGTTTGCAGGTTGATGTCCTCAACTCCCGCGCCCGCTATTGCTGAGCCTACTGATGAACCAGCGCATAATCTTAGAAGAAGTAAGAGGCTGCGCGAAAGGTCACTTGTCATTGCACATTGCACAACGCATAGCAAATGCAATCGACGAGCCGGTGATTATCTCTGAAGACGAAAGCTCAGGGGACAAGGAGAGAGTCGTCATGGCGGACGACGACCGACCGTTGAATGAAACAAATCAGCCCGGAAGGGCAGGCCTGGAGCCGAGTAACCTTCAGCCTACTATAGATACTCCTACTTTTGAAATTAGACCAAGTATTATTAATATGGTGCAAAATTTTGTACAGTTTGACGGACGTGAGCATGAGGATCCTGGGAGGCATATCGCTGCTTTTCTCGCTGTTTGTTCGACATTTAGGATTACAAGTGTTTTGGAGGATGCGATTCGGTTGAGGTTGTTCCCGTTTTCGTTACGTGACAAAGCTAGAGCTTGGCTTATGTCACTTCCTGCCGGGTCCATCAGGACCTGGAATCAGTTGGCGGAGCAGTTTATGCAGAAATATTTTCCACCTGAGAAAACGAACAAGCTTCGTAACCGGATTGTTTCCTTTCGCCAGGACGAGGGCGAGTCGTTGCATGCGGCTTGGGAGAGATTCAAGGATTTGTTGATTGATGTACCACATCATGGCTTCTCCAAGCGACAGCTGGTTTTGACGTTCTATCAGGGGCTCAACTATAATACGCAAGAGCGATTAGACGTGAACGCGGGAGGTGATCTTGGAACTAAGACGCCCACTGAAGCGTATGATATTATAGAAAAAGCTGCGTTGAAATCCAGCTCGCGTCGGGAAGGAGATAGAGGTCGATCATCATCATCATCATCTCGCTCAGGAGTTCATGCTGTAGACGACTACACGGCCATTACTTCACAAATCTCGGCTCTTACATCGAGATTCGACAGGTCCCAGATAATTGCGCATGCTGGCTCGGGATGTGACCAGTGCGGAGTGTCACACGAGCCTGGGGCATGTTTTCAGGGAGTCGTATATGAGGGCCACGGAGAAGTAGATTTCGTGAGTAATCAGGTAAGGCCGCAGAACAACCCGTACAGCAATACCTATAATCCCGGTTGGAGAAATCACCCAAATTTTGGGTGGCGAGTGAACGCAGGAAATCAGAACCCATTGGGGTTCACTCAGCGTGCTCCGGCGCCTCAGCAGGGTCAGCAGTACCAGCAGTACAACCAACCTTACCAGCAGCGTCCATATTCGTACCAGAATCAGGGCACTGGGAGTAGCTCCCAGCAGCAGGCTCCTCAGTCTAATTCCAAGCTGGAGGATATGATGGCTCAGCTTCTCTCTAGCTTTGAAAAACGATACCAACAAAGCGAAGATCGTTTTCTAGCTAACGAGGGAGAAATGAGGAGTCAGAAAGCCTCGATTCAGAATATCGAGAATCAGGTTGGTCAGCTGGCGCAGATGATGTCCAAAAGACCCCCAGGCGGTCTTCCGGGTAATACAGAACCAAACCCGGGCGGGCATGTGAATGTGATCATGACCAGGAGTGGAAAAACTACCGGACCCGTCATATCGGACTCAGCACCGATCACTGAAGCGGTCCCGACTGACACACCGGACGAGGTGCAAGCCAGGCTACGCCCAGCAAGTACAGCACAAGTCCAGGAGCCGGTCAAAGATTACACTCTTCCAGTACCTTATCTAGGAAGGCTGAAGAAGCAGAAGAATGGAGAACAATACGGTAAGTTCCTTGAGTTGTTTAAGCAACTACACATCAATATACCGTTTGTTGAAGCCTTGGCCCAGATGCCAAAGTATGCGAAATTCCTAAAGGATATCCTCTCGAATAAACAGAAGCTCGAGGATATATCATGTGTGGTGATGAATGAAACTTGTTCCGTCGTTCTGCAAAACCGTCTGCCCACGAAAATGGGAGATCCTGGTAGCTTTACGCTCCCGTGTTTGATTGGAAACATGTCTGTTAGCCACGCATTGGCTGACTTGGGAGCGAGTATCAACCTTATGCCGTATAAGGTTTTTACAAAGCTGGATCTGGGTGAGCCGTCACCTACTAGGATGAGCATTCGGTTGGCAGACCGCTCAATAAAGTATCCGCGCGGATTTGTGGAAAACATGCTTGTAAAAATCGATAAATTTGTTTTCCCCGTGGACTTTGTTATCCTTGACATGGACGAAGATTCAAGGGTACCTTTGATACTTGGACGTCCTTTCCTCAATACAGCGAGGACGATTGTTGATGTGGCAGCTGGCCAAATCACGCTCCGAGTGAATGATGAGCACGTGACATTCGATATCAAAAGATCGATGCAGCATCCGCAATGTCACGATGACAAGCTTTATTACGTCGACATTGTCGATGCATGTGTGTGCTCTCATTTTCAAGGTACTATTGACGAGATTGATTCGGACACACGTCTGTCGTGTGGGGACCTGATTGGCATTACGCAGGAGGGCCACGATTTCGAGCAGCCAGTCTATCAGATTGGTGACGATGGTTCCCAGAGTCCGGAAAGATTTCTTGAAATTGGCCATGTGAAAGAGGAGGAAGCAGAGCCTTCGGTTGAAGATCCGACGCCTTTGGTGTGACACTTCGGGTTTTCCCGGACAACCTTCTCGAACCAACATTTTGTGTATGTAAACGTGTACATTATTAAATGAATAGCTTGATGATTATATGTGATCTTTGTACTAGTGTGTTATACGTATGTATATATATGTGAGCCAAGACCCGCGAACCCGACTCGAGACCACACCCGGTCTCGAGTGAACAGTGAAGCACTTGGGCCGGTTAAGGCCTTGTAGCCGAAAACCCAACCCGGAACCCCCCTAAGCCCATTCGGAACCTTATATAAACCAACCCACCCCTCCCTTAACCATTTTTACAACACTCATCTCACTACACTCTCACACTCTCCTCTCACACTTAAACCCTAAGTTTCTAGCAACCAAAATCATCTCCCCATTCCTTCATATCTCTCGGATCAAGTGAGCTATCAACAAGGAAGATCGGCCGAACCAAGAGACCACCCGAACACCCCTTTTTCTCTCAACCCCGAGTAACCGGTTAGTGAAGATGATATTGTTCGTGTTTGCTTGTTAAATGTTATGCATGACAAATGTGCCTTATCTTGTATAATGATGCTACTATTGTTGTTTAAGCAAAAACTTAGTGATCTAGCACTTGATTGATAAAGAAAGTGACTACTAAATACCAAATAATGCTTATGTGATGATTGAGGGTCTTGAATATGAAATGATTGTGTTAACCGGTTTACATATGTGTGACACCATGTGAATCGGTTTGGTTTAGAATTGATTTTTAGGACCTTCATGATAAAATGTTGTTTTGATAACTTGGTTGTGTGCATTGATGTTGTCCGAGAAATATAAGGGTTTTGGTTAGAGGGTTTTATGCATAGTATTTGGGTTTGAATGTTGTTTGAATGTGGTTTGAATAAATGATGAACTTAATGAATGTCACTTGAATATTTCAAATATGCTTAGTTTGATCCGATTTATGCCTATTTTAGACAAGAAAACATGTTTATGCAATATTAGTGGATAGTACATACTTGTTTCATGAAAATGCAATTCTATTGGTTAGTACAAGACAGGTTCTAGAAACTGTTTCATGTGCACGTAATCACGGTTGCGAGTCGCAACCTTTGGTTGCTACTCGAAACCACAGCAGGATTTGTCGAGACCTCCCGGTTGCGAGTCGTAATCAACGCGTATCGATCCGATTGCGAGTCGTAACCACAACTGCTTTGTCGGAACCGCCGGTTGCGAGTCGGAATCTCTGATTGCGAGTCGTAACCAAAGCATGAAGAACCGAGACCTCGGTTGCGAGTCGCAACCTTGGTTGCGAGTCACCCTTGTCTCGACTGGGCTGTTATTGGGCCAAAGAACTTGTTGGATTGTCTGTTAACTGGACTACTTGTGTAACTGTTACTGTTTAGGCCCAATACCCCAACTATTTGTGTATTCGCATGTTATACGTGTTTGCTATATGTATTGCCATACGTGTTCGCTATGTGTTTACTCGTACCCGACTTGACCCATACTTGGTAACCATGTTAGGACGTGGTGACCAACATACTTAACCAAGTAACGTATCATAACCGAGCAACCCAAGGTGAGTTCACAACTTAAAAGCATGCGTCCCGGTGGTTTGGGACACGAGACTAAAACAACCCTATCCCCTTGTAAAGGGGATACCGTCTACATTCCTTCCCTAGTTATTGGGAACAAACGTACTTTATCTTCCCTTGTATTGGGAAACCTTTTTAGTTAATTACTGTTTATACGGAATGCAACCAACGGCACTAAACGCAACTCTATCACTCAAGTCCCTACTACATAATACCGATTAGTCGCCGGTGCCAGGCGAACGGGTTGTTAGTTGATAGCGCTATTTAGGTCTTACCAGCCTCACACCGTGCCATGGTATGGGATCGGTCGTGAACTAATGTACTCAGGCATCCGTCAATGATGATAGAACATTGACATCGGGGCATCCTGCGGAAACGCAAACGGTTACCTAGTGTTCGGTATTGGAAAAACAGTTTAGTCGCTAACTTTTGGGGTAGCTCCCCATGGCATGTATAAACGGATAAATTAACTGGTGAAACAAGTTTTTTTTTGGAAATTAAAACTGGACAACTAGTGAACTCACTCAGCATTATTGTTGACCCCTTTACTGCATGCTTTGCAGGTGGCCAGTGACTGGAACAGCTGCTTGGGACGTGTAGTGGTCGTCTGCCCGTGTGTTGGGCATTTATTATGCTTACCTTATGAACACTGTTTAAAACTGTTTATTTATGCTTCCGCTACTCATTACTGTTCAAACTTGAAACCTTAAACTCTGAACCTGATATTTGCTAATCTTATGGTTAGTAAGTATTACTTTTTGTTATCAATTTAATTGGTCAGTATAATTGGTGGCTGGATCCTGGTCAGTCACGCCCTCGAAGCGGGTGTCATCCGCAGGTGGAATTTGGGGGTGTGACAGATTGGTATCAGAGCCATTGGTTATAGTGAATTTGGTTTTAAAAAGGGGAAAAATCTTTTTGAGAAAAACCAGACTATAACCCGTGACTTGTGACGACACTACACTCCAAGTACAAGGCTCGACTTATCTGACCTCATAGCTCGGACCCATAGTTACTTGCTTAATTGTCTTATGCTTTCCGTTTTACTATACGTACTAGTTTGCCTGATTAGATAGATACATCTTCTCTCTTCTATCTTATTCTCGCTATCACACACTCATACTATGTTTACTGGTTATGAAGACAATGAGTGGACGCGGACGAGGAAACGTCAACATGACTCAGGCTCAGTTCACTAACCTGCTCAACACCGTGGCTGCAGCTTTCGCGGCTCACCCTATAGGTAAACTCGATGTTTTAGGATGTTTAGATCCTACCGCCACATCGTCTTTTCGCCTCTAAACCTATTTCGCTTCACTCCTCACAACAGGTCAGCCTGCACCTGTGCAACCACGTGTTTGTACCTTCAAGACCTTCATGGATTGCAAGCCTCTTCCATTCAGTGGCACTGAGGGTGCCATAGGTCTCCTGCACTGGATCGAGAAGGTCGAAGCTGTCTTCGCTGTCTGCGAGTGTTCCCCTGCGAATTGGGTGAAGTTTGCTACTGGTACTCTAGAGGGAAGCGCACTTTCATGGTGGAAGGCGCAAATTCAAATGCTTGGTTTAGAGACTGCAAACGCTACTGCGTGGGAAGATTTCAAGGATATGATCAAGGAAGAGTACTGTCACAGGGATGACATCCACAAGCTGGAGAATGAGTACTATGAACTCAAGATGGTTGGGTCAGAGATTGAGACCTACACCAAGCTGTCCAACGACTATGCTGCTCTTTGTCCAAACATGTCTCGACCTATGTATCGAAGAATCGAACTGTACATCAAGGGTCTGGCTCCAGAAATTCGAAGCCATGTAACTTCAGCCAACCACACTACCATTCAGCCGATCGTTCGACTTGCTCACAAACTCACTGATCAGGCTGTGGAAGAGGGCAGGTTGCCCAAAAGAATCAGTGCTACTGTCGGAACTTCTAGTGACAACAAGCGTAAGTGGGAAGGAAATCAAAGCAAGGATGCTAACCCTACTCAAGCCCCAGCTCAGCAAAGGAAAACTGACAACAACAAAGGCACTCGGCAACAGGGTGGCTACCGGGGAAACTACCCTAAGTGCAACAAGTGTAACAGGCACCACAATGGGGCATGCAACAAGGGTCAGTGTCAGCGATGCCACAAGATGGGGCACGAAGCAAAGGATTGTAGGAGTCAGTTCCCAGCAAGGCAGAATCAGCAACAACCTCAACAGCAACAGCAGCAGGGAAACAACAGAGCATGTTTTAAATGCGGGGCAACAGGGCACATGCGAAAGGATTGCCCTGAACTGAATCAGAATCGCAACAACAATCAGGGAGCTGGGAACATTGAGCAGAACAACAATGCTGGGAATGCAAGGGGAAGAGCTTTCGTGATTGGAGCTGGTGAAGCAAGGAACGATCCCAACGTCGTGGCGGGTAAGTTCCTACTTGATGATCGTTATGTTTCTGTGTTATTTGATTCCGGTGCCGATGCCAGTTATGTATCCCTTCGCATTAGTAAGAAACTTAAGCACTCGCCCGCGTTATTAAGTTCTAAGCACATCGTCGAGATAGCTAATGGTAAGAACATCGAGGCCACGCATGTGATCCACGACTGCACCCTAGAATTGTCTGGCCACACGTTTAGTATCGATCTTTTCCCTGTCAAACTTGGAAGCTTCGACGTCGTCATTGGCATGGATTGGTTATCCAAGCATCGCGCTGAAATCCTCTGTCAAGAGAAAGCAGTTCGTATACCTCGCCGTTCTGGTCAACCCCTCATCGTCAAAGGTAACAAAGGTGGAGAAGTTACAGGCATTATCTCGCTCCTAAAAGCCCAGAAGTGTTTGCAAAAAGGGCACACCGCTATCCTAGCACTCGTCACCAACACCCACGAAAAGGAAAAGAGGATTGAAGATTTTCCTGTTGTACGAGATTACCCCGAGGTATTTCCTGAGGAACTACCCGGACTCCCTCCCCACCGTCAGGTCGAATTTCAAATCGAGCTAGCTCCCGGAGCAGCACCTATAGCTCGTGCACCGTACCGTCTAGCCCCTGCAGAACTGAAGGAACTCTCTACGCAACTACAAGAACTATTGGATAAAGGATTTATCCGTCCTAGTTCATCACCCTGGGGAGCCCCAGTACTCTTTGTCAAAAAGAAAGATGGCACGTTCCGAATGTGCATCGACTATCGTGAGCTGAACAAGGTTACCATCAAGAATCGTTACCCTCTCCCGCGCATCGACGACCTATTCGATCAGCTGCAAGGATCGGGCTACTATTCTAAGATTGACCTGCGATCAGGATATCATCAACTGAGAGTTCGTAATGAAGATATTTCCAAGACTGCATTCAGGACTCGTTATGGTCATTACGAGTTCCTCGTCATGCCTTTTGGGATGACCAACGCGCCGGCAGTGTTCATGGATCTTATGAACCGCGTATGTAAGCCTTACCTCGATAAATTCGTGATTGTGTTTATCGACGACATCTTGATTTATTCAAAAAGTCAAGAAGAGCATGAACAGCACCTACGCCTTATTCTGGAACTCCTTCGCAACGAGCAACTGTACGCCAAATTCTCTAAATGTGACTTCTGGCTTCGAGAAGTCCATTTCCTCGGCCATGTAGTTAATAAGAACGGAATTCACGTCGACCCCGCTAAGATCGAATCGATAAAGAACTGGCCTACGCCTAAGACTCCCACTGAAGTTCGCCAATTTTTGGGTTTGGCAGGCTACTACCGCAGATTCATTCAGGGATTCTCGAAGATTGCACAACCCCTCACGACACTCACTCAGAAAGGCGTCGCCTACAAGTGGAATGCAGCACAGGAATCTGCTTTTCAGAGGCTTAAGGATAACCTCTGTAGCGCTCCTATTCTCTCGTTGCCTGAAGGCACTGACGACTTCGTAGTTTACTGCGATGCATCTATTCATGGGCTCGGTTGCGTGTTAATGCAACGCGAGAAAGTTATTGCCTACGCCTCTCGACAACTCAAGACGCATGAAAAGAACTACACGACGCATGACTTGGAACTGGGAGCAGTGATCTTTGCTCTTAAGATATGGAGACATTACCTGTACGGTACCAAGTGCACTATTTACACCGATCACAGGAGTCTCGAGCATATCTTTAGGCAAAAGGAATTGAACATGAGACAACGTCGATGGGTCGAACTCTTGAATGACTACGAATGCGCCATCAAATACCATCCGGGCAAAGCCAATGTCGTGGCAGACGCCCTCAGCCGAAAGGACACTGTACCGAAGCGCGTGCGAGCATTACAACTTACCATCCAGTCTAACCTCCCTACCCAGATCCGAAGTGCTCAAGTTGAAGCATTGAAGCCGGAAAACATCAGGGCTGAGTCTCTGCGAGGATCGAGACAGCAACTAGAACAGAAAGAAGATGGTGCTTACTATGTAACAGGGCGTATCTGGGTTCCACTCTATGGAGATTTACGTGAACTCGTGATGGACGAAGCCCACAAGTCCCGCTACTCAGTACATCCTGGTTCGGACAAGATGTATCACGACTTGAAAACTACATATTGGTGGCCTGGTATGAAGGCCCACATAGCAACATACGTCAGCAAATGTTTGACTTGCGCGAGAGTCAAGACAGAATACCAGAAGCCAGCAGGTCTACTCCAACAACCAGAAATCCCGAAATGGAAATGGGAGCAAATTTCCATGGATTTTGTTACAGGGCTACCTAGGTCTCAACGCGGAAATGATACTATTTGGGTAATCGTAGATCGATTGACCAAGTCCGCGCACTTTCTGGCTATTAAGGAAACAGACAAGTTTTCTACCCTGGCGGAGATTTACTTAAAGGAAGTAGTTTCGAGGCACGGAGTGCCAACCTCAATTATTTCAGACCGAGACGCTCGATTTACCTCGGAATTGTGGCAAGCTATGCACAAATGCTTTGGCTCACGTTTGGACATGAGCACTGCTTATCACCCGCAAACGGATGGACAGTCTGAACGCACCATCCAGACTCTAGAAGACATGCTTAGAGCGTGTGTGATCGATTTTGGCAAGAACTGGGAGAAGCATCTACCGCTAGTAGAGTTCTCTTACAACAACAGCTACCACACTAGTATTCAGGCAGCACCTTTTGAGGCATTGTACGGTCGTAAATGCCGGTCACCCCTCTGCTGGGCAGAAATCGGTGATAGTCAAATCACGGGCCAAGAGATGGTGGTAGATACAACGGAAAAGATTGCCCAGATCAGACAACGCATGGCGGCAGCTCGTGACCGTCAGAAGAGCTACGCTGATAAGCGTAGGAAACCATTGGAATTCCAGGTCGGTGACCGGGTTCTACTTAAAGTCTCGCCCTGGAAGGGTGTGATTCGCTTTGGTAAACGGGGCAAGCTTAATCCACGATACATTGGACCATTCGAAATTACCGAGAAGATCGGCAAGGTTGCTTATAGATTGAACCTGCCTGAAGAACTGAGTGCGGTACACAACGTTTTTCACGTATCTAACCTGAAGAAGTGTTTGTCGGATGAAACACTTGTGATCCCTTTTAAGGAACTGACGATTGATGAACAGCTACACTTTACTGAGGAACCGATTGAGATCACTGATCGAGAGATCAAAATCCTCAAACGTAGCCAGATACCTCTTGTACGAGTCCGTTGGAACTCGCGACGTGGCCCAGAGTATACCTGGGAGCGGGAAGACCAGATGAAGCACAAGTATCCCCAGCTGTTCCCTAACGAAAACCCCAGCACTGAAGCTACAGCCGAATTTCGGGACGAAATTCCAAACTAACGGGGGGATGATGTGACACCCCGTTGAAACGCTTTCACTTACACTAGCTTGACAGTGGCTGCCTTAACTTTCGGGACGAAAGTTCCTAAAACTTGGGGATAATGTGACACTTCGGGTTTTCCCGGACAACCTTCTCGAACCAACATTTTGTGTATGTAAACGTGTACATTATTAAATGAATAGCTTGATGATTATATGTGATCTTTGTACTAGTGTGTTATACGTATGTATATATATGTGAGCCAAGACCCACGAACCCGACTCGAGACCACACCCGGTCTCGAGTGAACAGTGAAGCACTTGGGCCGGTTAAGGCCTTGTAGCCGAAAACCCAACCCGGAACCCCCCTAAGCCCATTCGGAACCTTATATAAACCAACCCACCCCTCCCTTAACCATTTTTACAACACTCATCTCACTACACTCTCACACTCTCCTCTCACACTTAAACCCTAAGTTTCTAGCAACCAAAATCATCTCCCCATTCCTTCATATCTCTCGGATCAAGTGAGCTATCAACAAGGAAGATCGGCCGAACCAAGAGACCACCCGAACACCCCTTTTTCTCTCAACCCCGAGTAACCGGTTAGTGAAGATGATATTGTTCGTGTTTGCTTGTTAAATGTTATGCATGACAAATGTGCCTTATCTTGTATAATGATGCTACTATTGTTGTTTAAGCAAAAACTTAGTGATCTAGCACTTGATTGATAAAGAAAGTGACTACTAAATACCAAATAATGCTTATGTGATGATTGAGGGTCTTGAATATGAAATGATTGTGTTAACCGGTTTACATATGTGTGACACCATGTGAATCGGTTTGGTTTAGAATTGATTTTTAGGACCTTCATGATAAAATGTTGTTTTGATAACTTGGTTGTGTGCATTGATGTTGTCCGAGAAATATAAGGGTTTTGGTTAGAGGGTTTTATGCATAGTATTTGGGTTTGAATGTTGTTTGAATGTGGTTTGAATAAATGATGAACTTAATGAATGTCACTTGAATATTTCAAATATGCTTAGTTTGATCCGATTTATGCCTATTTTAGACAAGAAAACATGTTTATGCAATATTAGTGGATAGTACATACTTGTTTCATGAAAATGCAATTCTATTGGTTAGTACAAGACAGGTTCTAGAAACTGTTTCATGTGCACGTAATCACGGTTGCGAGTCGCAACCTTTGGTTGCTACTCGAAACCACAGCAGGATTTGTCGAGACCTCCCGGTTGCGAGTCGTAATCAACGCGTATCGATCCGATTGCGAGTCGTAACCACAACTGCTTTGTCAGAACCGCCGGTTGCGAGTCGGAATCTCTGATTGCGAGTCGTAACCAAAGCATGACGAACCGAGACCTCGGTTGCGAGTCGCAACCTTGGTTGCGAGTCACCCTTGTCTCGACTGGGCTGTTATTGGGCCAAAGAACTTGTTGGATTGTCTGTTAACTGGACTACTTGTGTAACTGTACTGTTTAGGCCCAATACCCCAACTATTTGTGTATTCGCATGTTATACGTGTTTGCTATATGTATTGCCATACGTGTTCGCTATGTGTTTACTCGTACCCGACTTGACCCATACTTGGTAACCATGTTAGGACGTGGTGACCAACATACTTAACCAAGTAACGTATCATAACCGAGCAACCCAAGGTGAGTTCACAACTTAAAAGCATGCGTCCCGGTGGTTTGGGACACGAGACTAAAACAACCCTATCCCCTTGTAAAGGGGATACCGTCTACATTCCTTCCCTAGTTATTGGGAACAAACGTACTTTATCTTCCCTTGTATTGGGAAACCTTTTTAGTTAATTACTGTTTATACGGAATGCAACCAACGGCACTAAACGCAACTCTATCACTCAAGTCCCTACTACATAATACCGATTAGTCGCCGGTGCCAGGCGAACGGGTTGTTAGTTGATAGCGCTATTTAGGTCTTACCAGCCTCACACCGTGCCATGGTATGGGATCGGTCGTGAACTAATGTACTCAGGCATCCGTCAATGATGATAGAACATTGACATCGGGGCATCCTGCGGAAACGCAAACGGTTACCTAGTGTTCGGTATTGGAAAAACAGTTTAGTCGCTAACTTTTGGGGTAGCTCCCCATGGCATGTATAAACGGATAAATTAACTGGTGAAACAAGTTTTTTTTTGGAAATTAAAACTGGACAACTAGTGAACTCACTCAGCATTATTGTTGACCCCTTTACTGCATGCTTTGCAGGTGGCCAGTGACTGGAACAGCTGCTTGGGACGTGTAGTGGTCGTCTGCCCGTGTGTTGGGCATTTATTATGCTTACCTTATGAACACTGTTTAAAACTGTTTATTTATGCTTCCGCTACTCATTACTGTTCAAACTTGAAACCTTAAACTCTGAACCTGATATTTGCTAATCTTATGGTTAGTAAGTATTACTTTTTGTTATCAATTTAATTGGTCAGTATAATTGGTGGCTGGATCCTGGTCAGTCACGCCCTCGAAGCGGGTGTCATCCGCAGGTGGAATTTGGGGGTGTGACATTTGGAGTTGAAAGAACTCCTGCCACATCTCGAGTATGCATTTCTTGACGAGGAGCGTCGCTTACCGGTCATAATTTCGGCATCATTGGAAAAGAATGAGAAAAATCAGCTTCTCGAGGTTCTGAGACTTCATAAGAGAGCCATTGCATGGAAAATCATGGATATCAAGGGCATCAATCCTTCTTTTTGTACTCACAAGATTCTGATGGAAGACGAGTACAAACCATGTGCACAGCATCAGAGGCGTTTAAATCCAAATATGCAGGACGTGGTGAAGAAGGAGGTGATTAAGTTGTTGGATGCCGGCATGATTTATCCTATTTCGGACTCTGTGTGGGTGAGTCCAGTGCAGGTCGTACCTAAGAAAGGTGGTATGACTGTAGTCTCGAATGATAGGAATGAACTAATTCCTACCCGTACCGTCACTGGGTGGCGAGTTTGCATTGACTACCGCAAACTCAATGATGCTACTCGCAAGGATCACTTCCCGCTTCCATTCATCAACCAGATGTTGGAACGTCTGTCGGGGAAGTTGTATTACTGTTTCCTAGACAGGTTCTCTGGGTACTTTCAGATCGCTATCGCTCCTGAGGATCAGGAGAAGACAACCTTTACCTGCCCCTTCGGCACATTCGCCTACCGGCGGATGCCTTTCGGGTTGTGTAATGCACCAGCGACCTTCCAGAGATGCATGGTTGCAATTTTCCATGACATGATCGAGGATTCCATGGAGGTTTTCATGGATGGTTTTTCGGTATTTGGGGATTCCTTCGATCACTGCTTGGAAAATTTGAGAAAGATGTTGAAGAGGTGTGAGGAGACGAATCTGGTCCTGAACTGGGAAAAATGCCACTTCATGGTGAAGGAGGGCATAGTTCTGGGACACAAAATTTCTCACGCAGGCATGGAAGTCGATCCAGCTAAAGTCGACATTATTTCACGATTTCCGCCCCCCACCTCTGTTAGAGCGATACGGAGCTTTCTCGGTCATGCCGGGTTCTATCGGCGATTTATCAAAGATTTTTCAAAAATCGCCAGACCCATGACCCGTTTGTTGGAGAAAGACGCTTCGTTCATATTTGGAGATGATTGCTTGAGAGCCTTTGACCTTCTCAAGCAAAAGTTGATTGAGGCCCCTATTTTAGTTGCACCCGACCGGAGTCTGCCGTTTGAGATTATGTGCGACGCGAATGATTACGCTATAGGGGCCGTTCTTGGCCAAAAGAGAGAAAAGCACTTTCACCCGATCTATTATGCGAGCAAAACTCTTCACGACGCTCAGGAGCATTATACCACGACTGAAAAAGAGCTCTTGGCGGTCGTTTTCGCATTTGATAAATTTAGATCGTACTTGGTGCTTTCGAAAACCGTTGTATATACTGATCACGCTGCCATCCGATATCTCTTCAGCAAACAGGACGCCAAACCGCGTCTGATCAGGTGGATCTTGTTGCTGCAGGAGTTTGATATTGAAATTCAAGATAAAAAGGGTGCGTTGAATGTAGCGGCTGACCATCTATCTCGGTTAGAGCTTGGAGACATCGTGGACGCGCGTTGGGATTCCATAAATGACAACTTCCCACACGAGTCTTTGATGAGTGTTGAGATATGCGATGAGTCGCCATGGTTCGCTGACCTTGCGAACTACCTTGCTTGCGGGATTCTGATTAAAGGGTTGACTCACCAGCAAAAGAGGAAATTCTTTTCGGATGTCAAGCACTACATTTGGGATGACCCTTACTTGTTTCGGGTTGGTGCTGATCAGGTGATTAGGAGATGTGTTTCAGGGAAAGAGGCGACCGATATTCTGCGCCACTGTCACGAGGGACCTACCGGAAGCCACCATGGAGCCAACTTTACCGCCAAGAAGGTGTTGGATTCCGGGTTTTATTGGCTGACTATATTTCGTGATGCGCAGAGTTGGGTTAGAGCGTGCGATGCTTGCCAGAGGGCGACAAATATATCGGCACGTGATGAAATGCCTCAGAACTGGATTCAGGTTTGTGAAGTCTTTGATATATGGGGGATAGACTTCATGGGACCATTTCCCCCCTCACGAGATAATAAGTACATCCTGGTCGTGGTTGACTATGTATCGAAGTGGGCGGAGGCACAAGCCTTACCCACCAATGATGCCAGGGTGGTCGTGAGATTTTTGAAAAGCTTATTTGCCCGGTTCGGCGCTCCAAAAGCGCTTATCAGTGACAGAGGGACTCATTTTTGCAATACTCAGCTCGAGAGAGCTTTGTCCCGTTACGGTGTGCATCACCGTCTATCCACGCCCTATCATCCACAGACAAGCGGGCAGGTGGAAGTCACGAACCGGGGGCTGAAAAGAATCCTTGAGCGGTCGGTAGGTGCAAACCGCAAGGATTAGTCGGATAAGCTTGATGAAGCGTTGTGGGCTTTCCGTACGGCTTACAAGACGCCTATTGGGACTACTCCCTTTAGGCTTGTGTACGGAAAGGCGTGCCATTTACCGGTTGAGTTGGAGCATAAAGCGATGTGGGCTCTAAAAACCGCAAATCTGGACCTAAAAACCGGAGGTGAAGCCCGGTTTCTCCAGATTCATGAATTGGAAGAGTTGCGACAACGCGCATATGAAAGCTCTGTGTTGTACAAAGAGCGCACGAAGAGATTGCACGATAAACGCTTGAAGGACCACAAAGAATTCCAAGCGGGCGATCTTGTTCTTCTTTACAACTCGCGGTTGCGCTTATTTCCCGGGAAGCTTCATTCACGTTGGACAGGCCCATACACGATTAAAGAGGTATTTCCGTATGGGACTGTTGCAATAGAGAACGCGGACGGCGTTATTTTCAAAGTAAATGGGCATCGCTTGAAGTTATACGTTGCCGGGCCGACAGAGTCGGTGATGGAGGTCATTGAACTCCAAACCCCGCACACATCATTAGTGTGGGGAGAAGAGAGTCTACGCTGCTGACTCGCGGACAAAAAATGCAGCAAGAGCGTATTTTGCGCTTTAGGGGTAGTATCGTCATTTTAGGATTTATTTTTCTAGTTTTAGCTTGGATTCTTGCTATCGACTCGTCGACAAAAATTTAGCATGAGTCTACGCTACTGACTCGCCGACAAAAATGTAGCAGGAGCGTCTTTGGCGCTATAAGGGTAAAATTGTCCTTTTTGGTGTTTTTGTAGTTTTAGCGTAATTTAGGTTAGTTAGGTAGTTTCCGTTAGTTTGTCTTAGTTTCGTACATGCCGAGCGAAGGTTCTGTGCTGCAATATTGTTATAACAGTTGGCTTGTTTAAAAAATGCCGAAAAAAGGCCAAAACAGTTGCTGGAAATGGCTTCTGCAGAAAATTCTGATCTGCAGCTGATGCATGACCGTGCCAGGATTCGCAAGACCGTGCGTTCCCGAGGGCCGACACGGTGGATCGCACCCTCGGTGCATCACCGAGAACAGTGAATATGCTTGAACGATGTCGGTGACGCACGACCGTGCCAAATGTCGAACGACCGTGCGTCAGGCTGAGGGCAATTTTGTCATTTGGCACTATAAATACCCTCATCTACAGCCCCCATTCACAATTCGCGAAACCCTACCAGCACCAGGCTGTTCCAGAGCGATACTTCATCAAATCGCACGATTTTTCGCACGATCTCACACCCTTCTTCGCACGGTACGTTCCTAGTTGTAGATTTCTTGTTTCCTTGCTTTCTAGGTTAGATTTCCTCCGATTCTTCAAGGGATTTGTTAGGGTTCTCTTCATAAACAAATCGAAACCCTAACCCTTGTTTGAATCTTGCTTATCGTGAACACCCGGTTGAGTTTCCGACCCCTGTTTGTACAAAAAAGTTGTTGATTTTGGGAAAATCAGGCTATTCAAAGTTCAGGGGTTTGAAATCTGCAGGTCACTTGTCGCGGTCGTTCCTTGGATGGAACGGTCGTGCCATTCCGGATGATTCACGATTTCAGCTTATTGTCCGGTATTGCACGGTTGTGCCGTTGGTCGCACGCCGTGCAGTTCCGACATCTCTGGGCAGATGGTGCATGTCATCGGTGACGCACGACCGTGCATCTCGTCGCACGACTGTGCCGTATGCCCAGATCAGATTTACAGCTTCTTCATAAGTGGCTGCTTGGCTGTTTTTGATTCAAAATTTTTATGTTTCCATCTCTCTAATGACATTTCTCATACAGATGAACCATCCTTTCCTTCAATTCGATCCCAACGATGAGCGTGAAGCTTTGTGCATCCCGAAACGTGACGCGTTATGGGCACGACGGGGGCAGTTCGGAGTCCCCCGATGGTTGGATTGGGAAGTCATGCAGGAACTCAATCAGTATGACCGACTAGAAAACATGATGAGTCGCCCACTTACAAATCTGGTCAGTTGCAACCGACCCGTTTACCTGGAGCTCTTCGCATCTTATGCCTACGAAAAGCCGGTTGCTTTCGTTAGTTGTTTTTATTATTTCAGTACTTGTCATTTCGGGTGTTCTTTTTGCTTAGTATTTCAAACACCCTCGGATTGTATTTTATTTTCAAAACATTTTACTTTACGTTATGTCTTTGTTTGTATTGATAGTATTTATGTATATTATGGTTGATTTGTGATTTTTCTGTTTCTGTTCTATTTTGGTGCACATATGACATACTTGCAGGTTGTGGGCTATTGGACTTTGGACCGGAGCACGTGACAGATACAGCTTCGGAAGTCTCGTTGCATCAACATCATCTTGAGGGGAGTATTGTTATCCTTTTCTCTATATTTCGGGTCTCGCATTGGGGACAATGCGAAGTTCAAGTGTGGGGAGGGGGTTAACTTTGTTAACTTTGTTTGTCCTCAATAAAAAAAAATTTCAGAAAAATCATTCAAAAATACCTGTATTTTGTATACATTTTAGTAAATAAACCGGTTGGTTGTGTTTTAGAAAACTTCGGACTTGATAAAAAAACTCGACAAGCAAAATATTTTTGAAAAAGGAAACCGGAAAGCGTGACAAACAAAGAAAGACTTACATGATAGTTTTCACACTTTTACCCATTCCATCCGTTACGTGGGCATATTTGAGCCTATTGTTATATATTTGTTCATTCCGGATATAGGAGTGAGCCGGATGTTATGTGTAATTTAGAATTTGTCACTAGTATGCTTGTTAAGACCATGAACTTGTGGATTTGTGTAAAAGTGATAGAGGCACTTAGATTACCCCTTTGTTGTAAACCTTGTTCTTTGTGTTGTGCTCCCCGTTCACCTTATATTACTGTCACACCCCCAAATTACCACCTAGGGAGTATCCCTGTTAGGCGTGTGACGACTAGTAATGAGCCACCAATTACATTGAATCACGAGTTTGAATATAATTCCATTACTTAATAATACTGAAATCCCACACATAAGTTGTTCAAAAACCATAAGTTCAGCGGAAGCATTAACGTATCATAAAGTATATGTTTCACACAACCAAAGTAAATAAATGTTTGTAAATTAATTCAACAATGCAACCATGACCACTCGCGCCCTCCAGCCAGCAAGTTCCTGCGTTCCAAGTACCTAAGGACCTGCGAGCATGTAACACACGTATCAGACAAAGCTGGCGAGTTCACAGTTTTAGAAAATGTTTGTTACCCGTTGTATGTAAAACAGTTCAATAACCAATGCAAGTAATATTGTTAATATCTCTTTTCCGAACAATGACGGCTCCTGTAATACACGACTGCCCTTCCCACGTACTCCTATCTAGTACTGGGCCAGACTGGGTCATTAGTTCACCTCCGTCCTCTACAGGAGCGGTGTGAGGGTGCCAAACCTAAGTAGCGCTACTAACTAATACCCGATGAGGGACTTACAAATGATGATAGGTGAGATCATTAACCAATATACTCGTTTTTACCCAATGACTCATCCCCCCCATGGAATACCCAATGACTGTCCCCAACCACTGGGACGCATGCTCGAATGTAGTGAACTCACCTTAGGTTGCTCGGTAAATTTAAGGCACTAGTTCCCAGTCAATCAATTAGCTCCTAAGGCAGTTATCACAATCGATCAGTTCCGCATTCATTTAACATGTCACACCACAGTACTTACACATTAAACAAGTAGTGCAAATTGTATTAACTAATTGACATAATCTAAGTCTTACATCAGCATTTGTTGTCATACTCTACCCACTCTATTGTACATATACCATTTTGAACATCATTTAATCACAACAAGCTTTCACATAAAGGTCTTGCCATAATCACCACTCGGTTGAGCGTCAAGCCCAATCCCACTCTCGATACGGCCCAACAGTAAGGTAAACATGTGTGACCCATTCAACTACTTGCAAAACCAATAATATATTCATGCACCCAACCCTTCGAACCCAACATTATTCACTTAGATAATTCAGGATTTCACATTCAAAGACACAATAACTAATACATTAAAACGTGTACTGCCCAACCGACCAATTTCCTATGCGTTCCCCCCCTTTTAACAGTGGTTCGGCCCAGTAATGTTGGCCCAATCAACTTGTTTTATTTGTTTAGGGGTTATCAGACATAAAGTTCATATAACATGTTCACATTAAGTTACCACAATATCATTTCTTTTTATTAACATTCACTAGTTATTTACCAGTTAGTAACATCCGTGTATCAATTCCATATCAATTAAAATGGACCGAACAACCCCAGTTGTCCGGCTGCCATTATTGGGCCATTTTCATCGCCGTTAATAAAACATATTTCGAGCCCAGGAGGTCATTTCGTGGGCTGGTATGTGTTGCTGAAAGGCATAGATATTAACTCACTGTTCTCGGCTCAATAGACCCCTACTATGTGCAGCCCAGTTAACCACCCGGTACCCGAATACATTATAGCAATTCATCCAGTTACTCTATTGAGCCTCAACAGTCTCATCGACTATGTTTATGTCCCAATCAACAACCCGTCAAGTCGTGACTCGTACAATTTCCAGGGTATCAGTCATCATATATAAGCACACGTATATGTAATTAGATCGGCTAGCATATTCATCCTACATCCGCACATATATCACAGAAATCATACATCGCATAACAACTCGGTTTCACAACTATCATTTATCATTCAATTTCTAATTTCACACCTATCTTCCTACGTATATGCATCATCATAAACAACAGTTTGCAATAAACTTAACACCTGTGAACGCGATTAGTAACCGAGATCTAATGAGTGGAAATTACTAACCGAGAGTCCGATTAATTTAGGCGTGAACTCAAGTAGCGGAGGGGGTCTCTCTATTGCCGTCAATGATCTTCTAAGAACAATAGGGTTTGCAAGGTTTTGAGGTGATTTATAAGATGTTACGTAACTGATGCAAAGATGTGTAACCGGCCCCCCCTCTAGTCTAAGTAATTTATTCACTATGTTTGACTATTGACCCACTAAATAACATTATGAAAAGTATCGGCCCATGTAACCGAATTACAATCGGCCCACAGAATTAAAATGCTCATGTAATTAAAATGCTCATGTCCACTTATATCAATTATAATATGTTTGGCCTATATGCATTTATCACAATCATATATATTTCTACCCAATTACAAAGCCCGCATATATATATTTGGCCCACTAAATTAAATGATCCGATCATAGACTTCACTAGATTATATAACCCAATTAACAAGTGTCTACGATTAACGGAGTTAAGTTCACAAGATTAAAACGTAACTAACCTTGAAAGTTCGGATTGTCACATCATCCCCAACTTGAAGGAAATTTCGTCCCGAAATTTGACAAGTAAACACGAAGGGATGAAGTGAGAATTCAAGATTGTTGAGGATTTTGCTCAGGTGTGACATCATCCCCAACTTGAAGGGGAATCTCGCCCCGAGATTCACCAGTTTTGCTTGACTCTGCTTTGTCTTTGGGAAAGAGGTGAGGGTACTTTAGTTTCATCTGATCCTCGCGCTCCCACGTGAACTCCGGTCCACGCCTTGAGTTCCAGCGAACCCTCACAATAGGAATACGACTGTGTTTACGCACCTTGACCTCACGGTCCATAATCTCGATGGGTTCTTCTACAAACTGCAGCTTGTCGTCGATCTTTAACTCTTGAAAAGGTACTGCTAATGGGTCGTCAGCATAACACTTCTTCAACTGCGACACATGAAATACGTCGTGAACATTACCCAGCTCAGTAGGTAACTCCAATCTGTAAGCCACCTTACCAATACGCTCCAGAACCTTAAACGGCCCGACATATCGTGGATTCAGCTTGCCACGTTTCCCAAAGCGCACAACCCCTTTCCATGGTGAGACTTTCAGCATGACTCGGTCATTCACTTCAAATACTACCTCTTTGGCACGCTTGTCCGCATAGGCTTTCTGACGATCACGAGCAGCTGCCATACGTTCTCTGATTTTCACGATCTTTTCTGAAGTTTCGAGTACTATCTCAGGACCCGTGATCTGACTGTCACCCACTTCAGCCCAGCAAAGAGGTGAGCGACACTTCCTCCCGTACAGTGCCTCAAATGGTGCCGCCTTGATACTGGTGTGGTAGCTGTTATTGTAGGAAAACTCGACCAACGGCAAATGCTTCTCCCACCCCTTACCAAAATCAATAACGCATGCTCGTAACATATCCTCTAGCGTCTGAATGGTGCGTTCACTCTGACCATCTGTTTGTGGGTGATAGGCTGTGCTCATATCGAGACGCGAGCCGAACGACTTATGCATAGCCTGCCATAACTCCGAAGTAAAACGAGGGTCTCGATCGGAAATAATAGAAGTTGGCACTCCGTGCCTAGAAACCACCTCTTTAAGGTACACCGCTGCGAGCTGCGAATATTTATCTGTCTCCTTGATCGCTAAGAAGTGGGCTGACTTTGTGAGACGGTCGACAATCACCCATATAGTATCGTTCCCTGCCTGAGTTCTCGGTAACCCCGTAACAAAATCCATAGCGATCTGTTCCCATTTCCACATGGGTATCTCCGGCTGCTGGAGTAGGCCCGAAGGTTTCTGGTACTCTGCTTTGACCCTAGCGCAAGTCAAGCACTTACTCACGTATGTTGCGATGAGAGCTTTCATATTCGGCCACCAATACAAAACCTTGAGGTCCTGATACATCTTATCGGACCCTGGGTGAATAGAATATCGTGACTTGTGTGCTTCGTCCATCACAAGCTCTCGAAGATCACCAAATAAAGGAACCCATATTCGTTCCATGAAGTAGTAGATACCATCAGACCGTTGCTCGAACTTCTTCTGGTGTAGACCTCGTAATCCTTCAGCCTCGATATTTTCTTCCTTTAACGCCTCAATCTGAGCTGAACGGATCCGAGCAGGTAGATCAGAGTGAATAGTAAGCTGTAGGGCACGAATACGCTTCGGTTTCGGTTCCTTGCGGCTAAGAGCATCCGCTACAACGTTAGCTTTACCCGGGTGATACTTGATGGCACACTCGTAATCATTGAACAACTCTACCCAACGACGCTGACGCATATTCAATTCTTTCTGGTCGAAGATATGCTGGAGGCTTTTGTGATCCGTATAGTTGGTGCATTTCGTGCCGTATAGGTAATGCCTCCATATCTTCAGTGCAAAGACCACCGCTCCCAACTCCAAGTCATGTGTTGTGTAGTTTTTCTCGTGTACTTTCAACTGACGAGAAGCATAAGCTATCACCTTCTCGCGTTGCATCAACACGCAACCGAGACCCTGAATCGAAGCATCACAATAAACCACAAAATCCTCGGTACCATCTGGTAGAGATAGAATCGGCGCGCTGCATAATTTTTGTTTCAAAAGTTGGAATGCATCTTCCTGTTTCGCTCCCCATGAGTAGACGACCTTCTTCTGTGTTAATGAGGTGAGTGGCTGAGCAATCTTCGAGAAATTCTGAATAAAACGACGATAGTACCCTGCTAGACCGAGAAATTGCCGCACCTCCGAAGGATTCTTTGGTGCCGCCCAATTTCTAATGGCGTCGATCTTGGCAGGATCCACATGTATGCCCAATTCGTTAACTATGTGCCCCAGAAAATGCACCTCCCGTATCCAAAAATCACACTTCGAAAATTTTGCATACAGTTGCTCCCTCCTCAGGAGTTCTAAGATGAGGCGCAGATGCCGCTCATGATCTTCCTTACTCTTGGAATAAATTAGAATGTCGTCGATAAAAACGATAACGAAGTCATCAAGGTATGGCTTGCACACGCGGTTCATGAGATCCATGAAGACCGCTGGTGCGTTGGTCAACCCGAATGGCATAACCAAGAACTCGTAATGACCATATCGCGTCCGAAACGCTGTTTTGGGAACGTCTTCTTCTCTAACTCGCACCTGATGATATCCCGACCTTAAGTCGATTTTCGAATAGAAACTTGACCCTTGCAGCTGGTCAAACAGGTCGTCAATACGAGGCAAAGGATAACGGTTTTTAATCGTCACCTTATTGAGCTCACGATAATCTACACACATCCGGAAGGACCCATCCTTCTTCTTCACAAATAGAACTGGGGCTCCCCAAGGGGAAGAGCTAGGTCGGATGAAACCCCTATCCAACAGCTCTTGGAGTTGGTTCGACAATTCCTGTAACTCCCCTGGTGCAAGACGGTATGGCGCACGAGCAACTGGGGCTGCCGCTGGGGCGAGGTCTATCTGGAATTCCACCTGACGATGTGGAGGTAGACCAGGGAGTTCCTCAGGAAATACGTCAGGATATTCACGAACAACAGGAAGGTTTTCAATCTTCCTCTCATCTGACTGTGAATCAGTGACAAGAGCAAAAATTGCAGGATAACCCTTACGCAGATACTTCTGAGCCTTCATTGCTGAAACAATGCTAAACGGGGTCCCACTGCGATGACCCTGAACTGATAGAAATTCCCCACTAGGAAGGGGAACACGTATGATTTTCTCCTTACAGAGGATCTCCGCTTGATACTTGGACAGCCAGTCCATTCCAACGATCACGTCGAAGCTTCCAAGAGTAATAGGTATTAGATCGATGTCGAATACTTGACCCAGAAGATCGATTTTACACCCAAGTAGAACATGTGTAGCTTCGATTGTTTTACCGTTGGCGATTTCTACTATGTGTTTCATTACGAGAGGTGTAGGACTTAACCCTAATTGAGAACTGAACCCCAAAGACACGTAACTCCAGTCGGCACCAGAATCAAATAAAATAGAAGCAATAACACCGTTCACTGAAAACGTACCAGTAACCACGTTGCCGTCATTCCGCGCTTCACTAGCTCCCAACACAAACCCGCGCCCACGCGCGACAATACCCGCATTGTTGTTCCCGTTACTACCCCCTGTGTTCTGCTTCAGCTGAGGGCAGTCTCGCTTGAAGTGCCCCTCAGCCCCACACTGAAAACACCCCTTCTGAGTACCCTGGTTCTGCTGAGTCTGTTGTCTACCCGACTGCTGTGATGACTGCTGCTGAGCTGGAAAAGTGGCCCTACAATCCCTAGCCATATGCCCTGGTCGATTACATCGATGACAAACACGAGCACACTGTCCCTTGTGATGATAGTTACACTTGCTGCACAAGGGTAGCTTCCCTGCGTATGATCCCTGCCCTGATTTGTTACCCGAGTTCTGATTCACTGATGCTGTCTGACTGGAATTGCGGGTGCTGCCAGTATCCGTCTTCTTCTGAGGCTGTGCAGAGTTGGACCCCTTGTCCGTATCGTTCCACTTACGTTTGCTATCAGCAGCAGATGCGGTGGAAGTAGTGGCAGCTGTGGTAGTGCTAGAAATACGAGGTGGCAATGAGTCGCTCTCCACCTCCTGGTCAACGATTTTATGAGCCAACCTAACAATCTGGGTTAGGTTATTGAGGTTCGCTGCTGTAACTAAACCCTTCACCCGTGGAGGTAACCCTTTAATAAACAACTCGATTCTTCGTGGCATGGGTCGGGACAAGTTTGGACACAAATCAGCTAACTCATACGACCGCTTCACATACGCCTCGATTTCAGACCCCACCATTGTCAGATGATAGTACTCATTCTCCAACTTCGCTATTTCATCTCGAGGACAGTATTCCTCCCTCATCAGTTCTTTAAAATCCTCCCACGTAGTGGCATTCGCCGCCTCGATACCTAGCAGTTGGACCTGGGCATTCCACCAGGTCAAGGCACCATCCTGAAGCGTGCCTGCTGCAAACTTTACTCTATCCCCTGCTGGGCAGTTACATATCGCAAACATTGACTCCGCCTTTTCGAACCAGCGTATAAGTCCCACAGCCCCTTCAGTGCCACTGAAGGTCTGTGGCTTGCAATCCATGAAAGTTTTAAAAGTGCAGACCGGTGGGTGAGGCTGGTTTTGTGGCGCTGGCTGACCAGCCTGATAAGCTGCCAAGGCTGCAGCCACCTGGGCGTTGAGTAATGCTTCTAGCTCAGCTTGGGTCATATGAATTTCGCCACGCCCACCACCGCGGCCTCCATTACGTCCACCACGACGACCTCCACCACGTCCGTTCATGATTCTACAAATAGGGGAAGAAGGAACGATCTAACAGACTATTCCAAGCAGATGTCAAGTATTACCATAGTATTCACAGTTTTCATGGTTCTAATACAAGTTTGACTAACAACGTGGGATTCCTTTTTCACACTAGTCGAGACTTACTGGGACTCACATGCACCCCACGTTGTTATTATGTGTGCACCCATAATAATAACCTGATTTGCATGCTTATCTCAGTTCCTCCCTACTCCTGTTAAAAAGGTTTCCCCAAATTCATGCAGTACGACCAATGACATCACGACATAGAGCATGTAAATTCAAGTAGAGTCCCATTCTTAAAACACGTGGAATAAACAGCTAGTATAGTAATTCGTATTTGCAATATCAAGTGTGCGTTCGAGTGTGCTATTAATCACGAGTATGTACTAACTAAGCTATGCAATAGTAAACAAGAGACGAACCTTGCTGCCTGGAGCTGAGTGTCATGGTCAATATCGTGTCAGTTCAGTTATAGTCTGGTTTTATAAATCATTTTAAAACCAAGTTCACTATAACCAGTGGCTCTGATACCAAACTGTCACACCCCCAAATTACCACCTAGGGAGTATCCCTGTTAGGCGTGTGACGACTAGTAATGAGCCACCAATTACATTGAATCACGAGTTTGAATATAATTCCATTACTTAATAATACTGAAATCCCACACATAAGTTGTTCAAAAACCATAAGTTCAGCGGAAGCATTAACGTATCATAAAGTATATGTTTCACACAACCAAAGTAAATAAATGTTTGTAAATTAATTCAACAATGCAACCATGACCACTCGCGCCCTCCAGCCAGCAAGTTCCTGCGTTCCAAGTACCTAAGGACCTGCGAGCATGTAACACACGTATCAGACAAAGCTGGCGAGTTCACAGTTTTAGAAAATGTTTGTTACCCGTTGTATGTAAAACAGTTCAATAACCAATGCAAGTAATATTGTTAATATCTCTTTTCCGAACAATGACGGCTCCTGTAATACACGACTGCCCTTCCCACGTACTCCTATCTAGTACTGGGCCAGACTGGGTCATTAGTTCACCTCCGTCCTCTACAGGAGCGGTGTGAGGGTGCCAAACCTAAGTAGCGCTACTAACTAATACCCGATGAGGGACTTACAAATGATGATAGGTGAGATCATTAACCAATATACTCGTTTTTACCCAATGACTCATCCCCCCCATGGAATACCCAATGACTGTCCCCAACCACTGGGACGCATGCTCGAATGTAGTGAACTCACCTTAGGTTGCTCGGTAAATTTAAGGCACTAGTTCCCAGTCAATCAATTAGCTCCTAAGGCAGTTATCACAATCGATCAGTTCCGCATTCATTTAACATGTCACACCACAGTACTTACACATTAAACAAGTAGTGCAAATTGTATTAACTAATTGACATAATCTAAGTCTTACATCAGCATTTGTTGTCATACTCTACCCACTCTATTGTACATATACCATTTTGAACATCATTTAATCACAACAAGCTTTCACATAAAGGTCTTGCCATAATCACCACTCGGTTGAGCGTCAAGCCCAATCCCACTCTCGATACGGCCCAACAGTAAGGTAAACATGTGTGACCCATTCAACTACTTGCAAAACCAATAATATATTCATGCACCCAACCCTTCGAACCCAACATTATTCACTTAGATAATTCAGGATTTCACATTCAAAGACACAATAACTAATACATTAAAACGTGTACTGCCCAACCGACCAATTTCCTATGCGTTCCCCCCCTTTTAACAGTGGTTCGGCCCAGTAATGTTGGCCCAATCAACTTGTTTTATTTGTTTAGGGGTTATCAGACATAAAGTTCATATAACATGTTCACATTAAGTTACCACAATATCATTTCTTTTTATTAACATTCACTAGTTATTTACCAGTTAGTAACATCCGTGTATCAATTCCATATCAATTAAAATGGACCGAACAACCCCAGTTGTCCGGCTGCCATTATTGGGCCATTTTCATCGCCGTTAATAAAACATATTTCGAGCCCAGGAGGTCATTTCGTGGGCTGGTATGTGTTGCTGAAAGGCATAGATATTAACTCACTGTTCTCGGCTCAATAGACCCCTACTATGTGCAGCCCAGTTAACCACCCGGTACCCGAATACATTATAGCAATTCATCCAGTTACTCTATTGAGCCTCAACAGTCTCATCGACTATGTTTATGTCCCAATCAACAACCCGTCAAGTCGTGACTCGTACAATTTCCAGGGTATCAGTCATCATATATAAGCACACGTATATGTAATTAGATCGGCTAGCATATTCATCCTACATCCGCACATATATCACAGAAATCATACATCGCATAACAACTCGGTTTCACAACTATCATTTATCATTCAATTTCTAATTTCACACCTATCTTCCTACGTATATGCATCATCATAAACAACAGTTTGCAATAAACTTAACACCTGTGAACGCGATTAGTAACCGAGATCTAATGAGTGGAAATTACTAACCGAGAGTCCGATTAATTTAGGCGTGAACTCAAGTAGCGGAGGGGGTCTCTCTATTGCCGTCAATGATCTTCTAAGAACAATAGGGTTTGCAAGGTTTTGAGGTGATTTATAAGATGTTACGTAACTGATGCAAAGATGTGTAACCGGCCCCCCCTCTAGTCTAAGTAATTTATTCACTATGTTTGACTATTGACCCACTAAATAACATTATGAAAAGTATCGGCCCATGTAACCGAATTACAATCGGCCCACAGAATTAAAATGCTCATGTAATTAAAATGCTCATGTCCACTTATATCAATTATAATATGTTTGGCCTATATGCATTTATCACAATCATATATATTTCTACCCAATTACAAAGCCCGCATATATATATTTGGCCCACTAAATTAAATGATCCGATCATAGACTTCACTAGATTATATAACCCAATTAACAAGTGTCTACGATTAACGGAGTTAAGTTCACAAGATTAAAACGTAACTAACCTTGAAAGTTCGGATTGTCACAATTACCCTTTAGGTTTAACCATGTCGAGCCATCCCGTTTACCTTTGTTTACCCACATTATCGCCCACTTAGCCAAATTTAGCCTTTGTAAGTTTTAAACCCTTTTTAGTTTTGAAACTCGGGCAAAATAATCGTTTAACTAGCGTTTGTTTCAGTTTATTGTTTAATTAGCAATGAAAAAAAAACAGAAAATAAAACACCCTAAAATAGGGTGAAGTTGATAAAAATCGAGCAATTTTGAATGCTTAAATGTTAAAATTTCGTTGATAAGCTCGATTGCGCAATAGTCGCCTTTTTAAGGCATTTGTATGTATAGTTGTATACTTTGTTGCTAGTTAAACGCTACTACCGAGTTTTAACCATTTTCGCCAATTTATATGTCTACTTCCATACCCTTCGCCCAAGCCTAACGTTACAACCCGTAAAGACCTCTTGATTTACACTTATTTGCATGTTAGTTGGTGGAGACGAGATCTTATGACAAGCTTATGATATTGCATATTTCATTGATGAGGCATTGAGTGTTTGCACATACACATTTTATGTATGCTTCATAAATAAAACCGAGTGTGTGTGAATATTGTGAGTCGTGTGAAGATTAACATGTTGAGTCAATTAAATGTGAAGTCACGGCTTTTTGGTTGTCGCTATTATAATTGCATATGCTTGTTGGGTTTGAGTCTTTTGATGTTGTCTTTCGACAAACCGGCTAACCGTTTATAGTAGTTTTCAATAAAATAGTGTGTAAATTATCGTTCTTGTTTGTTTCTGTCTTTTATTACTTTTTAGTTCAGCTTGCTTGAGGACAAGCAAGGTTCAAGTGTGGGAAGATTTGATATTCACTAATTTACACATATTTTAGTCCCCCGTTTTACCCCTATTTTATGCGTTTTCGGCCGTAAAACCGTCATTCGGATACTTAATTATCTACATTTTTGTTTACATGCCTAAAACAGCATACCAGGCAAGATGATAGCGAAAACGAGGACTTTCCGGACAAAACGACGAAGCTGCGAAACTTCTGTTAGAAAACTGACCTAGGCGTGTGGAACGGTCGTGCCACCTAATGCACGACCGTGCATCTCCGATGATTCATGAATGACCCGGCAGTGAACGAGGGTGCAACTCCACGTGCAAGGCATTGAAGGCCAACCCGGGAATGCACGGTCGTTCCATATCTTGCACCCCATGCGGATCCGAGATCCAACAAGACCTCGGAACTGAACGACCAAAGGACCAGGCGTGCAACAAGAACCCAGGAACAGAACGACCGTGCCATATGAGGAACGGTCGTGCGATATCGAATCTGGTCAACGATCTGCTGATGTCATGCAGTATGGTGGACCACCACCAATAATTGCTTAAAGTGCACGGTCGTGCCACAGGGAGAACGACCGTGCGACAGCGAAAAAGCATAAAAACAGAACATAACCATTCTGTTAGGAACTCTGGAATTTTGGAGAGCTTTGCAGGCGATTTTGAGGCTCCGAAGGCTTCTGCTTTCACTCGGATTCAAGCCACATTGCCCGGTTTTGCTCATTTACTATCCGGATTCTTAATCTTGTGCTTGTTTATGGTTGGGTTTTCTAATCTTTCCATGTTTTTGTTTACGTTTCAAGCATTTAGGTTAATGTTTATGTATTATTGTAGCCTTTGGGCAAAAACACAACAATCCCTTGCTTGATTATAACCATTAGTATGTTAATCTATGTTTGTAATGAAATTTGGAAGTGTTTTCTGTGATTATCTTTGATGATTAGTTTGCAACCTTGTTATTGATATTGATTTCTTGATTATAAGTAATTGTGTTGGATGATTGGTGCATGGTTAGGTAAGATAGTTGAAAAATGAAGCTTATTTAATCATGCATTAGTAAACTCTTAATTTGGTTAACTAGCTTAACTTGGTTAAAATGTGGGCACCATGATTCTCTAACGGGTTAGTGGTTTAATAAAATGTAATTATTGTTAATCAAGAAAGCTTGCCCTCACGGAAGGACTCTAACGGGTTAGATGGTGTTGTTACGAATTCTTGCCATGATTTGTTAGCTTAGTTAGTAGTTTCGGCCAAAATTGCTATCTTGGTGAATTTATGTGCAAGATTTGTAAAATGAACTCGGTTGTGATTTAATCTAGTTTATGCTTGTCTCGGTGGTTGCATTGTGTTTATCGGTGTTGCTTTCCTTGATTAAGTGAGGTTAGAAAACTCCTAACGGATGACTAACTTATTTTTAGGAGATTTTCATAGACATTTATCAATTGCACGTTAAAGAACAATTTTAGGTGGTTAAAGTGTGTTTATCGTTTTAACTTTTCGAATGATTGTCATGTTAGGATTCCCGAAAGGGATACTAATTGTCTCGAAATGGAAAATTGACCGAATACTTCTAGTACCAAAACTGACTTAGTTGACATGCTTTGGTTGTGTATTAAGCAAGGCTATTTATATATAATTTACTATGTTTTATAAGTATTTGTTATGCTTACTTTAGTGTAGTTAAAACCAAAACAAATTATGTTTTTACTGGTAATTTAGTGGCAAAAGGTCTAGTATAATTTCTCCGCCCATTTCCGTGGATCGATACTTGGTTCTTACCGATACTTTACCACATATATGACGGGGTACACTTGCCCTTTCGTGTGTGTTTTGATGTAAAAGTAATAATCACTTTTATAAATTTAAAACCAATTCGTGTGTAATTTCATTGTAAAAATATGTACAGTCGCGCACGTACCATAAATACAGTCACTTTTGTGAATTTTGACTTTGAGAACTATATCATTAGCTACAAGGAAGTTTTTGAATTTTTATATTAACCACGTAAATTTTTGGATTTTTATTTTGGCCACGTTTGTATTGATTTTTATTTTATTATTATTATATAATACCAATGTCGCCGATCCTCTTAATTACAGTCAGTTTTGTGACTTTTGACTTTGAGCAAACAAAGTTTGTTTGGTGGTGGTTAAGATTGTACCTTCAACTTTTTTAGTTAACTTTTGAAGTTGTCACTTTTAACCCTGTTTTCTAAAAACTTATACGATATCACTTTGACTCCTCGACTTTAAGTTAATTCGTATTACAAATTCATGTTTTTTAGCGGTTCTTCCCAGTCCATATAAATTCAAATTCATCTCCATTTTACATCATGTGAGTCCCTTGGTGTTATAAGTTCATGATTTTGTTATTTTTTTCTCGGTTTTGATCATCGTTTGATTGTTGTTTAGCATGTTTTTACGCCCCTACCTTTGATGCTACAGTTTTACGCCCCACCCCGCACGAGGAGGGGGGGTTTCAATTCTAGTATATATTATTAGTATTTATTATTATTATTTATTTATTTATTTATTTATTTATTATTAATAAACAAAACTTATAAATAGTTCTTTTACTATTTTAACAATATATATAGTTTTTTCGATACTTTTATTATTTTAATATTATAATAATTATTATTTCCTTTATTAATTTTCTTAACTTTAATGATTTTTTTAACGGGTTGTGATAAGTTTGGTGTCAACCGGTATCAAACCAGTACTGGTATCGAAAATATCAGTACGGTCTTGTTCTGTATTGGTACATGAAGGTAAAAACCGGCACCGGCCTAGTACAGAAAACACCAAAAGTCGGTACCGAATTGATATTGAAAATCTTTTAGTTCGGGAAATTCGATATTGCTACCCGGTACCATTTGCTCATCCCTAATCACGGGTACCATACGAACAACAACGGTATCATACAACTTTTTTTTTTGTTGATTTTCTTTAACTTTTAATGATTTCCTTTTTGAGTTTCAGAGGTAGAGGTGAGCTCGGTGCCAACCAATACCGAATCGGTACTGGTACCGAAAATACTAGTTACGGTACCGGTATATGAAGGTAAAAACCGGTAGCGAACCGGTACCATGAACGCCAAAAGTCGGTACCAAATTGGTACTGAAGATCTTTCGGTTCGGGACGTTCGGTATCGGTACTCAGTACCATTTGCTTATCTCTGACCACGGGTTTCATATGAACAACATCATTACCATACAACTTTTTTGGTTGATTATCTTTCGGTTATCTTTTAGTGTTTTTTTCTACATTCTCTTTTTCTTCTTGTCAACGGTTCCGTGCGCAACGCGATTGTAGTGATTTCAAAACACATGTAAACACAGACTATATGACAAAAGTAGTTCGCCGCAAAACGACGACGATGATAAACCTTGTTAATTTGAATAAACCCAGATTTTCTTGAGTTATTAACACTATAAATAAAAAAATGTATAAATAAGTTACTTTTATATCATACTAGCAGTAAGACCCGTGTGCAAACACGGGTGGCTTTTAGAAAACCATGCATAACACATATAAATGATGAATATGGTTATATTTATAGACTTATAAATATCAGTCGGTAAATACTTAAAGCTTAGAGTATAAAAAATACAAAAATATACAATTTATTAATCTTTTGTGAACGAAATAACATTTTCATTCAAGCATATTCCTTCTCCAAAAAACAATGTTTTAACTCAACAGTCGTTTCAATCCCCTTCAACCTCCACAAAATACTATTTTAACCCAACAGTTGTTTTAAACCACCGTTTTAACCAAACAGCGGTTTCAACCACTATTTCTCCACAAAACTCTGCTTTAACCCAACTGTGGTTTCAAACATCTGTTTTCATCCATCTGTTGACCAAAGTCAACAGATGTATCAACCACTGTTTTATTTTCAAACATCTGTTCACAACAACAGAGATTTCATCATTTAAACAGACCTTTGCCAATATTACAAGCTTTTAAACTCTCAAACCTAAATATTTATTTAATTAATTTAAATAACAAACATGGTTAATAATTTTAACACAACTAATTATATAAAATATGAAAGTGTCAAACAGAGGTAACTATATAATAAACAAAGTTCGAAGCACCAAACACCATTCAGTAAAATACAGCATAATAATTTCTAATCAATGGGTGAAACAGTAGTCTCGATAAATAAAGCTCCTTTCGGACCATTGTAGTTGTCAACATGTTAGAGGTATTTCAAAACTTCATTGCTCATATCAACTTCAACCATATCCCCCAAATGCTTGTTATCAGCTACTTGTTTTTTTCAATTATATTAGTCCTTCGGCGCCTATCTACATAATCAACTACACGAGGATTATTGAAAGCAAACACCTTGATCTAGCCTTCTTCTTCATATCTGACCAAATCATCAGTTAGCTCAGCAGACTTTCCAAAAACAATCAAATGCAGCCTCTTTGCGATGGTCAAAAAATGCCCTTGGAAAGTCTCAGAAAGAACATCGAAAGCAACTATGTTCCTCTCACCTAGTGGATACCAATAATTTGAAACCATAAAATATATGGTTTTACCAGCATAAATTTCAGGAGACCATGAATAACTGCTTGAACCATAATTATTTACGCTCAAGAAATTTATTGTTCTCCATGTCTCACGACGTCATGAGTAAACACGAGCAGTAGCCACATTACGGTAACGTCTGATGTGAAGCACTTTCAGATCATTGGATTCATCAAGATACATTCCACCTGTATCAGAGTTTCGATCATGACTATTATTTAAGTAGTCGTCAGACAAAAACTTATAGCGCCTGGTTGTTAGATTCCAAAAGATCAGCTCACAGCAAATCCGTTCATTGCAAAGTAACAACAACCCATTAAATGACGATAGAATACGCAAGAAGGTAGGGTGGACATTGTTAGGAAAACTTATGGTTTTGCCTGTAACGACATCCAAATTACCAGCTACTATGTTGTCAACGATAATTGACGTGTCTTTAAAGGAGAGCAGTTTCTTTTGTAGTGAATCTCCACTTCGGAGAGAATGCATCATCTCAAATGCATGACTTGACAGTTCCCTATGAAAATTTTTGGAAAGACATTTCAAACGACCAATAGCTTCTGCAGGGAGCCTTGTGAAAATTTCGTCAACGATCATTTGAAACCCAATGTTTTCCATTTTGCGGTGAACAAATGTGTGTTTGAAAGCTAAAGAGATTGTAATGATATTGATAAACAAAAAACTTTGAAGATGATTGAGTAGATGGATGAAAGCGGTAATGATGAAAGCAGTTTCCTAATGTATTTTTATATACCCAATGAAGGCGGTTATGACTAAATAGATCGTCAGACTAACTTACTGTTAAAGAATATGATGCGACCAGTGGTTAGGCTTTTAATGCAAAACATTTCAAAAATAAGTTTTTATGGGAAAACTATAAAATTAAATATCGAGAAATCCAAAGGACAAATTTTAAACCTTCAAAAAAAACAGGTTATCATAATTACAATTAACCTCTTCATTTACCATAAGACGCATTTTAAACACTATAAATGATTATTTACTATTATCCGCATTTCAAAACTTCAACAATTGTCTTTTAAAATTTTCACATTTCTTGACTTACGAAACATCTGTTTAGGCACAATTCAACATCCACATAATCTAAATCAAACTCAGACACAATGAGAAGAATGCTTTCATCATCATGCTTTTATAAAGATTGCAATTACATCTAATAGCATAACAAACTCCCTACATCTACTATTAGCCTAAGCACTATTACATTGAAAACCTATGTTGAGCAGCAACTATTGAATATCATCTATTGTTCTTTAACATCTTTTGAGCCATAGCAGACCTTTGCTTCTTCAAACTTTCTTCAGACTATGTCTTCATCAGCAGAGGATCACTTGAAACAGATGTTCTCTTTGGGCAGAGTTTACCTCTGATAGACATTTAGAGGAATAGATGTTGTGTATTTGTAATTGAGAGGAAATTCTTCAAAACAACTGTTGACTTACCAAATAATAAAAAAAATAAAATTTCAAACCTCTGGCATAAAAAATAATAAAAAAAATCTCTTCATTTAAGGACCAACAATACTCTACATAGTAAACACATGCTTCTACAACTCCAGCAGACATAGATGTTGCGAACCTATGTTAGGCAACAACAGATGTTGCGAACAGTACTCTTCATTTAAAGACCGACAATACTCTACATAGTAAACACATGCTTCTACAACTTCAGCAGACACGGATGTTGGGAACCTCTGTTAGGCAACAACAAATGTTGGCAATAGTAGCAAGTCAAACAGCCGTTAGATTAGCAGAGGATCACTACTAAACAGATGTTCTCTTTGAGCAGACTTTACCTTTGACAAAGATTTAAAGTACTATTACATTGAAAACCTTTGTTGGGCAGCATCTATTGAATATCACCTGTTGTTCTTTAACATCTGTTGACCCATAGTAGACCTTTGCTTCTTCAAACTTTCTTCAGACTATGTCTTCATCAGCAGAGGATCACTTGAAACAGATGTTCTCTTTGTGCAGGGTTTACCTCTGACAGACATTTAGAGGAGCAGATGTTGTGTATTTGTAATTGAGAGGAAATTCTTCAAAAAACTGTTGACTTACCAAATAATAAAAAAAAAATTCAAACCTCTGGCATAAAAAATATAAAAAAAATCTCTTCATTTAAACAGATGTTCTCTTTGTGCAGACTTTACCTTTGACAGAGATTTAAAGTAACAGATGTACATTATTAAGCTTTCATCATCAGCAGATGATGATTTCGAGCAGATGTTCTCTTTTGGCAAACTTTAACTTTGATAGATCTATACAGTAACAGAAATTGATTCTTTGTAATTCTTCAAAAAATTGTTCAAGCACAATTCAACATCAACATAATCTAAATCAAACTTAGAGACAATTTCACATCTACATCAATATCGATCTGCAATACTCACATGATATTAAAAATTACATAATAATACTTATGCACCCTAATATTAGTAAAAATAAAATGCTCCACAAAGATTAATAGGATTAAAATTTAATTATGAGATTAAAAGATCAACAATTACATCGAGTACTGAACAACTGAACAACGAAACTTTAAAATCTAACAACAACACCAAGAAATTTAAGAATCTAACAGCAAAAACTAAGTGCTTTTAGCTTCAACTCCATCGAGTACTGAACCTCTCAATGTATATCTTTGACCATCGCCATGAACACCATGGAAGTTGAAGGCATCGCTATCAGGTTTCTGGAAACCTGGTCTCTCGTGAACAGACCAAGATGCAGTACATCAAAACACCTCTTCAACTCTTGAAGAGTAGCCATATCCTCATATACTTAATCCTCAACTTGCTTGATAAATAGCTGCTTTAAATCATCGGAGCCTGCAGAAGTGTATGCATCTTATATGTATACATTCTATACATCAAAATTCCAAACTTTATGCATCTTTTAATACAAAAAAGGCAGGAAAGAACAAACTGAATCTTCTTATATATCTAATTAAATAAAATCTTATCTTACAGCAGAAGCAGATCCTTTCTTGCATTTAGTAGGAACCACTGTAGATTCTATATCATCATCATCTGCCCAAATCATTCATAATCATCAATTAGTCGTAACCCAAACTAATTTAACTGTACATTTTATAATCTTTCTTTGTGTTTAATTTAATACTATCAATATCCATATTAACATATTCTAAAACCATTATGGCTCCACAAAATACTTCTACCACTGGTCGCTCGAAGAAAACAGAGCTGAAATATATCAACAGTTTAAAATAAAAATTATCAACAATATCAACAGTTTAAAAAAAAACCACAAACCTAAAATAACCCGCAGATGATTGTATAAATTTCAAACAACTGTGATAAAATTGAAATATAAAGCGAGAATTAGAGTATATCAGTTCAAAATTCAAAATTTCAAAATTACAAAAAAAAACATACTTTCAACGATGTTGGAACAATGATGCTGGAAACAACTGTAGAACAATCATCATCATCATCTGCTCAAATCATTCACAATCATCATTTAATCATAACTCAGATAAAAAAAATTATGAAAAATCAAAAACCAAAACAAACATAATTATATATGACATTATCATCATCTAGGCAAACCACATATCCCCAAAATTTGTTCTGAAAGTGGGTCAGAGAGAGCTTCGGTTTTCTCTTTTCCTTTATGAACAAATGTCGAGTACTGACAAGAAGGGATTTGAGGGAGAGATACATTGGAAGTGTGGTTTGAAAATACAAAAGCAGAGAACACAAGAGTGTAAATATGAAGAAGGAAATGAGAAAAAAAAACTTTATATAAGAAGATGATTGACAGAAGTGAGCGAGTGACATGCATTAATTGCAAATTACGTATCCCTAGGCATTTTGAATTTGAAATTACCGGTAATTTCAAAACATCTGCTAAGTTATACGCATCCCAAAGGAAGGACTTTCAACCTCTGCTGGCTTTAAAGGATAGATATGGGCAAAGGTTTTGGGAGAAGTCAGACTTTTAGATAGATTTTTAAATGATTTTATATATTCGGCTTTATGATGCAGTAATGACATAAGAAAAGCATTGTTGGACAACCTCTATGGCTGCCACAACAGCTTTTCTTATGTCATGGGGATTTCTCCTTTTATAGAAAGTATAGATTTATCACTAATTATAGATCTAACATTTTATATATAAACTAGTTTATAGACCCGCTATTACACAGGTTGAATAAAGACAATTTGTTTCGTAAACACATGTAACGCATAGACTATAACCTAGTAACTTAGATAATAATAATTCATAATTATAATAATATAATAATTACGAATAGATAATAATAACAATAACAATAGCAATAACATTTTTTTCTCATTTGTTCCTGAGTTTTGCATTTTTTTTTTTTTTTGCCATCTTCATCCGGCGCATTAACTTCATCACAAAGGGCAGTTTAATGGGGGGCATTTTTCTCTTTTTACTTATTTAATTTATTGTTTTTTAATCCATATAAAACTCATCCCATTAATTTATATAATCGCTCAAATGTGAACTTAAAAAGCTATGTAAATATCTTCTGTTTAACTTAATCATTGTTGATATTAAATTACAAAAATAAATTAAAATATCATCTAAATTATATAAAATATAATTTAAATTTTAAACTATATACCATATTCGTTTTTACAGGTTTATTGGCATGGCGGTATAAAATTCGTTGAATAAAGGTTATATTTGCAAAAAGTTTTTTTATGTCGGACACCACATGTGTTATATATTAATAATAATAACTGAGTATTAATCTAATATATTATTAATAAAATAATAATATTGCTAAATTAAGAGATACATGTGTGTAGTTATTCGCATACAAATTATTTAGTTAGATTAGACAATCTAGGTCTACAATTATATAACCTAATTTGATTTGATCATCAATGATTAAAAAATAAAATTTAATGTAACATATGAAAATAAAAATAAATAAATACAATACTATAATAGTATAAGATAAATATTTTTATATGTTACGTATTTATCTATACTTATGTATAGATTAATAAATTGGATATATTAATATGATATAATAACATGTATTTATTTGTTGTTGTGTATAAATTAATAAATTGTATATTAGTATGATATAATAATAAGAAGAAGAATATTAATAATAATATTAAAGGAGAGAATGCCACATAGCCTTAAGATATAATTTTAAGGAGAGAATGCCATGTAGCATTAACATGATTGTTTTATTAGTATTAGATATATATAGGGTAAAATATAACAAAATGGATCATGTTGTGAAACAAGCCTAATAGCTAAACAATATGATAAAGATGTGTAGGGAGAAATATGCTTATGTCATTGATAGGTATATCTCATACAAAGGAATATCTAAGTCCCGAATCCAGATAACTACAATGATATCAATACGATTGCAATTGACTGGTGGAATCACACAGATCACAATGATTCAAGAAAGCAAAATAAGATGAATAAGAACCAAAACTTGCATACGATTATATTGATAAATCGTCTAATACAAGTATACCATAACCATTGATGTTTGATAACTGACTAACAACCTTAATTGATAACCAAATACCCTTTATAGTGGTCAACATGTGTAGGATCGGATTTCGACCTAAACGAGTCGTTCGGAAGAGCTCAACTCCGTTTCAGAGGCGGAAACAAAGAAACAGATGCGTACACAGCTAGATTCACACTTTAATCCTCTTGTATATTGATTTTATAATGTTTACATTCACAAGGAAAACCGGCAATACCTCGGTATCAATTCTGAAAATCCGTTACAAATGAAATGACAAACTACCTATTTATAGAATGCTAGGGTCGCTCCTAATGACCATGTACACAAAAGCGGTTCACACAAGTTGTCGTAAAAGCGATCCTTCGGTTTCCATAAAAGCGGTTCAGCATGTTACCTTCCATCCTTTTTGTCTTCTAGTAAATGATTTAATTGGCCTTTGTTACCTCATTGGACCATAAGTTGGTCCAATCAACACCATCCATGAATTTGACATTTTGAGAACATGTAAATTTCTTGTGTCTTGTGACATTAAACGGCCAAACATTATCATATTTGAATGATGACATCACTAGTGATGTCACCTAGGTGATGTCACTCGTGATGTCATCCCCGATCAGATCCGCACCGTGACCGAGACTTGACACTAAGACGAAGCCGACAGATGACTGCACCAACAGACTCCCCCTCAGATGTTGACGAGTCTTAAGTGTCGAGTCTTCAACGACTTCAGTCTTTCTCACAGTCTTCGGGCTTCTCTCTCTCTATCTTCAGACTCCCCCTCTCGATTTGCTGGCATTCCTTTGATCTTCAGCAACATCTTCAGGATCGACGTCTGGCTTTCCTGCATAAACTCTACCTCAGAGTAAATTTCTTTCACATATATTTATCAAACATATGAACTTGCACCAATCCAGATTCTCATTCAAAACAGACACAGATTGTGATGAACCCCTTGAAAAGGTTAGAATATGAAAACATTTAATTTCACACACACACTCCCCCTCAAGTATTGCTCATCATGTTTAGCACTCGGAATTTTGAAAATCAGCTATTCAACATCAGTTGTCGAAAATCTTTTTGACTTTTTCAAAATTTATGCTAGAACACACTTAAAATCTTTTTGTATTTTGAAATAAAGAAACTAAAATGCAGAAATAAACTATTTACAAACAAGATTTTTTGTGAGCTCGTGCAAGAGGATCATATCAGTTTTGAGACAAATCACCAACACCGTTAAGCTTTAAACATTCTCAGTTTTAAACAATTTACCTAGATTGTCAGTATGTTTGTCCACTTAAATTTTCAACACAAATTTCAATCGATTCGAGATACGATATTAATGTTTTAGAGACTTAAACTTAATTGTGTATCACTCCACTTGAATATACTCCCGTATCCAGATCCCAAATATTCAGTCTTACAGGTGAGTATACCACAGATGATATCTGTAAAGGGTAGATGTGAAACCGTGAGAGCTCAGGTCAGAACTTCCGTTCAGCAGAGAGATGACGGCTCGACTTTTGGTGGGTCCCCTTTAGAGGATCTTTTTGCATTACAACAGCAGCGACTATCAATTTTATTGTTTCATCAGCATGCTGAGGGCGAAGCTTATGTTTCAAAGCTTTAGCAGAAAGTATTATCCGGGGACTAGGTCAGTACTTCCATACAGCAGAAGTCCCGGGATAATACCCCAGATATCACTGAGTATAAAGACCTAGTATCTCAGAATACGGGACCTTTCAAACAAGATTTCGGGGGTTACAAATATATTCAAGAATAGTTACCCACGAATTAAGCAAGTTTGATTTAGGTTTATATCTCGTTTCAATTTACTAAATGTGTGAAAATCTACTGACACATCCGCAGTAAGATTGTTTAACACTTTTTAACTTTTCATTTCTTTAGCGTGCCGTGATAGTTCACTGATGTACTATCATTTCCTCTTTTTCGCAACAAAACTCATTTTTGAATTTTATCATGTTTTTGGCTTTTTCAAATTTTCAAATGTTTTTGGATTTTCTGAAATTTCCCTACTCCCCCTAAAATGCAAACACATTTTAAAGAAAATTTGAAAACTTCTAAATTTTTACCTACTAGAAACATAAAAAGTAAAACAAACTATACAGAAACTTGACAACTGACACTGAATCACATCAAATCGCCATTCACTAGGCATAAACAATCTGAACTCTCCCTATCACAAATCATTTTCTCATTTAGATTTCAAAACACTTAAGTTTGTTTTAATCAAAAAGACTTTTCCGGAAAATGAATTTGTGTTGATATCAACCACTTGTAGGTTTATCAATTTTAAAACGGGGATGTGGTTCATCATCTTGTCTATCTTTTGTCATGAATAGTAAATCAAGTACAAATTAATGTCCCTGATTTACCATTTGCATCTAAGAACCATCTGTACCACTTGTAAATGTACACACTTCAAAGAATACAAACATCTCAAAATTTAACCACAAATACCACTTGTGGAATCAAGATTACCACTTGTAGATACCCAACAACTACCACGTGTAGGAATATTACGTCTACATCACCATTTTTCAACCAGAATGCCGATTCCTGCTTCACACTAACCATCTTGGAAGCTCCGGCATAGTCCTCTCACCTATAAAATCATTCAAACATTAATCACAAACATTCAAACAAAATTTTAAACACTAGAAAGATGCCGATTCATGATCCACGATAAAAACTTGGGATCTCCGGCGTAGTCCTTTAGACTATCATGGAAAACAAACATCCATCCAAGTCTTCTCAGACTTGATGGATCTCAACTCCTGAGCAGTCGGGTTGTATGTAGCCTTTTTCGTAGCGTAAAAATCTTTGACCCCCTTTGCTCTTCCACTCAACATTTTTCCAAATATCTTTTTAACATTTCCATTGAATGTTTTTTCGACATCAAAATCATTCTTTTCTTTGTAGAACTGATTCGAAATCTCAGTTTTTCCCACTTTCTTTTTTACTTCCTCAAACTTCAATGATGGAAATTCCTCATCATTTACTAAAATTTTCTTCTCAACCTGTGGCTCTTCTGGCTTTGTGGAACCAGATTCATCGCCAATGATCACATCATCTTTCTTCGCAACCCACACCTGGTTGTCTTTTCCTTTCTTCTCATACTTGTTCTTTTGTGAACATTCACCAACCTTGAATTTTGAATTCTCAAACATTCTAAGTTTTTCAGTCGGTGGTTCAACATCAACAACTTTCTCTTTCAACTTCTGAGACACTCCCTGTTTTGCTTTAGCATTCCGTGTACAGTTCCATGCAATGTGACCGATTTCATTGCATCTGTAACAGGTACGAGTCTCTCTTTGATAACAAATCTCATCTCCATTTTTCTTTTTCTCAGCAAGAAACTCTTTGTTGGACTGTCTCCAAAACGGTTTCTGCTGTTCCTCGTCTGAGCTTCCACCACAGTCTTTCTTCTTTGTTAGCTTCTCGTCTTGAAAAACTTCCAAACCTGCAACAGTTGGATAAACACGATCAATGAGATAATCAGAAGTAGTATAGCTTAACAATAACCTCCTAATTCTCTCATTCTCTATCTTTTCCGTTTCCAACTCTGCTTCCATTTGGCACTTTCTTCAATGTAGAAGTTTATCGCTTTTTGCTTCGACATTAAAGTTGCATTCATCATTGTCAGCGCCTGTTCTCTCTCAGTGTTTGTTGTTTGTAGACCAGTTACTGTTTTGTTCAATATGTCGTACGATTCCTTCACGTAGTTGAGATTGAACAATAACTGCTCTTTTTTTTCATACTCAGCAATGATGTCATCTTTAGCTGCACAATCCTTGCATGCTTCTAAACACTTCTCACATGGCTTGACAACTTCAACAATCTTTTCCACTTCGATTGTCTTAACAACTTCAATCAATTTTTCTACTTCAATCACCTTTTCCACTTCAATCACATTCTCTTCTTTCACAGCTTCTGTAATCTTTTCAGCAACACTTTCAACATTCTGAAATTCACCTTCAGATTCAAATTGTTGTTCTTTAGCAGTTCGTTCTTCCTTCAGTTTCTCCATCCGTTCTGCAAAGTATAAATGAAAACTATCAGGAGAAAGATGAGACTTATCAACATTCATATGTTTTTTCTCGTCATCACTACTGCTGTGATCAGGTGACTGATCAAACTGAACAGATTTTTCAGAATCACCATCAGAAACACCAGAATCAGACGGTGTTTTATCAAATACAACTGGTTTTTCTGAAACAATTTCATTCTGTACACTCTCATCAGAACTTGATAAACTCTCATCTGAACCGTCTGAATTTTCTCCAGATCTTTCTGAAAATTCATCAGTACTTTCTGAATTTTCAGCAGATGATACAGACTTTTCATCCTCACTTGGCACATTCACACCAATCGATTTCATCCAAGTAGCAAACAAATCTGGCTCTCGGACAATCTTGGCAATGAAAGCTTTGTACTCTCCCTTCTCATCCACAAACATATCCCAACTGAAACCTTCTGGTAGTTTCTCATCATCTTGATCGATAATGCGTTCTGCAGTGGCTTCAGATGAGATGTAATCACTCCAGCTGAAATCTACAACACATGCTCTTTTGGAATCTTCAATTCTTCTTCCATGAGCTGTCTGAGGTTCCTGGGATTGACCAACTTGCTGATAGATAGCTTTGCGGTAGTAGTCATCTTTCCCGAATGGATTCTGTGCTCCGCTAGCTTCTCTTCCTTTGCACTCCCGCTTGAAATGGCCCTTCTCCCTGCATCGAAAACAAGTAACTTTAGATTTATCAAAACCTAAAGTAGAAACATGTGCATCAAGAAAGTCATTTCTCCCGGTAATGGTTTTGAATTTCTCAGCCCGACGAAGAACACTCGCAAGACACCATTTGATATCCATAAGTTCCATTTCCTCGGCGTCTATTTGATCGTAATCCTCTTTGGTGAGCATGGGATTTCCAATCCGACCAGCAACTAGACCTTCATAGGATAACAGAACTGAACCCAGAAGTGCCATGTGGTCTTTCGCAGTGTCTTCAGAGAAGCTTTGACCTTCTGGAAGGTTGAGAGCTATGTTGCACTGAATTATGTATCCATTTCTGGTTTTCGTACTCTGAGACTGAAAGCTTGTGTTAGTCTCTTTCGGATTCACACTCGGAAACGATGAAAACCCGCTGCTGCTCTTGTTTGAACCCTGATCAGCTTTCTCAGATGAATCTCCAACACTGAAGGCGGTTTGAATCTTTGGACTTCTTTCAGCTTCAGAAACTGGAACACTACCTTTATAGTACATTTTAACATCCTGTTGACCACTAGGACTGTTCATTCTAGCGATCTTTTGCTGTTCAAGATTCTGAGCCTCTAATTTTTCAATAAACTGCCCAATTGTCAGTCCGTCATAAACACCCGTGTTTTTCAATATCATCAAATACGTTCCCCACTCTTTCTGAGGTAACGCGTCAGCCAATTTATCCACATACTCTTCACGTTTTTTATCAACACCAATCATTGTTAATGATCTCACTAAGTGACAATATCTTTCAATCAGCGTCTTAGTATCCTCTCCTGGTAGACTGCTAAAAAGATCAAATTCTTTATTAAGCAATGCCTTTTTGCTTTTAACCATTCTCGCACTACCCTCGAACTTGACCTGAAGAGCATCCCAAATCGATTTAGCTGTTTTGTCGTGTTGTAGCAAGATGAAAATATCTTCTTTGATTGCTTGCTGTAATAAACTGATCATCATTTTCTCTGCTCTGTATATTGCACGTTCTTGATCTGAGAATTCGGATATTTCTTTTTCAACATTCATCTCTGTTCTCGGTAACGAATACTTCTTCAAAATGCATTCCCACGATCTGAGATGATTTGCCTGAACCCAGTTTTCAAAACGATCTTTCCACCCGTAGTATTCTTCAATACTCATAAGTTTCAGGGGTTTCTGGGTGGTTCCCGTCTCATTTTCCAGGTTCATAGCTTGAGCAATTGCGGCTGGAGTGCTCGGTGTAGCAAACGCGTTGTAAAAATCAGAATCCATGCTTCAAGAATCAGATAATACTTCGGGCAATACCTGAAAACATACAAACAAAAAACACAATCAGTTTAAAGATTTATCAAATAATGGAAACGAACTGGTACTCGAACTGATGATCAATTCTGTGCGGATTGAGGGTTGACACACAGAGCGGACAGCAATAACTCGGATCAAATACAGATGACTTGACACTTTTTCGCACAAACTGACGAACTTTCAAATGAACTGAGCCTTTGAGAACTGTGAACTCCAAACCGTACGAACTTGAACCTCACTTCCAAGCAAACAGAATTCTTTAAACGAACTGGATGATTGGGCCACAAAGGTTTAATGGGGCGGTGGGCTGAGAATTAATAGAAGAGGATTGGGCCGCTTATAAGGTAGTGGGGCGGTGGACTTGGATTGGGTAAATTGACGGCACAACAGATGTTAGGTGGAATTGACTTCAAGTGGGCGGTTATCTAGTAAACAACAATTATAATTCTTTAGTGGAGGTGGGCGGCAACTTTTTTAAATTGGGCGGCACAAACTTTGGGCTTTATCTAGATAATGGGGGCGGTGGAACAAACACTTAGGATTGGGCTGTTTGGGCGGTGTCCTTTGTTTTTATGGGATGTACAAATTCGGTTGATTGGCCAGATATTACTACTAACTGCAATTTTGAGAATAGCCGACAATGTTCAGAACTAATCACATGCAATAAGCAGGCAACTTCACAGTAACTCGATTATATCAACCGTTTAACTTTTTACACAACTATCATGGCAGACAAGTTTGCATGAGCAGATTACTCTTGATAGATCAATGACTGTTGTAAGCGAATCTCATAAAGTGCACTAAAAGCGAACCGATGATGTGACCTATAAGCGGTTCATATCATGTCATTATGAGCGAGCCATGACATATGAGCGATTCAGAGATTGTCTAATAAGCGGTCCACAATAGTATCTATGAGCGGTTCAAGATGTTCCTACGAGCGGTTCAGAAACGTCACAAAAAGCGGTTCAAATATGTCATTATGAGCGAGCCATGCAGTACAATTTTGAGCGATCCTGGATGAAAGTTTGGAGCGATCCTGGATGTTTTACCAAAAGAGCGATCCTAACATGTATTTTCGAGCGGTTCACGAAGTGATGTCAGCAAACACGAACCGCTTTTAAGAGAAAATTCAATTTTAATCAAATTTAAGCCGAATTAAGGTCTGAAAACTTCCAGGTTTTGTTAAATCATGATTCCGCACACAATATGTAAATTTGAAGCGATTTTGACCGTAAAAAGTTGCGTTTTTCGAAAAAGAAAGGTGTAGAAGCAGAAAAAATGATGAAAACGAGCTGTATATGCGAGATCTCCTCCTCCTTGGCTCTGATACCAATTGTAGGATCGGATTTCGACCTAAACGAGTCGTTCGGAAGAGCTCAACTCCGTTTCAGAGGCGGAAACAAAGAAACAGATGCGTACACAGCTAGATTCACACTTTAATCCTCTTGTATATTGATTTTACAATGTTTACATTCACAAGGAAAACCGGCAATACCTCGGTATCAATTCTGAAAATCCGTTACAAATGAAATGACAAACTACCTATTTATAGAATGCTAGGGTCGCTCCTAATGACCATGTACACAAAAGTGGTTCACACAAGTTGTCGTAAAAGCGATCCTTCGGTTTCCATAAAAGCGGTTCAGCATGTTACCTTCCATCCTTTTTGTCTTCTAGTAAATGATTTAATTGGCCTTTGTTACCTCATTGGACCATAAGTTGGTCCAATCAACACCATCCATGAATTTGACATTTTGAGAACATGTAAATTTCTTGTGTCTTGTGACATTAAACGTCCAAACATTATCATATTTGAATGATGACATCACTAGTGATGTCACCTAGGTGATGTCACTCGTGATGTCATCCCCGATCAGATCCGCACCGTGACCGAGACTTGACACTAAGACGAAGCCGACAGATGACTGCACCAACAACATGACCTAAACACCCTAGCCCAATACATCAAACCCATCTTGAAATTACTAGCCCATAACTAAAACATATATTGCGTAAACCTTTGTATGAGCCCAACAATCTCCCCTAGGTTTATGCAATAGTCTTCAAGCACTACTTCCAGCTGCACCCGTACCAATTCTAGTGTTTTGCTTCAACACCCAAACGGTAATTTTTAACACTTACCGCATTGTGAGTCCACATCTTGGCGCAAACTTTGTACTGTTTTGAAGATCGAATCTGACTGGCACATAGTATAAGGAGGTCTTCCTAATGAAAACTAATTAAATAATTAGGGTCCACAAGTCGGTAAGCTTGATTAGCACATATTACCACAGCCTCTCCCCTATTTTCTTCATATATCCAATACTTGAAATCTTTCAGACAACCCTTTGGAAATTTCTGTGGAAGTGGAATAGTTTTCTCCTTCTGAGTTAGGGGCCATATCACTGTCTTCAAACGTTTTCATTTATCTGGATTTAGGACTCCTGGGTTCGTCTTCAAATAAGTTTTGTTGTCTTAATGTTTGGAAAATTATGTTTAACTTCATACTCTAACTTCCTGAAGAGCACCCAGCCAGGCCCATCAGTCTTACAATCCGAATAAGGAGCCCTGATCAATGTATGCAAGTCTGGTTTAGTTAATGACTCAAAAGAAACTTGAGCCTTGTAGTATTCAATCTCCTTGTTAGCTCTGGTTATTATCCTCAATTTTCTATCATGATCATATCTCCAGCTAACGATGCCTGACTTTTTTCCAACCTTATCATACAAGCTCTTACCGACATGCTTCAAAAATCTATCAGGAACCTTTCTTGGATCAATCGGATTCATGTTTTCATCTTAAGGATTAACATTTAGATTCTTTGTGACAATGATTTCTCTTCTTTTCTACACTGGACGTGCCCTCTTCCTTGGATGTGGAGTATCCAGATATTGCTGCAACGAAGCTTCACGTTCAGCATTAAGTCGAGCCTTTTCTTTAGGAGTAGGCTCTTTTCTCTATTCATACCATTCTTTGTCACCTTCGTCAGCAAACTCCTCACCAAACTTCTTCTCGAGTTTACCTTTAAGATCATAAACCAAAGAGATAAGCATTGTGACATCACCTTCTGTGACAAGTGTTAAAATTTCATGTATCCGTACGATAATTAAACAATAATTAGTGCTTTAATGACTGTGCTGATTTAAAATTTATGACATGAATGCTTTCTGATAATTGTCATATACATACATGTGCATCACATATTACATAATGTCATATCATTATTGCATGTAACACTTTATTGATTCAAATGATGCACGAAACAAAGCTAGCACAGTTATCAGACAAATCAGAAATACTGACGGGAGTTCAGTACTTAGACAGACATGGTATTGAGACACAGAATGGGCCAGAAACCAAGAGTTACACTAGTATAATGTGTAGGAAGGTAAGGACCATAAAACTGCCTTCCTAGTGATAGTTTAAGTGCCGGAAAGTGCCTAAAACTCACATAAACTGCAGAATTCAGCAAAAATTAGCATTTAAACTACTTAATATTATGCAGAATTATGGTTTAATGGTCCAGAATACTTTCCTAAGTGTCGGGAATCAAAACTGTCACAGAAGGTAACAAAAAGCACACTAAACTGCGTAGTTTAGCACCTTAACAAACCGGTAACCAACCGAACAACCGAACACTACCCGAAGCACCAAATTTTCACTAGAAGCATTGTTTTATCATTTCCAAGTCAGTTATGGTCCCCGAACATCATAACACATCATATAACAACATAACAACTAAATACACAAACTAAACACTTAGATTTCAACTAGTTAACTTAGCTAACCATTGCAAGCTAACCAAACCCCCTCCCCCCCCACCTCATGTATACAGTTCAAGGGTGGCCCCCACCCTTGATTTTCTTTGCATATTATATTTGATCTTGTCTCATGCTTTAGTGAACATGTTATCCAAGGGATTAAGTGTTGTTGGAAGATTATATATGTGACCTTTAGATCATAATCCTTCATTCTCACAAACTCACAACACTCAAAACTCTCTCCCTCTTCTCCCCTTGGCTACGGCCGAGATCACCACCACCCCTACCATCATCTTCACTTCATCTTCATCCAATTTCCAAGTGATACAAAGGTGTAAGGAGCTTGATTAAGAAGCTAGGAGCCATTGGAAGGTGAAGGACCTCTCTCAAGTGCTTTTAACCACCAAGTTTATCATCATCTTCATCTTGAACCTCTTCCCTAGCCTTGTGCTAGTAGTAAGACTCATCTAATCTCATTTTACTTCTTGTTATGTTGGTTAAAAGATTATATAAGTAACTAATCATGAAGAACATAAAGAATCAAGAACATAATCACTAACATAAAGCTCTAAATCATCATGATCTATGTTGTTTAAGTGTTTGTATGCTTCTTGATTGTTGTTTATTTGTGTTTATGATGTTAAACATCATATACCATGCTAGATTGTGATTAAACACATGATCTAGCAAGTGAGAGGATGATTATGTGATGAATCAAGATGATCATCCTTATATGTAAACATGAACTTAAAAGATTAAGTGCTTTTCTTGAATGATGAAGTATGAAACATGTTATTAGTCATGAACATGGATGATGTCAAAACTAGTTTTCTCAAGAAACCAAGTTAAATTACAAGATTTACATAAACATGAGTTTTAAAGAAACTAATCACATTTTTAGTAATTATTCAAGTGTAGAAACATGTTAATGACAAGAAAAGTTCAAGAAGAAATATTTTTAGAAAATCAATTTACAAGTTGTGAAAGATAATTTTAGAAATATTCAAGAAATACTATGGAAAAAAATTTCTAGAATTTAAACACTTAGAAAAATAATTTTAAACAAGTGTTTACAAGTATATTTTAACCATGATGTTTCATATAAAAATTGCCATAATTTTTGTTACAAAAATTACAAATATTGGAGGTTGGTTTTTAATAATTAAAAGTGACTAAATGTGTATTTAGGAAAATATATATTTAGATGTCACCGTTTGTGTGATTACTTGTATATTATGTGTATTAGTTATATTATTTTAGGACTTGAAATAATATAACACACCAAAATACCAAAAATTACAATACAAAATATCACCAAAATTCCAAGAAATAAATATATAGTTATACCCAAATTTTGGACTAACCGAACAAGGAATGTGAACCACAAAAATATTCCGGAATTAAATTCATAAGTATATTTTGATAAACGGTATTTTGGAAACCAAGAGAATGAAAATATGATTTCTACAAGTGTTACAAAAATATATAATGTTTTTGACAAGAAGAAGATATATTATTTTTTAGTAAAGAAAAATATATATATTTTCTTGAATTACTAGAAAATATATTATTTTTTGAAGAAAATATATATTTCCTTAAACAAATTTAGAATATATTATTTTTGGGGTGAAAAATGGATTTATAAATATTTTCTAAGTTAATCTTGAAAATATGTTATTTTTGAGATTTATATAAAAATATAAATATTTTTGCCAAGGAAGAAATATAAATAACTTTCTATACAAGTTTTCTTAAAATATTTATATATTTTAAGAATATATATATTGGTGATTTTATTGGTTGCAAATAATATTCCGGAAATTTAAAATACAAAATTTAGTATAAGAATCCTCAATAAATACAAGAAAATACGTATTTTCGTACGTATAAACATACACCGGAATACGCCACCAATACTTGGCAAAAATACACAAGTCTAAGAATACGAGTATAAATATACCCATCCTTGTCGGAAAATAAACATGTATGAATGTTTAATGTACCAAGTTAGAATATATTACTTTAACAAATATTCCAATAATTAATTAATATAATTTAAATTAAAATATTATTGTTTTAACAAGTAATTATATACTTTGGAATAATAATGACACAAAGAAAGATAACTCAAAGATACTAATTAAGTCTAAAAGTCAAGGCACGATCCATCCGTCTAATAAACCATAGCATGTTTGTAGGTAGTCGTGCGATCGAGAAGCAGTCTCGAGTTACACCGGATTTCGAGACGCAAGCTAGTGAGTTCATGTCCCGCTTTTTTTCTTTTAACTGTTTTCAGTTTTATAACTTCGGGGGTGAAATGCATGTTACAATTATTTACAAACGTTTACAAATGGTATGGTTAGCTAAGGAATGAACTGTTAGATCATGTGAGTGGTGGGTACAACACTTAAGACCATTAATCCCCGTATAAGGACCGAGGGACATGAGTGATAGATCTATTTGGGTGTTTTGAGCCCCACCCCTGGGCCGGAAGTGGCCGAAGGTGGTGACTATGTCTTCCAGCCGGAAGCCCGGTACAAAATCTGCTAGGTTTGAGCCTTCCTGCACCATTGCACACATATTAATGACCTAGCAAATCATTATTTGATCTTTTCATAGACGCTTTCATACCGGTTTACAAATACATACATACTATGGTTACAAAGTTTATTACGAGCTCACATACAAAACACATGAACTCGCTCAACTTTTGTTGATGTTTTCAAACTACATGTATTTCAGGAAACTGATTATGGATTTGGCGGGCGTACAAGGATTTTCAAGTTGTGTCTTCCAATAAATGATGTCATCCAGTACTGAAGGGTTTGAATCGTATGTTTTATCGTTGATAGGATACATGGTTCAAAGCCTCATTTTATTAGTGTCTTTTGTGTCAAGTCCAGTATGGAACTTAAAACAATTGGTTGGTTTGTATTACGAATTTGAAGTCATGGATTCCTATTAAACAATGATGGTTGTATTATTTTGAAACTTAATTATGGATGAACATCGTGGTTTCTATCATATAGTTGTTTGTTATGGTTGAATGCAATGATATTAAGCAAGTCACATGTAATCACGCTTCCGCAAAAGTAAGGTTGCGACAGTTTGGTATCAAAGCTTCGATTGTAGCGAACTAGGATTCCTTCTCGAGTCTAGACTACAATCATTAGGGCTCTCTCACGAAAATATTTTTACAGCAAATTTTTCATTGCATACACAAAACGCCAAGATCCATGGAACAAACATTTTTACAAAGGAAAGACAAGAAACACGATTGCAAGGTCATAGTGGTGGTTTAGTCTGCATGGGATAGACTAGTTAAGATAGAAAAGTTTCATGAAGGATAATGTGAATACATGACTAAGTGATGACTGTCTTTGATTGCATGCATTGTGTGATAGTGGTTAATATATGTGGACCTGTTATGATTGTTATGTTACAGGCATCATGTCTTCCTTAGAGAGTGAGTTATCTGACGCCCACGACCCGATGGCTGTCGTATTGGACGAAGAGATTATGCCCGAGCCAGAGATATTTACGTCAAACACCGAGAGTGATCCCGATATGCTGTCCGAGGATGAGGACGACTTCCAGCCATTCGCGTTACCAGATTTCGGCGATGATTTACCTATAGCTGATGGCGTTCCCGTTTAGGATACTTTTGATATTCCTACTCCTGTTCACGATCATCTCATCATTGTTCACCCCGATTGTAACATCCGTAAAAAAACGGGCTTCCGAAATCCGACCCGGATTGTAAAACCGCGCCTTTATCAATAAAAATAAAAATAAGAATTTATATTACTCTATTTTATTATGTAATTAAATCGATCACCACGTGTTGCGTCAGATTAAAATTTGAAGTTATACGCGAGACTCGGTTAAGTCGGTTAATAGTTATAAGGGAAATAATGAACTACGTTAAAATTGGTGGTTAAAACAAGTTTTTAACTTAAAAGAATTTATACCGTCAAAATGTCAAAATCACAAGTTAAGGGGTTGTTTTTGTAATTAGTGGAAACTATATATTAAGAAACAAGTTAACTAGGTTAGTAAACCTAGTTAAGTTAGTATTTAGTATTAAATGCTAATTAACTAAGTTAGTTAATTAGTTAGTTTGTTTTTTTATATAAAGAATAAGTTATAAGTTAACTAAGTTGGTATTAGAGTTGGTGCAGTTAGCAATTAATATATAAGAACAGGGGCTGAAGTGCAATTACATAAAACATTTAATAGAAAAGGAGAACAAAATTACAGGGTACGGGAATCGAACCCGGATGGCCACGTTCAACAGCTGACTGTTGAACCAGCTGAGCTGCAACTCATTTTATATAATAACAATTGATGAAAGGCCTTAACAACAGTTCAGGTTACCCGGTGTTTCATGGCTGGCATATGTCGGTCTTCCATCCCACCACTGAAGAGACGCAGCCCCATCTTCTTCACCTGCATCTGCCGAGATCTTCAGTTTCATCTTAGAAACCCTAAACCAACCCACCATCCACCGCTACACCATCCATCTCGGGCACCACCGAATCCGGCCACCGAGCACCTCTCCACACTCCTTTAGGCTTTAACCATTTCCCCACAACAATTTCGCCAGAAAACCTCACTTCCCAACAGAGACTGTCATCGTCTCCGGTCGCACCACCGTCGCCAAACGGCGGATATGATGTGTCAAACTTTTTTCAAAGAGAGACATGCCAGGTTGTAAAGCACCACTATTGGAAACACCGCCATCATCTCCGGTCGCACCACCACCGCTAATATGTGCTTAAAAGCTGTCTAGGGTTTTCATTTGGTCACAGTGTACTATAACGGAAGTTGATATCGGCATGCCGGAGCCTGGTGATTCGATCGTAAAGAAGCCTAAACACGATCATAAATTGTCTAGGGTTTTCATCAGGTATCATTGTTGATTAATTATATAGTCTGATTTGTTCTAATTTATTCAGTTGATTGTTCGTTTTTTGCTATATGATTTGTGATCGTGTTGTGTTTTGAATTAACTCTAACAGTATTGGTGTATGTGAGAGTGGATTATTGTATGAAAATGTCACAGTTTTGTGAACCTAAATTTCATGTTTGTGTGATCGAATTGCTACTGTTCAAACCTAGACAATTTTTTCTTATGTGTCATATCCATTTTTATGCAAATTAATGGCATAATTTTTTATTTGTTTTCGATAGGGTTTTATATCTCTGAATTGTTTGATATTGATATTAAATATTTTGATTCATTTTCAATTTGTTTCCGTTTAACGACATTGCATCCAACAGTTCATTGGGTCTTCCAAATGTAGTCTCAAAGTTCTACAGCTTAAAATTAATATGAAACTAACAAGAAAGTAAAGAAAAAGTTTGATCATTTCCAAGTCATTTGATATCTTTCATGATTGCTCTCGTCATTACTCTAATAATGATGGTTTTCAAGGGCACTAGGTAACTTTGTAAACATTAGTGGCAAATTATATACAACATAGTTTTGTTAATAACTATATTTGGGTTTAATTGTTTTTGGTGGTAGCCTCTTGCCTTAACAACGAAATTTCAAGATGAATGGGTGTAAGTTAGCATATGTAAAATGTAAAAGTAGTCTTGACATGCAATTGGTGATAACTTTTGTGTGGTTTTAGTTGTTGATATGCTTACATTGTTAACAACAAAACTGGATTCTTTGTTGCTCGATTGATTTGTTATATAAATTAGTACACACAACCACTTGATACACCGTTTTTTGGCGAACGTGTTAAAGTTCAGCATCCTATTGCATGACGTGCTATCTCTCTCCGCATAGTCTCTGCCGGTAGCCAGAACGGTGGTTGTGGGCGCAGGAAAAGAGAGTGACGACAGTGACGGTAAGGTCCTGGTAGTGATGTCTCCGTCGATGGTTTGACCATGTGCTTCGCTACGAACAACTGCGCACTTAGCTATGTTTTCGATGGAATTCTAGCAAGACGATTTCGCTGGTAATCAAATGTAGGTATGTGTTATCTATTTTCACATTAATCAGTTTGTAGGCATCCATTAGGATCTCGGATTGAAAGTAAAGCTCATAATTTAATTGCTATGATTGGCGTTTTTAGATGTTCATGAAAGAGTTTCTCATAATCCAAATGAAGCGTTTGCAAGTTGGGAAATTGATGACCATGAATCCATGATTGGTCTTCATAATTTAATCTGACTGTTCTTTGTGTTCTAAATTTGGTATATGATGTTTTAGTCTGTGTATACCATTAAAGTAATTGGAATTTCATGAGAGTTTTACAGGTTTGGTGTTGACTTAATTTTGCAGGTAGTTCATGGCGTAAGAATGCTGCAACACTTGATAGTGATGATAGATATTGCGAATTCATAATAGATGATTTAGTCCGATTATATGATGAGTTCTGCTGTGGAGGATGTGCAACTTGGAAAATAAAGTGTGTTGGATCAGAGTTTAAACACTTTGTATGAGAAAAGGTGACCGTCTGTTTATTATTTAATGTCTTGAAATTGTTTATCGCTTTATGAAGAATCAGAATTGGATAATTACTTAATCATGTACTTGAAGTTAGTGATTGTTCAATTGATTAGTGACGGCTTTTAGATGTGTTTAGAAATTTAAATGATTTGAAAGTAATTAAAAATTATTTCTATTTATATGTTTATAAATAGGGCCAACGAGGGAGAAGGCGTTGGTGAGGCTTTTAATAGTAGCTTACAATCTGAGTTTGTTGAAAAAAGTACTAAGTTTTTTTTTTTTTTTTTTTTTTTTTTTTTTTTTTTTGTGATGTAAGCTATCGAGTTTTATTGATTATGTTGATTAAAGATTTGTGTTTTCCTTCATAGATTTGCAACATTAATGCTGCATCAAGATTTGAATTTGTAAAGAAGAGGTCTGCTAAAGAGATAGGTTGCATTATCGGTATGTAAATCTGTTTTTGTTTTTGTTTTTAATGGATAGAATTGGGTATATAACCATATATGAGCATCAGCAAGCTAGAATGGATTTTGGCTTGAAAGATGCTCAACTTGGCTGTTCAATATAACTAGGTTTATAGCACGCGCGCGTTGCGGCGCATTAAACCGAATCGCTGCACGCGTTGCGGCGTGCTAAACTGAATCGTGCTTCGTTTGATAATGTATAGGTGCTCGTGAGACGCCTGTGTGAGAACTGTTGAATATGGGTTGCATCATAATTCACATTGTTGCTTAAGTTTCTTTATTAAACTGATGTATCATCCAAAATTGTTAACTTGGGATGAAACATAATTAACCTTATGTTGTTAGTAGTTAAAAGAAAATTATAAGAGTTGTTCATGTTAATGATATGCTAGAAATGAGGTAAAACATAGAAACAGTTGTGTCATACGATCAGACAAAAAAAGTGTTGAGATCTTTGAACTGGTGTCGCAGTGGGTACAAAGCAACAGTCGGTGTACAAAGACTATAGTTGATTTTGCCATGCCCTAATTAATCTAAGCTAAACAACTATAAAAAAACAACTGGAAACCCCAATGTGAAAAATGAAAAAAGGGGGAAACAGATAACGTAAGGAAAAGAGAAAATTAATCTCATCTTCATGCTTGAGATATGCATGACCGTGAACATATTTGGTTTCGAACCCATGTATGTACACGTCTCCACCTTCATCAAATCGTAGGCGTAGCCATGACTACCCAACACCACCATATCAACACCCAGCTTCTCCGCCACATTGCAGATCACATCCCTCGGAACATCGATATCAACTCTCGTCTCTACCTTCACCTACACAAAACAACCCAATTCACCACCGTCATCCATTAGATTGATGTTTGTTATTGAAATTCAATATTTTTGGGAAAAAAAGTGTTATTCCCAGATTTTATTGTTTTCTATATCGGACAAGCTTTCTTCTGACCAAAAAAATTCCTAAGACTGACTCATTACCGAACCAAACCTATACGTAAAACCGAAAAAATCAAAAAACCAAATATCGCTTTTAGTTCGACCTGAGCCAAAAAAAAAAAATAAACGACCCATGCACACCCTAAAATTCCCAATTTACCATCATCAACTAATATAAACTAATCTAGCACAAAAGTATAAACTTGCCTCTTGATCAAACAGTAGCCATGACTACCCAACACCCATCCACACCATTGCATTTGTTGTTATAACCATAATAATCAATTCTTTAAAGAGTAGCTTTAAGTGAGGAGCAATCGAATCCATCACATCCATCTTCAACCTGTCAAGATGGTTGATTAAATATTTAAAAAAAGACATGTTTAACAACAACGAACCAAAAACTAATATATCAGATTGAATGCACAATGGCTAGAATGTTGGTTGATCCTCTATAACATTAAGCGTGTTGCAGGACCCTACCGATGTCTGACTCAACAGTTGACCCAGGAGATATGGTGGCATGGTAAGCGGTGGAGGCTGAGGAGACCCCACGTGTCTTGTGTTAAATACCTGAAATGTCCTAGGGTTATTCCCCCCACGCGTGTTGCGCGAGCAAATCTGGTTTAATTGTGACTCAAACTAAACTGTGGCACAGATTTAACCAAGAATTCAAAGTGTAAAGTGGCTCAGATTTACATCATAGCCAGTGACAATTAGACTAATGCATACAAATCAAGGAAATCAAAACCGTCTGTTGGGGTGCATAGACACATCTTAAAAAAATAACAGCAAAACAAAGCAAAAATACACACCCAAGCAAAAATCGAGTTTTTTGTGGCTCAGAGCTTTCAAAAATCAGGGCTGCAAGACGGGTTGCAGGTCAAAACTCACCATCCATCATCCTTGCCACGCCATCCTCAACAGTTTTTGAAAAAAGAATTTGAACTCATCACAGCCAATCGGAAAAACCCATGATCAGGCAATCTCAATCTCTGTAATTATGAAACAACCAAGAAAAACCCTAAATCATTGTTTAAATAATCAACACCCAAAAAAACAAATAAATCCCACCTCCACCAAACATACCTCAATTCTTAATTTAATCATTGGCACCAGACCCTAAATTGGCAAAAAAAAAAAAAAAAAAACTGGCGTGAAGAGTTTGGAGGAGGCAAGGAACATACCTCTGTTGGTACTTAAATCACTTGTACCAGAGAAAAGAGAAGAAAGTCTGAACCAAGTCGACCAAAGCTGGTCTAAGGTGGGTGGTCAGCGACACTCCATTCGCTGTTAAACGTGACAACGATACACAGATCGGCCACCATCGCCACCATCCATCGTCGTCTGAACCAGAGACCTTCATCACTGACCGACGGCCGGAACGTCAGGACAAAGGCGGCGGCGGGCGGTGGATCTGTGTTCATTGGCATTCTGTCGTCCTCTGAAACCTTTTAACGACAGGACACAGACGGCGGCGGGGCGGTGGATTTGATCGGCTTTCCTGTCTTTCTCTTTTGCCAAATGAAGAAGATAAACAGGGGTGTGCTGGTGGAGACCTTTTTTATTGCCCTCATATACTGTTTTGTACTGTTCATTGCGTCCACCGGAGTTCGGGTTCCTGGTTCATCAGCGGATCTCCATGATGGCGCCGGTGACCCACCATCTCCTCCGCCGTGTACGGCGGAACCCTAACAAACGTCACCGTGTTCAATATCTAGATCCACCATCATCGCCGTTGCTAAACACCTGAACCCTAATGTCAATTGAATCCACCATCATTTGGACCGTTTAACCACCGTTGCTGCCGCCGGAGGCCTGCCAGAAGCCTACTCCGTCTCTCTCTCTAGCAGACCCTCCCTTTCCTCAGCTTCTTTCTCTCCTCTGGAATCTGGATTCTGAAAGTGTAGGGGTGGAGAGCTGTGTTTTGGTGGTGGAGAGCTGCGTTTTGGTGTTATGAGATCGTGGCCTCCAAAAAAAGGGAAGTGGAAAGAGAGGAATCGAACCGGCGTTTTTTGTGTTATAAAAGATTATACCAACCACTTTACCAAATGCCCAAATGTATTAAATGATGAAATAAAACTATATATATACAATGATGTAATGGAGTAGTTAGTGTTCAAAGTTACTATTCATTGGCTTTGTTTTTTAATATATATATAATATTCTTTTCCAATTCTTCATTTGGAGTTAATCGTATCGTGTAACGACGTTTTTTTTTTTTTTTTCTTTTTGTAGTGAAAGGTGGAGGTAGAACAAAAGAAATAGATCAAGGGTCGGATGAAAACGGGTTCATTGGGTTCGAATCGAGAGTAAAAGGAATACTCGAAGGGGTTTTTTTGATTAGCGGGTTGGCGCCGTAAGTTCTTAACCTGTTGTAGCCGTGTCTATTTTGTTGACGCATTGCTGAGTGTTTTTTTAATTATTTGTAGTTATCGTCATCTAATAAAACAAATCGCATTCGAATTACCTAAAAGTTTTTCGCCCCGCAACGCGGGGCGGGTACAAAATCTAGTTGTTAACATTTGATGTTTTCAGTTTCAGAAACTATCACCATCAAGTTTAATTGAATCGATTCTTTATAATAAAAAAAGGTTTATACATTGTGAACGATGTTTCTATTAAAAATACATACGTATCCGCGCTTATTTTGTATACGTTTCGTAAATTTTGTTCCGAACCAAGTAGCGTCGAATTGTGGTTTCTTTTTTAAAAAAAAGCTCTATTAATACCATTTGATTATACGTGTCACCTTTATACCCGTTATGTTTTCTATGTATGAGGCTATGAGCCATGTCACATGTAATACTTTAAGATTGTGTGATATAAATTTGATTTACTTTGCGTTTTGATCCAATCGCAATGCTTATATAGGTTACATTAAGCTCAATCGAATACGTCTAATTACGCGTTTTCATATGGTTAACGCATCATATAATGCTTAGACAGTTGATCTTTGCGATGTACCCGCGCCGCAACATACACGGGTCTTATAAGTTTTAAACCAGGGTCAGATCGTATTAAAAACAACATAGAGAATTCACCAAATTTTAAAGAATATATTGTAAAAAGTCGATAAAAATTACACATCCATAAATTTTCATCATTTTGTTTAGAAGTAACTTGCAAGATATAGTTTATCAAACCACCTGTTTAACAATTACTCATTTACCATTTGCAAGATACTCATTTGGATCTTCTTCATCAGAATCAAATTCAACCTGCACACAAGTTGTAATTCCAATAAGGAAATTATTTTAGGAATCTAACTCAAAATCATAAATAACCCTTTTGAGGGGAATAGATAATTTTTTTTTTTTTTTTTTTTTACATTTTCATCTCTGAACCACCCTCCATGGCAGTCACGCTTCCAACCCGCTTCTATAAACTTGAGTTCTCTTTCCCTACACTCTCGACAATCCAGTGACAGCCGATCAACATTATTACCAGTTGCCTCCGTTGGACCAAAGCTCGAATTCTCAGGGATCGGGCATTGGAAATCGCTGTTAACTGTAGTACCTTGTTCAGGATAACTACGGTGAAGTAGATCAAAAGTGGCGTTTCGAGTTTTTTCAGTCAATGGTTTGCTAGCTAAGTTTGCCTGCTTTGTAGGTGTGTTACCAGTTTTGCTTGTGGAAGTAGAATCTAGCGACAACGCTATTCGCTTATTCATCTCATTTTGTCTTTCTTCTTCGTTTTGTTTGAGCCTACTTTCTGCAGCAAGATGGCGTCTTGATTTCATATGCATCTGCAAATTCATTTTTCAAAGACTTGAGGCAGCGCTACATGTACATGTTCGCCAAAATTGGTTAAATGTAGTGTACGAAGGAGGATGACATGTAAAATTCTAGGATTGTTCATGAACCGAGCCAGGCCAAGCTCAGGCTCGGCTCGGCTAAGCTCGGCTTGGTTTGGCTCGATTTTAAAAAGGAAAACTAATACCTAGCCCTTAAAATTCAGTAGTCTAAAATATTATCAAGAGTTCAAAACAACATATCAAAATAAGTGCAACCTAATACATTACAAGCCAAAATCAAGTTCAACAACAAAAAATAAGTTTTGAATTTCAACGAAATACAATATTAGTTCATTAGCATGGTAATCGACCTTCAAATATGCCATAAATATCAAATTACACTCCTAAATACATGTAAATAATAATAAGTTTTTGTAATATATTATAAGGGTGGGGTTCTAGAGTGAACACCTGTGTATTTGTGAACTGAGTGAACAAATCCTGACCATTGATTTACATCATCAAATCGTAAAATACACTAGTGTATTTTCATCATCAAATCCTGGCCATTGAATTACACTTGTGTATACATTTGTGTATTGATAATCAAGGGTTAGGATTAGTTCACTAGTGTTCACAATCAAGGGGGTTGTTGACTAATGAACCTAACCCCATATTATATATATATATATATATATATATATATATATATATATATATATATATATATATATATATTGATTTCGAGCGACGATGAATAGTAACTTTATTTTTATAATAATATATAGTTTTTTATTATTTTATTATTTAATATACTATAATAGTTTATTATTATATTTACTTTTAATAACATATTTTTCTTTTTTTTAAACATCTATTTCCTTTACCTTTTTTTAATAATTGTTTTTTCTTTTTTTAACATATATTAATTTATCGATTAATTTGATACTTCTTTAATAAGTTACGTTTATAACTTTTCTCTAAAAACTTAAGTACGTATTTCTTTCCCTGACATTCCATTATAAATTTTGTTAAAACGAGGTTAAAGTCAAAATAAAGTATTTATTTGGTATTATAAAACGGTACGATGATAAACTAAATCGTTCTAATGGTTTGACTTTCTAAACAACATGCTATATTTTCAAATCACATTTGTTTTACATTATCATTTGCTCGGTTTCGCTGCAACGCGCGATATAAAAAAACTAGTTTTATAATAATTCATGACCTATTTAATATAAATGCACGAACTGAACGCGATCATCTTCTTCCATCTTGAGCTGAGACGCGATCCGTTACGCATTAAACCCGACCGGAACATACGTAACGTTTTATCCAACTATTCGACTTTATTTTAATGCCAATTAAATCGGGATGGAGAGTGATGGTCTTGCATCATAATCGTTTCCTTTCAAACTCCAAATCGGTTCATTAAGATGCAATTATTCAAACCATTAAAACACCTTGAAGAACACACTTGGGTTTTGTATCAAATCTTCAAATTATGTCCCGAAACTTTTACCCTTCGTTCTTCTAATGAAACCATGTAAAACCCCACTGAAATTTCTTCATATCATCAACTATATCTCGCGAATTTAATCGAAGAACAATCTAGGGCTCGTATCTTCCACGGACGATATCTCCTTCAATTGTCAACCTTTTCAGGTGATTCCAAATCCGCACTTGCTTAATTTTTCATGCTCCACAAAAGCCCTCTATCAATTTCTGTGATAAAAGGCTAATTTATCTGAATTTAATTTTAGTTGAAATTAGGGTTCTTCATGCATAGAATTTGGGGCTTTTAGATTTAGACTTGTGTTTTGATGAAATTGAAAGTATAATATTGTTATATATCATACTAGTGTATTGTGTGTAAATTTTGGGAATTTTTAGATATCAATTGGAATTTCAGTGATCTATACTATATAATAAAAGAAACCACTTTAGGACACTTGTCATCATATTGCCATTTCTTATAGATAATTATTAATTTAGTTTAATCTCTTCTAATTAATTATAAATAACCCTCCTACTAAATATTATTTAATTTAATATATTATATTATAGATAATCCTCCTACTAAATATTATTAGTTTTAATCCTCTACTAAATATGTAAATTTTTATTAAGAAAAGATCTACTTGAAATCGAATCATATTAAAATATTGGTACTTCAAAGTACATAATATTGTAGTTTGATGCACCTAATTATGCACCACCACCTTAGGCTTATCATTTTCACAAACCAAAACGTATTTTTAATAGAACAATAATACAAAGATTTTGAGTTCAAATGTTGTATAGATTTGTATTTGTAATGGTTAATATTATAGATAATTAATATTAATTAAAAAATAATTATAAAATTAAATTTAATATAAATTTAAACAATTCGTATAGGATATAATATAAATATATAATATTTTGAAATATTTATTAGATTTTAAAATTATTTATCCTGAAATTAACAAAAGACGTACACTAAATATAAATTAATATAATGTAAATGATTTATAAGAACAATCGCCGCAATCACCCCATCCATCATATATCGAGTATATCCGTTAGTTTTTTTAAATATATAATTTTTTATTAGATTAATTCAACGCGTGTAAAAAATGAGATTTTTTAAAGATATAATATTTTTATTATGTACTATACAAAATTACATACGAGGTTTTTTAAAGATATAATATTTTTATTATTTACTATACAAAATTACATTTATGCAACTCGTGTAATACACCGGGTTTTTAAAAATATAACCTTTTTTTATTATGTGGTATATAAAATTAGATTTATTCAATCCGTATAATACACAAGGTTATAAAGATATAACAAGATATAACTTTTTATTGATTGGTATATAAAGTTACATGTTCTCAACACATACAATACATGAGTTTCTTAAAAATGTAATTTTTTTTCATTTTAATATATAAAATTAAATTTACTCAACCCGTACAATATACGGAGTTCTTAAGGATATAACTTTTTTATTATTTAATATATAAAATTACATTTATTCAGCCCTTGTAATAAACGAGATTTTTAAAAATATTTTTTTATTATTTGGTATATAAAACTACATTTATTCAACCCGTGTAATAAACGAGGTTTTTAAAGATATATTTTTTTATTATTTGGTATATAAAAATACATTTATTCAACCCGTGTATTACACGGGGTTCTAACCTAGTTATTTATATTTTTATCACTAGATAAATCAAATAAAAATACAATTTAATTTCAGATAAATTCAATATATATTTTCATTTTGGTATTTCAGAGTATATAAACACTAGGAAATTTTAATATAAATTTTCCTTAATTTTTGGGAATTCATGAATATAATTTGGATTTATACATGTTTTAATTATTTAAAAATACAAGTTTATCACAAATAAATTTTATAAATATTTTTACCGATTTTTCTATAGGTTCTATAATTGTTTTGAGACACTTTTATAAATTTTCTATAATTTTGGGTAATTATCTTATCAATGGATTTTCTTTTAAGTACATGAAATTTCTTTATAAAATTTATTATTTTAAATTAAAAATGTGGTAACCATGAAATCTAAGGCATGATTTTGATAGATAAATTCTATTAATTAATCGAAATTGGTAGCATTTAACGATTATGATAACATACTAAATTGTTATTTCTATGTAATTAATCATGACTTTTTAGCTAAGTATCGATTTATCTATTATAATGAATAATCATTTAAGCCCCAAATAGGAGAACCCAACATTCTAAAAATTTATATATTGTCCTTTCGTTCAAGTATTTCGTTATTTAGAATCTTGGTTACATTTATTCTAGGGTGATTTAGTCAATTGTTATACCTCGTGTACTCGTGTGGTATTTCTCGTGGAACGTTTCTTCGCAACATGTGAGTAAACTCTCTCCCTTTTTTGTCATTAACTTTTTGGGGTATATCAATGTGTCTCGTTCAATTGTTTTTATTTAAAATCGAGCATGCAAAGTCTTGTGTGTCGTATATGCATTACTTGTTGTTGTTGATTGTTTGTTGAGGTTGTTTGTTGAAGTCATTGTTGTTGTTGTGTTGGTCATCATAGTCAATAGTCAATTCAGTGGATTCTCGGCTGACCTTTCCTCATGACCTAGAGATGTCGGTATCGCCCCATTAGTCTTGGGCTGACCTTTCCTCCTAACTATGGGATGTTGGTATCGCCACAGTCACACCCTTTTTGGGTGTGAGACGCAAGGTGTTGGTTTTGGGTTTTGGTGTCGGTCTTAGTCTTAATCATTACTCAGTTACTATTTTATGTTCATACTACTTGTGCATTACTTCCACATGATTGATTGCATGTTTAATATTTAATTAGTATTTGAAATTAAAAAGGTAAAACATATTACTTTTATTTCTAAATTTTAAATGGTAAACCTATTTTACTTAACCAGGGTTTACTCGCCAGCTCTTGTAGCTGACCCAAAAATACTATTTTACACATGATACAAGTGTAGAGGATTGAAGACTGGACTGGATCAGGATCACGTAGGAACTTTGCCTTAGTAATTAAAAGGATAAGTTGATGTATTATTTGAATATTTGAAACTTATATGAAAAGTGTGACATTAAATCATGATATGTTTAATTATGAAATTTTAATAGTGCCATAAGCTTTGGGCAATCATCATGCCCCATACCATTCCTCTGCAGGTCGGGGTGTGACACCGATGGTGAGCATATTGTGGCTCCGATCCTCAACGTCGCTCCTCCTGTGGTCATTCCTCCCGATGATTGGCCCTTCGATGACTTGTTTGATGATGATGTCGATTTATTTGTGGACGGTCCCCCAGCTGACGCCCAGGGCGATGGGGAGATTGATGATGATGTCGTTGTTGTCCCTCCTCCAGCTATTCCCGTCATTGAGTTATCTTCTGACTCCAGTTTACATTCGGTTTCAGACTCCTTTGAGTCTATGACATCTTCAGCTTTACGGGCGACCAGACTACAGCTTTATGCTACTGACTCCGACGACAACATTGCTATGTCAGTTGCACCTGGATCCCCTGCACGAGTCCCCACACCTCCACACAACCCCGAGCCTGGTCCTGAGCCTGACCCTGTTCCTTTTGGTCAGTCCGATATTGCACCTATTGATCCTGAGCTGATTCCTGATCCTGGCCATGTCCTGTTTGGATTACCTGATATTGCACCCCCTTGTTCCAGAGCCAGTACCTGCACCTATTGATCCTCCACATGTTGAGCCATCATTCCTCCACCTCCACCCGCTGATGTTGCTCCTCTACCTCCTGTTGAGTCTCATGTCCATCGTACTGATTTACCGATTGTTTTCCTCCAGAACATCCCTGCACCCCGACCAGGGGAGGGTACTTCGGGCCAGCCCCCGAGATATGATCCATTTGTTTCAGCAGCTTTTCCTCTGATTCCTCAGACTGCACCATTTACTCCCTTTACATCTACACCGCTTGACGAGCCATTTCGATGGTTCCCACCATATACTGTGCACATTCCCGACCCCTATCATCCCTCCCATTTTGTTGAATACACTCGGGATGAGTTGCTTTTGTCGCTTAAGTTACAGTTTGAGGTATTGAGTGGCAGAGTTCTGGAGCTTGAGCTAACTCCACCATGTCCACCTTGCCCCTGTCAGTCTACTTTTGTCCCTCCACTCTCAGCACAGTCAGCTTCGTTCGTACCTTCACCTGCTGCTTCTGCTCCTCCACATTCATCGACTCTCCTTTTACACATCCACCTGCTGCTCTCGCACCTTTTCCGGGTTTTGATGCCCGTTTCCTTACTGCCGAGCAGCAGATTAGCTATTTTCTTCGTCGTGTGTACGAGCTCGAGGAGGAGCTCGCACATGTTCGCAGTTTGCTTTTCTTCCCTCCTCCTCCTCCGACATCAGTACAGTAGATTTTTGGTCTTATGCAGATGCATTACTTTTGGTGAGAGCATTACAATTGAGCCGAGACATTGAAGATACGAAGACCATATTTTGATCATTACTTTTGTACATTGACAGACTTATTTGACAAGGGTGGTGTGACCCTATGTCTCTTTTGATACGATACAATGTGGAAACAATGTAACTTGTGGTTGGTCGTAAATGGAAGCTCAATTGTCATGTTCTCATTAAATACATTGTTGATTTACATGTTTGTGTTATGATTATGTTGTTGCATGATTGCTTGCTATGATGATTGCTTATACATATATGTACATACGACCTCTAGACAACTATTTATTTAGTTAACGAATAAAACATGACCTATCCGGTCTTCTTCTTAGAAGAAATATGTCGCCGCGAAGGAACACCAATACCAACAACCCTCTGCCGACGACAGAGGCAGAATTACAAGAGCGCATCTCGCAGGCCATCGCACAGCACGAGGCCCTTCGCTCCAAACACAGCGGAGGTACCTTAGGGAATAACCCACCCAACGACAATGTTTAGTCATCTAAGACACATTACAATACTTTTGGACATTACCAAGTGTGCTATGCTAATGCTTTCTGTGAATGATGTTGCTTGTGTTGCAGGCTGCACCTACAAGCAGTTTTTGGACTGCAAGCCCCGGAATTTCGACGGCACTCGGGTGCCGTAGCATTTGTACGATGGGTTGAGAAAACGAATTCTGTTTTAAGGATGAGTAAATGTGCTCTAGAGTACCAAATCACGTACATTTCTGGACTGTTTCTAGACGGGGCTCTGTCTTGGTGGAATCTTAAGGTTCAGACATTGGGTGAGGCTGTTGCGTATGCTTTGACATGGAATGAGCTGAAAGAGTTGATGCGTAAGAAGTATTGTTCTCGGGCAGAAATTCAGAAGTTGGAAAATGAATTCTGGAACTTGAAAATGGAAGGTCTAAAGGTGGCTGACTATGCGCAGAGATTTCATGATCTATCTAGAGTTGTCCCTTATTTGGTAGAGCCGAAATTTAGAGGGTAGAACGTTTCATCTAGGGATTGGCACTTCAAATTCTGAGCATGGTGACAGCGTCCAAGCCTCCAACCATTACCGAGGCAATTGAATTAAGGGTGGCGCTTACTGAAGAAGCAATTAGGTTGGGCAAGTTCTCGATTTCTAAAGCGAGGAAGAAAGAGACTCATGTAGAGTCGTCTGGAGATAATAAAAGAAAGTTTACAAATTTCAAGAAAGGTACTCGTGCAAATAACAACAGTGCCAACAAACGCAGAGACGCTAATCCGCCAGCTGAGGCATAGACTGGCACTACAGGTGCTGAAAACAAAGGAAAAGGGTACATGGGTACCCTACCGAAGTGCGACATTTGCCAATTTCATCATGCGGGCCAGTGTAGGTACAGGAAGTGTGGTAACTGTGGAAAGGTTGGGCACTCTAAGGAAATGTGCTGGTATGGAGCTGGTCGTGGAAATGGGGGGAAGGGCGGAAATGGTAATGGTAATGGCAACCGCGTTGGTAATGGAAATCAGAATGGTAATCAGAACCGTGGTGGAAATGGGAATCAGGCAGGAAATGGAAACCATGGCGGGAACAATAACCACAACAACCAGGGTGGTAATGGGAATGGACGCGGCCAAGGATGTTATGGTTGCGGTGATGTAGGGCACTTTAAGCAGGATTGCCCTAAAAACAATCAGGCACGTGGAAGGGTGTTCACAATTGGAGCTAGGGAAGCACGCCAGGATCCAAACGTGGTTACTGGTACGTTCCCTATAAATCAACGTTATGCATCTGTGCTATTTGATACTGGTGACGATTATAGCATCGTATCTCTAGAATTTAAGAATATACTTGGCCTAGTAGCAAGTAAGTTAGATGTTCCGTACTCGATAGAACTGGCTAATGGAAAGCTAGTAGAAGCTAATGAGGTAATTAGAGGTTGTGTTATAGACTTGGCCTAGTAGCAAGTAAGTTAGATGTTCCGTACTCGATAGAACTGGCTAATGGAAAGCTAGTAGAAGCTAATGAGGTAATTAGAGGTTGTGTTATAGAGCTTGGAGAGCGTGAGTGTTCGATAGATCTTCTGCCAGTGGATTTGGGAAGCTTTGATGTTGTAGTTGGGATGGATTGGTTGTTTAACAACCATGCAGAGATTGTATGCCATGAGAAGATCATTCGCATTCTGATGGTGAATGGAGAGACGATCGTGATTCACGGAGAGAAGCAAGATACGCCCCTGCGAATCATTAGTTGTTTGAAGACGTGGAAGTTTTTGCGTAAAGGGTGTGTTGCCTTTTTAGCTCACGTTGGGGATAAGGAAGCCGCAGAACCGAAGCTTGAAGATATCCCTGTGGTAAGGGAATATCCTGAAGTCTTCCCCAAAGACTTGCCAGGATTACCTCCTCAACGACAAGTCGAATTCCACATTGACTTGGTTCCAGGCGCCGCGCCTGTGGCCAAGGCACCTTATCGACTTGCGCCTTCAGAGATGCAAGAGTTATCCACGCAGCTTCAGGAGTTATTGGACAAGGGATTCATAAGGCCGAGCTTCTCGCCTTGGGGAGCTCCAGTGTTGTTCGTTAAGAAGAAGGATGGTAGCTTTCGAATGTGTATCGACTACCGGGAACTGAACAAGCTAACCATCAAGAATCGGTATCCCTTGCCGAGGATTGATGATTTATTCGACGAACTGCAAGGATCAAGCTACTATTCCAAGATAGATCTTCATCGAGTTATCACCAACTGCGGATTCAAGAGGAAAGTATACTGAAGACTGCCTTCAGAACTTGTTATGGACATTACGAGTTCCTAGTGATGCCGTTCGGGTTGACTAATGCACCGGCAGTGTTTATGGATTTGATGAACCGAGTGTGCAAGCCACATCTCGATAAATTTGTGATCATGTTTATCGATGATATTTTGATTTATTCGCGGACGAAGGAAGATCATGAACAACACCTCAGAACCATCCTAGAGCTGCTAAAGAAGGAAAAGCTCTACGCTAAGTTCTCGAAGTGCGAGTTTTGGATACGCGAAGTACAGTTCATCGGTCACGTGGTAAACGAGAATGGTATTCATGTGGATCCCACGGAGATCGAGGCAATCAAGAACTGGGAAACTCCAAAGACGCCGACTGAGATCTGACAGTTTTTGGGTTTAGCAGGTTATTATCGCATGTTCATTGAGAACTTCTCCAAGATAGCTCAACCGTTGACCTCCCTTACTCAAAAGGACAAGAAGTATGAATGGGGAGATAAGCAAGAAGAAGCTTTTCAGCTGCTCAAGAATAAGCTATGCGATGCACCTATATTATCCCTACCTAAAGGTACCGACGACTTCGTGGTCTATTGCGACGTTTCGCGTCAGGGATTGGGTTGCGTGCTAATGCAACGCCAAAAGGTTATCGCTTATTCTTCACGCCAACTGAAGGTCCATGAGAAAAACTATACCACGCATGATCTGGAGCTAGGCGCAGTGGTATTTGTGTTGAAGATCTGGTGACATTATCTGTATGGTACTCGATATACTATTTTTACGGATCACAAGAGCCTTCAGCACATATTTAATCAGAAAGAGCTTAATATGAGACAGCGACGTTGGGTTGAGTTGCTAAATGATTATGACTGCGAAATCAAGTCTCATCCTGGAAAGGCGAATGTGGTAGCAGACGCCTTAAGTCGAAAAGAAAGGATTAAGCCCATAAGGGTTCGGGTTTTAGAAATGATTATTCAGACGGACCTCACTTTGCTTATTCGTGCTGCACAAAAATAAGCTCTTAAGAAAGAAAACCTTAAGGTCGAATATCTCCGAGGAATAGAGAAGAAGTTAGAGCCTAACGAGGAAGGAACCTTGTATTTCATGGGACGTATTTGGGTTCCGCTTTATGGTGGTATTAGAGAGGTTATTTTCGATGAAGCTCGTAAATCAAGGTACTCGATCCATCCAGGATCGGACAAGATGTACCAAGATTTGAAAGATTACTATTGGTGGCCAAGACTTAAGAGTGATGTTGCCATTTATGTGGGGAAGTGCCTAACTTGTGCCAAGGTAAAGGCCGAGTATCAGAAACCCTCAGGCCTCTTGCAACAGCCTGAGATACCCATGTGGAAGTGGGAGCAGATTTCTATGGACTTCATAACAAAGTTACCCAGGACCCCTAGAGGACATGATACGATATGGGTAATAGTAGATCGGTTGACCAAGTCTGCGCACTTCTTACCGATTTGAGAAAAGGATAACACTGGTAAGCTAGCTGAGCTTTACCTCAAGGAGATAGTAGCTCGCCAAGGAGTGCCTATCTCGATAATATCAGATAGAGATGGACGGTTTGTTTCAAGGATTTGGCAATCCTTTCAGGAAGCTTTTGGTTCTCAGTTGAATTTGAGTACGGCTTTTCACCCACAGACTGATGGACAGAGCGAAAGGAGCATTCAGACGCCGGAAGACATGCTTCACGCTTGTGTAATGGATTTGGGTGGCAGTTGGGATACTCATCTACCTCTGGTTGAGTTTTCCTATAACAACAGCTACCATATGAGTATTCAAGCCGCACCATTCGAAGCTCTCTATGGACGTAAATGCCGCTCACCGTTGTGTTGGGCAGATGCTGGTGATAGACAAATGGTAGGCCCCGAACTGGTCTAAGAAACGACTGATAAGATCATGCAGATCCGAGAGGGCATCAAGGCGGCTCGTGATCGACAGAAGAGTTACGCGGATCAAAGGCGAAAACCTTTGGAATTCGAAGCAGGAGATATGGTTTTACTGAAAGTCTGACCTTGGAAAGGTGTAGCGCGCTTTGGGAAACGTGGCAAGTTAAACGCACGTTATACCGTAGCATACAATTTGGAGCTACAAGAAGAACTACACGGTGTTCATGATACATTTCATGTATCTAACCTAAAGAAGAGTCCAACTCAAGAGACAGTAATCATCCTTGCGGATGAAGTGCATATAGACGACACACTCCACTTCACTGAAGAACCCGTTGAGTTTATAGATTGGAAATTAACAAGACTCGGAGGAGTAGTGTTAAGCTTGCCAAGGTTCGATGGAATACACGTCACGGCCCAGAGTTTACTTGGGAGCGTGAAGATCGTATGAAAGCAAAGTATCCGCATTTATTCCCTAACTCCCCTGCAATCGATAACGCGGCTTAAAATTTCGGGACGAAGTTTTCTTAACGCGGGGAGAATGTGACAACTGTCAAAATTTCATGTATCCGTACAATGATTAAACAGTAATTAGTGCTTTAATGACTGTGCTGATTTAAAATTTATGACATGAATGCTTTCTGATTATTGTCATATACATACATGTGCATCACATATTGCATAATGTCATATCATTATTGCATGCAACATTTTATTGATTCAAATAATGCACGAAACAAAGCTAGCACAGTTATCAGACAAATCAGAAATACTGACGGGGGTTCAGTACTTAGACAGACATGGTATTGAGACACAGAATGGGCCAGAAACCAAGAGTTACACTAGTATAATGTGTAGGAAGGTAAGGATCATAAAAATGCCTTCCTAGTGATAGTTTAAGTGTCGGAAAGTGCCTAAAACTCACATAAACTGCAGAATTCAGCATAAATCAGCATTTAAACTACTTAATATTATGCAGAATTATGATTTAATGGTCCAGAATACTTTCCTAAGTGTCGAGAATCAAAACTGTCACAAAAGGTAACATAAAGCACACTAAACTGCGTAGTTTAGCACCTTAACGAACCGGTAACCAACCGGACACTACTCGAAGCACCAAATTCTCACTAGAAGCATTGTTTTATCATTTCCAAGCTAGTTATGGTCCCCGAACATCATAACACATCATATAACAACATAATAACTAAATACACAAACTAAACACTTAGATTTCAACTAGTTAACTTAACTAACCATTGCAAGCTAACCAAACCCCCCCCCCCCTCATGTATACGGTTCAAGGGTGGCCCCACCCTTGATTTTCTTTGCATATTATATTTGATCTTGTCTCATGCTTTAGTGAACATGTTATCCAAGGGATTAAGTGTTGTTGGAAGATTATATATGTGACCTTTAGATCATAATCCTTCATTCTCGCAAACTCACAACACTCAAAACTCTCTCCCTCTTCTCCCCTTGGCTACGACCGAGATCACCACCACCCCTACCATCATCTTCACTTCATCTTCATCCAATTTCCAAGTGATACAAAGGTGTAAGGAGCTTGATTAAGAAGCTGGGAGCCATTGGAAGGTGAAGGACCTCTCTCGAGTGCTTTTAACCACCAAGTTTATCATCATCTTCATCTTGAACCTCTTCCCTAGCCTTGTGCTAGTAGTTAGACTCATCTAATCTCATTTTACTTCTTGTTATGTTGGTTAAAAGATGATATAAGTAACTAATCATGAAGAACATAAAGAATCAAAAACATAATCACTAACATAAAGCTCTAAATCATCATGATCTATGTTGTTTAAGTGTTTGTATGCTTCTTGACTGTTGATTATTTGTGTTTATGATGTTAAACATCATATGAAACTTGCTAGATTGTGATTAAACACATGATCTAGCAAGTGAGAGGATGATTATGTGATGAATCAAGATGCTCATCCTTATATGTAAACATGAACTTGAAAGATTAAATGTTTTTCTTGAATGGTGAAGTATGAAACATGTTATTAGTCATGAACATGGATGATTTCAAAACTAGTTTTCTCAAGAAACCAAGTTAAATTACAAGATTTACATAAACATGAGTTTTAAGGAAACTAATCACATTTTTAGTAATTAATCAAGTGTAGAGACATGTTAATGAAAAGAAAGTTCAAGAAGAAATATTTTTAGAAAATCAATTTACAAGTTGTGAAAGACTAACTTTCTCAAGAATGATGTTTTTAAACAAATAACCACACTTTAAAGGGTAACTAAACTTAGTTAACACCATACTAAATTACTACAAATTTTTATAAATTTTCAAGTTCATGAAGTAGTGTAAAATGCATGATTTTGGCACTTGGTAAGTATTGTTTCATTTGTTGATGATTTGTGATGAATTTTAAAAGAAAATGATATGCTTTGAAAGCATGGAAACCTCCATTTATAAGGGGAAACTATGGCAAATTTTTCTAGAATTTAAACACTTAGAAAAATAATTTTAAACAAGTGTTTACAAGTATATTTTAACCATGATTTTTCATATAAAAATTACCATAATTTTTTTTATAAAAATTACAAATATTGGAGGTTGGTTTTTAATAATTAAAAGTGACTAAATATGTATTTAGGAAAATATATATTTAGATGTCACCATTTGTGTGATTACTTGTATATTATGTGTATTAGTTATATTATTTTAGGACTTGAAATAATATAACACACCAAAATACCAAAAATTACAAGACAAAATATTACCAAAATTCCAAGAAATAAATATATAATTTATACCCAAATTTTGGACTAACCGAACAAGGAATGTGAACCACAAAAATATTCCGGAATTAAATTCATAAGTATATTTTGATAAACGGTATTTTGGAAACCAAGAGAACAAAAATATGATTTCTACAAGTGTTACAAAAATATATAATGTTTTTGACAAGAAGAAGATATATTATTTTTTAGTAAAGAAAAATATATATATTTTCTTGAATTACAAGAAAATATATTATTTTTGAAGAAAATATATATTTCCTTAAACAAATTTAGAATATATTATTTTTCGGGTGAAAACGGATTTATAAATATTTTCTAAGTTAATCTTGAAAATATGTTATTTTTGAGATTTATATCAAAATATAAATATTTTTTCCAAGGAAGAAATATAAATAATTTTCTATACAAGTTTTCTTAAAATATTGATATATTTTAAGAATATATATATTGGTGATTTTATTTGTTGCAAATAATATTCCGAAAATTTAAAATACAAAATTTAGTATAAGAATACTCAATAAATACAATACACTGGAATACGCCACCAATACTTGGCAAAAATACACAAGTTTAAGAATACGAGTATAAATATACCCATCCTTGGGGGAAAATAATCATGTACGAATATTTAATGTACCAAGTTGAAATATATTATTTTAACAAATATTCCAATAATTAATAAATATAATTTAAGTTAAAATATTATTGTTTTAACAAGTAATTATATACTTTGGAATAATAATGACACAAAGAAAGATAACTCAAAGATACTAGTTAAGTCTAAAAGTCGAGGCACGATTCATCCGTCTAATAAACCATAGCACATTTGTAGGTAGTCGTGCGATCGAGAAGCAGCCTCGAGTTACACCGGATTTCGAGACGCAAGCTAGTGAGTTCATGTTCCCCTTTTTTTCTTTTAACTGTTTTCAGTTTTATAACTTCGGGGGTGAAATGCATGTTACAATTATTTACAAATGTTTACAAATGGTATGGTTAGCTAAGGAATGAACTGTTAGATCATGTGAGTGGTGGGTACAACGCTTAAGACCATTAATCCTCGTATAAGGACCGAGGGACATGAGTGATAGATCTATTTGGGTGTTGTGAGCCCCACCCCTGGGCCGGAAGTGGTCGAAGGTGGTGATTATGTCTTCCAGCCGGAAGCCCGCTACAAAATCTGCTAGGTTTGAGCCTTCCTGCACCATTGCACACATATTAATGACCTTGCAAATCATTAATTGATCTGTTCATAGACGCTTTCATATCGGTTTACAAATACATACATATTATGGTTACAAAGTTTATTACAAGCTCACATATAAAACACATGAACTCGCTCAACTTTTGTTGATGTTTTCAAACTACATGTATTTCAGGAAACTGATTATGGATCTAGCGGGCGTACAAGGATTTTCAAGTTGTGTCTTCCAATAAATGATGTCATCCAGTACTGAAGGGTTTGAATCGTGTGTTTTATCCTTGATAGGATACATGGTTCAAAGCCTCATTTTATTAGTGTCTTTTGTGTCAAGTCCATTATGGAACTTAAAACAATTGGTTGGTTTGTATTACGAATTTGAAGACGTGGATTCCTGTTAAATAATGATGGTTGTATTATTTTGAAACTTAATTATGGATGAACATTGTGGTTTCTATCATATAGTTGTTTGATATGGTTGAATGCAATGATATTAAGCAAGTTACACGTAATCACGCTTCCGCAAAAGTCAGGGTGTCACACCTTCCAACTGCTCTATTCTTCTATTCTTATCTTCCATTTAATCTTCAAGAGCAACAATCCTTGCGTCCTTCATAAAAGAATCTTGCTCAAGCACGATAACCTTTCTTCTCAAACTGAGAACATCCACATCATCATCACTTAAATCATCCAGGATGGGTATTTTACCACTATCTCTACCCATATCCGAGCTTTCCGGCACTTACACATTACCGCCGCTTGAGCTTCCAACTTCAAAACTATGAATTGGTTCTTGTAAACTAATTGGTTCAAAAACTACAGGGTGTACTTCTTCAGCTTGGGCAACACTACCAATAGGGTTTTCTTCAGTAACAATAGGGTTCGGTTCAACTAATACACCTGGTCTTGGATCATTGTGCTTTCGCCTTACTACAATAAGGCCAGAATAAGTAGGATCTTCTTTATCACCTTGCACTTCAGTAGCAGTGGGTAGCTCAGAAGGAGGATTTCCAATACTACCTTGCAACGTTTATAATATCCTGACAAGTCTTTCAGCAGTGATTCCAGGTAACTTTCTCTCAGAGTCATGATTTCCAGATGTTTGTTATTCCATTTCAACTTCCAGTACCGCATTCTCATCCTCAGATACTAAATCTTCAATCTCCACATTTTCGTCTCAAATTCTCTCCAACAAACTAAACATCATGTTCCTCAGCTATCACAACATTTATTTCCGGTTCAGGCTCATTTGCTTCATCTGCTAGAGCAGGAAATCTACCATACTTCTGTAACAGATACTTCCCCAAAAACTTCTTTGCAGTCGTTCGAACTTGAGTGACCGCAGTGGAACAATTCGGACCCATTAGCTTCAAATCTAAAAAATGTACCCTTAACCAGCTCAGGATATTTCACATCCAAGATAATTTGCAAAACTGAGGATACAACAAAAACATATCTTTCTTGCGAGCGTCATCCAGGTTCTTCTTCATATTGTCAAAGACAAAAGCTGAGAAATTATAATCCCAGTCTTCTATCAGGGCCATGAATGCACAAGTCCGCACCTGGTTTAACTGATCCAGTCCTCCTTTATTCTCAGCAATACATTGTAAGAACATATGCATTAGCAGTGAAGCGTTTTCTTTAACAATATGGGATAAGTTCCTTCATAGCTCAGCTTCGGCAACACCCCTAGTATAACATTCTTTGAGAATGAAGTGGGATCGGTTGATTTATCACCAAAAACACTGGTGAGTGCATTCTGTTGTAAAAAAAAACATATTGTTATCATTACAACATTAAGAGTTTTACATTTGTTTATATCTCACAATAATAATATTGGCTATCTCGTCATTCAATAGCAAAGAGACCACTTTAATGGTATTTGTCACTCGACCGGATTCTGTGATTGTGGTCGTATTACTATTGGCTATCTCGTCGTCCAATAGTAGCGCTAGACAAGTAATGTACACAAAACCTCACATACCGACAGTACTTTCCTAGTAAGAATACAAAGACTTAATCATTATAATATAACTAGGAAACATTTAGGGTTTTGAAAGCATTTGATAAAAAAAGAATGACTCACATTGCAGATTTAAGGTATCTGTATTAGTCTGCTGGTTTAAAGCTTGTATTCCTAATTAAACACACAATGCACGCGTATTAGTGTATTAACTCAATTCAACTTTAACGATAATCACGAGATCAAAACCCACAACAAATGATAAGTATAGCTGTATACAGGCAGCACCTAAACATCCGATGGATCGGTTTCAATCGATCGGGCAAAGTATCGTACCAGTGATTAGAGTTATTACCCTGATAACGGGCAGAGGTTTGGTACTCCGAGTATTTTGTAGGTATAATACATGAGCAGTATCGAAAGAGAAAGAAAATAATTCTAAGCCAATTGGAATGCAGCATGAACGCTTAATTTATAGCAGGATCAGAAGAGCCTCGCGCCCCGCGATACCTTAGGGGTAGGCTATCGCGACCCGCGAGATCCCCCTAGCTAGGGCATAGTTGGACAGAGTCATCTAGTAGGCTTTACACGTGGACGACACATGTCAAACGCATGTCTGAGGCAGTTTAATAGGGTCTCGCGACCTGCTAGACTATGGGGTGAGGCTGTCACACCCCGCGACAGCCATAAAAGCATAATTTTATTCATTTTTCATGTCGGGTCTCATCGTACGCGTTTAGGGTTTCACTTATGGGTTGTTGTGGGACCTATTTGAGGGCTGTTACATCCTCCCCACCTTGTTTTAAATCTCGTCCTCGAGATTCATTAAAATAGGTAAGGATATTTTCGTTTCATTTCCGACTCTAATTTCCATGTGTATTCTAGTCCTTTTTTCGAATCCCATTTCACTTTGACCAGAACTAACCTCTTGTGTTTAAGATTCTTAATCGTGCTATCTTCAATTTGCAGAGGTTTCTCAACAAACTTCAACTTTTCATTTACCTCTATGTCTTGAAGAGGTACTATTAATGATTCATCAGCTAAACACTTCTTAAGGTTACATACATTAAATGCATCATGTACGCCTGCCATTTCTTCTAGTAGTTGTAGCTGATAAGCGACTTGACCTATTTGCTAGATGACTTTAAATGGTCCAACATACTGGAGTTCGACACTTTCGTCCATAAAGTGCTTCAAATGGGGCAGCATTAATGCTTGTATGATAACTATTGTTATAGGATAATTCTATTAATGGTAAGTGATCGTCTCAACTTCCTCCAAAATCTATTACACATGCCCTTAGCATGTCTTCTAAGGTTTGGATAGTCCTTTCACTTTGTCCATCTGTTTGAGGGTGATAAGCTGTACTTAAGTTTAATCGTGTTCCTATAGCTTTTTGGAAACTTTTCCCAAAATGAGAAGTGAAATGACTATCCCTATCAGACACAATATGTTATTAAACTTGTGTACTCACCTTTACACTTTGTGTATTGACTTTATTTTAACGTATGTGACAGGTGTTTAGGATGCTATGCTATGCTTTGCTTGATGAACGAAGTAGGTGGTCTAGAAACATCATTCAATAAAATTTGAGTTGTCGGAACAATTATTTGTCTTTGAGAACAATGTCTGTAATAACAATTTATGCTTTATATGTTTATGGTATGGGGCATGAACGTTAAATATATTGTCACTAATAGTGTTATGGATACTCTTGGACAATTTGTTTCGCTCAGTGCCTCACCCCGATGTTTCCGCCATCAGTTGGGGTGTGACAGATTGGTATCAGAGCTATAACTATAGGGAATTAGGCAAGACTCGACCTAGTCCGGGTCGATGTCTTAGAAATGATCTAGTCTATAGTCTAAGTACCACTTTCCATCCCCAGACCGATGGTCAGACTGAACGCACGATTCGCACCCTTGAAGACATGCTTCGTTCGTGTGTTATAGATTTTGGTGGTAATTGGGATTCGCATTTACCTTTAGTCGAATTCTCGTACAACAACAGTTATCACTCTAGCATTCAAATGGCACCATTTGAGGCATTATATGGAAGAAAATGTCGATCGCCGTATGGCACGAGATCGGAGATGCGCAAATTACCGGTCCTGATATACTGCGAGAAATGACTGACAAGATCCTCCAGATACGAGACAATCTCTTGAAAGCTCGGAGTCGTAAAGAGTTACGCCGTTAAACGCCGCAAGCCCCTTGAGTTCGAAGTTGGCGATCACGTACTCCTAAAGGTTTCACCTTGGAAAGGGGTGATCCGATTCGGCAAGAAAGGAAAGCTAGCGCCTCGATACGTTGGACCCTTTAAGATTCTGGAAAGAATTGGCAAAGTGCCCTACAGACTCGAGTTACCGGAAGAACTCAGCAACGTACACCCGAATTTCCGCGTTTCGAACCTCAAAAAGTGTCTAGCCGAGCAGAATTTACATGTACCTCTTGAGGATTTACAAGTGGACGAAACATTACACTTCGTGGAAAAGCCAGCCGAGATCATGGACCGAGAGACCAAGAAACTCTGACGCTCACGCGTTCCTATAGTGAAGGTTCAGATCTGTCTTTTCTTGCTTAACTATTGTCTTGTACTCTCATAATTTGATAATCGATACTTTGGCTAACGCTATTTTATACTACGAATGCGATAAACGCAATTAAACGCTATTATTTCTAAACGATGTCACATCGCTATCGCATCGCTAACTCAAATTGCAATGATTGGTATTGTTCTGTGTGTGTGTTATTATGTGCTTTACTTGTGCATGCTTGTATATGTATTGGGATGTTATTCGCAAATGCAAACACAACTCTACCATATCGCAATCTCAACGCAAACTCTAAACGCAGATTTATTAACTTTTATAATGTTATGTGTTAGTTATGCTATTTGTGTAACTATTGGTTAATACTATCGCATCGCTTACTCGCAACCTGCTTAAACGCAACGCGACGCTCAACGCACGAAACAAAAGTCGGAAAACCAACTCGCACGAGCCAACCGATCGAACGAGCATTCGATCGAATGGACATCCGATCAAACGGTCGTCCGACCCACTTAACCTACACCGCTTTTCTCCCTTTCACCTATAAATACCCCTCCTGTCACATCAACTGTTCATTGATGTGACAGCTTCGTCCGACCCACGCATTCTCAAGCTCTTTTCTCTCGATTCCTCGCAATTCTTGTAAGTTTTCTTCCTAAATCTTGTACTTCCATCTTCATTGCACACTTTCTCATCATCTTCTCCATCAAATCTCACATTTTCACCGTGAAATCATCTGATTTGGAGCTGTTCTATGGTGACGTCAACATGGGTTCTCATGAACACTGAAGTGTGACCTCATCTCATCAAGAACGGTTCAGATCTAAGGGATTTCTACATGTTTTTACACTAATTTTGACTAGATCTAAACATTTTCAAACTGTTTCAAACTTTCTTCAACATCTTTCACTTTTCACTCAAAACCGTTAGAATCTGGACTCGTTCAGGCTCTCTGCTCATTCTCTAGTGGAGAACCGGTCTGAGAATGGATTTCTATCGGAGAGACGACCGATTCACGGGTTGAATATGAAACTCCGTCAAGAACAGTTGAGTCTGATCGAACGGGGTGATTCCCGTCTGATCGAACGAGTTGGACTTGATGTAATTTCCGTTGTTTAATACGCCGTCATACCGTCTCGGTTAAACCGCAAGACTTTTTAACTTAACTAATTTTACAAGTTTTCCAAACAGAAGGTTGCTCAATCGAATAGCCGTCCGATCGGACGACCATCCGATCAAACGACTATTCGACCAGGTAACTTGATTTTATAAGCTCAACACTTAAACTCTTGCAAGATTTCAAAGAATATCAGTTTTCAATCGAATAGCCATCCGATCGAACGGCCATCCGTCCGGATGACCCTCCGATCGAATGACTTTATTTATACTAAAACGAAAACTTCAAAAGTTCAAACACTTTACAGATATACTCCCTCAATCGAATGACCAACCGACTGAACGGTCATCCGATCAAACCAACATCCGATCGTTCATCACATATGACGCACTGTTACATTTTGTTCAACGCTTACACTATCGTTCTCTGATCAGGCTAATCTCTCAAGCGCTCCCTTCAATCCAAGACTGTGTTTAATTACTAAACACGCTCTGTGAGTATACTCGATCCCTTTTTGCTTAACGCACTTTTGGGTGTTACATACGTTACCTATATAAAATCATACCGATACACAACGCAAACACTTTCTGTACACTAACCGCTCTGCATGTTATACGTGTTTTCGATGAATGCTTGTATGTTATGTTTACACAGTGATTGTTGCCTGACACCTTAGCAACGATAGAACTATAGTTTGGATTCAGCACCTGTCATGGACAGGGGTTGTTAAGGGTTTTACTTCACATGGTCACAGTGGTGATAATGTGTTACACTATCGTTCTCTGATCAGGCTAATCTCTCAAGCGCTCCCTTCAATCCAAGACTGTGTTTAATTACTAAACACGCTCTGTGAGTATACTCGATCCCTTTTTGCTTAACGCACTTTTGGGTGTTACATACATTACCTATATCAAATCACACCGACACACAACGCAAACACTTTCTATACACTAACCACTCTGCATGTTATACGTGTTTTCGATGAATGCTTGTATGTTATGTTTACACAGTGATTGTTGCCTGACACCTTAGCAATGATAGTACTATAGTTTGGATTCAGCACCTGTCGTGGACAGGGGTTGTTAAGGGTTTTACTTCACATGGTCACAGTGGTGATAATGTGTTACGCATTCTACAACTCGCAGTCATGTCGGTTGCATATTTCATTGTCGATAGCTTACTTGCTTCACATTTCTACGTGTTACATGCTGGTTATGCGTAAATCACTTTTCGCTACTATATGCTATTAAACTTGTGTACTCACCTTTACACTTTGTGTATTGACTTTATTTTAATGTATGTGACAGGTGTTTAGGATGTTATGCTATGCTTTGCTTGATGAACGAAGTAGGTGGTCTAGAAACATCATTCAATAAAATTTGAGTTGTCGGAACAATTATTTGTCTTTGAGAACAATGTCAACTATTTATGCTTTATATGTTTATGGTATGGGACTGAACGTTAGATATATTGTTACTAATAGTGTTATGGATACTCTTGGACAATATGTTTCGCTCAGTGCCTCACCCCGATGTTTCCGCCATTGGTTGGGGTGTGACAGTATATGATCTCAGTGATCATTAATACTAGAGGCAAAGAACTGAAGGAAATTTCGGTAGTATCGGAATACCCCGATGACGTCTATACTTGTATTCACATTTATACATTTACGTTTATACTTATATTCATATTCATATTCAAACATTACACGTTTATACACATTTATCCTTATACATTTATGTTTACTCTTATATTCGTGTTCATATTTATACTCATACAGTTTATGTTTATACTTACATTTATACTCATACACTTATGTTTACACTTATATTCATATTCACATTTATACTCATGCAATTTACGTTTATACTTACATTTGTACTCATGCAATTTACGTTTATACTTACATTTATACTCATACACTTATGTTTACACTTATATTCATATTCACATTTATACCCATGCAATTTACGTTTATACTTACATTTATACTCATACACTTATGTTTACACTTATATTCATATTCATATTTATACTCATGCAATTTATGTTTACACTTATATTTATGCTCATACCCTTATGTTTATACTTAGATTCATATTCATATTCACACTCATGCTTATGCATTTACGTTTATACTTATATGCATTTTTACACATTTATGTTTATACTTATATATATACTCGTACTCATGCTCACACATTTTATGTTTAAACTTATACTCATATTTATACTCATAAATACAACGATACGTTTCATGTTTATACTTATACTTATATTTATACTCATACTCACCCAATACGCTTTATGCTTACACTTGTACTCATATTTATACTCGCCTTCATACACTTTATGACTATACTCGTATTTATGCTCATAGTCATGCGGTTTATGCTCATATTTTTACTCATACTGGTACTCTTATTCATATGTTTTATGTTTATACTTACATGCGTATTCATACTTAAATTATACTATGTTCATGCTCTTATTCATACTCAAAATTTATACATTCGCACTTGTGCGCGAGCGAAACCCGAGGGATTCGCTTACGTGGGTCTCATGCTTATTTGAACGCAAGCATGCTTATATACTACATTTTGGCACGCACGCAATCTTATTTTCAGAATTTATGTATACCTAAATTCATAAGCGACTAGTACAAGCTATGCGGATCATGCGACGATCAGTATAATCGCGGGTGCACACGGGATTATAGTGATAAGCGCATGAGAACCATAGAGTGTACTACTGTGTATGGTAAGACATGGAATGTAACATTGCACCGAATAACAAAACAGACGCAACATGGTCAAAACATGGTGGATACGCCGCTGGTACTTCGTATATATAAGTGTTTTCACCATGTTACCAAAATTTCGTAAAACGTGCCATGAGAAATTCAGTGTTTTGCAGACGTTTTGGACTTGATACAAACTTTAAACAACTCACAAACGCATTATATCCGATTATCCACGACGAGACTTCATTCTTAACACACCACTTTCGTCTGTCCAATACACATATCATCCTTATACTCCCATTTATGGTTGGAGCAATCAAATCACTCTTATACCTCCATCATTCCCCAATCTTGTCATTTTATACAAACCTCGTTTACAATAAATCGGTTTAAACGTTCGAATCCTAACCTACCTCCTTACTTTTAAAACTACATTTCTATTCTTTATTCATGTGTAACCACCCGTAGTTGGTCGTTACCTCCAAAACAGTTTTATGTGAAACGTCAAACCTTCTCGTTCCTCTCAATAAAACAATTTTCTACAAATATGCGATTTGGTACTATCCTTTAAACTTTCCATGCAAACTACCTCACTTTTCATACAAAATTTTCCTTCTTAAATACGACACTATTTTTATACATCTCAAATTGGAATTATTCGAAACTGTTTAAGCTCACCTTGCTTATACCCACACATACACGTTTTTACTTATGTTTAATATTTCAATTCATTTTCAGTCAAACAAACTTCTTTTTACAAACCTATCTTTTCGTTCCTCATACGTTTCAAAGCGTCTCAAACACCAAAGTCTCAATTCTAAACAATCATCTTTTTACCAAAATCCTTTTCAAGTCTTCCTCTTGAATAAATTTTGGGACGAAATTACCTAAAGGAGGGGAGACTGTAACGCTCCGCTTTTTAGTAACTTTCCTAATTTAGAAATCGTGTCTTGTCAATCTATTTTTGGAAGCTTGTCTCTTTCGAAATCGTAATTCGTTGTATCGTCACAAATCCAAGACTTTAATCGTTGTAAAATCCGATATTTGGAACATTCGAATTGCCTTACATTCACGTTATGCACCTTTTATACAAGTTCATACGTTCGATTTTATTAAACATATGACACTTTATTCACAATTTGTGCAAAATGCGTCAAACTTGTAAACTTGTGACTTATATGCTCAATTTACGCAAATTCGATACTTAAACTCGACAAACATACTTGTTTATATGTGTTTTATATTTGGTTTATGATTAAATTACATAACATACCCTTAAGTATGGTTATTTATACTTAAAACACCCTAATTTACACTTAAAACATGCATATATGAAAGTCTAGGGGGCATAATTGTCAAAAATTAAACAAAGACCACCAAGGGGGCGGCTCACCGGCCACGACCTACTCCCTCTACCCGCTCGCGGCCTGCGAGGCGGCTGGATCCGCAGAAAAAGCACAGCAGCTACGGGATTGGGCAGAATGTGTGTTTTTGTTGAGTTTTGTTTGTGTTTTCTCCATTAAATGCATCCAACCACTTAACCTAACTCTTCCCTTATCACAACCCAACCGATGGCGGAATCATCGGGGCATGGCACTGAGCGAAATAGATTGTCCAGAAGTTTCCACAACAACTATCATTACTATTCAGTTTAAATAATACGTCCCATATCGTATCCCAAATAGTAAAACAAATTATTACAGATAACAACTAGTCAAATGTTCTGTTCCGACAACTCAGATTTTAAATATCAATATAAAAATAATATTGTTCAAATGCTTCTAGAGACTCGATCTGCAAGATCTACAGAAATCTATGCTCTAGACGCTTATTCTAAGCTCGCCTTCCTAGCAGATAAGCATCCTAATTGCCTGTCACATACGTTAAAATAAAGTCAATACATAAAATGTAAAGGTGAGCATACAAGTTTGTATCGCATCAGAGAGTTTCCAAAAGTGGAAAGAATGACAATGACAGGGCTATTTATAGGCTTCCAAAAGAGGAAAGGGCTGGCCGACCGGCCAGGCATCCTGATCGGACAGCCTGCTCGATCAGACAGCCCGTCCGATCGGCTGGGCTGTTCGATCGGCTAGGAGCCGGATCGATCAACAGCCTATTTCGAGCGTTCGGTGCGACGATTTCTTATATTTCAATTTCGACTGAGGATGATAGAGTTTCCTATTCAAATTACTTTTAATCCCAACCACTATATCTACATAGAAGCATCTATATCTTGCACTGTCTCTTCTCCACTAACTATCATGATTCGGTTTCGATTGAGTTTGATTGAGTTTCGATTGCGTTTCGATTGTTTCGAGTCTCGATTGATTACCATACATAACATAAAGTAAACATGCACAAGTAACACATAAGGCACACACACACGTATAATACAACCAAAGTTCGCGTAATTCAAGTTTCGAGTTTGATGATGATTCGATTAGCTTGATTATTGATTGATTGACTTTTTCGCATTGTTACTTCCTATAATTCACAGTCGTTTAGCGTTTCGCGTTAATAAACATTCGATTCATTCGATTTTCTTTGATTAACAACACTTACTCCGCATAATACAACTAACGGAAACGCACACCTAGAGTAGACTAACTATAGTCAAAGAAGTCAATCTTGACTTTGACTTTGACATTCGGTAACACGGGGTGTTACTGCCTCCCCTTGTTTAGGGAATTTCGTCCCGAAATTAGGCTGAAAGCTACACAGCACCGTGATTCACGTTAAATTGTACGTTCTTGTGTTCGGTCTCGTACGTTCACGGATTCCTCATGACGCATGGTCATTTCGCAATCGCTTCGAAGTTGAAAATCGGATCTAACAAAACCTTCATTTGAACAGCTGCGGGTACTTCTCCTTCATGTCGCTTTCGAGTTGCCAAGTGAACTCTGCGCCTCGTTTTCCTTCCCATCAGACTTTCACAATAGGAATGCACGAGCACCTGAGTTGCTTAGTTTGGCTATCCATGACTTCGACAGGCTTCTCCACGAAATGTAGCGTTTCGTTGACTTGAAGGTCATCGAGAGGTACAATCAGATCATGGTCAGCCAGGCATTTTTGGAGGTTTGACACGTGGAAAGTCGGGTGGACGTTACTGAGTTCTTCCGGTAGTTCGAGTCTGTAGGCGACTTTTCCGATCCTTTCCAGAATCTTAAAAGGTCCAACATATCGAGGCGCTAGTTTCCCTTTCTTGCCGAATCTGACCACACCCTTCCAAGGTGATACCTTTAGGAGTACGTAGTCACCAACGTCAAATTCAAGGGGCTTGCGTCTTCTATCGGCGTAACTTTTCTGTCTATCCCGGGCTTTCGACAAGTTGTCTCAAATCTGGAGGATTTTGTCAGTCGTTTCTTGTAATAGTTCCAGACCGGTTAATTGCGAGTGACCGATCTCGTGCCATACATTAGGCGATCGACATCTTATTCCATATAAGGCCTCGAATGGTGCCATTTGTATGCTGGCATGGTAACTGTTGTTGTACGAGAATGACTAACGGTAGGTATTTCTTCCAACTACCACCGAAGTCTATGACACACGCGCGGAGCATGTCTTCAAGTGTACGGATCGTTCTTTCAGTCTGTCCGTTGGTTTGAGGATGGAATGCGGTACTTAGGTTAAGCGACGTACCGAGAGCTGCTTGAAACGTTTCCCACAATATGTAAACCGAGCATCACGGTCAGAGATGATGTCGCGAGGCGTACCATGATTACAAATGATCTCATCGGTGTAGATTTGGGCTAGTCGTTCTACCTTGTAGTCTTCTCGTATGGGCAAAAAGTGGGCTGATTTGGTCAAACGATCAACTATAACCCAAATGCTGTCGTGACCTGATGGCGTGGGCGGAAGTTTGGTTATGAAATCCATAGCTATACTCTCCCACTTCCATATCGGAATTGGCGGTTGTTCGAGTAAGCCAGAAGGTCGTTGATGTTCAGCCTTAACTCTCGCACAAGTCAGGCAACTTCCAACATAGAGAGCGATATCCCGTTTCATGCCCGGCCACCAGTACTTGTAGCGAAGGTCCTGGTACATTTTGTCGGCACCGGGATGAATTGAATACCGAGATTTGTGGGCTTCATCCATTAGAATCTTTCTCAAATCGGTCCGCTTAGGGATCCAAATTCGGTCTAGAAAATAGAAGATCCCATTTGATTTGCTTACAAGCTGAGCTCCATCGTGATAAATTCTCTCCTTCTTCAAGGTGCGTTCATTGAAACAAGCATGTTGGGCTTCGCGGATAAGGGTTTCGAGGTCATGTTGGGCTTGAGTATTGCAAATACTGAGCAAATAACTCCGTCTGCTGAGCGCGTCGGCAACAACATTTGCCTTGCCTGGGTGATAACGGATCTCACAGTCATAATCGTTAAGAAGTTCTACCCATCGGCGTTGACGCATGTTAAGTTCTTTTTTATTAAAGATGTGTTGTAAAATCCTGTGATCGGTGAAGATCGTACACTTGGTACCATACAGGTAGTGTCGCCAAATCTTCAATGCAAAAATAACTGCGCCTAGCTCGAGATCATGGGTTGTATAGTTCTTCTCGTGGATTTTGAGCTGACGAGATGCGTAAGCTATAACCTAGTCCCGCTGCATGAGAACGCAACCAAGACCAAGGTTGGAAGCATCGCAATAGACAATGAAATCGTTGTTTCCGTCGGGTAACGTGAGAACAGGAGCATTGCATAGCATATGTTTGAGGGTTTGAAAGGCAGACTCTTGTTCAGTTCCCCAAACAAAAGGCTTGTCTTTATGAGTAAGGGCGGTAAGCGGAACAGCGATTTTAGAGAATCCTTCGATAAATCGTCGATAATAGCCCGCTAGTCCGAGGAAAGAACGGACTTCAAATGGGTTCTTAGGCGTAATCCAGCTCTTAGCTGCTTTGATCTTCGCGGGATCGACATGAATACCTTGACTATTAATGATGTGACCCAAAAACTGAACCTCCTCCAACCAGAATTCACACTTGGAGAACTTGGCATAGAGTTGATTTCCCTGGAGTAGCTCGAGAACCAAACGTAGATGTTGCGCGTGTTCGGCTTTCGATTTGGAATAGATCAAGACATCGTCGATGAACACGATGACGAAACGGTCAAGATAAGGTTTACACACGCGATTCATCAGATCCATGAAAACCGCGGGTGCGTTGGTTAAACCAAAACGCATAACAACGAACTCATAGTGGCCGTAACGAGTGCGGAAAGCGGTCTTGGGGATGTCTTCTTCCTGAATGCGCATTTGATGATAGCCTGAACGTAGATCGATCTTCGAGAAACACTTAGCACCTTGTAGCTGATCGAACAAATCGTCGATGCGAGGTAGGGGGTAACGGTTCTTGATGGTTAACTTATTCAATTCCCGATAGTCGATGCACATCCTGAACGACCCATCCTTCTTTTTAACGAAAAGGACTGGTGCGCCCCAAGGAGAGGTGCTCGGCCGAATAAAGCCTTTCTCAAGCAATTCCTGGAGTTGGTTTGAGAGTTCCCTCATTTCGAATGGCGCGAGTCGATAAGGGGCTTTGGCAACAGGGTTAGCTCCAGGAATGAGGTCGATACGAAAGTCGATATCACGACTTGGCGGTAGTCCAGGAAGATCATCAGGGAACACCTGAGGAAATTCACGGACCACTGGGACATCCTTGACTTCGGCCTTCTTTTTTCTTTTCCTTCTCCGCTACTACAATGTTGGCCAAGTAAGCTCTGTATTCCTTGCGGAGATACTTGCTAGCTTGGACACACGACATGAGCTTGAGGCCTTTCGAAGCAGTTTCACCGTACACACATAGTAAATCACCATTCGCGAGCGAGAATCGAATCATTTTATCGAAGCACACAACTTCAGCATGGTTTTTCGCGTAGAAAGTCCATGCCTACTATGATGTCGAAGCTTCCGAGCTGCATCGGAATAAGGTCGATTGGAAAGATGTGATTGTTGAGCTCGAGAATACAATCACGGAGAACAGAATTAACGGCGACAGTTCTTCCCATAGCGATTTCAACTTCGAATGACGAGGGGAGATAAGAGCGCTTACGACTAAGAAGCTTCTCGAATTCAAATGACACAAAGCTGTTATCGGCTCCAGTATCAAACAAACATGATGCATAAATACCATTCACAAGGAATGTACCATTAACCACATTGTTGTCAGCCTGCGCTTGACGAGCGTTGATATTGAAGGTTCTGGCACGGGCTGCTTGTTGCCGCTGCTGAGGCTGTTGCTGCTGTTGCTGCTGGGGCTCTTGTTTCACAACCCTGTTCGGGCACATGTTTGCAAAGTGGTTAGGGTCACCACATGCAAAGCAGACTCGAGCATTGATCGCAGGTGCTTGAGCTGCGTGTTGGCCTTGCGGGGCTGGGAGTAGAGCTTGATGAGCAGTGGCTTGAACTGGGGCTTGACGAGGACTATAGCGACAATTGGCGGTAAAATGGCCGTACAAATTGCAATGAGCACAGAAACGACAGGCAAGCCCCACCGGATGATGCTATGAGCATGTCGGGCAGAGCGGGTGGGGACCTGTGTAAGCACGCTTTGCTGGCGGCGCTTGAGTGTTTGGTGCTGGTCGTGGGTGAGACTGTTGCTGAGCCAATACGGCTTGCAGAGGAGCAACAGTGGTAGTGACAGCACAGTTCTTGTTGCTGGAGCTGTTGTTGTTGTGCTTCTTCTTGCGGCGTGATGACTTGAATGGTTGAGCGGTGGTGGTGTCGGCGGTTGGTGCGGTAGTAGCTTGATGCAGAGACTTAGAGGGCTTATCCCAGAAGCCAGCTTTTACTCGCTTGTCATTGATCTCGGCGGTAAGCAAGTAAGTTTCCACGATCGATGAGGTTTTCACGGCGTGAACAAAGTCGGCAACACAATCGGGTAGAGCTCGAATGTACTTCTTGATGGCCATGTCTGGCATCTTGACTTGATTGGGACAGATAATGCTAAGCTGCTTGAAACGAGAAGTCAAGGCAGCGTTGTCTCCATCCTTCTGCTTGATGTTCCAAAACTCGTCCTCCAGCTTTTGGCGTTCATGGGGAGGGCAGAATTCGTCCATCATGATAGCTTTCAGCTCTTCCCAAGTCAGCTCATAAGCTGCATCATTCCGCGTTAGTTTCGTTCGGTCGTCCACCAATCTAGAGCTCGGGACTGGAAGACACCGGTTGCGTTTAGGGTACGGAGATTTGCAGGACAGCCGCTTTGGCGCAGAGTGACTTCGATAGAATCGAACCATTGAAACATAGCCGTTGGGCCATCTTCTCCGGTGAATTCTTTTGGTCGGCATGCCTTGACCTGTTTGAAGCTAAAGACAGTCTTGCTGGCATCTTTAGGAGCTTCAGTTCGCGACTCCTCAAAAGATTTGCTGACGTTTTCATACACATCGCTCACAGCTTTTGCCACTTGCTTGGCGATGATTGCAGCAAGACGACGGTCTCTCTTTTCTTGGCGGGTAAGAGGGGTTCGGTGTCCAGATGACGACATGGTCTGCAACAGACATCGTCGTAGGTCTTAGACACATCAAAATCGAATCTCACCTCACACGTCTACTACTTACTAACGCTCAGGAACACGTCGAAACATGTATCACATAAACTCATAAGCACATAGTCACAGATTCACGTAGTCACAGAAGCACATAAGCACGTAAAGCACAGAGACACGTAAACATAGAAGAACATTCCTATTTAATCACAGAGGTAGTCAGAATACAGAAACCTATCATTCAAGTTCGCGTGTCGTTCGTGCATAGTGATCGCGTATAGCATATCGAGTGGTATAGTATAGTCGTATAGCATGCCGAGTATAGCATAATGTCGTTTAGATTCGTAGCGACTTGTTAGCGTATTGAGATAGAATAGCAATGCGAGTCGTGTGTGTCGATTGAAGTGATAGCAAGAATCGAAAAACTCTTCCAAAATTTAAACACATAGACAGGTATGTACATATAAAACATATAAAATCGACGAATTATCAGAGTTAGTAGTTGCGGGCTCAGAATCAAAACACATGAAAATCAAGAAACGGATTGTCTGCGGCTACTAGACATTGACTACCCAAGGCGATTCGACTATTCGCAGTAGACTTGTCGTCACTTTTCGACTTTCGGGATCGCGTTTCTGCCTCGATTCTTGGGCATTCAACACGTATTCCCTAGGTCATACTTGTGAGTTCAGGTCGTTGGAGTCCGTCGAGGCTTTGGTGAGATGAAATAAAAATCAGAACAAGTTGTCAAGGTTAGGGTTTCACCCCTAGCTTAGCAACTTCTTCCTTATTTTAACAAAATTGAGGAGATTATTCATCAAAATATGGATTTCACTCCTGATTTGGTATAATTCTCCTTGTTTGTTTTTTTTTTTTTTAAATAATGAGGAAATCATTGATAAATCGATAAAATCGGCACTGGCCAAGCAATTTAGTCGACAGTTTGCGGTTTTCACACCTAATCCCAACGAAATCGCTTGACCCTATTTGAAAACTCGAGTGCAGTGATGACGAGAAATAGCTGGGTACAGCACATAAGTTCGGTCTGTTGGTTCCTAACTATAGTCTAGGTCTCTAAGACAGCGACCCGGACTAGGTCGTGTCTAGCCTAATTCCCTATAGTTATGGCTCTAATACCAATCTGTCACACCCCAACCGATGGCGGAATCATCGGGGCATGGCACTGAGCGAAACAGATTGTCCAGAAGTTTCCACAACAACTATCATTACTATTCAGTTTAAATAATACGTCCCATACCGTATCCCAAATAGTAAAACAAATTATTACAGATAACAACTAGTCAAATGTTCTGTTCCGACAACTCAGATTTTAAATATAAATATAAAAATAATATTGTTCAAATGCTTCTAGAGACTCGATCTACAAGATCTACAGAAATCTATGCTCTAGACGCTTATTCTAAGCTCGCCTTCCTAGCAGATAAGCATCCTAATTGCCTGTCACATACGTTAAAATAAAGTCAATACATAAAATGTAAAGGTGAGCATACAAGTTTGATATCGCATATAGAGTTCGAAATAGTTTACGCATAACCAGCCCGTACACAGGGGAAAACGAAGCATGTTAACTATCGACATGGATCTATCGATACCAATGACTGCGGGTTGACTGCCTGAGGCAGTTCGCAATACATGATTACCACCGTAATCCATGCAAGTAATTGTCCTTAACAACCCCTGTGTGAACGGGTGCTGAGTCCAAACTATAGTACTATCGTCGTTAAGGCAGGTAGACAGCATTCCACGTGTAAACATAACAACAAGCATTCATTTAGTCACGTAATACATGCAGAACGGTTAGCGTTAAAATAGTTGAGTAGTGTGTTCGATTGTGATTTAGATATGTAACGTATGTAACACCCAAAGTGCTAAAGCGAAAAGGGATCGAGTATACTCACAGCGATTGATGGATTGAAGGGAGCGCTTGAGAGTAGGGTTAGCCTGAATAGTTCGATAGCATAACGATGAGTAACACGTAAAACGAAAACAAGTGTTGGTGGGTCGAACAGCCTGGTCGATCGAACGGTAGGTTCGATCGGACGGGTTGTTCGTTCGGTTTGATAGTCCGTTCAGACAGCCTGTTCGGTCGGCCGGTAGGCTCGATCGGTTAGGCTGTTCGAGTGGATTGTTTCTTCCTCTGAGTAGGATGTGTTTGTGTATGATAGCTTGACCTTTTGAAGTTTTCGTTGTAGTATTTGAGGACATTGAAGTGTTCTTACCTTCCAAGTCGATCGATCGAACGGGCCATTCGATCGGTCGGCTTAACCGATCGGTTAGATACTTTAGTAATAAGTCCTCAGCAGGATATCACCTGATCGGACAGCATGTTCGATCGGGTGGCACTCCAATACGTCGAACGAGTTGAAAATCGATCAAGTGTTGAAGCATAGTATCTCATGATCCGAAGAGTAATTCAACCCAATCCGTAGTTCGATCGAACAGCACTTCGTTCAATACTAGACTTCATGCAATTGCTAAAGTGTGGGGCGATGTTCTAGCCGATCGGCTGGCTTGGTCGATCGGCTGACATGTCTGATCGGTTGGGCTGTTCGTTCGAACAGCCTGTCCGATCGGTCAGCATCCTGACGTGGTCGGCCTGTCGTCTAACACTTGGCTGTTCTGATTGTTTGACGTGATATCGAAGTATTTTGACAACGAGTTGAACCATGGAACCTTCGTTCTTACTTGTTTCCCTTGCTCGGACAGGAATCACCCAAGTCCGGCCGGTGAACGGTTCGGAACGGAGTTTATGTTTTAACCCGAAATCGGTGAACCTCGTAGATAGAATCCGAATCTTGAACTATTCAACTATTAGAATGATTAGTGAGTTGGCTCAAGCTCCGTTTCTATCGGTTTGAAGGCACTGAGTGTAAAAGAGTTGAAAGAAAGTTGGAAAATCCACTTTTCAATCCTTTACAACATGTAAATGTTTAGATTTAGGATAGATCCTTGTTTGTTTTTCTGTAAATCGGTTAGATACAAGTGACTCTTGGTGGATTGAAGCCAAAACATGAAGTTCTTCAAGAACACAGTGATGACATCATCCTAGAATGCTTAGATCTTGATGATTTCATGGTTAGAAATCAAGATTTGAAAGATAGAAAGGTGTAGGAGTGTGTATTGATCAAGAAAGTACAAGATTTAGGATGAAATCATACCGGGATTGAGAGAAATCTGAGAAAAGAAGAGGAGCATGGGCTGGTCGGTCAGAGAGTTTCCAAAAGTGGAAAGAATGACAATGACAGTGCTATTTATAGGCTTCCAAAAGAGGAAAGGGCTGGCCGACCGGCCAGGCATCCTGATCGGACAGCCTGCTCGATCAGACAGCCCGTCCGATCGGCTGGGCTGTTCGATCGGCTAGGAGCCGGATCGATCAACAGCCTGTTTCGAGCGTTCGGTGCGACGATTTCTTATATTTCAATTTCGACTGAGGATGATAGAGTTTCCTATTCAAATTACTTTTAATCCCAACCACTATATCTACATAGAAGCATCTATATCTTGCACTGTCTCTTCTCCACTAACTATCATGATTCGGTTTCGATTGAGTTTGATTGAGTTTCGATTGCGTTTCGATTGTTTCGAGTCTCGATTGATTACCATACATAACATAAAGTAAACATGCACAAGTAACACATAAGGCACACACACACGTATAATACAACCAAAGTTCGCGTAATTCAAGTTTCGAGTTTGATGATGATTCGATTAGCTTGATTATTGATTGATTGACTTTTTCGCATTGTTACTTCCTATAATTCACAGTCGTTTAGCGTTTCGCGTTAATAAACATTCGATTCATTCGATTTTCTTTGATTAACAACACTTACTCCGCATAATACAACTAACGGAAACGCACACCTAGAGTAGACTAACTATAGTCAAAGAAGTCAATCTTGACTTTGACTTTGACATTCGGTAACACGGGGTGTTACATCCCTATAGAACCCAAGCCTCCTCCACACTTTTTCCACTTTACAACTCACTCAACACACTCAAATCACTCCAAAATCCAGCTGAAATCAGTAGCAAAGTCAAAATTGTTTCAACTTACTAAAGAGAGCATAACTTCATCATTCTTCCATCTTTTTCTTTGATTCTTCTTTCTAATCACTTGGAACAACCTTAGGTATGTTTCCATAGGGTTTTCATGGAAAACCAAGGCTAGAAAATCACCATAAAAGGTTCCAAAGTGCAATAAACTTTCTATTTTGATTAAACATTTGTTAAACTTGCTTGAACTTGAGTTATCTCATCACATTCCTATTTCCTTATGCTCATAATCAAGTCTATGATTAGTTAGGTTTAAAAACAATGTTGTGACATGTAAAATCAGAGGTTTAAACCTCATAAACATTCTGTTTTTTTATAGGGTTTTAACCCACAAGTGATGAACAAGCTTAAAGCTTGAAGATTGTGTGATTATAAGGTTAGCTTAGGCTATCCTACTTGAAAATCCACACATTACTTGATGTTTTCTTAGATTAGTTGTAGTATTTCATTCTTTATTATGTATATTCTTGACCCTCCTTGTTGTCTATGACAACATGTGTAGTGGTGAATACCAAAGAGGTACCTAAATGGAAGATTCATCTTCCTACCTCATGCATGACTTGTATGATGATTCTTGTATTATATGATTGGACTTAAAACTATGATATTATATAATACTTATATACTCTCTAAGTAACCAAAACCCTTGATGATAGCCTAGTGGTTATTTGTCAAGTGTTAAGTTACATCATCTAAGACCATGATACTTGTTACGATTCTAATGGGCATTTTGACCCATGAAAACATTCTCTGGGTTTCATAGTGTCAAGAACAAGTATTATGTGTGCTAGGTGATTACTTTTCTTATATGTCTATTTTCATACACTTTAAAACTCCGAATCCTTAAACCCGAATATAAACTTTCCCTTAAACTCCAAACCAAACACATTCATCCTTCTAGTCTCGACAACTTCATCACAATGGATAATCGGAAAGCATATGCAATTTTGTGAGTATACTCGAACCCATTTTACTTTTGAACACTTTTGGGTGCAACATGTATTTTATGCAAACACACAAACACTTGAAACTATTTGAATCACTCTCTATCCACATTTAAACATGGAATGACTTGATGCTTGTTAATCTCATATGCTATGTAAACTCTTCGTGTCTATATGTTCATTAACTTTGTACAAGCCTACCTTAACAACTATAGCGCTATAGGATTAACGCATCGCCCATTAGCCTTGGGGTATTATTAAGTTAAACATGTTAACCTCCCGTTATTCTTTGGGATAGACAAAATTAACGCGTTGTATACTTGGGTTTGAACGTATAGTTTACACCGTTTCAGCGTATTAGTAACTTACATATTGTTATTCATGTTGGATATGAGCACGTGAAACAATTTTATTCTATGTTACACTATGTATCAAACTTGTATACTCGCCAACTTTTTGTTGATCGTATTTTAATACATGTTGCAGGTTGATAGACAAGATAATGCTAAGTGAAGAAACAAGATTTAGATGTACTTAGAAACACACTTAGATTAATTTATTTTGTCCATGTATGTGTGAAACAATGTTGTTCATGTTTGATTCTTGTATGACATTTTTAGCAATTTATGAAATTTAATTTAAATTATATTGTCACATAGTGTTATGATGTTTTGAGCAATTTGTTCGTCTCATCCCGATGTTTCCGCCATCGGTTGGGGTGTGACAGCAAGTATGTTAGCAAAAGCCATGACCATCTACGTCTGAATTGAAAACAAACATGCTGGAAAAAAGAACCGGCAAACGAGCATGCTGGTGCGCCGCCGCCTTTCATGGTTTGTAAAGCAGAACCTGCAAACAAGCCTGCGAGGGGAGTCGGTCGTTAGGGGACCACCAGAGGACGTAGGAATTCTGCCATTCTTAGAGAGAGAGAAAGATGAGAGAGAGAGGTAGAAGGGATAAGACCATGCGTAGTGGAAGACGCCTCACCCTTGGGCGTTTTACGCCATGTGGCAGTCCAGTCAGCAATGGGGCATTATGGGGCGTTTTTGTAAAATGGGTGTAGTGGGGATGTAGGCATTATGTTAAAAGGGGTGTAATATAATTTAAATAAAAAAAAACCTTCAAAAATTGTTATTGACCAACCAAAAAGAGATGCACAGTGATTGGCCAAAGAATTGGAACTTCGGCGTGGAAAAAAAGACGCCTCTTGCAATTTTTTTGGTGAAAAACGCCCAGGGGGCGGTTAAAGGGGCGTTGTTGGAGTAAAAAAAACTCCCAAATTCTTGTCCACTATGGGTGGTCTAAACGTTTGGTTGTGTGGTGTTAGGAGAGAGAGAGATAGAGAAGATGGAGAAGGTGTGAATGTAGGCCCATCTGTATTTTTTGTTTATTTATTTTAATATTTTGAGTAAATTACTTTTTGAGTACTTTTGTTTTAGTGGTTTTAACCATATAAGTTCAAAATCAAAATGTTTAACGTCCTGAGTCCTTGGACGCTTTTTTTTTATAACCTTTTGAGTCCTATTGAGTCGAATCTTTTAACTTTTTGAGTCCAATTTTTAAAATGAACAAAATTGGACTCAAAACCTTATAAAGTGAGCGGTTAGAGACTCAAGGCGTTAAACTTTTTGATTTTGGACTAATGTGGTTAAAACCACTAAAATACAGAGACTCAAAAAGTAATTTACTCTAATATTTTTATGTTCAGGGGTAATCTAGTAATTTTACATGCATTTAATTGAGAAATCTAACTTAAGTCAGTAATAAGGATAACCTGAGTGTGAAAATTGCAACCACTAAGATCAACTCTGTAATTACTGAAGCACTGGAACCACGTCTGCAATACTTGCAAACCACATGAACCAACCAAGTATTTAACTCTATTTTATATTTATATGTTATGCATTTCATGATTTTTTTTTATCCTAGATAATCTGTTCAGGGTTACACAATATCAACCAGAAAATCAAGAAACCTGTGCATGAACCTGAACATAAAGTTAAAAGACAGTCCACATAGATTCATCAAATTCAAACTCCTAAATCAACAAGTCTTTTTAGTCAAATGTTCGATCGCGAAATTAGAGATGCTTGGAAAGAATGCACTCAACGACACCTTGCGCTATGGGATGATAAGTTTCACGCGCTTCTGCAAAAACCCGTTGAGCAAATATCCTTTCTTCTTCTTTCCCCTGCACGAGTGCTGTGTATAACGGGCGAAGGTACTTCATTCGCCCTACTTCCTTTAATGTTTTCTCCACGACATTATAGTATTCATTGCATCTTGAACCAATTGCTAGTTGCAGGAATGCTACTTTCACCTCATAATCTTTTGATTCTGATAGCCTGTATCGGCAGTCCAGAGCTGTAACCTGCACCATCAAAATCTTATGATCAAAGAATCATGTAAAAAGAAACATAATAAATATCTTATAGAGCAATTTCATCAAAATTACGCAATGCTGAACACCATCTATCATACAAAGATCTTAGTTTTAAAAAGCGGGAATCGCTCGGTCCAGAAAACCGAGGCGGGAGGCGAAATCTTCATGTACGCGAGGCGTTTCTCTATGTACAACCAAATAAGCCATTTAATTAAAAGTAAAACCATTCATACTCTCTTCATCCGTTTGGTCATTTTACATATCAGCCGCAGACTATATTTGACCCATTTTGACCAGCATGTACATGTATAGAGATGCACAAATCGGGTTTTTTAGAACCTAAAACCGGGTAAAAACCGGGTCTGGGTTTGGTTAACAAAGTCAAGAACTTGGTAGGGTAGGAACCAGTTCCGGGTACTTCTAGTTTTTGACCGCTTTGGCCGGGTTTTTTCGGGGAGCCAATTTGGGTCCGGTTTTTGACCGGGTAGAGATGGAACCAGGTCCGGTGGTTCCACGTCGGGTCCAGTTCGGTTCCTTTTTCTACACACGGGTCTGGAACTGGTATGTACCCGCGGGTCAGATAGTGTGTAGGCACCGGTTCCGGATCGGGTCCAGAACCGGGTTTTGTGTGCACCTCTATACATGAAGTGTCGTCTTAAGGCCAGGTCCTCAATCTCATGCGCGCTTTTTAAAAAACCAAGACAGATGATGACAGCTGGCAACAAATGTATCTTATTTTATATAAAAAAATACAACAAAAGAACTAGACCTGTGAAGCTTCGACAGATTTTGGGAGATTTTCCAAATAAAGTTCCCATTCCTGTCCATGCCAGCTGGCGACTTCTTCCTCACTTGGCATCCTACCTTGTTTAAACTCTTGTGCAAGTGAAACAATCTTTGTATAAATATTAGAAACCGGCTCCATTGCATCAGGAGGGATACCAGTACCCTCGGTCCATGTTTTTAAATCAATATCATTCTCTATTCCAGGAACATTTGCTTTCAAGAAATCAAGAAACGTGTGCGTATCAATTGATTGGAACTTAAATGCAGTGATGTATTTCTTAAGGAACTCGTCAAAAGCTGCCCTTCCAATCTAAGCATCACATACAAATAAAAAAACAACAATATATAAGTATATAACATCATGAAAAGTATCAAAACTGAGATACACATACAATAGTTCAACTTGCATACAATAATACGAAAATAGAACTAACTCGTTAAATCATATAATTAGGCCTGTATACAAACCAAACGTTAATGAGCTGTTCGTGAACTTGTTCGACAGGAAGTTCGTTTATTTAATAAATGAACGAACATGAACACAATTATTTGTTCATTTAACTAAACGAACGAACATGAACACACGTTTTGTTCGTTCATTTATGTTCGCTTATTTACATTTGTTTATGTTCGTTCGTTTATGTTCGTTTCAATTTAAATACATAAGTAGGTATATTTATATAAATATTAAACATAAAGGGAACTTTCTACAACTTATATAAATATAACTAATCGGTAATTGGGCTTTCTGGTAATAAAATTCAGTTTTCCAATGGAATTCATCGTAATTAATCATTAATTTATATAAAAAAATTACTTTATGTTTGTTTATGTTTAGTCAATTATGTTCATTTGTGTCCATTTATATTTCTTCAATTATGTTCATTTGTGTTGTTTATTGTTTGTTAATTTATGTTCGTTTAAGTTTGTTAGGTTCTTTATGTTAGTTTATGTTCATGAAGTGTTCATTTAGGTTTCAAACGAACAAACATAAACGAACATGACCATTTTCTTAATAAACGAACATGAACAAAAACATGTGTTCGATCATATGTTCGTGTTCGGTTAAGGTTAAACATACAAACACGAACATACCTCTGTTCGTGTTCGTTTGGTTCATTTACAGGCCTAATCATATATATAGACACTGGTTACCTAAAATAGAAAGTTTGGGACAAAGTTAGTTCCATTTCTTTACAATTAGCCCTAGGAGTGGCAAAATGGGTGGGTTGGGTAGGTTTGGGTAATGGGTTAGAATGGGTATGGGTTAGGATGGGTTTATTAAAATATGGGTTAGAATGGGTTTAGGTCAAGATGGGTTTTTATCAAGATGGATTTAGGCAGGATAAAAATTTCTAAAAAATCATAAAAATTATAAAAAATCAAAAAAAAATAAAAAATCAAAAAAAATTCTAAAAAATCAAAAAATAATAAAAAATAATAAAAAATCCAAAAAATTCTAAAAAATTCAAAAAAATCAAAAAATAATAAAAAATCAAAAATATTTTAAAAAATTAAAAAAAAATCTAAAATATCAAAAAAATTCAAAAAAATCAACAAAATAATAAAAAATCCAAAAAAAATCATGAAGTGTCCATTTAGGTTTCAAAAGAACAAACATAAACCAACATGACCATTTTCTTAGTAAGCGAACACGAACATGACCATTTTCCTAATAAACAAACATGAACAAAAACATGTGTTCGATCATATGTTCGTGTTCGGTTAAGGTAAAACACACAAACACGAACATGCCTCTGTTCGTGTTCGTTTGGTTCATTTACAGGCCTATTCATATATAGACATTGGTTACCTAAAATAGAAAATGTGAGACAAAGTTAGTTCCATTTCGTTACAATTAGCCCTATGCAATAATATGATTACCTGTCGCTCGATGCGCCATAGAAACTGAAACCCTTTTTCGTATGGAACTTGAGAATAAACATCATCAGGGTCTACACCTTCTTGATTAGTCAACAGCTTTGTGAACTCCATGTTATCTTTGAATCTCTCCATTTCATCAACTAAACCTTTCCAACCGATTCCAATGTTTAAAGCCGCTATGTCTTCCCCTTGCACAGCCTCAACTATTCTCCTTTCTGCATACGTTGTAAATCCCTACAACAACAATACTCAACTAATTATTCCTCTCACATCTTAACTGAAATTTCCTAACATTGATTTACATGTAAACAAGTGTAACTAGGGCTGCAAACGAACCGAACGTTCAGCAGACAGTTCGTGAACTGTTCGGCGGGAAGTTCGTTTGTGTCCGTTGGTTTAACAAATGAACGAACACAAACAAGAACTTTCGTTCGTTTAGTTAAATGAACAAACATGAATAGAAACAGCGTTCATTCATTTATGTTCGTAAACATTCGGTAACATGTTCGTCTATGTTCGTTCCAATATGCGCGTTTGTGTTTGAAAGTTCATTAGGGTTTATATTTTTTATATCTTATTAATATACTTCAAAATTCCCACTAATACAATATTCAATAAATATTAGTGTCCTGTATACAACATACCTTTTAGCATATGTTCGTTGGTGTTCATCTATGTTCATTTTTGTTCATGAACGTTTGTTTGTCTTTGTTACCTAAAGCTAACAAACGAACACGAACATAAAATCGCGTACAGTAAGTGTTCATGAACAGTTCGTGAACACATTATTTCCTTAACAAACGAACACGAACAAGGCGTTGTTTGTGATTGTTCAGTTCGTTTGCAGCCCTACCGTAACACATCAAAAGATTTCAAAGATCAAAGTTACCTCATTCAACCAAAAGTGATCGTTAGTCTTGTTAGTGATCAAATTCCCAGTCCAGCTATGAGCAAGCTCATGAGCGACAACCTGGGCCCCACTGGCATCACCCTTAATAACAGTTGGAGTCAAAAACACCATCCTAGGATTCTCCATCCCACCATAAGGAAAACTGGGAGGCAAAACAAGCAAATCAAACCTCTCCCAATCATACTCCCCAAACAACCTCTCCCCAATCCGAATCATATCCTCCGTACCCGCAAACTCCTTCGCTGCACTATCCAAAACCGAGCCCACCGCCTCGGCAAACACCTTACTCCTAGGTCCAACTTCCCTACACCCAATCTCCCCAACCGCAAACGCAAACAAGTAAGGCGGAATCGGCTGTTCCATCACAAACTCCTCCACAATTCTCCCTTCAGCACACCACAACAACTCATCACACGCCAGCATTCCCTCCCCCTTAACCGGAGGGCGCCTTTCGACATGTTTCGCACTCATTACACCCGATAACTGATGCGGAACATTCAGCTTGGCATTATATCGAACACGTGATGTGGGTGTATCCTGACACGGGAAAATCGACCTCGCATGGATAGACTGACACTGGGTATACACAAAAGGGTACTTCTTATTGAACGTTTGAGGTGGGGTAAGCCATTGGAGTGCAGAACTTGAAGGTGACGTCACGAAAGTGATCAAGATTTTGGAACAATTTGTAACCGAAACAGTCAAAGGTTGGCCCTTTATGGGGTCAACGTCAGGGGATAGGGAAAAGGGGATCTGGGTGTTGTTTGTTGGGTCGATTACTGAGGTTATGGTGAGTGATCGAGTGTCGAGAAGAAGGTCGCCGGTGTGGGGGTGGGATAGGGTGAGTATGGCGGAGGATAAGATGGTGGAGGAGGAGAAATCGAAGTAGAGTGAGAGGGAGATGTGGGTGGTTAGTGGGTGGGTTGAATCGGTGAATGAGTGTGGATCGATTGGTGCCATTGTTGGGGTTTTAGGGTTTTCAGGTTAGTTGAAGATGAAATTGAGAGGAATGAGGGGTTTCTTATATTTTGATTTGAGGGTAGCGATTGGTTTTTGGTGGAGTATTTGATTCGCGAGTGGGAATTGCACTTTATTAATTTTATTTAGTTTTTTAATCGTTTTTTTAAGTCATTATAAATTGTACAATTAGCCTAATCTTCTTAAATTATTGATTCTATATTTGAAATGGGCCACCTCAACGTCCATATTCACTTCGGCAAGAATAACAAACCAATGAACCCCATTGTCACAGAGCTGGGTTGTCGCACCCACACGGAATGGAGATGTCTTTGTTGTCGCGTCATGTTACCACTTGTTGTATGCTTTTGCCAAAGCCACACCGTGTGGCCTTTGCGTATGTTGGTAACAATTATGTAAAAGCATATGTCGATTCTCTTTGAGTAAGAGTGTTAGGTTGCTTCTGTCTTAGTTTTTTGTGATAGATAATAGATCAAACAATTTGACGATGATAAAACCAAGATTAGGTATGCCGCCCATAACATTAAATAAGAATACGATACCCTGTAGTTTGTTTGTAGACATCATCAACGAGGAGGGGCCATCTCTAGGGCTTTATCTCAATATTAAGAAAACAGAGGTTTATTGGCCGACATGCGACGGCCAGAAAGTTCAGGACGGGCTTTTCCCGAGAGGGATCGGTAGACCAGAGAAGGGGGTTAAGCTCCTTGGTGGAGCTGTTAGTCAGGATCCTAGCTTTATTGGAGAGTTGGCAGGGCGGCGGGCCTCGGGGGCGGTTGACCTTATGAAACTTTTACCCTGCCTGAGGGATCCCCAATATGAACTCCTTCTGCTAAGGTCGTGCATGGGTGTTGCTAAGTTGCTTTTTTGGGCTCCGGACTTGTCAACCTCATTTGATGAAGGATGCGGTATCTCGGTTCGATGAGGGCCTTAGAAAGGCTATAGAAGACATAGTAGTGGGTGGCGGCCCCTTCTTTGGTGACCTCTAGTGGCGTCTAGCATCTTTGCCAATGCGTCTAGGTGGTTTGGGCCTCTTCTCAGCCCGAGATGTTGGGGCTTATGCCTTTGTGGCGTCTAGAGCTCAGTTTTGGGAACTACAGGATCATATCCTTCGAAACGGTGGGGTTGTCGGGCTTGACCCATACTATCAACAAGCGCTCGAACGCTTAAATGTCTCTCTCCCAGACTTGGATATTGGCGGTTTCTCTAACAAGGACACCGCCCCCTCGAAGCCACAAAAAACTTTGGCGAATGCACTTTTTAGCAAAATCGCTCAAAGCCTGGAGAAGCTTTTGATTTGTCACCCCGCCAGAAGGCGGTGTTTGAGTGTCTGAAGGGTCCCCATGCTCAGGAATTTTTGACCGTTATCCCGATTGAGGGGTTAGGACAATGCATGTCGGCAGTAGAATACAGAACCATTCTCAAATACCGGCTAATGATCCCTATGTACCCAGAAGATGAAACCTGCCCGATATGTCGTAAAGCTTGTATGGATAAATATGGGGAGCACACAGTTCACTGTAAAGAGCTCTCTGGGTTTAAATATCGGCATGACTGGGTGCGAGATGTTTTGGGGGACATCTTAAGAAGAGCTGTGATTTCTGCTAAGAAAGAGGCCCCTGTGAATTTCCTCACAGACCCTATGGAAGGGAGATCTACTCTGCGACCAGCGGATCTGCTCGTCTTTGGCTGGGCTGGGGGAAACATGCTTGTGTAGACCTCACGGGGGTTTCCCCTTTGGTTCGTTTAAGGGAAAATGGGTTTGTAGCTGGACTAGCAGCAAGAAAGGCAGAATCAAAGAAAGTGGATAAGCACGCTAAAGCTTGCGCAGAGAACCAACATGTCTTTATCCCTTTTGCCTTTGATACTTTTGGCTCCCTAGCGCCAGAAGCTATCAACTTCTTGACGAGGGTTCAACAGGTTATCCACAGCAATTGTTCGATCCTAAGGGGCAGGGGTTTGTGTTCGGGAGGTTGGGGTTTGCAATTCAGAAAGGGTTGGCGGTGCAGCTTGTTGCCCGTCTACCTTCTGTTTTGATGTAACTTAACAAGTTTTCTGGTTATATCAATCGTTTATTTAATATATATATATATATATATATATATATATATATATATATATATATATATATATATATATATATATATATATATATATATATATATATATATATATATATATATATATATACCTAATAATAATGACATTAAGGAAACCAATAAATACGGTCAATAGTAACTTAGAATTTTTCTTTTTAATCTTACACTGTAAATGTTATAGACCTTTGACCCTTTTAACTTTATATTTTGAGTAAATTACGTTTTTGACCTCTATGGTTATATCACTTTTATTATATTAGCCCAAAATAAAAATTTATAACATATATGACCCCATGGTCTCTATAACTAACCATTTTGGCCCTTAAGTCTAACCATTTTAGCCCTCATGGTCTCTATAACTAACCATTTTGGCCCCCATGATCTCTAGACTTAGGGGCCAAAATGGTTAGTTATAGAAACCATGGGAACAGATATGTTAAAAATTCTTATTTTTGGCTAATATAGTAAAAGTAATATAAACACATAGCCCAAAAACGTAATTTACTCTTATATTTTATTTGATGTCTCTTTATAACTTTATTCATTATTTTATTTAAGTTGAATACACAATTGTATTTAGTTTTGGCTTCGATAAATATGAAAGTTAGGTCATATATTATACATTGTTAGTTTCTCGTTAAAAAATCACATTTAAAATTCTAAATTGTTAGTTGGAATTTTCTTTTAAAAAGTTAGGTCATATATTATACATTCCCTTTCGTAAAACTATTCTGCTTTTAAATTTCTAAATTGTTAGCTGAAATTTTCTTTTTAAAAACTAGGTCATTTAAAAAAAAAATTAGGTCATATTTTAAAAAAGAGTGAATTACAAGTTTTGTCTTTTATCTTTATAACAAATTTCAGACTGCGTCCTTTGCCTTTAAAATTGACGAGTTTTATACTTAATGTTTTAAAATCTTGCATGGTTTGTCCTTTAACCCTAACCAAGTTAATTTTTAACAATTAAATGGGGAGCAAATTGGTCTTTTATCCTATGTATTTAAAAAATCATTTTAATTATTAAAACAAAAAAGACATATATACATATATCCCCCCCCCCCTCTCTCCACATTTCAATTATTAAAACAAAAAGTTGTTAATTTCAGCTAACAATTTAGAAATTTAAAAATCACATATAAAATTCTAAATTGTTAGCTGGAATTTTCTTTTAAATAGTTAGGTCATATATTATACATTCCCTTTCGTAAAACTACCGAGCTTTTAAATTTTTAAATTGTTAGCTGAAATTTTCTTTTTAAAAACTAGGTCATTTTAAAAAAAAAATTAGGTCATATTTTAAAAAAGAGTGAATTACAAGTTTTGTCTTTTATCTTTATACCAAATTTCAGTCGGTGTCCTTTGCCTTTAAAATTGACGAGTTTTATACTTAATGTTTTAAAATCTTGCATGGTTTGTCCTTTAACCCTAACCAAGTTAATTTTTAACGATTAAATAGGGAGCAAATTGGTCTTTTATCCTATGTATTTAAAAAGTCATTTTAATTATTAAAACAAAAAAGACATATATACATATATCTCCCCCCCCCTCTCCACATTTCAATTATTAAAACAAAAAATTGTTAATTTCAGCTAACAATTTAGAAATTTAAAATCACATTTAAAATTCTAAATTGTTAGTTGGTATTTTCTTTTAAATAGTTAGGTCACATATTATACATTCCCTTTCGTAAAACTACTGAGCTTTTAAATTTCTAAATTGTTAGCTGAAATTTTCTTTTTAAAAACTAGGTCATTTAAAAAAAATAGGTCATATTTTAAAAAAGAGTGAATTACAAGTTTTGTCTTTTATCTTTATACCAAATTTTACGCGGTGTCCTTTGCCTTTAAAATTGACGAGTTTTATACTTAATGTTTTAAAATCTTGCATGGTTTGTCCTTTAACCCTAACCCAGTTAATTTTTAACGATTAAATGGGGAGCAAATTGGTCGTTTATCCTATGTATTTAAAAAAATCATTTTAATTATTAAAACAAAAAAGACATATATACACAGGGGCGGACCCACCCTTAACGGGTCGAGGTCCCGGGACCCCTAATCTTTTTTCAAAAAGTAGTAGAGATGATATAGAAATTTTTTAAAGGACCCCATAAAAATATATTTATGAAACCCATAGTATCAAACTCAAGCTTGTTGGAGTGTTAAACTTCTTCCCGTTTAAACCAAAATTCATTGGTTCGAAACCCTTCACCTCCTTTTTTTCTTAATTTCCCAGTTTCCACTATTAATTAGCTTTAAACTTTTAATTCGTCCTACTTACCAACTAGAAATGGTCCATGTATATCCCACCGGAAAGTGTACAAACAATTAAGCATAGTGTAAACAATTATATTAGGAAGGTTTACAAAAAAAAAAAAAAAAACATATTGTTTAACATGAACAAGACTTATGTTTATTCGTGTTGTACCGCCACAACGTTAGATTTACTAGTTTTTTTCTTTTAAATTTAAAATAATGCGTCTCATGTTTTAGGAGTATATTATTTGCGTAGGCTACAAAATATGTGATTATTGCTAATGTTATTTTTTTGTCGTTGAACTTTCGGATCCAATGTCTACAATAGTATTGACATTACTCCATTTTTTTCTAAATTAATTAACAAAAATAAACAGGAACAATAACAAAATCGTGAAAAATAAGTTACAAATAATGTTTTTAAAATCAAACTTATTTGAATCATAAGGCACTTCTGATGGTATTATAGGTTTAAGAACTAATTGGTCGCCGCCCCTGACCTGAACGACAACCAACCTGAAAATTCTAACGTTACGGTGTGAAAAATCTGGACACCGAAAAAAGTGGACCCCATTAAAAAAAATCCTGGGTCCGCCACTGTATATACATATATCTCCCCCCCCCCCCCCTCCACAAGCTTGTGACCACTGACCACACCTTCAAGTTCAACAACCCATCTGAGTTTTTCCGTTTTAAACTCCAAAATACAAGAACATCCGCCTCTATCTCGTTATGGTTAAAGGACAAACCGTACAAGATTTTGAAAACGTTAAGTATAAAACTTATCAATTTTAAAGGCAAATGACACCGCTTAAAATTTTATATAAAGATAAAGGACAAAACTTATAATTCATAATTAGCTCATATATTAGACATTCCCTTTTTGTAAACCGAAAAAGGAATTACAATATCGGATGAAACCCTGATCTTTTAAAAAACTTATCAACTGATTTTACGACTATAATATAAACCGAAAAAGGAATTACAATATCGGATGAAACCGTGATGTTTGAAAAAACTTATCGACTGTTTATACGACTATAATATATATTGTTGGGAAATGTACGTTTTTACGACTATGATATATTTTGTTGGGAAATGTAAAATATTATAACTATTAGTTTGTTATTAGAAAAATGACGTTTAACTTTTAGAATTTTAGTTAGAATTTTCTTTTGAAAAGTTAGGTCATATATTATACATTCCCTTTTCGCAACTTACAATATGAAACCATGATCTTTTAAAACTTAATCATGATATTTATGACTAAGATATATTTTGCAATCTACATGCTATAACTTATTTTCTAAATAGACGTGAATGATTAAAAGAAATTTGTTGCTCAAAAAATTGTTTGTGCTTTTTTTAAGAAAACAAATCCTTTGTTTATATGTTATAATGACATTTCAATCGTAAAATTTATAGACTAGATAATTGTATCACATAACTTAAATAAGACATTATTGTTATATGCAATCCAACTAGGGATGGCAATCGAACCCGAACCCGATGGGTAAACCCGAAACCCGACACATTTGGGACGGGTTTGGGGTCGGTTAATCGGGTTTGGGATGGGTTTGGGAATAGTTTTTATTTTTTTCGCGGGTTTGGGACGGGTTTGGGATTTAGTGATATACCCGTTTACCCGACCCAATTACCCGATAAAGTGTACCCGTTTACCCGATTGTATACCCGATATAATTTCTTTTATATTATTAATATGTATATATATAATACATCCATTTTTACACATATAGGTATTATATTCCGTATACATTATTTGATATATATTTTAATAATAACAATACAAATGTAACTGGTTAGTAGTTACCCGATAGATACCCAATGGGTTATGAGATGAGTATATCCAACGAGTAATCTTTTTAAATTAACGGGTTTACCCGAAACCCGCGGGTATACCCGATACCCGATGGGTATTTACCCGCTAGAAACCCGACGGGTTTTGGGACGGGTTTGGGACAAGCTTATCTAATCGGGTTTGGGTTTGGGATTACCTAAACCCGTCCCAAACCCGACCCATTGCCATCCCTAATATCCAACAATTGTTTCCTTTTGCATATAGGGGGTGTTTTGTGTTGCGTTTTCAAAATAGATTACGCATTTTCTACATATATTTTGCGTTTTCAAAACTGCGTTTTGGAGGCAGATAATCACTTTTTCATCCAAACACTTTTTTAGGGGGTGTTTGGGATTGCTTTTTCAACCTGATTATCTGATTATTGTGTTTTGAAATCGCAAAAAATCTATTTTGAGTGTTTGGTAAAAAATTAATAAAAAGTGATTTTTTACGTTTTGTAGAGTTCAAAACGTGATAATCCATAAGTAGGTTATCCCTTACTGCAGGAGAACGTGATTCCACAAAATATAGCGCCATAACTGCCGCCAAAATTCTCCAGGAAGTTGACCTCTTCATCACAATCCTTTGATCGATCTTGCAGTTCGCTTCATCAAGAGAAGAGGTATGCTTCTTTATCATGATCTCCAATCATCCTCTTTACTTTCGATCACCACAACTATTTGTTAACTGTTTCTTTTCTTCAAATTAATAGTATAAATTCACTCTTTTTTTCTAACTATTTCTTCTCTTCTTGGTCGTGATATTCCAGCCATTCGTTTCCCACACAACAGATTGAAAGCGGTGCGTTAGGGTTTCTCGTCTCTTAATTTTCTCCTGTTATTACCTCTAGCATCTGCCGTTTTCCCTACGTAAGGTATTCATCTTATAAATTGTTTTTGTTTTCGGTTTGGTGCAATTGGTTTGATTTAATGAAATTGTTGTTGATTGTTCGTCGTTTGGACCAGGATAGGTTTAAGAGGCTGAGTTAACTTAGGGTTTGTTGTCGATTAATATAACAGATAGGTTACAATTAATGATTAATTGCATACAGTCTGTGAAGTTTAGTGTAGTTTACTGATAAGGGAAGTAGACATATCCCTTCATCACCCTGATCACATATGCTCCATGCATAAAAACATAGATAAACTAATATGACCACCTCAAGATGTTGCTGCTTGGTAAAAGCCAACCACCGCTCTTGTTTTAGAAGCTGAAAGGACATTTTCGGTACCGATTCGGTACCGACTTTTGAGATTTTCGGTGCCGGTACTTTCGGTTCCGGTACCGGTCGGTACCGAGCTGATCCCTACCTATAACGGCATAGCTGTTGTTGAGGTTGTTGGCTATTAGGCTTATCAAATACCATTATGAAACATTCCAACGACCCTACCATAGCAAGATTAGTGTTTGATGACATTAAGATAAAGGTTGTATTAGAGTTCTTTAAAGATTGCAGGACTATGAGTTATGATGGCAGTTTGTTGCTTGTTCTAGGATACATATGAAGTTCGAAACAACTCCAGTAATTCCAACCATTGATTTTGAACTTGTCAAGTGGACACTTAAAACACTGGCACACAATGAAAAAGTCAAAAAAAATTAAGATCATAGATTGTAACTGTAGATCAAAAAGTGCACATATAGGAAGTGTTAAGTAATATATTAGCAATGACTTACTTGAGCTTCTTTCTCATGGTGGCAAGATCACATACATGAGCCAAAAAACTGCCATTGAAATCCACTATATCTTCCTAAAAAAATTAAGCAAACAACTCTAACCATTAGAATTATAAACTAAAAGATCCCCTAAATGGTTAAACAAGTTGGCCTCACCAGTTTCACAATTAAAGCTTTCTATGTTGCTGGGCCAACTATTTGGGCTTATTACTCAGCTATGTGGCTGGGCCAGTAAACAATTAGCTGCAGTCAAAAGGTCCATGAAGTCAGATGTATTGAGTTTTGATTAGGATATAACTAGTAACCACACCATCTAGATCATTCTACTAATTACTAAATACTTGTTTAATACCACTTATTTAATGAGCTACGATGATCTTTTAGAAAAATACAAAACCTTTTTGATATTTAACATTTAATATTTAACTAATGTGCTCAACTAATAACATATAGTAATTTTCCAAAACCCTGTCATAACTATCATTAAGTCATGATGATACCCATGGAACCCATCATTCCGTCTCTAAAAGTGAAAGCCAGTAAAAACACACATCACTTCTTCAATTGAAAAGTAGGAAAATCATAGTTTGGTAATTAAGTTTCAAATCAAGGGCAAACGTTATACTGTAGATAACATCCTACAGCAATTGTTATATAGGAAATTGGTCTGTACATATCAAATACCATCTTTTAACTAGGTTTGTAACTGTTTAATGCATCATGTGTAAATTGCATTTAATGCATCATAGTAATCTCTTTTCTTTTTTCATTCATTTGCATATATTTATGCCATAGGTCTCTCTTCAATTAGCATTTCAACTCAAACCAAATTACTATCCGTCCGTACAATTAGCTAGGTTTCTGATTTTATTCATGTCGTCCACAACTTAACTTAAACAGGGAATGGATTTGAACCATGAAAATGCCACAAGTAAGCTTTCATCTACCAAGGCTAGTGCTCGAAAAACTGTTTGGGATTCTAGTACCCACATGATATTTGATGAGTTGTGTCTCGAGGAAGTAAAAAATGGTAATAGACCTGCGAGCCACTTCAATAAGGTTGGGTGGACGAACCTAGCAAATAATCTAAAAACTCGAACAGGAAAAGATTACACCAAACTGCAACTTAAAAACCATTGGGATTCAATGAAGAGGGATTGGAAGTTATACGATCGTTTGATGAGAATTGAATATGGGCTTGGATGGGATCCTGTGAAAAAGATGATAAACGCAACGAGTGAGTGGTGGGATGAAAAAATACAGGTAATGTTTGATCAAGTAGTTTCTTCACAATCTCATCGTAGTTTAGGTACTAACTTTTGTTTACTTCAATTTAAAGGCGGATCCAGAACTTGCAAAATTCAAGGACAAAAATTTAGAGATGTATCAAGAGTTTTACGAGCCATTGTTTCGAGATTGTGTTGCCACTGGGGATAAGTCTAAAACCCCTCATCAATTGCAAAATGAAATTAGTCAAAGTGATGTTCAAGACGATATTGGTGTTATGGATGTAGAAGGGAAGGCAGATAGCGATGAAGGGAATTTAGGTGATGATGCGGAAATATTATTTCCAGAAAGCAATTTGGTCAAGAGGAGGAAAATACAAAACAATGCTCATGGTCGTTCAAGCAGGGGAAAAAGTACAATAGCTTCCTCACTTGAAGCTAAACTTGACACGGTTATTGAAGCACTATCCTCACGAAGCACACCAAGTAATCAAATACCTACTCTATCAGAGTGTATGGATATTGTTTCAAACTTCCCGAGTTTTGAGCCAAGTTCGATAAATTATAACAAGGCACTACGAATCTTGATGAAAAAGGAGGCAAGGGAAAGCTTTATGTACCCGCCAACTACCATCGACAAGATTAGCTTTCTCTACTCACTTATAGACGAGTGATGGCTTGTTATATTTCTATTTAATTAATATTATTCTTTGGTCTTTGGATGTTCGTTTGTAGACATTTCTATGTGTGCCTTGTTTGAATAAATGACATTGTGTTTTTTACAAGAACTTTCAATACTATGTTTCAGCTATGTTTCATTTTGAATTATTTTAACTATTTATGTCTTTTTATTATGTACTTCAATAGGATGGAGATACCAAACCATGGTAAATATGTGAATTCCGATAGTGAAGACGAGAACAATGACTCAAATGAGGAAGATTGGTTAGATGATGAGAAACGGTTTTTACTACTATGCAGTTTAGTCGTCAAAGGGGTGATGGTAGTACATAATATGATGAATATCCCACATATCCCTTGTCGCACTTCCTGTCGTACAGGAAATATTTTTATTCAAGAAATACTCAATGGTCATCCTAGGCGTTGTTATGAAGATTTCAGGGTACATGATGTTTTCAAGAGCTTATGTTCGGATCTTAGAATGCACTACAACCTAAAGGAGACACGTAATGTATCTATTGAAGAGTCTGTTGGTATTTTTTTGTTGATATTAGCACATGGATGTGGAAATAGACTAGCTCAAGAAATTTTCAATCATTCAGGGGAAACTATTCATAGACATTTCCATCGTGTTTTAAGAGCGGTGCTTAAGCTTAGCGGAGACATCATCATGCCTAAAGCAAACTACAATAATGAAGTACCTCCACAACTCTTAAACAACTCTCGGTATTACCCCATGTTCAAGGTGTGTTCTATTTTTTTTACTTCAAATTTAAGAATTAATACTTTGTCTATAGTATTGTGAATTAGTAATTAGTGTTTTTGTATCTATAGGATTGCATTGGTGCTATTGATGGGACACATGTTAAGGCATCAGTTCGAGAGCATGAACAAGCAAAATATATTGGTAGAAAAGGATATGCAACCCAAAATATCATGGCAGCATGTGATTTTAATATGTGTTTTACATTTGCATGGGCGGGATGGGAAGGCACTGCACATGACACAAGAATATTTTTAGAAGCATTACGTAAGCCAGAGGTGAAATTTCCTCGTCCAACGGGTGGTTAGTATTATTTTATATATGTTTTATGCTATATTTTTACTTAACTCATTGCATTGAAGTACAAGGTCAATTTATACAGATAAGTACTATGTTGTTGATGCCGGGTACCCAAATACCAGAGGCTATCTTGCTCCTTATAAAGGAAATGATGTTCGTTATCATATACCTGATTTTCGTCGAGGTTAAACAGCTGCCCAACGCGCTCCGAAAGGACTAAAAGAGACATTTAACTACTATCACTCATCTTTAAGAAATGTGATCGAACGGACATTTGGAGTATGGAAGGCAAAGTGGGCAATATTAAAAGATATGCATGTTAATTACTCTTATGAAACACAGGTCGACATTGTGATAGCATCCATGGCAATTCACAACTACATTAGAATGAAAGGTCATTTTGATGAAGCATTTAACAAAGCACAACAAGAAACTTATCGTCCAACTCGAGATGTTGAAAGTGATATATCTATCAGAATTAATGGAACACAAGAAGACATAACTACACGTCGTAGGCAAGACGATCTGTATATGAGTTTGGTAAGAGAGAGAATTCCAAAAGATATTATGCAATCCAATTGAATGTTTATCTGTTGCAGTTGCGGTACTAATGCAAAATAGTGAATAATTTGTTTACTTACTTTGTACCGAAATCATATGGCGTAGCGATTGAACTGGAGTTTGTTGTTTTTGGCTTCTTGATATTATTTGTTTGATTTGATGGTTAATGTCTTTTTTTGTCATTTAACTTATTTATTTTTTAAAATATATATATATTTGCCAAACACTCAATAGTTGATTATCTGATTATTGTGATATCAAACAGCATAATCAAATCCAAACACTATCTTTCTGCAGCACGTTTTGTTACAGCTGATTATCTGATTCTGATTATTCAAAACACATAATCTATTTTGAAAAAGCAATCACAAACACCCCCTAAATGCAATTTACACATGATGCATTAAACAGTTACAAACCTAGTTAAAAGATGGTATTTGATATGTACAGACCAATTTCCTATATAACAATTGCTGTAGGATGTTATCTACACTATAACGTTTGCCCTTGATTTGAAACTTAATTACCAAACTATGATTTTCCTACTTTTCAATTGAAGAAGTGATGTGTGTTTTTACTGGCTTTCACTTTTAGAGACGGAATGATGGGTTCCATGGGTATCATCATGACTTAATGATAGTTATGACAGGGTTTTGGAAAATTACTATATGTTATTAGTTGAGCACATTAGTTAAATATTAAATGTTAAATATCAAAAAGGTTTTGTATTTTTCTAAAAGATCATCGTAGCTCATTAAATAAGTGGTATTAAACAAGTATTTAGTAATTAGTAGAATGATCTAGATTGTGTGGTTACTAGTTATATCCTAATCAAAACTCAATACATCTGACTTCATGGACCTTTTGACTGCAGCTAATTGTTTACTGGCCCAGCCACATAGCTGAGTAATAAGCCCAAATAGTTGGCCCAGCAACATAGAAAGCTTTAATTGTGAAACTGGTGAGGCCAACTTGTTTAACCATTTAGGGGATCTTTTAGTTTATAATTCTAATGGTTAGAGTTGTTTGCTTAATTTTTTTAGGAAGCTATAGTGGATTTCAATGGCAGTTTTTTGGCTCATGTATGTGATCTTGCCACCATGAGAAAGAAGCTCAAGTAAGTCATTGCTAATATATTACTTAACACTTCCTATATGTGCACTTTTTGATCTACAGTTACAATCTATGATCTTAATTTTTTTTGACTTTTTCATTGTGTGCCAGTGTTTTAGGTGTCCACTTGACAAGTTCAAAATCAATGGTTGGAATTACTGGAGTTGTTTCGAACTTCATATGTATCCTAGAACAAGCAACAAACTGCCATCATAACTCATAGTCCTGCAATCTTTGAAGAACTCTAATACAACCTTTCTCTTAATGTCATCAAACACTAATCTTGCTATGGTAGGGTCGTTGGAATGTTTCATAATGGTATTTGATAAGCCTAATAGCCAACAACCTCAACAACAGCTATGCCGTTATAGGTAGGGATCAGCTCGGTACCGACCGGTACCGAAACCGAAAGTACCGGCACCGAAAATCTCAAAAGTCGGTACCGAATCGGTACCGAAAATGTCCTTTCAGCTTCTGAAACAAGAGCGGTGGTTGGCTTTTACCAAGCAGCAACATCTTGAGGTGGTCATATTAGTTTATCTACGTTTTTATGCATGGAGCATATGTGATCAGGGTGATGAAGGGATATGTCTACTTCCCTTATCAGTAAACTACACTAAACTTGACAGACTGTATGCAATTAATCATTAATTGTAACCTATCTGTTATATTAATCGACAACAAACCCTAAGTTAACTCAGCCTCTTAAACCTATCCTGGTCCAAACGACGAACAATCAACAACAATTTCATTAAATCAAACCAATTGCACCAAACCGAAAACAAAAACAATTTATAAGATGAATACCTTACGTAGGGAAAACGGCAGATGCTAGAGGTAATAACAGGAGAAAATTAAGAGACGAGAAACCCTAACGCACCGCTTTCAATCTGTTGTGTGGGAAACGAATGGCTGGAATATCACGACCAAGAAGAGAAGAAATAGTTAGAAAAAAAGAGTGAATTTATACTATTAATTTGAAGAAAAGAAACAGTTAACAAATAGTTGTGGTGATCGAAAGTAAAGAGGATGATTGGAGATCATGATAAAGAAGCATACCTCTTCTCTTGATGAAGCGAACTGCAAGATCGATCAAAGGATTGTGATGAAGAGGTCAACTTCCTAGAGAATTTTGGCGGCAGTTATGGCGCTATATTTTGTGGAATCACGTTCTCCTGCAGTAAGGGATAACCTACTTATGGATTATCACGTTTTGAACTCTACAAAACGTAAAAAATCACTTTTTATTAATTTTTTACCAAACACTCAAAATAGATTTTTTGCGATTTCAAAACACAATAATCAGATAATCAGGTTGAAAAAGCAATCCCAAACACCCCCTTAATGCATCATAGTAATCTCTCTTCTTTTTTCATTCATTTGCATATATTTATGCCATAGGTCTCTCTTCAATTAGCATTTCAACTCAAACCAAATTACTATCCGTCCGTACAATTAGCTAGGTTTCTGATTTTATTCATGTCGTCCACAACTTAACTTAAACAGGGAATGGATTTGAACCATGAAAATGCCACAAGTAAGCTTTCATCTACCAAGGCTAGTGCTCGAAAAACTGTTTGGGATTCTAGTACCCACATGATATTTGATGAGTTGTGTCTCGAGGAAGTAAAAAATGGTATTAGACCTGCGAGCCACTTCAATAAGGTTGGGTGGACGAACCTAGCAAATAATCTAAAAACTCGAACAGGAAAAGATTACACCAAACTGCAACTTAAAAACCATTGGGATTCAATGAAGAGGGATTGGAAGTTATACGATCGTTTGATGAGAATTGAATCTGGGCTTGGATGGGATCCTGTGAAAAAGACGATAAACTCAACGAGTGAGTAGTGGGATGAAAAAATACAGGTAATATTTGATTAAGTAGTTTCTTCACAATCTCATCGTAGTTTAGGTACTATGTTTCAGCTATGTTTCATTTTGAATAAATGACATTGTGTTTTTTACAAGAACTTTCAATACTATGTTTCAGCTATGTTTCATTTTGAATAAATGACATTGTGTTTTTTACAAGAACTTTCAATACTATGTTTCAGCTATGTTTCATTTTGAATTATTTTAACTATTTATGTCTTTTTATTATGTACTTCAATAGGATGGAGATACCAAACTATGGTAAATATGTGAATTCCGATAGTGAAGACGAGAACAACGACTCAAATGAGGAAGATTGGTTAGATGATGAGAAACGGTTTTTACTACTATGCGGTTTAGTCGTCAAAGGGGTGATGGTAGTACATAATATGATGAATATCCCACGTATCCCTTGTCGCACTTCCTGTCGTACAGGAAATATTTTTATTCAAGAAATACTCAATGGTCATCCTAGGCGTTGTTTTGAAGATTTCAGGGTACATGTTGATGTTTACAAGAGCTTATGTTCGGATCTTAGAATGCACTACAACCTAAAGGAGACACGTAATGTATCTATTGAAGAGTTTGTTGGTATTTTTTTGTTGATATTAGCACATGGATGTGGAAATAGACTAGCTCAAGAAATTTTCAATCATTCAGGGGAAACTATTCATAGACATTTCCATCATGTTTTAAGAGCGGTGCTTAAGCTTAGCGGAGACATCATCATGCCTAAAGCAAACTACAATAATGAAGTACCTCCACAACTCTTAAACAACTCTCGGTATTACCCCATGTTCAAGGTGTGTTCTATTTTTTTTACTTCAAATTTAAGAATTAATACTTTGTCTATAGTATTGTGAATTAGTAATTAGTGTTTTTGTATCTATAGGATTGCATTGGTGCTATTGATGGGACACATGTTAAGGCATCAGTTCGAGAGCATGAACAAGCAAAATATATTGGTAGAAAAGGATATGCAACCCAAAATATCATGGCAGCATGTGATTTTAATATGTGTTTTACATTTGCATGGGCGGGATGGGAAGGCACTGCACATGACACAAGAATATTTTTAGAAGCATTACGTAAGCCAGAGGTGAAATTTCCTCGTCCAACGGGTGGTTAGTATTATTTTATATATGTTTTATGCTATATTTTTACTTAACTCATTGCATTGAAGTACAAGGTCAATTTATACAGATAAGTACTATGTTGTTGATGCCGGGTACCCAAATACCAGAGGCTATCTTGCTCCTTATAAAGGAAATGATGTTCGTTATCATATACCTGATTTTCGTCGAGGTCAAACAGCTGCCCAACGCGCTCCGAAAGGACTAAAAGAGACATTTAACTACTATCACTCATCTTTAAGAAATGTGATCGAACGGACATTTGGAGTATGGAAGGCAAGGTGGGCAATATTAAAAGATATGCATGTTAATTACTCTTATGAAACACAGGTCGACATTGTGATAGCATCCATGGCAATTCACAACTACATTAGAATGAAAGGTCATTTTGATGAAGCATTTAACAAAGCACAACAAGAAATTTATCGTCCAACTCGAGATGTTGAAAATGATACATCTATCAGAATTAATGGAACACAAGAAGACATAACTACACGTCGTAGGCAAGACGATCTATATATGAGTTTGTAAGAGAGAGAATTGCAAAAGATATTATGCAATCCAATTGAATGTTTATCTGTTGCAGTTGCGGTACTAATGCAAAATAGTGAATAATTTGTTTACTTACTTTGTACCGAAATCATATGGCGTAGCGATTGAACTGGAGTTTGTTGTTTTTGGCTTCTTGATATTATTTGTTTGATTTGATGGTTAATGTCTTTTTTTGTCATTTCACTTATTTATTTTTTAAAATATATATATATTTGCCAAACACTCAATAGTTGATTATCTGATTATTGTGATATCAAACAGCATAATCAAATCTAAACACTATCTTTCTGCAGCACGTTTTGTTACAGCTGATTATCTGATTCTGATTATTCAAAACGCATAATCTATTTTGAAAAAGCAATCCCAAACACCCCCTTAGATTATTTAGGTTATACAAACGCAATAATCAAATAATCACTTCAAAACGTAATCACAAACACCCTCATAATAATGCAACTTTTGTGATCAAATACATCATTTTTCTTTCGTTCACAATGTAGGCGATGAAGTTTCACAAGATGTTCCATAATACGACATGTACATGTCATATTACCTTTATTTTTGTGAAGTCTAATGGTCAATAAAGTTCCTCAAATAGATATTGGGATAGTTAACTTCACAATGAACATGTCCACGTCTACTACTCGATCCTTAATTTTACATGTCACAATTTCTGTAAGGGAATTGAAATATTGAACAGAACCTTTTAGATCTGTTTTGTATCTTTACATCAAAAAGCTGTTAATTTGCATGAACATGAACAATCATGATGTCAACTCATACTTTTTTTTTTTAAATTCACTAATGCTGCTATTGCGCGCATGAGCATATATAAAGTCTAAAAAATTAACATTATTCTCTAACTTTCCTCATATATAATCTTATCTCTAAATAATAAGAATAGGTTCCAAACATAATTGAGTTGTACCAATTCATTGGTTTGAAGTATTACATTCTTAGATGGATTCATTTATAAAAAACTTAAAAGGTATCACAAGTTTCTTTAAATTATGCTTTTTTTTTCTCTAACTCGTTCCAAATAAAAAAGTAAATGAAATAATCATGTATAATGTGTTGTGTTGTGTTGTGTTATACATGATTTTGGAAGTCGGTAATAAACATCACTTATACTTGTTGCAATTAGATGCATTATATCGCACCTTGATCATTTATTCAAGATCATTTTCAGGAAAAAAACATGCTAACATCTAAAACATAACACATAATTGTTGATAGTAATTTTAATGGCACAAAGTTACATATTGAAAGTTTTAGTGTTATAGCCATAGTTATCAAAAGCGACCTAGGCGTGTGCCTAGGCGCTCAGGTGAGGAGAGGCGCAAACAAAACGCCTCTTGGCAGTCCAGTCGCGCCCTGGCAAGCTTTCGACCATATTCCGGTCAAATTTTGGTCGGATTCTACAAATTTCGGCCACATTCCGGTTTTAACAGCTCTGAACGTCTAAAATTGGTCTGAAACATTCAAAAGAGGCCTGAAATAGCCTAAATTGAAGTTGTCGGAGTTGCAGGTTGTTAGTGAGGGAAAGGAGGAGAACAAGCAGGTTGTTAGTAAGGGAGGAGGGAAAGGAGGAGAACAAAAATGTAAAGGGAAAGGGTAAGAGTAAACTTTTATATTTAAATTAGGTGAGTCTTGCATTTGTGTTTTGTGGATTACTATACACTTTCAGCTTTTGTTTTTTTATACTGTAACATTTGTCACAAATGCAGTTTGCTTTATAATTTCTATATAATTTGGTTTAACTTTTTTTATTTCTAAATATCTTTTCTTTATTGATTATGTAAAATAAACATTGTTTTCTTATCTGAATTCTGATTTGTTTTGTATTCTCTTTTGTTTTACATGTTGTTTACTATTGTCATTTTTTTAATTAGTTACACATTAATCTTGTATTGTTGTAGATAAGAATCATATTGGTTACAAACTATTGTTTATACAACCTAAAACATGCCTAAACCCATATAAATGTTTTACAATAGCTTTTTTTTATTTTATTTGAAGAATAATATTATATATTATTTTTCTAATACATAATATATTTTTTCATTTAAGTACGTTTTTTTCCTAGACCCTCGCGTTTTTTTTGCGCTTTGCGGGCCTAGGCCACAAGCGAGGCCATACGCCTTGAGAGCGCTTGGCACCTTTGATAACTATGGTTATAGCTAGTAACTAGTATATACCAATGGGGTGGTAGTCCATTGGCAAACACAAAACCTCCTGGGTTTAAGAGTGGAAGGTCTTAGGTTCAAGTCTCACAGACGACAGAAGTTAAAAAAAAAGCCGTTCAAAAAGTTAGCAACAAGTATACAAGCGTATGTGGCTAATTAATTTATACTGAACAAAACTTAGATGCATAATCTTCTGGAATAATAATTGGACCCGTTGCTGAATGGATTAATGTATAGGTCTGGGGTCCCCTACTTCACCATCAATTCTTTAGATACGGGAAAGATGCCACACCACGTGTATCTACATCAATTCTTTCATCTGTTGGACTCGAGTTAGATTTAGAGAAGTCAAGGCTTCTAAAACACCCTGATCTCTTTTTCAGTTTGCTCCGCCCCACATACCTAGACCCACTAAGACAGCTGCCCGTCAAGCCCAATTTTTTAAACGATTCGACAACGATCCTTGTCACCTTCCTAGATAATGAAACCTGCGGCATCTGAAGTTCCCAATGTACGTCCTGCCTGTTGCATCGAAACTCATCGTTCAACATACTATTATTGCTTTTTTTTTTTGGAACCAACCTAGTATTTTCTAGTATCTTGGAGTGCCAAAAGGCAACCCATTGTTTCTCGTTCAAGTTGTGAGCCTGAATACAGGCCTATGACTGGCATTAACGTTGCTAAAATTATCTGGCTTACGCATTTGTTCCATGATTTAAATTCCGTAACAAATTTTGTGTCCATAACATCTTGTTATTTTGTAAATTAGATTGTGCATTGTGCTGAACATTGCATTTGGTTTGCAATTCTTTTCAAATGTATCCTGAGTTTGATTCTATTCGTCATCATTGTTCTTAAAACCCAATAAATTAATCAGATTTACAGGTAATATATATCAGCAAAAATGATTGAAATAGTAACACATGATCATTGTTACTTACAGTTAAGTTTTTACATATAAATATAGAGGGATCATAGAAATGATTTGCAATACACTTGAACTAGTAGCTACAGACTAAAGGTGGATTTTGTTGGCCCGAACTGGATCTTGATCTCTAGATGAGCGTGATAACTTTGAATAACAATAACTTGTAATAACCGAATGAATGTAATGTATGTACAAATCGAATGAGTAAGTTAAGTTACAAATGAATCTACATGAACCTATTTATAGTTTTCTACGGGTACGAGTGAATGGTTGCGTCTCTTCGTGAAAGGACACGTCTCTTGGATGTATGGTTGTGATTGAATCTTGAAGAGGTATGTCGAATCTAATCCACTTGATCAACAGTCGCGTCTTTTCCCTTTTGCCTTGGTACCCGATTGGAAATGGTGTGTGTGTGGAGACACACCTTTTCGGTTATGATGGTAGTTTCCATCTTCCATGTTGTCAACTTTGGTCCTTGTACTTTATAACCGCTTAAGTAATATATATATATTATACCTATCTAACTAACTATGGGATGTTAAGAGATTAACTGGTTTCATTCACCCCCTTAATCTCGAACATCCATGACTTGCTTCAAATCTTGAATTCCGAGCAGTTCCCTCATTGTAGCAAACTTGATCCTTGCTAGTGCCTACGTTAGTATATCTGCTCGTTGTAGTTCTCCACTTATGTGTTCCACAGTGATATCTTCGTTTTCCACACATTCTCTTATGAAGTGATAGCGTGTGTCAATGTGCTTGCTTCTTCCGTGAAAGACTGGATTTCTCATGAGTGCTATTGCTGAAACATTATCTACTCTGAGTGTTATCTTTTCTTCCTTCCAGCCTGTAATTTCACTTAACAATCTTTTAAGCCATAGTGCTTGACATGCTGCTGCAGTGGCTGCCATGAATTCTGATTCGCATGATGATAGTGCCACTGTTTGTTGCTTCTGTGTACACCAGGTTATAGGTGATTCTCCAAAGTAGAATACCAGACCAGTTGTTCCTTTTCCTTTGTCTGTATTTCCAAAACTACTGTCGCTATAACCTGTGATCTTACATCCTCCTTGTCGTTTGTAGATGATTCCATGCTCTTTTGTTCCTTTGATGTAACGTAGTATTTGTTTTACTGCCTTCAGGTGTTGTTCCTTTGGTTCTTGCATGAATCTACTCAGTAGACTGACTGGGTAACATAGATCTGGTCTTGTATGCAATAAGTACCTGAGAGAACCTATCAGGCTTCTGTAATGTGTTGCATCTACTAGATCTCCTTCTTCAGTCTTTGTCAATTGAGTTCCTGGAGTCATGGGTGTCTTTGTGTCATTGCAGGATAACATATCGGCGTCTTTGAGTATCTTGTTGATATATCCTGTCTGCTTGATGCCAATCTCACCCCCCTGTTTGAATTACTTCTATTCCCAGATAGTATGCTAGCAATCCTAGATCGCTCATATCAAATTTGTTCTTCATTTGAGATTTGAAGATGTCTATCTCCTTTTTTGATGTTCATGTGACTATCAAGTCATCAACATAGACTCCAACTATTAGCGTAGAAGCTTCACTTGTTCTTGTATAGATTGCGTTCTCTAAAGTGCACTTCTTGAAGTTAAGTGACTTTAGGGTTTGATCTAACTTCGTATTCCAAGCTCTTGGTGCTTGTCTCAATCCATACAGTGCTTTTGATAGTCTGTAAACCTTTCCTTCATCTCCTGGCTTTATGAATCCTTCTGGTTGCGATACATAGACTTCCTCCTTGAGGTCTCCGTGCAAGAATGCAGATTTCACATCTAGATGATGTACCTCCCAACCTTGATATGCTTCTAAAGCCAACATTAGTCGTAGTGTTTCCATACGTGCTACTGGTGCAAAGACTTCGTCAAAGTCTATTCCGTGTTGCTGAACGTAACCTTTTGCGACTAGCCTTGCTTTGTGTCTGACAATGTTTCCGTTTGCATCTTTCTTTGTCTTGAATACCCACTTTAAACCTATTGCCTTGTGATCCCTTGGCAATTCCGTCAAGCTCCAAGTGTTATTCTTGTTTATCGAGTCTAACTCAGCCTTCATTGCTTCAATCCATTTTTTGTCACTAGATGCTTCCTTGTAATTCCTTGGTTCTTCTTCAGCGAGTAATAATTCATGTGGATCTATTTGAATTTCTTCTGTTTCTTCATATAGGTCTTCGAGGCTTTTTAGTCTTACTGGAGTGTTGCTAATACTTTCTGTTGTACTTTCAGAGGTAGATGGACTTCCACTTGATAAACTGCTTGAACTTCCTGCTGAGTTCTGATTGTACGAATATGCTGGCGGGGTTACATAGGAGTCTTGTTCTTCTGTCTGATCTACTCCTGAATCGTCATGTTGTGGCCCGCTACTGCCTGGACTACTTGGCTCATTTTCTTTTAATTCTGGTGGTATATTATCATCTTGAATGATAAAGTTTGTCCATTCGGGATTCCCTGAATCTACCGTTTCCATATAACTATTCCAGTTCCATGGTTGGCCTTCCATGAACTTTACATCTCTACTGACACATATCTTGTTCTTTGCTGGATCATATAATCTGTATGCTTTTGATCCTTCTTCTATTCCAAGGTAAACCATAGGTGCACTTCTGTCATCTAACTTCTTTTGTTGAAGTGGCAGTACCTTAGCGTAAGCAGTGCAGCCAAAGACCTTCAAGTGTTCTAAATTTGGCTTCCTTCCTTTCAATGCTTCATATGGCGTCTTGTTCACCAGGGCTTTTGTTGGAACCCTGTTTAGTACGTATATCGTGTGTCGTATTGCTTCACCCCAAAAGTTCTGTGGCATGTTCATTGCCTTTAGCATACTGCGAGTAGTGGATAACATCGTCCTGTTTCGCCTTTCTACTACTCCATTTTGCTGTGGGGAATATGGTGCTGTAAGCTGTCTTGCTATGCTGTTGGTTTTGCAATACTTGTTGAATTCAGCCGATGTGAATTCACCTCCTCTATCCGTCCTTAGCATTTTTAACTTGGTCTGCGCTTCCTTTTCCACCTTTTCTTTGAACTCTTTAAATGTTTCGAATGCTTAATCCTTGGAAGTTAGTAATTATGCCCACATGTAGCGAGTACAGTCGTCTACAAGTAAGAATATATACTTCTTCCCAGCATGAGTTGGTGGAGTTATAGGACCACACAAGTCTCCATAGACTAAGTCCAGAGGTTTTAAAGATCTGAACTTTGCCTGATTTGGAAATGGTGCCCTACTATGCTTTCCTAATAAGCATGCGTCACAGACTTGACTAGCATGACTTATTTGGGGAACTCCATGTACCAAGTTCTTACGAGTCATTTCCTTAATAGCATCGAAGTGTAAATGGCCTAACCTTGTGTGCCATAACCATGCTATGTCTTCGGTCTTTGATAGTAAGCAGATTGGTTTTCCAGTTTTCAGTTTGACTTTGTACAGCCTGTTCTTCAATCTCTTGACTCGCATTAGTAGCTTTCTATTTCGATCTCGGATAGTAAGTAGATCTCCGTCCATAATCACTTTGCAACCGATTTCTGTAAGTTGTCCGAGGCTCAATATATTGCTTTTCAGACTTGGAATGTAGTATACTTGTGAAACGATCTTTTGTTCTTGGTTCAGACATTCCAGTAGTATTGAACCTTTGCCTTTAATTTCTACGTGTGACCCATCACCAAAACGTACTTGTCCTGTCACTGTTTCATCTAATTCTTTGAAGTGACTTCGCACTCCTGTCATGTGGTTGCTGGCCCCGTTGTCTAAGTACCATAGATTTTCACCTTCTGAGGCGTAACTTGTTGGTTTTATACGTTCTTTGTTTAGCAGAGCCCTTTCTTGAACATTTTCTTCTTGTATTGCCATTAGCAATACGGGTGCTTCGTCTTCCTCGACGAGGTTTGAATGTTCTTGTGTTTCGTCTTTCTCAGAACAGTCCTTCTTGAAGTGTCCAAACTTCTGACACTTAAAACATTGGATCTTACTTAGGTCGGTTCTTGCAAACTTTCTCCAATTTCTAGAACTTCCATTTCTAGGTCTAGATATGGATCCTTCTTTTCTGGGACTTTGCCTGTTTCCGTTGTTTCGCCAATTTCCACGCGTCTGGTTAAATCTACCACGACCGCGGTTTCCAGATTGTCTTCCTCTGGTGTTATCCTGATGTGTGAACATAAGCCTATCTTGGCTTTCTCCTTGATTTCCTTTCTTTAACTTGAGTCGTTCTTCATACGTCTTTAGTCTTCCGACCGCTTCTTCTAGCGTCATGGTTTCTAGATCGGAGTATTGTTCCATAGAGGCAACGATTTGAGTAAACTTATCTGGTACGCCATTTAGGAGTTTGCGTACTAGACGTGGTTGACTCAATGTTGTTCCTACTTCAGTTGTCCGGGTGACGATACTATTAATCTTTGCGGTAAACGAATCAATAGTGTCGTCATCCTTCATTTGCAACAATTCAAATTCTGATAATAGCGCGTGCATACGCGCCTTTTGTACCCGATCAACACCAACGTGTCTAACCTTTAGATTATCCCAAATCTCTTTTGCAATTTTACAACTTGCAACTTGCAATACAACGTCTTCTGGTATTGCTTGAAACAGATATGCAATTGCAGACTTATCTTTCTTAGTGTCTACCGTTGCATTCTCTGCCGGTTCAATCGTTTCCCACAAACCGTTCGCTTCAAGAATCGTCTTGATACGAATAGCCCAAACCGTATAGTTTGTTGGTTTCAGAATCGGACACTGAAACTGGGAAAGAGAATTTCCATCTTCTGTATTATTATCGGACTTTGTCCGGTTGATCCTGACATATCTTCCTGCCGAATAATCTTCACTTCTAATAAACTTTCTTTTGGTTTCAATAGATCTCAACAACCCGATTACCCGAATCGTGTAATAACCAAACAACCAAAACAATCTAATTCGCACTAAAAAACCCTAGATTCCTAACCCTTTGGTTCAACCGATTATACTAGAACCGAAACTAAAAATTCTGAAATGAAACTTTTGCGAATTAAAACGAAATTGAAACCTGATCGCGAATTCCCTGCGATGCCTTGCGATTCCCACGCTTAGAGCCTGATGCTCTGATACCAATTTGTTGGCCCGAACTGGATCTTGATCTCTAGATGAGCGTGATAACTTTGAATAACAATAACTTGTAATAACCGAATGAATGTAATGTATGTACAAATCGAACGAGTAAGTTAAGTTACAAATGAATCTACATGAACCTATTTATAGTTTTCTACGGGTACGAGTGAATGGTTGCGTCTCTTCGTGAAAGGACACGTCTCTTGGATGTATGGTTGTGATTGAATCTTGAAGAGGTATGTCGAATCTAATCCACTTGATTAACAGTCGCGTCTTTTCCCTTTTGCCTTGGTACCCGATCGGAAATGGTGTGTGTGTGGAGACACACCTTTTCGGTTATGATGGTAGTTTCCATCTTCCATGTTGTCAACTTTGGTCCTTGTACTTTATAACCGCTTAAGTAATATATATATATTATACCTATCTAACTAACTATGGGATGTTAAGAGATTAACTGGTTTCAGATTTCACATACAACAAAAACATCAACAATACATGGTAAGCTATCAACGAAATGCATATATAACTAACTACTTCCAGGGTACATCAGCATATTTGGAAAACTATCCTTTCATTGATGGTTTTACACGGAACCCGCCAGCTACAACCTCGGTTTTGTGGTGTAAAGCATACGTTTCTTGGGCTTAAAGAGATAATGAGAATCATAGATAGAGCGAAACATATCCACAAAAAGAGGAAATTGCAATAATGCAAACACAATGACCGGCACAGTAGCAAACGCAGCAATGAGGATCGGTACCCATTTCAACCCACTGTGATATAGCACAAAGAAACTAGCACTAAAAGTCACCAACATTGCTGCTACAGAGATGAAAAGTGTTAGTATACCTATCATCAGCTTTTTGGGTAATGAATACATGATATTACCTTGATCATGACGAGATGTGAGGATAGACAAGAACACTATGAGTGAAGTTGATGAATGAAAATAGGAAATCCATGTTCTTGGTTGTAGCCACCTGGAACCGTAAAGGCTACAGCAAGCGCTACGGTGATGATAAGTGTGGCAACAACCATACAGTCTTTCATCCATTTCAACCCTTTGGAAACAAGATCTTGGTTTTCTTTGGAGAATAACTCATATGGTGTTTGACCATCTTTGTTCTTCGCTTCCCTCAAAGAAGGTGGCATCATCTTCTCTACTTCCTACAAATGTACACAAAAGTTAAAGACTACCATAACATTGTTGGTTGATGAAACACTAGAACTAGTATTTCATATATTGGGCAAACAATTAACTTTGCAGTTTGGGGACATTAATTTTTTGATATACCTTGAACCACAATAATTCTCGTTGCATTAGCAAAGATGCTCTAGACGTCTTAGCTGCCATCTCCTTTGAAGTCTTCCCAACTAAGTGAAGCATATTATTGCCTGACTTGTCCTTAAAGGTGCATATATCATTCTTAGAGCCACCTATCTCGTACAGCAGGTTGTAGATACCTTGATGACGGTGCATAACAGCTATCTGAAATATAGTGAGACCATCCTCATGTTCAAAAAGCATAAGATCAGGATAGGTTTGAAGCAATCAACTATAAATCTAGTGTTGCCCATTTTCGTAGCAACACGTAATATTCCAGAAGAATCTAGTATGGTTTTATGAGCCGAGAAAGAAGGAGGCCTTCTTAGCATATCCTCAACTTCATCAATATCCATTGTTTGTGTAGCATGTCCCCAAAACGATTTTTAGTATTTTCAGTGCATCTGTGTCCTCTTCAGCCGTAAATTGTATACGAAGAAATCTAAATGCTGAAACAAGTGCCGAATAAAGAACAAATCTTAACTTCTCCATAATAAGAAAAACCTGAATGCTACTACTGAGAGATGTCTATCTAGAAACATAATTAATGCTTACTTGATTCTATGATCCTCCTGATTAAATGCTTTTCTACTCTATTAATTGCATCAGGCTTCCGAGCCAAAATTCCGAGCCAAAACTTCAAGTACAGCCATATTCCGAGCAAGTTCTGGACAGTCGCTGAGGATTTGGAGGGCAACATCTATAAAACATAAATGACAATCACTTAATGACATATAAGTAAGAAAACAAATGTAAAAGAGAATCATAAACAACAGATATAATTAAATAATACCAATGAAGCCCAAATTTAATTATAAAAACTTAATTTGTTTTCTTAAATCTTGAAGTCGCTTTTATTTCTTTAGAATACTGAAAAATTCATACACTTGAACATAAATTTCTTGTAATTTAATTTATAGTCTTAAGGATAGTAAATATTCAGACAATCTAATGATTTAAAATGTATTTGTGGCTTATTACTAGGGTTTTCTATATTTTCGGGTTTGGCTCATTGCTACATTTCAAGTGAAGCACCTTTTGTGATCATGTGATGATAGTGCAATGCAATGCATAGCTTATTGACAAGAATTGCTTACCAAAGAAATCACGCTCGACACAATGTAATAGTGTAAAATCCATGTCACTTTCTGTCCAATGATCGCCACTCATCTTCTGAGAACGATTGTATAGATACCTCACTGTGCTGTGTCTCCCTGTGAAAGCACTGACAGACAATGGCAATAGTCCAGCAGAACCACGGATGTTCAACAGGTTGGGATTCTTTTCCATCATAATCATAGCCATTTCCATATCCCCGAATGCAGTTGCTATCCAAAAGGCAGTGTTGGAATGTTTATTTTTAAGTTCCAAATCATCTATTGTCATCATATCTACTAGATTCTTCACAAAATCTAAGTTCTTCTTGGTCCATTGATTTTGATCTGCTATTGCTGCCACATGTAGTGCTGTGCCACTATTCTTAGGGAGACCAAACCGTACCAAATCTGGGCGTTTCTCAAAGATGAGCTTTGCAGCTTCCCAGTCACTCGTAATCGATGCTTCATATAGTGGAACAGCCAAGTTTAAGTAGTCTTCTCTATTTCCTTCAAAGTAATTACAAAAACATACCGTTAAGTTATTGTCCATCGTTAGCTATCTCAAGATAACTGCGCACAATACATTCTTTTATAAGAGAATCCACATTGCTCCATCTTAGGGGCACTCAATGGAAGCAAATTTAGAGTCAAATGAAAGGTTAATGCATAGTGAGATGGCCCATAAAAAAGAAACCTCACTTAGTTAACTAATTAATTCAATATCCCCTCAATTACTTCATTTGTTTTCCTCGGTGCCAGTTTAAGATTACTTATATTTAATTGTTAAGATACTACAGATCTTGTGTTTGTTGATGATGATTTAACATGGGTTGCTGCTGAAATAGCTTGGGGCATCTGAACTGGCTAATTCTACTAGATCAAACACACCGGAGTAATATAATTGAAAGGGTGCTGCTAATTCCACCATCACTACTCCTAGCTAGCGTACCATCTCGTGGAGAAAATCAATTGCTTGATGAAGATGATATTGTAAGAGATGGAAGAGGATATCAGCTTGAGTGAAGATGAGGGGGAGGATGTGGTAATCGGTATTGGTGTTGATGAGAGCTCAGAGCTTCTAGTTTACCCATAGATAGAATATTGGAAACACTTGAGTAACGTTCTTTTGATTTCTTTCCATTTTTCACTTTACATTAGTTTCTTACTCAGATTACATAGACTTGTTTAATGCTATTGCATACCCCAGAGTAGTTCAAGTAGCCTGGGTAAATGGGTAAACCCCGCCGCAAAACCCCCTACCCGCTACAGCCGTTGGTAACAGCTAGTTTTTTTAAGAAAAAGTTTAACCTTATTTCTAAAACACTATGTATATCATAATTTTTACCCCATTTTTTACAATCACTCTTCTCTACTCTACATCTCTGTACATTTTTTTAAATATTTACATAATGGATGTTCCATCCGCTTCTAGTACTCATGGGTTGCCTTCGGGGTTATCAAATTCTAATATATTTTTTTGCGAGTCATCCAAATGTGATAGTGGTATAGGGTTTTGTCCAAAGTGGTTGCCGCAAGCGAGCTTCACAATACAGCAAAATCAAAGAAAAAATACGTGTCCGCGATCGCGAATTGGTTAATGAATTTCTAATGAACGATTACTTCGTCGAAAACTCGAAGTACGGCATAGATACATTTAGAGTGAGATTTGGCTTACCAAAGGAATTATTTTTTAAAATCCTCGAGGATATTAAAGCAGATACGAGGTTAAAATGGTTTTATGAAGATTACAACGAGAGGCTAAAAAAAGTTTCACGCCAGTTTAGAAATGCATATCAGTTATCCATGCTCATGTTCAGTAAAGATGAAAATCAACATGAACATGCACCCATTTGTGTTCGTTCAGCTCATTTACAAGCCTTAATTATATTTAGTTTAACATTATTTTAAAAAAAATTGAGATAAAAGAGAGAGATATTTTAGGCATTTTTTAATTATAAATTTCCAGTACTAATAACTCTTTGTTCAATTCTGAATGTGCTCTTTTATCTATGATATAGTCTCCTGTATGGCTGTATTTAGAAAACTACCATTGTGATCAAGGGCGGATCTATGCCCGAGCAACAGTGAGCCTAGGTTACCCCTCAACTTCGTGTACGAAGTGCAAATATTTTTTTCACGGTGAAATATTAGACTTGATTTCAAGCTTCAAGTTTTTCCTATCATTTTCTTATGAAAAAGAAAATTTGTTTAGAAAGATATTAAAAAAGAGATAACTCATTCTTTATATATTGAGAACTTAGATAGATCTCCTTCAATTGCTACTTCTAAGGGCCTTATTTTTCCTACTCATACACGACATCTAAAATCAAAGGAGCCTATTTAATCAAAGGAACCTATTGTTTGTACTCACACGGGGTCTCTACGAGTTACAAGTCTCTTAGGGACGGCCCTAGCTTTATAACCCGATGTTAGAGATATAAACTTAATTATGTTAATGTTTATTATGCAACTTATTATTTCGATATGTATTATGACTTATGAACATAGAGATAAGCGGGTTGGATGTTCAAACGGTTTATGGCAGTTATTCCCGCCATAAACAACCGCCAAATCTCACATATATATATGTAATTTCCGGCAGTAAGATCCGGTATCAAGACAGTTTCATTATCAACCGAAATTGTCCATCATATCTTTTGTTCCTGTCCTTGTTAATCAACTGCACTTTATCAAAACAATATGTCTGTGAATCCAAATCAAAACTATGCTTCCGCTGAAGTGAAATCGGGTTTCCAACATAGTGGTATCAGAGCCAAGTCTGATAAACGTGCAGAAATCAAACCCAATTCAACCATTCTACCGTGCCAACACTGCACTGATGAACAAAATGAAAAAGTCCAACGAATCCCTCGCATAAAACTCTGCTACTATTGTCATTCTCCAGGCCATCAAATTTACAATTGCAAAGTCAAAGAAAACGATGAAGTGACACAATTGTTGAAGCAGGCGATAAATTCTGGAACGAAAAGACAAGAAGGAGATGTACACTGCCAGAATGAGATGATCGTTACAGGCACTGAAGGCGGATTATGGTCCGACATCTGGTATGTAAATCCAACGTTTGATCATCATTTTAGTGGTAATCTGAATGTATTCAAGAGAGCGAAACATGTGATGGGTGTAGAAACAAGAACTGGAATGAATAATTTTATGTTCATTAGAGGGGTAGGAAATGTAGAAATAAAAACTGGGAACGATACGATGAGAATACATAGCGTATTCTACTCACCGGATCTTGAACGTAATGTTCTAAGTCTTGATCAATTAACCCTTCAAGGGTTTACCGTCAAGAAATCCGGTGATATGTGCAGGATTTACCCCATGTTCTCATCCCCGGTTGCAAATACTGTAAGTGATGTGAGTGGGTTGTCAAAGGAAGAAGAATTAGGATTGTATGAAAAACGAAAGTTACAATCTCTATGTTCTGTAGATGATGAATTCAAAGAACACTACTTGAATTCATATTTTGAAACACTAAATGTTTCAAATGAAAACGAGAATGACTGAACTCGTATGATCATTAGAGCACTCGAATTTCATGAATTTACTGATTGTAAAGCGCTGCTCGACATGATTGATGATCGGGAATTCATATTCAAATATAAATATGATCTCGAATTGAAGTTTGAAGAGATGGTGGGTTGGTTCTTAAAAGAAAAGATGGGCATAACATCAAGATCAATTCCTCCTCTGTTAACTGATGGGAGAAAGATAGACTTACTCGGGTTGTATGTGATGGTTGAGAGGGATGGAGGCTACCGAAGTGTGACTGTGGATAACTTATGGCCGACAATAGCAAAAGATTTAGGCTTTGAATATCAAGATGGTGACTTTATAAGAGTCATATATGCCATGTATTTGGATGTCTTGATTTACTATTATAAGTTTAAATCTACTGAAGAAAGGGTGCAGATTAAAGAAATGATGGAAGAAGGTGAAACCTCAAAGGCAGGCAAGGATAAAGGAAGAAGTAAGAGTGCAGATCCAACACCGGAGGATGCTGCTTCGAAGCACTTTGCTCTCTATGCCGGAAATAGCTGGGAAGGTTCATGGAATCTGCATAAGAAGCGTCGCCGTTTTGATTTCAATGAAGCAAGGAAAGCCGTGGATGAAGCGAATCGGAGTGTTCAAGCATATGCCTCCAAACATAATCAAGTTTAGGGGGTTGTGTTAGAGATATAAACTTAATTATGTTAATGTTTATTATGCAACTTATTATTTCGATATGTATTATGACTTATGAACATAGAGATAAGCGGGTTGGATGTTCAAACGGTTTATGGCAGTTATTCCCGCCATAAACAACCGCCAAATCTCACATATATATATGTAATTTCCGGCAGTAAGATCCGGTATCAAGACAGTTTCATTATCAACCGAAATTGTCCATCATATCTTTTGTTCCTGTCCTTGTTAATCAACTGCATGTTATCAAAACAATATGTCTGTGAATCCAAATCAAAACGATGCTTCCGCTGAAGTGAAATCAGGTTTCCAACACCCGAAGAGGACGAATCGATTAAGTATTTGCTTAACTTAATATATTATTGTGATTTTTTTTCGTTATAGTACGAACGTACCATAAAAAAAAATTGGGACACTTCTGATTTTTTGGCCTAGATCCGCCATTGATTGTGATTCTCACTGTTGATCTGATATGATCAATATAGCAATTGTAAAAACAAGTATTTAAATTACTTGATAGTTTTCATTCAGACTTTTATCAAAAACTTTGCTACTAGATAATAATAACGTCAAATATTAAGTTTGTTTTCATGTTGTCAAATGCAACTAAAGTTTATGCGAGGGTATTTTAGTTTAGCGGTAAACATGAATATATGGTTGAAGAAGATATATATTACCAAATAGATAAGGAAGGCCATTAGAGGTATCCGCAAGGTCAATTGTATGCCGATGCTTCCTCATGATATTTTCCCTTAAACCCGTCTCATCGTCAGATTCTGAGCGTCGTATCATTCTGGAAAAATCTTTTACTACGAAAGGTGATTGTGGTATCGGTGTGAGTCGTCCCATTGGAAGTGCAGTTGATTCTCGATGTGATCTTAATGCGTTTATGTAAGCACCCAACCTTGTTTCAAGAGCTTCAGTTCATATAGACTTGAAACTGTCTGTGTAGGTCCACCTTCAACAAATTTGTTACGTTAAGTGACATCAAAACTTTATGGCAAATTGGATTTAAATAATCGCAACTCACTGTTATTGGCCAATAATAATTCTAACTCATTTAATCACCAATAATAATCCGAACTATTCACTTTTGTTTGTAAAATACTTCCAGTTAAAAAAACACTAACTAGGTTAAAAATTTGCTGATGTGGCTAGCCACGTCACCTGCCACATCAGTTGCCACGTCATAAAAAATGCCACGTGGACTGCCACGTCATCAAAAATGTCACATCAACTGCCACGTCATATGACACATCAGCTAAAAGGGCCACATCAGATGCCACATCAGCAAATTTTTAACCTAGTTAGTGTTTTTTTAACTGGGAGTATTTTACAAACAAAAGTGAATAGTTCATATTATTATTGGTGATTAAATGAGTTGGGATTATTATTGGCCAATAACAGTGAGTTGGGATTATTTAAATCCAATTTGCCAAACTTTATTATAAGGCTTATTTACGAAAATGGGCAAAGACTAATCCCAATTACGAAAATGGCCATCTCATGCCTTGTTGGAAGAGCGCATCACAGATCCCGAGGCAGCTATTGCGTCTGCACATATATAGAGAGAGAGTGCATCACAGATCCCGATTCCCGAGGCAGCTCCGGCGAATCCGTTCATCTTCAGACTTCAGTGTCTTTCTTCCCGGTGCCGTATATCATCTTCTCCGGTGAACATTTTTCTTTTCCGGTTGACCTGTATCTTAAATTTCGGCGAAGCTGTGTCTTCTCCGACAAAACTATACTATTCCGGCGAAGATTCCGATGAAGCTTGTGAAGAACCTTGTTCAACCTTTTAAATCCTGTCAATGTTAATATTTGTTTCAGAGAACTTACATATGACTCTGTTTTAGTCCTTTTACCTACTCCGGCAAGTAGTTGTCTTCTCCGACGAGCTGCAGGTTTCTTCTCCGGTGAGATTCCAATAAATGTGAAAAAAAACGAAACAACGCCTCCAATGCGTCTGCTGGTCCTTCAAACGAGCCAGCCAAGCGCCTCGGGATGCAGCGGAGCCAGACACATCCCCTAACTTTTTAGCCGGATGCGCTTGCGGCGGACTCCTCCGGTAAAATTGTACATGTGTCACGCTGCTATTGGCGGACGCATGAAAGGTCGGATGCCCTGTTCCACCAACGCATAATGCGGCCATTTTCGTAAGGCAACTTGGTCTTTGGCCAATTTCTTAATTTTCTCTTATTATAGTCGGTCATAACAATTACACAATGTGACTTAATATACAACCATATCTAGTGAATCCATAATTTCCATGAGGACAAAAAACAGCTCGGGTCAAAGAATACACCAACTTGAAATACTTAATTATAACTTAAAAGGTTATACTTTAAACATGATAAAACAACATGACAATTTTTTAAAGAATTTTTCATAGCTCTTGAATAATAATAACAAACAAATTACTGTCATACAGACTTACAAAACATCTATATCTATATCTATACTATATAATAAAAGAAACCTGTTTGGGTACACTTGTCATTCTCTCATTTAATTGATTAAAATTATTATTAATAATAATAATAATAATAATAATAATATTTAATCTAATCTAATACAAATAATAATAATATTTAATCTAATCTAATACAAATTCTTATTATTAACTAGTATTAAGCCCCTGCGTTGCAGCGGTTGTCATAAAACTGTGTTAAGTAGTAGTAATACTATACCATTGTCAGCGACCACCAACAAACGGAAAAGCTCGCAAAAACAAAATAAATAAAAACGGGAAAAAAATAACTCCAAGCGAAAAGCAGACATAAAATCTTTGAATCACGCACGCTCGTTGCTGAGAAATTAAACCGAAACATAAAACATAGAAAAAAATAACTAAGTCCATCCAAGACCCGCGTGTTGGACGAACTTGTCAAACGCAGAAAAATAGATGTGACACGACGGGCCAGTCAAACGAGAAAAAATATACGAAAAAATGTTGAACCCCGCACACACGTGATGGTGCGTTAACTCACAAAATTTAGAACGAAACGAAAAACTTGGGAAAGATTCAAAAAATAAGAAGTCGTACAAAGGGTATCAAATAGACTCTGATTGACCTCATTCAACCGGCATTAGAGCCGTCTTATCGAACTCTACGACATTAATTAATATGTATGAGTTGATGGGTTACATTTATATTAACTCATTTATGTCAATATGGTAGGTAAATGTCTCTGTCTTTGTTTTGCATTTACAGGAAATATCTATACTATATAATTTAAATTGTTCAACCCGTGTGTTACACGGGGAACTAACCTAGTAATTAGTTATACCAAACAAATAATTAACATAAACATTTTATATATATAACTTTCAGCTTTCATTATAGGTTTTAAATAATTAATATATACAGATCTAACTTGAACAAAAATACTAATCAAAATCTAATATTAATAAAAGAATCATGTTAATGCCACATGTCATTCTCTACTTAAAATTATATATTAATGTCATGTGGCATTTTCTCCTTTAATATTATTATTAATGCTTATTATTATTATATCATATTAATATACAATTTATTAGTTTATACACAACAACAACAAATAAATACATATTGTTATTATATCATATTAATATATCCAATTTATTAATCTATACATAAGTATAGATAATGCATAATACATAAAAATATTTATTTTATACTATTGTAGTATTTTATTTATATATTTTTATTTTCATATTTAACATTAATTTTTATTTTTTAAATCATTGTTGATCAAACCAAATTTGGTTATATACTTGTAGACCTAAATTGTCTAATCTAACCAATAATTTGTTTACGAATAATTACACACAGGTATCTCTTAATTTAGCAATATGATTATTTTATTAATAATATATTAGATTAATATCCAATTATTATTAATATATAACACATGTGGTGTCCGATAAAAAAAAATTATTACGAATATAAATCTTTATTCAACGAATTTTATACCGCCATACCAATAAACCTAAAAGAACGAATATGATACATAGTTTAAAATTAAATTATATTATATTTTATATAATTTAGATTATATTTTAAATTATTTTTGTAATTTAATATCAACAATGATTAAGTTAAATAGAAGATATTTACATAGCCTTTTAAGTTCACATTTGAGCGATGATATAAATTAATGGGGTGGCTTTTATCTGGATTAAAAAACACAATAAGTTAAATAAGTAAAAAGACAAAAATGCCCTTTATTAAACTGATTTTTTTATGAAGTTAATGGGCTGGATGAAAATAGAAAAAAAAAATGCAAAACTCAAGAACGAAGGAGAATAATTGTTATTGTTATTATTATTTGTTTGTAATTATTATATTATTATAATTATAAATATTGTTATCTAAGTCACTAGGTTATAGTCTATGTGTCACACGAGTTTACGTAACATATTGTCTTTGTTCAACTCGTGTAATACGCGGGTCTATAAACTAGTAATTAATATATACAGATCCAAATTGAACAAAAATACTAATCAAACAAAATATTTCAGTATATATATATATATATATAGTGTAAGTATCTATAGAAAACCCACTTTAATTTAGAAAACCCGGGAAACTCAAAGCTCCCGATGTTTTTTTTTTCTTGAAAAAATTTACACATGTTATATACATGTTTTTAAGGGTTTTGGGCAAAAAAAATCAAAAAAGCGCCGAGTAGATATTTTTAGAAAAAATAAACAAGTTTTGGTGTAACACATGTTACAAATATGTCAGATGAATGTAACATGTGTTACACCAAAACTTGTTTATTTTTTTTAAATATCTAGTCGGCGCTTTTTTGATTTTTTTTGCCCAAAACCCTTAAAAACATGTATATAACATGTGTAAATTTTTTCAAGAAAAAAAAACATCGGGAGCTTTGAGTTTCCCGGGTTTTCTAAATTAAAGTGGGTTTTCTATACATCCTTCCCCTATATATATATATATATATATATATATATATATATATATATATATATATATATATATATATATATATATATATATATATATATATATATATATATATATGTGTGCTGGATCAAATACAAAGGCAAAGTAATATGCGAATGATAGGAAAGAATATGGAACATAGGTTTACTAATTCAGTGGTTGAGACTTGAGATAAGTGCTTCTAAAATTCTAAAATCAAGTAACAAAAAACAAGAGCTAAAATGACAAAAAAGGACTTCCAGCCGATTACTTAGGCCCACATCCGGCAACTGCACTTACTGTAGCAGCCCACAGGCCCTGTCCCTGTTAGGCCTGTATCCGCTAAATGATATCTACAAGTCAGTTCAGAACTATTGCATTTAACTTAGGCTTTACATGCACAAAGCATTCATAGTTATTTAAAAATACTAATTAATTTAATAATTAACTGACTTATATATTCAGTAATTTAAATGTTGTTTAGTTAAACAATGCCAAAAAGTAGTTAAATATTAAAGGAACTAAAAAAAGAAAGCTAAAATTAAATTTATCTTGTTTACACTTCAAGAATAAGAATACTGATGAAGTATGACCCATATTAAATCATAATAAACATCGATACAAAATGATATGTACCATGGATATAAGTAATTAGGTGTAGAGTACATACTTGTTCGAGACTGTTATAATATCTTAGAGCAACGACCCGATCATTATAGAGGGAGAAGCCCCACAGTGACTAGGGTGTTCCAAAGGGCATTGCTCAAGTGGGGTCGCAATGGTAATTGGTCATCCTTAGTAACTTGTAACACCCCAACCCGAATAGGGTTAGCGTGTCACTAGAAACAGTGATCAGAAACATAAGATGTAGTTCCATTAATATTAAAGTCAGGGTTACATGCCATTTGATAGTTCATAGCCCCTAGGCCCAAAATACATATTTGTTTTATATAAGTGACAAACATCTTTGGTTAGCATCCTAGGCTATATTCTTCACTCTTCACCCCGCCCAAAATAACCTGTGATGATATAATATACAGAATGAGCCAAATGCCCATACGGATAGCATGGCATGAGATAGGCGGCGGAAGAATTTCCGACAGCGAATTACTTGACTCGATGGATGGAGGTAGAGCCCTCCAACTCAAGCACGAAATCAATGTTGAGTCAGTCTCAAGTAACAACAGTAACAATAAAAGTAACAGTAATGTCACACCCCAACCGATGGCGGAATCATCGGGGCGCGACACTGAAGAAGTTTCCATAACAATTATCATTACTATTCAATTTAAAATAACATGTCCCATACCATGTCTCAAACAGTAAACAAATTATTACAGACCAAATCTAGGCAATTAATTATGTTCCGAAAACTCATATTTAAATATAGCAATTGTTTATCTGCTTCTAGAGACCCTTGATTCAATTACTACAGACAACTATTTGTTGGACTCTAGAGCTTTACTCTAGCCTCGCTTTCCTAGCAGATAAGCATCCTAAACACCTCTCACATATGTTAAAATAAAGTCAATACACATAGTGTAAAGGCGAGTATACAAGTTTGATAGCATATAAAGTTCGAAATAGTTTACGCATAACCATCACGTACACAGAGGAAAACGAAGCATGTTAATTATCAACACGGATCTATCGATACCAATGACTGCGGGTTGACTGTCCGAGGCAGTTCGTAATACATGATCACCACTGTAATCTATGCAAATAATTGTCCTTAACAACCCCCGCATGAGCGGGTGCTGAGTCCAAACTATAGTATTATCGTCGTTAAGGCATGTAGACAACATTCCATGGGTAAACATAACAAACAAGCATTCATTAAGTCACATATAACATGCGGTAACGGTTAGCGTTTAAAATATTGCGTAGTGTGTTCGATGTGATTTCGTATAAGTAACGTATGTATAACAACCCTCGGTAAAACAGACATCCTCATAATAATTCCGATACCCTAATATATCTTTAAATGTATCTATGTGTCTTTATATGTACCCCGTATGTGAAAACCGAGCCCCAAAATAGATTATATTATATAAAACAAATAAAAACAATAATCTTTAAAGTTGAGGCGGGCCGCGTAGGGCCTCACCTCAAGTTAACGCGGGCCGCGAGAATGTTTAAACCAGACTTTTCCTAAAACACAAGTTGATGCGGGCCGCGTACATGGTGGGTTATGTCCATGCGGGCCGCGAGTGTCCGGAATTGTGGCGTGACCCGGTGCGGCCACGTGTCCAACTCGTGTCAACCCTAGATGATGACCGGAACAAGCTATACGTTGACTTTGGGTCAACGCGGGCCGCGTAAGGCCTGGCCAAACTCCACGCGGGCCGCGTGGGAACGCGATTTCACAACTATAAATAGAGGGCAACGGCCTTCAGTCAGTTTCGCTCAAATTTCTTTCTTTCTCTCTAGCTTTTAAATAGCGGGCATTATACCCGAGTTCCATATCCCCCAAAATAGCGAGGTTCTGCTACGATGTAAGTATTATAACCCCTGGAGACGTATTAGATACGCTGCCCGATTGATCTAGGGTTCCGTAACGGCTGTCGTGGTTCTGCCCGACGTAGTCGTTGGAATGCCGTCTCGGGGAGGGTATTACTAATGTTAAAATGGGTTATTATACTAACACACGTGCATTTGTGTAATTTATAGATTATCTCCAGGAAACCCTTACGAAAAACCTAAAACAGCAATGTGAGTTGATTCACTTTTTGTAAATCTTTTTGTTAAATGTTTTTACAAAACCTTAAATACCTTTCCATGCGAATGACAGTTATTGAGTATTTGTAAAGAATACAATTATAGTGGGTATGTTGGGGTTTTGTATACAAAATTGGTTACTGGCGTGGTAACATCCCATAAGTTGAGTATGACCGTACCACTGATGTTAATTGTGATGTCTTGGATACAAATGTAATTGCGGATGTGCCCTCAATACTGCAAATTGGTTTTTACTTAAACTTGATTAAACTGGGATTCACTCACCAGTATTTCCCACTGACAAAATGTTTTTAAAACGCGTTTCAGGTAACAAAATGTGAAAGCCAAATAGAAGCCAGCTGGACAGCACTGAAGGCTTGGAAAAGTGGCAATAAAGTTACCTAAGAATAAAATGGATGTTTTATTAAATACATAGGATTTATTCCTATGAAACGTGTGTATTAAAAAAACTTGGGTTTTTACCCATATGTTTAATATTATAAACATGGTGGTTTACTCTGATTAAAATATTTCCTAACTACGGTCCTGATGAAAATTTCCGCTGCCAATTTGGATAAATAAATGTGATACCACCGAAACTGGCTCACGGCCGCCCGTTCCCGGGAGATAGGGATCGGGGGCTGTGACAGAAGGTGGTATCAGAGCTATGCCACTGATTCAGCCACAGAAGTGTTCTGCTGACATCAAAATTCAAAGTGTTAGGAAATAAACTAAGGAAATACGTGTATAATTGTATTTCTTGCTATGTGTTATCTGACTATTTGTTAGTTTACAGTATGAGTGACCAAGGACCTTCTGACGCCTATCGTCAACTGTCTGGTTCGCCTAGGAGCGAAGGCACCTCCTCTTCTCAGCCTGCCCTCTCAGGGTATTCTGCTGACACAGAAGAAGGGATCTTTGTGTTTAAGGCTCAGTCTGAAGAGCCATTTCCTCAGAAAAAGAGGGGATGGTTCAGTAGGGGAGCGCACGAGCGTAGGAAAAGAATGAAAAAGTTGCAGGAACAGCGAGTGTTAGCCGCAGCAAAAAGAGAAACTGATGCTTATAATCAGGATATGCTCAATAGGGGTATCGCTAATATCCATATTTTAGCAACCACTGCTGCCGACCCAAACCTGGAACAAATGCTAGCACCCCAACCACAAAATCCTGATCAACCCATGGAAATAGAAGACCAGATAGAAATGCCTGATTTCAACCCGGAGGAGATACCTAGGGTACCTGCACCTGATCCTCTAGACCCAAACAACTACGACCCCTGGTGGGACGATGTTAGGGACTACGTGCAACAAAACCCAATTCAGGAAAATGTGCCAATGCCCAACTTAGGAGCTTATCCAGGGTTAGATCCTCAAGATCCCTACAACATTAGTTACGCATATGTTAGGGAAATTTTATAAAATCCATACCCGTACCAGGCCCCTATGCCTCCGTATCAGGAACCCGTACCTCAGTTTCCAAACCCAGTCCTAGAACCTGCACCCCCAATGAGTGCAGAAAATGTCCAGGAACTTAGGACTTTTGGGGAAGAAATTTTAGAAAGCAGTGATCGTATGCGACAGGTGGGAGAACGCCTCGTATGGAAATACGATGAGCGTAATATGGATTTTTGGATGAATCCATATCAGTGAAGGTGATGGTAGAAACAGTAATAATAATAATAATAAAATAATATATGTGTGTATGTGTTAGAAAAAAAAAAAAAAAAAAACTACGGATGCATACTATTAGTATTGTAGCTTTACATTTCAGTCGGTACTGTAATTTTTATTTCTGTACTGGTGTGTATTAATGCATACTATATAAAAAGAGTAAAAGTCGCAATGCTCGACGCTTTTGGTTAAAAAGTGTGTGTCATGTGATTGGCTATATATAAATATTATTTGTGATATTAATATTTGGTAAATGTCTAAAATTCAGATGGCCGACGCGGGAAATCACGAAAATCTGAATAACGATAACCAGAGTAACATTAACGTGGTTAATGAGAATTCGGACAATAATAACAACGGAAACCAAATGGATAATAGTGCCGTTCAGCATATTGTGGCACAGGGAATTATAGATGCGATGCCATTTATTATTCAAACAGTTCATGAAGCGAATAATAAAAGTAAGCATAGCAGTAAGCGACCAACTGAACCCGAAAACAGCGTGAACAATGGACCCATACTTCAAGCGCCCGTTCCCAAAAGAAGAAGAACCATGCCACATGGTTGTTCTTACAAGGAATTCTGGTCCTGCAAACCAATAGAATTCTCGGGCAATGAAGGACCAATTGCAGCTTTACGCTGGATAGAGAAAACTGAGGCAGTTCTGAAAATAAGCAAGTGTGCTGAAGAAGATAAAATAATGTTTGCTTCAAATCTGTTTAAAAATGCAGCCTTAGAATGGTGGAACACTATCCTCCAATCCAGAGGAAGTGATAGGATTTATAATATGGAATGGGAGGAATTTAGGAATATGGTAGAAAGGAAATTCTGCCCTCCCAATGAAAAAGAACAGATAGCAAATAAGTTTCTGAATCTAAGAATGACCGGGGTAGATAGTAAGGGTTACACTACCACATTCTTTGAATATGCTAGGATAGTACCTACCCTTGCATCACCTGAACCAGTGTTAATCTCCCGTTACATTTGGGGATTAATTGGGGAGATTAGACATGTAGTCAAGGCAGCTAGACCCCAAACCATAGAGGAAGCTGTAGAACTAGCCAATACCTTGACAGATGAGTTAATCCGTACTAGAGAAGAAGACCAGAGGAGAAACCTATCCCAAAGGCTTACTCAAGAATTCCGTTCTGGGAATTCCAATCGTAGGAATGTAGGTTCTACCTCTGCACCCTACTGCAAAGCCTGCAGAAAGAAGCATTCTGGAAGATGCTCTACTTACTGTAATTTTTGCAAGGCCCCAGGACACAAGGAAGAGAATTGCAAGAAGAAATCTAGTAATGGAATGTGTTTCAATTGTGGGGAAAAAGGTCACATTAGGACAAACTGTCCGAAATTGGCTCCAGCTGCAAACAACAAAAATCCTAAAAATGCCAGAGCATTCGTGCTAACTACAGAAGAAGCCAGGATGATTCCAGACGTAATTGCTGGTACGTTTTTAGTTAATGATATTTTTGCTAAAGTATTATTTGACTCTGGTGCAAACCAAAGTTTTATTAATACTTCGTTTTGCAAACTCCTAAATCAATCATTAACTAAACTACCACAAGAATGTCTAGTGGAAACCGCAAATGGAGAAACTGTTAAGATTTCTGAAATCTTGCAGGGAGCAAGAATAGAAATTTTTAATCAAAAATTTATGGCAAACCTTTACCCAATGAATCTGGCTGGATTTGATGTTGTGTTAGGAATGGATTGGTTAATAGCCAATAAAGCAAGTATTTTATGTGATCAAAAGACAATTCAATTAAAATCACCAAGAGGTGAAAAGATCTCAATTAAAGGAGATAAACCTTTTAGATCCACTAAATTCATCTCTGTGATGAAAACTGCAAGTTGTATAAGAAAAGGATCTATAGTGTATTTGATTTCTATAATCACTAACACTAAAGGAAAGGAATTAAAAGATATCCCAGTAGTGTCCCAATTTTCAGATGTTTTTCCAGAAGAATTGCCAGGACTACCGCCAGACAGGGAAGTTGAATTCAGAATTCATCTGTTACCAGGAACAGCGCCGATTGCCAAAGCACCTTACCGTTTGGCACCCGCTGAAATGCAAGAACTGAAGAAACAACTAGACGAGTTGTTGGAAAAGGGATTCATACAGCCAAGCTCATCGCCATGGGGAGCGCCGATTTTATTTGTTAAAAAGAAGGACGGATCAATGCGTATGTGCATTGACTACCGTGAATTGAACAAAGTCACGATTAAGAATCGGTACCCATTACCGAGGATCGATGATTTGTTTGATCAACTTCAAGGAGCTCGATTTTTCTCTAAAATCGATTTAAGATCAGGATATCATCAATTAAAGGTACAGGAAGAGGACATTCCTAAAACCGCATTCAGAACAAGGTATGGTCATTATGAATTTACTGTCATGCCATTTGGTTTAACCAATGCCCCAGCCGCATTTATGGACATGATGAACCGAATATGTAAGCCATATTTGGATAAATTCATAATTATCTTCATAGATGATATTCTAATTTACTCTAAAAGTAAAGAAGAGCATGAAAAACACTTGCACTTACTTTTAAGTTTATTGAGAAAAGAGAAGCTTTATGCTAAGTTTTCAAAGTGTGAATTTTGGTTAGAACAAGTACAATTTCTCGGACATTTAGTTAACCATGAAGGAATTCATGTAGATCCAACGAAAATCGAGGCAATTACCAAATGGAAAACCCCAGAATCACCAACTGAAGTTAGAAGTTTCTTAGGATTGGCCGGTTATTATAGAAGATTTATTCGAGATTTTTCTAGAATCGCCATTCCTTTAACTAAGTTAACCTGTAAATCTGTTAAGTTTGAATGGGGACCAAAACAAGAAGAAGCCTTTAGAATCCTTAAGCAAAGATTAACCCATACACCCATACTAGCATTACCAGAAGGAACTGAAGACTTTGTAGTCTTTTGTGACGCCTCTAAGTTAGGTTATGGATGCGTATTGATGCAACGTCAAAAGGTTATAGCTTATGCATCTAGACAGCTTAAGAGTCATGAAGGAAATTATTCGACCCATGATTTGGAATTAGGAGCCATAATTTTTGCCCTTAAGATTTGGAGACATTATCTTTATGGTAGTAAGTTTACCATATTCACAGATCATAAGAGTTTAAGATATGTCTTCGGGCAAAAAGAGTTGAATATGAGACAGAGACGCTGGATGGAATTACTTAGTGACTATGATTGTGATATCCAGTATCATGCAGGAAAAGCCAATGTGGTGGCTGATGCTTTAAGTCGAAAATATCACGAAAAGCCAAAAAGGGTACGTTCTCTTAAATTAAATCTACAAGTAGATTTAAACAAACAAATTAGAAAAGCACAAGAATCAGTAATCAAGGAAGATACTGAAAAATTAAAAGGAATGATTAAGGAATTAGAACAAGGAACAGATGGAATTTGGAGGTTCCATAAAAAGAGAATGTGGATACCTAAATTAGGAAATTTACGTTACCGTGTATTAGAAGAAGCCCATAAATCTAAATATACGATGCATCCAGGAAGTGATAAAATGTACCAGGATTTAAGGAAAAATTTCTGGTGGATAGGGATGAAAAAGGATGTAGCAGCTTATGTTTCTAAATGTTTAACTTGCTTACAAGTTAAAGCTGAACATCAGAAACCCTCAAGATTGTTACAACAATTAGAAATACCAGTTTGGAAATGGGAGTTGATAACAATGGATTTTGTTACCAAATTGCCTAAAACAAGAAAAGGTAATGATACAATCTGGGTGATTGTAGATAGGTTAACCAAGTCAGCTCATTTCTTACCAATGAAGGAAACCTTTAGTATGGAACAATTAGCCAAATTGTATGTAAATGAAATTGTTTCTTTACATGGCATTCCTTTATCAATTGTTTCTGATAGAGATAGTCGTTTTACCTCTCATTTTTGGTCAAGTTTCCAAAAAGCAATGGGAACCAGATTAAAGCTAAGCACAGCTTATCATCCTCAAACGGACGGACAAAGCGAAAGGACAATTCAGACAATGGAGGACATGCTTAGAGCTTGTGTAATTGATTTTGGAGGTAACTGGGACGAACACTTACCTTTGATAGAATTTTCTTATAATAACAGTTATCACACAAGTATCAATGTTGCACCATTCGAAGCACTTTATGGACGAAAGTGCAGAACCCCAGTCTGTTGGGCAGAAATTGGGGAAAAACAATTATCTGGACCCGAGATAGTACAAGAAACAACTGATAAAATTATTCAAGTCAAGGAACGACTGAAAATAGCACGTGATCGCCAAAAGAGCTATGCTGATAACAGACGCAAACCATTAGAATTCCAAGTGGGAGATAAAGTGTTATTGAAAGTCTCTCCCTGGAAAGGAGTGGTAAGATTCATCAAGAGAGGAAAGCTTAGTCCCAGGTATATTGGACCTTTCAAAATTCTTAAAAGAATAGGACCTGTAGCCTATCAGCTACAACTGCCAGAGGAAATGGCAGGAATACATGATGTGTTTCATGTATCCAATCTCAAAAAGTGTTTAGCTGATGAATCACTCATAGTACCTCTTAAGGATATAGAGGTTAATGAGCAACTCAAGTTTGTAGAGAAGCCTCTACAAATTGAAGATAGGAAAGTTAAGAATCTCAAGCATAAGAGATTAGTTCTGGTCAAAGTAAAGTGGGACTCCAAAAGAGGACCCGAGTACACGTGGGAGCTTGAATCCGAAATGAAAAAGAAATATCCACACTTGTTCCAGTAGATCTCGAGGACGAGCTCTAAAACAAGGTGGGGAGGATATAACAACCCTCGGTAAAACAGACATCCTCATAATAATTCCGATACCCTAATATATCTTTAAATGTATCTATGTGTCTTTATATGTACCCCGTATGTGAAAACCGAGCCCCAAAATAGATTATATTATATAAAACAAATAAAAACAATAATCTTTAAAGTTGAGGCGGGCCGCGTAGGGCCTCACCTCAAGTTAACGCGGGCCGCGAGAATGTTTAAACCAGACTTTTCCTAAAACACAAGTTGATGCGGGCCGCGTACATGGTGGGTTATGTCCATGCGGGCCGCGAGTGTCCGGAATTGTGGCGTGACCCGGTGCGGCCACGTGTCCAACTCGTGTCAACCCTAGATGATGACCGGAACAAGCTATACGTTGACTTTGGGTCAACGCGGGCCGCGTAAGGCCTGGCCAAACTCCACGCGGGCCGCGTGGGAACGCGATTTCACAACTATAAATAGAGGGCAACGGCCTTCAGTCAGTTTCGCTCAAATTTCTTTCTTTCTCTCTAGCTTTTAAATAGCGGGCATTATACCCGAGTTCCATATCCCCCAAAATAGCGAGGTTCTGCTACGATGTAAGTATTATAACCCCTGGAGACGTATTACATACGCTGCCCGATTGATCTAGGGTTCCGTAACGGCTGTCGTGGTTCTGCCCGACGTAGTCGTTGGAATGCCGTCTCGGGGAGGGTATTACTAATGTTAAAATGGGTTATTATACTAACACACGTGCATTTGTGTAATTTATAGATTATCTCCAGGAAACCCTTACGAAAAACCTAAAACAGCAATGTGAGTTGATTCACTTTTTGTAAATCTTTTTGTTAAATGTTTTTACAAAACCTTAAATACCTTTCCATGCGAATGACAGTTATTGAGTATTTGTAAAGAATACAATTATAGTGGGTATGTTGGGGTTTTGTATACAAAATTGGTTACTGGCGTGGTAACATCCCATAAGTTGAGTATGACCGTACCACTGATGTTAATTGTGATGTCTTGGATACAAATGTAATTGCGGATGTGCCCTCAATACTGCAAATTGGTTTTTACTTAAACTTGATTAAACTGGGATTCACTCACCAGTATTTCCCACTGACAAAATGTTTTTAAAACGCGTTTCAGGTAACAAAATGTGAAAGCCAAATAGAAGCCAGCTGGACAGCACTGAAGGCTTGGAAAAGTGGCAATAAAGTTACCTAAGAATAAAATGGATGTTTTATTAAATACATGGGATTTATTCCTATGAAACGTGTGTATTAAAAAAACTTGGGTTTTTACCCATATGTTTAATATTATAAACATGGTGGTTTACTCTGATTAAAATATTTCCTAACTACGGTCCTGATGAAAATTTCCGCTGCCAATTTGGATAAATAAATGTGATACCACCGAAACTGGCTCACGGCCGCCCGTTCCCGGGAGATAGGGATCGGGGGCTGTGACAGTATGTAACATCCAAAAGTGTTTAAAGCAAAAAGGGTTCGAGTTTACTCACAGCGGTTGATGGATTGAAGGGAACGCTTGAGAGTAAGATTAGCCTGAACAGTTCGATAGTATAACGATAAGCAACGCGTAAAACGGAAACAAGTGTCGATGGATCGAACAGCTGGTCGATCGGACGGTAGTCTGATCGGACGGCTGACCGTGCGGTTGACAGTCCGTTCGGACAGTTGTCCGGTCAGACGGAAGTCCGATCGGATGGCTGTTCGAGTGGATTGTTTCTTCCTTTGAGTAGGATGTGTTTGTGTATGATGGTTGACTTTTGAAGTTTTCGTTGTAGTATTTGAAAACCTTGAAGTATCCTTACCTTTTCAGGTCGGTCGATCGGACGATCGTTCGATCGGTCGGCAACCCGATCGGCTGGTACTTCAGTGAAGAACATGTCCTCTGCAAGAGGTCACTCGATCGGACAGTAGTTCGATCGGGTGGCATTTCCGTGCATCGAACATGTTGAAAAATCGATTAAGTATTTAAAGTCAAGTATCTCATGATCCGAAGAGTAATCCGATAGGATGGAGGTCCGATCGGATAGCAGTTTGTTCAATACTCCACTTCAATTAAGTTGATTTAAGCGTGGGACCCATGTGCTAGCCGATCGGCTGGAAAGTCGTTCGGCTGTCTGTCCGTTCGACTGGCTGTCCGTTCGAACAGCAGTCCGATCGGACAGTGCCTTGTCCTGGTCGGCCTGTTTGTCTAACACTTGGTTGTTCGGATTGTTTGACGTTTTATCGAGGCGTTTTGATAACGAGTTAAGCAACAGCAACATCGTCATTACTTGGTTCTCCTGATCGGACAGGAATCACCCAAATCCAGTTGGTGAACAGTTCGGGACGGTGTTTGATGTTTAACCCGAAATCGGTGAACCTCATGGATAGAATCCGGATCTTAGGCCACGCAACCACCGGAATGATTAGTAAGCCGACACAAGCTCCGTTTCTATCGGTTTTGAAGGCATTGAGTGTAAAAGAGTTGAAAGAAAGTTGGAAAACCATCTTTCAATCCTTTCTTTGGTGAAAATGTTTTAGATCTACTAGAGACCTTTGTTTGTTTATGTGGAAATCGGTTAGATCTAAGTTGTTCTTGGTGGATTGAGGCCAAAACATGAAGTTCTCCAAGGACACCATGATGACATCATCCTAGAACACTCGGATCTTGATGATTTCACGGTTAAAAGTTAAGATTTAAAAGATAGAAAGGTGTAGGAGTGTGTGTAAATCAAGAAAGTACAAGATTTAGGACGAGATCTTACCGGAATCGTGAGAAATCTGAGAAAAGGTGAAGAACACGAGCTGGTCGGTCAGAGGATTTCCAAAAGTGGAAATGATGACAATGACAGGGGTATTTATAGGCTTCCAAATGAGGAAAGTGCTGGCCGATCGGTTAGGCTGCTCGATCGGACAGCCTGTCCGATCGGACAGCAGTCCGATCGGCCGGCTGGTCGATCGACTGGTAGTCTGATCGATCAGTTGCCTGATTCAAGTGTTCGGGCGGCGATTTTTGATATTTCGATTTCGATTGCGATTGATGCGAATGAGATAGAGTTTCCTATTCAAATTACTTTTAATCCCAACCACTCATATCGCGCGTTGTCTCTTCTCCACTAATTATTATACTATATCTACATACAATCATCCTTGTTTCGTTTTCGATTTACGAGTTCGATTCGTTTTGCGATTGAGTTCGATTGCGTTTCGATTGCGATTCGATTGATTACCACATATAACATAAGTAAACATGCACAAGTAACACATAAGGCACACACACACTTAATATAAACACCACAATGCGTAATTCGAGTTTGCGAGCGCGATGTTGATTAGATTAGCTCGATTAGCTTTATCGCATTGTTACTTCCTATTATTCACAGTCGTAAAGCGATTCGTATTGAGAAATATACTTCGATTGAAATTACTTACTCCACATAATACAACTAACGTAAACATAAAATAGACTATTTACAGTCAAAGAAGTCAAACAAGGATTGAGCAAGGAGTGATAGATCGAAATTAGCGATTTTTTCTTCCTTTGACTTCAATCTTGACTTTGACTTTGACTTTCGAAACACTGGGGTGTTACAGCCTCCCCTTGTTTAGGGAATTTCGTCCCGAAATTAGGCCGAAGCCGTAACAAACAACTGTGGGTACTTCGCCTTCATATCACTTTCGAGTTCCCAAGTGAACTTTGCGCATCGTTTGCCTTCCCATCGGACTTTCACAATAGGAATGCGCGAGCGTCTGAGCTGCTTGGTTTGGCGATCCATGATTTCAACAGGCTTTTCCACGAAGTGCAGTGTTTCATTTATTTGGAGGTCGTCAAGAGGTACAATTAGGTCAGGCTCAGCCAGGCACTTTCGGAGGTTTGACACATGGAAAGTCAGGTGGACGTTATTAAGTTCCTCCGGTAGTTCGAGTTTGTAGGCGACTTTTCCGATCCCTTCCAGAATCTTAAAAGGTCCAACATATCGAGGTGCTAGTTTCCCTTTCTTGCCGAATCTGACCACACACTTCCAAGGTGATACCTTTAGATGTACGTAGTCACCAACGTCAAATTCAAGGGGCTTGCGTCGTCTATCGACATAACTTTTCTGTCTACTTTGAGCTTTCAACAAGTTGTCTTGAATTTGGAGGACTTTGTCAGTCGTTTCTTGCAATAGCTCAGGACCGGTTAATTGCGAGTGACCGATCTCGTGCCATACAATAGGCAATCGACATCTTCTTCCATATAAAGCCTCGAATGGCGCCATTTGGATGCTGGCATGATAACTGTTGTTGTACGAGAATTCGACTAACGGCAGGTATTTGTCCCAATTACCACTGAAGTCTAGGACACACGAACGGAGCATGTCTTCAAGAGTACGAATCATTCTCTCAGTCTGGCCGTCAGTTTGAGGATGGAATGCGGTACTCAGGTTAAGCGTAGTACCAAAAGCAGCTTGAAACGTTTCCCACAATCACGAGGTAAACCGAGCATCACGGTCAGAGATGATGTCACGAGGCGTCCCATAATTACAAATGATCTCGTCGGTGTAGATTCGGGCTAATCGTTCCACCTTGTAGTCTTCTCGTATTGGCAGAAAGTGGGCTGATTTGCTTAAACGATCAACAACAACCCAAATGTTGTCATGACCTGATGACGTGTGCGGAAGCTTTGTTATGAAGTCCATAGCTATACTCTCCCATTTCCACATAGGGATTGGGGGTTGCTCGAGTAAGCCAGAGGGCCTTTGATGTTCAGCCTTGACCCTTGCATAAGTCAGACACTTCCCAACGTAGAGAGCGATATCCCTTTTCATGCCCGGCCACCAGTACTTGTAATGAAGATCCTTGTACATTTTATCGGCACCGGGATGAATAGAATACTGGGATTTGTGGGCTTCGTCCATCAAAATATTTCACAGTTCGGTTCGCTTAGGGATCCAAATTCGGTCCAGAAAATGGAAAATCCCATTGGATTTACTTACAAGCTGAGCTCCATCGTGATAGATTCTCTCCCTCTTCAAGGTGCGTTCATTAAAACAGGCGTGCTGGGCTTCGCGGATGAGAGTTTCGAGATCATGTTGGGCTTGGGTATTACGAATGCTGAGCAAATAACTCCGTCTGCTGAGAGCGTCGGCAACGACATTTGCTTTGCCTGGGTGATAACGAATCTCACAGTCGTAATCGTTGAGAAGTTCTACCCATCAGCGTTGATGCATATTAAGTTCTTTCTGATCAAAGATATGTTGCAGCCTCCTATGATCGGTGAAGATCGTACACTTGGTACCATACAGGTAGTGTCACCAAATCTTTAATGCAAAAACAACTGCGCCTAGCTCAAGATCATGGGTTGTATAGTTCTTCTCGTGGATTTTGAGCTGTCGAGATGTGTAAGCTATAACCTTGTGCCGTTGCATGAGTACACAACCAAGACCAAGGTTGGAAGCATCATAATAGACAATGAAACCATCGTTTCCATCGGGCAATGTGAGAACCGGAGCACTGCAGAGTATATGCTCGAGGGTTTGGAAAGCAAACTCTTGTTCAGTTCCCCAAACAAAAGAACTGTCTTTATGCGTAAGAGCGGTAAGCGGCACAACGATCTTTGAGAATCCTTCGATAAATCGTCGATAATAGCCTGCTAGGCCGAGAAAAGAACGGACTTCAGACGGGTTCTTTGGCGTAATCCAACTCTTAACTGCTTCAATCTTCGCAGGATTGACATGGATACCCTGACTATTAACTATGTGACCCAGAAACTGAACCTTCTCTAACCAGAATTCACACTTTGAGAACTTGGCATAGAGTTGATTCCCCTGGAGTAGTTCGAGAACCAAACGTAGATGTTGCGCGTGTTCGGCCTTCGATTTGGAATAGATCAAGACATCGTCGATGAATACGATGACGAAACGGTCAAGATATGGTTTACACACGCGATTCATCAGATCCATGAAGACCGCGGGTGCGTTGGTTAAGCCAAAAGGCATAACAACGAACTCGTAGTGACCGTAGCGGGTGCGAAAAGCGGTTTTGTGTATATCTTCCTCTTTAATACGTAGCTGGTGATAACCTGAACAGAGATCGATCTTTGAGAAACACGTAGCACCTTGCAGCTGATCAATTCCCGGTAGTCGATGCACATCCTGAACGACCCATCCTTCTTTTTGATGAAGAGGACTGGCGCGCCCCAAGGAGAGGTGCTCGGGCGAATAAAGCCTTTCTCAAGTAATTCCTAGAGTTGATTCGAGAGTTCACACATTTCGGACGGCGCGGGTCGGTAAGGAGCTTTGGCAACAGGGTTGGCTCAAGGAATGAGTTCGATACGGAAGTCGATATCACGACTTGGCGGTAGTCCAGGAAGATCATCAGGGAACACCTGAGGAAATTCACGGACCACAGGAACGTCTTTGACTTCTGTCTTCCTTTTCTTTTCCTTCTCCACTACTACGATGTTGGCCAAGAAAGCTCTGTATTCCTTGCAGAGATACTTGCCAGCTTGAACACATGACATGAGTTTGAGACCCTTCGAAGTAGTTTTGCCATAAACACACAGCAAGTTACCACTCGTGAGCGAGAATCGAATCATCTTGTCGAAGCATACAACTTCAGCATGGTTTTCGCGAAGAAAGTCCATGCCTACTATGACGTCGAAGCTTCCGAGTTGCATCGGAATAAGGTCGATCGGGAAGATGTGATTGTTGAGCTCAAGAGTACAATCACGGAGAACAGAATTAACGGCGACAGTTCTTCCGGTGGCAACTTCAACATCGAATGACGAGGGCAGATAGGAGTGCTTACGACTAAGGAGCTTTTCAAATTCGAACGACACAAAGCAATTATCGGCTCCAGTATCAAACAAACATGATGCATAAATACCATTCACAAGGAATGTACCATTGACCACGTTGTTGTCATTCTGGGCTTGACGCGCGTTGATGTTGAAAGTTCTGGCGCGCGCGGCTTGTTGCTTCTGCTGAGGCTGCTGCTGGTGAGGTTGCTGCTGGTGTTGCTGGGGCTCCTGCTTCACGACCCTATTGGGGCACAAGTTTGCAAAGTGGTTGGGGTCACCACATGCAAAGCAAACTCGGGCGTTGACCGCGGGTGCCTGAGTTGCTTGATGGCCTTGCGGAGCCGGGAGCAGAGCTTGATGAGCAGTGGCTTGAGCTGGGGTGTTGGGGGGACCAGTAAGGCAGTTGGCAGTGAAGTGGCTGTACATGTTGCAGTGAGCGTAGAAACGACAAGCAAGACCCACCGGATGAGGATATGAGCATGTTGGGCAAACCAGGTGAGGGCCTGTGTATGCACACTTTGCTGGTGGTGCATAAGTAGTTGGAGCTGGACGGTGATGGGGCTGCTGCTGGGCCGGTACGACCTGGAGAGGAGCAGCAGTGGTTGTGACTGCGCAGTTCTTGTTGCTGAAGCTGCTGTTGTTGTTCTTCTTCTTTCGACGTGAGGACTTCGACGGTTGAGCAGGGGTGGTTTCGGCAGTTGGAGCGGCGGTAGCTTGATGCAGGTGCTTCGAGGTTTTATCCCAGACACCAGCCTTGACCCGCTTGTCGTTGATTTCAGCGGCCAGTAAGTAAGTCTCCTCGATCGTCTTAGTCTTAGCCACTTGCACGAAATCTGCAACATAGTCAGGCAGGGCTCGGATATACTTCTTGATTGCCATGTCAGAAGTCTTCACCATATCAGGGCAGATATTGCTGAGCTGCTTGAATCGAGCAGTTAGAGCAGCGTTTTTGCCATCCTTTTTCTTTATGTGCCAGAATTCATCTTCCAACTTCTGGCGTTCATGAGAAGGGCAGAATTCTTCCAGCATGACCTCCTTGAGTTCGTCCCACGATAGACCGTAGGCTGCATCGTTTCCTCGCTTGTTTCTCTCGGCCGTCCACCAGTCTAGTGCGCGGGATTGGAAGACGCCAGTAGCATTGAGAGTGTGAAGATCGCCGGGGCAACCGCTCTGTCGTAGAGTAACCTCAATGGAATCGAACCTTTGGAACAACGTTGTAGGGCCTTCCTCGCCAGTGAATTCTTTTGGCCCACAAGCTTTGAACTGCTTGAAACTGAAAGCAGCTTTGGGGGCAGCTTTAGGAGCTTCGGTTCTCGACTCCTCAGATGATTTGCTGACGTTCTTGTAGACATCACTCACAGCTTTTGCTACTTGTTTGGCAATGATAGCAGCAAGACGTTTGTCTCTCTTTTCTTGGCGAGAAAGTGATGGGCGGCGGGATCCTGATGACGGTCCAGTTGACATAGTCTGCAATAGACATTGTCATAGGTCTCAGACACGTCATGGTCGAATCTCACCTCACACGTCTAGTACTTACTAAAACTCAGAAACATAGTCGCATGGTTACATAAACACATAGGCACGAAATCACAGATTCACATAAACACGGTAGCATATAAGCACGTAAGCACATAGGGCACAGAAACACAGAAACACAGAAGCACATATGCATTTAATCACAGAGGCAGTCAGAATACAGAAACCTATCATTCAAAGCTCGCGATTGTTCGATTATAGCGATCGCGTTTAGCGTAGCGATTAGTATAGCATAAGCATATAGTATAGCGAGCATCATAGCATACGACGTTTCCTTATGGCAGTAACGATTTGTTAACGGGATGTAGCGAGTGTTGTGAGATCAGCGGAAGCAAGAGGTGTTAAATCGGGACCAGTGATATCTCAAAACGTTAACAAATAAGCACAAGACCATATAAACACATAAACATCACATAAAATCGACGAGTCATCAGAGTCAGCAGTTGCGGGCTCAGAATCGAAACACATAAAAATCGAGAAGTGGATCGTCCGCGGCTATTAGACGTTGACTATCCAAAGCGATTCAACTATTCTCAAGGACCTTGTTACTCACATTTGACTTTCAGGATCGGGCCTCTGCCTCGATTCTTGGGCATCCGGCGCACATCCCTCTTGTCATATCGTAAGTTCAGGTCGTTGGAGTCCGTCGAGACTTTGGTGAGAGTTTTGTAAAATTATGGACAAGTCGTCAAGGTTAGGGTTTCACCCCTGTCTCGACAACTTCCCTTCGATTTTAATAAAATAGAGGAGATTATTCATCAAAATATGGATTTCACTCCTGATTTGGTATAATTCTCCCCGTTGGCAAGTAAAAATACGGGTCGATTAGGCGGTATTTTAGCCGAGAGTTTGCGGTTTTCACACCTAATCTCGACTAAATCGCTTCTTCATTATTGAAAATTCGAGTGCAGTGATAGTGTAGCATAGGCGAGAATGGCGAAGATTAGCAATAGGCTCATACAAAATCCCTAATGGACATGCACGAGTTGGTCTATTGGGTCCTAACTATAGTCTAGGTCTCTAAGACATCGACCCGGACTAGGTCGAGTCTTGCCTAATTCCCCATAGTTATGGATCTGATACCAATCTATCACACCCCAACCGATGGCGGAATCAGCGGGGCGCGACACTGAGCGAAACAGATTGTCCAGAAGTTTCCATAACAATTATCATTACTATTCAATTTAAAATAACATGTCCCATACCATGTCTCAAACAGTAAACAAATTATTACAGACCAAATATACGCAATTAATTATGTTCCGAAAACTCAGATTTAAATATAGCAATTGTTTATCTGCTTCTAGAGACCCTTGATTCAATTACTACAGACAACTATTTGTTGGACTCTAGAGCTTTATTCTAGCCTCGCTTTCCTAGCAGATAAGCATCCTAAACACCTCTCACATACGTTAAAATAAAGTCAATACACATAGTGTAAAGGCGAGTATACAAGTTTGATAATAGCATATAAAGTTCAAAATAGTTTACGCATAACCAGCACGTACACAGAGGAAAACGAAGCATGTTAATTATCGACACGGATCTATCGATACCAATGACTGCGGGTTGACTGCCCGAGGCAGTTCGTAATACATGATCACCACTGTAATCCATGCAAATAATTGTCCTTAACAACCCCCGCATGAGTGATATTGATGCAGTTGATGACCCATAAGTTGAACCCGTCCCGGAATGGGTTCCAATGGGATCCAGGTTGAAGATTATCTAAAGATTTGAATAATATTTGATTCCATAATTATCAAGTCTATTATTAGTTATCGGATCTTTTATTTATTTAGTTAATTCATATTTATATCTAAGGTTGTTAGGGTCTAGTATAAATAGTGGTATTGGTTCAATGTTTTAGGATCAGTTTTTGATTGATTTTTAATGATAAAAACTTTGTTCTTGAACCCTTTGGTTCGTTTTATCGTCTTTGATTAATCAATCGTTCTTGAGCCATTTGATTGCACGCGAAATTGCATCAGGTGGTATCAGAGCTTTGGTTTTCAAATGGCTCAACGTGGAGGCGAGTGTTTTCTTGTTCGAAGAGTCGCCGACCGAGGCATCGACAAGAGCATTGGTGATTCACGTGTTCGTGAAGATCAATTAAACTGTGACCGTAGATCCGCCGGCCGAGGCAACGAGATCAGTCATCGTGATCCACGAGATATTATTAAGATCGAAAAACTCCGAAAACGAGTCCGGGATCTTGAAGAGATCAGACGGCTCCGCCAACGAGTCCGAGATCTTGAAGAGATCAGACGGCTCCGTCAACGAGTCCGAGATCTTGAGTTACAACGGGAGAGGCGCGTTATGGAAACCGAATCGGGACCTATCGTCCGGGACGATGTGAACGAGGAGGAGGAGAATCTGTTTGGCCGTTACCCACCCCGGTTCTACGAACCAGTCTATCAAGAGAGTTTGACGGATGACGAACCCGACTCGAGTAACATCGTTTGGGACGAAAGTGATGACGAAGAGGAGTCAGCAGATGAAGAGTTGAAGACCCTGATGGCAAAAAATCGTTTAATTCATGTGGCCGATGATGATTCAGACGGTGATTCATGGGATGAACAGGCGGAAATTGAAGAAGATTTTACATGTAATGTCCACGCTTACCGTTCATGTGGAGAGACTTGGGTTTTAGCAAGGATGTTGGCATCACAACAAGTTGGGCAGTGTACTATGTACAATGAGGTTTCACTGCGCTCAACAACATCAATTGAGGTTGAGGATGGATCTCCGGTGGTTCATGCAATTCCGGCAACTGGCAACTGGACGTTTGATGATCGTTTGGAAACTCCATTTTTCACTCCGGTTTGTGCGACGATTTTTAATATTGAACTGAATAATCTGGAATTTAAAATTCAAATGAAAGATATTGATTTTTGTGACAATTGCCCGATTTATCTTTCCTCAGTTCTGGATAATACCGAAAATAAAGATGGTGTAGATTCCATGCATATTAATAGGCCACGTCATGGTATGGATGCCAATTTGAAAAACGTGGAAGCTTCAATTCAAATGGATATATATTGTGGGCCACAAGAACATGTTAAAATAGTTGGAGAACCATGCAAAATTTCTTTGGAAGTGGGCTTGCTAGCTAATGGAAATAATACAAATACACTAGGGGATTGTGTTCCTTTTATATGCAACAATAATCAGCAAAACATGGCAGACTCTAATAAATTGGCGACAGTGAAGAGATGGTCCAATATTATATTTGACCCAGGCGGTACAAATACCGAGCTAGGCGAGACGACCCGTGAAGTTAAACTGTGTAGGCGGGTCGTGATGATAATAAATAATGTTAATCACGTAGATGTTCTCCTCAACCCGGGTGGCTATTTTTACAACGACAAAACTCGAGGACGAGTTTTCTTTGAAGATGGGGAGAATGATGCAGTTGATGACCCATAAGTTGAACCCGTCCCGGAATGGGTTCCAATGGGATCCAGGTTGAAGATTATCTAAAGATTTGAATAATATTTGATTCCATAATTATCAAGTCTATTATTAGTTATCGGATCTTTTATTTATTTAGTTAATTCATATTTATATCTAAGGTTGTTAGGGTCTAGTATAAATAGTGGTATTGGTTCAATGTTTTAGGATCAGTTTTTGATTGATTTTTAATGATAATAACTTTGTTCTTGAACCCTTTGGTTCGTTTTATCGTCTTTGATTAATCAATCGTTCTTGAGCCATTTGATTGCACGCGAAACTGCATCAGATATGGTCTAAAATATACATATTTTATATCGTTATTCCTACACTTTTGAGTGGCTTTATGGTTGTTTTTTTGATAAAAATCCACTCGTAGTTGGTTCGTGGTTGAAGTTTGATGATTTTTAGTGAAAACCGAGCTAAACGATGAATTTTATAATAAATGTGATGTGTTGTCTCAAAGAAAAAATATACTTAATGTATGCGTTGATTAGTGACTGGTTTGTTAACATGTTTAAGATTTGTAAATTCATGAGAAATTGAATGCTACATTTATTATTATTTTTTTAATTCATCGTAGGTGATGTGAAGAAATAAATAAGAATACATCTTTGTAAGCAGTGGGCCGCATCAAAAAAAAAAAAAAAAAAAAAAAAAAAGAAGGATTCAGCCATGCAAAGTTCACGACAACTTCATATTAGTTGGGAAATTGTTTGGTTCTTTGGGCTTGGAAACAAGCTAGTGGATTGATATTATAGGAACCCTAAAGCCATATGCATATATATTAAGGGGCCAAGGGGAGCATTATATTCGAGAAGAAGGAAGGCAGCAAGAAAAGAAAAGAACTCGACGGCAACTGTCTTGGACGCAAGGAAAAGAAAAAGAAGGAAAAAAGGGAGAAGCTTGGAGTCAAAGAAGATTTAAAATATTAAAGCTTTCGGTTAGATGCTATGTTTTATATTTCCAGTTTATTAGTACTTGAATATTTGATAATGTTTTCTAGACTCGTTTGCTTTAAATTTATTTTTGTTTCGATTTCGACTATGAGTAGCTAAACTTTTTTATGGTTGCCTAGGGTTGATGAACTAGATGATTGTTTAATTGAATAATTTTTGGTTTTGAATGAATATGATGATTTACATGTTATAATTTTTGAACCCGATTCTAAATATTTGTGTGTTGGTTTTGATTGGTTTGATAATTTATTTATTGGTTCCATTGCTCTAGATACTTAGAAATATACTTTAGAGCCGGGAGTCAGTCTAGGTTGTAATCTTTCAGTCTAGACCTTGAAAGTGAGAAATCTAATTCAAGTGTAATAATTATTAAAACCAATTAATTAAAACGTGCAATCTTTTCTAGAGGTGAGAAATCTAATCTAGAATTGCTAGGTTATTAGCTGGGCATTGTTTGACAGTTTGGGTGGCCGATAACTCGGGTTCATCTGTGTTTCTTAGGGTCTCGATGTTCTTAGTTATTTCTGCTTCATAATTTGAGGGTTTTAGTAAATAAATTACTTTATACCTGATGGTTGTGGGACTTGATGGTCGATAACTCGAGTCAGTCCATTTTAGCACTTCATCACTTGTCATACTGTCAGGTTCGGTTTACCTTCCAGGGGTTTATCAGGTTAGGCAGAGTCTTCATTCAGAACCAAAGTTAGGATTTTATTCATGAGTCTAGGGATTCTTACCTAGGTAACCTATTTTTCCCATACTTGAGTTTCAGTCCAGTCTCTAATTGTTTGCGCTTGCTGTTGTTTGGTCGTCTATTTATTTAAATTGCTTTTTAGTTTAAAAATATTTTTCTCAAAACAAAACCAATTTATTAGGCTAGGGGTCGATAGAGGTTTAGTATCAAGAGTCGCTAGATTGTGTCCACGGTTCGATACTCGGACTTACTTGTCTTACTACTTACGACCGGTACACTTGCCGGTAGTGTGTGGTTTACGGGTTTTTCCCATTTTTAAAACTTGTTGAATTTAATTAATATACTTTTCACACATCAATGAGCGGGTGCTGAGTCCAAACTATAGTACTATCGTCGTTAAGGCAAGTAGACAGTGTTATGGGTCATTTTCTGAGTATACATATTCTGACTAATATCCCGCTTTTAATTGTTTATTTGTGATCAGGATACTGGACGGGGATATTGTTAACATCCTGGGCGATATCCTAAGGTTGAGTGAATTAAACACGTGCAGGTTAATGGCTGTAAGTTACTAACGGTCATCAGGACTTCTTCTCCTCAAGACTCGGGCGTATTTGTTATAAGGAAGCCGTTGAACCCGAAAGACTTGGTCCTCAACGTTCGAGTGGGAATATTCGCTGGATCCCGGAAGTTTAGGATAGTTTGTTACATTATCTTTACTATAAATAGATGGGGGCAGATCAGTTTAAGGCACGCAATTTTACACTTACACTCTCGAATACTTTTACTCTCTAGCTCACCGCAAACACCACACTCAAACACTTGTATTCAAATTACATTGTAACACATAGTCGATCCGCACCACATCCTGCACTGTATCCTGATATTTGAAGCAATAAGAAGAACAAGGCAGCTGCGATTGTCAGCTCCCGAGGTTTTATGCCGGCGATCTAGATTGATCAAGGGCTTTCCTCGTACATCACGTGTCAACCTTTACTTTTTTGCTCATTGTTTGATCATTGATACAGCTCTATATCCCGGGCTGTATCCTGAAACTGTTTTCATATCTAATTTGGCCAATACATTTTTCATATATAATTTTAGCACACTACCTCACCTAACTAATTTGATCACTTAATTGCTTAGGTAATTTTTGACCAAAACAATTTGGCACCCACCGTGGGGCAAGTGGTGCTACTTTTACTAAAAATCTTTGTAAAATCATTAATCGGTTTTCTATTTTCAAAATTTTTTGCCACATTGTTTACAATGGCCTCCAGATCAAACATGAGCTCTTCCACTATGTCTGCTACGACCTCTGCTACTACTGGTTCGGTGCTTCCACCACCTCCTCCAAGGATGCCGTTTTCTTCACAATCTCAAGATGTTATCCCTACTCGGAGTGTCCAGGGATCTGCTCCCGTTTTAGCCTCTAACGATGAAATTTTGACTTTATTTGAAAGGCTGCAGGAACAAATGAGGCAGCAACAGGAGACTAATCAAATGCTGTTAAGAGAAATACAACTCTTAAAAGCTAGCTCGAGCAGACCTGTTGAGGAAACTGTCACTCCTATACAGCCCAGGGCTTTGAACTTCAGTTCCGCAGTTTACACTGAGGATAATAGGGGGAATATCGTCTCAAGCCATTCTCAGAATCGTACCCCTGAGATACCCTCTTCGGTCAGGATATCGACTGTGAGAAGTTCAGGATATGCTTCAGGATATGGCCAAAATCCTCAGAACGGTAATGTGTCAAATAATAATACTCTTGCTACTAACAACAATGGCTCTTTGCAGGATGCAGGTATGACGTCAACATTTACCAGGGAGCTCCAGAAATTGAAGAACATGATATCCAGTGTACCTGGAGTGGTCCAGCCAATTCCGGAAGTATCCCAAGACAGCCACATGATATCCCGCTTTGCATATCCTATATGTGATGCTGAAATCCCAAAAAGATTTCAAACTCCCAACATGAAGCTGTATGATGGGACTACGGATCCTGAAGAGCATATTGCCCAGTATAGGGAAAGAATGGAGATTAACCCTATCCCTCCGGAGCTCAAGGAAGCATGCTTATGCAAGGGATTTGGTTCTACTCTGACAGGATCAGCCTTAAAATGGCTGTTAAACGTTCCTCCTCACTCAATTACTTCGTTTGCTCATTTGGTTAATTTATTTAACAGTCAATTTTCTTGTAGTCGGAGTTTTGAGAAACTAACCAGTGATCTTTACAGGATAACTCAAGGGCCTCAGGAATCCTTGAGGGTTTATGTGAACAAATTCAGTCGAGAATCTTTGGATATCCCACATCTTGATGTTGCAACAGTTGTGCAAGCTTTTAAGATGGGGTTACAAAAGGATTCTCAGTTTTATCAGGATCTTGTAATGAATCCCTACGGGAATCTCGACGAAGCTCGTAACAGGGCTTTGAGATATATCCGTTTGGAAGATGACAAGAAGATGCAGGAGAGGATGAATTCTACCTCAACCTATGAATCAACTAACAGGAAATCAGAAACCTCATATAAGCCATATCGCTCCAAGCCATATGGCAGAAATGATAACAAGAAAGTGAATGCTGTTGAAGACGAGGATCCTGAAGAATATCCTGACTTATCTGAATACTGCTTTTCTGTTAATATACCTGAGTTAATGTATGCTATGCAGGGTTTAGGGGACAAAGCTAGGTGGCCTCGAAAGAACCAGCAGAAAGCTGATTGGAAGGATAAATCCAAATGGTGTGCCTTCCACGAAGACTTCGGACATATGATCGAGGATTGCATTGCTCTAAGGAAAGAGATAAGTTACTTGTTAAGCAAGGGGTATCTGAAGGACTTGCTGGGAAAAAAGAAGAATAAAGGGCAGGATCCCGAGAAGGATCCTGAACGAGCAGCATCACCCCCAGCAGATGCCAAGATAATTAACTTTATTTCAGGAGGATCCGATATTTGTGGAACTTCGTACTCGGCGGCCAAGAGACATGCAAAGGAAGCTAAGAGTGAGAGGGGAGACAGACCAGTCAGGATGACTACCCTCACAACTGATAAAGTGATCACTTTCGATAGTGATGACAGGGATACTGTTCAGGATCCTCACCATGATGCTTTGGTGATAACATGATATGTGGCTAACCATTTTGTACGCAGGATACTGGTAGACAACGGTAGTTCTGTCAATATAATTCAGCTGGAAACATTGAAGAGGATGAATGTATCTCCGATGGACATTACTTCGAAGTCCACTGTGCTCATTGGTTTCAGTGGAGAAGCTAGGAATACCGTAGGGGAGATAAAGTTACCAGTATATGTTGAAGGGGTCAACTCCATACAACGCTTCTGCGTGATGGACTCCTTATCCTACTATAACATCATACTGGGAAGACCATTGATTCACGATATGAAGGTTGTGCCATCAACATATCACCAATGCATCAAGATCCCTACCCCTTGGGGAGTTGTCAAGGTTGAAAGTGATCAGCAGGAAGTGAAAGAATGCTACTCATCCTCGATGAAATCCTTAACTAAGCCTAGTACAGCATAGCAATTAAAGATGCGGGCCCAGGATATCGTGGAGGATTCGGAGCAGGATGTGAAGAAAATTATTCTGGATCAGGATAATCCTGATATCTCGGTGCTCGTAGGAACCAATATCCCTCAGGATATTGAAGAGCAGTTAACTAACTTTTTGAAATGCAGGATGTCAACATTTGCATGGAAGCATGAGGATATGACAGGCATATCCAAAGACATTATCACTCACAAGCTTGGAATTGACAAATCATTCAAGCCTGTTCAGCAAAAAAGAAGAAAATTTGCTCCTGAGCGGAATAAGATTATCCAAGAGGAAGTTGAAAGATTGTTGAAGTCCAGGATGATCAGAGAAGTCAAGTTTCCAAGATGGCTAGCAAATGTAGTTGTGGTACAGAAGAAAAACGGGAAATGGAGAGTCTGTGTAGACTACACGGACTTGAACAAGGCTTGTCCTAAAGACCCATTTCCTCTCCCTCATATCGATGCAATGGTGGATGCTACTGCTGGACATGAAATGTTAACGTTCATGGACGCATCCTCAGGATTTCAGCAGATTCAAATGGAGCCTTCAGATCAGGAGGATACTGCTTTCATGACACCAACAGGTATATATTGCTATACTGCTATGCCTTTCGGTTTGAAAAATGCAGGTGCAACATACCAGAGATTAGTAAACGTGATGTTCAAAGATAAGCTGGGGGACACCATGGAGGTATATATCGATGATATGGTTGTTAGGGGAGGATTTTCTAACAATTAGTGATCCTTACTTGTTATCCTAATAGTGATCCTTACTTCTGTGACAGATGGTGATCCTCAGAAGAGCTTCAGGATCAGGATCATGGATCACCCTAAGGATCCTCATACTAGCGATTGTTTGTTTATGTGTCGTATTGTTTTGCAGGAGTAATAAGCTTGACTTGGTCTTGGCAACGTTACTATGGAATATTCCATGGGTATTTCGCACACGTTTGAATGGAAATGGACGTTGTGGAGAACGTGGGAGCATGGCACAAAAGTCGGACATTTGTTAGCTTAGTTAGCTTTTATTTTTAAAGGGGTGACGAGCTATTTTTAGAACACTTAGCCATTTTCAGCTACATACACTCTCGTACAACTGCACTCTCGAAGCTTTCAGCAAACACTTAACAATTTTCACACACTTTTACACAATTAACCATAGTGATCCTTGTACCTAGCTCGTCACTATCCGAAGTTGTAAACATTTATTGATTTATTTGAGCTTGGTGATCGGTAGTTTCCATCACCCGAGGTTTTTTATGCCAGAGATCATTCATTGATCAAGGGCTTTTTCCTCGTATAAATCCTTGTGTTGTTTGTGCAATTTACATCGAAGTGATCCTTATTATTGTTCTTCATTTCAAGCATCATCCCTCGTAACAAAGAGTTTGGTTGCATTATCCTCATTAGATTTTTTTGACCAAAACAGTTTGGCGCCCACCGTGGGGCAATTGGTGCTTCATTCCTAAGAAATTTTTCTGTTGGTGATCATTCCGGTTCATTGCATACAAATACATGGCTTCATCATTGAAGAATACCTCTACTGCAATGTCTGCGGTCAATTCGTCTCAGGGCAATCCACCTTTGCCTCCACCACCTGCTGGATCTCAGAAAAATGCTGAGAAGAAACCAACTCCCATTTTCTCCAAACCTCCAACTTCTTCTGCTTCTTACACTCCCACTACTAGTGACATGTTTACTTTGATTTTGCAGATGAAGGATCATATACAGCAACAGGATAAGACCAATGAAAAGATTCTCAAAGAAATCGGAGATCTCAAGAAACAAAAGAAAGCGGCAGAGGATCATTCCCCACTGGTGCCCAGATCTTTGAATTTTGACACTCTGGTGATTACTTCTCAGCCATCAGTGGTTCCAGATGTTCAATATGTGGGTGGACCAAAAGGAGTGCACTACGGATCAGCAATAGTGACTCAGGCATCAGGTTCATATTTCCAGCCAGCAGGATCCTATCCTCAGCATATGGGATCCTTCATGAATTCAGGAGGATACTCAGGAGCGCACCAGATTCAAGGATCTTCCTTTGTTCTAGGATCATCCCAGGTTCAAGGATCCTCCTTTGTTCCAGGATCATCCTAGGTTCAAGGATCCTCCTTTGGTCCAGGATCATCCCAGGTTCAAGGATCCTCCTTTGTTCCAGGATCATCCCAGGGTCAAGGATCCTCCTTTGTTCCAGGATCATCCCAGGTTCAAGGATCCTCCTTTGTTCCAGGATCATCCCAGGGTCAAGGATCCTCCTTTGTTCCAGGATCATCCCAGGTTCAAGGATCCTCCTTTGTTCCAGGGTCGTCCCAGTTTCAGGGATCCTTCCAGATGCCAGGATCCTTGAGGAGTTTGCAAACAGGGAGTTCAGATGTCCATCAGGGAGATTTTATTCCGATGCAGACCATTGCTTCTACTGGCCCTTCGGTCATTCCAGAGTCCCAGCAATATGGATTCACATCCGGTGTTCCTAATTTAAACCCGATGGGAGGTAACACTTTTAATAATTCTCTTACAACTAACCATGGATTCATGCAGGATACAGGTATCAACCATGCCATGGCCAGAGAATTGCAAAAGTTAAAGGATATGATATCAAGTGTTCCAGGAGTGGTCAAACCTATCCCGGAGATTGCAGATGGAAGCCATAAGATATCTCGTTTTGCACCACCAATTTGTGATGCTGAGATACCCAAAAGGTTCCATGTGCCAACCATGAAGCTGTATGATGGTTCGACGGATCCTGAGGAACACATAGCACAATACAGGGAGAGGATGGAGATCAATCCAATTCCAGAAAGGTTAAAGGAAGCATGCCTATGCAAGGGATTCAGATCCACTCTTACTGGATCAGCTCTCAAATGGCTGCTAAGTCTTCCCCCTTACTCTATTACCTCATTTGCTAATCTAGTTAACTTATTCAATAATGAGTTTTCTTGTAGTAGAAAATTTGAACGATTAACTAGTGATCTATATAGGATAACCCAGGGTCATAATGAATCATTAAGGGATTATATTACCAAATTTAGTAAAGAATCCTTAGACATTCCCAACTTGGATATAGCCACGGCTGTTGAGGCCTTCAAAATGGGATTGCTTAGGGATTCATTGTTCTATGATGATCTTGTTATGACACCATGCAGGAACTTAGATGAGGTAAGAACCCGGGCACTCAGGTTCATCCGGCTAGAGGATGACAAGAGGATCCAGGAGAGATTAGCAGGATCCTCAAAGCAGGAGAAGCAAGGATCCTCGTTCAAGAATAACAAGTTCAGATCCTATAACAAATCTGATAACCAGAACGTGCATGCTGTTGATCAAGAAGAGGATGATGAGGATTATCCTCCAATTTCTGAATATTGTTTTTCCGTTGATAACAATGAACTAATCCTTGCGATGCAGATCCTAGGTGATAAAGCCAGATGGCCTAGAAAAAATGACAGACCAGCTGCAACCAAAGATAAATCAAAGTGGTGTGCATACCACGAAGATTTTGGGCATCTAACAGAAGAATGCATTGCATTGAGAAAGGAAATCGGATACTTGTTGAGCAAGGGGCATCTAAAAGAATTGCTGGGTAGAAAAAAGTCAAGGACTCAGGATCCTGAAAGGATCCCTGAGAAAGCTCCGGCCCCTCCAGCAGATGCACAAGTAATAAACTTTATTTCTGGAGGATCAGACATCTGTGGCACATCCTTCTCAGCAGCTAAAAGGCATGCAAAGGAAACTAAAATGGATAATGGAGAAAGACCTGTTCGAACATCAAGTGTCTCTGAAGGAAAAGTCATAACCTTTGATGAGGATGATCGTGTTGATATCTAGGATCCTCATCACGATGGTTTAGTTATTACTCTTTTCATTTCTAACCATTTTGTCCGCAGGATCCTTATTGACGGAGGAAGCTCAGTGAACATTATCCAGCTTGATGTTCTAAAGAAAATGGGTATCCCTGAATCAGATATCATAACCAAGATCCTCCGTGCTCGTGGGATTTAGTGGCGAAACTAAGAATACCCTGGGGGATATTAAACTCCCAATATACATAGAAGGCCTACATTCTTATCAAAAATTTTGTGTTATTGACTGTTTATCTTGTTGTAATGTTATCCTTGGCAGGCCCTGGATACACGATATGAAGGCAGTCCCATCTACCTACCATCAATGTGTGAAGCTCCCTAGTCCTTGGGGAATAGTCAAGATTGACAGTGATCAGCAGGAGGCTAAGAACTGCTACACTTCATCGATGAAACCAGCCTCGAAGTCAAGGGAGCAATAGCAATCAAAGTATCCTCCAAGGGATGTCTTGGAGGCAAGGGAGCAGGATGTGGTAGAAATCCTCATGGATCCTGATGATCTTGAATCCAAAATCTATATCGGATCAGGGATCCTTGACAAAATGAAAGATGACCTCGTATCCTTCCTCAAAAGGAGGAAAACTACCTTTGCATGGAAGCATGAGGATATGACATGTATATCTAAGGATATTATCACTCATAAACTTGGCATTGACAGGTCATTCAAACCAATCCATCAAAAAAGGAGGAAGTTTGCACCAGAAAGAAATGCCATTATCCAGGAAGAGGTAGAGAAATTGCTCCGGGCAGGTATGATTAGAGAGGTCAAGTATCCAAGATGGTTGGCCAATGTAGTTGTTGTTCAAAAGAAAAATGGAAAGTGGAGGGTATGTGTCGATTTCACAGATTTAAATAAGGCATGTCCCAAGGATCCTTTCCCATTACCCCACATTGACTCCATGGTGGATGCAACGGCGGGTCATGAACTGTTGACTTTTATGGATGCTTCATCTGGATTTCAACAAATTCAGATGGAACCATCTGATCAAGAGGATACGACTTTTATGACTCCAACCGGTATATATTGTTATATTGCTATGCCGTTTGGATTAAGGAATGCAGGTGCAACATATCAAAGGCTGGTGAATATGATGTTCAAGGATCAGATTGGACAAACTATGGAGGTTTACATAGATGATATGGTGGTAAAGTCCATAAAAGCTGAGGATCACCTAAGGGACTTGGAGGAAGCATTTGATATCCTTGACAGATATAACATGAAACTTAATCCTTCAAAGTGTCACTTTGGTGTTAAAGCAGGTAAATTCTTAGGATACATGGTGACCAAGAGAGGCATTGAAGCTAGCCCGGAACAGATCAAACCTTAGTGAATATCAAATCTCCTGCCAATGCTAAGGATGTCCAAAGGCTAACGGGCAGGATAGCAGCTTTGAACAGATTTATATCCAAATCCTCAGAGAAGTGCAAAGAATTCTATGATATCCTAAGGAAGAACAAGAAATTTGAGTGGACTGAGAAGCATGAAGATGCCCTAAGAGCTCTCAAAGATTACCTATCCTCAGCCCCGGCCTTGATGAAACCAGAAAAAGGCGATGTGCTATCCTTGTATCTAGCAGTATCCTCAAAAGCAGTAAGTGCGGTCCTTGTTAAGGATCACGAAGGTACACAACATCCTGTCTATTATGTAAGTAAGAGTTTACTTGATGCCGAATCCAGGTAGTCACACCTTGAAAAGCTTATTCTTGCATTAATTATGGCATCTACTAAGTTGAGACATTATTTTGAAACTCATGTTATTGTTGTTAAAACTAATTTTCCAATTAAGAATGTCCTTAGGAAACCAGAGATGTCAGGAAGGATGGCTAAGTGGGCAGTGAAGCTTAGTGCCTATGATATAAGATATGAGCCTAGGACAGCCATCAAATCCCAAGCATTGGCCGACTTTGTAGCTGATTTCAGTAGTGATTTACAAAAAGAAGCTGAGTTAGAAGTCCAGCAGCTAGAGGAGACCAAGGATCCTTGGATACTCTATACTGATGGATCCTCAAACGTCAAAGGCACAGGGCTTGGTATACTACTAAAATCGCCACAGGGGGACATAATACCCCACTCTATAGCTTGTGAGTTCCAAACCACTAATAATGAGGCCGAGTATGAAGCCTTAATTGCTGGTTTGCAAATTGCTAAGCATATGGGGATCAGGTACCTTGAGGTACATGTAGATTCATTATTAATTACAAATCACTTTAGTGGATCCTATACTGTTAAAGGTGAAAAGCTAACCAAATATTTAGAGATAGTCAAAGAGTTGGCACTCTCTTTTGTTTCCTTTAGCTTGACACAGGTACCAAGGGAAGAAAATACAGAAGCTGATGCATTGGCTAACTTAGGATCATCCTTGAAGATCCCGGAGGATATAAGTATCCCCATTATCCATATCTTGGCTCCTGCCATCGAGGATCATGTGGCCATGGAAATAGGGGAGGATTCTGCAATTATCCCTAGTGAGGATACTCAATCTTGTTCAGGATCAGGATCATGGATCTCACCAATCATGAGATACTTACAACACGGAGAGATTCCTACGGGAGAAAATCCTAGGGCTTTCAAAATCAAGGTATCTCAATTCACAATCTTAAATAATATGTTGTATAAGCGATCTCTTGCAGGACCATATTTAAGATGCATTGAGGATCCTGAAGTGCAAGAAGTTTTAAAAGACTTCCATGAAGGAGATTGTGGAAACCACACTGGGGGCAGGGCATTGTTCTCAAGGATCCTAAGGACAGGATACTACTGGCCAACTATGAAAAGGGATGCTGTGGAATATGCTAAGAAGTGTGATCCTTGTCAGAGACATAGCAATATCCTTCATCAGCCGGCTGAATTTCTACATCCTATATCCTCCTCTTGGCCATTTATGAGATGGGGCATGGATATAGTTGGTAAGCTCCCTAAGGCACCTGGTGGAAAAGTGTTCATGCTAGCCATGACTGATTACTTCTCCAAGTGGATAGAAGCTGAAGCTTTTGCCCAAGTCAGAGAAAAGGAAGTTATATCCTTCATTAAAAGAAATATTATAACTAGATTTGGTATTCCTTCTGAAATTATATTGGATAATGGTTCCCAATTTATTGGGGGCAGAACTACTAACTTTTGTGACAGCTGGGGGATTAAGATGATAACATCAACACCAGTCCACCCACAAGCTAATGGTCAAGCAAAATCATCCAACAAGATCATCATCAACAATTTGAAGAAGAAGCTTGGATCCAAGAAAGGGAAATGGGCAGAAGAATTACCTTATGTGCTTTGGGCTGATAGGACAACCCCTAAGAATGCTACTGGTCAAACACCATTCTCTTTGGTATTTGGGGCAGAATCAGTGATCCCAACAGAAATGGTGGTTCCAACTGCTAGAACAAGTACCCGTGATCCTGAGGAAAATGATGAGAACTTGGCTCAAGACCTGGATACTATTGAGGAAATCATGGATCTGGCTAGGATAAGGATGGCCAGTTATCAACAAAGAATGGCTGGTGCTTACAACAAAAATATCAGGATTAGGAAATTTCAGATTGGTGATATGGTATTAAGGAAAGCATTTCAGAATACCACCAATCCTGCTGATGGAAAATTGGCACCAAAATGGGAAGGCCCTTATTTGATTGAAGCTGAAGCAGGAAAGGGGGCATATAGATTGCTGACCATGGAAGGTGATTTGTTACCAAGAGCTTGGAATGCTGTCCATTTGAAGAAATATTTCATGTGAGCAGGATCCTCATGGCACAGATGATCCTTACATTAGGGTTATCCTGGAAGGATCCTTAAAGCATCAATGATCCTTACTCTGGTAACGTTCTAATCTTGAACTATTTCATTTCCTTATTTTCTCATATAAGGATAAAGATCATGTGTCCTTTATCCTTATCTCACATGATTCTGAGTTTTGAAAGTTCAGGTATCCTTAGCAAAGCGTTTATTATCTACAGAAGCAATCCAGTTCCTTGGGTTTAACCCCAGTTATTTGGGCTTGACCCCAGTTCCGCCTGTAGCGCATGATGATCCTGGTATAGTTTAAGGCAGTGGGACCAGTACTCGCTTTAGGGGCTGATAATTCCATTGTACTGGCTATACCTAGGATCCTACGTATAATGGTAGACGTACCATACATCCGTTCCTAAGGTTTCTAACGTTTTCACGTTAGCTAAGGTTTTGGCATTGTCATGTCACTAAGTTTGGATAGTCGCCAGTTAGGGCCACACTCCAGTTTACATACGATCCTTGGGCTTGTCCCCAGTTATCCTTGGGCTTGTCCCCAGTTATCCTTGGGCTTGTCCCCAGTTATCCTTGGGCTTGTCCCCAGTTGCTAACTCTTATCTTATATTGGCTTAGTCCCAAGTTATGCTCTATTTCAGGTCCTTGAAGTTAAACAACTAGGGATCCTTGATCCTTACTTCTCTCTAAGGTTTATCTTATAGTTATCCTGATTATGGTTAGGATCCTAACTTGGATCCTCAGGTATGATCCTTAACTATTTCAATTCTATTCGTTGATTATTTGAATAACCCTTATACTTTGACAACTGAACTTATGATCCTTAAAATATACTACTTTTTGGGATTTTTCAACTATAGGGTATTGGATCATGGATCATATCCTAAATGTTTTCAATCTGACTTATTCAAAATTGCTTATTTAATAAGTAAATTGAGAATTAAAGGAACCAAAAGGATAATAACACAAGATAAGCGACAAAAGATTAAGATTTTATTTATTAACAAAAGATTAACCCTTCAAAGGTTGTCAAAATTACCTACCCCGAGCATCTACCAGCAATACGTGGCCCGTCCGCCGGGGTAGGTAAAGGGTGTCCATGATAATAGGTTCAAAGTAGTGCAGGAATATAAAGGCGGCAGGATCACAATGGCTTCATCCCCCAAAGAGAGGATCCCTCCACCATTTGCAATCCTGCCTATTGTCTGAAGGATCCTAGATCCTTAATCCTAAAAACTATTGTTCAGTACAAACCATTAAATTGTTCAACAAACTACCATCAAACAAAAAAAATTGGGCTCCGGCTATGTCTAGAAGTTTCCATCATCGCCCAAGCCTGCAGCCTAAACCTTCGCTGCATCTCCACCTCCGGCTCCACTTGCTTCACCACCTTCACCCTTGCCTCCAGCCTCAATGGTCAGGATCTCTTCAGCCTCTTCTTCATCCTCCAGTTCAGCCAGCCTTGCCTTCCAGCCCTCCACGTCCCAGGTGCTCTTGTCAAAAGCAGGATCCTGAGCTTCCAGGGCCATTTGCAGCTTGGTTTTGTACATTGTTATGGCGGCGGAGACCTTGGCATCCTCGGTGATCTCATGCCTCTCGTAGTCAAAGTTGATCAACACCTTGGCCGTCTCGTTTCTGGCATTCTGGAGATCCTTCTGAAGATCAGCAATCTTGAGGTCCTTTAGCAGTGCAACCTGTTGGAGGTCAGCAATCTTACTGTTTTGGTCAAAAATCACACAAGGATAAAGTAACCAAACTTTATGTAAACGGGGTATGATGCTTGGTTAATTATGAAAGTAAAGGATCACTTCTGTGATAATAGATGCAAAGACACAATGATTTATACGAGGAAAAAGCCCTTGATCAATGTATGATCTCCGGCATAAAAAACCTCGGGTGATGGCAACTACCGATCACCAACTTCAATATAATAAAAATGTAGTTACAACTTCGGATAGTAATGAGCTGAGTACAAGGATCACTGAGTGTCTAAGTGTTTGAGAGTTGTGTCGTATGTTGTGTGTGTTCTTCCGAATGAGGAAGATGGGTATTTATACATGTGTGGGTGACTTATTTTAGGTAAAATGACTAAATATCAGCTCATTACCCCTTTAGAAATAAAGACAATCTAGCCTAAATTGCTGCCCATAAATCAAGCCTAGTTTCCATATCCTGTGCAACGTCTTTCTTCGATTAAGCTCTTGCCATATTTGTGAAGACGCGTTCCTGGATCATGATGTCTAGAGCATATCCTGCTAGATGTTCCTGCAAAACAATATTGTATTGAGTGGAAGTAGCCGTTAGTATGAGGATCACCATAATGTCCCATGATCCTGATCCTAAAGTTCTGCTGAGGATCACTGTCTGCCAAAGAAAGAAGGATCACTGGTTAGGATCATGGGTAAGGATCACCTACAGTAAAATCCAGCCCTAACAATTGCCCCCAAAATATAAGGAGTTAATTGTAAATAAACGAGTTATATTTTGTTTCGATCTTATCTCTAACGGGCGACTCCAAGAAACTAGCCGTTATGTTCGGACTAGCCGTTGTGATCATTACGTCAGAGATGTGACAATCCTGTAGATTATGATTATAAATAGGAGATAGGGTGAGGATCAGTTTGTATTTAAATTCAAGATACTTCCCTTTATATTCTGCACTCGAAGATTGATCAGGTATTCTACTCTTCTCTTTCTTCTTCTCTCTATTTTTCTTTGCTCTGTTTTCTGCTTCTACCCTGTTTCTGTTCCAAATATGCTGCTTCGGAATTCTCCGCACAAGGATTCCAAGAAGGATAGTCCCTTAAAAAGCCAGGGGATTATTAAGGATTCTCCTACGGAGAGGTGCTGCTTTACTGATGCTCACATAGATAAAATTCGTCATTGCTTTCCGGCGAATGTTGTTTTCAAGTCCTTTGATCCTAGTGCTTTGAGCGACTCTATTTCGAATACCTGGGTGGCTTTTCCTGCTACTCCCTTCACCATAGGGTATTCATATCCTTTTCCATCCTTCACCCAATCCTTCTTTTCTCTAACCGGCATCTCTTATATCCAAGCTATGCCGATGATCTGGAGGGTTCTGTATACCTTCGAGAGGATCATTGAGCAGGAAGGAATTGACCTGGGGATGGCGGAGCTAGCTGAGCTCTATGATCTTACTACGTTTGGATCACATCGGTATCTGCTGAAACGGAAAGCTGGGGAGGATCACCCTATCTTCAAAGTTACCAAGAATGATACAAACTGGAAACGTCGGTTTTTCTTTGTTAAGAGGGATTCCATCCCGGATGGGAAGGATCTGCCCAAGGAATGGACCACTCATGGTAGGGTAGAGGATCCTCGAAGGATCACTATCAGTCCTGTCTCATATGATGAGGATCACTAATGCCTTTCTTCCTTTGTCTTTTATGCAGCTATTTTCGTTGCTCACCTAAAATTGACCCCTGCTGCAAGAGAAAGAGTGTTAGCTTTTAAAAAGCTTGATCCTGAAGTTAGAAGCTTCCAAATCACCATCCCAGATTCTCAAGAGATATCCTCTGCATCTGCCACAATGTCAAGTAAGTATCCTCATAAAAAGTAAGTTTTCTGTAAAAGTATTTAATTTAATAAGGGAACTTATCTTGTTTTTGAATTGTGTAGGTGCTGGAAAATCTGCCAGGTCTGTCAAATCCGCCTCCATATTTGGGATAAGTGATCTTGCCAATGTCACGTCTTCTAAGAAGAAGAAGGCTCCTGCTGCCAGTCCTTCAGCATCCGCTCCCAAAGCGTCTATCCGGGGCAAGGGAAAAAAGAGGAAAACCTCTGAAGATCTCCAAGGATTTCCCCTCCTCCGTCAGCAATTCCTTGATTACGTGAATGAGGTAAGGATCACTGCCCCTGTTGGTCATCCGTTTTGAATATCCTGTTTGTGTATCCTGTTTCTTCGAGGATCATCCGGTTCTGTACTTACCTTATTCCCTTCTTTGCAGAAACTTGCCGAGATCGAGACCTATCTAGGCCATGTTGAGGATCAAGAGAGCCAGATTGCTGACCTTCAACAAATGGGCGTGCTCAAGGATCTCAAGATAGCAGATCTTGAGAAGGAACTCCGGGCCATGAAGACTGAGGCTGCTCAAAGGTTGATTGATATGGATAACGAGAAGCAGGAGATCACCCAAGATGCTAAGGTCTCCGCGGCAATCGCTATGTATAAGATACAACTTCAGATGGCCGAGGAGGCTCAGGATCCTACCTTTGACAAAAGCTCGTGGGATGTTGAAGGTTGGAAGGCAAGGCTGGCAGACCTGGAGGATGAGGATGAGGCTGAGGAGATCCCCATGCTGGAAGGTGGTGATGCTGAGAAGGATCAAGGTGGAGATGCTGGTGGTGATGAAGCAGCGAAGGTGTAGGCTGCATGATTGGGCGATGATGGATATTTCGAGACTAGGCCGGAGCCCAATTTTTTAGGATTGGTAGTGGTTTTTCGTGGTAGTGGTGTTTGTGAACAATTATGGTTTGTAATTTCTGAACAATAGTTTCTTAGGGTTAAGGATCCCGGATCCTTTGAACAATAGGCAGGATTACAAAAGGTGGAGGGATCCTCTGTTTGGGGGATGAAGCCTTTGTGATCCTGCCGCCTTTATTTCCTGCAAAATGCTAAGACCGCATAGACAATGGACACCCTTTGCCAACCCATGTGGACGGGCCACGTTTTGCTGGTAGAAATGTGGGTTGGCAATTTTGACAACTTTTTGAAAGGGTTAATGATCCTTTTGTTTAATAATATAACTTAACTTTTCTGGCTTATCTTGTGTTGTTATCCTTCAATAATCCTCTTATTTCTCAATTGCTATATTTGTTAAAATAACAAGAGTTGACAAAGTGTTTAATAAACTTAGGATATGATCCTGGATCAAATATCCTTATATTGAAAGTTCTCAAAGTGTTTTAGTTCAAGGATCATAGGTTAGGTTGTCAAATTATAAGGGTTGGTTAGGATAAAGAGTATAATCAAAAATAGTCAAGGATCATACCTGAGGATCCACGTTAGGATCCTAACCTTCAATCAAGACAATCATAGATAAGACTTTGATAGTTAATAAGGATTAAGGACCCTTATATGTTTAGACTTCAAAAACCTGAAAAGTGAGATATAACTTGGGACTAAGCCAATGTAAAAGATAAATTAGTAACTGGGGACATGCCCAAAGTATGACTGAGAATGATCCCAGAGGATCACTGGGGACAAGCCCAAAGGATAACTGGGGACAAGCCCAAAGGATAACTGGGGACAAGCCCAAAGGATAACTGGGGACAAGCCCAAAGGATCGTATGTAAACTGGAGTATGGCCCTTTCTGGCAACTATCCAAACTTAGTGACATGAAAATGTCAAAACCTTAGCTAACGTGAAAACGTTAGAAACCTTAGGAACGGATGTATGGTGCGTCCACCATTATACGTAGGATCCTAAATATAGCCAGTACGATGAGGTTGTCAGCCCCGAAAGTGGGTACTGGTCCCAAAGACGTGAACTATACCAGGATCATCGTGCGCTGCTGGCGGAAACTGGGGATAATCCCAAGGATAACTGGGGTTGTACCCAAGGATCTGTGGTGCTTTTGGAGATCTTTGACGATTTGCTGAAGATACCTGACTTATCATAACTCAAATGGTTTGTGAGTAGAGGATGAAGGATACATGATCCTTATCCTTAGGCAAAAAGTAAGAAAATGCAATAGTTTTAGGATAAGCATATTACCAGAATAAGGATCACCGATATCTCCAGGATCCTTCAAGGATACTTCACATGCAGGAAGGATCATGTTCACATGAAATATTTCTTTAAGTGAACAGCATTCCAGGCTCTTGGTAACAAGTTTCCTTCCATGGTTAGCAACCTGTATGCCCCCTTTCCTGCTTCAGCTTCAATCAAGTAGGGACCTTCCCATTTTGGTGCTAGCTTCCCGTCAGCAGGATTGATAGTATTTTGAAATGCTTTTCTCAACACCATATCTCCAACTTGGAACTTCCTTATCCTGACATTCTTGTTGTAGGCACCAGCCATCCTTTGTTGGTAGCTTGCCATCCTTATCCTAGCTAGATCCCTGTTTTCCTCAATAGTATCCAAATCCTGAGCTAGGATCGTAGCATTTTCTTCAGGATCACGAGCACTTGTTCTAGCAGTTGGGATCACCATCTCTGTTGGGATCACTGCTTCTGCCCCAAATACTAAAGAGAAGGGTGTTTGACCGGTGGCATTCTTGGGAGTTGTCCTATCAGCCCATAGCACATAAGGTAATTCTTCTGCCCATTTCCCTTTCTTGGATCCTAGCTTCTTCTTCAGATTGTTGATGATGATCTTGTTGGATGATTCTGCTTGACCATTGGCTTGTGGGTGAACTGGTGTTGATGTGATCATCTTGATTCCCCAACTGTCACAAAAGTTAGTGGTTCTACTTCCAATGAATTGGGAGCCATTATCACATACAATTTCAGAGGGAATGCCAAATCTAGTTATAATGTTTCTTTTAATGAAGGATATGACTTCCTTTTCTCTGACTTGAGCGAAGGCTTCAGCTTCTATCCACTTGGAAAAATAGTCAGTCATGGCAAGCATAAATACTTTTCCACCAGGTGCTTTAGGGAGCTTGCCAACTATATCCATCCCCCATCTCATGAATGGCCAAGAGGATGGTATGGGGTGTAGTAATTCAGCTGGTTGGTGAAGGATATTGCTATGTCTTTGGCAAGGATCACACCTCTTAGCATACTCTATAGCATTCCTTTTCATGGTTGGCCAGTAGTATCCTGTTCTAAGGATCCTTGAGAATAATGCCCTGCCCCCAGTGTGGTTTCCACAATCTCCTTCATGGAAGTCTCTCAATACTTCTTCAATTTCAGGATCCTCAACACATCTTAAATATGGTCCTGCAAGGGATCGTTTATATAGCATATTATTTAAGATTGTAAATTGAGATACCTTGATCCTGAAAGCTCTAGGATTTTCTCCCATTGGGATCTCTCCGTTTTGCAAGTATTTCATGATTGGTGGGATCCATGATCCTGAATAAGATCGAGCTTCTTCACTAGGGATTACTGCAGTATCCTCTTCTATTTCCATGGCTACTTGATTTTCAATAGCAGGAGCCAGGATATGGATGATAGGGATACTTATATCTTCTGGAATTTTTAAGGATGATCCTAGGTTGGCCAATGCATCAGCTTCCGTGTTATCCTCCCTTGGTACCTGTGTTAAGCTAAAAGAAACAAAAGAGAGTGCCAATTCTTTGACTATCTCTAAATATTTGGTTAGTTTTTCACCTTTAACAGCATAGGATCCATTAAAGTGATTGGTGATCAATAATGAATCTACATATACTTCGAGATATCTTACCCCCATATCCTTAGCAATCTGTAAGCCAGCAATTAAGGCTTCATATTCAGCCTCATTGTTAGTTGCTTGGAACTCACAGGCTATGGAGTGGGGTATTATGTCCCCCTGTGGCGATTTTAGTAGGATCCCTAGCCCTGTGCCTTTGATATTTGAGGATCCGTCAGTGTGTAGGATCCAAGGATCCTTGGTCTCATCCAGCTGTTGGACCTCCAATTCTGCTTCCTTTTGTAGATCACTACTGAAATCAGCCACAAAGTCAGCTAATGCTTGAGATTTAATGGCTGTTCTTGGTTCGTATCTTATATCATGGGCACTAAGCTTTACTGCCCACTTAGCCATTCTCCCTGACATATCTGGTTTCCTGAGGACATTCTTAATTGGAAAATTAGTTTTAACAATAATAGTATGGGTTTCAAAATAATTCCTTAACTTAGTGGATGCCATGATCAATGCAAGAATAAGTTTTTTGAGGTGTGAGTACCTGGATTCGGCATCAAGCAAACTTTTACTTACATAGTAGATAGGGTATTGTGTATCTTCATGATCCTTGACAAGGACTGCACTTACAGCGGTTGAGGATACCGCCAGGTATAAGGATAACACATCTCCTTTCTCCGGTTTTGCTAATGCTGGTGCTGAGGACATATATTCTTTAAGGGCTTGTAAAGCATTCTCATGCTTCTCAGTCCATTCGAACTTCTTATTCTTCCTTAGGATATCGTAGAATTCTTTGCATTTTTCTGAGGATTTCGATATGAATCTGTTCAAAGCTGCTATCCTGCCTGTCAGTCTTTGAACATCCTTGGCATTGGCAGGAGATTTGATATTTATTAATGCTTTGATTTGTTCCGGGCTTGCTTCAATGCCCCTCTGGGTTACCATGTACCCTAAGAACTTTCCTGCCTTAACACCAAAATGGCATTTTGAAGGATTAAGTTTCATGTTGTAACTATCAAGGATATCGAATGCTTCTTCCAAGTCCCTTAGGTGATCCTCAGCTTTCTTTGACTTGACCACCATATCATCTATGTACACCTCCATAGTTTTTCCAATTTGATCTTTGAACATCATATTTACCAGCCTTTGATATGTTGCACCTGCATTTCTTAGTCCAAAAGGCATGGCAGTATAACAATATAAACCGGTTGGGGTCATAAAGGCTGTATCCTCTTGGTCAGATGGTTCCATCTGGATTTGTTGGAACCCAGATGATGCATCCATAAAGGTTAACAGTTCATGCCCCGCTGTTGCATCCACCATGGAGTCAATGTGGGGTAATGGGAAAGGATCCTTGGGACATGCCTTATTCAAATCAGTGAAATCGACACATACCCTCCACTTTCCGTTTTTCTTTTGGACAACAACCACATTGGCTAACCATTTAGGATACTTTACCTCTCTGATCATACCTGCTCGAAGTAGTCTCTCTACTTCTTCTTGGATAATGGCATTCCTTTCTGGTGCAAACTTCCTCCTTTTTTGATGGATTGGTTTGATAGACCTGTCAATGCCAAGTTTGTGAGTAATAATATCCTTAGATATACCTGTCATGTCTTCATGTTTTCTACTACAAGAGAATTGGTTATTGAATAAATTAACTAAATTGGCAAATGAAGTAATAGAGTAAGGGGGAAGACTTAGCAGCCACTTAAGAGCTGATCCAGTAAGAGTGGATCCAAATCCTTTACATAGGCATGCTTCCTTCAATTTTTCTGGGATAGGATTGATCTCCATCCTCTCCCTGTATTGTGCTATATGCTCCTCTGGATCCGTTGTGCCATCATACAGCTTCATGGTAGGGATATGGAACCTTTTGGGTACCTCTGCATCACAAATTGGTGGTGCAAAACGGGATACCTTGTGGCTTCCATCCGCAATCTCTGGGATAGGCTTGACTACCCCTGGAACACTTGAGATCATGTCCTTTAGTTTCTGTAATTCCCTGGCCATAGCATGATTGGTACCTGTATCCTGCATGAATCCAAGGTTAGTAGTAGGATAATTATTTAAAGTGTTACCTCCCATTGGGTTCAAGTTAGGGAACCCATATTGCTGGGATTCTGGAACAACCGAGGGACCAGTGGAAGCAATGGTCTGCATTGGAATGAAGTCCCCTTGATGGACATCTGGACTTCCTGTTTGCAAACTTTTTAGGGATCCTGGCATCTGTAAGGATCCTGGTATCTGGGATGATCCTGGAACAAAGGAGGATCCTTGAACCTGGGATGATCCTGGAACAAAGGAGGATCCTTGAACCTGGGATGATCCTGGAACAAAGGAGGATCCTTGGCCCTGGAATGATCCTGGAACAAAGTAGGATCCTTGAAACTGCTGTGCCCCCGGATAGGCTCCCGGATTCCTGAAGGATCCCATGTATTGAGGATAGGATCCTATTGGCTGAAAATGTGAATCTGATGTCTGAGTCATTGCTGCCGAGTTGAGACGTGATCCTCTTGACTCCCCTATGATTTGTACGTCCGGGATCCCTGATGGCTGGGAAGTGATCATTGGAGTATCGAAGCTCAAGGATTTGGGCATCAGTGGAGAATGATCCTCTGCCGCTTTCTTTTGTCTTTTGAGATCTCCAATTTCCCTGAGGATCCTTTCGTTAGTTTCATCTTGCCGCTGCATACGATCCTTCATCTGCAAAATTAAAGCAAATACATCACTAGTACTGGGAATAGAAGAATTTATAGCAGAAGAAGATAGAGGTTTAGAGAAAGTGGGAGTTGATCTCTTCTCAGTATTTTTCTGAGATCCTGCCGGTGGAGGAGGCAAGGTGATCTGTGATGAGGTGACTGCAGACATCGCCGTGGACGTGTTCTTCAATGATGAAGCCATGTAACTCTTTGAAATGATTTCGAACAAAAGATTTTCTTATGAATGAAGCACCAATTGCCCCACGGTGGGCGCCAAACTGTTTTGGTCAAAAATCACACAAGGATAAAGTAACCAAACTTTATGTAAACGGGGTATGATGCTTGGTTAATTATGAAAGTAAAGGATCACTTCTGTGATAATAGATGCAAAGACACAATGATTTATACGAGGAAAAAGCCCTTGATCAATGTATGATCTCCGGCATAAAAAACCTCGGGTGATGGCAACTACCGATCACCAACTTCAATATAATAAAAATGTAGTTACAACTTCGGATAGTAATGAGCTGAGTACAAGGATCACTGAGTGTCTAAGTGTTTGAGAGTTGTGTCGTATGTTGTGTGTGTTCTTCCGAATGAGGAAGATGGGTATTTATACATGTGTGGGTGACTTATTTTAGGTAAAATGACTAAATATCAGCTCATTACCCCTTTAGAAATAAAGACAATCTAGCCTAAATTGCTGCCCATAAATCAAGCCTAGTTTCCATATCCTGTGCAACGTCTTTCTTCGATTAAGCTCTTGCCATATTTGTGAAGACGCGTTCCTGGATCATGATGTCTAGAGCATATCCTGCTAGATGTTCCTGCAAAACAATATTGTATTGAGTGGAAGTAGCCGTTAGTATGAGGATCACCATAATGTCCCATGATCCTGATCCTAAAGTTCTGCTGAGGATCACTGTCTGCCAAAGAAAGAAGGATCACTGGTTAGGATCATGGGTAAGGATCACCTACAGTAAAATCCAGCCCTAACACTTACTATCCTGATCCTCAACGTGGCCAACGTAGTTCTCAATCTCTGCGAATTTCTGCAAAGGGGATAAAGGATAAGGTCAGAACCAAGTGATCCTCATATCAGCAGGATATATCAGCAGGATATACAAGCAGGGACAGTGATCCTTACCTCACTGAAGTAGTCAAGGAATTGTTGGCGGATCAAGGGGAGAACTTGCAGATCCTCAGCTTCAGAGGCTTTTCTCTTCTTGCCTCCCTTTCCTTTGAGGGGTGCCTTGGGGACCGAAGCTGTCGGGCTGGTAGGAGCTTTTCTCTTGGAGGATCTGACGGTGGTGAGATCGGTGACACTGAACTTTGAAGCAGACTTGGTGGATTTTCTAGCACCTACACAACCAAAACAAGATAAGTATCTTAATTTCACTTGTATTTCGTTATTTATTTGAATTTTTAAGCAAAGATACTGACTTAACATCGTGACAGAACCTGAGGATACTTCCTGAGAATCTTGGGTGGTTATCTTGAAAGATCTTGTTTCAGGATCAAGCCTCTTGTGTGACACCCCAGGAAAACCAGTGAACAGTACAGTTTACCTAGCTTCCTCAGTGAGTGCATACCAAATTTCGGGACGAAATTTCCAATTAGTTGGGGATAATGTGACAACTCGAACTTTAGACTTACTGTGATGTAACACTACGTGCCTATGACACCTTGAGTTAATGAATGTTATGATGTTACGTACTTATGTGAACATGTAATTATGTGACTACGTGTGTTATTATGTGCTATATGATTTAATGAGAATGTATATGTTATGTGAATCAAATGTTAACCCAACCGTATACAAGCCCATTCGGGCCACACACCCAACTCGAGACCACAAGGCGGCCCAAGTGAGGTTCCGGCCCACTCCTCTTATACGTATGCATACACAACTAGGGTTGCTAGTTTCACAATTCTCCTTGCAACCAAGAACACACACACGCACAAACTCTCTCTCTCAACTCGGAACCAAGGGCTGCCGAAGTGATACACGCATCGAAGCTTGTTGAATCCGGATCCCTTCTCTCCATCTCAGTTAGTTTGAGTTTATGATTTTCTGTTTTGTTGTGATGTCGTGTATGGGTTGATCAATCGGTCCAAGTATATGTTAAACCGATTAGAGTTGCATGATATTAAACTAGGGCCGGTTAGATTGTTGGCCGATTAGATTATGTTGTTTATGCTTGGTCCTCGGATTGATTGTATGATGATAGATATAATCAGGTTTTTGTATGAATGATAACCGGTTAGGTTGCATGCTAGTCCGATGATATGATTATGACTCGGTTCAGGTTTGTGTGCTAATCCGATTAATTGTTTTGATGCTGTTATGTATATGCTAATGATGATGATTTTGAAGGTGTTATGAATATGATTGAATGATGAATAAACGTTGATTTGATCTGTTTCCGAAACTGCCTAAGTGTTAGCTTGAATCACGGGATAATTGTTGCATAAATTATGGAAACAAGTTACACATCCGGTTGCGACTCAGATTGCGAGTCGAAACCTCACAATCACGACTCGAGACCATAAGCAGCATGAACCGAAACCACGGTTGCGAGTCCCGTTGCGACTCGTAACCAGACCATGACGAGCCGAGACCAGCTGTTGCGACTCGTAACCAGCTGTTGCGACTCGTAACCCTCCGTTGCGACTCGAGATCGCCGGTTGCGACTCGAGACCACCTTTGCACGTACACTGTTTTGGGCTTTCACTGTCACGAGCCCAATCAGTTGGGCCAAATGATCGAACTTATGACTGTTATGTTATTGGACTGCTTATCTATTTGGGCTGATATGTTATTTGGACGGATTACCTTTCGGGCTTAGACATTGGATCGCACAAGGTTAATATGTGGTATGTAATTGGGCCGGGTTATGTTGGGGCCAGGATTAGAACGCACAAGTATGCTCTTGACTGCTAAGTGTTATCATGTTCTATGCGTGCTCGATACATGTTATCTTGTATGTTCTATACGCGTATTACCTTAGTCAAAACCTGACTTGCATAATAACCATGATAGGACGTGGTTGACCATTTACTTGCTACCTGTACTCTTTGTGTATCTGCCGAGCAAACCAAGGTGAGTTCACACAGCCAAGGCATGGGATTCCCGGGTTGGGAATTAGGTTGGATATGTTGAATATGGAATGATTACTCGTACTTACGCATACACTAGACTATAGACCATCGTCCTCAGGTTAGTCAGGACACGTTACGTAAAGCCTACGTAACCCAGTAAGTTTGCCATTTGTCTCCCGGGTCGGGAGGACACGTTACGTAAAGCCTACGTAACCCAATACCATCCACTGGCTTCCGGGTCGGAAGGCCACGCTGCGTAAAGCCTACGTAGCCCCCACGCGTACCATGTCCTCGGAGAAGGGCACGTCACGTAAAGCCTACGTGACCCAGTACGTATTCCTGTTCTCGGTAAAGAAGAACACATGGTCGGAAGTTAGTCTAGTAAGTACCGTTAATGAGAAGCCCTCATTAGCCAGGATAAACATGGGAAGCCCCCACCAGTAACATGAACACAAGGTTTGGGAAGCCCCCACCTTTAGTACACACTAGTCTGGGAAACCCCCCACTAGTTAAACATGCACACTACACTATGAACTTACTGTGAACTCGCTCAACTAGTTTGTTGATTATTTGCTGCATGCCTTGCAGGACCTTAGGTACTGGGAGCTTGCACAGGGAGGAGCAGGTCGTTGTGGGAATATGGATCGTGGATAAACAATTGAACGTATAACTATTTTGAGTTACATTACTATGCTTCCGCTATTTAAACAATGTTTGGTTTTGAAACATCGATCATGTCATGATGAACTACCTTAACTACTTTTATTATTATTAAATGCTATGTTTGATATGATTGATGGCTGGATCCTGGTCAGTCACGCTCCCAAGCGGTGGTACTCCGCGAGTGGATTTTGGGGGTGTGACATCTTGAACACGGCGAGTCTCTCTTTAGCAGCAGGAGTCAGTCTAAGATGTGAAACGGAGATAGCTGTACAACAAAAAAGCAAAAGAATGTCAGTGATTCTTATATTAAAGGATAAGTTCTCTGGTGATCCTTCTCAGGATCCTCCATCCTACCATGCGTAGCCCACTTCTTAGGTAGATCCTTCCCATCAGGGATAGAATCTCTCTTGACAAAAAACAAAAAAAACGCCGCTTCCAGTTGGTATCATTTTTGGTAGCTTTGAAGATCGGGTGTTCCTCACCAGGTTTACGTTTGAACAAATAACGATGGGAACCAAAGGTAGTGAGATCATACAATTCTCCCAGTTCTACCATGCCTAAGTCTATCCCCTCCTGCTCGATGATCCTTTCAAGGGTATACAAAACCCTCCAGATCATCGGCATGGCTTGGATATAAGATATGCCGGTTAGGGAAAAGAAAGATTGGGTGAAAGCTGGAAAGGGATATGTGTAGCCTATGGTGAACGGGGTAACAGGAAACGCAACCCAGTTATCAGAAATATGATCACTGAGGGCGTTGGGATCAAACGATTTAAACACTGTGTTCGCCGGGAAGCAGTAGCGGATCCTATCGATTTGCGGATCGGAGAAGCAACATCGTTCTTTTATGGAATCTTCGATGATTCCCTGGCTCTTTAGTGGGCTGTTCTTCGTGTGATCCTTAGATGGGGAGTTTCGGAGCAACATTTTGACAGAATAATGAAAAGAGGAGGAAACAGAGCAAAAGAAGGAAGAAGATGAATACCTATTTATCTTCGGAATGCAGTTATAAAGGGAGTAACTCTGGAATTTAAATGCATACGATCCTATCTATATCTCCTATTTATAATCATGATTCTGCAGGGATGTCACTTCTGTGACGTCATAGTTGTAACGGATAGTTCTATATCAACGGCTATATATCCGTTAGTTAGTTAGTTACGGATAAGATCAAGAAAACATAACTCGTTCATTTTACATATTACTCCTTATATTTTGGGGGCAATTGTTAGGGGAGGATTTTCTAACAATTAGTGATCCTTACTTGTTATCCTAATAGTGATCCTTACTTCTGTGACAGATGGTGATCCTCAGAAGAGCTTCAGGATCAGGATCATGGATCACCCTAAGGATCCTCATACTAACGATTGTTTGTTTATGTGTCGTATTGTTTTGCAGGAGTAATAAGCTTGACTTGGTCTTGGCAACGTTACTATGGAATATTCCACGGGTATTTCGCACACGTTTGAATGGAAATGGACGTTGTGGAGAACGTGGGAGCATGGCACAAAAGTCGGACAGTTTGTTAGCTTAGTTAGCTTTTATTTTTAAAGGGGTGACGAGCTATTTTTAGAACACTTAGCCATTTTCAGCTACATACACTCTCGTACAACTGCACTCTCGAAGCTTTCAGCAAACACTTAACAATTTTCACACACTTTTACACAATTAACCATAGTGATCCTTGTACCTAGCTCGTCACTATCCGAAGTTGTAAACATTTATTGATTTATTTGAGCTTGGTGATCGGTAGTTTCCATCACCCGAGGTTTTTTATGCCGGAGATCATTCATTGATCAAGGGCTTTTTCCTCGTATAAATCCTTGTGTTGTTTGTGCAATTTACATCGAAGTGATCCTTATTATTGTTCTTCATTTCAAGCATCATTCCTCGTAACTAAGAGTTTGGTTGCATTATCCTCATTAGATTTTTTGACCAAAACAATGGTGGTGAAATCTAAAAAGGTTGAGGATCACCTCAAGGATATCAAGGGAGCATTTGATATCCTGGATCAGTATAACATGAAGCTGAATCCTGCTAAGTGCCATTTCGGAGTGGGGGCAGGAAAGTTTCTAGGATATATGGTGACAAAAAGGGGGATAGAGGCAAGCCCGGAGCAGATTAAAGCTATCCTGGATATAAAGTCACCCTCGAATATGAAGGACGTACAACGGTTAACAGGCCGAGTAGCAGCTTTGAATAGATTTATTTCTAGATCCTCGGAAAAATGCAAGGAATTCTATGATATCCTCAAGAAGAATAAGAAATTTGAATGGGGAGCAAAGCATGAAGCAGCCTTGCAGGATTTGAAGCGATATCTCTCAACTGCACCTCTATTGATGAAGCCTGAAAATGGTGAACCACTATCCCTATACCTCGCTGTATCAGGGAATGCTGTAAGTGCCGTTCTTATAAAAGACCATGAAGGTCAGCAATATCCTGTATATTATGTTAGTAAAAGTTTGTTAGATGCTGAAACTAGGTATTCTCATTTAGAAAAATTGATATTAGCTCTAGTCATGGCATCGACAAAGCTTAGACATTATTTTGAAACACATAGGATCCATGTTAAAACGAATTATCCTGTCAAAAATGTGCTTAGGAAACCAGAGATGTCAGGCAGGATGGCCAAGTGGTCAGTAAAGTTGAGTGCTTATGATTTAGTATATGAACCTAGAAATGCCATAAAGTCTCAGGCTTTAGCTGACTTTGTGGCTGATTTCAGTAGTGATATTCAGGATGAGATAGACCTAGAAGTTCAACAGTTAGGAGAATCTTCAGGATCCTGGACATTATATACTGATGGTGCATCCAATATAAGAGGTGTAGGTTTAGGTATACTACTAAAATCGCCACAAGGGGACATATTACCCCAGGCCATTAGGTGTGAATTTCCTGCTACTAATAATGAGGCAGAATATGAAGCTTTAATTGCAGGATTAGAATTGGCTAAGAGTATGAGTATCAAGAATTTGCGAGTATATGTTGACTCCTTGTTAATTACTAACCATTTTAATGGATCCTATGCAGTTAAGGGTGAGAAATTAATCGAATACCTTGATATTCTCAAAAAGTTAGCAGAGTATTTCGATGTTTTTACACTTGAACAGGTACCAAGAGAGGATAACGCCGAAGCAGATGCCTTAGCAAATCTGGGATCATCGATCAGGATACCAGAAGGAACCCAAATACCAATAATACATGTCTTGTATCCTGCAACGAATCCTCGGGGTAAAGAAGTAGCGACTATTCAGGATCCTGGAGCAGAGTATCCTGAAGAGGATCCTAAATCTTGGACGGCTCCAATTGTGAGATATCTCAAAGAAGGACACATCCCCGGAAATGAAAATCCTAAGGCATTTAGGATGAAGGTATCACGATTCACAATTATAAATAATGTTTTATACAAGAAATCTCTTGCAGGACCGTATTTGAGGTGCTTGGAGGATCCTGAAGCCAAAGAAGTACTTCAGGATATACATGAAGGGGATTGTGGTAACCATACTGGGGGCAGGTCGTTATTCTCAAAAGTGTTAAGGACAGGATATTATTGGCCAACAATGAGAAAAGATGCCGCAGAATATGCTCGAAGATGTGACGCATGTCAAAGACATAGTAACATATTGCATCAGCCTGCTGAACCATTATATCCTATTGTTTCCCCTTGGCCATTTATGAAGTGGGGTATGGATATAGTGGGAAAGCTTCCAAAGGCTCCAGGAGGGAAGGTTTTTATGTTGGCAATGACAGATTATTTCTCCAAATGGGTTGAAGCCGAGGCATTTGTTCAAGTTAGGGATCAAGAAGTAGTATCCTTCATAAAGAGAAATATCCTGACCAGATTTGGAGTACCAGCCGAGATAATCTGTGACAATGGTTCTCAATTTATAAGTAAAAGGACTACTGACTTTTGCAAGAGTTGGGGAATCAAAATGATAATATCTACTCCAGTACATCCTCAAGCGAATGGACAAGCAGAATCCTCAAACAAGATAATTGTCAATAACTTAAAGAAGAGGCTTGGAACCAAAAAAGGAAGATGGGCAGAAGAATTACCCTTTGTTTTGTGGGCTGATAGGACAACGGTAAAGAACGCAACAGGCCAAACCCCATTTTCCTTGGTATTTGGAGCAGAAGCAATAATTCCAACGGAAATGACAATACCTACTGCAAGATCTACCCTAAGTGATCCTAAGCAGAATCCTGAAGCCTTGAGTCAAGATTTGGATACTATAGATGAAAAGAGAGATGCAGCAAGACTAAGGATGGCAACATATCAACAAAGAATATCCAGAGCATATAACAAGAATATCAGGACCAGAAGATTTAAGGTTGGAGATTGGGTGTTAAGAAAGGCTTTTCAGAATACCACTAATCCTGCCGATGGCAAGCTAGCTCCAAAATGGGAAGGACCATATGAAGTTGAATCAGAAGCAGGGAAAGGAGCATATAGACTCAAGAATATGAAAGGGGATATGCTACCGAGATCTTGGAATGCTATACACCTTAAGCTTTATTTCAAGTGAGTTTAGAATTTAATTTCTAACTCAGGATGGTATGAATTCTATCTATTTCAAATATGTTTGGTTTAATTTATTCTTTGAAACCCAATACTAACTTAAGCATTGGAGGGGTGTTAGCCAAGCTAACACCCACCTTAGTGTAAGGATGTTTTGCAGTATATGCTTCGGGATATAGCTCCAGGATGCTCACTCGGGATACTTCAGAGGATTAGAGGATTGGCCCCCCTCTCACGTACAAGGGATCCTGATCCCTTCACAGGTTTAAAGGTATTCACCTTTCTTCCGAATTGGGTTTAAACACTCCGCCTGGAGCGCAAGTTATTCAGGGATAGTTCAAGGTGGCGGGACCAGTCCATGTAAAAGTGGTTGACAATTTCGTTACTGTTGGCTATATCCTGAATCCTAAAGGTATATGAGGATTGATCACCCTCTCTCACGAAAGGATATTTTCATATTCTCTAAGGTGTAAAGGTTTTCACCTTTCTAAGTCTTGGAGTTTATACACTCCCGCCTGTAGCGCATGAAAATTTGGGATTTTCCCCAGGATACAAGGAATTTATCTCCAGTACATTCTTGGGTTTTACCCCTGTAACATGAAAAATTGTCTATACAATGGGAACTGATATCCAAAAGATTTTTAAGTGTTTGAAGACATTGTACACAGGGGACATTCCCACTAAAGCAATGATGTAAAGCTCAAAGAGTAAGGCTCGGAACTAATGCACTAAGTATCTCACACAGGGGACATCTTCATTGGAAAAATTGCAAAGGGATTGAGGTTTGATAATAGGGTTATATCCTATTCCTGGTATGATCTTTCCTTTGTAAACGTCGTTTGAGTTTTTGATAATACTAGGTTGGGTAAAAGGTTAAACATCCTGATTAGGATCAATTCTCGGGATATGTTCTCAAAATATATTTTCAAAATACTTCTCAAAATATTTGAAACTAATACTAGTTTGAAACTTTGATCACCCAGGTATTATCAAAATAGGTTTTGGAAAGTGGACTGTTTTTCACTCTTTAAAAAGCTTTCTACAAAGTTGAAGGAATTATCTAATAACAGTTTTTATAATATATTGCTAAGCATATTGATCAGGATCTTTCCATAAGATAACAATACAAAATTTTTATAAAGCTAAGAGTTACGTTAAGTAGTACAAGGCAATAACAAATAGGTCAAAAGATAGTTATATTATTAACAAGTCAAAAGATGTGCTTTTGGTTTCACCTTAAACCAACGCCCATCCGCCAAAAGCACAATTAGTTTCTACCATACTTGTGTAACGGTTGGAGGATCTATCTCAAAACAGGACCTGTCCACCTACAACCGTTACCACATTCAAAACAGATTATACTAACTGATGACCAAGGGCTTCATCCTAAAACCTAGGACCCATCCACCTTTGGTCATCGTATTGTTCTAATGCAGGAAATATAAATTGTTCAAAGACAGGAAATGTAAATTGTTTTTCACAACCACAACCATGAAATTTAAAAAATGGGCTCCGGCCTCAGCACGTATATCCATCATCGCCCACTCTACTGCCTAAGGGGCAACACCTTCTTGAACAGCAACCTCTTTCCCGGTGTCCGTACCAGCATTATCCTCGGGATTCTTCTCAGCATCTGCAGCAGCATCCTCTCCACCAGCATTCTTTCCAGCATTTTCCCCAGCATTCTCGGAAACATCCTTTGAAGCGCTAGCATCCATTATCTTGGCGGACTCTTCCATAGCAGATTTGGCAGGAGGCTCCACAGGATTTCCCCCAAGATCTTTTAACTTCGCCTCCCAGGCCTTGATGTTCCAAGAAGGGCATTGTAAACCCAAAGCCATCCCCTCGTAAGCCATTTTCAGCCTGGCCTGAAGAAGGGAGATCACGACGGAATTCTTGAGGCTCTCTCGGTATGAAGCCATGGCCTGCTCGTGTTGAACCTGGGCCGCGTCAAATTTAGCTTGAGCCTCCTGAGTGATCTTTTGGATGGCGGCTTGGTGATCCTGAGTCATAGCCTTATACTTAGCTTCATAGTGTTCCGATTTAGCGGTGGCGATTGCTGCTTGATTTGCAATGGTGGCTTTGGCCTTTTTCAGCTGGCTTTCAAGCATGACGTTGGAGCCACATGCGTCCTCGTAAAGGAAGACCAGGCGTTCAAGGCCCTACAAGGTAATAAAACAGGCATTATTCTAAATGAACATTTCTATTAAGCATATAATGCAAGATACAGGTCAGGATATTAACCTGGTTAACGAAGCCGGTCATAAATGTGCTGGATTCTGTGAACCCGTGGTTCTCGAATGGGAATACATGAGGTGGAGCAGAGCGTTCGACTTCCTTTCTTTTCCGGGAGCTGGAGGCCCGGGTCCGGGATGCTGGGGGAGCTTTGGGAACAGTGGAGGTCTTTGAATTGGTGAGTTTTGGTGTAAAGGATGATTTCGGGTTAGATTTTTGCTTGACAGGTTCAAGGCTGGAATAACTGTCCAGCTCATCGAGTTGGAAGCCTTCGAGGTTAATAACTGGCACTGCACGAGGGAAGATGTTTTAAACTTGTTATATCACTATACAATAAAATAATAATCAATTTAATATGAAGATAATTCTTGAAAATATGCTTACCAGACATGTTGGAGCTTGATCTCTGACTAGAGCTTGTGAGTAACAGGTTAAAGGTTCTTTCACCCTCTGGAAGCTTGTAGATCTCTTTTATTCTTCCTTCTGATTCAACACTAGGGGGAGCTAGTTCCTTGAAGTTTGCTGCAAGAAAGAGAATAAACACATCAGGATATTGGTTCAGGATTGAGGTTCGGGATATGATTGGGGATAGTCCTAAAACCCTAAGTCCTACCAGAAGTCAACCATCTTTTAGGGAGGTCAAAACCCTTATCAATGGAGTCTCTTTTCACAAAGAAGAATTTTCTTGTCCATTTATCCTCATTCTTAGTGGCCTTAAGAATGAGAGGATCGCTGGAAATAGAAAAAAGGAGAAACCGGCTGGAACCATGTGACCTTAGACGATAGGCCATCGGAAGGTCTTCGATGCATAGATCAGGCATATGATGAGCCTTAATCTGCTCCAGGGTGATTAACACGCGCCAAACCATGGGCATGGTTTGGGCAAAACTAAGACCGGTAAGTTCAAAGAAGCGAGAAATGAAGGGAGAAAATGGATATCGAAGCCCTAATGAAAAAGGACATGCAAAAAAGCAAACCCATTCGTCGGAACAAAAATCCGATCGGACCTCTCGGTCGAATTGACGGAAGATTGTTCCGGCGGGAAAAGCACCGGAAGCTCGTAGGGCTGCGATGTCGGAATTATCAAAAGAACACACCTCTTTTGAAGGTTTCTGAAGTAAATTTTGTTTATAGAAGGGGGAATCAGAATCCGCCATTTGCAATCTAGTACGGGTCGCCATGAAGGATAACAGTCGGAGAAAAGGAAATATGAACAATGGAAATAGATAAGAGAGAGGGAGAAAGTACCTGATATTCTCTTGAAGATAAAGATAACCATAATGTGAAGTCCCTTGGTTAATATAGGCTAAATGTAGGGGGTGTAAAGAGTAAATAATGCCTTGGAAGTTGCACATTGTCATTTCAAGGGTCTCGTCACATTGATTGCCTTAATTGATGAAATGAAACTTTTAAAATATATCCGTTGGATTGGTATACCAACCGATATATTTGGGGACAATTGTTATGGGTCATTTTCTGAGTATACATATCCTGACTAATATCCCGCTTTTAATTGTTTATTAGTGATCAGGATACTGGACGGGGATATTGTTAACATCCTGGGCGATATCCTAAGGTTGAGTGAATTAAACACGTGCAGGTTAATGGCTGTAAGCTACTAACGGTCATCAGGACTTCTTCTCCTCAAGAGTCGGGCGTATTTGTTATAAGGAAGCCGTTGAACCCGAAAGACTTGGTCCTCAACGTTCGAGTGGGAATATCCGCTGGATCCCGGAAGTTTAGGATAGTTTGTTACATTATCTTTACTATAAATAGAAGGGGGCGGATCAGTTTAAGGCACGCAATTTTACACTTACACTCTCGAACACTTTTACTCTCTAGCTCACCGCAAACACCACACTCAAACACTTGTATTCAAATTACATTGTAACACATAGTCGATCCGCACCACATCCTGCACTGTATCCTGATATTTAAAGCAATAAGAAGAACAAGGCAGCTGCGATTGTCAGCTCCCGAGGTTTTATGCCGGCGATCTAGATTGATCAAGGGCTTTCCTCGTACATCACGTGTCAACCTTTACTTTTTTGCTCATTGTTTGATCATTGATACAGCTCTATATCCCGGGCTGTATCCTGAAACTGTTTTCATATCTAATTTGGCCAATACATTTTTCACATATAATTTTAGCACACTACCCCACCTAACTAATTTGATCACTTAATTGCTTAGGTAATTTTTAGCCAAAACAGACAGCATTCCATGGGTAAACATAACAAACAAGCATTCATTAAGTCACGTATAACATGCGGTAACGGTTAGCGTTTAAAATATTGCGTAGTGTGTTCGATGTGATTTCGTATAAGTAACGTATGTAACACCCAAAAGTGTTTAAAGCAAAAAGGGTTCGAGTATACTCACAGCGGTTGATGGATTGAAGGGAGCGCTTGAGAGTAAGGTTAGCCTGAACAATTCGATAGTATAACGATAAGCAACGCGTAAAACGGAAACAAGTGTCGATGGATCAGACAGCTGGTCGATCGGACGGCTGACCGTGCAGTTGACAGTCCATTCGGACAGTTGTCCGGTCGGACGGAAGTCCGATCGGATGGCTGTTCGAGTGGATTGTTTCTTCCTTTGAGTAGGATGTGTTTGTGTGTCATGGTTGACTTTTGAAGTTTTCATTGTAGTATTTGAAAACCTTGAAGTATCCTTACCTTTCAAGTCGGTCGATCGGACGATCGTTCGATCGGTCGGCAACCCGATCGGCTGGTACTTCAGTGAAGAACATGTCCTCTGCAAGAGGTCACTCGATCGGACAGTAGTTCGATCGGGTGGCATTTCCGTGCATCGAACATGTTGAAAAATCGATTAAGTATTTAAAGTCAAGTATCTCATGATCCGAAGAGTAATCCGATCGGATGGAGGTCCGATCGGATAGCAGTTTGTTGAATACTCCACTTCAATTAAGTTGATTTAAGCGTGGGACCCATGTGCTAGCCGATCGGCTGGCCAGTCGTTCGGCTGTCTGTCCGTTCGGCTGGCTGTCCGTTCGTTCGAACAGCAGTCCGATCGGACAGTGCCTTGTCCTGGTCGGCCTGTTTGTCTAACACTTGGTTGTTCGGATTGTTTGACGTTTTATCGAGGCGTTTTGATAACGAGTTAAGCAACAGCAACATCGTCATTACTTGGTTCTCCAGATCGGACATGAATCACCCAAATCCGGTTGGTGAACGGTTCGGGACGGTGTTTGATGTTTAACCCGAAATCGGTGAACCTCATGTATAGAATCCGGATCTTAGGCCACACAACCACCGGAATGATTAGTAAGTCGGCACAAGCTCCGTTTCTATCGGTTTTGAAGGCATTGAGTGTAAAAGAGTTGAAAGAAAGTTGGAAAACCATCTTTCAATCCTTTCTTTGGTGAAAATGTTTTAGATCTACTAGAGAACTTTGTTTGTTTATGTGGAAATCGGTTAGATCTAAGTTGTTCTTGGTGGATTGAGGCCAAAACATGAAGCTCTCCAAGAACACCATGATGACATCATCCTAGAACACTCGAATCGTGATGATTTCACGGTTAAAAGTTAAGATTTAAAAGATAGAAAGGTGTAGGAGTGCATGTAGATCAAGAAAGTACAAGATTTAGGACAAGATCTTACCGGAATCGTGAGAAATCTGAGAAAGGGTGAAGAACACGAGTTGGTCGGTCAGAGGATTTCCAAACGTGGAAATGATGACAATGACAGGGGTATTTATAGCCTTCCAAATGAGGAAAGTGCTGGCCGATCGGTCAGGCGGCTCGATCGGACAACCTGTCCGATCGGACAGCAGTCCGATCGGCTGGCTGGTCGATCGGCCGGCTGGTCGATCGACTGGTAGTCTGATCAATCAGTTGCCTGATTCGAGTGTTCGGGCGGTGATTTTTGATATTTCGATTTCGATTGCGATTGATGCGAATGCGATAGAGTATCCTATTCAAATTACTTTTAATCCCAACCACTAATATCACGCGCTGTCTCTTCTCCACTAATTATTATACTATATCTACATACAATCATCCTTGTTTCGTATTCGATTTGCGAGTTCGATTCGTTTTGCGATTGAGTTCGATTGCGATTCGATTGATTACCACATATAACATAAGTAAACATGCACAAGTAACACATAAGGCATACACACACGAAATATAAACACCACAATGCGTAATTCGAGTTTGCGAGCGCGATGTTGATTAGATTAGTTCGATTAACTTTATCGCATTGTTATTTCCTATTATTCACAGTCGTAAAGCGATTCATATTGAGAAATATACTTCGATTGAAATTACTTACTCCACATAATACAACTAACGTAAACATAAAATAAACTATTTACAATCAAAGAAGTCAAACAGGGATTGAGCAAGGAGTGATAGATCGAAATTAGCGATCTTTTCTTCCTTTGACTTCAATCTTGACTTTGACTTTGACTTTCGAAACACTGGGGTGTTACAAGTAACAATAATACGATACAATATAAAACAAGTCAACAAGAAAACTGTATCATACGGATGTACCCTTGAGTCGAACAGTATTAGGTATGATGGGTGTGGGCACACACAAACCATATACCTGTAGGAATCCTAGGATCGATCCATACTCCTCCTAGTAGCTATGTACCACACTTGTATCCAGGACGACGTGAGTTAATATCTCCGTCACGGAAGGGGCACACGTTATCGGTGCCTCAATAACGTGCACGTGGGATACTCCAAGAGAAGCGTAGAACTCAGGGTAACAGAGTATAGTTAGTCATAAACAGTAATCCAGTTTAACAGTAAACAGTAATCATATAATCGGTATCGGAACATGTGATAATGAGTACAATATAATCATAATCTTATCGCATGATATCAAGTGGATTTAAAGTCAAAATAGGAAATGAACGAACAGTCAAACAAATCGATATTTCAAAGACGTTAGGAGTTCCAAAAGAAAACAATAATTCAACGGGGTTTATAAACAATCGAACCAGATAACAAAAGGAAAGAGGGCAAGGATCCGCACCTTGATGCTTGATTTGTTGTCTTACAAAAATAGTCGTGTTTAAGCGTGCTCGTATATATATTTTTTGTTTATAATCTAATGAATTGATATTTTTTTCGAATGGTGAACTTCATGTATAAGGTTACCACACTCTCCAAATCGGAGAGCCCCGTATTGCCCCACTCTGGCCAGGCTATGTTGTCTTAATCGTGGCCAGGCTATGTTGTCTTAACCGGGCCCACGCAGTCGTTGTGTCAACAAAAGACCAGAACTCTCTGACGTAACATACGGAAACCCAGTTGGGCTTGGGAATCGAATTGACAACCTCACACAAGGCCTATTTCAAATCTTTTATTGCCTATATCCACCACATATAACATAAGTGGGAATTGAACTTGAGTCTTCAATGAAAAACCCAAGTCTCCTACCACTAGGCCACAAGTGGGGGGATGAATTGATGTTATTCAATTTGGTACTAGATTTTTTCCATTTACGCGTTGCAGCAGGGAACCAACCTATTTTGAAAGCAAAAGTAACTAAAATAATTAAGAATCTAATTATTGATAACGATTTATGTTTCAGTTAGAGATTCTTAGCACAATAATATAAACTATCTATAAAAACACATAGCTAAATTTAGTGTCGCCATCGCTTCCCAAAGAAATTCTACTTTCAAGACTCTTTAGCATTAGCATCACTTCCTTTGAACAAACAACCACCTAAAGGTTGTTTTTTAACATATAGTATAATGTGTTGTAGTAGGTCGGTTTAAGGGTAGATAAAAAGACACGTAAAAGTATATTTTTACATGAATGCCAAATGGTTTAAAAAACCAAACACTTTAAAAACGTCTAATGTAAGGCCCCCAGACCGGGCACCTTACCGTCGGGTCACATCACACTGTACTATTTAAAAATATGACTTTACTCGAAATACGCAACAGAAAAAATTCAATTAACAATAATACATAATTTATTTAAACTCAAAATGTTATTTGGTTGTTAACAAACCGAATGCCTTCCACCCTAACACAAGTAAATCTTATCCGCTAGCCAAGAGCAACACCGACTCGAATCACACACCTGCAAAAAAATCTGACATACATGCAAAAGTCAGCTACGCTGAGTGAGTTCTAATAGTTTAAGTTAAAGCTTTTAAAACACATCGTAAACGCTTTATTTGAAAACCAAAACACCACCGTTGTAAAAACACCAGTGTTTATTAAAATACGTTAACATCATTTTTAAAGTTTAACGGGTCCAACCCGTAACCCAAAACAACCTAAAACTCCACCCATCTCCTAGGTCCAATCATCCTACAAGTAATGCTTTCCGAATTGGATCAGATCACTTAAACATCAAAGGACGACCGATATGCATCTTAATTCATAGGACGATTAACCAAACTAATCCCTATCTAGGACATAACAATTAATGTCCTACAACTTAATTGTAGTTAACATCGTCCGTCGACTACACGATTTAACATCACTTGACAACTATATAATAGAACATTATTCGTCAGCCGCATCATTTTACATCATTCGTCAACTGCACAAATAATTATCATATACCCACCATTTAACTACCGTGAACACATAAGCACATAAGGTGGGAACCTAACACATCATTTGTTGCTCGTAGGCTATCATCATTTACCCTCGTTGGGGCACCCTCTTCAGGGTTTCGTCTTCTCCAATTTAACCCTGAAGAGTCCGTCACCCGCATATTAACCCCGAAGGGTCCATCATTGCCACTAGGGCTAATCATTTAAACACCTCAAGGGTGTTCCTTGTGACCTGGCGTCACCTTAAAGGTAACGCCGCCATCACAAGTAACCCGCATATCGTGACCTGACGCCACCCCGAAGGTAACACCGCCATCACAAGTACCCCGTATATCGTGTCCTGACGTCACCCCGAAGGTAATGCCCATCACAAGTAACCCGCATCAAGCACCTCAAGGATGTTAATTCACGTAAAGCACATCGATACAAATACAAGGTTAAAAGCTCGTCGTCAACTACCCGAAAACTACTACCTTCACGTTCCCGCTACTATTAAGGTTCGAAACCTATGATAGAATTATCAATTAAAATTTATCATGACACAAGACGTGTTTTTAATGCCGACAACTACCACACCCCTATACGATATCGACATCGCTAAATAAAATGTCTTACGACTACGCAGAACTAATCAAGCCAGATTAATCACTATGTCGAAAAAACATTGTTTGTGGTAAAACGTTTATAAAACATTTTAGTCGCAAAGCTCGTTAACCTATAAAGCTCGTAACATATAAGAAAACATGTGAAAAACATGTATGCTAGCCCCAAAAATATTTAAGAAAAAGGGATTAGAACTCACCGGTTGCGAAGCTTCACACCATCCCTGCAGCTACACGTCTTCCGTGCTCAAAACTCAAAGCTGTCGAAAATATATGATCAAAGTACAAAACCCGTACGATCCTTACTTATAAAAAGAATAATGCTTTCGAACATCCAACTCCAACTACCAGTCAGCCGTCTCCTCTATAATGCTAGTTTCACGAATAACTCCATTCGGGTTGTCCTTGACCCGCCTTGAACCTGAATACCGAAATCGGATTCCCACGTGCATGAGTATATGCCCCTATCCGTACCATGCTACACACTTCTAAATCCCCATAAAAACCTTCATGTTTGACACAAAAATCATGATAACCAAAGAAAGATAAAGGAGATGTGTGCTAGGTAGCTAAATTAATTGAAGTGCATGCTTGGTAGGTTGTCTAAATAGAATTAAGGTGTGAGCTAGCTAGCTTATTAATTGTGGTGCATGCTAGGCAGGTTAGTTTTAAAAACAATTAAAACAAGTTAACAAGTAGCATTTAGGTTATTGGATACTTATCACTTTTCTATAAAGTCTTCTTACACTTCTTACAACAAGGAGCATTTGTAGAATAACTTAACCCAACTTGTATTATTGTAAACATTAAAAAGGTAACCCACACATGTTAATATTAATTATTATAAGGTAAATATGATTTGTTCAACATTAACATTATTATATAATATCATTGTTATCATAGTTAGGTTGGAGGGTGTGAGATAAAGCCCCTAGGTGTTTTATCACGCCACGTCACATCCACGTCAAACAGGGGGCTTTAAGGCCCCTCTTCTTAACTTGCAGGGTGTGGGATAACGCCCCCTATTAAACAAAATTAAAAAAAAATTATTGGATGAAATGATGTGGGCCCACCTGCACGTAACCTTCTTTTTAGTTACCATGCTGGCGATGGCACCATGGCGCCCCCCCCCCCCCCCCAATTTAAATTTGACGGTATGGGTGGTGGCTCCCCTCCGACGCTATCGGTGATAAGTTGACAAGGGTGACGCCCTCTACACCCTCCGGCCTTATTCGAGTTATTCTGGTACCATAAAACCAGATTATATTATTTTCCTCGATGCATTTGCTTAGTGCTGGATAAAGGACCCCTTTTTTACCATGACTCAATATTCCATGACTTTGAAATTTACAACTACCAATATTATCGAAAAGGTTGCTGTTTTGAATATTGGAATTATACCGTTACCGTAATGAATTGAATCAATATCGACTCAACTCCCCCAAACTAGTTAGTGTTTGACACCCGTGGACTATAGGTCGGGGTGCAAACGAGCCGAGCGGCTCACGAGCTACTCGGGATCGGCTCGAGAAAAAGCTCGAAACGAGCCGACCCTTATCAAGCCCGAGCCGAGCTTGAGCATAAAATAAAGCTCGTTTGTTTATCGAGCCCGGGCCGAGCTCGAGCCTCACATGTGAAGCTCGTTAGGCTCGTCGAGCCTTAGTGTAAACGAGCCGAGCTTATTTAAACTTGTTTACAAGCTGACCTTAAACCTAAAAATAAGCTTATTTAGTAAACGAGCCCGGGCCCGAGCTTCACTTATCGAGCTCACGAAACTAAAAAGTTTATTATTTATATTATTTTTATTTAATATATTAATTAATAGATAATAAACGAGTCGAACTCAAGCTTAAGAAAATACCAACGAGCCGAGCTCGAGCTTTAAAAACAAAACCCAAATCAAGCCGAGCTCGAGGCCGAGCTCTCATAAGTTAATCGAGCTTGAGCTCGAGCCTGGTCGAGTTCGGGCTTTGTTCGCCTCGTTTGCACCCCTAACGGTAGGGGTGTGAATTTCTGACACGACCCGAAAACCCGACACGAACCTAACACGAAATTCGCGGGTTTAGGTTTAGTCTAAACGGGTTCGGGTCAGTTTCAGGTTGAACCCGCGAACCCGTTTAGGTTATCGGGTCGGGTTCGGGTCAACCTGGTCGGGTTGGTGGGTTGACCCGTTTAACACATTTATACTATATTATATTTTTTACAATATATAATTTATATCATAAATGAAATGGGGTGTGTATTTTATGCCATGATTATAACTTAAAAAGAGAAACTAACATAGATTTTATAATTTAAATATGATATTCTAATATACATTTGTGTTTTTAAGTAAATTTTAATTTTAATATATTAACTTCTTAAAAAAATAAAAAATTCGGGTTGAACGGGTCGTGTTCGGGTCAACCCACGAAACTTCGGGTCGTGTTCGGGTTCTTATGTATGATACGATTTTCGGGTTCGGGTCGGGTTCAGGTTTGTGTAAAGTTTTCGGGTTCGGGTCGGGTTGAACCCGCCAACCCGCGAACACGACCCGTTTAACAGCCCTACCTAACGGGAAGTAGAGCCGACACGCCAGACACAACCGGGTCCGGATTGTGCCCGTATCCACAACCCATTTCTTCTCTCGGATCACACATTACCTTACACTGCATACCCAAATCTTCACACTCGAAAAAGAACACCCTCCCCCAAATTCAGGAGGGGTTCTTCTTCTTCTTCTTCTTCTTCTTCTTCTTCTTCTTCTTCTTCTTCTTCTTCTTACAAAACACCCGAACAACACGAACCGTACACACAAGATGGATGATTATACCAGAGAAATGATGGACCTCAAGACCCTTGTCACTCGAACCCTTGAAAAGAAAGGGGTTCTTGCCAAGATCAGAGTAAACCCACTTCACTTTACCCCTCTTTTCATTAAAAGTCGTTAACTTTACTTGGATCGGGTCTGAATTTCTGCTTAATTTGTTGATGGGCCTCATGGGTTTATTGAATTACACTTTACTAGTTTTTTTTTGTGTGTGTTTTGATGGTGAGCATAATTTGGCTGTTGCAAGTGATTAGGGTTTGTGGGGGAATGCTGCTGTGACTGATCCTTATTCATCAAAATTTAGAATTTTAATGATTATGTTTTATGATTAGGGTTTTGTGTATTAGTTTAGACTTGAGGTGTATAATGTTTGAAAACTATGTATAGTGAAGAGTTTGTCTACTTTTTGCTTGAAGAAAATGTAGTTCGTTGGTTCGGTTCGAGAACTTGTCTTTTAGAGGGGTGTCTATTTCGGAACCAAGAATGCATTGAGATTTGTGAGAACCGCATAATGCGCTTGTATCTTTTGCTTGTAGAGTGATATTGATATAGAAGGTGGTTACATAATTGCCTACCCCACTATCTCATTAAATTATTAACGCACTATGTACAAGTGCTTAATGCGGTTCTTGCAGTTACGTCATAAAGTTGGTTTTGGAGAGATTGCATTCCCTCGTCTTTAATATGTGATTAAATGTTGTTTATATGAGCATAAAAGAAGATTCTTGATTTGTGTTTATTTTTGGCTTAAATCTTGGTTTTAAATTGCGTGATGCGCTCCGATGCGTTTGGTCCAAAAATCTAATGCGTGATGCATGATGTGAGTGGATCACGTATGTGATGCGCTCTTTATAAAAAAATATTTATACATAACAACGTATAAAAACATACCTAAACTAGAACAACTAACGTAATAAGAAGATAAGAGTTGTGCTTTTTGGTTCAAATCAAACATACTGAAATGTTTCTTGAACCACAATGGTCCAAATCAAGCATACTAAGATATTAATTACTGAAAAAACTCAACCCATTTCGTAAAATTTGGAAAAAAAAACATAATAAACAATGATGCGTGCATCGGAGCACATTATGAGAAATCGGCGCAATATTCTCGCATCACGTAATCGCAACGCATCAGCCGTTGCGATGCGCTCTCATTAGCGCATCGGGCGCATCACGCATTATGCGCGCATTTTAAAACCAAGGTACTCATTAGTCAAGATTTGGTCTTTGACTTAATGTATTTTTTTTATTCATGATTGACTTAATGATGGAAGGCTGAGCTTAGAGCAAGTGTGTTTGAAGCAATAGAGGAAGAGGATAAGGTGATTGAAAAGGATGAAGGCTTGCCTCCTGCGCTTTTGGGGAGTTGCAACGACCGTGCAAGGCAGCTTCACGCTTCTCCAACTGGTATATCTCTTCTCTTCGACTATTAGAGTAATTGGTAAAATTGGATTTTTGTTACGGTTTCAACTTTGAAGTAGGTCGTCACTTTTGCTTATTTATTTTTTAAATAATCAGTGTATCACATATGGTTCAAAATTACATAGCTTCAATAATATGTTAAAATTTTGAATAAAAGTTAACTAAAGATAATATAAATAAGTAATAGAATATAATTGTTAACATCAAACCTTATAAAAGTTCCAACAAAGTTCTTGGCGGTAGTTTAAGGATACAAATTTAGAAGAGTTCCCTATGGTTTGCTGTATCCGTCTTATAAATTGTTATATTGTTACTTTAGTAATATTTGGTTATTATAGTGGGGGTTCTTTTGTTCAGCATTAGCCAATCACACATCAATATACGAACATGATTGTATGTTTTTTTTAATATGCAAAATGCAATTTGTGGCTTCTCATGTTGGTTTGATTTGACATGTTTTCAGGTCGGCTATTGACGGCTCTAATATGTGAATACCTGGAATGGGCACAACTTAACCACACACTAAAAGTTTATTTGCCAGAGTGTAATTTGGTAATCACGTGCAAACTTACAAGCTTTAATGTGAAGTGTGTACATGTTCTTGCTATTGATTTCTTTTAGTTTAGAGTAAACTGCCATTTTGGTCCCTGAGGTTTGGTTACTTTTGCCACTTTAGTCCAAAACTCAAACCTTTTGCATCTGGGTCCCTGTGGTTTCAGTTTTATTGCCATTTTGGTCCAAAAATGAAATCAGGTCATACTTGTCTTATAAAATCCTGCAATTTTGTCATTTTCCTCAGGGGCAAATCAGGTCATATTTATCTTATAAAATATGGTATTTATTTATAAAAAAGAAATGATCATTTTGCCCCTGCGGAAAATGACAAAATAACAGGATTTTATAAGACAAATATGACCTGATTTCATTTTTGGACCAAAATGGCAATAAAACTGAAACCACAGGGACCCAGATGCAAAAAGTTTGAGTTTTGGACTAAAGTGGCAAAATTGACCAAACCACAGGGACCAAAATGGCAGTTTACTCTTTAGTTTATTTAATAACAAGCTTTGAAGAGTGATTTAACTTTTGAAATTATGTTGAAATACTCATGAAGTAGTATTGGATTTTTATTACAAACTATCGTTCTTATGAAAATTGAATACAAAAACACCACTTTTCAAGAATATGGGATTTTTGAACAAAAAACAAAATACAATGTTAATGTTTTATATACGTTTTCATAATTTGTCTTAACTCGTTCTTTCAAACTTTAGTATTATCTTTGGTATTTTCTAGAGGTGGCATTAAGACGGACCGGTTCGGGTTGGATTTTGTTGATATTGGGTCAAAACTCAAAATGGTAAAATAAGAGGGGTAGCTATAATGGAAACAAGTCAAATTCAAACTTTAGAAGTCTCCGAAAGTGTATTCAAATTTCAAATGGGCTTCCAACCTTCTAAATCATTCTGTTAAAAAATAGATTATGACATGTATAATATAGGTTTTGTGATCATATTAATACATTTATCAGTAATAAATTTTAAGTTTGTGGATTAGATTGTGTTGGCACTGTGCAGGCCAACGAAACCTGTTTGACCCACATCTAGAAATGAACCATTTGAATAAAACTCATTTTGACTTGTTACCCAACCCACCCGACTTCCCCTTTTTACCACCTAGCTGAAGACGTTAATCTTGAATTGAAGAGATATAGATCAAGACGGGTTATAGATAATTATGGCTAGAATGAGTTTAGTATAAATAGAGGGTTAGGGTTATTGTATTGGGGTGCTCTCATTGTTTAATAATAAAAAGAGTCGAACGTCAATCGTGTTTCTGTGTTCGATCAAGGGCCTGATTTCCAACACTAGTATTTTCACAAGAACGATAGTTTGCCACTCGATTATTTTGGAGCAGATATTCTAACTTTTGTCTAAACGCTACATTGCAGCAAAAGGATGATTGGAAAGCCGAATTAAAAGGCTTAAGTAATAAATATGGGTATGACGCAAACCAAAACGGAGATAGTGGTCCATTGCTGTTGGATGTACTTGCAGGGTTCTTGAAGGTTGAGGTTTGTTGTTATTTTTTCTCGCTACAAACTTAGCAATATATGAATCATAGTTGCATTTTCTTTTTTATGTTTGTTATTTGTAATTTATATACATACACATCCAATTTTTACTAAAGATCTGTTCTTGTAGAGTCAACCTCAAGGAAGAAGTAATGGAAGGAGATTAGTCACGCCCGAGCAGGACTCTTTGACCAACTTTGACTCACGGAATCGAAGGTCATCTTCATCGTCTGTTATTGGGGGCTTGCCTCCTCTCGGAAGGTGCGATTGTCAAGTCCAATGTCTGTTTTTGATTTATCTAAACATACAGTCTTCTAAATCATTCATATTCAAAGATTTAGATCATTAACGTATTATTCTTGTTTTTCTAATCGGAAATATCAAATTAGTTATCTACTTATGAATATAAAAATGCACAAAAAGTGTGTTTGGGTCAACCCGCCCGGACCGGTGCGTTTCGACCCAGACCAAAAATGACCCGTTTCAACCCAAACCCGTTTTGTCCCTTGACCTCATCTATAAACAATTTTAGGAATCATGACATTTTGTCAAAACATCAATAATAGTAATAATGCTTCACTTTTTTAGTTTAAGTAATAATGCCTTATTTTTTTAATTTTTTAAATCTTGTATTGCAGGCAAATCCCTTCTTCCCAGGCATCTGGTAAGTACTTAAATCTCTTTAATGAGGATAATCTTTGGTTCACTTATAACCTTTAAATAACCTTTAACTTTCCTAAAATAATTACTAAAATAATTACTCAGATCGAAGAGGCGGATCCTCAAATTCGGGCTACAGAAAAGATGACTACAATCGAAGATACGATAATGATGATATCCAAGACGATATGATGCGTACATCAACTGCCTTCGAAAACCTTCAGTTGGATAGAAAGGCGCGTAATTTAACAAGCTCTTGGCGGTTAGTAAAACTATAATAGGATCCTTGACGGACCGTTACAATTACAATTTAATCCTCTTTATAATTTATAAGTTATAGTAATTAACAATAAAAGTAAAATTTTGTTGCAGGCATGGAGGAGATGGCAGCAGTGAAGAAGATGGCAGGGTAGACCATATGTAACTTCAGTGGCTTTGACTTGAGTATGTAGTCAACTTTGTGCTATGTTTGTTGTTTAAAAGATTTGGGATTTGACCCTTTTGCCCTTTTTGGGCATGAATGTTAATGTTCATTTTAATTTCTTTGGGTGATTGTTTTTTTATTTTTATTTTAAACTCTTTATACATTGTAAGTAAATCACATAATTGTGTAGTATATAAGATAAAAAGTGTAATTAAATCATATAATTGTTTAGTATATAAGATAAAAAGTGTAAATTAATGGTATGTGTGTAAAGAAAACTCACTCTTTATTATCGAGTGGCAAGGGGCAGCCCATTTGTTCAAGCCCAGCCCAGCCCATATATGATTTGGGACTTGGGAGTCGATATACTCTATAGATGTATAAAGTATTTAATATATTAAATTTAAGAGTTAAATGTTATTTTAATCCATGTGGTTTGAGTTATTTTTGTTGGTTCAGTTCTGTTTATGCATGAAGGAAAACATTAAAACATACCTGTTATAGCAGACAGTGCGTTGGAGAATCCAGTAATGGAGTTCGACATGCTTGTTATCGTGATCTGGTTCCTCCTTAGGATGCTGACTAATGATGGGGACTTAGAAAACCGAAAAGGGTGTCGGTTAGGAGAGGAGGTCGTTCGTGATGATGTTATGGCTAATGGGGTGTGTGTAATTGTGTAACTGAGTAACCCCTTAACCTCCACATAACTCTCCTTTTATAAGCACCCAGGAGGAAACCTAATTAGTTAATAAGGGTAATATGGTCCATCAACAATTACCAACTAATTATTTAATAGGTTCTAATATATTTTGATCTCTATAATGTAAATGATTGTGATGGCTATAGATTAAATATCAATACGTAATATATTTAATCTTACAATTTTGCCAGTTTAGTCCAAATGTTTCATTTTTCTCCCGTGGGTCCAAAAAGGTTTTACCGTTGCAATCTTAGTCCACTGGGTTAACCTCATCTATTTTTTCTGTTAACGAGAAGGGCAATTCGGTTATTTTATATGTAGTTCTGTTAACTTGAAGAACAATTCAGTCATATCAAATGACTGAATTGCCCTTCTCATAAGTATAAAAAATGGATGAAGTTAACCTAGTGGACTAAAATGACAACGGTGAAACCTTTTTGGACCCACAAACGAAAAATGAAACATTTGGACTAAACTGACAAAATGACCTAAATCATATGGACTAAAATGACATTTAACTCTAAATTTAATTTATTATCTAGTTTTTTCAATAGTTTGCTTAAAACCACGTTGATTTAAGTTGTATTTTAGAAGCAAAGCAAGTGCGCAAGCCGCAAGAGAATCAGTTTTATATATTTGTTCTAATGATACCGTTCAACTTCATATTACTACGTGAAAATAAAAACCAATGACTTGCACAACCTATAATCTATATTACTAGATCAACCGCTATTTTGGTAAGGATGTGAACATAAAACCATAAGAGTAAATTGCAATTTACGTCCATATGGTTTGGTGGCGAGATCAACTTGAGTCTAGGGGTGGATCTAGGCTACTTTTGTGGATTCCCAGGAACCCATTCGGTTTAGTAAAAATGAGAAAAATTAGTGAGAACCTCGTATGATTTGGAAAAAAATAGTGAGAGTCTATCAAAAGGAACCCAGTAAAAAAAGTTCTTAGATCCGCCACTGCTTGAGTCCCCCAACTTTTTTTTGCCACTTGTGTTTCTAAAATATAATAGTATGCGTCCTTCCGTCTGTTGGACATTAGCTGCACCATTTGTTTTAGGCACAATTATGTAACCTCATCACCCAAACCTTCAACCCCTCTCCAAATACAACCCGTATGTATTTGCGTCCCTGTGTAATCCCTAATCCACTTTGATTCAAACAACACACTCAAACAACATATCGATTCCAAGTACAGACACGATCTGGTTAGAGATGTGTTGTTTGACGTTCTCAAGCGAGCTGGTATCGCTGCTAAAAAAGAGGCTCCGGTTAATTTCCTAACGGACCCGAAGGAGGGGAGGTCTTCCCTTCGACCAGCCGATGTGCTGGTTTTTGGATGGTCCGGGGGTAAGCATGCTTGCATTGATCTCACGGGGGTGTCGCCTCTTGCCGGTTTCAGGGGCAGTGGTTTTGTTTCAGGGCAAGCGACGCAGAAGGCTGAGGCGGGGAAAATATCCAAGCACGAGCAGGCCTGCATAGATAATCAACATGCCTTCCTTCCTTTCGCGTTCGATACCTTTGGTTGTCTGGCCCCTGTGGCGTCCGGTTTCTTGAAGCGGGTTCAAAAGGCAGCACTTGCACATGCGACAGTGTCTGTAGGCCATAGTTATGTGTTTAGCCGAGTAGGATTTGCAATTCAAAAGGGGGTGGCGGCGCAGCTTGTTGCCCGTCTACCAACCCATGATTTGTAATTTGCTCTAACGAATAATAATTATTCAAATTTGAAGGAATTCCAAGTCGGAATCGTCTAATGACATGTGGATATTGGAGAATTCGTGGTATTGACGAGCAATTTGACCCATACTCCATATACCGTAAGTATCGTTTCTTTCTGTCTTGTTGAAGAACCAAAATGTGTATCATATGACCAGTGACAAGTGTTATTCTTTTCTGACAACTGACTTACCCAACCTTTTTACATTGAAAATTTTCCATGGTGGTGAGTTCTCTAAGCATCCGGGTAGAACATTAATATTAAAAACAAAAAAATATAATCAAATAAAAATTTAATCACAAATAAATAGATGGTGAATGTTTATACATAAAGTTTATCATATCTCTTAAAACTATAATCTAAATTCCAAATAAAAAGAAAGTTGATAAACTTTTGAAAACTTTAAATTCTAAACTTTAATTTGGTTATGTTTGTTGTTATTTGCACTCGGAATCTAGCAATATAATTGATATATGGATGTTTTTAGGTTAATAACCAGAGGAAATTTTATTCTGGATTTTGTAGTATGTATTTGTTCATCATGTGTTCATTCAGGAAAATGTTAGAGATGCTACAGAGCGCCTTGTGTCAGAGTGTATTATCGTTGAATATGTAGAAAATTAATATTATTAAAAAACAAAAAATTAATTAAATGAAAATTTAATCACAAATACTTAGATGGTGAATGTTTGTACATAAAGTTTATTATTTCTCTTAAAAATATAATCTATAGAAAAGAAAGTTGAGAGACTTAATAAACTTTAAATTCTAAACTTTAATTAGGTTACATTTGTTCTTATTTTCACTCGAAATCTAATATGTATATACTATAGGTTATTGCCCCGTGTAATACACGGGGTGAATCATAATTATAATGTGAATAAAAAAATATGTTCATAATATGATCTAAGTATATATAATATAGAGTAATATGCAGACCAAATACGAAATAAATATTGAACTTTGTATAGCCATTCATAATAATATGATCTGTTATTTGTTTTAGGATTTGTCACAGGAACTTAAAATTTTGTACCACTACTAATATTTATTGTGACATTTTCTGGTTCAAAGGTAACGTGTCTGATTTTATTTGATAATAGATTATTCTGACGGGTTAATGTTGGCATAATATTATATTTTCTACCATCCAAATATAGTTTCCTCACTTTCGCTATCGTTAACATTAACATTAATATAAGGTATGCTCGTATTCAAAGCTATAAACCAATATGAATTGTACGAAATAATAACTTTTATCACAATTAGTAAGGAAACCAATAAAAACTATTGATAATGTAATATGGCCCATACCATTTGAAAGGTCTGAAAAGGTACTTCTAGACAAATAAAAGTAATGTAAATGAATAGACAAAAATTGAATCAATAAAACCAATTAACTATAGTTAAGAAAATACTATGTATAGTTTAACACTTTACATGTACAATTGAACCAATGAAACATATATATATAAGTGAAAAAAAAAAATAAAGACATGAGACACCACACGACAACTAAGTAAATCTAAATTTTAAAAAAAGTTATGACATTCTGAATGTGTAAATCTAAATTTTAAAAAAAAGTTATGACATTCTGAATGTGAAGATACCTTTCACAAACCTCTACATCTTAGTTACAATAGGAAAAAATATGTATGTTAAGAGTTTACCTTGTTTTAAAACACATATATCTAACTTATCTAAAAATACATAATCTAAATTTTAAAAAAAGTTATGACATTCTGAATGTGTAAATCTAAATTTTAAAAAAAAGTTATGACATTCTGAATGTGAAGATACCTTTCACAAACCTCTACATCTTAGTTACAATAGGAAAAAATATGTATGTTAAGAGTTTACCTTGTTTTAAAACACATATATCTAACTTATCTAAAAATACATGATGTTTTCTATGTAACATAGCCATAAAAAAAAAGACCGCCTTATGATAATGGTGGCTTTTAATGATAGAGAATAAACTAATTTGAAAACTAAAATGCATAAGCAATAATAAGAGATAAAATGTTATTATATTTTCTTAAATTATCATAATAAGAGATAATTTAAATCCATAAATTTAAAATCTATCAATAAATTATTGATGCCCTCGTTGAATGACATGTGTCCCAAATCAGGTTTCTTTTATTATATAGTATAGATATATATTAAATAATAATAAAATATATATTTAGAACCCCGTGTATTGTATGAATTGAATAAATGTAATTCTATATACCAAATAATAAAAAAGTTATATCTTTAAAAACCACGTGTATTACACAGGTTGAAAAAAAATGTAATTTTGTATTCCAAATAATAAAAAATTTATATCTTTAAAATCCCTCGTGTGTTACACAGTTTCAATAAATCTAATCTTATATATCAAATTATTTTTTGAAAGTTATATACCATTTGATTTATATATTATGTAATAAAATCGGTATAATTTTTTAATAATGAAAATAAAAATAAATAATATTTCAATACAAAGTTATATATTTAAAAACCTCCGTGTATTACACAGTTTAAACAAATCTAATTTTATATATTAAATTATTACTTGCAAGTTATATACAATTTGATTTGTAAATTATGTAATAAAATCAATTTAATAATGAAAAAATAAATTTAACGAAATAACAATTATCTATAATATATTCAGTTTTATATACCCCGCAAATTTTTTATAGCTAAATAACAATTATCTATAATATATTCAATTTTATATGCCCCGCAAATTTTTTGATTAAATACAGAAAAATTTGATCTTTTATATTATTTTGCCATTGAACTTTCAATGGAATTTTCCACTCTTTTTTGGCTTTCTTCTAGTGATGTTTTTTATCTTGTTTCCGGCCCACTTTTGAGTATTCGTTGTAGGGCTGTAGGTATATACTATATTTATGTCATAAGAAAAATTTGGTTATATTAATTATAATAAATACAATTTTAAATTTTAAATTTAAACTAAATAACAATTATCTATAATTTAGTATGAGATTATCTATAATTAAAGTTAAATAGCCTAATATGGTGACAAGTGTCCGTTTAATGGTTTCTTTTATTATATAGTATAGATATAGATGTTCATCATGTGTTTATTTAGGAAAATGTTGAGATGCTTTTGCTCCCCCTTTTTATCCACTAGTAATATAAACTCTTTCTCACATATTTCAAATTGAGACCCTTCCCCAAATTTAATTTTTCCCACAACGTTTATTACATTCGGTAAAACAAGATAAATTACCTTTCATATGTTGCTCGTGCCATTATCTAAATAACACAAGTCTTTTTCTTTCGAATTGTTCTTGTAATTTTTTGGAATGACCTTTTCTTCGTTCAAGAAAACAACTTCTTGAACATTTTGCACCATAATTAATGACGGGTCAATTTCTTTCGCATCGACCAAGTTTGCTTGTTTATCTTTCATTCGATCTGGACACAACGAAACAAAGTGACCGAACTTATCGCACCAAAAACATTAAAATTTCGAATAATCCTTTTTGCCCTTATGTCTATTCTCTTCGTTGGACCTGTCTTGTGACCAATGGTTTTAACCAGATAAGTCACGACGGAGTCCACGGTTCGAGACATACCCGCGCCTCTTACCCAATTTGTGTGAATTATGTCTAGAACTTGAAGAAGAATTAGAATATAAACATAAAATTTCGTTTGTGTACCTTGATTATCCGACTATCATTCTTCATGTTTCTTTTATACACTTCTCATAGGTCTTCATTCGACCAACAAGATCAATGAATGGAATAGACTTTAGGTCAATAAGTTGCTGAATCGAGGCTACCATATTAATAAAACACTTTGGTAACCCGCTAAGAACTTTTTCACTAACCTCTCTCTCCCGATTATGGACCCACGAGATGCTGCTCTTGTCACGCCCTCAAATTCCACTTGCGGGGTTTTACCATGAGGCGCGTGACAAACCAGGATCTAAGACACCAGTCATATCGAATGACCTCTATACGAGAAAAATAATTTTACCAAAACCAACAGTTCAAAAGTAATGCGGAAGCGTAATAAATGTAAGCTAAAAACGTGCGTCAAAACAAACGCCCAATCCAAGAGAAAATAAATGTAACAAATGCAACATTATGAAACGAAAATGTTTTTGACACCATACAGTGCACCTAACCGTGGCAAGTACCTTAGCGACCTGGGAGAACATGTAAGAAACAAGTGTAAGTCAATTATGATGAGTGAGTTCACATATACAGTTTACAGTTATAACATGTTTCGTTTATACAAGTTTCCACTATTCAACTAGAACAGTAAATATTAGTATATAATAGATTATTGTCATATTTATAGGTAGCTAACCCGTGTTACGTCATGAAAGAGTTCGAAAACGAAGCTGACTGTTGTTGCCTTGGTGTGCCAGATCTATCACTGACCATGACGACATGTTAGGCTAACTCTACACCCGATGACCATTACCGGTCTAGCTAGTGCGACTAGCTCGGGTGGGGCTTGTTGGGCCCAGTAGTACTACTCAAAATTCCCCCGATATTAATCCCAATACTAACAGTCCGAGGTTTACAAGGACTTTATGTGATAATGCTACTTTGTGACCATAACAATATAACAACGTACTATTAAATAAAAGCATCATAACCTTATAACAGATAGGCATTACATTACCATAATGTGCTCGTGTTACCTACCCTATGTTTCAAAACGTTTAAATATAGGAACCGTGAACTCACCTTCGTATTGCTCGGTAAGATTAAGATTAAGTGTATGCGAGTTAGGATGATCAACCACGCCCTATTATAGTTACCATGGATTATTAGTGGTTGTTTATGTAATTCATGTAAGGCTTACACGTATCTAGCAATTATCACGCGAACAAGTAATCACACAACACTTCTATCATGGGGTTTCATACTCGGGTTCACAACCTGTCCTACGGTATGGGATCAATGACCAATGTGTCCAAAATCCAAATAACCCGTTTTGATCTGTTATGCTTGATAACTTAAACATTCGGGGTTAATGCGACCGTGTCCTGGATATCCACAGCTCACTTAATTACACCTGACAGATGCTAATGCTATGATAAAATATTTTTCTAACCCAATATGGAGATAAAGTGGTGTTTCGGTTAATCATGTATCAGAGTTTAGTTCCAGGCCCCATATGTAGTGACAAGCATGTAATACTGGTAACAAGAGATATAGTTTGTCCCAAGTTATTTATGAAAACTGATATACCAAATGGTATATAAAATAATTTTGAAATATTTTCAAAATGTGTCAGTTAATTGTATTTACCAGTGAAAACTGACGTATTTCCAAAAGACTAAGTACATGTTTGAAAAGTACAGAATAGGCTGGAAGCTGCCCGGTAATTGCTTATTAGACTTTACGACTCCAAGCAAAAAGCCCAGTAGTCTTTTATGTAATCATTTGTTATTCGATCCGCTTGTGGATCTTTTAATACACTCTCGTCTGTATATTATTTTGAACTTTTGGACATTGTACTTTGAAATAATTATTTTATACTCCCATGACTTACACTATGTTAAATGCGAATATCTATATCAATCGTCACGCATAAACCCCAAGTCCGGGCCCACTGGGAAATCCGGGTGTGACAGGTTGGTATTAGAGCCAACATTTGAGCAAATTAGACACTAACCTTTTGTGTCTAAGCTCAAATATCACATTTAACATATACCTTAGACCACTCATATCTATTTAAGTTATGTTATTGATTTTGATATGTAACAGGTAACTATGCCGCCAAGATACAAAGGAAAGGGAAAAGGTCCCATGCGGGGAGGACCATCAAAACAAATACCATCACAATCGCATAGTTCGGATCATCCCCAAAACTCGAACGAGTCACACTCGTCGCAACCAACAAGACGTTTTGTCTCACATCATTCCTCACACTCTCATCATTCCCACTCTCATCGTGATTCTTTTGACCCGAACCAATATATAAACTCACCACCCCAAGCCAAAACCCACCGAATGATGATTCTGATCCTGAGATGCGGCCATCTGGATCCAACTTGTATCCTATTGAATTGTCAAGTGATACTGCATCTTATGCAGGTTCACCATATCAGGGTCCTGACGAATGTGATCAATATTTTAACAAGTTTACTTTTGTCAACACACCACCTTACCCACTTCCGCAAACACCGCCACCTCCACAAGAGGATGAGCCAATGGAACCAACAGAACAACAACCTCAACCACCACCACAACCGAGAAAGCCTCACAGTGGTGCACGTATGTCGGTGCGTACAAGGCAATGGTCAGGATCACTTCCACCTTTGCCCCACCTATCTAACAATAGTAGAGGACCCACAAATGGGTGTGTCACACCCCAACCGATCGTGGAAACATCAGGGCGTGACACTAAGCGTTCAGATTGCTCAAGAGACTCCACAACACTCTTTCAATAATGGTTAATCAAATTTTCATAAAAATTGTCTAAACAGTATCCACGGTTCAACCACAAAAGTATCAAATACAAAATATCCAAATATTGTTCAAAAATTCCTGAATTAACTAAGATGGGTTTCTAAGCAGCATCCTAGCATGTTTCTTGATTTCCTCAGCTACTATTAACCGTAGCATGTATTAAAATATTATCAACAAAAATGTTGGCGAGCATACAAGTTTGAATACATAGCATAATAGTTTAAAAAACTCATATCCATCATATAAACATATAACAAGTTTCACCATGCTAGTTTACGCAGTCCAAGTGATAGCCCAAGTTTCCAATGCGTTAAAATGCCTTTCCCAAAGACTAACAGGAGGTTAAATGTCTCTTCCTAGCAATACCCCAAAGACTAACGGGGAGGTGCATTACCCCTATAGCGCTACCATTGTTAAGGTGGAACTACACACAAGGATTAAACGTCCACATAGCATAAAAGTCTCAAGTCTCAAGTTTCAAGTTTCATGTTTAACGAGGATAGAGTAAGTTTCAATTAGTTTCAAGTGTCAAGTTTATAGAATACATGTTGCATCCCAAAAGTGTTTATAACAAAAAGGGATCAAATATACTCACAGCGGGTGCTAAAAACACTGTTTAAGTTGGATCAAAGGGAGCGCTGGATCAGCCTGCGTGTGGGGAACAGAGCATAAGTCCTCTAAGAACTGACCTGGTTGGGAACAGAGTGTCGAACGGTGCTAAAATCGAGATAAAGTGTCTGATAGTATACCTGAGCGGATAGTCATCCGGACGGATGACCATTCGAACGGATGGCCATTCGAACAGTGTGTGTTTACGAACTGATAAAGTTTCAAGTTTTGAGATCATAGTGTCATGTAAAACAAATAAGTGTCATGATAATCAGATCCTCTGGACGGATGGTCATCCGATCGGATGGCCATCCGGACAAACGATCGGTGGGTGAAGGGATGTGAAAGTTTCTAAGTTTCGAGCTAACGGAGACGATGTAACGACGCGTCAAACAACGGAAACGTACCAAACTCTGCTCGTTCGGTCGGCTAGGAACCACCCCTTCTCAACCCAACGAACTGTTTCCGGTGTGTTTCATGTTTGGACTCGTCAAACTGTCCGTTTTCCGGTGAAGTTCAGTTCTCAGACCGACTTTTGACTAAGGAACGAGTCAAAAGTCTGTTCGAGTCTGATTTCACCCATGTTTCGTGTATAAAGTTGAAGAAAAGTTCGAGGATCAAGTGTAAAACATGATGTTCATCAGATCTGAGTCGGAAACAGAAATTTCGTTGGATCTGGTGTAAAAGTGTGTCTTTTCCTTAGATTTTGTTAAAAAACCGTGAAAATCTGTTAGATCTGAGGCCGATGATGCTCCACAACAGGTTGTACAAACATTTGAGTGGAAAACACCTTCAAGAGGCCCAAAAACAGTTGGTTTTTATGAAAAAGTTTAAGAGTTCGTGTGATTTTGATGAAGAATCATGTGTAGAAATGTTAAATGACTAAAGTTGTACAAGAATCTAGAAGAAATACTTACGAAATAAGCTTGAATCTCGAGAAAAGTGCTTGAAGGACTTGGGAGTGCGTGTGGTCGGATGACAGAGGCAAAAAGTGTGAAATGAAGGGTCAAGACGCCTATTTATAGTTGAAAGGGATAACTAAGGCGGTGCAGTGTGCAAGGGGGGTCGGATGGCTATTCGGTCGAATGTTCATCCGATCGGATGGTCATCCGATCGGATGTCCATTAGACAGCCGAGACTGTTTGCTAGTTTTCTGACTTTGGTTCGTTTTGCGAGCTAGAATAAGTGTTGCGTTGCGTATTATTGTGGGTAACCATTACAATGGTATAATTTTATAACTAACACAAAAGTTTTCGTGTTTCAAGTTGCGTTCATGCTAGGTTCACGTCTAATAAGTATCAAGTATCAAAGCATCAAGTATCAAAGTATCAAGTATCAAGTCTCTCGTTCAATAAAGAATCCAATTTCTCGTTCAATAAGTATCAAGTTTCATGCATCAAGGTTTCTCGTTCCATCAAAGTTTCAAGCATTAAAGTCTCTTGTTTAATAAGTATCAAACATAACAAGTGTCAAGTTTCAAGATTCAAGTTTCAAAGTATCAAAAGAGTCTAGATTCAGAGCATTACAAGATTCGAAGTATCACGAGAGTCAAGTGTCATGAGTCAAGTATCACATTGTTCAAAGTTTCACACAGTGCACATAGTTTAAGGCTCAAATAGGCAACATTAAATGTTGCAGGGACGAGACTTGCCAAAATACGAAAGTTTCAAAACACAGGGCGTTACAGGGTGGACCCTTGATGGAGAGTGTGAAACACGAGCCTTAAGTGTGTATAATATGTGTTTTATTGTGTTGTAAGCGACTATGCTCGTTGAATGTGTTAACTACGAGTTTTTATGGTTTCACAGGTTAATCGCTTAATTTGGTGAATTTCGGATACTTGGTGATGAAACGGAACTACCGAGGATGATTATGAAGAGATATCACATCGTTCGGGAGTTGTTCAGGCCAAAATATAACTCTAAAAACATAATAAACAGAAAAGCTTGAAGTTGAGGGGCTTGGTAGTCATTTGCTGAAAGTTGAAACATAGTTGTACGTGCAAGAATTGCGAAATAACAAAGTTCATACTCGCCCTGATAAATTCTCCTTGTTGTTCGATCTCTCATTCGAGATCATTTCTTGATTCTTGTCTTTGGCGTGTATGACTTACTTGTCATACTTCAGACTATTTCTTTATCGTATCGATAATTCTTTAGACTCTCGTCATATTCAGATGCGATGGCCCTTCAACTAAAACGTATACAAAGATTAGTAACGTTTGACATTAATAAGCGCCCATATTATACTACAAGGCTTTCTATGACACGTGTTAACACACGTATTTCTTTAACTATATCGGTCTGTTACCAATTTATTTGGGGTAACGTGTGAAAACACGATAACCTTATGTGTTGTTTACAACACTTTAACATGCTAGACCGTTATGTACATAATAACTTACTGGATTATGCGATCAAGTCTCAAACCGAACACTTTACTCTTTAACCTTGAGCTCTGATTACCAACTTGTAAGACCCTTAATTTATACGATTTTCATATGGATTTCGATAAATATAGTGTATTTAAGATTAAACATACACTTGAAAATACTAGTTTGTTAAAACATTTTAAGAAATAAAATATTTTAACATCTTGTATATAAATTTTCCGTTTAAAACGTGACGACGAAACATTACGCGGAAGCTTGAATTCTTGATCGTGTTCGGTTCTTCGTTAAGCTTGATCGTCCTCCGGTACTTTACATTATACCTACATTTCATAAAACATGAAATGAGTTAGTCACTTGGCGTTTAAAACATGCCCAAACAAGTTCGCGAGTCAAAAACATGCAAACACCAAGTTTCAGCAACAATTTCAGAGTTTATAAGCCGTTGCGTGACGCGACGGCATTAGGACTTCTGTCTCGGGCCGCAACCAAACTGACTGACCTCTGTCGCGCGACGCGAGGGGTCGATTTCGACAGAAAGGTCCGATTCTGGTGCAGCATAATCTCAGCAAACCAAAATCCGACTTAATTGGTCATAACTCACTTGATTTTGATCCGTTTTACGATCCGTTTCTTCCTACGTGATCGTAAATTGATTCTCCATCACATGGAGTTGAAATCCGACATCCAGATTAACAATTTTCTAAATTTTTGAGCCCTCGACTTTATAATCAATTACCAACTTTTGACCTGTTCATGATTTTATCAAACAAAACTAGTTTGTTGCATACAAATTATCATGAACATCATTTTATATCTTTTTCCTATTATTCAAGGTCCAAATCATGGGTTTCTTATGTATTCTTAACCTGTTTTGCTTATATACTTATTTTGACCCGTTAAGGGTGTTTAAGCACTTTTAGCTTAAATCGCGCTCATTTCTTATTTGCATCATAATTCCACATTTCCATATTGATTAGTCTTCCACTACAACTATAATTGTGGTGGATTTAATGTGGTAGACTACTTATTCCGAGTTCTATCCCTCGGTTTGTCTTTTTACGACAAAGACGCATTTTAAGGCATTTGTCTCACAAGGATCATGCCTTTCGTTTTTACACTTATCCTAATGATTTACTTGATCGAAATGCTTATTTCTAACCAACCCATAAGCGTCGTTTGCTTGATTTATCAATCAAGGGCGTTTTGGTCCATTTTAGCCTTTCATTTACGATGAACGACTTTAAAGGCATGTTTGACCAAAATCCCTCTTTTTTAACTATGATCTTGTTTGAAAAGTCATTCTATTTTCAAAACACAATGACTATAATTTGAATCATTCGGTTTACCTATTAAAGTAACCAAATGTCTATTTTTTACTTCATTTAACTCTCATTGGACCTTATGTTCTAAATGAGTAGTTAACCTATTGCGCATACCTGGCTCGGATCAATATATTGACCCGTTTTAATACCTTGCTTTAATAACTGCTAATTAATATCGATGCGAATATCTATTAGATATTTACTCCTGTAAACATACAACTCGACAAATAATCATTAGTCGATATTGTCAAAGGGTGATATCTTCACCTTTTGACCCGTTTGGTCTAAGTGACCGTTTTTCTTTGCGAGATGATATATATTACCATCTCATCTACATGACTCACTCCGGTTTACACCTTACGGTCATTTTACTTATAAACCCTTTCTTAACTCTTTTGACCCATTATGGCTTACACCATAAAGTGTCTTTCAAAAACTAACGGTTATTGTCAACGCGTGACCGAATTACCATTTTACCCTTATTTTTTATTTTGGGTTTACCCTATAAGGTAACCATTCTAAACTACTTGTATATTTGTCATTGTATGACCGAATAATCATATTATTCTCTTTTTAACCATTGACATGGTTTCTTATTATTTTCACTTATTTCGTTCCGTACGACTACACGTTGGAACATCATATTTCAATTGCTTATATATCTTATTCGTAATTAATATGATAAGAGAATATTCTACAATTTAAGAAGAGTGTAAGCTATACTTACCTTGCATCCAAATTAGGATTTTCCTTCATTACTTGATTCCTTTGACCTGCTTCCTTCCCAAGCTTCCACCTAGTTTGTCAAGCGTCAAACTATCATTATAATTCGTAAGATGGTTAAATTAGTCATTATCAATCACGACTACTCCATCTTACGGGTTTTATGTCGAAATTACCATTCGATCATATTTTTGGTCATTTTGACTTTTAAAAGTCAAACTGCCTATTGACGAAAGTAATTACACGATGTAGCTCAACTACTCGTTTTATTACTTTTGTCAATATCCAGTAAGTATCATTGTTATGCTACCATTTTAACTACTTATTAAATCAAGTTATCGAAATCATAACTCATTGAGTTATCATTACATCAATCATTCTTAACACATGATGATATCAAACATCATTTTAACATGAATTTATCATTATTTTCGTTTTATCATACAAAACCCATTTCATAATAAGTATTATTATATACTCAAACACACAATTTGTTCAAGTATTTCCTTATTACTATCATGTATGATGATTCTAAACACAATTATATCATCAATTTCATCATATGATTACAACCCACTTATTCTAGTGTGGTAAATCTTCTAATCATTCAATTCATGGCAATATATGTATAATTTTCACTTAAGGTTTTGTTCCTAAGCAATAATACATCACAATTCAGCCATAACTTCAATAATTCATCTAAATTTCATGGATTATGATATTCATCAAATTTCATAATTTCAAGAATCATCAAAATTTTACATACCTTATGATCCCCTAGCTTGGGTGATCATTAATTCACGTTCAATTGTGAATTTGAGCATCAATTTGATGATTTTGTTGAGATTTGGGTTAGACCTCCATGGGAGCTTCATATGAACGTCCAGAACACACACTAAGTGTGTGTTTTATTTTGATTTTCTTTTTATAACTTAGTTTTCAAGTTATCCGACTTTGGCCCCTCATATTTGGTTAGTTTATTAAGTAGGTCACAACCGACTTAATTCCAACAATATTCCCTCTTATTAACAAGGTTAAACGTTCCTAGTTAATTTAATGTGTTCGGGGAGATTACAACTCGTTTTATTTGAAGTCCCGTTCACTCAGGCCTTTTATAAACTTTATTTTCCTCAAAAGCCTTTGTTCAACTTTTATTTAATATTAGGTTTATTTATTTAAAATCCTAATATTCACCGGGTAAATTTTACCATTAACGGTACTTTACCCGTCTTTTAATATTAACGCGGTTTAATTACCAAACCCGTTTTCGGGGTGTTACAGTATGTTTAATATATTTAGCAAAAGGTACGATCTAATTTTTTTAAACGTGTTTAATATATTTAGCAAAAGGTAAATATTTGGAGTTGGTGTGTAAGCTTTCATGACTTTGTTGTTTAAAAAAAATTGCAAATAGTTTCGTTGAAGATAGATTCACACGTCTTTAATTTTTTCTCCACAATAAATGATTTTATATTGTACCTTTAAAAACCATATGATTTTTATATTTTCTAAAAACAGTTATACAGACTATATATATATATATATATATATATATATATAGTGGAGAGTTTAAATGAGAAGAAACTTTATGTAAGAAGAAAAAAGAAGAAATTTCAACCAATAAAAATGCTTCATTTAACTTCATTTAATATAAGTATTTAATATTACTATAAGGGTAATATGGTAAACCTACAAAGATCATTAATTAGAAGTATTCCTCTTTAATAGCTAACTACATTAAAAGTTGTAACTTATCTTCAATATATATTTTTTTCAAAAAAATAAAATAAAATAATTTAGAGTGTAGGATAAATTACAATGTGTAATATGATAAATTACGGGTTGTGTAGGATAAATTTCAACATGTGTAGGGTAAATTTCGAAAGGTGTAGGGTAACTTTTGATATGTGTAGTCAAAAAAATATTAGTGTGAAGGATGATAGTTTTTATGACTAATTAATTAGTCAAAGATGTTAATAAATGAAAAACTATTTAATGTTTTACAATTATACCCTTTGTTCTTTTTCTTCTCAATTAAATTTTCTTCTCAAATGAACCTTCCACTATATATATATATATATATATGTATATATATATATATGTATATATATATATATATATATATATATATATATATATATATATATATAAGGAGGGACTCATGCGAGAACCACCCTTATTGTGAGAACCGCGAGAACCAATGTGAACACAACCTAAAATAGCTAAAAAAACCTAACCCCCACCCCCCCCCCCCCAAAAAAAAAACCTAACCCCCCCCCCCAAGCTAAATGCTAAAAACTAAAACCCCCAAAAAAACCTAACCCCCCCCCCCCAAAAAAAAAAAAAAAACCTAAACCCCCCTCCCCCACCACCCAAAAACCTAAACCCCCCCATCCCCCAAGCTAAAATGCTAAAAACTAAACCCCCAAAAAACCTAAAAAAATCTAAAAAAAAAAAAAAAAATCTAATTTTTTTTTAATATTTTTTATGCTTAAATCGCTACTTTTAGTGGCAAAAAAAAAAAAACTTTTTTTAAAATTTTTTTTTTCTTTGAAAAGTAGCGATTTTTATATAAAAAATATTAAAAAAAAATTTTGTGTGATTTTTAGCTATTTTTAGGCATTTTTGGTTGTGTTCACATTGGTTCTCGCGGTTCTCGCAATAAGAGGTGGTTCTCGCATGATCTTCTCCCTATATATATATATATATATATATAGGGTAGGGTTCCAGCGTGAACAACCTCCCAAGAGTGAACTGCGTGAATAGATATGGACCCTTGATTTCCTTTTTAGTTGTTAAGGGTAGGATTGTAATTATATAAAAAATTAGATTTAAATCATTATCTTAATAATTGAATTAAGTTACATCTTTCCTAATTTAAATTCATTATCCACATTATGTTTATTTATTAATAAGATAATTATCAAAACAAACAACAAATCACCAGATTTCAATTTTAATTTTTATTTCTGATTTCATCACCAGAATTCAAATTTTGATTTTTAAGATCCACGTAACCTTCATATTTTAACGGTATACACATGTGTACTTGGATATAAATAGAACAGTACACATATGTACTCAGCATCGTACATATGTGTACATCAACATTCAATACAAAAAAAAATTCTGAGATATCACAAAAACAGACGATATACACATGTGTACATTGCATTAAAAGGAGGGCAAAATCAGAATACACATGTGTACATCGCATTTAAACAAATATTTATTTTAATAATTGAATTAAGTTACATCTTTCCTAATCATTGATTTGATTTGTGAGAGATTTATGCAATCAATTTAAGAGGATAATTGATTACTTGATTTGTGAGAGATTTATGCAATCAATTTAAGATTGAAATTACACATATACCTTTTTTGTATTTAGTTAATTGAAAAAAATTAACCAAATAATTACCATCATGCCACTCACTTTAATCTCAAGATCATAAAAATCAAGGGCCCAGATCAGTTCACGCAGTTCACTCTTGGAATTTTGTTCACGTTTGAACCTAATCCTATATATATATATATATATATATATATATATATATATAGGAGAAGGTTCAAATGAAAACCAATTGAAAACTCGAAAACTAATTAAAAAACCCAAAAAAACATACCAATTTTTTTGCATACCAATTTTCGCCACTTTTTATATATATAAAAAAAATTCAATTTTTTTTGTAGTGCACATGTTTATTATTACACATGTGTACTACAAAATTTTTTTTTTTGAAAATTTTATTTATATAAAAAAACCTACGATTTTTATAAAAAATTGAAAAAAAAATTTTTGTGTGTTTTGAGGATTTTTTTTAGTTAATTTTCGAGTTTTCACAATAAAAGTGGTTTTCATTTGAACCATCCCCAATATATATATATATATATATATATGGTAGGGTTATTGTAAAAAGGGTGTGTTTTGTAAGAAGTGTAGGAAAGATCTACATCATTTGATCTAAAATCTAACGGTTGAGATTATAATAGCAAAATTGTAAATAGTGTTTACCATTAAAATAATTAATTTTCTAGATTAAGGGTATAAAGGTAAATTTAACATTTTTAAATTTAGAAACCCACATGCAATGCACATGCAAGTTCCCTCTTTCTTTTTTAAACGTCAATAACTTTTTATACGTAACTCTTTAAAAAAAATACACTATAGTAACGAGTGTTTTTTATCTTTAATATGAGTACCATATTGTTATACTTATATAGAGAAAAAAATTATGTTTCGATCGGATGTTTTAGTCCATGGTGTTTTGTTTATGTTCATACAATGGTGTTTTAATTGTATTGTGATTCAGGCGTTGTGTTTTATAGTAAAACACCATGAGCATATATATGATACCATAACATTGCAAATAATGAATTATGCTTCAAGTCATAATTTTTAACATCTAGAGTCTGTAACATTGTATTGTGATTACACTCATGGTGTTTTAACATCTGGAATAGCAATAGAATCATTCTAGATGTTAAAACACCACGACTGTATTATGATTCAATTCATGGTGTTTTTGGAATTTGTATGGTGTTTTATACCTGCAAAAATCACAAAAATCATTCCAAATGTTAGAACACCATGGCTGTATTACTGTAGGTCCGTTTTTCTCAGAGGATCTATTACGAAACCTAATCATGTTTATCACGAACACGGTCACGAGTGCGAAATCCACGTGACGGTGCAAACCAAACAAAGCAATGTACGCAACACAACAGATAACCAAAGATTCACTTTAGATTAAAAGGAAGAGAACAACATCAAACATATACACACAATGCTTGAACGATAAACTCTCAGTAGTAGTCTCTTTATGCTCTCATGCCTTAACTGTTAAACACATTGAGCTATATATACTGTTCAGGGACGAACCTTGATAGACGAAGGTTAATGTGTGATGAAGATAGAACCTTTGCCACACACAAACGTTGACGAAGCTTGAAGGTTCGCCAAGCAGTGGTTTGATGAAGATAGAACCTTCGTCAAACTCTAAACAAGGACAATATATATTACTAAGTTAACAGAAGACATAAGAAACTACAAACTATAGTTAAACACAATGCACACAAGCATGTGTTTAACAAACCTTACAAATAGGGAGACAAAATGTCATACTAAGTAGGATAGGAGGATATCCGACTATGTAGACTTGACGGAACTTACAGACTCGATAACAAAAGACTAACTAACATACAACGTAAACAAGACAAAGTTACAGACACATAAATGCACCAACAAACTCCCCCTTGTCTGTTACTTAGTCTTCAATCTTTGAGTCTTCAGTGTTTCTTCGAACTTGGTCTTCCGGCGTGCTAAGTGTTGCTTTATTGTTTTGGTTTCCAGTTCCACCAACACCCGAGTTTTCGAATTTTTCGTGATGAAAACTCAAGGAGCGAGTGGGACATTCTTTCAAATGGTAGATCTTTACTGACTGGTGCACTTCAGAATGTAGCTGATAACCTCCTTTAGTGTAGCTTTATAACCTCCTTTAGTGTAGCTTTTCGATTTTCCTTGAAATTCCAAGGCTTGTTAACTTCATATCTGCCACTGGGGTTATATTCATTCATATGCACCAGTCTTTTTATCTTTTAGCAATTGATCGTTCTGATCAATCACTTCCTTATGTGCACCATATCTTCTTCCAGGAGGTTGTCAAGTGTTCTCGCGTTCATAATCGCCAAATTGCTTTTTCCTTTTCTTTACTCTCGGAGCCATGATGTACAGGACGAACATCTTTCGAGCCATTCTATACAAGATAAACATCCAGTAAGAACAAATGATATATATCACTTTTATGATGCATATATGTATACATATTCAACCAGGAATCTGTATAGATATACACACTGTTAAAAAGGGATAAAACTTTTGTTAAACGGCGAAGGTTGAAACTTTGTCGCCTCAGCTTGAGGAAGGATCAATGGCTAATAAAAATCAACTTTAGTCAAAGAATATTGTTTCTTCTTTGACCAAATTAAGTTCGCCGTTTAAAAACAGAAATTTTGGAAGTTTCGTCACAAGGATCCTTCGCCGAAACAAGTTGAGTTTCAAGGATCTTTGACCATTTACTGAACCTTTGCCGAAATGAGTTGAATCACAGATGATTCAACATCAAAATGATCAAAGTCAGAAACACAGTCAAATGACCAATAGGAGAACATAACAACAATAACTATACCTAGAAAGCACAGAGGTTTAACCAAAACTTTTATGAAAAACAAAACAACAACAAAGACTTAAGATCCCCTGTTTTAATCGATTTTCCATTTCAAACATTTTAAACCAACTTTATCACAAAGACAAACTTAGACAATCATCAAAAACTAAAAACCAGTTTAAACACCTAAAACAGAAACCAAGTTTTAATCAACCAACAAGAACACTAGATCCTCTGTTTTAATCACAAACCAAATGAAAACGAGTATTATAACAACATTTTGATCAACAAAAACAAACCAAACATCAAACAAACTTTAAATATATACAAAACTCAGACCCCTGTTTTGATGTCCGACTGAAAAACCCAGAATCATCAATGAGATTTTGAGGGTTTTACGATCATCTAATCAAGAACATAGGGTTAATCATTGTTTTGATCATGTTTTAGATACATGATTTTACCTTTGATCTTCAAAATAACAACAAATAGATCACAAGTTTGAGTTGGTGATGGGGGGGGGGAGGGGTGCAATGAAGATGGTGGTTGAGCAGGTGTTGGGAGAAGAGATTTTGAAAACTGTGAAGAGTCTTTGAGAAGTGTGAGGCCAATAATGTAGGGGGGAATCTTTTTATAAACGGTCCCATGGCGAAGGTAAATAAACGACGAAGGTTTCTTTGGGCTCGGCGAAGTTTTGTGTTGGGCCAAAATGAATTAGCCCACATTTGATCTCGGCGAAGATTGCAGTTGGGCCGAAGTGAAATAGCCCACTTCTGATCTTCGTCGAAGATTGAGAGTTCGCCGATTGAAATTCGTCAAAAACCTTAAGAAGTCTTGTTGACCAGTCAACAGAAAAACACAGATGTTTGGTTTTGAAAAGATTTTGTCTTGTGTTTAACTTATCAAATGCAAAAGAACTTTTTATGAAGTAGAGAAAACACCAACACGTCGGTTTCTAGCTTTTCGGCATAAAACTTCGAGTTACAACAACTTCGGCTTATCAAAAATGAACTTTACAATTTATAAACTAAGACAGAATTTAAAAATGCGGTAAATAACTAAAAGCATTAAGACACTGTACAGAATTACCTTTTTGCGAGTTTCAAGGTAAGAGAATCATTACCAGCTTACGGTCTTTGTCAAAACGGTCTATGATTTTTGTTTAAAGCTTTAGATAAGTATCCTACCACGATTATCGGTATTGTTATCCACATAAGCTCAACTTGTCAGATGTCATCATAATTAGGAGATATCATTTACGGTAGAATTATACTTACTTGTCGGTGTTCATCAACTCACGACACATTCCCGTATCAAAGTATGCAGGAGAGTTCATCTTACCGGTGAGTATACCGCTTATCATCCGTTTAACCGTATAAAAGATGTGAGAAACTCACTTATTTTGATTGAAAACAAGCCCTATGTGATAGAATCACTTATTGATGAGGAACTTGATTTTCAGATGCATGAGGGCACATGAGCAAGTCCATGAACAGGTCAGTACTAACGTACAGCAAAGAGACGAACTTGACTCCCACAAAGAATTTGTGATATATTATCACTTATTTTGTATGGACATGTGATTGTTGATCACTTATTGAGGTTGTATGCAATATGTACACGTATGTATAGTACCATGGAAGATCTAGACTTCGTCTCTGTTATTTTTCGGTAAAAGATACAACCATGATACCCGGATGATAAGACAGCATAAAGACCGCATATCTCAGAACCTCGGCAATCTCTCAAATGAAATTTTGGTACTAAGACCATATGCCAATGAATGGTTCCCACCTGACTTGAAGTCTGTTAGGTTTATATCATCGTGCACATTTTAGTCTGATTGTGAGCCTACCGATACATCGTTAGTAGAGCTACTTATCATTTTTCAATTTTTCTTTTTGACCATATTAACAGACCACACCAGTGATTATCATCACTTTCCCTTCTTTTATCCAAGAAACTCATTTTTGATTTTCTATTGTTTTTAAATTTTTCAAAATTTTCAAACTTAAAGACATACAAGAAAAATATCTTTTTGGATTTTTTAATTTTTCACATGTTTTTGTATTTTCTGAAATTTCCCCCCCTAAAATGCGAAAAGATAAAAATCATTTTGTATTTTTGAGTTTTTAAAGAAAATATTTAACAAAACGATCTGCCGAAAGAGTTTTACTCTTGCTTCACCTTAATGTCGTTAACCAACAAAAGGTAGTTAAAACGAGATTTGTCAAAAGCTTTTGTAAGAAGGTATGCTCATTGTTCATCAGTGTGGACCTTAACAACATCGATAAGTCTTTTGTCAAAACAATCACGTATGAAGTGATACTTAATTTCGATGTGTTTGGTCTTGGAATGTTGCATAGGATTTCTAGTAATCTGTAAAGCAGCATTATTATCAACAAAAATAGTAGTAGATAGGAATTCAAAACTGTAGTCGCGCATTTGTTGTGAATCCACATAATTTGAGAGAAACAGCTTGAGGCAGCAATGTATTCAGCCTCACAAGTTGATGTAGCTACACAAGTTTGCTTCTTGCATTGCCATATGACTAGGCGATTTCCTAAGAACTGACAACCAACAGTTGTTGATTTGCCATCGATTTTACAGCCACCAAAATCAGAATCGCTGAATGCAACCAAGTCAAAGCTATCATCCTTAGGGTACCAGAGACCGGTGTCCGGGCAACCCTTCAAATAGCGAAAAATCCTTTTAACAGCAGCCATATGAGATGCCTTCGGGTTGGCATGATATCTTGCGAGCAGGCACGTTGGATACATTATATCAGGCCTCGATGCAGTGGGATACATTAAAGATCCGATCTGTTGGGATTGAACCCTAACAGAGGAACAGATAATGTAAAGCCAAAACCGGATCCCATCAGTGGTCACTTAATAAGCAGCAGTTTGCTCTAATCTTTCCCCTTGACAGTGGTTATCCAACAACTGATGAATCTTAAAGTGCTGCTCAAATACAACAACTGATAAACCAAACTCTGATGATTATCTAACAACTGCTGAAGACAAACTCTGTTGCTCTATCTACTGCCGTCTCCTAAGTACTGCTGAAGATTCAAGCACTGCCCTCTCAAAGACTGATCACCTTTGAAGAAAGCACTGAAGACTCAACATCTGTGCTAAGGCTACAACAGTAGAACGTGAAGCAGTAGTTTCCTTATGTTTTGTACTTTAGTGATTATCAGATGTTACATAACAGTAGTTTGTATAGAACAGTATTTGTAGTTTGTTAGGTCGTTAGATGTCACTATCTTGGTGACGTCAGCTGAAGCATATCAGTAGTTTGGTTTGCCTATAAGTATGACAGTACTCTGTACTGTTACACTTAATCGTTTTGAGTGAGTTTTTCTCCTCAATTCATCCTTTCATCTTGTGCAACCAACTCTGGTGTATCAGGCTGAGGGGGAGTTTAGATTATAAGCCTGCACTGTAATCTTTTGCTTCTATGTAAATCTTTTGACTCAATGAAAAGCAATTGTTTATCAATCTACACTTTCCTTTGCTTGTGTTTACAAAGTTTGCTACTCATTTCCGCTGCACTTATTCGTTTTATGCAAACAAACACAATCACAGACAGCCTCAGATCCTAACAATTGGTATCAGAGCTTGGACAGTCAAATTCGATCTTACAATCAATTTGACATAACAGTTCAGCTCAAAATTCATTGATGCTAAGGTTGGTTGTATCCAGTTGAAAAACAGAGTAACGAGTGAATCATGGTTAAATGAATATTCAAATACTCTGAAAATCAACCAAGATGTCATATGACACACAAATTTCACACAACAAGCGTTTTCATACATATGTCACTCATAGTTTTCAGATCTGTAGAATATCTGATAAATTATGGGATCATTCGATGTTTTCAAAATTGATTTCAATTGTTGTGTTGATTTTTGTGATGTTTAGTCAAAATTTCTCATGTGTTCAAAGGCAGGTTGAGAACCTTCAAAAGGACCAAATCAATTTTGTCCAAAACACATTGAGTAAATAAGGTGTCAAATCAGTTCTAATCATAAGTAATGTGAGATTTGAAATAAAACATGATCAAACATGGTCAGATCTCTCAAAACATTGCTTCAAAATGATTATGGACAAAGTATGTTCAAAATATAATCTCCTAGTGAGTATTTCTGAACATATGAATAAACAGGGTATAAAGGGAAAAAGGAAAATGAACAAATCTTAAAGTGTGGCTATCTCAAACTGTTGAAATCAAAAGCAAAAGAGTATAAGCATAAAACACTCTTGAGGTTCAAATTAGATCATCAGTGGTCATTGTGCAACTGTGTGCATTCATCAATACAGGAATTGTTCTGGTAACAATAGCATCTTCAGTGATGGTGCTTAAAAGGAATTTACAATCAATTGACAAGAAATTGACCCAAACAATGGTCAAAATAACTTGAGAATGATATGATCATGATTTTACTGGAAAATTGTCGGATCCTTTTGATTATCTTCAAAACTTCCTTTGATTTTTGTTAAGGTGTTTTCCTCTAAAATAAAAACCAGATATATTTCATTCCTTTATGAAATATATTTTGTTCTTTTACTCTTTTTTAATAGTAAAAGCTCATCTCTGGTCAGGATGTAATTTCCTTATTTTTTTGTGAAATTACTATCCTTAAATCTGGTCAAAAGGAAATGACATACATACCAAGGTCAGGTTGAGCTCAAGTTAGGTTTTCACTGGTCATAAATTGATTGTAAATTGACTTAGACTACTGAGATACTCATGCTCTAGTTCAGGTAATTAGACACAAAATGAGCAGCTCGTGTAGAAATGTCTTCATCATCTAGGATGCTAAACCATTATCTAAATAATAGACACTTGGCAAAGCCTAGACCAAAAATTCCTGTAAACAACTGCTGGCAATTTAATCTTGATAATTTACATCTAAAATGTATTTTGTTAAGAATAGCATTTCAAATGCTCAAACAGATGTTAGATAAGATACTGTGCTTTCACAAAGCAAAATCAAGTTCTACATCTGAACAAGCAGATGCTAACATTTTCTTTTTCAAGAGTTGAAACACTGCTGCACTATCAGTTGTTGAGACAAAAAAAAAAATCTTCATTATTCTACCACTGTTGTATCTAAAATGCTGTTGTGCTTTAACATCTGCTCTCTAAAGTCTGTCCACTGCTAAAGTGTCAACCTCTGCTCTTCAAAAACACTGATGTTTAAAATCTTTGTTCCATCCACTGTTACACCCACCATTTCATTTTATTACCGTTGTAACTACTGATACTTGATCCATCAGTAGTTGTCAAAACAACTGTCCTCCATCATTTACCATTCCATCAGATGTTTGACACGTGGTCAGTTTTTAGCCTTCAGATCAAAATAACCGCTGCCACATCAGCAATCACTTTTTCCCTAAATAAAACCCTGATTAAATCCAAACAGGTTTTACTGTCGAATTGAATTCCAAAAGTTCTCTTCTCATAACAGTTTCCCTCTCATAACTCCAAAAACTTCTTCGATCTTCTTCATCCAAAATGACAAAACCAAAATCGAAGTCAAAATCAAAACCAACATCTTCTTCCACAACAGCAGATGCCACTCAAATGGCTGCTGAAACACCGGAGATTCGCTACAAATCTCCACACAACTATGTAGGTATACTCACAAAACCTACCGATAACCACACCTTCGATTCCATCCTTGACATCCTTTCTGCATCAAAGTACAAAACTTTGATAACAGCAGACGCTCATATTTACCTTGATACCCAGAGAGAGTTCTGGAAAAATGCCACCCTTGAAAAACAAGGAGACATCATCGCTACCATCAACTCCTCGATACAGGGTAAGAAGGTAAAAATCTCACCAAAATCCATCTCTGAAACCTTTAAACTCGATGATTTAAATGGAAAAACCTCTTTTACAAAAGACGAGTTGGTAAAGGATTTCATGAAAAGGGGCTATGCAGAACAACCAAACAGGGACACCCTACAAAAGGGTTACTTCCCTTCTGCACCCAGATTTTTATTCCACACACTGCTCATGTGTGTTTCAAATAAAACAAGGTCCTTCAATGAGATACCAACAAAAATCCAATGCCTGGGGTATGCAATTTTGAACAATGAAAACTATAACTACTCCCAGGAAATATTTGATGATTTGGTAAAGAACGTTGATAATAAGGCATTTCTGCTCTTTCCTAGGTTTCTAAGTTACTACTTTGAACAAAAATTTATTGAGAAAGAGGCAGAAGTGCCCAAACAAGGTGTCTCATTCAAAATAAACTGTTTAACAATAGAAACTTTTTCAAGAATGATGGCACCTATAAAATTAAAAACAAAAGAGGTAGAGCAGATTTTAGAAACTGCCACTGACCCTCAAGAAACCACTGCTGAGCCCACTGCTCCAGGTGATCAGAGAAGCAGACCCACTGCTCTGAAACCCACACCTGCCACCACCAAAAAGACCAAAAGAAAACCATCCAGAAAACCCACCAAACCCAAAACAAAGGCAACTCTGGAAGATGAGATCCCAGAGCAACTGCCAGTGACAACACAAAAGTCACCAGAAACCACTGCTGCTACTTCCTCACAGCAGTTAGTAGAAAGATCTCAACCCCAGCCTCAAACTCCTCTTGCATCCTCACAAAAGGATCAAGTTGTAAGCACAGGGACACCACAATATGAAGCTCTAGGTCCACTCGGATCTATCTTCCACAGTCCTGATCCCAAGGACATGTCTCTTTCAACACCCATACCCTCACCAATAATAATGCCACAATCAATAATACCCCTGTTGCATGCAGTTGATACTGCACAGACAAAAACCAGTTCCTCTCAATCACCCATTACTGAGAGCATACCTCCACAAGTGACTGGGTCTGATCTTAATACCTCTGTTATCCAAGCAACAGCTGAGGAGGTTACACCCCCTGAGTTACAAGTAACTCTCGGCGGTAGTTCAAGTGGAGCAGCAACTACAACTGATGGATCAACAGATCTTCAGTTGGACAGTTGTTACATTACTAAGACTCCCTTGAAGGCAATTTCTTCCATGGCAACATCGGTAACCACCAGCAAGTTATCTTTAGCTGCTGGTAACATCAAAGGTTCATCGGTTACTGAAGAAATAAGTCCCCAGTACCAAGAAAAAGGGGCATCAATGGATGACTTTTGGGCTACAGCTCCTAAGTCACACATTGATACAACCACTGCTGGTGGGGATTCAGATGATCCTGTTAATTCAGGTGATGATTCAAAATATAATGAATTGACGGCCAGAGTTGAAAATCTGGAATCTACAGTTGCAGAAATAAAAGATATGGTGCAGCAGCTGTTAGAAGCTCATATAGCCAAATCTTCTGCTCCTCCTGCTCAAGCACCTGCTCCACAAGCATTTGCTGCAAATGAGCTTTGGAATGTCTTCCAACCCATGCTTGAACAACAGCAACAATTGGCTGATAAAAAGCATGCTCTTCAAGTAAAAATGCTGACCAACATGGTGGAATCAAGGTTCAAAGACACTCAAGCAGATATCAAAGCTATAAAGGCTAGTATCCAAAAGACTGCTTAGAGTGAAAAAGCTCCATCTACCATTTTCTTCATGGATACACCCCTGGCAGATAATGCCAAAAAGGGGGAGAAAATCAGGTTGAAAAAGAAAGGTATAGATGATGGGATGCACATTGAACCTGAGAAACCCAAATCCTCAAAAACTTCAACAGCTGATACAACAGTAGTTACAAAAACTGCTGTCAGTAGCCAAACAACTGCCATCTCATCAACACACACACCTCCAACACACACCACCACAACTACTGCTCCACCACCATCATCATCTGTGTCTATAACACAAAAACCACCACTATCATCATCTACAATCATATCACCACCACTGCCTCCTGCCATAAAGCAGAAGACAGCAGATGTTACAACATCTGTTGTAATGACAACAGTGGTCGAAACACCAGTTGTTTCAACTAATGTTAGTCAATCACAGTCACAAACCACTGATCCACCCAAAACATCATCAGCCTCCCCTCCACTAAAAAGGAGAAGGGTCTTCATTCCTGATGATGAGTCACCACCACCATCATCACCATCACATCTTTCATTTCCTGCTCAAAGGCAGAAGACATCTGCTGACACATCAGCAGTTGTAACGACAGCAGCAGTTGAGACACCGGTTGTTTCAACAGTTGTTAGTCAGACATCCACAACTGCCCTAATTCTTCCTATATCACAACCAAGGCTGTTTAGCAGAAAAAGAAAACCTATTACTGCCGATGAAGGGATACATGATCCAAATGCTGAAAAATATCCACTAGAGCTTGATGCCATCAAAAATGAGATGAGACAGTTTTATATAGAAACAGATCCTTCAAAAAGAAAATTCTCCTCACTCATTGGCTACATAGCTCCAGAAGATATAACTGATTATCTCAAGTTAAAGGCTAGGCAAGCTAAAGTTAAAGCTAAGGTTGACAGCGAAAAAGAAAGGCTAAGCGAAGTAGGCATTGCTAATAGACTGGAGTTCTACCTTGCAAAGGTTAAGCAGATGGAGGAATTTGCTCAAGAACTAGACAAAGAAAAGGCAGATCAAAAGAAGAAACTGAGAGAACAGCTTCTAGCCTTCATCATGAAAGAAAAGTTCTATTCTGCTGAAGAATCCCAGTTTAAAGAATGGCCATTAGTAGCTTTGAAGCATGAGGCTGAAAGGATCCAAAAAATCAAGAATAATCCTTCAAAGAAGAAGACTGCTCCAAACTGGAGTAAGCACAAAAGACTCATTGCTGATCTCACTGCTGAGTATAAAAGAAAGAAAAGGGAGTTGGTGGATGCCAAGATAGACACTGCTGAAGCCATATCAAAATGGTCTAGGCAGCAAACAGATGAAGCCTATGAAAGGCTGAAGAATAGAAAAACTGATGAGTCAAGGGCTGCACAGAAACGAGAACAAATGTTGAAACTTGAACAACAGATAGACAACCTCAAAACAGTGTTGAAAACAGCAGACAACCTTACTCTTGAGACAAACCAAGAAGAAGGTAAACAGATGACTGAGGCAGAGTTTAAAGAAAAAGAAGCAGAGTACTTCAAAGACATCATCTTGAAAATGGGTCTGAAGAAGGCAACTCAACAAAGCTTCAGAGCCTGTTTGAAAAGGCATTAAACAAATCTGCATCACCAAACACTGCAACAAATACTTCAGAAATTGATAATCAAGAACTCATTGAACAAGAAACTGCAGATGACATAGCTGCAGCAAACAATGTCATTGAAGAAGCCCTCAAAAGAATGTCTGATAGTTTGCATGTGTTTTCAAGGCCATCATCTCTCAACTCATCCGGAAATAAATCTCTCCCAAGAAACTCATTAGGCTTTAAAATATTAAAGTGGATGTCTGATCAAAAGACCCACGTATTGACTTTGGTCAGAGCCAATGGTGAGGTGAAGCATATATCAAGGAAAGAAGCACTAGGCCTTAGTGTTCAAGATTTGCAGGATCTCCTTGAGCTCTCACTGTGCAGGGATGAAGATGACCAGAGTGCCAAAGAATTTGAAGCTGAATTCAAAGTACAAGCTAAGGCACTCTTGATGAGTAATAAAGGTCCTGAATAAGGAAGGGTTTTGGCATTATCTGTTCCAGGGGGAGATTGTTGGGATTGAACCCTAACAGAGGAACAGATAATGTAAAGCCAAAACAGGATCCCATCAGTGGTCACTTAATAAGCAGCAGTTTGCTCTAATCTTTCCCCTTGACAGTGGTTATCCAACAACTGATGAATCTTAAAGTGCTGCTCAAATACAACAACTGATAAACCAAACTCTGATGATTATCTAACAACTGCTGAAGACAAACTCTGTTGCTCTATCTATTGCCGTCTCCTAAGTACTGCTGAAGATTCAAGCACTGCCCTCTCAAAGACTGATCACCTTTGAAGAAAGCACTGAAGACTCAACATCTGTGCTAAGGCTACAACAGTAGAACGTGAAGCAGTAGTTTCCTTATGTTTTGTACTTTAGTGATTATCAGATGTTACATAACAGTAGTTTGTATAGAACAGTATTTGTAGTTTGTTAGGTCGTTAGATGTCACTATCTTGGTGACGTCAGCTGAAGCATATCAGTAGTTTGGTTTGCCTATAAGTATGACAGTACTCTGTACTGTTACACTTGATCGTTTTGAGTGAGTTTTTCTCCTCAATTCATCCTTTCATCTTGTGCAACCAACTCTGGTGTATCAGGCTGAGGGGGAGTTTAGATTGTAAGCCTGCACTGTAATCTTTTGCTTCTATGTAAATCTTTTGACTCAATGAAAAGCAATTGTTTATCAATCTACACTTTCCTTTGCTTGTGTTTACAAAGTTTGCTACTCATTTCCGCTGCACTTATTCGTTTTATGCAGACAAACACAATCACAGACAGCCTCAGATCCTAACACGATCATAGCGCAATAATAAGAAGAGTTGACACTTTCACCCTTCAAATCCGGAGTAATCCCGTGATTAGTCGGAAGTGGGGTACCAATGGGCATCGCTTCTGACATCTGGAATCGGCTCAAGATGTCACCGACATACTTAGTCTGATGGATGAATATCCCAGACTTAGTTTGTTGAACTTGTATGCCCAGAAAGAAATTCATCTCTCCTATTGCGCTCATTTCGAATTTGTCTTGCATAACACGCTCGAATTGCCTGCACAAATCATCGTTAGTTGAACAAAAAATGATATCATCAACGTATACCTGTACCAGCAGAAGATCTCTATCTGTTTCCTTTATGAAGAGAGTACAGTCGATAAGACCTCGTCGAAAACCATTCTCCAGCAGATAATTAGATAAGGTTGCGTACCAGGCCCTCGGAGCTTGATGTAAGCCATAAAGAGCTTTGTTTAACAACCAAACCCGATCGGGATGGATAGGATCTTCAAAACCAGGAGGTTGTTCGACATACACCTCTTCTTCAATGATACCATGAATGAATGCACTTTTGGCGTCCATCTGATAGACTTTGAATCCTTTGAAAGATGCATAAGCTAGAAAGATCCGAATAGCCTCCAGACGTGCAACAGGTGCATAAACCTCATTGTAATCAATTCCTTCAATTTGTCGAAAGCCTTGAACCACTAATCTCGCCTTGTTGCGAATTACCACTCCACGATCATCCTTTTTGCATTTGTATACCCAACGAGTACCGATTTTCTTGTAATCGTTGGGTTTTTCAACAAGTCTCCAGACACCCAGTTTCTGGAATTGCTGAAGTTCTTCCTGCATCGCTTCCACCCAAGAAATTTCTTTTAAGGCTTCTTTCCAAGATTTTGGTTCTTCTTGTGAAACATAACACGCGGAGGACCAATCATTTTGTTGTCCAGATTCTCTGATAGCTGAATACAAACCAAGATTCTGGTTGTTTCTCAGCTGATTACGCGTCTGCACTCCAGTTTGGACATCTCCTATAATGTTCTGCTGCAGGTGAGTATCATGAATTCTTGTTTCAGGATTATCAGGAACACGAGTATCAATACCCAAATTGTTAAGATTAAGATCAACAACCAATTCCACGCCTGGTATAGACGTAGAAGTGGAAGCATTTCTTTCAACAGAGTCTTCATTCTGCACATGAAAAGTTGCTTCAGAAGTACCTTGAACAGGAACAGCTGGAGCCGTAGGGCCTTCAGTCGTATCAGTTACATCATCTTCCGACGACACATTGTAATTAGCGGCACCTTCAACTTCCTCATTTTGAGCAATATTGTTAACCGAAGTAGAAGCTTGAGGGTTAACAACAATTGGTCGAACCAAAGACGAGTCAACTGCATTATCACTTTCTAATAACATTTGAGCAACTACAGTCGCTTCATCAAAGGTTGGCAGATTAAAAGAGTTAAATAGTCCATCATAATCGAACATCCAAGGATCACCCGGAGCTCTCACAGAATTAGTATACCTTTAAACCCTTACTTCACCCCATAATTCAATCTTTTTGGTGGTCAAATTCAACACGTGAAAATTTGGAGTAGCATATCCAAGGAAGAATCCCTCGATAGCCTTTGTGCCAAACTTACCATCTGGATCAATCATAGTACATGGGCCTCCAAAAGGTTCTAAGTGAGAAATGTCTGGTTTCCTTTTGTGTAGTAGTTTGAAACATGTTTTGTCATGCCTTTTGATCGTAAGAACTCTGTTTAATGTATAGCATGCAGTAGCCACAACCTCCCCCAGAAGTGAACGGGAAGCTCCGACTCTACCAACATCGTTCTCGCAGTCTCTATTATCGTCCGATTCTTCCTCTCCGCGACACCATTTTGTTGAGGAGTGTAACGAGAGCTGTACTAATGAAGAATACCCTTTGTAGTACAGAACTCATCCATTATACGAATTCTGTACTCGGTGCCATTGTCGCTTCAGATCCTCTTCACTTTCAAAGTATACAGATTTTCAAGAAGAGTAAGAAGATTCTTGAGGATTTCAGGAGTTTCACTCTTGTGTGCCATAAACGATACCCAAGAAAATCTGGAATAGTCATCAGTAACTACCAGACAATAAGTATCCCCAAAGTTTGTCTTGTGTTTCATAGGTCCAAAAAGGTCCATATGAAGACGTTCCAAAGGCATGCTGACAGTGTTGACTTTCTTGATCGGGTGGGATTTCTTCGTTTGCTTTCCCTTTTGGCACGAAACACAGATATCTTGTAAATGAAAATTCTTCACAGGCACACCATTCACAAGATTGTTTTTCACCAGATGGTTCATTTTTCTCAAGTGAATGTGCCCCATTCGTCTGTGCCAAGATATTGACTCCTTCTCTATGGCTTTTGAGACAAGACAAGTGACTTGTGCAGAAGTAGTAATCGCCTGGCTCATATCAAGAATATAAAGATCATTAATCTTTGGAGCCTTCAAGAGAATCCATTCTTTTGGAATTTTAAATCCGGGCTTCAGCACATAACAACCGACATCATCAAAATGCACGATGAACTTCTTATCGCAGATTTGCGAAATACTCAGAAGATTGTGATCAATTTGTCGAACATAATTGATCTTATAGAAACTCACAACACCATTGGAGATCATTCCCTCTCCAGTGATGTATCCGCCCTTGTCTCCAGCAAACGCGACATAACCTCCTCTAATGTTTTTCACATCATATAGAAGTCGTAAGTCGCCAGTCATGTGCCTAGATGCTCCACTATCAACAATCCAATGACTATTGATAGTTCCCCCTGGAACGCCCTGCACAATGCATTTAGGGATTAGTTGGAGTTAGGGACCCAAGCCTTAGTGGTCTTGGGTCTTCCTTGAGAATCAAGAAATGTAATTTCAATTTCTTGATGGTTCTGAAATTGTAAGCCTCCCCCTGAAACATCACCTGTCTTAGGTTTCCAAGTTTCCCGTTTACCAGATTGAGTAATATTAATAGTTTTTGAAATTTCTGGTTTGATTGGTTGAGATGAACTTGGTTCCCGTTTAACAGATTTTACATCTGGTTTCAAATCCCTTTTGATCACCTTTATATTTTTGCGTCGTTGTTTAGTTTCCTGTTCTTTAATAGTTCGTTAATCTTGTTTTGGGGAAACTGAACAACTTTGAGGGTGATCATTTTCAGGAGGGGCTCTCTCAACAAATTTTGCTTTGGGTGAGTTTGTACAATTTTTGATGATATGTCCAAACTCCCCACATTTGAAACAGGATCTCCTTTCAACAAACTTAGGAGATCCATCTTGACGACTCGATGTCGAACTTGTAGAATCCCGAGGTACTTGTGCCTTTATCACACCTGTTGTGTGTTGGGTGTAATTATTTTGATTATTACGTTTTAAAATTTTAACCTTTTGAATAAAATCGGTGTTCGATTTATTTTCAAAAGTTTCCACCTTGTCAGTATCTTCGATGCTACAAATTTGACATCATTGTTCTTCTTTTTGCAACGAGCTCCTTTTGGTTCTACCTTTGGTTGTGAGACCTTAGGTTTTGAAGCTCGCTGTTCCTTCTGTTTGCCTTTAAAAGGGATAGGTTGTTGCTTTGTCGGGAATCGTTTGTTTCCAAATTGTTTCCTAATTTCAGCTTTTGGAATAAGATCGCACTGAGTTATAGTAACTCTCGGGATCGCTTTTCCCAAAAACTTACAGGTAGTATCTTCAAACACTTTATCAATCAGAGATTGATTGACGTTTTTAATTGGGAAATCTTTGTTTGAATATATTTTACTATCCCTGACCAAAGTATACAACAGGTTATCACTTTTAACAGCAGACACTGTCTCAGTGATAGGATCCATCTCTTGCTTGTCAGTAGAGTGCACAGCAGGAGTAGAAGGATCACACAGAATGTGATTCTCAATAGGAACATCGACTCCTTTCTTATCATCAACAGATGTATCCTGATCACTCACATTCGATTCATCATCCGACGATTCATAGTCCTCAACAGTTGGAGCACTTTGTTCCGTGGATGTTGAATTTTCCTTTGTTTCAGATGAGCCCTCTAAGGAACTGTCCGATTTGAACCCTAATCCAGTTGTATACTCCTCATAATTAAGAGGTACAGTTGGTTCAAATCTAGGCATTTTCTCCTCATCGGGTATCTTGGTATAGTTGTGTCTCAAAGTAGGTGGACCTGACTTATACCCAACGCCTTTCACGTTTCCTTTCAGTTGTTGAACTTCAATGATGTGATTAAGCATATATCGGGAGTTAGAATAACTATCCAATTTGAGCTTGATCGCTTCATGCTCACATTTAGCCATTGCTAGCTCCTTCTTTGTTTCCTCGATAATATTAATGTAGTTATTAATACCAATTTGTTTGCCAAGAACAATTTTAGACACTTCGGAAACACTTTTCTTTAAAGTTTCAATGACTGATTTGAAATCTTTTTCATTGCGAGCCAATGCCATGTTTGCCTCTTTACATTTTGACAGTTCAATAACCAAACTCTGATTGTGACCATGAGCCATTTCAGATTCAAGTTTCAATTTAGAGCATTCATTTTTAAGATCTGCACAATTGCTACATATGCTAGAAGTAGGAGTATCGGAATTTACCTTACTCGAAGAGGCTGCGACATTAACCATAAAGGAAGTCTGATAAGAGAAAGACCCGTCTTCAGAAAAGAAGTTTTCCATTTCCTTTGATGCAACATCAGCCTTCTTGATCAGAACAGATTTCTGACACTTTAACTCCTCAGCTTTCATCAATAAACTTTCAATATCAGAATCACTTCCCTCCTTTACATCCGATTCTGAACCATGATCTCCAGTGTTCGAGCTTTCCTCATCTGAACTGCCAGTATAACCCGAGCTATCATCGCTTTCTGAGAATTCTTCCTTATGCACATGCTTGATATGATTGATTATCTTAGCATAGCATGCGGTTCCTCCTTGATCGCCACCTCCAAACTGTACGGACCAATCACAATTTTCATCAGCTTGAACAGCTAATGCACGATTGGAGTTAGAAGGACCCGATTGGTTTGCGTTGGTGGTGTTAGTCTGGTTGTTGACAGCTATTATCCTTCTTTCCAGGTTAGGTTGATTCTGGTTGGAAGTACTTGTTTGATTCCTGAAGGGATTTTGACTTGTTTGTCTGCTCGGACGAGTGCACTCACGCTTGAAGTGACCCTTTTCTCCGTAGTTAAAACAGGTGACAACATCTTTGTCGAAACCGTACTTTGAATCCCTTTTGCTTTCCAAAGTAGTCTTCCCAGTTCTGCTCATGAAGTCTTTGGCTCGTCTAACCGCGCTTGCAAAAGCCCACTTGATATCCATTAATTCCATTTCATCACTATCAATCTGTTGATAATCTTCATTGGTCAGATTTATGTTTCCAATCTAAACTGCAACCAACCCACAATAAGCATTGACCATTGTGCTAAGAAGTTCCATGTGTTCCTTGGCAACTTCTACATTGACTTTGGGAAGGTTTGAAGTATCAAGTCTGGTTGTATTGGAATTTTGCGGTTGAGTGAAATTGTTACCATATAATGCTTGTTGAGGTTGAGTAACTTGAGGTTGAGGTGGAAGGAACCAAGCACTAGTATCAAAATGAGGTTTAGGATGAGGTGGCTTGGGTACAAATCCAAAGGGATTTACATTAGTCACTTGAGAATTTGACATGAACGCCGTTTGAAGTTTTGGTTGCTGACTTGAACTTGCAGTAGGGTTAATCCCTCCAAAGTACATTTCTGGATTCTGAGGGATTGAGATTCGTTTCGCCTTCCGGATTTCTTCTTCATTTTTATTTTCCAGCTTTTGAACGAAATCATAGATACTGAGAGTATCTAATGCACCTGTATGCTTTAATAGCTCAATAAAGGGGCTCCACTTCGGTGGTAGAGCATCAGCAAACTTTGACACCATTTCCTGTGCAGTTGCAGTAATTCCGTAAGCAAACAGTTCACTTATCAAATGATAATAACGAGTTGCCATTTCAGTTAAAGTTTCATGTTCTATAAACAAAAATGCGTCAAACTCCTTTTTCAACAAGTCTTGTCGAGTCTTCCTTGTCGCCGCATTCCCTTCTCCTCTCGTAACTAGGATGTCCCACAATGCTTTTGTTGTCTTACAATAAGAGAATTGATGATATAATTCTTTGTGGAGAGCTTGTGTCAACATAGCAAACGCCTTCTTTTCATTATCGTATGCTTTCTTATCTCCTTCACACATAGTTGCCAATGAGGCTGTAGTTGAACCTGCTTCTTCAAGAGCTGCATTGAATGGTGAAGTGAAACATAACCATAGCTCGGTATTTTGCCCTAGAACGTAAGTATGAAAACGGCCTCTCCAAGATGGATATTCATTCATATGATTCAGGTTTGGCGGTCGATTGTTGCTACCCGTTTCACTTTCGCTCTGTAGCTAATTTTGAATTCTTTGATTTTGACTTGCTACGCATGCCCACTGACTTGCAGAAATTGCTTGTGGTTGTGGAATCATATTCTTGACCCACGCCTCTGAGGAGGTCGGATCTAGAGCAGTGCTTGAGCTACTGCTCCAATCCCAAGGGTTAGTACTCATGATATATATATATATATATATATATATATATATATATATATATATATATATATATATATATATATATATATATATATATGTATATATAGGGTAGGGTTCATGTGAGAACCACCTTTATTGCGAGAACCGCGAGAACCAATGTGAACACGGGGCAATACTGTAAATACATAATAAAATTGAGATTAAGCGTCTCCTCCTAAACATCTCCTCCTAAACACCTGACATCCTCCTCATAAACACCCACGTCTGACACTCCTTGACTTCAAAATTCGTCATCTCAGTTCACTTCCGTCACTCCAGATTCTCCAAAATTCATCATCTGTCATCTCGATCTTACCATTCATCATTTATTCGTAGTATGTTCGAAATTAGGGCACAAATAAAAGAATCATCGATCATATATGCGAAATTAGGGCAATAAGAATAAAATCATTAAAGATTGTGGCATAATTAGGGAGAATTTGAAGAACAAACGTCCAATGAACTCGCTTGTTGTCAGAATATCCAGCGTCATTACACCATTCTGCGAATTTGTAAGTTTATACACTCTGTTTTGCACGTTTATATGTTAAAATGATGCTTAATGGTCGATTCAGATCTTTTATATGTGAATATGAGGCTTAAATTTTAGTTTCATATATGCATTAGTGAAAATGGTGTGATGTATATAATTTTTGAGGGATTAGGGGCGATTGTCGTGATAGCACGATCTGTAATGTGGTATTTATGTGTTTTTTGTATGTAGTTTTGTTACTGATTAACGTTAAATATGATTGGTGGTAATACGAAATTCAATTTGTCAAGGGTTAGGGTTTTTTTATTGAAGCAAACCTGTAGATAAGGTCAGTCATATTGATGAAAATGCGTATAATTATGCACATGTGCATAATTTGATAGAATAGGTTAATAAGGTCAATTATGGACAAAACCCGTTTCCCATATATATTTAGAATGGAACAAGATAAACGATGCCTGGTGCCGGACCGGTACAATCAGGATAATAGAAACTTTATGTGGGTTAGGAATTGGTCGAGAAGCCCAAGCTCGGCCGAAGAATTACTGGAATGGGCACGAGTTGATCGAGCTCCTCGATAATGTCACTTTGTCCAATGGCAAAGATGGTTGGGAATGGTTGGGAGGTAATGACTCTGATTTTTTCGGTCAAGACTGTCAAAAACTTCCTGTATAGCGGCTCCGATTTCAGCAGCAGGCACGTTGTGAAATGGTCGAAATGGGTCCCAAAAAATGCAATATTTTTGTTTGGAGGGCGGTTTTAGATCGTATTCCCACGCTGACTGCACTTCGGGATCGGAACTGTTGGGGCGGATACGTGAAATGTTGTCTGTGTGAAGATGGCGATGAAACAGCTGAACACATTCTTTGTTCGTGCAGGGTAGCGTCGACTGTCTGGTATCACATCAGTCAGTGGTGCAAGGTGAGTCCTTTTATTCTGTTTTTGGCTAAAGATATCGTAATTGCCTCTGAGTTTTGCAATCTGGATAGAGAAGTGAAAGAAGCTTTACATGGCATTATGTTCGTGACAAGTTGATGTATATGGTTAGCCAGGAACAATAAAAGGTTCTTGGAAAAGCAAGTTAAACCCGGAGAGATTATCCGTAATATTAAGCCCATCGGTTTTTATGGTATATGAATCGGTCCAAAAATAGGTCCGTAAGTTGGGAAAAATGGTGTAGTTTCGATATAAGGTAGCTGCTAGTTTCCGGTCTTTAGGTTCTAGTGTTGAGTTGTTTTTCGTTTTGATGTAGTGGTTTGTTCGGCCGCCTCTGTTTTGGAGGTTGGCTTCTGTGAATAACATTTACATTTAAAAAAAAAACTTATGCACATGTGCATAGTTTGTCATAATGGTTTTGTTGCTAATTAATGTTAAATATGATTGGTGGCATTACGAAATTTGATTGGTAAGGGTTAAGTTTTGTTATTGAAATAAACCTGTTGATAAGGTCAGTCATGTTAATGCACATGTGCATAGTTATGCACATATGCATATTTTGTCAGATTAAGTTAATATGAATGTATTACGGCATATGCACACATGCATTATTACCTTAAAACATAAACATTGTACATATTGTATGTAATATGTTTATTTCACATGTGCATACATGAAATAATTGATGTAATATATGTAATGTATGCAGGAAAAATTATTCGAAACTGCTCATGGATTGACAACAAAGACGTATTTGATTAATAGGTTAACGGATGAAAAATACCAGGGAAAATGATGGATGAAGAGGCGCTGAAACAGGAGGAGTGTTGGAAGATAGTTATGAAATGGAAAGAAGATCAGAAGGTGTGAGGTTGTGAACTAATGCGAATGTTATGTAGGTAGTTTGTGGATATGCAATTTATAAAGACATTTTTTTTGTTTTCTTGATATCTTTTGATTGTAATATGTGGGTAGTTTTTTACGATGACGGTTGATGTAAGAAGTTTGACGTATATGATGTCTTATATGGTGGTTGATGGGTTAAAACTCTATTTGATTGTTCAGGTATATTGGTATGTTTGTTAATATTCGATGTATTATGTTGTTTGGTATAGAAAATGTTGGTATTGCACATGTGCAAAGTTTGATATAGCATATCATATTACGTATGTGGTACCCTATTACGTATGGGGTACCACATTGCATATGATGATGTATATGTAAAGGAAAACGGATTACATGTAGTGAAGATATTCATGTATGCACATGTGCATTGGTCGAAACAATAACAATATGTAGTGAAACATTAAACATGTATGCACATGTGCATTGTTTGAAACAATTACCATGTGGGGAGAAACAGTAAACACGTATGCACATGTGCATTTTTCAAAACAGTAACCATGTTGGTAATATTTGTTAGGTGGTCAATAATGAAATTACATACGCTTATGTATAATAAGTAATTGATATCAAAGTATCATGATCACAATCATAACCTATGAATACGTATATAGACAGTGCAAAATGATTGTAAACAAAAAGAACAATGCTTAGAAACTATTTGTCATTATATATAGGATAATCAAGAATCGTTGAATGTTTTATGACGCCTGGATGAATGTCTACGAGGTTACTCAGGTTCATATATATATGCAGGGTCTTTAGCATCATCATCAACATCTTCATCAGTATCATTGGAATCAACATACCCCCAACTGTTAAACGTACTGTTTATAATAGGGATGTATTCAGCATCAACATCGGGTATCTAATATGGTGTGCCATTAGGTGTAGAAGTCGTAATTGTTCCTGTATAAAGAAAAAAAAAAGCATATAAGATTGTGATTAAAATGGTATATGGTAGATGGTGTGTATACACACGATGTATAAATGTTTAACATTTTTTTTTGGTGATGAGTATGGGGTGTTGGTAATGTGATGCACATGTGCATAATTATGTACTGATGGTTAACAGTTTATATGTGATGATTATGGATTGTTGGCACATGTGCATGTTCATGTTAATGATGGTTAACAGTTTACGGATGACGAGTATGGGTGTTATCAACATAATGCACATGTGCATGATCAGTAACGAATATGGGTGTTATCAACATAATACCTTTAGTCACAAATCAAATGAATTGCAACTCTTGATGTTCTATATTTGTAGGTGTATTGTGACTGTCAACTGTATTATCAGTAGATGGACCAACCACCACCGTAACCACCATCGTCCCCAAGCCCGATAATGGCGGTATTCAGCTCTCCTCTAACATGAGCAGGAACTGTCACAGTAGCTCTGCGCACTAAGAGTGAATTTGGTGATGCTGACATGGCATTTGTAGAACGGTTAAATCCCATGGGTTGGTTTCCTGGGCGAGACATTACCGTAGGGCCCGCTCGGGTGCCATTTGTGGCTGAGAGTTGCGGACCAGGAGACGCAGCCGAATTGTTGGAATTAGTTGGTCTGGCTGATGATTGACCACCAGCGAAATTCGAGTCTAAACCGTTCAACTCCTGAGCAACATGTTCCATGATGAAGGGCCGAAACTGTGGACAGGTTAACGAACCTCCAACTGTAGGACCGCCTTTCGGTGGCGTTGCAGGTTGCAACCAAACTTGATCACCCGCAAAGCACCTCATGTTAACTGCAAAATATTTCCGGTATATTATCCGAATCTAATACGAGCCACGAAGAACAAATGACACATCAATCAGTAATAGAGAACAAGGAACGATTCCCAGGCCACCTCGGCTAGCCACAGTAGCAGCAGTTAACATGGCAGATGCACTAGGGTTTCCACCAGGACCCGTACCGGGACCAGAGACATGACCAACATTCGGGTTTGTACCATTTGGCATCTTCCCATTAACATTTGCTCTTGTTAGTGTCGGGACAGATGAAGCCGCACCAGAAACTGCAGAAACCGGAGCAGCCCATGCAGGACGTGCTGCAACAGCAAGAGCATGCAAAGGTCCTGTTGTCAGACGAATGCAGTCCAAAAGAGATGAAACTTCCGTCCCGTTGATAAAATCCTCGAGAAACTGAAAAAAAAAACAGAACTTTAATCAATCAATCAATCACAGTTTAATACCTGATAAAGGGATAAAACCATCTGAGTTTTCATAGATAAGTACCGAAACATTCTTTTGCATGATTAGAGGCTTACACTTATTAAAATTTACCAAAAAGTAGACTTTTAATCTAATTTGCAACATAATGCACATGTGCATATGATTTAATACAATATCATTTACAATCAACATAATGCACATGTGCATATAATTTAATACAACATCATTACAGTAAGTATAATGCACATGTGCATATCATTTAATACAATATCATTTACAAAGTACATATATTAGTCAACATAATACCTTTAATCACAAATTGAATGAATTGCAACTCTTGATATTCTGCATTTGTAGGTGTATTGTGACTGTCAACTGTATTATCAGCAGATGGACCAACAATGTCACCAACAATGTTCGCATCAGATGTATGAGGAGGATTATCAGAGAATGTATGAGGAGGAACATCATTGTAGAGGATGCCGTAAACAGAGGATTATCAGAGAATGTATGAGAAGGAACATCAGATGTAAATGGTGATGTAGAGGATGCCGTAAACACCGTTTCCGGCTGTCGCCGCCGTGAAATCTGGTGAGTTACGTGATCGCCGTCAGCCGCCGTCATAAGCACCGTGCCAAGTGTAACCACCGTGAAATACGTGAACACCGGCTATCCATATGCGGTGAAAACCACCGTGCACGACTCTCCGCCAAAATCGCCTTGAATGCCTCTCAGCCGAGTGTGGAGACCATAAATTGGTGAACTACTGAAACCCTAAAAATGGAGACAAGAGGAACGCTGGAAAAAAAGGAACGCTGGAAAAAAGGAACGCTGGAAAAAAAGGAACGTGTGTTTTTTTTGTATAAACATAACATAATTACAAAAATGCCATGTGTTCACATTGGTTCTCGCGGTTCTCGCAATAAAGGGTGGTTCCTAACGGATCTTTATCCTATATATATATATATATATCTATAGGATAAGGATCCGTTAGGAACCACCCTTTATGGCGAGAACCAGTGTGAACACATGGCATTTTTGTAATTATCCTTATCCTATATATATATATATTATATATATATGAGTGTACCTGATCAAACACTTGAAAAGAAACGGTTAAGACAGTTTTGCAAAGCTTCTATAAACAAATGACAGTTAAAATCGACGAAGTATAAAATGACGAAGGATGAAATGACAAAGTATGATTCACAGTTTGAACGACGAAGTCTTGTAACGACGAAGTTCTGAATCTTTGTCTAACACACTCTTTTGACGAAGGATGGAGAGTGTTTCAATCTTCATCTGAGGCAATTTTGACGAAACTTTGATCTTTCGTCCAACACAATCTTCGTTGACACAGGATAAGATATTTTTGCAAAACAATTAATTCTTGCAGACAAGTAGGTGGTGTGACGAATTTTCAAAGCTAATCAACAAGTTGTTGTGAAGTAAATTTGATTCACCTAACCATCATTTCATGTACAAAATTGTCAAACAATAATATTATACTCAACAAACACTTTAACTAAACTTCAAAACAGATCAAACTCAGAAATTACTTTAAGAATAGTTTGAAGATTTTCAAGAACACTTTAAAGATCACTTTGAATATTAAGAAAAACTTGAATACAAATTTTGCTTAAACTTTCAAGAAAACCCCATTTATATTATGTAGATATGCAATGTAGCAAGGTTTTTGATAAAAACTTATAGCAAATAACAAGATTTTAACATCGTTTCAGAAAATATGAATATCGAATAAGAACTGTTTCTGAAAAATTCATAAACAACTTGATAAAACACAACAATGTTTGGTTTTAAACAAGGATAAGAGCCATAGCTCTGATACCACTTGTAGGTCCATTTTTCTCAGAGGATCTATTACGAAACCTAATCCTGTTTATCACGAACATGGTCACGAGTGCGTAATCCACGTGACGGTGCAAACCAGACAAAGCAATGTACGCAACACAACAGATAACCAAAGATTCACTTTAGATTAAAAGGACGAGAACAACATCAAACATATACACACAATGCTTGAATGATAAATTCTCAATAGTAGTCTCTCTATGCTCTCATGCCTTAACTGTTAAACACACTAAGCTATATATACTGTCCAGGGATGAACCTTGATAGACGAAGGTTAATGTGTGACGAAGATAGAACCTTCACCACACAAAAACGTTGACGAAGCTTGAAGGTTCGCCAAGCAGTGGTTTGAAGAAGATAGAACCTTCGTCAAACTCTAAACAAGGACAATAGATATTACTAAGTTAACAGAAGACATAAGAAACTACAAACTATAGTTAAACACAATGCACACAAGCATGTGTTTAACAAACCTTACAAATACGGAGACAAAATGTCATACTAAGTAGGATAGGAGGATATCCGACTATGTAGACTTGACAGAACTTACAGACTCGATAACAAAAGACTAAATAACATACAACGTAAACAAGACAAAGTTACAGACACATAAATGCACCAACAATTACGATTCAAGTTGTGGTGTTTTCTGGAATTCGTATGGTGTTTTATACGAACTGATGATTCAAAAAATAAGAACTGATGATTCAAAAAAATACGAACCGTAATTTCCTTCGATCTTTATGAATCAGACGATAATGATTTATAAAAATCTCTGAGTTGATATATAAAACTGAATTCTTAAATCTTTGTAAAAAAAAAAATTATATCACTAACCTAAAATAACTAACTGGAGGTTACAAAAAGAGTAAATTACAAAACTCGTCCTTTATGTTAACACCATATTACAAAGTGTGTCCTTTGTCTTCAAAAAGTACAAGAAACGTACTCGATGTTTGCATACCCTTACATGTTACGTCCTATAGCCCTAACTCAGTTAGTTTTTATGGTTAAATCTGACCAAATGGATCCCACATAAGGGGTATTTTGATCATTTTACTCTAAATAATAAAATGAATAATCATAAAAATAGTAAATAATTCTCTAAACATACATATATATATCTTTATATGAATACAACACATATAAACTCCCACTCTCATTGCATCATCTCAAAACTCTCTCTCTACCGAACACCCCCACACCACCACCACTACCATCACCCACCTGCCACTACCTCCACACACCCTACTTAGCTCTATCACAACGACAACAATGGCATCTTCAATCTTTTTCACTTGTGCGTCACTAATAACTCCAATCAAACCTCTCAACTGTTTGTTGGGGGTGATTTGAGCTTTTATCTAATTTTGGTCTTGTTTTATGTAATTATGTGGTTAAAGTTTTTGTTTGTTGGGGTTTTTTTTGTGGATTTAGGTGTGCGGGGTTTGTGGGTTTTTAGTTTCTTGAAATAAGGTTTAAGTCTGTAATCAAATTGATGTTGAAATTTGCCTTTTTTAAGGCTTCAAATTGATTTTGTGGGGGTTTTTTGTGGACTTAGGTGTGCGGTTACCTGGAACAAAGATTGGGTGGTTGTTTACTTCACCAGCTTATGAGGAATCGGACGGACTTTCGAAGATTGTTATGGATTACTGTTGGGATTGAACCCTACCAAAGGAACATATAATAAAAGCCAAAACTGGATCACAACAGTAGATTCAAAATAAACAGATGTTTGGTTGCAAGTCTCTCCCCTTGAAAGTGGTTTCAACATCTGCTGACCTCCTATCCGCTGATCATGCAATTTGCTGACCTACAACTACTGACCAAGACAAAGTCTGATAGAAGAACTAAAGCTCTGCTGCTCAATCTACTGCCTTGGATCAAGCACTGCTGATCATGACAACATCTGCTGGGCTCACAGCAGTGGAAGGATGCAGCAGCAGTTTATATTTGGTTTATGCATTGTAATGTAATATCAGTAGTTAGCATAAGCAGTATTTGTATAAATCAGTTGTTAGAGTTTGTTAGGAGGTTAGATGTCACTTTCATGGTGACGTCAGCTTAGATGCTCAGAGGTTTGCAAGTGCCTATAAATAGAACAGTACTCTGTACTGTTCTGTTTAGCTCATTCACCATCTTCTTTCTGCACAAACAAACATTGAGCTCAGGCTGAGGGGGAGTTTGCATATCATACACACATTGTAATCAGAGTTTAAAAATAAATTTAATCATTTGATTCAGTGTTAGAAAATGTATGATTGATAGCATTTCTTCTGTTTAATTGTGAAAAGTTTGGTTCCATTAAATTCCGCTGCACTACTCTTTCATTTGTCCATCTAAATTCAAACACAAATCACAATCAATCCAAACTCAGATCCTAACAATTGGTATCAGAGCTAGGACAGTCAAACTTGATCTAACAATCATTTTGACATAAATAGTTCAGCTCGAAATTGTTGATACTGATCGTTTGTTCGTTGTGTTGAAAAACAGAGTAAGGTTTAATCACCGATAAAGTTGATTAATCAGTACCTGTAAAACAACCGGAAAGATGTCGCAATCTCAAGATGATAAAAATAACATTGGCTCTTTGTTTAACCCACCTATGCTGAAAAGAAATGAGTACAACATCTGGGAGCGAAGGATGCGTCACATCCTCGCTCAACAAAACACTGGATGTTGGAGGTCTGTCGTTTTCGGTCCTCATGTTCCTATGGTGCCAAGCGCAGAGGACGCCAAAAAATCCGTTCCTAAACCATCTGAAAATTACACTGAATTGGATTTTCAGAAGTTTGAACTGGATGCCAAAGCGTTTAGCATCATAGCCTCTGCACTCCCCAACGAAATCTATGCTGGACTGTTACATTGTGACAGTGCAAAAGAATTGTGGGATGCATTGAAGGAATAGTTCGGAGGAACAGAGGAGGTTATAGAAAACAATAGGGAAATTCTGAATCAGCAGTATGAAACGTTTTGTCACATCAAAGGGGAATCACTAACCCAACAATTTGAACGTTTCAGCTGTCTCATCAGTGAACTAAGGCTTGTTAAGGTTACATTTCCAAATGCAACCCAAAATAGCAGGTTCCTTAGATCACTGCCAGAAAAATGGGACACAATCGTTTTTGTCACCAGGAATTCAGCTGAATTCAAAGATATGACCCTGACCCAACTCCATGGTAGACTCCTGACCTATGAAAGGGAGTTGAACCAAAAAAGGAGGTTGCAAGAGTCTGGTAAAGTTGCTGATGATTATTCATTCAGCAGCATAGCTCTGTTTGGTCAGGAAGAATCTGGCAGTAGTAGTAAGGATCAGAGTTATGATCATTTTATTGACATAACAGCTGGGGGAAACTTCGTCAACTCTGATTCTCACTCTACAAATTATGCTTTCACAGCAAATACTGAGAACCAGATGTCAGATAATTTGTGTTTTGAGCTGAATGATTTGCAACATTTTGATCCCACTGACTTAGAGGAGATGGACATATTGCATCAGTTGGCCTTGCTTAGTGTAAGAACAAGCAAGTTCTATAAAAGAACAGGGAGAAAATTTCCAGGGCTTCATGGAAATTTAAGGGTGGGGTTGGATAAATCTAAAATCAAGTGTTACAAGTGTAGTAGGCTAGGTCACTTTGCTAGAGAATGTAGGAGTCAAACTACTGGTCCCATAATAACTCACCCTAGCACAAATCCTAGACCACAACAACAAAACATTGTGCACTATACCCAATATGCCCCTGCAGCACATGTTAACACTGCTCATTATGCTGCAACCCCTGTGCCGGTGCATTATGTTCAAACCACTGTTCCACAAATTCAGTATGTTCAAGCCCCTGTCCCTCAGGCACAAGTGCAACCTGCTGCACCTCAAACAACTGCTCTAACTGTGACACAACCAGATCAGCAAAGCTTTTTCACACAAGGCTTTGTTGATTGGAGTAGCATGCCTGAGGAGCTTAGTGATAAAAATTTTGCTCTATATGCTTCTAATGATGCTTGTAATGATGAATTTTGTTTGATGGCATTAGAGTTAATATCAGAAGGGGATGAAGCTGAAGGTGAACAACTAAGTGCTGAAACAGTGGATGAAGTTGCTAAAGCAGTGGTTACTGCAGTTGCTGGTGAACTACTGCTGGAAGAAAATTCAGAAATCCTGATTGAACCACTGACCGACCCCTGGTCCAAAGAAGACAAAGAGGAAGATGAACCAAAGGAAGCTGGTGATGAAGAAGAGAGAGCTGATGAAGAAGATAATCATCGATGTGATTGTGCCATGATGGTTGCTGCTAAGGTATCACCTCAAGTTCTTGAAAAACTGTGTTCAGACAACTGTATTATTGCATTTGCTAACATTAAAGAGGTGAATGAAAACCATAGAGATAAAATCTTGTCTGATGAGGTCAAATTTGAAAAGTCATTGAAAGAACTGAAAAACAAATTGACTGAAAAAGATAAAGAGATCAGCAGTTTGAAAGAAGAACAAAGCATAACCAAAACTCAACTCCAAACTATGGTAGAAAAATACCATGTTTGCAAAAAGGAGTTAGAGTCTACCCAGATCACCTGTGAAAGGTGGGTGGAGTCTTGCAAAGGGTATGAGGTTATGCTTGAGAAACAGCTTAAAAGCAATGTCAAGTTTGGTATAGGTCATAGAAAATATGATGACATCGCAAGCACTGCTGCAATGCAAGCTGTTTCTTCTGAAATCATACCAACCAACAAAAATGGCCAAGAGGTTAAAATAACCGACAAACTTGGTAACAAAATTACTCTGGAAAGATCTGTGGGATCCTCAACTTTTGAGGAAATTGAGAAATACCAATTTAAACCCACATGGTCTGATGAGTGTGATATCCTTGAAAATTTCAAACCAATGGATTTCACAACCACTGATGGTGTCAAAGCTCCAAAAGCAAGAGTCATTCCTATCAAAGATATCCTAACAGAGGTTCAAAACTCTGTTGCAAAGGAATCTGAGAAAAGGAAGAAAAGAGAAAAGATCAAAAACTTGTTTTGTGAATTCTGTGAAAAGAAGAATCATCTAACAAAAGATTGTTTTCATCTAAAAGCATATGATATAAACAAAACAAGCAACATTTCACTTGCTGCCAGCTGCACCATCTGTGGTAAAAATAACCACAAAACTAAGCAATGTGTGTATCTCAAAAACTTTGATGAAAAGAAGAAAGAGTACACTGCAAAAACATCCTTAAGTTCATCAGCATCATCTGTTAAGTTCACCAAGAAACAACCACTGTTCATCCCTGTCCAAACTGCTGTCACAAAACAGCTGAACCAAACATCTGTTCAAAGGGATGTACAGGTGACAGATGCACCTCCAGCCAATCAATTCAGAAAAGGCAAGGAAAAAGCATCATACCAAAGGATTCCACACGTTTATGAGACTTACAAAAAGCCCTCTAAACCAAAAGTGAACATGCATCCTTTTGGTTATCAATAGATGATAGGTCAAGACCCCCAACAGTGGTTAGAGAAATACATTCCCAAAAATGTACAAACCCCTGAGCTTACCACTGTCCATGCATCTGCCTCCATCCCAGACACTGTTGAGACCCCATCCAAAGCCCTATTGGCTTTGGAAACCTTTTTGAACTAATCCTTTACTTCATGTGCAGGGAGCTTCTGCATGCTTAGATAGTCTTTGGTATGTAGATAGTGGAGGCTCCAGGCACATGACAGGATGTAAAGCCCTTCTTCAAGCTTTCAAAATCCATGGAGGGGGTGATATATCCTTTGGTAATAATAGTAAGGGAAAGGTTCTGGGGTCTGGTACTGTAAAGTCTGGAAATGTAAAATTTGAAAATGTCAATCTTATTGATAATCTGAAATTCAACCTCCTGAGTGTGTCTCAAATGAGTGATAAAGGGTTTGGATCATTCTTCACAAAGGATTGTTGTAGGATTGTCGGACCAGAAATGGTTAGTAAGATTGAAGCAATAATCAAGAAAGGCTCAACAAAACTTGTTGCTCAAAGAAGTGGCAATGTTTATGTTGTTGATATGTCAAGAGAGTGTCCCAGAGCTGATGCCTGTCTGTTCTCAGCTGCCTCTAACAAAGAGACAGAGCTATGGCACAAAAGACTGGGACACACAAATCTCAAAACAATCAATGAAATTTCAAAAAATGGCTTAGTAAGAGGCTTGCCACAAAAAATGTTTTCATGTCCTGAACACTGTGTTTCCTGTTTAAAAGGAAAACAGCACAAGAGCTCTTTTAAGTCCATTGAAGAGTCCAAAACAACCCAGTGCGTGCAGATGCTGCACATGGATTTGTTTGGCCCAGTGCAAGTCATGAGTCTCAAAAAGAAAAGATATTGTTTGGTTATTGTTGATGACTTCTCTAGGTTTACATGGACCTTCTTTTTACAATCTAAAGATGAGACTGCAGGCATTTTGCAAGACATTGTGATACAGGTTGAAAAGCAATTTGACCTTCCAGTAAAAGTCTTCAGGAGTGACAATGGCACAGAATTCAAAAATAAGGAGTTGGATGCCTTCTGTGTGAAGAAAGGGATTGTAAGGCAGTACAGCATCCCTAGAACACCAGAGCAAAATGGAGTTGTTGAAAGAAAAAACAGAACATTGATTGAGGCTGCCAGAACCATGCTTGCAGATTCAGGTTTGCCATTAACTTTTTGGGCAGAGGCAGTAAACACTGCTTGCTATGTCCAAAACAGAGTGTTAATCAACTCCAGGCACAAAAAGACTGCTTATGAAATTCTGTATAAAATAAAGCCATTAATCTCATATTTCAAAGTTTTTGGTTGCCCATGCTTCATTTTGAACTTAAAAGATTCTATATCAAAATTTGCAGCCAAAATCGATATGGGATATCACTTGGGATACTCATCCACTGCTAAGGCCTACAAAGTGTTTAATACACGGACCAAAGCAGTGGAAGAGACTTTGAATGTAAAGTTCAATGAACTTTCATCACTGAAAATCCCTGCAAATCCTGCAAAATTGTTTGATCTTGAAAAAATCACCTTTGAAAATACTGCTGTTAAGACTGACACTGCAGGTCCATCAGAGGATTCATCACCAGACTATGGATATGAAATCATCATTCCTCAAAAGTCTGCCTCAAGAGGGGGAGCATCAGTTGTTCAAAACAGTTGTCAAAGCTCAACCACTGCTACCTCAACAGTTGTTGACCAAAGTAGCCCCTTAACCACTGCTTCCACCTCATCAAACACTGCTGACAAAAGTCCTCAAACAGTGGATCAAAGTCAGCAGATGTTCACACCTTTACCTCCAATGCCGCCACCTTTTGAAGCCACTACTGGGTCATCAAAGTCACCAGCAGTGGTTAGCTCAGATGATACACATCTGCAGCCTTCACCACAAAATGCCATCATTCCCTACCAAGGAGAGCTAATCTTCTTGAAATCTCATCCACCAGATCAAATCATTGGCAACATCAATGAAGGGGTGCTCACAAGAAAGCAGTCCCAAAACATTTATCTTTTTGCTGGCTTTCTATCACTCCATCAGCCAGTCAAGTACCAAGAGGCACTGAAAGACAACAGCTGGGTAGAGGCCATGCAAGAAGAACTCCAACAGTTCAGAAGACCAGAAGTATGGGAGCTTGTACCACTGCCAGAGAATGTAAGTCCTATTGGCACAAAGTGGGTCTTCAAAAACAAAACTGATGAAAGGGGTATTGTTGTCAAGAACAAAGCCAGGCTTGTGGTTCAAGGCTACAGACAAGAAGAGGGAATTGATTATGATGAAACTTTTGCTCCTGTTGCAAGACTTGAAGCAATCAGACTCTTTCTGGCCTTTGCTATCAACCACAATATCAAGGTGTATCAAATGGATATAAAATGTGCATTCCTCTATGGTAAGATTCAAGAAGAGGTATATGTCTGTCAACATCCAGGTTTTGAGGATCCATTTTATCCAGATCATGTCTACAAGCTAAACAAAGCTTTGTATGGCTTGAAACAAGCACCCAGAGCCTGGTATGAAACTCTTTCCACCTTTTTACTCTCCCTTGGTTTCACCAGAGGCAGGATTGATAAAAAACTGTTTTTAAAATGGAGAGGAAAGGATTTGATGATTGTCCAGATTTATGTGGATGACATCATTTTTGGAAGCACATGTAATAAAATGTGTGAAGAGTTCAGACAACTCATGACAGCCGAGTTTGAAATGAGTGCAATGGGTGAACTTCAGTGCTTTCTTGGTCTCCAAGTAAGGCAGCTGCAAAATGGAACTTTCATCCATCAAGGCAAATATGCCAAAGAGCTCTTAAAGAAATTTGATATGGATGATTGTAAGCCATGTAGTACACCCATTGCAACCAACAAATTGGTCATGTCTGAAGATAAGGATGATTTGGTTGATCAGACCTTATATAGAAGCATGATTGGGTCTTTATTGTACCTAACTGCATATAGACCAGATATCATGTTTGCAACATGTGTCTGTGCAAGATCCCAATCAGCCACTAGAAAGTCAAACCTTATTGCTGTAAAAAGGATATTCAGATACCTCAAAGGTGCTCCCACACTTGGTATCTGGTATCCAGCTGATGGTAAAATTGAGCTTTCAGGTTTTTCAGATAGTGACTTTGCTGGATGTGATAAAACAAGGAAGTCCACTTCAGGAGGGTGCCAACTTCTAGGCAATTGCTTAGTGTCTTGGCAAAGCAAAAAGCAAGCAGCTGTTTCCACATCCACTGCTGAGGCAGAATACATAGCTGCTGCAAGCTGTATAGCCCAACTGCTCTGGCTTCAGAATCAGTTACTGGATTTTGGTATCACTGCCTTGAAGACACCACTCATGTTGGATAGCCAGGCAGCAGAAAATATCATCAAAAATCCAGTTTCCCATTCAACCACCAAACATATCGACATTAGACCTCACTTTGTGAGGGATTGCTATGAAAAAGGTTTGATTTCTCTGCATCATGTTCCAACTAAAGATCAGCTGGCAGATGTGCTAACCAAAGCATTAGACACATCTACCTTTGAAAGCTTGATCTCTAGGATTGGTATGCTCAACATGGAATAACAGGCAAAATCCTGTTTTTCTATGAATAAAAGCATCAAAATGTTTTCAGAAAATCAAAAATCCATCCTTAAAAATAGCTAAAAATGAATTTTTCATTAAAATCCTAAAAGTCTGCCATAACCACTGATTGGGTTCAAAAGTCTGTGCTACTACAAAAGTCTGTCCACTGCTGCAAGTCATCCCCTGTTCTCATTTCTCTTGATAACCACTGATGATCATAATCAGTGTTGCATCCACTGCTGAGCTATCTACTGATAGTGAAAAGCATCCACTGTCCTCCATTCCCATTGTAACTACTGCTTTCACCAGTTGTTTTCACAAAAAGTACTGTTCAAAAGTACCGTCCTTCACTTCACCAGGGGATGGCATGCGGACAGTACTTAGTGGTCAGACCTTTTGTAACTGCTGCCACGTCAGCATTCACTCTTCCTCTATAAAACCCCCTTTCTACACCCAAACAAGGTTTCACTGTTGAATTGAATTCTCAAAAATTCTCTTCTCAAAGCAGTTTTCATCACATTTCTTCAAATCACTCCACAATCTCATCTTCGATCCTCATCTTCAAAATGACAAAATCGAAATCTTCCGCTTCAAAAGGTGCCTCTCAAAAGGCTACCTCCACCGACATCCCACACAAACCATCTCACAATCTACTGGGTCTTCTCACAAAACCCGGCAATATCGATACATTTGATTCCATCCTCGATATTATCAACGCTTCAAAGTACAAAACTTTGTTGACCGCTGATGCACCAATTTACCTGCAAAAATTCAGAGAGAGTTTTGGAAAAATTGCATCCTTGAAAAACAAGGAAAAGATGTCATAGCCATTAACTCTTCTCTGCAGAAGAAAGCAGTCCGAATAACACCGCAATCCATATCTGAAGTCTTTCAACTCGATGATCTGCAAGGTAAAGACTTTGTCCCTAAACACGAGTTAAAAATTGACTTCATTGAGAGAGGGTATGCAGACACAATGATGAAGAGGGATACCTTAGAAAAAGGTTTCTTCCCTTCTGCAACCAGATTTTTATTTCATACCCTTCTCATGTGTGTTTCAAACAAAACCACCTCTTTTAATGAAATACCAATGAAAATTCAAAACTTGGGGTATGCTATTTTACAAGGCGAAAATCTTAACTACTCCAAGGCAATTTTCAATGATTTGGTTAAAAATGTTGAAACAAAATCATTCTTGCTGTTCCCAAGATTTTTAAGTTATTATTTTGAGAAAAAAATCAGTAAGGATGATATTGCGGTAATAAACCAAGGTGACTCTTTCCAAATGAACAGCTTAACTGCTGAAACTTTTTCAAGAATGTCAACACCTTGTAAAACACGAGCAGAGGTGCCTGAGCAGATTTTAGCAGCAAACACTCAGGTATCTGCTGCTGAGCCCACTACTCAAGGTGATCAAGGCAGTCAAACAACTGTCTTGAAACCCACACCTAAAATCACCAAACAGCCACAGAAAAAGAAAAATCAAAAACCCACCAAACCCATCAAAAAGGCAACTCTGGAGGATGAGATACCAGAGCAACTGCCTGTGATTGCACAAAAATCACAACAAACCACTGCTGCTACTCCCTCACAGCAGTTGGTAGAAATATCTCCACCCATACCTGAAACTCCTCCTGTCTCTTCACAAAAAGAACAGGTTATACAAACAGGGTCACCACATCATGAGGCTCTGGAAGCACTCGTTTCCATCCTCCACAGCCCAATACCCGGGGCAATTCCGCTTTCTAAGCCTACCCTCACATCCCCATTTCCACCAAACACCAAACTACTGTTGGATGCAATTGATTTGAACCTAGCACAAACCAGTCCTTCTCAATCACCTGTTTATGAGAAAATACCTCAACAAGAGACTAGGCTTGATGTATCAATCCTTGCTAACCCACCAACACAACCTGAGGAGGTTACACCCCTTGAGTTACAAGTAACTCTTGGTGGTATTCCAAGTGAAGCAGCCACTACAAGTGTTGAACCTACAGGTTTACACTTGGACAGTGGTTACATCAATAAGACTTCCTTGGAGGAAATTCCTTCTATAACACCTCTGTTATCTGCCAGTGAGTTTGTACTAACCACTGGTAACATCAAAAGATTATCAAGTGTTGAAGGAAGAAGACCCCAGTACCAAGAAAAAGGGGCATCAATTGTTGATGTTTGGAGTACACTCCCTACCTCAACTTCTGATAAAACCACTGCTAGTGGGAAATCAGATGATCCCATTAAATTGGGTAATGGTTTAAAGTACCAAGAATTGACGGCACGTGTTGAAAAATTGGACACATCTGTTGCAGAAATAAAAGAAATGCTGCAACAGTTGTTAACAATTCAAAAGGTACCATCCACTGCTGTTCCATCTCATACACCTGCTCCACCACCAGCAGATGTTACAAATGAGCTCTGGAACCTCTTTCAACCTTTTCTCCATCAAAAATTTCAATTGGCCGAGCAACAACATGAAAAACATGTTCAAGAGCTCAAATAGGCAATGGAGTCTAGGTTCCGGGATACAAATGATGACATCAAGGCTCTTAAGGCCCAATTGCTAACAACCACTGGCACTGCTCCTCCGACTGTACTTTATATTGATGACCTCCCTGCAGATAATGCCAAAAAGGGGGAGAAAATTAAGGAGTGGGTAAAGAAGGGGATTGATAATGGGCTGTATCTTGATACAACAACAGGTGCAATGCTCAGAGATATTCCTTTACCAGATGGTAGTAAAAGGTTGATGTTACCCGGAATGCACTTGATGATGCTCTCATAAGTGTAAAAAGGGATAGAATGGCAAAGGCCTTGTCAAGGTGGAATGAGGAGAAGAAAGCTTTCATGAAGCTGAATGCGCAGGGTTATTCTGGTGAAAAGGATGATCAAAATCCGATTCCAAAAGGAAAGCTTACTAGAAAAGTAAGGAAACCCAAATCCACACCATCCAGCCTTTCAAAGCACTCTCCAAAAACACTGTCCAAAAGCCACCTACATCAAACCTCCACCCAAACAGTTGTTACAACAACTGCTCCCATTCAAACACACACCACTTCAACACACACCACCACCACTGCGTTACCATCACCATCTGTCCCTGCCCTAAAGCAGAAGACAGCAGATGACAAAACATCTGCTGTAATGACAACAGTGGTTGAAACACTAGTTGTTTCAACAGCTGTTAGTCAAACACAAACCACTGATCCACCTAAAACATCATCTGCCCTTCCTAAAATAAAAAGGAAAAGGGTTGTCATATCAGATGATGATTCTCCATCTCCACCACCAAAAGCTTCAAAATCCCAAGCACTTGTCACAGTTTCAAAACCCATTCCTCTCTCTCTAGCTCAACTATACAAACCCTTACCTCCTGCAGGTGTTCAATTTCCTCTTGAACTTGTAACAGTCAGAGAAGAGATTAAGTCCTTCTACTATGAGGATGACTCTGCCAAAAGGAGTTTGCCATCGATTGAAGGATATCCCAGGCCAACCATATTGAAGAATACTTGAAAATCAAGGCCAAGCAAGCAGAGGATATCTCAATAAAAAACAAACAAGGGAAATATGATAGAGAGTATCAACAAAACTATCAGTTTCTACTTACACAGGTCAAAGCTTTGGAACAGTTTGCAAAGAATGTATGTCAGCAAATCTCAGAAAAGGCAGATGAGTCCTTGAGAAAAGACTACATTGAAAACATCATGACCTACAAGACATACAAGGGGGAGAAGCACATGTTCAGAAACTGGACTATTCCTGAGCTTGAAAAGGAAGTAGCCAGGATTCATGAAATGATCAAAAATAAAGTCAAGCAGACTCCCCCAGAAAAATTCAAAAGGGTTGAAGCTGATAAAGCTTTAGAGCTGAAGAGAAGGAAAGAGGAGCTGATAATTGCTGAATATGGGTCAAAGAACTCTGTGTCTAAGTGGGGAGAAGCGAGGGTCAGGGCCACCTACAAGAATTTGGAAGAGCTAAGGAAGAAAGATCCAAAAGCTCCACAAAAGCCTGACTACTCCAAAGCAGAGGTTTTGAAAGGATCATCAAAGCCACATCTCAAAAGAACCACTGCTCCTGCTGGTACTGCCATCTACAAAAGAAGGAGACAAAGCCAGTTAGGTTCTGAAACAGTTCAAGAAATTCTTACTGGAAAAGCCATTGTGCAAACGGGCGCGTTGGTAATGTTGAAAGAAGAATTTGAACTAGAAAAGTCTGCACATACTGCTCAGCCAGTTATGAATAGGCCAGCCTCACCAAACTCCTCATCAAATAAAAATCTCCCAAGAAACCCATCTCACCTAAAAATACAAGAGTGGAAAACTGACAAACAGAACCACGTATTGACTATGGTCAGGGCAGATGGCGAAGTGAAGAAATTTACAAGGGAACAAGCTCTTGGCCTAAGACTTGAAGATTTGCAGGATCTCCTTGATCTTCCACTTAGCAGGGATGAAGATGATACAGATGCCTTAACCTTCGAACTACAATTCAAAGGGCAAATAAGGGAACTGTTGTTGAGGCAATAAAAATCTACAATAATGGAGAGTTTTAGCATTATCTGTAAAAGGGGGAGATTGTTGGGATTGAACCCTACCAAAGGAACAGATAACAAAAGCCAAAACTGGATCACAACAGTAGATTCAAAATAAACAGATGTTTGGTTGCAAGTCTCTCCCCTTGAAAGTGGTTTCAACATCTGCTGACCTCCTATCCACTGATCATGCAATCTGCTGACCTACAACTACTGACAAAGACAAAGTCTGATAGAAGAACTAAAGCTCTACTGCTCAATCTACTGCCTTGGATCAAGCACTGCTGATCATGACAACATCTGCTGGGCTCACAGCAGTGGAAGGATGCAGCAGCAGTTTATATTTGGTTTATGCATTGTAATGTAATATCAGTAGTTAGCATAAGCAATATTTGTATAGATCAGTTGTTAGAGTTTGTTAGGAGGTTAGATGTCACTTTCATGATGACGTCAGCTTAGATGCTCAGAGGTTTGCAAGTGCCTATAAATAGAACAGTACTATGTACTGTTCTATTTAGCTCATTCACCATCTTCTTTCTGCACGAACAAACACTGAGCTCAGGCTGAGGGGGAGTTTGCATATCATACACACATTGTAATCAGAGTTTAAAAATAAATTTAATCATTTGATTCAGTGTTAGAAAATGTATGATTGATAGCATTTCTTCTGTTTGATTGTGAAAAGTTTGGTTCCATTAAATTCCGCTGCACTACTCTTTCATTTGTCCATCTAAATTCAAACACAAATCACAATCAATCCAAACTCAGATCCTAACAATTACACTTAACCGGAACCCTAGATTGGTGGCAGCGATTGGTTGTCCGACGAAGTTTAGGTGAAGTCCAATTGGTCAGATTTAATGATAAAAATTATTTGTTTTAGTATTAGGGTTCAGATCTGGTAGAACAGTTAGAGAGAGAGAACGACAACATGAGGGTGGTGTAGCGACGGTGATCTGCGATGAAGTGGTGGTGGTAGCAAGTGGGTTGTGGTGGTGGTAGGATAGTTAGATAAAGAGAAAGAAGAAGGGGGTGATCTGCTGTGAAATGGTGGTGGTGGTGGCGGTGGCAGGTGGGTCGTGGTGGCGGCAAATGGGTTGTGGTGGTGGTAGGATTGTTAGAGAGGGAGAATGATGGGGTATGTTATATGATGTACTTATATATTTATAAGTATACATATAATTTTAGTGATAATTGTGTTATTTATTTTTTTATGATTATTTATTTTAGCATTTAGGTAAAATGACCAAAATACCCTTCATGTGGGGTCCACTTGCTCAGATTTAACGATAAAAACTAACTGACTTAGGGCTAAAGGACGTAACATGTAAGGGTTTGCAAACATCGAGTACGTTTTTTGTACTTTTTGAATATAAAGGACACACTTTGCAATTTAGAGTTAACATAAAGGACGAGTTTTGTAATTTACTCTTACAAAAATTATTTTATCAATTAATTAAACTTTGAAGTAAATTACATTATTGCCCTTTTTAATTAATTAAATTGAAGGACACATGTCAACATCATATTATTTCCTACACTTCTCACATTATTAACCTTTTTTGCAGCATCCTTAATCTATATATATATATAGAGAGAGAGAGGTCGGTTATTGTACAATGCGACTTAACGAATGAAGCTTACGAGATTTGACGGGTGGTCCGTAGGACAACCCTTAAACGATCTAAATATACGCACATCTCATACTTGATACAGTTAATTGTTGGAATTTGGTAACTACGATGTATTTGGTTTTGCAGGTCTATCGAAGCATAAAATAAGGAATTACGATGCTTGGATGGGAGTTTGGAAAGTGCGGAAGAGAATTGAGGCATTAAAGATTTCATAAGGAAATAAAGAGAGCCACATCAGTCGCCACCGTAGCCTACGGCTCCTGCCGTAGGTTACGGCCCTCAATGATCCAAAAATGTCCACCATAGTCCAGTCTCAGCTTGGCATAAAGATATTTTGGGGGCCGTAGCCTACGGCTGGCGCCGTAGGTTACAATGCCATGTTGACTGTTTGACCCTTCTGACCTCCGTAAGCTACGGTGGTTGGCGTAGCTTACGGCGCCGTGCGTTCTCAAGTGTGTAACTGCCTATTTAATGTCCAATTTAAGGTGTCTTTTTGTTGGCAATCATTCCTATTCGGTTTCATTGAGTCCAGAGACGAAGTTTGGTGCTCTTAGTGCTTGAAGACAATTGTTTTTCATTTGATTGATGTTTTTACTTTGTTTGAACATTAGAACTTTGATGATGATGCTTGTTCAAGCCATGTGTGGCTAAACTTGTGGTGACTATCTTTTGTTGAAGGTTTGTTTGAGACTTTATGCTTTGATTCGTATTTCTAGAATAATAGACTTGTTTTATGGTTTGTTTATTATGGTGTGTGTTTACTTGTTTGTAAAGTGTTGATTCATATGTTAATCTCAATTGAAACTATATGTTCTTAGTGCCGTTGGCAATTGAGATATCATGGGTAGACTTAGGATTGGGTATTGATTAATTGGTCATCAGGTAACCACCTCGCGTTCTAGGAATCCGAGTACTTAGTTCCCTTTTATCACAACAAGTAATCACACATGAACCATGCCTATGTGGTTCTTTCTAGTTGAATGTTAGTATGAATGTCAAGGCAAATCGGAAACTTAAGATAGTCATTTATCTCTAAATTGTTTACAAAACCAAATTCCATTTTGCAATTAAGTTAGTAATTTTAGTTTTAAAATCAAAGAATCAATCCAACCCTTGAATTTACTTTTCTTGCAAATTAGTTTAATCTTAGTTAACTTAGATACACTTTTAAATAACACATATTCCAGAAACTCCCTGTGTTCGATACCCACTTACCGCTGGCTAATTAGTTGTAATTGGATTAAATTTGATTGAGACTTCAACACCACGTCAAGATTTAGCATCAACATGAGAAAATTGGTTTGTAACATGCGATTTTGGTTTTTTTTTCAGCATCAACATGCGAAAATTGGTTTGTAACATGCGATTTTGGTATTTTTTAACATCATGCGAATTTTGTTTTTTACTAACATGCGAAGTATAGTTTTTTTATAAACATGTGATTTTCATTTTGTTTTAAACATGTGATTTTCATTTTGTTTTAAACATGTGATTTTCATTTTTTTAACATAATGTACGAATTGATATTGCGTACGCTTCGTACGTTAAGCCATATTTTACGATACACTTTATACATAGAATAAACTTCCGTTTTGCTTCTTGTGGTTTGGTTGTTTTAACGATTTTGCCACAAACCTTTAAAAATTACTCCCTGATCTATGAAGCTTATCTGTATTTCACTCCTCGCCCCTAATCATCCAAAGTATTTGTTAAAAACAAGGGCAATTTGATAATTTTACATATAATGTGTTGGTGCACTACATCTGTTGACTTCGTCTTGGATCGAGTCTTAGTCTTAGAGTGTTAGATCAAGGCACGTTATACGAGAAAACAGGAGATTGTATAAGTGATAGTCATAGGTTTCGCTTGTATAGTCATAGGTAGAAGGTTTCGCTTATAGTGACTTTGAGTGGTTCGCTTGAATGTCAAGTTGAAGGTTCCGCTTGAACGTCATGTATGTTCAAGCGAAACCACAACAACTATATATAGTCTCTCAAGCTAAACAATATAAGCATTCTTGTCACTCATACCGAGGTGCTGCCGGATCGAGATTTGGATGTAATCAGTGTTAAATCAATACAAAGAGGTGTTTAAAGTGATTTGCTAGCTGTTCCTAAGTCAAATACTTATTTTCCGCATCTGTATTTGATAGAATTTCCTCTGAACGACTCGTTCGGGTCACTACACGATCCTACAAGTGGTATCAGAGCTTCAGGAGGAGGAGTTCTGCAGAGAATAGCTGGAATTTGTTAAGTTTTCTTACTTTTACACTTTCTCTCTTCAGTTCAGACATTTTTATCGGTCAAAATCAGTTCAAAATTTCAAGGATTGTGCGTATCAGTATAAAGATAAATCCTGGAAAGTTTGGTGTTAAAATTCGCATTAAAAATGGGTCAACTGAATGTCCGAATTAGTTCCGCTTGAACGGTCACTTCATAGTTTCGCTTGAAAATACAAGGTAGTTTCGCTTACTGTTACATCATTTCAGATAGTTTCGTTTCAAAGTTCAGGTGGTTCCGCTTCAAGGCAAAGAATTTCCGCTTCAAGGACACTTTCGCTTTAATATTCCGCTTCAAGGACCATAAAGGTTTCGCTTATCCGAACAAAGTAGTTCCGCTTCAAGTGAACAAAGTTGTTTCGCTTGATTAAACATTAGTTTCGCTTGTTTGAACCTTGTAGTTTCGCTTCAGTGTACAATTGTCTTAGTGGTTTCGCTTGAAAGGCTGTTGTGAGAATTTATGTAAAATTTGAAAATGGATGAGGAATTTTTCAATGCATTCGCTACACCAGTTACCCCAATGAGTATTGCACAAAATACAATGCTAGAAAACGAAACGGGTACAATGCAAAAACCACCCAAACTCATGAACATAGAAGAATTTAAAGGTTGGGAAGGTCGTTTTGAGAACTGGGTACAAGCTAATTACCTAGATGCTTGGGAATGTGTCGAGACAAAATACGTTCGACCGTTGAATGATGATGAAGAGCCTGTTCCGATAAAAGATCTAAGTGCTGATGCTAGAAATAAGTACAAAGATGAGAGGATGATGCTAAGTCTTCTTCAACAAGCAGTGAGAGGATATTATGGTGCTTTTGCAACACAATGGAACTTAATATTCGATTTGGAAAGCTTTAAGGTGAAAGTTTCGTGGTAGTGAAGAAATGGTCAAAAGCAAGAAATCGCTTCTAAAGAAAGAGTTTGATTTGTTTCGTGGGTTAAAGAATGAAAGTACAAGAGAAATTATTGAAAGATACTGCAATTTGCTTGCTAACATGAAGAGATTGAGTATTGAGAAAAGCAATGAAGAGTTGATCGAAAAACTTGCTGATGCTTTGCCATATGAGATTTAGGGCACATATCTTATGATGCTCAGAAACAAGAAGGGTTTTAGCAATTTGACACTCAGCAAGTTCATTGAAAAGATCGAGGCTCAAGAAATGGAACAACGAAAAGTTATTCGAATGAAAGATTTTGATGGTGAACAGGATATCAGGTTATACTATAAAGCAGGGGTGAATGAGAAATCATCAAATTTATCTCCTAAAATTGAAACTGCCTACAGTGTCAAAAATTCATCTGAAAGCTCATCTAAAAGATCAAGCAGCAAAACAAGTTTTACATCATTTTCATCTTTTGATCCAAATATTTCAGCAACGAAAAATGGGAAGAAACTTCAGTGCAATATTGTATTAAATCTTGAAAATGATCAAGATTATTCTGAGGAAGTTGCTAAAAACCAAATGTCTTTATTAGGAATGGTTTTGGAATCTTACAGTTGTTTTGTTGCAGGTTGTATCGGGAATCCAATGCTAACAAAGGAAGACTACGACCAGATAGATGCTGAAGAGATGGAGCTGATGGACATAAAGTGGTGTTTGGCTAGCGTGTTACGGAGAGCTGAGAAATTTAAGCAGGAGAGATGATCTTCGTGAGGCTAATATTTCTACTTTATGTTTTGACAAATCTAAAGTCACTTTTTTTCGGTGCAGGGAAAGAGGACACTTCAAGAGGGAGTGCACTAATCGTCAAGCAAGTGGCGCTCAGAATCCTTTCAACAACAACAATGATTACTACAGAAAAGCCATCTACCATCAAGTTGCTCAACAACCATCTCAACAACATCAACAACAAGCACAAACTGCACATAGAAGACCGATAATTGAAGATTCTGGAAAGAGAGCATGTGTGGTTAATCAAGATCAAAAGCAGCCTTTTAACTGGGATAAATATATTCCAGATAATGGAAAAGCTTGTTTGATTGATGAAGAAGATGAAAAGCTACCAGAGGGAATTAGCTGGGAAAATTTTACTTGGGATAACTACATTCCTTATCAAGCTACAGCTCACACAGCTTTCATGGCAAAGGTTGAAGATGATAGTGATGACGATACTGAGTATTGGGCAAGAAAATTCAAAGCTGATATGAAGTTGCTGGCAGAAAGTGATAGTGAGGATGAGAAAGCCAAGAAGAAAAAGAAAAAGATCAAGACACCAGTGAGCTGTGATGATGAAGATGTTCCAGTGATAAGAAGACAAAAGGTGAAAGAAGTTCCTAAATTCAAGGTTGAGGAAGAAGTTGATGCGAAAAAGATTCCAGTGAAGTGTGAAAACTGTGAAGCTATAAAGAAGCAGAACAGCACACTGATTTACAACTTGAACAGTTTGAAGGAATCTTACGATGTGCTGAACAAAGCAATGAACCAATACAACCAAACGAGTGAAGAACAAGCAACTGCAATGAAGACACTTCAGGGAACTTTCATGATAAAGCAGAAAGTTGTGAACAATTACATAGAGAAGTGTGCTGCTTTGGAACAAAAACTTGAGCTGCAAAGAATTGAAACTGAAAGAGTTAACCGTTTGTTAAAAAGTTACTCATGTACTTCTTATGTCATTGACAGGATTTATCCGACGGTTGAAAGTATGAAGGCATGGGAAGATTATGAGGTAACTGAAGAGAAAGAAGCTGGAAAATTTGCTGATGAAAAGACTTCTGAAAATAAGAAGAATGACACGAAGAAAAAGACTGACAAGAAAGATTCTGGTAAGGAGAAAGGTGTCAGTAATAACAAGTGTCCACCCCCGCTGGAAAATGGATGTTTGCCAAGATATCCAAACGATGAAAGAGTCAAAAAGGCAACAAATTTACAGTGGGAGTCAGAGTCGTCAGTCAATCTACCAGATAGTATTGATGTTGTGTTTACATCATCTGACACTGATCAATAGTCTCAATTGATGAAGAAAGTCGTGGATCATGTGTTAGATAACGATGAAATAGAGGAGTCAAAGTCGGAGTTCGCGTCAGAGTCAAAGTCTGAGTCAAGCACTCCATGTCAACTAGAAAAACAGGACAAAATAGTTTATGATAGAAACTTTTTGTTATCAAAATCTAATTTGGATGATGGATTGTTCAAAGTTGCATACACTTTGAATGATTCTGACAAATTATATTCTGATGAGGAATTTCCAATAAGAGGTGTCAAAACTGAATTGATAAACAAGGTTTTCACACTCACAGAAATTAATATTTCTGAAATAAAAGACTTATGTCTTAGTGAAAAACCTAAAATATACACCTCAAGAGTACAACAAAGATTAAACAAGAAAAAGAATTACAGTTCTGGTTTAGGTTTCCAAAAGAAATCAAACCATAATGGTAATTTCAAAAAGAAAGGGTTAGGTTTTACTCCTACAGAAAAACAGAAAAATGAAAAATATGTTCGTGATTTTAAATCTAAAATGTCATTTGTTTCAGGAACATCAACTGATGAAGAAGAAAAGACAAGTTTCTGGAGGGAATCAAATAGTGAGTTTCTTGCAAAGAAGCAAAATGAACAGAAGAAAGATACAAGAACCTGTTTCCGATGCAACATTGTTGGTCATATTGCAAAAGATTGTTCTAATGCAATACAATCAAAACAGGGAGTATTTCGCAATCTCAAAGAGAAAATGGTTGAGTTTGAACCACCAATTGATAGAGAAAAATTGTTTAAAAATTCTAAATTTGAAATTGGTGAGTGTTCGAACAAGTTTTACAAGAAGAGAGCTAAATCTGACAACCAGAAATGGGTTGTTAAGAAAGTTGGTGAAAGCTCTAGCGATGATTCTGATAGGTCAACATCAGAGGAGCTATCTTTGGGCGATGAAACTGATTCCACAAAATTAGTTGAGCCACAAGTTGTTTCAAAATGTGAAGCTGTTTTAGAAAATGAACAATCAGTTCCGATTGTGAATGATGAGGAGTTTCCATCACTTCGAGCTGAGAATTATAAAAAGAAAATTGGTAAAATAGAAATTTCTAACCAATTTTATAATGATAAACAGGAATTTGATGCTGAGAAGGTCTTTAACCCCAAGGTAAAACATATCTTTGGAAAGATGATTGATCGAAAAGTCAAAGGGGTTAAAGAATTTTATGAGAAGAAAACAAAGAAAGATAAGGTTGAACCATCCCTGGTTTGTGACTGGGATGGTACATATTATGAACAATAAGTCTCAGGACTTGCCGGAGCTCCCAAGTTGGTAAGTGTGGAGCATGAATTGGCATCTTTCTTGAGATTGATTCGGTAACGTCAATCATACTAACAGTAAAGAGGTTTGTGTATGTTTGATTGTTTATATTTACAAGTGGTTAGACGATTTGATTGAATATGGTAAATCAAGGACATTAATTTGTACTTGCATTTTCCTACAAGTGATTGAGAGACAAGATGATGAACCACATCCCCAAACTTGGTTTTTGATAAATCTACAAGTGATAAAATTAATCAAACTTATTTTCCGGAAAAACCATTTTGATTAAAACAAACTTAAGTGTTTTGAAATCTAAATGGGAAAATAGTTTGTTGATAGGGGAGTTCTGATTGTTTATGCCAAGTGAATGGCGAATTGATGTAATCCTATATCAGTTGTCACGTTTTGTACAGTTTGTTTTGTGTTCAAGTGTGTCTAGAGCTTAGACAGTTTTCAAATTTCTTTAATGTGTTTGCATTATTAGAAAATTTGAAAAAGCCAAAAACATGATAAAACTGAAAAATGAGTTCTTGTTGTATAAAAGAGGAAATGATAGTACATCAGTGGACTATCACAACATGCTAAAGAATTGGAAAGTCAAAATGTGATAAACGATCTTACTGTGGATGTGTCAGTAGATTTTTGCATATTTAGTAAATTGAAACGAGATATAAACCTAAATTCAAACTTACTTGATTTGTGGGTAACTATTCTTGGATATATGGGTAACCCCCGAAATCTTGTTTGAAAGGTCCCTCTTTCTGAGATACTAGGTGTTTATACTCAGTGATATCTGGGGTATTATCCCGGGACTTCTGCTGAATGGAAGTTCTGACCTAGTCCCCGGATAATGCTTTCTGCAAAATGCTTGAAACATAGCATCGCCCTCAGCAAGCTGATGAAACAATAAAATTGATAGTCGCTGCTGTTGTAATAAAAGATCCTCTAAAGGGGACACACCGAAAAGTCGAAGCCGTCATCTCTCTGCGTATACGGAAGTATCGACCTGAGCTCTCACGGCCCTCGCATATAACCTCTTTACAGATATCATCGGTGGTATACTCACCTGTAAGACTGAACATTGGGATCTGGATACAGGAGTATATTCAAGTGGAGTGATACACAATTAAGTTTAAGTTTCTAAATCATTAATATCGTATCTCGAATCAATTGAAATTTGTGTGAAAATTTAAGTGGACAAACATACTGACAATCTAGGTAAATTGTTTAGAACTGAGTATGTTTAAAGCTTAATGGTGTTGATGATATGTTTCATAACTGATATGATCCTCTTGCACAAACTCACAAAAATATTGTCTGTAAATAGTTCATTTCTGCATTTACTTTCTTTTAGAAAATCCAAAAAGATTTTTGGTGTGTTTTAGCATAAATTTTGAAAAAGTCAAAAAGATTTTCTACGACTGATATTGAAAAGCAGATTTTCAAAATTCTAAAGTGCTAAACATGATGAACAGTTGGTTTGGGAGATTGTATTTGTTTTGATGTAAAAAATATTGCAATTCCAAGTGGTTCATCAGGATCTAATTGATTGATGTGTTTGTGATAATTTATATTCTTAAATGTTTGTCATAAAACTTATGTATGTGGTAGAGTTTTGTTCAGGAAGAGTCATTATTTGAGGGGGAGTGAATGTTGGAGCTGAGAAACTCAAAAGATGTCAACATCAAAGTGAGGGAGTCTGTTGGTGATAAAAGAGAGAGAAATGAAGATAGAGAGAGAGAAGCCCAGAGACTGATCAAGACTGAAGACGTGAAGACACAGCATTGTCGTGACTTGATGGACGACTCCGTCAACATCTGAGGGGGAGTCTGTTAGTGCACTACATCTGTTGACTTCGTCTTGGATCGAGTCTTAGTCTTAGAGTGTTAGACCAGGGCACATTATACGAGAAAACAGGAGATTGTATAAATGATAGTCATAGGTTTCGCTTGTATGGTCATAGGTAGAAGGTTTCGCTTGTAGTGACTTTGAGTGGTTCGCTTGAATGTCAAGTTGAAGGTTCCGCTTGAACGTCATGTATGTTCAAGCAAAACCACAACAACTATATATAGTCTCTCAAGCGAAACAATATAAACATTCTTGTAACTCGTACCGAGGTGCTGCCGGATCGAGATTTGGATGTAATCAGTGTTAAATCAATACAAAGAGGTGTTTAAAGTGATTTGCTAGCTGTTCCTAAGTCAAATACTTATTTTCCGCATCTGTATTTGATATAATTTCCTTTGAACGACTCGTTCGGGTCACTACACGATCCTACATAATGAGAAGGGTGTTTTAGTAACTTTACAAAAAGAATTTAGTTGTTTATAATTCTAATCATTAAAATAACATTCCTCAATTCATCACCCTCATCTATGTATCTCTCTCTTTCTCCCTTTAGTAACAACCACAAGTCATCACCAGCACCATCAGACACCACTACCACTACCACCACCTCACCACCTCACCACCACTATCAAACACCATCATCTCACCTAAAAAAACGAACCCCTTCATAACCCCAAATCCGAAAACCCCAAGTCCGACTGCAACCACAACCCCAAATCCAGCCGTCACCACCGCAACTCCAAATCCAGCTGTCATCACCTACCTCCTTCACAGCCCCAAATCCGACTGCTCCCACCATCATCGCTTACCTCCTTACATCCAACTATCGCTTCAATGGTAGTATTGGGGTCTACCTTTTCTTGTTTTTGAGCAAGATCTGAAAGCAAATCTGAGCCCCTTGTTTAGAACTCGAAATAGATCTGAGCCCCTCATTTAGAACTCAAATAAGATTTGGTGGTGGCAAGTGATTGTGGTGGTGGTGACGGCGGTGGTGGTGGCGGCGATGGTGGCAGGTGGTGGTAGAGAAGGTAGAGAAAGAGAGGTAGGGAAGTGACGATGTTTACTAGAAAGTATAGTAGTGGATGGTGGTGGTAACGGGTTGGTGGTGGTGGTGGCCGGTTAGTGGTATATGGATGGTGGTGGTCATCTTCTCTGCATTGTTTGGTCTCTGAAATTGTTTGATTTGGATGATATTGTATTTAAATGTGGGTTAAACATATTATTTAAGTATAAAAATGGGTTTTGTTTTATACGTAAAATTACCAAAATACCCTTTAAGTGAGCATATAATATGGATGGAGTTAAGGTCATGGAGCAAACTGGCGACAAAACCGAAACATCATGGAGTAAAATGGTTATTTTTAAAGGATTGGGGCAAAACCATTAAAATGACTAAACCACATGGAGCAATACGGAAGTTTACTCTTTTATATATATATATATATATATATATATATATATATATATATATATATATATATATATATATATATATATATATATAGGGAGAGGACCATGAGAAAACTACATATAAATGAGAAAACTAGAAAACTAACTAAAAAAAAGCTAAAAAACATACCAATTTTTTTTTTTACAATTTTTTAACAAAAAATCACTACTTTTTATACATAAAAAAATTTCAAAAAAAAGTAATTTTTTTTTGTTGTATTGCATGTGTACTACACATGTGCACTATATCCGTAATAGTGCACATGTGCAATACAACAAAAAAAAATTTATTTTTTTTATTTTTTTTTGAAATTTTTTTTCCAGGTATAAAAACCTGTGATTTTTTTATAGAAATTAAAAAAAAAATTTGGTATGTTTTTTGGTTTTTTTAGTTAGTTTTTTGGTTTTCTCATTTAAACTAGTTTTCTCATGATCCATCCCCTATATATATATATATATATATATATATATATATATATATATATATGATATGGTTCATTTGAAAACCACTCTTATTGCGAGAACCAATGTGAACACAACAAAATAAACCCACCCACCACCTCCCGCTACATATATATATATATATATATATATAGGGGATGGATCATGAGAAAACTAGTTTAAATGAGAAAACAAAAAGACTAACTAAAAAAGCCTAAAAAACATACCCAATTTTTTTTTTAATTTTTATAAAAAAATCACAGGTTTTTATGCATGGAAAAAAATTTTCCAAAAAAATAATAAAAAAAAGGTTTTTTGTTGTATTGCACATGTGCACTATTACGGATATAGTGCACATGTGTAGTACACATATATGCACATATAGTGCACATGTGCAGTACAACAAAAAAAAATTTTTATATGTAAAAAGTAGCGATTTTTTTATAAAGAATTGTAAAAAAAATGGTATGTTTTTTAGCTTTTTTAGGTTTTTTTAGTTAGTTTTCTAGTTTTCACATTTATATGTAGTTTTCTCATGATCCTCTATATATATAGGGTCAGGATTTAGAGAAAACAGTAGAAAGTGTGAGAACGGTGAGAACGCTTATTGATCGTCCGATCAAAACAATCTATGGACTAGATTGGCGCGGTGGCATTTTAGTAAATAACACCAATTTTATTACGTGGACGCTCGTCATTAAGGGTAAAAAGTAAAAAACCATTCCTCACATAAAACACCATTGAAAAATAAAACGCCAAATAAATACAAAACGCCAATTTTATCACTGCGTACTTTTTTCTGCATTTTTATTTAACCTCTCTGGCTACAAAAACGCCATAAAATATGAAACGACATTATATATAACGCCAAAGTTTACATCCGGATAAATGTTGTTATAAAAATAACATCCCGCCTAAACTACGCGCCAAAAAAATTCTATAAATAGAAATGCCTCACCAGCTTCCGTTTATCACACCAAAAAAACACACAGTGGTTGCTAAAAAATTTACAACTCAATGTAAAACGCTAAAAAATACAACGACAACAAACATCATTTTCTTTGATCCTCAGTAATGTTCTGCATGAAGCTTCATTTAATGATTTGTTACGTGAGTGAAGAAAAATTTTGCTGCATGAGATGGACAAAATTGAAAAAAGAGGGACTGATGACACCCATATGTCATACTGTCATCTTTGTTACTGAAGAAGGTTTGGATGATAAGAAGAGACCTATACCAGTATAAATGCTACTTTGGCCTCAATGAATATAATGAAGACCACAGGCAGATAGCATCCACCCACAAGGGTCACTCTATGTCAACAACATCCACAAAGACACTTCAACAAATGAACAAAGAAAATAAACAACGCCAACCCCAAAACGCCATTTATTTGTCACATTTCTTGAAGTTTCAAAAGAATAAAGAGACTGATGACACTGAAAATTTAAAATCATAAATTGCTTCTACTTTGTTTTTTTAATTTTCTACATCTATTGTTTGTTTTGTAATGTCAGTTAATAAACAACAAAATAATATTAATGCTATAATGAAAAATATAATAAAACGCCAAAATTAGCAAATATGTGTAAAACGCCATAATGCCATAAAAACGCCCCCAAAAAACTACCAAACTATAATAAAATTAATTTGAACAACTAATATTATAAAAAAGCGTGAAACAATGTGCATAGAATATAAAACAAAAGAAGTCCAATAGTTATCTAACCGCCATTGGAAAACAAAACGCCATAATTACAGCCGTCAAAAGATTTGACGTGTTACACCATTAAAATAGTTGAGTCTGAAAACAAAACACGGTAAACTGCAAAAAACAGTAAAATGAAACGACGGAAAACATAATTACTAAGATTTATTATATTAAATTTATTTATCTTTTTCAAAACGCCATAATTACCTGACATATGCGGGGGAAAAAAGTCAATATAAAAGAAGAGCATGAGAACCCAAGCTCAAACACGCCAAAAAGACTAAAACGCCAAATATTCTCCAAAATGCCAAAAAATTCAAAAAATGGCTAAGGTTATTGCATGGAGGTTTGAAAGGAAAGAGAAACGATTCATCGTAAAGTTCTCTGATAGGAGAAGGGTAAAGGTAAGAACAATAAAAGCCATGATGGGAATGACTGAAAATGTTCAGAAGGATATCCTGGCCCTTGGGGTTCCAAGAGACAACGATTGTGAAAGAACAAGAACTGTAATAAAAAGGCTGGAGAGAAAGTTTCTAGCAGAAAATGATGAAGATGATGATGATATTGAAGATACTCATATACCAAAAATTAGCAGTTTTGTATTGCATGAGGAAGAAGGAACACTTGAAGTGGCTTATAAAAACGGGGTGCAATATTCAAGGCCAATGGAAGAAATGTTGAAGACAGGGTTGCTATCTGTCATTGAACAACTCTGTGATTTAACACCTTCAAACGATCCAAAATCCAAGAATGCAGAGATATTCAAGAATAGGCTGCAACAAGAAGAGACAAGCTAATGGCATTGTATGCAAAAATGAAATTTGATGATGAAGAATCTGAAGAAAGTGATGAACAAAGCGATGGGTACATCTCTGATGTAATCCCACCTACGGAAGACTATTAGTTTATTATGATTTTCGTGTTATTGTAGTTTTATAAAATATTAATCTATGGTAATGAATTATTAACAAAAAGATACAAAATGCCAAAACTGACATGGAAAAAGCCATACCGCCAAAAAATTAACTATGTGACACAAAAAGAATTAATTCAACGAGAAAAAATATGAGAAAAAACAGTAAAACGCCAAATAATTAATAAATCTACATAACTCCAAAATTATCTTGCACGCAAAAAATAAAGAAGCATGTCAAATGCGAAAATAGTGAAAGGAGAAGAATACTAAAAAGACAAAAAACCACTCGGACCCTGATCATGCCCCACGCCACCTGTTTGGCCAGGATGCGTTCTCACCGTTCTCACACTTTTGAGCGTTTTCTTCTGATCCTGTTTCTATATATATATGCAACGATACTTTTGAGCGTTCTCACACTATACCTCACAACCTAACCCCCCCCCCCTAAAAAAACCTAAAAAAACTAATCCCCCAAAACCAAAAATACGCATGCACATGTGCAACGATACTTTTTGTTCAATTTTTTTATAAGAAAACGCTAAATTTCGTCACTAAAAAAACTGAACAATAGTACCGATGCACATAATATATATATATATATATATATATATATATATATATATATATATATTGTCGGACCCAGTATGGCCTTAACAACTTCTTTTTACGTTTTATGGCAAGTGATTTCAGTATATGTGAAAAAGATGTGCGGAAATGGAAATCAGACTTTCAGAAACAAGACCTACAGAATTATCAAGTTTATATCACTTTGAAACAAAATAGTTTACAAGGTGATTGTAAGATTATTATCTAATACAAATGAATCTTGAATTCTGTGGGTGAGAAGGGCAGTGGAGTTTGGGTGTTTGTATGTGAATGCTAAGCTTCAAACTCAATTATCTTCTGCCTCTCGAGCCTTCTATTTATAGAAAGCAGTGTAAATGAATAAACAATTATTTATTCATGCAATAAGTCCTGCATAAAGTAGCAATTTGACATATTCATTGAATCCAACGTTCAAGTTGCCTTTGTAATCATGATATCCAATAATGTCAGTTGCTTCGGTCATTGGTGGCAGGATAGAGTTGAGATTTAGACAAGTGGGGTTTTCATCAGAATTTCTGATAAACCACTTCATGAGAAATTCTGGTGAACAAATCATCAGAAAGTCTGATGATCAGAATCGTCAGAAACTGATGATATTTCATCAGAAATATCATCAGATCCATCAGAAATGACCTTCTCTGATAATCCAAATCAGCTATTGATCAACTTGTGATTCTTTGAAGTAGATGATTTGCATTTCAGTTGTCCTATCTGATCTTCTTCTTCTTGTTTGTGATCTTCATGACTGTTATCTCTTCATAGATCCAGTTGACTGAGATTTTCTTCAATACTTACAAATAAAGTTTCCTAACAGTTTCCCCCTAAGTATTGTAAGAAAATGAACTACCTATATCCAATGTAAACAACTTTTAACTATTTCTTGAAAACAAAAATCAAGCAACTAAGTTTCAGAAACATAAAACATAATCAAACCAACCATTGTTCAAAACAGAAAAAAAACTTTAAATATTGTTCAAAAACAGCAATATCCCATCAATTCTTTAATTGATCTTTACTCCACTTCTGTATTTGTCCCCTGGTTTCAGCTTTTTCTTGTGATCAATTGCCTTTTGAGTTTCCTTGTACATTGACTTGTACCATCCTCTTGCTTCCATCCAGTTTTCAATACAATCTTCAATTGTTTTTCTCAGCTGTTCATTGTTCTTTCTCTTCCTCTTGAGCTGCTCTTGTTTCTCATTTATGCAGTTTCTTATATATTTCAAAGTTTGGTTTGAATACCTGCAAATTTCACTGATTTTGAATAGAGCTTTCTCCTCATTAGCATCTTTGAAGACTGCACATATTTCTGGTGTCTCAAAGATTGCTCCAGTTCTCACTAATTTCGAAGGAATTTCAGCTGGAATTGATGTGTTGGGAGGAGGTATTAACACTTTGGTGCTATACTCAAAATTGATACACAGATCAAAGTCTGCCAATGCTGCTCTTTTGTATACTTTTGCTCCTGCAATTTTAAGACTATCAAGGGCTCTTCTGATCACCACTGAACTACCTTTATATTCATCAATGATATTCTTCATTTTGACTATATCCATTGGGTGAACATCATCAGCTAGATTTGCATCAGTAACCTTTTGTTCACTTTTATCTTTTCTGATCAAGGTATACCTGTTTTGACCTTCATTACCTAATATGCCTCCTCCAGTGGTCAAAGTATTAATTCTTTCAATAGATACTATTGGATTGGTCAAGTGGTTGTGCAACATTACCCAACTTCCATTGTTTCTTTCTTCAAAAATACTTTTGCTTATTGAAGAGAGTGGCCTTTTCGGGTTGTCTTCTGGACCTTTCCAATAGTAGTGCTTTAGATGTTCTTCAGGATACATAATTGTGTGTAAATCACCTTTCAGCACCATTGATTCTTTGATGTTTCCTTCTTAGTCTTCTCTCATTATTTTCTTTGGTCTTTGTGAGGAGGTCACTTCATGTTCCATTCTTCTCTTCTCTTTTGTATCCATCCTTATGCTAAAATCTGTTTCTCCTGTGATGGCTATAGAAGATGACTGAACTTGAACATGTTCTTTCTGTTGAATCTTTGAAGTGTCTGTCTTTGGGACATTTGGTGGAGGACCCATGGGTAACTTTTGTTTATCTTGAGGTGGACCCATGGTCTGCTTCTGTTTTTGAGCTGTTGAAGTTTCTGTTTGCTTGGTTTGTTCTTGTTGAATGGTTTCTGGTTGTTGTTGAGGAGTTTCTGATCCTTTTGCTTGTCTTTCTCGTGGAATTGGAGCTTTCAGTTCATGAAGGTCAACTTTTGCCAGTGTGGCAACATTGTACTGCAATCTCTTTACTAACAAGTGAACATTAGTGAGAGCTTGAGTATTTGTTTCTTCTTGTTTTTTCATTTTCTGAAACTCCTGATTATCTTGTTTTCTTTGTGCAGCCAATTCCATCAATAGCTTCTCAAAAGCCTCAGCCATGCTGCTGTTGTTGGCTCCGAGGAACTGTATTTCTTCAAGAATTCTTCCTGAACTTGAGCTTTCTCCTGCAGTTGCAATTTCAGCCATTTGTTTATTGATTTCTTGTAGTTCATTGAGAGCTTTATTGAATTCTGATGAGCTCTCTCTGTTTTCTGATGACTCTTGTAGTTTGTTGAGAGCTGCAGTGTTGTCTGCTGTCTGCTTCTGCACAGCTTTGACTGTTTCTGATAAAACCTTGATCTCTGACATTTGATTTCTGATTTCTTCTAGTATCAGATCAAGTTTTCCTTCTGTAGCTGTTTTCTCAGTGACAGTTGTATCTTCAAGTTCTTTATGAGGTTGTTCAGTGGACATAGATTTATGTCCTTGGTCACTAGGTGAAACAACAAATGTTCCACCTCTAACACCAGCAGAAAACACATTATCTGCTGTTCTGAGTGTTAGTGCATGCATCTGTCGAGATAGAATAGATCAGGGCACGTTATTCGAGAAAATAGGAATGTTTAGAATGTTTTAAGCTGATTCCGCTCGAAATGGTATTTGACCATTTCAAGCGAAATCACAAGTATTGATTCTGCTCGAATGATGTTTAGGTTGTTTTCGCTTGTATTGCTGATTCCGCTCGAGCATGTTTGAGCGAAATCAAGCACACTATATATAGTTGTTTCGAGCGAAATCATAGAAACAGTTCTTGATTTCCATACCGAAGTGCTGCCGGTGTGAAGACTGATTGTAATTGCTGTTAAATCAATATAATCAGTGTTTAATGTGAAGATTAAGCTGTTTCTACCTTTGTTTCTTGTTTTCCGCACCTGAAACAAAGTAAAACTCCTTTGAACGACTCGTTCGGGTCAGATACACGATCCTAAACTAAGGTTAAGAGGATGGAAATTTTCCATATTCTCTGTTCCCTCACCAGAAAATTAAAACATATTCAAGTCCTGGTTTTCCTCATGTCGTTGAACCCTTTCAGGTTCTCCATGAGTTGTTGAGAAACTCTTATTTTTCTCATCCAGGTTTCCTTGATCAGTAGACTGATCTCCACCTGTTGCCACCACATTTTCCTCCTCAGGGTCTGATTCAGAAAATGGGTCTTTTGTTTCACTCACATTTTGTTTTGTAGAAACAGTGCTTCTATGTAAAATTTCATATTTTCCTTGAATTGATTCATCAGAATCACTCTCAGAATTATAAAATATATTGAGTTTAGATTGTTCTGCACCTGTTTCTCCCATATGTGAGACTCATATGCACATCTTCATCAGCTGGATGAGGATCAGATTCACCCTACTGCTCCATTCTTGGTGTGCTTGATTCTTCTGCATCATGCTCCATGGGTGACACATTTTCAAAACCTTCTTTGGTTTCTACCTTTTTGCTCAACATCCTCATATATTCTACTCTGTATGGTGAATCTTCTGGTATTAGATACATCATTCTTTTTGACAGAACAGGTACATCAAAATCTGACTTCCATGACCCTGCAGCACTCCAAGGTCTCATAATTTATGTCTTCCACATAATTTTTGATTTTGGAATTTGTAGGTTCCTTTCAGAAAAAGCATCAGAAATTATGATTGACAGAAATCTGGGAAAGGGTAAGTGTGAATCTATCCTTCCAGTTTTAGTCAGAATTGATCTTCTGATCAGATTAAATATTTCTGTTCCAAAATCAATATTTAACCCATTTATGAGGCTGAACATGATTGTCAGAACATTCGTATTTATCTGATCTATACCTCCAATCTTTGATGATAAACACTTGTTCAGGATCTCCATTAATACTTACCAGAAGGCAGGTAGCTTGTTTCTCTTGAATTCATTGATCTTTGAAATCTTTGTTTGTAGCCCATTACAGCATCAAGTTGTGCGAACATATCTTCTTTTCTTGGTGCTACTTCATAGCCTTGATTTAAGGGTAATTCTAAACATTCCCTTATTTTCTCCGGTGTAATTGTAATGAAGATATTTTCCCATACGTGTGTTGTTAGCTCCATTTGATTTGAGACCTTGAGAGTTTTCACAACTTGTTGTAGCAGTCTTTCTGGTACATCTCTGGTCTTTGTGAGAGCTTGAGCTATCGGGCATCTGATCAGAAATTCAATGAGAATTTAATACTTTATGTCATACTCTTCAATGTTAACATTCATTGCTTCATTGTTGCCTTTTAGTGGAAGAAATTCAGCTTCAGTGATTAACGGAACAGAGTGTTCAATTGGTGGTGAGTTGATATTGGTAGCTGCCATTGAGGATTTGGGTTTTTTCTTTGGAAAGGGTTTTTAGGGTTTGGGAATGAAGGTTGAAGATGGAAGTCTCTGTTTTTTAATGGGATATTTATAGTGAATTGAGACAGAGATTTTTGAGTGTTTTTCGTGGGTTGTTTGTATTCAAGGTGGTTTATGACACCTTAATGATGTTTTAATCTTTTAAAGAAAAACAACCGTTTTTGAAAAACCTTTGGTTTATCTCTAATTTAATGTATATCTCTTTTAAGGATAATTAGAGATTCCAACGATTTTAATAGATAAACACTAGCATCCAACTTGCACTTTTCTTCATGTGTACCTTCCCATGTTGTCCTCTCAATGATATATATCAGAAAGTCTTTGAGTAATTCTTTTGAGAGTTGAATTTCCCTTATATCATCAGAATGCATTTGATTCATTTACAGAATTTGAATCAGCAATTTTTTTTTTTTTTTTTTTTTGAGATGAGAGGGAATGAGTAGAGTTCGAAGATTTTTACTTACATTGTATTTATGAACTCCACACCTTTGTTCTGATTCATCAGGAAGTCTTTGTCATATAGCTTGTTCCAATCCTCAGAAAATTTTTTTTGAAAGAAACTTATCCAAAAAAAATTTAGATGTTTATAAGTTCCTTTGCATCTGGTTAACGACATGTTTCTTTCTGTTGAATAATCAAGCTTCCTGTTTGTCAAAAGAATTTTTCTTTTGATATATTCATCATATTTTTAGTTTATCTGGTGATTGAACAGGCTCTATAGGTTTAATGAGATTTCTGATAAATTACCAGATTTTCTGTTTTTCACTAAATCCTATTAGATTTCATTTGATTTTTACCAGATTTTCCTTGTTTTTATCAGACAAGATTTCTTAGTTCCCCCTAGATCTATTGACACATTTAAGTAACACATAATTAAGACAAACCTAATATATTACTAAATGAAAGACAATTAAACACACAAATATAAAACAAAAACAAATAAACGCCAACTACTCATCCTCCTCATCCAGCACGTTATACATGCATTTCACATATAACCAGAGACTGGTTATCCTTCCTGTGTGATTCGTTGATGGAACCATGGTAGCATCTCTTATGTTTTCTTGAAGTTGCAGCTCAGCTCTTGGATACCAGCTTCTCACTCCTCCAAAGTCCAGATGACTTATGATCACCTTGGTTACAAATCGGGGGTAGATCAGAAAAGGGTGATGGTCATGGACATTTGCTTCTAAGTCTCTCATGAGAAACTTAGAGTAGTTGTAAGGTTTTTCCTGTACAACAGCATGAACTACTTCCATCATCCTATGAGATAGCTCATTAAAGTGTCAAATCTTTTTAGAAAAGCAAACACTTAGCTGTGTTACCAGATACTGGAAAGGTGGTATAAATCCAGATTTGCTAACTTGCCTTGACACGTTGTTTGAATGATAGCCCATTTCTATCAAGGTTCGTAGCACCTCTGCCTTATCCAGTACGGTGATTTCTTGATCAACACCCAATTGGAGGACATCTCTGAGTGTTTCCTCCTTTAGGGTGATTTTTACCCCCATAACCTCACTGTTTATCCACATGGAGGTGCCACTTAGAATGATTTGAGCATTCCACCAGAACTCTTGAAGAAGTTCTGGATATATAGTGACATGTGTTGATACGACAAAGCCCAAAGGACTTCGCATGATCATATTATACACATACCTGCAGTCCTCCCATGCATGTCCTTCAAAGTTAGATCTTAGCCTGAGATTATGATTTTTATGAAGGTTAAGAGGGAATTGATTAGCTTTCATTGATTTTGGGCGACCCATTTGAAATAAGAAGTTTTCTGATGACAGGCTTTTGAAAAGATGATTTTGTTGTGAAGAATGTCTTTTTCAGGTTGTTAATATTTATAGATGAAAGTGATAGTTTCATATTAACATTAAAAAGGGTTTTCTTTTCATCTCTTCATTTAAGACGATATCTATTGCAGTGAATATGACAGTCTACCAAGCCCTTTGTGTGAGTAAGCATTGAATAGCTAGGCGGCTACTTTCATAGCTCCTAATCATTTTGGTGCTTACATGTCTCTTAAACTTCTTATGACAAAATGACGTTGCATGAATTAAAAAAAATTGTGACGGTTGATTTTTCACATTTTCTGGATTGAATTTTATCTTCATGCATGTCACTTTTCCCCCTTTTTGTTTTTTTTTAATTTAAAATACAAATAAAGAGAAAATAAAAATACAAAAACAAACTACACATGGCTATGAATTTACACATAAGGGATATGCATAAGGATGGAGCATTGTTAGATGATCAGAGTTCACTTTGATATTTAAACAAAGTTTCTGTTGTTGTATCAGAATTTCTGATGATTTCATCAGATTTTCTGATACATTTTCAGATTTTCTGATAAATCATCATATTTCTTGATGATTTATTAGACCTTCTGATGTTCCATCTGTTTGATTGGTTTCTTATCAGAACTCTGTTTAACTATTCTATGTTTATCAGAATTTAAATTTGAATGATCATCAAGTTGGTTTTCAGTTTGTGTCTTTTTGCTTTCTGAAAATTTTTCATCTTTTAAATTTATCATGCCAAGTTTGCTGATTAAAAAATTGTGTCTCTTTTCATCAAGAGGCTTTGTAAAGATATCAGCAATTTGGTTTTCAGTTGGAACAAAATACATTTCTATGTTACCTTTCTCCACATGATCTTTTATGAAGTGATATCTGACATCTGTATGTTTTGTTCTTGAATGATGAACTGGATTTTCTGTTATGGCGATTGCACTCTTTGAATCACATAGAATTGGTATCCTTGTTAGATTTACTCCATAGTCCTTTAGTTGAGTTTGCATCCACATCACTTGTGAACAACAACTTGCTGCTGCTACATATTCTGATTCTGCTGTTGATGTGGCAACACAGTTTTGCTTCTTGCTTGCCCAACATACCAATTTTTCTCCCAAAATCTGACAGGCACTAGATGTGCTTTTTCTGTCAATCTTGCACCCTGCATAATCTGCATCTATGTATGCAATTAATTCAAGGTTTGTATCTTTGGATACCAGAGACCAAGTTCTGATGTGCCTTTCAGATATTTAAAAACCCTTTTTACAGCTTTTAAGTGGGATTCTTTAGGATCACATTGATATCTGGCTAGAAAACATGTTGCAAACATAATATCTGGTCTGCTTGCAGTTAAATATAGCAAAGATCCAATCATCCCCTATAGGTTTTAATATCTACACTTATTCCATCTTTATCAGAATCTAATTTGTTCCCTGTTGCCATGGGAGTTTTTGAAACAGAGCAGTTTCAAGTGAGTATTTTTGTAGAATTGTTTTCACATATTTTGATTGACTCAAAAATATTCCATCAATTCTTTGTTGAATTTATAACCCTAGAAAAAAGGTTAACTCACCCATCATGCTCATTTCAAAGTGGCTTGTCATCAACTTTTGAAACTTTTTACAAAATTTTTCATTTGTAGATCCAAATATAATGTCATCAACATATATCTGGACCAACAAAGTATGACCTTTGTGTGTTTTAAGAAGAACTGTGGTGTCTATAGTACCTTTAGTAAACCCTGAATTGAGTAGGAAGTTTGACAAGGTTTCATACCAGGCTCTAGAAGCTTGCTTCAACCCATACAAGGCTTTGTTTAATCTGTAAACATAATTTTGATATTTTGGATCAACAAAGCCTTCTGGTTGCTGCACATAAACTTCCTCCTCAATTTTACCATTCAGGAAAGCTGATTTTACATCCATTTGATAAACTTTGAAATCCTTGGATGCAACATAAGCAAGAAAAATTTCTTACAGCTTCTAATCTAGCTACTGGTGCAAAAGTTTCATCATAATCAATACCTTCTTGTTGACAGTAACCTTTGACCACTAACCTTGCTTTGTTCCTGGTGATTATGCCATTCTCATCAGATTTATTCCTGAATACCCATTTTGAGCCTATGACAGATTTGTCTTTAGGCTTGGGCACCAAATCCCATACCTTGCTCTTTTCAAACTGATCAAGCTCTTCTTGCATAGCCTGAATCCAGTCTGAGTCATTCAGAGCTTCTTTGACAGATTTGGGTTCTACTTTGCTTAAGAACCTAGCGAATGCACACTCATGTGCAGTTGCAGATCTTGTTCTCACACCATCAGCTGGATTGCCAATGATGTCAGATTGAACATGTCCTTTGATCCATCTTAACTTGTTATGAAAAGTTGTTGGTTCTGATGGACTTGAAGTTTCCCCCTGAACAGTTGCCTCAGTTGTGTTTGGTGCATCAGAATTTTGATTTTTTGATGTACTAATCACTTGTTCTGCAGAGTCAGTACATGAAATATCTGTTGATTTATATGTGAGAGGTTTATCATGTTCTAAAAAATCTTCAGATATCATTTCAAAAAGATGTTCATAATTTTCTTGTTTATCAGAGAAATTTACTTCTTTCATATATTCATCAGAAATTTCTGTTTCGGATGAGTCATCAAATGACACATACAAGCTTTCTCTGATTGTCCTTGTGTTAAGAATAAAAATTCTATAAGCTTTTGAGGACAAAGAATAACCAAGAAAAATACCTTTTTCTGCTTTTCTGTCAAATTTTTCAAGGCTTTCAAAATCATTAAAAACAAAACATCTACAACCAAATGTATGCAAAAATTTTACACTTGGAATCCTTCCATTTATGATGTTATAAGGTGTTTTGTTCAGCCTTTTGTTAATAAGGGTTCTGTTTTGAGTAAAACATGCATTTGCTATTGCTTCTGCCCAAAAATGAGTGGGCATTTTAGCATAAGCAAGCATTGTTCTGGCAGCTTCTACTAAGGTTCTATTTTTTCTTTCAACAACCCCATTCTGTTGAGGGGTTCTGGGAGCAGAGAAATCATGAGAGATTCCTTTACTCACAAGGAAACTCTCGATTTTTGAATTTTTAAACTTTGTCCCATTGTCTGATCTGATTCTTCTTACTGTTAATTTTAACAGATTTTCAATTTTCTTAATAAAATTAATGATCAGATCAGGTGTTTCACTTTTCTTTCTTAAAAATTCAACCCATGTATATCTGGAAAAATCATCAACTATTACTAGTATATATTTCTTTCCAGAAAAACTTTCTGTACTTATTGGTCCACACAAATCCATGTGTAAAAGTTCCAAATTTTGTGTAATTGAAGATTCAGAAATTGACTTGTGAGAGCTTCTATTTGATTTTCCCATCTCACAAGCATCACAAACTTTATCCTTCTTTAAGGATATAAAAGGTAATCCTTTTACCATACCCATGCTTGCTAATTTGCTTAAATTTTTGAAATTTAAGTGGGCCAATCTTTTGTGCCACAACCAACTACTTCCTTTGTTGATTTTTGAAAATAAACATAGTTTAGGATGTTCATTTTCTTCTTTGAAGTCAATAGTATATTGATGTCTTATTCTTTTTCCACTTAAATATATTTTGTTATCATCCATACCTATCAGCAAGCATTTTTCTGGTAAAAAGGTTACCTGAAAATCTTTGTCACTGAATTGACCACAACTGAGAAGATTATATTTTAAGCCTTCAACATAGGCTACTCTCTCAGTGGTCAAGCATCCGTACCTTATACATCCGTATCCCATGATCCACCCTTTCACTCCATTTCCAAAATTTACTAATTTACCCAGCTTTGAAACAAAATTGCTGAGTAAGCTCCTATCCCCAGTCATGTGCTTGGAGCTTCCTGAGTCGCAGTACCAGATCTGCTGCACATGATGGTCCTGAAATGGAAGAGTTAGAGGGTTTTAGGTACCCAGGCATGCTTGGGTACTCTTTTTGATGATATTTTAGTCTTATTATTTCTTCTAAATGACCTTTCATCAGAATTTCTGCTATATGCTGAGCCATTAACAGAATTTTTCTTTTTCTTTTGGAGATGGTGTTGAACAAGCTTCAGTATGTCAACACACATACAAGTTTCATCAGAAATTTCTGATATAGTTTCTTGTGATGGATTGATGGGATAATTTTGAAAAGATGAGTGAACTGCTTCTGGAGTTTTTACAAACTCTTGATTGCATTTACTTCTTTTTGGTTCAAAGTTGGGCTTATCAAAGGAATATTCAGAACATGTTGATTTGCAAGTTTCAGAATCAGATTCTGATGTATATTTATCAGAAATCTGTTGAGTTGCTTTTACAAAGACAGTGGGTTTGCTATTATTTGTTCTTACATAACCCAAACCCTCTCCTTTGTTCTTTGGAGTGGACTCAATGAAATTTATAAATTCTTTTGCTTCTTGATAACCTCTTACATTAATTTCTTTATCATTGATTTTCTTGTAAGGATCTCTTCTTTCATTTTCATAGAACTCGATTTTAGCTCTTTGATCTAAACTTTGTTCTATTAGTAATTGGTTTTCAAGAATAATTTTATTCAAGGTCCTTTACAACTCATCAGATTTTTTACCATCTGATTGATGTTTAACTTGCAAGTTTAAAAAATCTGACATGAGCTCATTTAGCTTGTGTCATGGTTGGAAAAGTCACTAGGCGCTCCCTAGTCAGTCGACCGGGGAGTTGAGAGTACTCGGTATAGGCGGAGAGTACTCGTGGAGTACTCGCACATGTTAAATTAGAAAGAAATTACTTTTTGGAGATTAAATATATGTCAAATAACATAAATTTACTAATATTTATAACAAAATACGTGAAAATGATATTCATTCTTTAATATGTAGGCATAGAAATTATGTTTTATTATTATTTAAGTCAAACTAGGCCCGAGTTGACCTACTAGATCCGATTTTGGTCGTGGTTGGCCGTGTTTGACCGACTCCGAGTAAGTAGGCGGAGTCGAAGAAAGTCGCCTCGGCAGACTACCTTGTAGCGACTACTCGGAGAGTATTCGGCCTTGGAAACCTTGTTTTACAACCATGGCTTGTGTTCAAGATCAAGATTGTCTAAACTTACCTGCTGTCCTGAAGTTGCTGGTATGTCATCAGAAAGTGCCATGAGACAGAAGTTGGCCATTTCTTCTTCTTCTTCTTCATCAGAAGAGTCATCAGATAGCCATGTATCTGTCCCAACAATTAAGCTGACTTGTTGCTGCTGCTGCTGCTTCTTAGCTTCTTCAAGCTTTTTCTCATAGTAAGCAACATCTTTCAGCTTCTTGGTCTTGCACTCAGATGCATAATGACCTTTTTGCTTACACTTATAACACACCACCTCAGCCTTCCCTTTATCCTTAGATCTAACTTCTTCTTTAGATCTTCCAGCCATCCTCCCTCTGTCACTCCTCTGGTATCTTTGACCTCCTCCCCTCAACCTCTGCTCAAATGTCTTGGTGAGCAGTGCTATTGCTTCAGCAAAAGCTGAAAAATCTGATGATGTATCAGAAATTTCATGATTTTGGCTGTTTGATGATTGAGGATCATTGGTTGGTGTTGGTCTTTGTGAGTTTGAGATTAGAGCTAAAGATCCCCCTCTTTGAATGGATTCTTCAAATATTTCTTCCTCTCTGGGGATCAAGATGCTGTATAAGTCATGAAGACTCATGTTTCCTAGTTCTAAGGTTGAGGACAAAGTCATGGTTAGACTTCTCCATTCTTTAGGTAGGGCATCAAGAAATTTTATGTTTCTTTCATCATTTGACTTTGTTATTCCAAATTTCTTTAGCTCGTTTAAAATTTTTGTGAACCTTTGATATGTATCATTTAATTTTTCGTTTGGTAAACTTTTAAACCTCTCATATGAGGAAACATTATTTGTTCTCTTGTTTCTGTTCATCCTTTCTCCTCCTTCACAAAGATTTTCCAACAGATCCCATATTTCCTTAGCTGATGCACATGCATCAACTTGTGAAAATATGTCATTGGGGATGGCCATTATTAAGAGTGACTTTGCCCTTTCATCCCCAACCACCTTTTCCTTGTCTTCCGGGCTCCAAAGTATTTCACTTTTGGGAGCTCGGGAGGCAGGGATAGCAGGTGTATGGTCAGTTACTGGAATAGCTGGTATTTCAGTCATTGGTATATGTGGACCCCTTTCAATGGATTGAAATAGAGCTCGGTCATGACCATTAAGGAAATTGACCATCCTGATTTTCCACTAGGGGTATTCCTCTCTGACCAGAGTCGGAGGTTTGGACATAGAACCAATGTTAAAAGCATTATTCCAGGATTGAAAGGTGGCCATATTTAGAAAAAAGAAGATAAGCGATTGATCGTTTAAAAATAATTTATTCAATCTGCTCTGATACCAATTGTTAGACCCAGTATGGCCTTAACAACTTCTTTTTACATAATATGGCAAGTGATTTCAGTATATGTGAAAAAGATGTGCGGAAATGGAAATCAGACTTTCAGAAACAAGACCTACAGAATTATCAAGTTTATATCACTTTGAAACAAAATAGTTTACAAGGTGATTGTAAGATTATTATCTAATACAAATGAATCTTGAATTCTGTGGGTGAGAAGGGCAGTGGAGTTTGGGTGTTTGTATGTGAATGCTAAGCTTCAAACTCAATTATCTTCTACCTCTCAAGCCTTCTATTTATAGAAAGCTGTGTACATGAATAAACAATTGTTTATTCATGCAATAAGTCCTGCATAAAGTAGCAATTTGACATATTCATTGAATCCAACGTTCAAGTTGCCTTTGTAATCATGATATCCAATAATGTCAGTTGCTTCAGTCATTGGTGGCAGGATAGAGTTGAGATTTAGACAAGTGGGGTTTTCATCAGAATTTCTGATAAACCACTTCATTAGAAATTCTGGTGAACAAATCATCAGAAAGTCTGATGATCAGAATCGTCAGAAATTGATGATATTTCATCAGAAATATCATCAGATCCATCAGAAATGACCTTCTCTGATAATCCAAATCAGCTCTTGATCAACTTGTGATTCTTTGAAGTAGATGCTTTGCATTTCAGTTGTCCTATCTGATCTTCTTCTTCTTGTTTGTGATCTTCATGACTGTTATCTCTTCATAGATCCAGTTGATTGAGATTTTCTTCAATACTTACAAATAAAGTTTCCTAACATATACATACATACATACATACATATATATATATATATAGTGGAAGGTTCAAATGAGAACAAATAAGAATGTTTCAACCAATAAGAATGTTTCATTTTACTTCATTTAATATTTGCATTTAATTTAATGTAAGGGTATATTTGTAACTTATTTTCAAAATATAAATACTTTTTCAAAAAAATAAAAAAAAAATTTAGAGTGTAGGACAAATTACTAGGTGTGTAGGATAAATTACGAGTTGTGTAAGATGAATTTAAGTATGTGTAGGATAATTTTCGAAATGTGCAGCATAATTTTCGAAATGTGTAGGATAACTTTTTATGTGTGTAGGCAATGAAAATTAGTGTAGAGAATAAATAAAGTCTTTATGAGTAATTAATTAGTTAAAGATTGTAATAAATGAGTTGAAAAAATAACTACTTAATATTTTACAATTGTACCCTTTGTTCTTTTTCTTCTCAATTAAATTTTCTTCTTAAATGAACCTCCCCCTATATATATATATATATATATATATATATATATATATATATATATATATATATATAGGGTAGGGATCCTAAGAGAAGTCCACCCTATTTGAGAAACTTGAGAAGCAATCTGGACCACACATTTTCCCTAAGCAAAAAATACAAAAAAAAGGTGGAAAATATGCAATTAGCCTACTACTTCTCACATGATCCTTATCCTATATATATTGTGTTTTTATTTTTTAGGTACTTTTGGTTGTGTTCACATTGGTTCTCACAGTTTTCGCAATAAAGGGTGGTTCCTAACAGATCCTTAGGGAGGTAGGGGCACTTCACTAGTGATGGAATTCCATCACTCACAACATTCAATCAAGTTCCGCCACCTCATCGAGCTTTATTCCATCACTAATGGTGGATTTTAGTGGAAATGTCCATCACTAGTTCATAAATATCCAACGTTCAAATCCATTTCTCACGCGTGATCACGAGCACGCGTTACTACATCAACGCGTGAAACAATGCAGCGGCGGCGGTATTTAACAGCAATCAACGGGTGATGGCTTGGCCACAACGTAATGCAACGCAGCGCCCCGACCCCGATTATATATATATATATATATATATATATATATATATATATATATATATATATATATATATATATATATAGGGGCTGGTTAACGTACAAATGCGCTTATCGTACATTACGTACGCTACAATCTCAGCCGTTAGATCATCTTCCCGCATTGAAAATCGCATGTTGTTTTTTTGTAACAATTTCGCATGTTGGTTTTTTCACATGCGATTTCTTCAAAATTACCACATGCGAAATTGTTACAAAAACCAACATGCTATTTCATCAAAATTATCACATGCGAAATTGAATTACCATATGCGAAATTGTTACAAAAAAAACAACCTGCTATTTCATCAAAATTATCACATGCGAAATTGAATTACCACATGCGAAATTGTTACAAAAAAACAACCTTCTATTTCATCAAAATTATCACATGCGAAATTGAATTAACACATGCGAAATTGTTACAAAAAACACCTGCTATTTCATCAAATTTATCACATGCGAAATTATTACAAAAAAAAGCAACATGCGATTTTCATTGCGGGAAAATGATCTGACGGCTGAGATTGTAGCGTACGTAATGGGGGGGGGGGATATTGCACGGTCCTCCCAACCGCTGGAGTGATCCCACTCCACAAGCTAGCTCAGCCCCATAGCTGCCTGGCGGTGAATACCCCATCCCGAGCTGAGTCCGTTTCCTTCTGGGAAGAAGGTGGCCGATTGTCCCCGTGCCTGGACTCGAACCCGGGTCTCTATGAAGAGTAGGGGTGAGGCTGGCCAACTGGGACACCCCAGTTGGTTATGAAGAGTAGGCGTACGTAATGTACTATAAGGGAATTTGTACAGTACCCTTTACCTATATATATATATATATATATATATATAGGGTGGGGTTCTAGAGTGAACACTAATGTATTTGCGAACTGAGTGAACAAATCCTGGCCATTGATCTACACACGTGTATGGCCAGGATCTCATCATAAAATCGTAAAATACACTAGTGTATTTCAACATCAAATCATGGCCATTAATCTACACACGTGTATGGCCAGGATTAGTTCACTCAGTTCACAAGCTACACTAGTGTTCACTCTTGAACCTAATCCTATATATATATATATATATATATAGGGTCAGGATTTAGAGAAAATGGTGGAAAGTGTGAGAACGGTGAGAATGCTTATGGATCGTCCGATCAAAACAATCTATGGACTAGATTGGCACGGTGGCGTTTTCGTAAATAACATCAATTTTATTACGTGGACGCGCTTCATTAAGGGTAAAAGCGTCTTTTGACTACTCCAAACAAAACGCCATCTCATGAAATTAAAACGCCAAACAAAAATCACACACCATTCTAACTAAAAACGCCATTAGATATAAAACACTAAACTTAATTATAATAAAATCCCGCCTAAAAAAACCGCCAGAAAAATCCCATATATACAACAACTCATACCTTCAATTAAAAACACACACAAAACCCCAAACGCCATATTTAGTATATACCATTCGTCTGATAAACGCCAGAAAACCCAAACATCAAATATCTTCTAACCCAAAACGTTTATTAGAAATTCAGTTTGGTTGTCTGTAAGCTTTCGCTCAATATAATGGACAAAATCATTAAGTAAAGATGTTGTCCATTTCATTGAGTAAAATTTTATTGACTTATCCTCAACTTCCATCCAATTTATAACGCCAAAACATACAAAAACATTACTAAGGTTTGTTGTCAATAAAGTTTAGCTGTATGGGGTGGACAACATTGTCAGTTATCTTTCTTAATTGAGGATTAACAATGTTGTCCATCATCATACAACAACACTTTATTGACTTTAGCATGATCAAATTTACAGTTTTAAGATGGTTTATTTAGTGGCGTTCTTTTTCTCGGTAAAACGCCAAAAAAGATAACATTTTGCGTGAAAGGGTGTAAACTCAATAACATTTTGCTGCATGAGATGGACAAATATTATAGAAAAAGAGGCTGATTTCAGACTTTGTGCTTCAACACGGCGACAAAAAAACTACTTCAAAAAACAAAAATAAAAAAAAATCATACGAAAGTCGAAACAGTCAGTGAAGATGCTTCAAAAGAAGAAACAGACCGGTGACAGTGAAGATTTGGAATATCAATATTTATTTTGTTTAATTTTCTTTTTCAGTTGATTGATATATAATAACAACGCCATATCTAATAAAACGCCAAAAAGCCAAATGCTTGTCAAAACGCCAACATGCCATAAAACGCCACAAAAATTACCAAACCATAATAAAATTACTTTGGACAAGTATTATAAAAAACCAAAAAAATAATAAATAATAAAAAAATAAAAAACAAACTTGAAAATGTAACTAGAAACAGTAACTAAAATCAGTAATACTGAAGATAGGGAAAATTTATTATATTAGAATCTAAAACGCCAAACTTAAAAGATGGGACGTGTTACAGACTTCAGAGATAAAGCTTATAAAAAACAATAATTACAAACAGTAACTGAAAAGACGAATACTTTATTATAATAATGCACCGCCTAACTTAGGCGCCAAAAAGACATCCTATAAAATGATACGTCTCAGCAACTTCCATTTGATCAAACCAAAAAAACAAACGCCAATACTACTAAATACCACTCACTGTAAAACGCCAAAAAATAAAAAAAAATCAAAGATGGCTAATATGTTTTCTTGGATATTCAGTATTGTTCTTCGTGAAGTTTCACTGAATGGATTGTTAGCAGAGTGGAGTGTAACACCCCGTATTCCGAAAGTCAAAGTCAAAGTCAAGATTGAAGTCAAAGGAAGAAAAGATTGCTAATTGCGATATGTCTCTCCTTGCTCAATTCCTGTTTTGACTTCTTTGACTTGTAGATAGTCTATTTTATGCGTTACGTTAGTTGTATTATGTGGAGTACTTATTAATAATCGAGGTTTATTCGATATTTGTCGCATGTTTTATTGCTTTATCGCAATCGCGCTCGTAACTCGAATTGCAATCGAAACTCAATCGCAATCGAATCTCAAACGCTAAACGCAAGTAATTTAGGATGATTGTATATTAGATATAGTAGTTGGGAATAAAAGTAATTTGAATAGAAAACTCTACTGCATCGCAACGCTCGCAATTGCGATCGAAACGGTAAAACTCGTCGCACCGAACACTCGAATCATGTGGCTAATCGACCAAGTGATCAGCCGATTGACCAGCCGTTCGATCGAGCTACCACTCGATCGACCAGCCGCTCGATCGAGCTGCTAACTCGATCAACCAGCCCTTTCCCCTTTTGGTAAGCCTATAAATACCCCTGTCAACATCACAACTTACCACTTTTGGCACTCTCCTGTCCGACCAGTGCTCCCACCTTACTTTTTCTCCGATTTCTCGCAATTCCGGTAAGATCTCAACCTAAATCTTGTACATCTTTGGTCTACACTTGATTCTACACCTTTCTATCTTTTGGATCTTAACTTTTAACCATGAAATCACTAGATTTGAGGTGTTCTAGGATGATGTCATCATGGTGTTCTTGAGAACTTCATGTTTTGGCTTCAATCTACCAAGAACAACTTAGATCTGAACAATTTCCACACTAATAAACAAAGATCTTTCATAATATCTAAACATATTCACATTGAAAGGGACTGAAAGATGGTTTTCCAACTTTCTTTCAACTCTTTTACACTTAATGCACTTAAAACCGATAGAATCGGAGCTTGTACTGACTTTCTAATCATTCTTGTGGTTGTGTTGGTTCAAGATCTGGATTCTATCACGAGACCACCAATTTCGGGTTAACCAAGAACGACCGTCTTGAACAGGTTAACTGGTTGAACTTGGGTGATTCCTGTTCAATCGGGTCACTAGGGTCAAGATGGGGTTCTGTTGATTAACACGTTGTCACAACGTCTCGATAAAACGACAAACTATCAAAACAACCAAGTGTAAGACGTTCGGAACGACCAGGACGGAATGTCATCCGATCAAACTACTGTCCGATTGGATTGTCACCCGACCGGCTTGCACTCTGGCCCACATTTAACTTCTAAATTCAAACTTCTGAAGGAGGAACACTGAATGAAGTGCTGACCGATCGGATTACCACCCGAACGGATTGTCACTCGACCATGTGATGTTCTGACTCAACACTTAAGCAATTTTTAACATGTTCAATACAAGTGGATTGCCACCCGATCGGACTACAATCCGATCAAGTGGCAAACTGCTGTGAACTTGTTCTCGCTGAAGTGTCTAACCAATCGGGTTATCGCCCGATCGAAAGACCGTTCGATCGACCGACCTGAAAGGTTAAGATATTTCTATGTTTTCAAATGCTATAACAAAAACTTCAAAAGTCAAACCATCATACACAAACACATCCTTCCCAAAGGAAGAAACAATCCACTCGAAAGGTCACCCGATCGGATGACCATCCGAGCAGACTGTCACCCGAACGACCAGCTCTCCGATCGGACTACCATCCGATCGAACTGCTGTCCGACCCACTGATACTTGTATCGTTTTATGCGTCGCTTATCGTTATGATATCATTCTGATCAGGCTAACCTTACTCTCTAGCGCTCCCTTCAATCCACCAATCGCTGTGAGTATACTCGATCCATTTTTGCTTTACGCACTTTTGGGTGTTACATACGTTACTTATCCTAAATCACATCAATCACACTACGCAATACTTTAAACGCTAACCGTTACCGCATGTTATACGTGACTTAATGAATGCTTGTTTGTTATGTTTATACATGGAATGCTGTCTACCTGCCTTAGCAACGATAGTACTATTAGTTTGGACTCAACACGTGTTCACTCAGGGGTTGTTAAGGACAATTAAATACATGGGTCACAATGGTGATCATGCATTACAAACTGCTATGGGCAGACAACCCGCAGTCATTGGTATCGATAGGTTCATGTCGATAACTAACATGCCTCATTTTACACTGTGTACGTGCTGGTTATGCGTAACGATTTCGAACTCTATTATATTTATCAAACTTGTATGCTCACCTTTACACTATGTGTATTGACTTTTACTTTAACGTATGTGACAGGTGCTTAGGATGCTTATTTGCTTTACTTGCTGTGAAATCGAGGCTAGGAAAGGTCTAGAAACCAATAAACAATTGTCTGTATTTAAAAATCTGAGTTGTCGGAACAGAACAATTTGACTGGATTTTGTCTGTAGTAATTGTTTTATCTTTTATGACATGGTATGGGACATGTTGCTTTAAATAATTGGTAATTATAGTTGTTATGGAAACTTCTGGACAATCTGTTTCGCTCAGTGCCACGCCCTGGTGTTTCCGCCACCGGTCGGGGTGTGACATGGAGTAACTCAGTAAGATTTTGCTGCATGAGATGGACAAAAATTCAAGAAAAAGATACTGATGCCAATCATATGGCATTTTGTATTTTTTGTTCTTGAAGAAGGCTTGGATGAGGAGAAGAGATCAATGACACTGAAGAGTGGGATGATTATAAAGATGAAGATCAAGATAAAGAAAAAGCAAAAAACCCACCCACACGTCATAGATCTATGTCCCCAAACATCCACAAAAAAAGCTACTTCAACAGACGAGCAGGCAAAATAATCAAACCGATGGGTTTGTTAAGTTTTACATAAAACGCCATATATTTGGTGACTGTTCTTGTACTATTAAAGAAGAGAGAGACTGATGATAGTGAAGATTGTGAAGAGAGATCCGATTAGAATTTTTAATTTATTTTCTTCGCTTGTATTTTTTTTCCATGGTTGAAATATAATCTAACAATTGTAAAACGCCAAGATACAACAAACGCCAAAATGTATATAAAAATAATATAACAATGGACCATCTTGTTTAAAACGTCTTGAAAAACACCATTCAGATAGATTTCCTGACCCCCTGGGTTCCAATGGCATACGATTTGGATGAACGCCTTAAATGGCATAAACACCAAAATGTTAATACAATGAAACCATTAAACGCCATTAATTATTGAATTTGGTTAACGCCAAAAGTCTTAAACCCCAAAAATTAAAACAATATTGGGAAAAGCGGAACTGGAAAAGCAAAAGATGAAAGGACAAAAAAGCCCCTCCGCCCTTCTCCATGCCGCGTGACACGTGTTGGGCCAGGATGCGTTCTTACCGTTCTCACACTTTTGAGCGTTTTCTCCTGATCCGTTCATATATATATATATATATATATATATATATATATATATATATATATATATATATATATATATAGGGCAATGCTACACAAGAAACCCTTTATTTTTAGGAAACTTCGAAAACTCATTACTTGGCCAAGATTCATCCACGTGTGCATCAAGAAGCTATTAACTCTTATAGCATATAAGGGTATATGTGTAATTTTATCCTAAAAGATCTTTTCTACTTTGAATTGATCAATATCATTTATTGCCTTTCACATCACTTGTACAACTCCCGTTCCTTTTACCTTTTTTTATAAACTAATAAAGAAAATTTTCACTTGTTCTTCATCTTCTTAATATCTTCATGTACGAGGTCCACCATTAAAGAACCATGGAGCTTCACTCCCACTACTTATTCCACGAGAATCAACACAAGATGTCAGATCGATCAATCCCTGATGAAGAACGTGGTTTTGTGATGAAGATGTTAATATATGAAGTCAGATCCACGTGAAAACCCCTTCCAGATCTTGTTCCATTCCCGTTCAGATCTCGTTTGTCCACATGTTTCATAATGTTGTTACAGATCTGGATATTTGTGAGTTTTTTTCACTTTTTTAGTTTATATAAATATGATTTGTATATGTTGTTTCAGATCTTGATATTTGTGAGTTTTTTACACTCTTTTAGTTTTATGCAACATATGTTTTCATATATGTTTGATTCTGGGTATTTCGTATGGATTTTTCTGATTTTGTGGAGTTTATGTTAGTTGATAACTTGAGCATGTAGGTATGAACTTTTGAAAGATGATTATAATTTACAGTTCTATTATTCACACTTAAATATTGAACCAATAAAATATTGAATTTAAAAATGATATAGGTATGGACTTTATAAGATGATATTCAACGTATGGCTCCATTTTTTATTCTTAAAATATCAAAAATTATTCATAAAACCTGGTTGTTAATAGGTTTTTGTGTAATGGTTGTTTTAGAGATGAAACATGACTTTTTTTTTGTTAAAATGGTTCTTAAAAGGGGTAAATGTTTATGTAATTTGCAGGTTTTTATTTTTGTGTTAAAAAGTGATGCTTGGTTTGCATATGAACTGATTTTTGGCTGTGTTGTGATGTTATTTGAGAAAAAGATTGCAATTTAGCTAAAAAGTTGTGATGTTGTTTGAGAAAAAGATTTTCTGGCTATGAATGTGTTAATAGTTATGTCTGGTTAACGACTTAACGGTTATCTTATCTTTTTGTTATTAGGATGGTGATGGATACAAGGGAAACAAGATCCAATTCTCGGGGACCGTTGGTTTCGTCAAACGTGGATCAGATGCTTAAGGATCATGACCATGTTTATGTTATAGCACAACACAACTAACACGTGTTATAGTTTGAACTTCAGGACATGGATGTGTTACATGTGACATGAAACCCATGTACAACTTAACATGTGTTAGTGCTAGGTATTTTTGTTTACTAGTAATATGTAATGTGAGACTCTTCTTATTTTATCTAGTACACGATGTTAAAACGGTCTAGACTTAACACATTTTCTGTTGGAGGCGCCCGTATTTGTACCTCTACTGTTACAGTTACTATTGAAGTTTATGCATCCATTCTGGAAGTCTTAACACATGTTATAATAGAGGCTTAACACACGTTATATCAGGTTTACTCTGCTATTATTAAGTTACTATTGGAGTTTATTCATCCATTATGGAAGTCTTTACACACGTTATAATAGATGCTTAACACATGTTATACATTTCAGTCACTTAACACATGTTACAGTATGTATATACACATCATGGTGTTTTGGAAACCAATAGCTTATACATGACACCATGTTAGGTTAAACCAAGATTATAATAGAGGGTTAACACATTTTATCCCAGGTATACGGTGTTACGATATTAACTTGTATGTTCCATATTAACTTGTACACGTGTTTACTATCAGTATATGCACATCATAGTGTTTTGCAAACCACTTTCATATACATGAATACAAGTCGGGTTACAACAAGATTATAATGGTGGAGGCGCCCGTATTTGTACCTCTACTGTTACAGTTACTATTGAAGTTTATGCATCCATTCTGGAAGTCTTAACACATGTTATTTTAGAGGCTTAACACACGTTATATCAGGTTTACTCTGTTGTTGTTAAGTTACTATTGGAGTTTATTCATCCATTATGGAAGTCTTAACACACGTTATAATTGATGCTTAACACACGTTATACATTTTCAGTCACTTTAACACATGTTACAGTATGTATATACACATCATGGTGTTTTGGAAACCACTAGCTTATACATGACACCATGTTAGGTTAAACCAAGATTATAACAGAGGCTTAACACATTTTATCCCAGGTATACGGTGTTACCATATTAACTTGTATGTTCCATATTAACTTGTTCACGTGTTACGATCAGTATATGCACATTATGGTGTTTTGCAAACCACTTTCATATACATGAATACAAGTCGGGTTATAATGGATGCTTACATGTTATCATATGTATACAAGTAGGGTTACAACAAGATTACGATATTAACTAAGCTCCCCATTAAACTCATTGCCCCCGTCGACTGTTTTAACCCTTGTCACATGTTAAGCAATTACATGTTCCGAACAGACAAATTGTAACACATGTTAGATCAGTATATACACATCATGGTGTTTTGTAAACCACTAGCTTATACATGAATACATGTCAGGTTACAAAAAGATTATAACAGAGGCTTAACACATGTTATACATTCCAAAATTTGCAAAAAAATGACCTGTTTCATATTATATATTCCAAAATTACCAGTACATGTGTTACCATAAATGGCTCGTTTCATATTACACGTTACATCATGGTGTTCTGTTACAGCATGAACCACCAACACATGTTATAAATGAACGAAGACTTCTTTCCCAAAGGATGTGACTTATTCAATGTCCCTGCATTAACGTCGCCTACATCCATCCAGCTTGTCAATTCAATATCTTTTATGGATCTGTTTATGTAAATCAACACACGTTATATATCATTCTAACATGTGCTTAACACATGTTATGGGTCTGTCTCTGTAAATCAAGCAACCCAACAAAAAAACAATTATTGTTAAGATCAAAAGCCCCAAACAAGCAACCAAACCAACAAAAAAACTCGTTCAAAATCTCATCCTAAAGTTTTGGATTTATTTAAAATACATGAACATTAACCATTACTATAACACGCATTAACTTCGCCTACTTCCATCAAGCTTGTCAATTGAATATCTTTATGGTTTTGTTTCTGTAAATCAACACACGTTATATAACATTCTAACAGGGGGCTTAACACATGTTATGGGCCTGAGTCTGTGAATCAAGCAACCAAACAAAAAAAACACTTACTGTTCAGATCATAAACCCAAACAAGCAACCCAAACCAACAAAAGAACAGCTACTGTTAAGATCAAAAGCCCCTAACAAGCAACCAAACCAACAAAAAACTCGTTTAAAATCTAATCCTAAAGTTTTTGATTTATTTAAAATACATGAACATTAACCATGGATACCCCATTAACCATTACTAAAACACTTTTAGCACACAAAAACATATTAACAACCATTTCAACAAAAATCAAGTGTGAAATGATATTTCAAGAACACTTACCAGATCTATAACCGTTCGATGAACACGAAGAAGATCTTCAAACCTTCTTCTCACACACACACACACACTCGTGCGTGTGTCTTTGTGATAAAGATTGTTGTTTCTCTATCTAAAACATCAACTTTCTCTCTCTAAAAACATTCATCTTGTCAACGTTCTTCTCACACATGCACTCGTGCGTGTGTCTTTATGATTTTTCAGACCAGATGATGTTGAAATTATCTTCAAATGAAGATCACCATTGAAGGATCACCATTGAAGACCATGAAGCTTTTCTCTTTCACATGATGAAGAAAGAGGAGAGAGACAATAGTGTTTTGAAAGATTTGACTAGAAGAAAGAGGAGAGAGATGATGATACTAGTACTACACAAGTGGGTTTTGTCATTTCCAATGCTAAACAGTCTTCCAAAGTTCAATTTGTACTACCCAAAATGCCCTTCCAGTTGTACTAATGCGTATTATAAGATTTCTTTTAAATATAATTCTTACCAAAATTATGAGAGTCATTGATCAAGTTAGATGAAAGATAATTAATGGATGACAATGGGTTTGCATAGTTTTCTAAAAAAGATAGAGTTTTCTATAGAGCCCAACCCTATATATATATATATATATATATATATATATATATATATATATATATATATATATATATATATATATAGGGGACCGCTAGAATGAGAACCACCTCGAGTTGTAAGAACCGCGAGAACTACACCCCACGGAGGGGCGTTCGCCGCGATTTTTTTTTTACAAGTAGATGTGTGCATTATAAACACGGCCGTAAAAAATCACGGCGAACGCCCCTCCGTGGGGTGTAGTTTTTTACACCTCAAGTTTGGTGAAAAAAAAAAGAAAAAAGAAAAAAAATTAAAAAACACCAAACTTGAGGTGTAAAAAACTACACCCCACGGAGGGGCGTTCGCCGTGATTTTTTACGGCCGTGTTTATAATGCACACATCTACTTGTAAAAAAAAAATCGCGGCGAACGCCCCTCCGTGGGGTGTAGTTCTCGCGGTTCTTACAACTCGAGGTGGTTCTCATTCTAGCGGTCCCCTATATATATATATATATATATATATATATATATATATATATATAGGGTAGGGATCATGTACATTAATCCAGAAGTGTATTATAACACTATATAACACCATATAAACACCGTATAACAATATGTAACACCATATAACACTATGTAACACTATATGACACTATATAACAATATATAACACCATACATCTATCATAGACATTATATCAGACAAACTATAGTGTTATATAGTGTTATATATAGTGTTATAATAAACTTCTCACACTTCTTGATTAATGTACAGGATCCTCAATCTCTCTCTCTCTCTCTCTATATATATATATATATATATATATATATATATATATATATATATATCCAAAGGGGATGGTTCAAATGAAAACCACTTTTATTGTGAAAACTCGAAAACTAACTAAAAAAAGCCTAAAAAACACACAAAATTTTTTTTTTTCAATTTTTTTTTATAAAAATCGCTAGTTTTTATATATAAAAAAAAACTTTTTTTCAAAAAAAAAAAAATTGTGTAGTGCACATGTGTAATAATACACATGTGTAGTACACATACATATGTGCAGTATTACACATGTGCACTACACAAAAAATTTTTTTTGAAAATTTTTTTTTATATTAAAAAACCTGCGAAATTTTGATTGCAAAAAAAAAATTAAAAAAAAAATTTTTGTATGTTATTTTAGCTTTTTTTAATTAGTTTTCGAGTTTTCACAATAACTAGTGGTTTTCATTTGAACCTTCCCCTATATCCAAAAACAACAAAAACATATATATGTTTCAGAAATAATTTCTGTAAAAAAAGATATATGAGTATTTGTTTAGGTATATATATGATTTTTGTCGCAAACAAGTATAAAATCACATTATTACTTATCAGAAATATATAATTATCACAAATATATACTCCGACTTCTTGTTTTAAATGAGAGACAAAATACAATTATTAACCTTTTTTCATTACATCCGATTTTCATGCATACAAGAAGTTAATTACGCTGACTTTTACGGTGTTTTTTTTAGTTAATCGATTCTTTACTGAAATCGCCGAACATGTACACATTTGTAGGCTGGTTATTGTACAAAATGAATTAACGTACGAAACGTACGAGATTCAGTATCAACATGCGAAAATTGGTTTATGACATGCGATTTTGGTATTCTTTAACATCATGCGAATGCGAAATATGTTTTTTTTATAATTATACGATTTTTTTTGAACATGCGATCTTCTGTTTTTTTACAACATGCGACTTTTTGTTATAACGTGCGAATTTGATATTCCGTACGCTTCGTATGTTAAGACATTTACGTTAAGACATATTGTACGATACACTTTTTCTATATTTGTATATATTTTTTTCTTAATCATCAAAACAACTTAAAGACAATATACGTATATGTTTGCATTTCTTTTTTCATGTTTTCTTTATGCCTTCTTTAAAATATACATCAACTTAATTTATTTTATTTGTAGAATTTTCTTACACGGCTACAAAATGTATATGTGTATGTAAAATTTTATTATAACATTGATTTAGAAGAACATGCATGTAAATTTACAAATATATTTTAGATATTTCGAAATATATAAAAAAATAAAACATAGATTTATTATTACCTATGTATTAAATTTACATTACCTATGTATTAAATTTACAATGGAATGAACAGTGATATATATATATATATATTAAATTTACAGTGGAATGGAATGAACACTGATATATATATATATATATATTAAATTTAGAAATGTAAACTAATAGGTGAGCAAATGGTATTGGGTACTTGTACCGGTACCAAATTTATCAAATCGATGTATTTTTGGGACCGGTTCGGCACCGGTATTCAACGGTTTTTACCCTCAATACCGGTGTCGTACCAATACCAACCGGTACCGAACCGTACCGTAGCAGGTATATTCGGTACCGGTACCCACTTTTGGGGATTTCGGTACCGGTTGGTACCTAGCTCATCAAATCCTGTAGCAACGCAGCAATGCAAGTAATTGCACCATTTAGATTACTTTTCATACACACAGTAAGTGAACTATATTTCGTTTAAATGAGGTTTTATATACACAACAACTTATTTTGCTTTCTTTTTTGTCTTTTTCGTCTTTTTCTGTAATGAATGAATTGTAGCATCAAAATTAACTTGGATATTTAGAATATTGTTGAGCAAATCGTATCAAATCCTCTAATCAAACCGGTATCGTATCGGTACCAAATTTACTATACCAAATCATTTTCGGTACCAATTTGGTACCATCCTTTTGGCGTTTTCAGAATCGTTACTTTCGGTTCAACACCGGTCTAGCACTATACCTGTATTTATTGATTATTACCTTCAAATACCATACCGTATTGTACCGGGCATTTTCGGTGCCGGTACCTAATTTCGATGATTTTCCGGATCGGTACTTTCGGTGGCGTTACCGGTACCGAGCTCATCCATATTTTAACGTGTTAGCACCGTAATAACTGAACTGAAAGCAACCGAATTTCCAACGTGTGGGTCCTATTATTATATATTAGGTTATTTAAAATCGCTTTTTTAAAACGGAGTGACTATCCGTACCACGTCATTTTTATTTATGTTTTGATATCTGGTATCTGCTTGCCGTTGTTAACACGCCTTTTGTAGTCATTGGGTCCCCGCCGCAACGCGTGGGCGGAAAATCAAACTAGTTTACTAAATTATATATAAAAAAAATTAACTCGATGAAAATTATTGTGGCTTCTATTCAATATTCGTTATGAAAAGTATTGTGTCTTCTATTCAATATTCTTTATGAAAAGGTGTTAGAATGATCGAGTACTATACAATGACTTTTGATTATCTAGACGAATTAGTCTTTGACACACAGGAAATGATTGGAAACCAGTTGTGGTTCCTATGTTTCATCAATTCTAGCAAATGATCTCTTGACCACACAAATGATGTTCGAATCTTTTGTTTGTGACACCAAAATGTTAGTGATCAAACTCCATGTGAAGTTATTCCTTTGAAATGTAAATTATACGCCTTATGTTATCCACAAAAACTTAACATGCTTTGATTTATGAGTTCAAAATAATTAATCATGTTTTATTAGTGAAGGGGTATGGTCCCAAAAAGTCGCGTAGATCATTCAGGTCGTGCGCCGGACTATACTCCTTACTCAAGAAGCTGATTAATCTATGAACCTCGCGCGGCCTGCTTAAGTAAAGCCTGGACTTCGCGCGAGGCCCAAGCAAGAGATAACATCAGTTCCACACTTAGTATTCTGAATAAGAGCCTTCAACTCCTACAACCCTGCGCGGGTTAGTTACGTGCATAACAAGGTTCGCGCAGGGGTTACGGCGCAGGGCCACTTCAAAAAGTATCAAAGGTACGAGTGGCAGAAAAACAAGCCAATCAACGTCCACCAGGCTGTGCTCGATCGTGCTCCACGATCGAATGACGTGCAGGAGACATAGAGTACACAAGGACGCCTGCATGGCACCAATCAGGAGGCGGCGACAACTGCCCCATGATCTCCACTCACCTGCTGATGGCAAAGGGACAGCAAGGCCGACAACTAGAACACGTGGCTCCAATCAAGGTGTGCCAGCACCGAAGAACTTCTAGAAACCACTAACGGTCGATACTAGTGAGACAAGGAGGATATTCCTCGTTGTCGCCTTTCGGCACAAGGCCCATCAACCCATCTCCTCTTACACTACTCCGGCTATAAATATAGGCTTCCATACTCAGGTTAAACATTCCATTCCCTCTACTCTCACTCTTAACATACACTTATTTCCTCAAAGCAGTTACTTATTCTCACGTCGGAGTCTGGTTAAGAGGGAAACCCCCATATTCCCCTCTTAACGAGCTAACGGTGTTGCTGTTTTGCAGAAAGATCAGATCATATCGGAGCTCAGGAAAGATTAAGAAGATTAACCCTCATGTTTGAAACATAAACCAAACTAATTAACCTTAAAATTAGTTACATGTTTCTTCAATTAGCATAACTAGATCATGCATGTGTTTTAAATGAAGATAAGTTATCCATTTATGTCACAAGATTTGTGTGGTTTAGTTTATCATCGTACCGTCATATTATACCAATTAAATACTTTATTTTGAGTACAACTTCGTTTTTAACAAAATTTATAATGGACTTAACATGATTTAATTGTTTTACTTTCTAAACAACATGTTTTATTTTAAAATCACATTTGTTTTACATTATCATCATTTGCTTGGTTTCGCCTCAACGCGCGACGTAAAAAAACTAGTAAAGTTTAAAAACAATGTAGATGATTTGAACGTACACATAAGTTGTTAGGTCGAATATTGCTAGACTTTTGTTATGGAATCGAACTTTTAGGCCCAGACATTGGTGAATCGTGATGGATACGAATTCAATTTGAGCCACTCATAAATTATACCATGTCAAGTGTTTATTTTAAAATAAGAATAACCGAGAAGAATTATTTCATAAGGAAACTTTTGTTGTCTCCTAGATATATGTTATTTAACATATAGATTTAAAATCTAACTGTTACCATGTGTAATGGTTAATGCCTCCTAAGGGGCATTTTTCGCCATATCAACATTATAACGCCCCTACAAAAATGTGTAATGGTTAATGCCCATTTCATTCAATACTTACCATTTTTTCCTCCTCTTTGGGCATTATTCTAGAAATGCCCCTCCTTTTTCATGTCTCTATAATGCCCAAGGGGATGATGCTAGGGGCATTATCAAACTCTTTCATGCCCCTATAATGCCCATTACGCATGGTCTTAGTATTTTTTATACAAAAGATAAATTTAACATGTGAACATATTTAAATTTATACATGTTAAATAGATGTGTGTTAAGAGAAAGTTTGATAATATGTTTTTTGATGTTTGAATAAGGTACTTCGTTGGGGTATTTACAAACTATTGCTCACAATGTCGAAAATATTACTAAAATGTTGAAAATATAACTTAGTAATTTAATCATTCAAACCAGAATATTTTTCATGATATAAGCTAGCAACTTGAATTCATAAATACAACACTTGCTCATTTGGTAATATTTAATTATTTATAAAGCTTAATCAAGATATAATAATGATGATAATAAGATTGTTCTTTTATAAATCCATATATGAATTACTTACAACATTATTCCCCGTGGTTTGTGGAAAATAACAACCTTAGGTACTAATAGTTTAAAGTAACAATTTAAGGTTTTAACAATTAATTAAGGCTAATGGTTGATAAATACTAACTGAAAACTCAGGGTATTTTTGTCATTTTAGAACTTAGTGTTCAACCTTATTACTTTGGAGAAACCACATGGACTAACCCCGCAATTAACTCTTATAATATTGGAAACATATTTTTTTTCTCTTTTTATTTAACTAAGGTTTTCTTAATTATTTAACTAAATAATTTTAAAATTTAAAATGGTGAAAATGTAATATATTTGAACGATTATATATAGCTTTAATAAAGTTCTAATATAAAATATTGTCCAAGATTTTTTTATCAAAGTTCTAATATAAAATATTTTAACATTATATATATATATATATCCACATATATAGATATATATAAATACTAAAATAAAAAAAATGGTTTTATTTATAAACTAGCAACTATTGTAGTAACATTTAAACTGCTCTATTTTCGTATTTAGATTGTAAAATAGGCTAAAACTAATGTAACTAAAATGAACAAAAATGTATAAACATTTTTTAAACTTAGTTAAAGTTTACTCATAGATGGTTTGTTTTTTTAACTTAAGGGTCAGACCCAAGTTTCAACATGTATGCTATTGTTGAATTGGTAAATATGATTCATATATGTATGCATAATAACATCAACTAACTCATACAATAAATATATAAAAATCGTCCTATTTCGCTTATACTATATACCAAGAGATGGAATAATGTTGCACTAATAAATATATAATAAATAAAAAAACATTGTCTAGTTAAATAATTAAAATTTTTAATTAAATAATAAAAGAAAAATAAAAACAGTATTTTAAATATTACAAGAGTTAATTTCGTTGTTAGTCCATGTGGTTTCTCTAGAGTTCAAGGTTACTAAGTTCTCAGTTAGATTTTAACGACAGTTAGGTTAAGACCTTAGGATGTTACAAAATCAAACATTAAAACCTCATATTGTTATTTTAAACTATTAGTACCTAAGGTTGTTACATTGCACAAACTACAGGGACTATTGGTGTAATTAACTCTTCATATAATGTTTTGTAATTTGAATAAACTCAAGCTCCAGAGACTATTTGGTAATTTTACAAAACTTCATAACTTAAACGTGGACAAAACGCGTTACAAGAGATTCGAACCATTGTATCCCACATGCAGTAAAAGAACCTTATCTAGTAAACCAACAATCAACTTACTTCCTTGCTCTTTCTTTCTTTCCTTTTTTTAATGATCATTGCGTTGTGACGGGGTTTTAAATAATGTTCTACACCGTAATTTTGTTACAAAATAAATTAAGGCAAACCATAAATGATACATTCTAACATTGATTATTTATAAATAACTTACAAAATTTAAAATCAACGTATTAAGGTCGTAATATATTTAAATCTATTATATTTTTAAACATTCAAAGGCTTTTCATAACGTGCATTAAGCTCGTCAATTGCAAGTTGCAATTCACCCTGTTTTTGAAATATGCGAGTAACTCTTTCAGTTAACTCGTTTAATTTTCCAGTTATGCGGCTGTCAGAGTTGACGACATCCTCCAAAATCCTTCTTAGTCGTTCAAAAACGTCCAAATCTTCGTTCGAATCGGACATTCTAAACCAATTTTTTAAACAAATTAAATTTAGTTCAATTAAATAGTAAGAATTAAAATAGAAAGCAAACCGATTATCGAGTCGCAACAAAGAGGCTCATAGATATCATTATAGTAATCACATAGTAGATCAAGCCTTATATAAGGTAACCAAACTACAGTACTCTAAACAATTGCATATTCACCAACTTTAAATACCCAGCCATTATAGAACAACCAAAACCCAATGTACAGAAACACTAAGCACAATGAACAACTAAAACAACATGTACAACTTGTAATGCAAAAAATGCCATTATAGACATGCATTGTAATTACTCTCAAATGAGCAAAGCGTCATCTTCATCGAGACCCAAACTTTTTTACAATATCGCCTTCAGCAACTAACAGGCCACAAACAAACAACATATGCATTACTGATGTAGCCAAAGGATACGTAATATTCTTGTCCTTAAAGAACCGTTTTAAAGGGCAATTGTGGCAAATATGATAAGAATAGTAATAAATTAATGTTTTTGCTGATATTTGTAGGTGTACTAAAAAGAGGGTGACTTGGACGTAAAAGGGTATAAACGGAACAACGGGTGAAAAGTAGAAGACGGATATGAAGACATAGAAGCTTACGACCCGTACCCGGCCCGATGATTACGAATCGTAACCGCCACCAATTGACCAGACTACAGGATCTGCATTGGGAACTGAACCAAAGTGGGTCCCACTTATTTTACGAGTCGTGGGCTTGACCCATGTTTATAGCCCGTAAGGGTGAAGACGTTAGGGTATGATCTGTGATATATTCTGAATGCGATGAGAAACCCTAAACAAGACTTGAGTTCCAGAACTATTGAAAAGGGGTTGTAGAAAAAAGAAAAAGACGAATCGGAAAATAAAAGAGGACGAGACTGAAGTCACGTGGAAGCATTAGACTGATTCCACGGGTTATTCACTACAGTTTTCTAGTCTTTAAACCTTCTATAACAATGATGAATTTGATTTTGATGTTGAATTTGTTTTTCATGTTCGGCTAAACTTTGTTATAACTGCCCGGGTGAGATAATACATTGATTTGTTTATGCTTGATGATAGATTTCCTACTTGTAGGATTTTAGTAATGTAGTATGATAAAGTTCTTCTGATGCATATGTTTGTATGTTGAAATAGGTTATAATGTTAGTTGTGTGGTGTTACTGATGTTGTCACACCCCCAAAATACCACATGCGGAAACCCCCGCAAGGCGTGTGACGTACCAGGATCTAGCCACCAATCACATTGAACTCATAACAAGATTTCAAATAAAAACTTTCATTCATTAACATAAAGTGTTACAAAACATTAAATGTAATTCATCGTGTTTAGCGGAAGCATAAATCATTTGTTAAGTGTTTCAAATGTACGAAAACCATTAGACTTGTCTCGCGATTCCATGTGTTCCGACCCATGACCACTCCAGCCTCCCAGACAGCAAGTTCTAATGATATATACCTATAGACCTGCAAGCATGCAGAAAAGTGTATCAGACAACGCTGGTGAGTTCATAGTTTTGTTTACCGAGAATCGCGTTACTTGTTTTGCTGCCAAAAGTTTAGTTCAGTTCAAAAGCATTTCCGAAAACAATGTTGATAATAACTCGATACCGTACAAGATGGCTCCAGATTATTTTGCCCTTTCCCTAATGCCCCTATAAAAGCATTGGGCATGACTGGGTCATTAGTTCACACCGGTCCTCTCAGATACGGGGTTAGGGTGCCAAACCTAAATAGCGCTATCAACTAATACCCCGTTACCTCTCAGGTAACAAACAAGATGGGACTTAATGGTGATAGGAGTGAGTGTATTATCCAACATTCCGGTTTAACATTCCAGTCAAACCCATTACCCAATATTCCTCCCCGGAATATTTACCAGATGTCCCTCCCCGGGACGCATGCTTGAAAAAGAGCAGTGAACTCACCTTAGACTTGCTCGGTATATTAAGTTACCCGTTCCAGTTAGTCAACCAACCCTACCGTGGTTACCAATGAAATCAGTTTCGTAATAAATTAAGCCACGTATTTACACAGTTTACATTCATCACAAAGATCACTACGCAACATGTAGCACATATTCGATTCTCATACAAGTCCATATCCCATTTGAATGTCACATAACAACACACAACAGGTGAGTGTTCCATTTACACAAGTAAATCAGGTTTCTCATTCATATCCAACATTGTTATCATGTATCAGATAGTATTTATAACACAATATCCATTATCATATTCAACATACACAGTGGGATACCTACCCGACGAAGAACCTTCATGACAAAGATTCTTCATGGCGAAGGTCCATACTTCGTCCAGAAGTAATTGTGACGAAGGTTCTGATTGTTTGTCAACAGGCTTGTCGACGAAGGTTCATGATGGTTCGTCAAAACTGATTCCGACGAAGGTTCATGATTCTTTGTCGGAAACGGTTCGTTGCTTAATAGACGACCATGATTTCCTTTACTGGTTTGGCTAGTCAGTTACAGTTTATCATTAAGGCAATTATCATCACAAATAACTATCGATTTACCAGTAACCAGGACTTCATATAATCACCCCAATTCTAATCATCATCACTTAACTATTCAACAATATCAATCAAACAGACCAACAATCATTAACCCTAATCGCCCGAAGACCACACACAAACAGGTTATTATTCTAGCATGGAATAAGTTCATCAAACATAATTATCGATCTCATCATGAACGTATATAAATCATCAAACTCTCATCATGCACGTACTAGATTTACAATCTAAACAATGAAACCCTAATCTCACAAACGATCCTTCATTAGTATTTTATCAATTAACGATGATAAGCACTAATCGTGATACTGAAATGATTAGGTTGTTCGGGGTGAAGAGCCTCAAGAACCCAAAGCTGTTGCCACACAAAAGAGAGAGAGAGAGAGTTCTAGGGTTTGTCGTTAGAGTTTTTGCAAAGTTTTGCACGATGATGAAACAATGGTTAACCGGGTAGGGTTAACACACTGGTCTCGTCAAGAAGGGTTAATCCCTTCCTCTCGGAGATCGCTGGCTGGGTCACCGGTGGATGATCTCCTGCACAAGGAAACAAGCCGTGACTCGTAACAAGGAGGATGGGGTGGGGGGTGCTCCTTGTTACCACTCTCCGGCGTGAGAATCAGTAGTTTGCTTGGGAAGCAAAGCAAGATTATAGTAGTAGTTAGAGAGTTGTGAAGAGATACCTCAAACCTGGTTTGGGGTCGGTATTTATAGCCGAGGAGTGAAGGAGGAGATTGATGGATGGGCTGACGACGAGCTGCACCGTTGCAGGTGTGTCAGTCTCGCCGGCCGTGGGGGTTACGCCACGTCAGCCCATTGCTTTAATAGCTCTGACAGGGGACTGTTGCCGGCGCCACTTGCCTCGTGGTGTCAGCCACTTGCCTGGCGTGTCAGTCCACTTGTTGGATATGCAGGGTGCGGTGCGAGCCGCATCGCTGCATGTGGTAACGTCTGAAGTTACCGCGTCTCCTACTTGTGATCAAGAAATACGCGAGATGCGGTGTTGGCCGCATCATCGTATGTGGAGACTATTTGCTCGCTTCCCTTGTCGTGACGAAAATGGCCATATGATGCGGTGCCAGCCGCATCGATATGTTCATCTTCTTTCGTACTTGGGTCAAGCTATTCATCTTCGAACCGAATGGGTTCGAAGGATGTGACCGCATGGGTGCGGTTTGCTTACTGGTAGGGGTTTGTTTGATGCGGGTAATGGTCGTTTTGGGACCATACCCCTTCAAGTCCCCCCAGTCTAGTGTTGCTACCTTGTGCAAGTTGCACGTGGGAGGAGTACTGGACTTATGGTGTAGGAAGGTAGTGTGGCAGTCTGGAGAAAATTCTAGGCCAGATCAAACTGGTGATCTGGTAGAAAATCCGGCTATGCCTCTTCCGTACCGGTGAAGGGATTTCGCTTGATGCGAAATTCTCAGCCGTTGCATGTCATCAGGTGGGTTGCCACCTGTTGTTGTGTTGAAGGCCTGTTAGGGACCTTCATAGTAATGCTGCACAAACTTCGAACCAACCTCTTGGATGGTGGTTCGAAGGTTTGCACATGTTTCGAACCTCTTGGAGGTGGTTTCTTCTTCGAACCATTTGCCAGAATGGTGCACGAAGAAGAAAAGAAAAACTTGTAAACCAACCTTTGCGGTCAGGTTTGAAGGTTTTGGATGTTGTGTTAGAACTTTGCTCAAGTTCTATGTTCAGCATCCTATGATGAGATGACCATCCCTTTTTTGTTGGGTGTTCGTGTTCATCTTGATAGCTCTCAAGTAACCGTACGTTCTTTGCGGTTACTTCGTTGCGTCATTGTTGGCCGTGTTTGGTCGAACAATGTGGATCTAGACTATGGGTAAATAAACATGGTCATAGGCAAGGGGATGCCCATCGTTGTTTATTCCATGCGATCCATTGGTAGGTAAACAAAGTCCTAAGCAGACTTGTTACCGCGGTCCGTTGGCAGGTAAACAAAGTCATAGGCAGACTTGTTACCGCTGTTCGGACACTTGCTGCTTGATAAGTGCTTGTTTAGAGCACGTATCTGCGTTCTTTCTGGAGCCACTTACCTTCACGCTCCAATACCGAGTTTATAACGAGGTAGCCTCGTTCGGTGATGTGGAGTGAGTTTTGCTCTTCCGTAGCAACCACTCTGCGGAAGCTATGGTTATGTCTGTAGCTCTTTATGGGTGTCTGCGATGTTGCAGTCCCATATTCGCTCAAAGTGTGCTTGTTGCACGGATGTAACTCTTGAAGGTTCAGGAGTCAGGGCTGCTGATGTGCGGGCGCGTAGATTCCGTTCCTTCTTTCTTCTGAAGAAGTTGTTCATGCACCCTCTGTGGTTGTGAATCGGACAGGAGGGATTTGAAGCTTGAAGAAAAGGAAGGCAATGCGCTTTGCTTGTTCCTGAGATGCGGTTCAGTCCAAAGAACAACACTGGTTCTGAGCATCTGACACATCTGAATGGGTTCATGTGTGTCACTTCCGCATATTTCACGTGTGCTCGTGAGTGATGCGGAAAAGGTAATATATCCCTTTATAGCATAGATAGATATATTTCTACCTATTTTTTAGGGTATATAAAAAAACGACATGCGGTATGGGTTATGGTGCGGTAAACCAGAAAAACCGCATGCCGCTTATGTTTTTTGGATAATGTTGTCGCTTTTTCTTGCCTACGTGGCTTGATCGCACGTGTGAGTTGGTAGAAGTTGGTGAGACGTTTCTGCATGTGCTGAAATGAAAGGACATTTGCACTGCCCGAGGCATTAAATGCACTGTAGCAGGGAGTGTAAACGTCTTCTTTGTCAGGCGCGTGGGCGGCCACGCGCGCGTGATAACCGTCAGCTAAAACGGCGCTCGACACGTGTTGTTGCAAGATACGCTCTTTTTGAACGTGATGATTTGCTTTCTCCCTCCGCTTTAATTGCGATGGGTATATAAGGGGATAACCGTTTGTGGTTTCCTCTCACTTTGTCGAAAATTCAAAAAATTTGCCGTTTGAGAGAAAGTTGTCATCTGTCTTCTCCGACGATTTTTTCTGAATTTTTGGTGAGGTTTCTAGTGTTCCTGTTCACCATCTTCCGTTTCTTTGATATTTTTGATGGCTGAACCATCGAATCCACACAATGTGGAGGGTGAAAACCCTGAACAGCCGATAGTGGCTGAGGAAGAAGACGAGGATGATGATGTTAATGTTCCCGGTGGTGGGTTACCGGTGTTAAAGTGGACCAGAAAAAGCTTTGATCGCCTTATGCTGGAGGTCCAAATACCCTCGGAATATGGGGCTCGGTACCCATCAGAGGGTGATACTGGTGCCGACGCTCCGGCCGGTTATGTGACCATGTGGTCCGATTTCTTCGGAGATTGTAACCTCCGATTACCGTTGACGGTGTTTGTTGTGGATATCTTGGAGTGGTACAAGGTCCACATTTCTCAAGTGAGTCCGTTTGGGATGATTCGGATTCGTAACTTTGAGTTTACCTTCCGTGCTCTTGGCATAGAGCCTACCGTTGGAGACTTCCGACGGTTTTATCAGATGACAGTGTCCATGGGGTTCTTTTCTTTCCGTCTACGAGACGGTACCCCAAAGCTGATGACTCCCCCTAAGGGGATGACGATGTGGAAGAAGAAGTTCTTCTACATCAAGTCTGCTGCCCTTGCTGTGAATATGATGTTTCGGAATGTGACCGAGACGATCATAGCAGAGACCATTGCGATGCCCAGTTTGAAATCAGTGCAATGGTTCCCGCAACTGCAGACTATTGAGTCTGTGAAGTTGACCAACACGCAACTATGGCTGTTGCGTATGATGTTGAGGAGGGGCAAGAACTCGAAACCCGTAGTGCGGGAAAAGAGCGGTGGTACATACTTTTTGTTTTTTTACGTTCTTTATCCTTACGTGTGTTACTGACCTTTGTGTCTACTATCAGAAGATGCCCCCGCATGGAGGATGTTTGCTCCGGATTTCGAGGGTACGGTTGAGACCGTAGTTTGTGCGGATGGTGAACAGGATCACAACACTATCATCCGTAGTAACTTCCGGGTGCCTACTGCGGCTGCACTGGCAGTTGAGTTGCCAGTAGGCAAAGGTATATTATCGAAGCTTTGCTACTTGTGTTGATCATGTTGTGTTATTAACGTATTGATTCCATGCAGGTGATCTTGGGGCCTTGGGGGACCCTGAAGCGAAAGGTGTGCCAAAGAGGCAAACTGTGAAGGGCGTGCGCTTCCGCCAAAAGAAGATAAAGGAGGTCACTACTGTGCCTCATCTGGTGCCGCAGGCAGCAGGTATCTCTCATTCCTCTTTTCGTCGACACAAGGATTGTGTGATAGTATCTGATACCCTTGAGGGTTTGAGTACAGCCGCGGAGTCACGTTCTGGTGCTGCGAAGAAGCAGGCAGAAGAGGTGGCTGCGGGAGGGACAGCTGCGGGTCCCCCTGTGATTGGTGAGAAGAGGAGGCCAGAGCAGAAAGCTGCTGGTGGTGTTGAAACCAAACGTCGGAGGCTAGTAACCAAAAGGTCTGCTCCGGCGCAGAAGAAACCTGCGGTTGTCGTTGGTAAGTGTAGGCTATCTAGTGTTAACTGTTGTGTAACTGGTTCTGATAGCTATTTCACTTTTTTTGCAGAGCGTCAAGATGAAGATTTTTCTATCTTCGATGCTCCGGAGTCCCCTCCGCGTGCCATGGATGCGGGTGGAGCGGAGGTGCCATCGACACCTCCCGTCAAGGTGGTACCTGAGTCAACCGTGCAGAAGGAGGGTACCGCAGAGAATGCTGCGGCCCAGATATTTGATACTGTCGACTCGTCCAACAACCTGATCTCTCCCCATGAGGGAGACGATTTGAGTTTGCGGTTCACTGCTACCGGGAAGCAACATTCTGATGCTGAACCGCAAAAAACTGGCGATGAAGCACGGCAGCATGATGCTGGGCCGCAGAAGTCTGCGGTTGATAAGGGTACCAGTTCGTCGGCCGATGGTGCGGGGTATGACGGGCCTCCAATTCAGCCTGGGGAGTCTGAATTGGAGTATTACTACCGCACCTATTCCCAGGATCGCGGTACGTTGTACCATCGACCCCCCTGGACTGTATTGCAGGGGGATGATATTGCTAACGACCCTGCGGCCTGCAGGGAGATCCTGGGCGGTCTTGGGACCCCCTTTGAAGTTGAGCGGGCTCGTGCCGCACCGCGGGAGCTGCGTATAAACCAGCTCTCGACCATGTTGGTAGGGACTTCCATTGTGGCTAATGCCATTTTGGAAGATTATAAGGTGCTGGGCCGCCGCGAGGAAGATGCTGCTCGCATGCGGGCAGAAGCGGAAAAGCTGGTCCAGGCTGCCCGTGCGGGTGCGGAGCAGCTCGAGAAGGATAAAGCTGCTTTTGAGAAGCAGAAGCAGACTTCGGAATGGGCTGCCGCTGCTCAGCTAAAACAGGTGCGTTCCCTTGCTAAACTCCTTGCTGATGAGCGTAAGCGTTGGGAGGAAATTTCATCCAACGAGCGCAAGAAGTGGAACGAATCTTGGGCTAAGCAGAACAATCTTCTGTTTCATACTCGGCAGGAGCTAGCAAACGCCAAGGCGGCAAATGTTGCCTTGGGCAATGAAAAAGCTGCGGCTGAGGCCGCATCAGCTAAAGCGCTGCAGGCAAAGGATGAGGCCCTGAAGGCGCTGGAAGAGGCCAAAGCGGCCGGGGCTCGTGCCTCAAAGGCCCTTGAAGAGGCCGCGGAGAAAGAGAGCCGTTCTTCCAAGGCTCTGGAAGAGCTGAATGCGGAGCGCATTCGTTTGGATAAGGTTGTTTCCAACCTTCAGGTATGTTTCGTTGCCTCTGTTTTATATTTCCTTTATTGTTTTGAAAATATTTACCGAGTAAACTGTTTGCTGTTCTTGTAACAGGTTGAGGTGCAGGCGCGGGAGGTCGTGGTTACGGACCTTACCACTCGCGTGTCTGCTGCGGAGCAGCGGGCCGACGCTGCTACTGAGGCCAAGGATGCCTTGGTGTCCTCTTTTAACCAACTGGAAGCTGACCGTGAGTGGTTGCGGACTCACGGCATCGCGCGTGTAAGTATCCTTTGCCTTTACATTTGCTTGGATTAGCATTCAAGACTTATGATCTTTTTATTGCAGATTGTCGAGGCTATAATGAATGCCCCTGAGACCTCATCTGGATTGGACCTGGTCAAGGAACGTGCGCGTGATGCTGGCTTCAAGGCTGGTTTTAACCGCTGCATTGGGCACATCAATGTACTATCCGCAGGCGGTTATACTGATCAGGCATCCGGGTTCCGTGATGTGGATACCGAGGGTCGTCTGAAAGCGGCCGTAGCCTCCTTTTATGACACGCCCCTTGCCTGTGTAGGGGAGCTGGACGAGTGTTTGGAGGTTGCGGACTATGTTGACCGCTTGCGGATGCTTTATCCTGATGTGGAAGAGGAAGAACCCGCTGGTGGTGCCGGAGAAGATGCGGGGACCAGCGGTACAAAATAGGGTTTAGGTTGGCTAGTGTGCCTCCTTTTTTGTATTCCTCTTGTATAGAATAGGAACTTTATGTAAATTCCGTAAGCATCATGTAGATACTTGAATTTTTTGAATATAAAGTTTCTTTGTTCAGTTTGTACAAGTGTTTTTAATTCTTGCATGTCTGAACGTGTGTATACGTAACTTTACCCATTTATGAACGGGGTCAAGTATGCTCCATACTTTTGATGTATGTGTATGTATCAATTCTGTTAATTACCGTGTGAGGGTTTTAGAATTGCTTTAAGCTTTGTAAAAGCTTATATTATCGGAACTCTACCCATTTGTGAATGGGGTCGAGTGTACTCCATACTTTTGTCGTATGTGTATGTATCAATTCTGTTAATTACCGTGTGAGGGTTTTAGAATTGCTTTAAGCTTTGTAAAAGCTTATATTATCGGAACTCTACCCATTTGTGAATGGGGTCGAGTGTACTCCATACTTTTGTCGTATGAGTCCGCGTCAATTCCATTGTTTGCCTTTTTGGGGCTCAGGAATTGTGTTAAACAAAAACTTGTGTATCCGGCCGGATAAAACATGCAAGTCTGTTTGTCTTTTGCTGGCCTATTACAATATTTGTGTGTGGTTACCACTTTGTATGGGTATCATGAATGAAGATTTTGCCAATCTGTTTTTGGGATACCGCAAAGTGGAACACGCATTTGTAATAGTAATAACAAACAATAATGTAGAAAATTGCTTATTTATTTATTTGCAAATGGCCTGCGGCCAAATAGGTTACATAGAGAGTGTAGGAACATAGCTTACATATAGCAGCGTCTAAGCTGTTGTGCGTTCCATGTTCTGGCGATAGGTTCGCCCTCTAGTGTTTGTAACCTGTATGCGCCCTTCCCTAAGACCTCGCTGATGAGGTAGGGTCCCTCCCACTTGGGGGCAAGTTTTCCTGGGCGCTCGGCATTAGATGCCTCGTTGTCACGTAGGACGTAGTCCCCTGGAGTGAAAGTACAAACGCGAACTCGCGCGTTGTAATACTTTTCCAGTTTGGATTTGTATTTGGCCTCGTTGATGGCGGCGTTCTCGCGCCTTTCTTCTAGGAGGTCCAAATCGATCCTACGTTCCCTGTTGTTGTCTAGCTTTTCGATAGCCAACATTCTAGGAGATGGGAGGCCCATTTCCGCGGGTATCACCGCTTCAGACCCGTAGACGAGGCTGAAAGGTGTTTCCCCGTTGCTTGTTTTTGGGCTAGTGCGGTGAGCCCATAAGATGCTTGGGAGTTCATCGACCCAGCCACGCCTGGCTGTTCCCAATCGTGCTTTGATTCCTTCGACTAAGCCTTTATTTATACTATCGACTTGGCCGTTCCCTTGTGGGTGTGCGACTGACGAGAATATGTGTTTGATGTTCAGCTCTTCTAGCCATTGTTGGAATTCGTCGGCAGCGAAGTTGGTGCCGTTGTCGGTAACAATGTACATTGGTAAACCGAAACGGCAGATGATGTGCTCCCAAATGAACTTTCTTGTTATCATAGCAGTGGTGGAAGCGAGTGGTTTCGCCTCTACCCATTTTGTGAAGTAATCAACCGCCACTATGATAAATTTAACTGCACCTGGTGCGTCCGGGAATGGTCCCACTACGTCGATCGCCCATTTTTGAAAAGGCCATGCAGTAGTGACGGGGACCAGATTGTTTTTTGGCCGCAAAGTTTTTGGTGCATGGCGCTGGCAGTCCATGCATTTGCGTAATTCTTTGACGGCGTCCAGGTGCATGCCGGGCCAGTAATACCCGGCATTCATGATTTTTGCCACGACCATGCGTGGTCCGGCATGTATGCCGCATATGCCCTCATGTATCTCTCGGATAAGGTATGTGGCATCTTGTGGATTAACGCATCGGAGGAGTGGTCCGAGGTATGACTTTCGGTATAAGATACCGTCTCCCATTTGATAGTGGCACGCTTTGTATTGCAACTTACGTGCCTCTGTTTTGCTCTCGGGAGTCACACCTGACTGAAGGTATGCGATAATCGGTGTCATCCATGACGTTGTTCCGTATTGGATGACACTGACCTGGCGTAGGGGAACCGAAGGATTTTGCAAAATCTCGATACGTACCTCCTTTGCCAAGTGTTGGAAGCTGGTGGATGCAAGTTTTGATAGTGCATCTGCGGATTTGTTTTCGCTTCGATTAATGTGTCGAATATTGAATGAAGCGAATTTGGATTTTAGCTGCAGGGCTTGCTCGAGGTAGAGGATCATGATATCCCCTTTGGCGGCATAGTCGCCGCGTACCTGGCCCGCAACTAACAAGGAATCGACGTGCGCTTCCAGATGTTGCACGCCGATTTTGACTGCTAAACGTAGCCCGGCTAATAGTGCTTCATATTCTGCCTCGTTGTTGGTGCTTTTAAAATCGAGGCGGATGGCATATGTAAGCTCTTGGCCGTCAGGGCTGACGAGTCGCAGACCTGCGCCCGCGCCGTCCTCGTTGGATGCACCATCGGTAAATAGTGCCCATACTTCTGAGGAGGGTGGTGGGGGCGCAGGATTTTGGGATTCTTCGCATTCTTGGATGCGATCCGCTGGTACTTCAGCGGCGAAATCAGCTAAGATTTGGCCTTTGATGGCAGGGCGCGGTTTGTAATGTATTGTATGTGCGCCCAGCTCAATTGCCCATTTTGCTAATCTCCCAGAGATGTCGGGTTTGGACAGGATCGGGCCGATCCTGTAATTGGTTAGCACTGTGATGATGTGGTTTACGAAGTAGCGTCGTAACCGTCTTGAAGCATGTACCAGTGCTAGTACCAATTTTTCCATTATTGAGTATCTCGTCTCCGGGTCGTTGAGCATTTTGCTGATATAATAGATGGGTGTTTGAATCCCCGCTCGTTCCACTATTAATACCGCGCCCACTGCGTTGTCCGCAGCGGATAGGTATAAGATGAGTGGCTCATCTTTGCATGGTGCGGTTAGTGTTGGGAGTTGTATCAAACACTCCTTCATCTCCTGGAAGGCCTTTTCGGCCTCTGTGGTCCACTGGAATTGTTCTTTCTTTGAACAGCTTCGCAGGGTCTTGATGAAAGGGTATGACTTGGCTGCGTGGTTAGCCAAGAACCTGTTGAGTGCCGCCAGCCTTCCGGCCAGGCGTTGCATATCTTTCATCGATGCAGGCGATGGCATGCGCTCGATCGCCTGCACTTTTTCCGGGTTTACCTTGAATCCTTCTTTGGTGACGATGAACCCAAGGAATTTGCCTTCTTCCATTCCAAACGAGCATTTCCCTCGATTGAGCTTCATGTTGACGCTTCGCAGAGTTTGGAATGTTCTTTCTATATCAGTGAGCATGGTATCTTCCTCCATGCTCATGACGACCAGGTCGTCCATATAGATTTCGACACTTTTGCTTATTTGGCCGCGGAAAGTGTCGTTCATCAGTTTCTGGTAGGTTGAGCCCGCGTTGCGCAACCCAAACGGCATTTTTGTATAGCAGTAATTTCCGGTTGGGGTCCGAAATGCCGTTTTGTCTTCATCCTCAAGTGCCATTTGTACCTGGTGGTACCCTTTGTAGCAATCGAGGAAACACTTCCACCTAAATGGTGCGAGGTTATCGACCTTTTCGTCGATTTCCGGAAGCGCGTAACAATCCTTGGGGCAGGCCTTGTTAAGGTCCTTGTAATCGACGCACATGCGCCAGCCCCCGGATGGTTTTTCTACCATGACAGGGTTGGATAACCAAGTCTGGTACTTGACTTCCCGCAGTATACCTGCGGAGAGCAGTTCTTCGATCTGCTCTTGCATCGCCTGATTTTTAGCTGACCCAAGGTGGCGTTGGCCTTGGATCACTGGTTTGATACCTGGTTTGGTATTCAAATAGTGCTGCGCTATTTCACGTGGGACCCCTGTCATGTCTGCGGGAGTCCACGCGAAGATGTCTTGGTTCCTGAAGAGGAGCTCCTTCAGGTGCGCTCTGGTGGTCGAGGATAAGGCGTGACCCAATGTGACCTTCTGTTCCGGATGCGTTGGGTTGAGAACCCATTTTTCCGGTTGGTCGACGGGGGTGGGCCTTGCGACCTTTGTCGGACGTGCTTCGTCCGTCATCATGACGTCCTTGCGGGCGTAGATGATTGCAACCCCCGATGCGGTTGGGAAACCAACCGCGGAGTGGGGGACGGATGTGATCATATTGAAATCTCCTTGGGATTCTCTCCCAAGGAGGACATCATAATTGGAGGTGTGGGGTAAAACCATGAAGTTTACCTCCTCCGTCCGCGTGTGTTTACCATTGGTAAGACGCACGGGAAATGTAATTTGACCTAGGGGAAAGACTGTTTCCCCTGCGAATCCGGCCAGCGGGTAATCTACGGCCTGCAACCGATCTTTGTCCTCTTGGTCAAATTGATTGAAGCATTGCTCGTAGATTATATCGGATGTACTGCCCGGGTCTATGAACAGACGTTCGGTGCAGTAATGGGCCAGCTGGCCTGAAATGACGACGGCGCGTCTGTCACGCGGTCCGCCTCGGACTTTTGGGAAGACGACTTGCTCGTCTTTCCAATCATTGTCCGGTCTTCGTGCCGCTTTTCGCGGCCTACCCTTGCCTCCGTAGATCATGTGGGTGGAAGCCACGTACATGGCTTTCTTTCCGGAGGAGGTACCTTCGTTGTGAGGGGTGATATGCTTGGTGGGCTTTTGTCCACCTGGTAAAAGGTGTTGCAGTTTCCCCTCTTTCAACGCCCGCTCAATCTCCAGCCGGAGACTGACGCAGTTGTTGGTGGTGTGGCCCGAGTCCTTGTGGTACTCACAGTATAGTGTGAGGTCCTGACTTTTCTTGGACTTCATTGGTTGGGCCGGTCGCAAGAATTGTGGGTCCGCGAGGAGGACCTCTCTTGGCGACTGGTTGATCTCGGTCCATTTGCGGTCCCGAGATTCTTTTCTTGGTGCCCGAGTGTCTCGGGCCGGGTTGTAACATTGTGGGTCAAACGTGTTGGGTTGTGGGAAATAGGGTTTAGTAATATCCCGATTGCCCGCATCCCGGTTTCGTTTGTTATTACGTTTGGACCCTTGGTGGGATGTTTCGGCTTGGGGTTTTGCCTTTTTGACGTGCGGTTCGAGCGACCGCTGTGTCTGGGCATATGTCTTGACTGCGGTCATGACATCCTCCCATTTTTTAGGCAAACCTTCCTTGCCAGAGATGGTCATGACCATCTCTCTGTCTTTGACGGCCCGAATAAAATGGTTTCGCGCCATTTGGTCCGCCACGTCGCCTATCTCTAGGCATTCTTTATTGTAACGGATGACGAATGCCTCGAGCGATTCGTCATCTCTTCGCCAGATGTTCATGACGTCCAACGAATCGCGTTCGTGGCGTCGCTGTTGGCTAAAGTGGGCGAGGAACTTGGCGCGCAAGTCCTCGAAAGAATCCAGTGATCCCACTGGCAAAGAATCAAACCATGCCCTCGCCAGACCGATAAGGGTCTGGGGGAAAAAATTGCACCAGGTGGGTTCGTCCCACCTGCCATTGACGCCTGCGCCTGTGAAGATGTTCATGTGGTCGTCCGGGTCGGTCGAGCCACTGTATTTCCCAATGTTGACTGGGAATTTTGTCGTCGTGATATCGGCGTTGGCGATGTGCGGGACGAATTTTGAATTTTCGGCCGCGGCCCTTGGCCTGTATGGTTCGTGCACAGGGCGCTTTGCCGCCCTGAGGTATGTAGTGCGGGGGTGACTGGGAGGAACATAGTTGCGTCCTCCCGGTCTGCTGTTGGTGTCGTGAGACTCCCCGCGGTAGGTTTGATCGTCAGGGTCGGTATGACCGTACCCTTCCGTGTAAGGTTGCGGGCCCAGTCGGCTCTGGATGCCTGGGCCGCGCCTGGAGGCTGACCGCCTCCTATCTTCCCCATAGGGGCCCAGGCGGGTATGCACTGGCCCTCTGGAGCGGGACTCATATGAGGAAGTATCCTCATTGAGTGTATGGACCGAACAGTAAGATGATCCACGGTCGTCATGTCGGCTTCTGGAAGCCGGACGTGAGTGTAACCTGCCATCGTATTGGAGTATACGGTTGGCAGGTGTGTGTTGTATTGGAGTAGGCCCAGTTTGTACGTTTGCTTCCGTACAAGCGCGGTTGTAAGCCGCTATCAGCAGGTCAGTCTGCTGTTGGTACCAGGAGTGTAAGTCCACGCCTGGTGGAAGCACAGTTGGGGCCTGTGATAAGTCGTGTCCGAACGCAAAGGATGGGATCCTTTGGGTGGACGTGCCAATGTGTCCGGGTTGGGGGGTCGAAGGGTGGACCCCTGTTGGGACCGGGGGATTTGGGTTATCCGCATTGGTGTTTTGGTTATCAGTCATGATCTTGAGAGGGAGAGGGATGGATTAAAAAGTGCTAAGAGTAGCGGTGGGCGCCAATGATGAAACAATGGTTAACCGGGTAGGGTTAACACACTGGTCTCGTCAAGAAGGGTTAATCCCTTCCTCTCGGAGATCGCTGGCTGGGTCACCGGTGGATGATCTCCTGCACAAGGAAACAAGCCGTGACTCGTAACAAGGAGGATGGGGTGGGGGGTGCTCCTTGTTACCACTCTCCGGCGTGAGAATCAGTAGTTTGCTTGGGAAGCAAAGCAAGATTATAGTAGTAGTTAGAGAGTTGTGAAGAGATACCTCAAACCTGGTTTGGGGTCGGTATTTATAGCCGAGGAGTGAAGGAGGAGATTGATGGATGGGCTGACGACGAGCTGCACCGTTGCAGGTGTGTCAGTCTCGCCGGCCGTGGGGGTTACGCCACGTCAGCCCATTGCTTTAATAGCTCTGACAGGGGACTGTTGCCGGCGCCACTTGCCTCGTGGTGTCAGCCACTTGCCTGGCGTGTCAGTCCACTTGTTGGATATGCAGGGTGCGGTGCGAGCCGCATCGCTGCATGTGGTAACGTCTGAAGTTACCGCGTCTCCTACTTGTGATCAAGAAATACGCGAGATGCGGTGTTGGCTGCATCATCGTATGTGGAGACTATTTGCTCGCTTCCCTTGTCGTGACGAAAATGGCCATATGATGCGGTGCCAGCCGCATCGATATGTTCATCTTCTTTCGTACTTGGGTCAAGCTATTCATCTTCGAACCGAATGGGTTCGAAGGATGTGACCGCATGGGTGCGGTTTGCTTACTGGTAGGGGTTTGTTTGATGCGGGTAATGGTCGTTTTGTGACCATACCCCTTCACACGATTAAGTAAATGAATTAACCTTAAAACCATATTAGGCCGCGAACCTAGTTGGGCGAAGTCTGGTTCGACGAAGAATCATTCTTCGTCTAAGATGGTGGTGATGAAGATTCACTCTTCGTCCAGCATAGGTTGTGGTGAAGATTGATGGGTTTCCATTACACATTAAAATTAACATTACACAATTAACAACCAAGTATTAGGATACTTTAATCACTTAAACAACTACACCCGACACCACATAAACAAATTGTAAAAACAGGATTGTGAAACAAGTGATGCATAGAGGAAGGACCTAGAAATCTCGGACTGTCACAGATGTTTCTATGAGGTTATGCATGTTAGATTCGGTATTAGCTATCTCTAGGGTATATTGATGTCCATTAGCCTCTTGATACTTTAATCGGTAAAAGATAGATAATTGTCATAATTGGTTAAACATATGTGATGTATATAGGAAGGTTTTGTTTAAAAAAATTTAGAAACTAATTCGGGTTTTTTAAATGTCTTACCTTGGTAGTCGTAATTCGATCGGTTCGTTGATCACCTTGAGCACTAGGATAAAAACGTTAAATCATAAGACTTCGTACGGTCACTAGCTTTTTTGAAATAGGTCTAAAGGTGTATCTATAGCCTTAACCATAGTTTAATAAGATTAACCTTACGCGGTATTAGTCTATTTTAGCACTTCGTACGCCATAGGCAAGTTAAGTCTTGGAGTGGTTTGGCAGGTCCGTCAATCATCAATCTAAACAGTGTTCGTTGATTCAAGTCTAGGATGGTTATATTAGATCTTAAGTATTGATTTTAATTGTTCATTAGATTGCATATTAAGTAATAGTCTTGGTACTAATAGATTTTGTGTCCACGAAATTGATACTTGGGTACTTACCTTAGGTACGCTTGCCTAGATTGTGGATAAATAGTATTAGTGTTTTTATCGTTAAAACTCGGATGTGTTTGTATCAATTTATTTGTTACTTTCTATGCACGTCAATTACCGAAATGCTTAGATAAACACATATTCATCTTTATAGAGACCTAACATTGTGACAACACCAACAACTTAAAAGACATAAACACAAAAACAAAAGTATCTCAGATGAGCAGAGCCTCATTGTCAATAATAGCATGGAAACTTTAATCCCAAGAAAATACCCATATAACAACCCCAAAATAGTTACATAAATAACTTCATCATTTACCAAAACCAACATTCAATAACAAAAACCCAGACAATTAATGATGGTGTCACCGAAAAATAACCCAGAAGCCCATAAGAAAAACAATCAAGAAATGCAATCGCAAACCCAACGGTAAACGACGACGGAAAAAGCATAAAAAGAACAATCGAATAACCAAACTAAATCCTGGAAACTCTGATGACACGCAAAGTGTAAACGAAGCACTGAAACAAAAAAAATACCATTATATAAGTTGACAACCGCTAGAAACAATGATTGAAAGGAAGCTAGAAAACCCTAAAGGATTCCTCGGATAAATAAGCAAACGGTTACCTCTGCAAGATGAACCATAGTCAGAGAAGAGAACCAAAAATGACAGACAATCGGCTAACCATAGACCGGCCGAAGGTGGTGGAGACGGTGGTCGGGTGATGTTAAGTGGAGCGGTAGGGTGCAATGAAGCACAAACAAAAAAGCACCTAAATTTAAATACTAATCCAAAGTACAACAACCAGAACCCAATGTACAACAACACTAAGCACAACAAACAATTAAAGCAACATGTACAAGTTTTGATGCAACAAAATATTGCTAATTGATAATATATAAATATATCTTCTAAATAAAACTCCTAATACCTAATTTGGTGTGTGCGCGTGTGTGTACGGGTTGTATCATATGTAAAAGATTATTTACGTGAAAGTGTAGGAAGGAATGTAGAGCCCTGCCATGTTTTTCAAATGTTGAGAGTAATTGTTCTCAAATCTTACAATCACGTAACACGTGAAAGTGTAGTAAGGAATGTAGAACCTTGATCATGTAAATCAAATGTTGAGAGTAATTGTTCTCAAATCTTACAAACATGTAACAAAAAGTGAAAGGCAAAAAAGAAATAGCCACAATTATTGACTTTTAGACCAATTCCCTCACATTTTTTTGAACGGCCACAAGTTTTTTATACGTTAATTTTTATTGTTATATTTTTGGATATTTTACACCATAAAAATGATCGTTTTATTCTATATTTTGACTATAGTGATGCTATAGTTTTTTTTACATGATTACGTGATTACATAGTATTACGTAATATACTTTATATTCAAAGACAATTATAACGTTACGTGATTATCATTACGTAAACATGTTGCACTACGTGATTACATACTCCCGTTATGGTGATTATGTATGGGCGATTATACCCCTATCTTGAAGTACAAGTGCCATATTTTTATGGCTTCCTACCTTTGCACGAGATTTTCAATTTGTACCAGATCTCCTTCCTTATATATATATATATATATATATATATATATATATATATATATATATATATATATAGGGTAAGGATAGTGTAAAAAGGGCCTAAAGTGTGAGAAGTGTAAGAAGTGTATTATAACACTATATATAATACTATATAACACCATATAAACATCGTATAACAATATGTAACACCATATAATACAATATAACACTATGTAACACTATATATCATTATATAACAAATATAACACTATACATCTATCATAGACATGCTATCAGACAACCTATAGTGTTATATTTGTTATATAATGATATATAGTGTTACATAGTGTTATATGGTATTATATGGTGTTACATATTGTTATACGGTGTTTATATGGTGTTATATAGTATTATATATAGGGTTATAATACACTTCTCACACTGCTTACACTTTGAACACTTTTTACAGGATCCTCTACCTATATATATATATATATATATATATATATATATATATATATATATATATATATATATATATATATATATATATATATATATATATATATATATATATATATATATATATATATATATATATATATATATATATATATATATATATCTATACTACTTTAATAAACATATGTGAAGGACAAGATGGTAATTGAACAAGGTGTTGAAAAAACACTTAATGCACAATGTACAACTGTTAAGGCACAAGAAAACACAAACCCTTTTACCCTTTACAAGGGTATACATCTGCCGTCCAAATGTTTTACTTTCTCACACGGATCAACATCGGGACCGTCCATTTGACTTCACACGGATCACCATATGCTTTCTCTCTCAATGCTCACACATCTCACAAAACAACATCAGATCTTCTTCTCTCTCTCTTCTCGGCGATCTAGGGTTTCATGAGATCTATCACCAGATCCGTTTGAATCTATCACCAGATCCGTTTGATGAGCAGATCTAGGGTTTCATGAGATCTATCACAAGCTTTATCTGGCAAGGGATCCACAGATTTGAACAAGGGATCCGTTTGATGTTCTGATGTTGTTGCAATGAGTGTTATATATCTTACCATGTTCTTTTGTGATTCTTACTTTTCTGGTGAAGCGGTTGACGGATGTTCGAACGACGAAATCTGAGGTTTACGAAGGATTTTCGCATGTGTTTTGTGATGAATCGACTCAGGTTAGGTTCTAAATGTTGATTTATCTTTAATCTTGATGTGGATTTGTTAGTAGATAGATGCGGTTATTTCAAATTATGTTGAAAGTTTTGTGATATTTGAATTTGTATTTTTGGTGATGATAGTTAGGTTAATTTCAGATATGACATAGTGAAAGGATAAATTGTTTTTGTAGTTTTGATTTTACTTTATTCTGTTATATTTTGATCTTTTCCTTCATTTTTGGGACTGATAAGTGTCATGGTTTTGTGAAAATCTGAGGTTTACGAAGGATTTTCGCATGTGTTTTGTGATGAATCGACTCAGGTTAGGTTCTAAATGTTGATTTATCTTTAATTTTGATGTGGATTTGTTAGTAGATGCGGTTATTTCAAATTAGGTTGAAAGTTTTGTGATATTTGAATTTGTATTTTTGGTGATGATAGTTAGGTTAATTTCAGATATGACATAGTGAAAGGATAAATTGTTTTTGTAGTTTTGATTTTACTTTATTCTGTTATATTTTGATCTTTTCCTTCATTTTTGGGACTGATAAGTGTCATGGTTTTGTGAAAATCTGAGGTTTACGAAGGATTTTCGCATGTGTTTTGTGATGAATCGACTCAGGTTAGGTTCTAAATGTTGATTTATCTTTAATCTTGATGTGGATTTGTTAGTAGATGCGGTTATTTCCTACATCCGATGTTTTAGTTAGGATTTACCTTTTTAATTTTTTTTATGTTTACTTGTTTGTTTATATGTCACATGCAGATTAGTAAGACAAAGGTGTTTCTAAGGGCCGGACAGATGGCAGAGTATGATGGTTGTCGGACTAAGGTCCTAAGTTATACGACCTAGATGGCTTGGATGTTTCCCAAGTGTTCTATGATGCATAAGCTGAGCCTGTGAGGCTATGATGCATAAGCTGAGCCTGTGAGGCTATGATGCATAAGCTGAGCCTGTCGACTCTATGATGCATAAGCTGAGCTTGTGTTCTTAATATGTCTGAACTGAAACTGTTAAGGCTATGATGCATAAGCTGAGCCTGTGAGGTTACATATGTGTTTCTTGTGCTTAAAACACTTGTACATCATGCTTTAAAGGTTGTTTAAGTTTAGTGGAAAATTACTCTTGTACATCATGCTTTAAAGCGGGGTTACATAACACAATAGACTGTGATGATGATTGTATTTTGAGGGTACATAGAAGATCCGAGTAGCATCTTGGCGGGGCAATATCCAGGTTGCATAGTTCTCACTTTGCAACCGTGTGTTGCAGCCATGGCTTTACCCGTACTTGTGTTCATCTCTCAATTACATGTCTGAGTCTTCCAGTTGTAAAAGTATTATCACAGATTCACAGATCTAAAAGTACATGTCTGAAAGACAGATGTTGATTTATCTTTAATCTTGATGTGGATTTGTTAGTAGATGCGGTTATTTCAAATTAGGTTGAAAGTTTTGTGATATTTGAATTTGTATTTTTGGTGATGATAGTTAGGTTAATTTCAGATATGACATAGTGAAAGGATAAATTGTTTTTGTAGTTTTGATTTTACTTTATTCTGTTATATTTTGATCTTTTCCTTCATTTTTGGGACTGATAAGTGTCATGGTTTTGTGAAAATCTGAGGTTTACGAAGGATTTTCGCATGTGTTTTGTGATGAATCGACTCAGGTTAGGTTCTAAATGTTGATTTATCTTTAAGGCTATGATGCATAAGCTGAGCCTGTGAGGTTACATATGTGTTTCTTGTGCTTAAAACACTTGTACATCATGCTTTAAAGGTTGTTTAAGTTTAGTGGAAAATTACTCTTGTACATCATGCTTTAAAGCGGGGTTACATAACACAATAGACTGTGATGATGATTGTATTTTGAGGGTACATAGAAGATCCGAGTAGCATCTTGGCGGGGCAATATCCAGGTTGCATAGTTCTCACTTTGCAACCGTGTGTTGCAGCCATGGCTTTACCCGTACTTGTGTTCATCTCTCAATTACATGTCTGAGTCTTCCAGTTGTAAAAGTATTATCACAGATTCACAGATCTAAAAGTACATGTCTGAAAGACAGCTTGCTTGCTGCAGTCTCTATAAAGTAATATACGATATATCACTTGGATGTTTCCCAAGTGTTCTATGATGCATAAGCTGAGCCTGTGAGGCTATGATGCATAATAGACTGTGATGATGATCCAGGACAAGATGGTAATTGAACATCCGTCAAGCTCTTCCTCACTGTGATGATGATCAATAGAGAAGATCTGATGTTGTTTTGTGAGATGTGTGAGCATTGAGAGAGAAAGCATATGGTGATCCGTGTGAAGTCAAATGGACGGTCCCGATGTTGATCCGTGTGAGAAAGTTAAACAACCTTTAAAGCATGATGTACATCATGCTTTAAAGGTTGTTTAAGTTTAGTGGAAAATTACTCTTGTACATCATGCTTTAAAGCGGGGTTACATAACACAATAGACTGTGATGATGATTGTATTTTGAGGGTACATAGAAGATCCGAGTAGCATCTTGGCGGGGCAATATCCAGGTTGCATAGTTCTCACTTTGCAACCGTGTGTTGCAGCCATGGCTTTACCCGTAGTTGTGTTCATCTCTCAATTTATCCGTGTGAGAAAGTTAAACATTTGGACGGAAGATGTATAACCTTGTAAAGGGTAAAAGGGTTTGTGTTTTCTTGTGCCTTAACAGTTGTACATTGTGCATTAAGTGTTTTTTCAACACCTTGTTCAATTACCATCTTGTCCTTCACATATGTTTGACGGATGTTCGAAGGACGAAATCTGAGGTTTACGAAGGATTTTCGCATGTGTTTTGTGATGAATCGACTCAGGTTAGGTTCTAAATGTTGATTTATCTTTAATCTTGATGTGGATTTGTTAGTAGATGCGGTTATTTCAAATTAGGTTGAAAGTTTTGTCATATTTGAATTTGTATTTTTGGTGATGATAGTTAGGTTAATTTCAGATATGACATAGTGAAAGGATAAATTGTTTTTGTAGTTTTGATTTTACTTTGTTCTGTTATATTTTGATCTTTTCCTTTAATTTTGGGACTGATAAGTGTCATGGTTTTGTGATAATTATGATATTTAGGTCATTTTTGGGGATGATAAGTGTTGTAGTTCAATGAAAATTATGATAGTTAGGTCAATTTTAGATATGGAATAGTGAAAAGATAGATTGTTATGTACTTTTGATTTTAGTTTGTTCTGTGGGATGTTTTGATATACTTTTTCATTTCCCAAGTGTTCTATGATGCATAAGCTGAGCCTGTGAGGCTATGATGCATAAGCTGAGCCTGTGAGGCTATGATGCATAAGCTGAGCCTGTCGACTCTATGATGCATAAGCTGAGCTTTGTTCTTAATATGTCTGAACTGAAACTGTTAAGGCTATGATGCATAAGCTGAGCCTGTGAGGTTACATATGTGTTTCTTGTGCTTAAAACACTTGTACATCATGCTTTAAAGGTTGTTTAAGTTTAGTGGAAAATTACTCTTGTACATCATGCTTTAAAGCGGGGTTACATAACACAATAGACTGTGATGATGATTGTATTTTGAGGGTACATAGAAGATCCGAGTAGCATCTTGGCGGGGCAATATCCAGGTTGCATAGTTCTCACTTTGCAACCGTGTGTTGCAGCCATGGCTTTACCCGTACTTGTGTTCATCTCTCAATTACATGTCTGAGTCTTTCAGTTGAGTGTAGTTGAGAGTTTGTAAAGTGTGAGTAGAGTGTAGATATCTCTGAATTATTTATAGAGACTGAAGCAAGCATGCTGTCTTTCAAGCATGGTGTCTTTTAAACAGTGTATGGAAGAGTGTTGATATATTATAGAGACTGCAGCAAGCAAGCTGTCTTTCACACAAAATTAAAGTGTTGCTTTTTCCTGAACTGAATTTAATTAGTTATACCTTTGGTTAACGACTGTCACGATCACTATTATTACAGAACAAGCTCACTCCGATCTTCTGGCAGCAGGAGAAAGTGTATCTGCTTGGAGAGTCTCGGAATCGGCTTTAGTGACGCTGAACGCTGCTTCATTAGAATAAAGGTTTTTATATTTGCAACTTGACAAAATGTGATTTATATTAAATTTATTTTAAGTTAATAGTGTACTGGTTATAACTAATATCAAATCTTTACTAATACTTGATTTCTTTTTATGATGGTTGACTTTGCGAGAACTAACGGAGCTTGTGTTCTTAATATGTCTGAACTGAAAGTGTTTGAGGCTATGATGCATAAGCTGAGTCTGTCAGGTTACATATTTGTTTCTTGTGCTTAAAACACGTGTACATCATGCTTTAAAGGTTGTTTAAGTTTAGTGGCAAATTACTCTTGTTGTGTACTCCGGATTTTGTGTTCTTAATCTGTCTGAACTGAAAGTGTTTGAGGCTGTGATGCGAAAGCTGAGCTTGTGTTCTTAATCTGTCTGAACTAAAAGTGTTGAGTCTATGATGCATAAGCTGAGCTTGTGTTCTTAATCTGTCTGAAGTAAAAGTGTTTTGAGGCTGTGATGCAAAAACTGAGCCTGTGTAATCTATCTGAACTGAAAGTGTTTGAGGCTGTGATGCAAAAGCTGAGCCTGTGCAAGGTTCGCTCGGTCCAACAACTCAAGCAAATGTTTTCTTTGCATTTTAGGGGGAACATGTGTGCTTCTCTCCCAGGGCATACAAAACATAGGTTATTGGCGGCAGCTCGCCATATTTAACATATAAAAAAACTTTATATGTTAAATTTGGCGGACTGCCGCCAATAACCTGTGTCTTGTATGCCCTGTGGAGAGAAGCACCCATCTTCCCCCTAAAAAACATAGAAAACATTTGCTTGAGTTGTTGGACCGAGCGAACCTTGCATAATGCGTCAAGGGAAACTATTGGTCGAGCGAGACATTTGTTCAGGTATCCTTATTTCATGATAAAATGATTATGAATAGCTGTGCATGTGACACCTGTGTCACCGCGACCATCAAACAAATACCAAGCCGATGAAATATTGTATTTCATACTTGGGATTTTGTATAAATATGTGTATGTTTTGCACATATCAATTATTGTTCAAATTCAAACTCTACATCGCTTTCTGGAGCATTATACGCAAACTGGTGCGTAAACGTACTCAGTTTATTGCGACAAATACTCCGGAACATCAACATACACTCAACGTACCTTAAATAACCTTTACATAACTTAGAAATAAGTTTTGAAGGCTTTGGTATAGCAAAAACAAGTTAATTCGCTTACAGGGACTAAACTTGACAAACTGCGAAAGTATGCCAATCTGAACTATAACGAACATTCCGGAACATGTCCATAAGTTAAACATACCATAAATATCCTTTACATGGCTTAGAAATAGGCTTTGAGGGGTTTGGTATGCTAAGATAAACTTCTGGGTCATTCAGGGACTAAAAGTGTCAAAAAGTGCACAAGTTTGCACTTTCGCGCATAACTTATGTTCTGAATACATCCGGACATTCAAAAAATTTATGTAAGCATCCTTATATTATGCCTTAGTGTTTGGCATGAGAAAAATCCATTCGTCGCGTCATTTGGATCGTCTTTCACGCTTATGCGCATTCCGTCGTAATTAAGCGAACATCGCGATCGTACGGCCAAACGAACCGACATCCGACATATTTTTGGGCATGTTTCATGTACACAATGTTTAGGCATCATTTTAGGGCCTTAGAGATGGCTTTACAGGTCTTAGAAGGGCTGGAAATAGCTTAAACACGCAACAGGGACCAAAAGTGTAAATTCTGCAAGTGGTGCAGATCAGAGAGGGCCAGGCGGCCCGCGTGAGTTTTGCCCAAATATGAGGCGGGCCGCGTGGGGATGTCTGACAGAAAGATTTTGCATTTAATGCAGAATCTGGCCTTTCGTTCGATCAAAGGGCGATGCCTTTTCACCCAAATGAAGGGCCAAGGGTCAAGTTCACTGAATTTAACCCCTGGACACATGTACGCACGAGATCAAGGCACGATATTCGATAAAACGATCCTAACGGTTCCACCTTTCCTATAAATACCCCCCCCCCCCTTTAGTGTAAAAATCACAAAATCAGATCTTGAAGCTCTAAGTTGAAACCATTGTTTCATACCTGAGCTATTTGATCTTGATTTGCACTCGGGGACCCTCCGTAAGTCTTCTTTCGCTCTTTTATTCGCTTTTCGAGTCCGAAAGTCAACGTTTTGTTGACTTTCTGCATTGACCAGCTTATGGTCGATGCGAAGTTCATGGAACTTCATAACGTGAGCGTGATCACGATGGTCATGGTCCGTAGTGACCATACCTACTGATCACCACGTTATCAAGGCTCAGTGACGAGTCGTAGTTTCGGCCAAAATGTGCATTCTTGCATATTTTGTAACCAAACTACTCATGGGCATCAAAGCCGTTTGTTTTGATGTCAAACCTGTTTCTAAACTTAGTTAAGCATGTTCTAACATGCTTAGCTCGTCACTTTTAGTTTAGTGCTTATATAGGGTCGTAAGGTAAGCGATCTAAACCATCGCTTATACTTTCGAACCCGACCCATTTGGTCGATCATTAGGATCCGACCAAACACTTTAGGTGGCCATAGTTGTAACCTTCCGGGGTTATACCTAGTGGTCACGATGTTAGGCGTTCCAGACGCGTTCTACGCGAACGACGCGTAAGGTAGCATAAGCTACCTAAACAGGTCGTGATGGACCGTAAGCACTTAGGTTATGTTTCATTTTAGTATGTAGGCTTTGTTAAACCATATTACACGAGTATCCATACTCGTTTGGTTTTCGAACCCGCGTACTGTCCGATCCTTCCGATTTGGTCCGGTATATTAACATAGCTACCTATTAGGTGCCGTTTGATATCCCGTGATCTTTAGCATTATCTGGTTATTATACAAGAACTCCAAAGCAATCTCAGGTGAGTACATTGAACCCCTCTTTTACTGTTTTCTAAACTGTTTTGGGGTGAAACACATGTGCCTACCTGTTACTTTCATGCTTTCCTGTTTTCACATCATATACTTGCTATGTTCAATAGTACATATATAGTACATGATTTCAGTGTGTTTATGCTATGTATGTCCATCGTGTGCATACTTAGCACAACACTTTACATTACATTTTCATGCTATGTATGCCCATTGTGTGCGTACTTAGTACATTGTTTTACATTACATGCTATGTATGCCCATTGTGTGCATGCTTAGTACATTGTTGCACATTGCATTACTGTTGCATATGCTCATCCAGCATATGAACACATCACACTACATTTTGAACTGTTGTACTCTACAATACATTTCATGCTACGTACGCCCATTGTGTGCATACGTAGTACATTGTTTCACATTGCATTACTGTTGCATATGCTCATCCAGCATATGAACACATTACACTACATTTTGAACCGTTGTGACCATTTGACTATGTGAACCGTCTTAACCCTTCAATTTCGTGAACCGTCTGTAACCATTGAACCGTGTAAACCAGTTGTATCCGTTGACATGGATTACATTTGACAATAGACATTTGACTATACATGAACATTTCTACCGTTGTTAAACATTTCATCTTGATGGTTTGGTTTGAGTAAGTGATTTAAGTAACGAGGCATGTGTAATATGATACAAGCATGGTGGATACGCCGCTGGTACTTCCTATATATAAGTGTTTGTATGGTATTACATATCGTAGCGTTATTTGAATCATTTCAATTTGAAACATAGAACATTTTATACAAATAACACGCTTTTCACAAGACATTGATTTACAAACAACAAATCTTATACAAACTCTTTTTACATGGTTATTCAGTTAACCATGCATTGTTCTCTTATTTATACATATCATTTGATCTTACCGTTTTTCAAATGATTTACAAGACAAAGCAAAATACGAGGTTCATGACTAAACATTTTCTCAAACTCAAGTCATGAATTCCGTTTTCACAAAACCAATGTATCTCACAGGCATTTTTATGCTGACGTACCTATTTTCACATGTGTTTTCAGGAGATGATGCATAGGACTTATCAAGACATACTTAGGCGGACCTGTGCCTTAGTGACTTAAAAGAGACAAGAACTAGTTAATTTATGTTATGTACACTTTGATTCTTGTTTAGACAATGTAAATCCTTCATGTTTGATTTATAAAACGAAACTTCATTCGCCATGGATTTGAAACAATTGATTCTGTTACAACACTCCCCGACGTTTCCGCCACGTTTTGTATGTTCTACGTGGTCGGGGTGTGACAGAAAAGATGGTATCAGAGCCAATGGTTATAGGGAATTAGGTTATTAGTAATGCTTTGACCTAGTCTATAACCTTCCTAGGAACCTAACGCGAGTTTACTTGCGTTTAGTCACAAAACAATACCGTCACCTACCCTTAGGCGACGACCACAACAAGAACATAAATTTCAAAACCGCCTTGAAAGCTAATCATCTGTTCTAGGATGATTGATTACTAGGTTTTGAACCCTCTATTGTAAGGTTTTGAACCCTTTGTTATAAGGTTTTGAACCCCTTTGAATTTTCAAAACTCCCGTCAAAGTTTTGGGTCCTAAATAGTGTGAACACGTGCGAACTGGAAGGGTGAATGCCTGTACCCTGGGTTTTCTGTCTAAGGTTAGAGTGTTCGTACAAATCCGCATAATCGGACCAGTCACTCTTACCTGGGAACTCTTGGGGTGAGTGTCCACTTATAGGCGAGCATGTCTTCGCGATACACTATGAGGATCTATTTGCTTTGATTCAGCCCTGGTGTTGTTTGTTTGCTTCATGATTCAAACAAGTGACCATCAACCGTGATTATGGTCAGTGATTGTAACATCCTATTCTTACCCAATACCATTTTATTTGTTTCCTTTCATGTTTTCCTCTTTTAGAATGCCTCCTCGACGCGAACACCAGATAGCAACTGCCGAGCTGGCAGAAATAATTGCGCAGCAGATGGCTGCTCAATTCCCAAATCTCTTTGCTCAATGGAACCAAGCCAACAACAACAACAATGGTACATGCAATTTCAAGAACTTTAACTCGGCTAAACCACTCAAGTTTAGTGGTTCTGAGGGAGCAACTGGGCTTCTCCAATGGTTCGAGAGCATCGAGAATACCTTTCGCCACGTGCAGTGTCCGGAAAATCGCAAGGTCGAGTTTTCTTCGAGTGTGTTTCAGAAGAGGGCTCTTACATGGTGGAACGGGGTAATGAGAGACCGTGGTGCAGATGTTGCTCTAGCACAAACATGGGCTGAACTGAGAGCACTTATGATGAGAGAGTTTTGTCCTCGTCATGAACAACGAGCGTTGGAGAAGGAATTTGATGATTTGAAACAAGATAGTGGCGAACACAGGGCATATACTGATAGGTTTGAGGAGTTGAGTCTACTTTTCCCGACTATGGTCGCCCCACTCGACAAGGCTATCGAAAGGTACATCGACGGCCTGCCTGACTCGGTACAAGACATTGTCACTGGTAGCAACCCTACCACACTCCGTCAGGCCATTGAGCTATCTGCAACCTTGACTGAATCGCAGATCAGAAAGCATAAACTTTTTCGAAAAGATGACAAGAAATCAGCCGGGGAATCGAACCCAATCGAGGAATCAAAGACCATGGATGAACAGACTGAATCTCCTAAGAAGTCAAGGAAGCGAAAGGCTTCTCAGAACTTCGCCGTGGTCGCTCACAATGGTCAAGCCGTCCCCAACCAACCAGCTCAACCCCCTGCTAGAAAACCATACAATGGAACTGCACCCTTGTGCAACCAATGTAGCCTCCATCATCACGCCAATGTACAGTGCCGCAAATGCCAAACTTGTGGACTTATAGGCCATACAACAAGAATCTGCCCAGCTGCAGCTGCACCAAACCAAGCTGGCAACAATCCCGCTCAAGGTCGTTTCCTACCAGGTTCTTGTTTCAACTGTGGCGAGATGGGTCATTTCCGAAGAAATTGCCCAAAGCTTGCTAATGCAAATCCAGCACAAGGATGATCACCCGACTGACTAGAAGACAACATCGTTTAGAAATAATCATGTCTTATGTATTAAGTTTCTTTTGTTGTCAAGATCCAAGGAACAGTTGATATCGTTGTTTATAAATAAATCTTTCATTTACATTGCAATGTATTTCGATGGTTGCATGTATAAACGACATATCCCTTGCAATACCGACAATCAAGGAACCGTATTCCTTGAGGAACAAACTACCCCCAAAATTCCCCCATTCTATAATCGCTTGCGTCTTCCACGGAATTCCTAAGTACCCGTTTATTCTAAGGAAACGAAGTACAAGGCGCAGGTTACAACACAAGACGAATACCCAAGGTACCACTATAAATCCTTAATAGGGTACCTAGGAATTTCCCGTAAGTCTTTAATTGTTGTATACCTTCATTCGAATGTGGTGATTCCTTGTAATCAAAAATCGAATTTTGGGAGATCTTTCTATCTTCTCAGATAGATTCCAGTGAACATTGAGATCCGTCGACAGGTTTCCATATCCGTATTCAATCGATAACAAGTTAATAACAAATTATGATCAAATTAAACAATTATGTGACTATGTGCTTATGTGTTTCCTTATGTATTGTTGTGTGATCCAAATTATGTTATCCAAATCTTCGTAGAATCTTACATATCCGTGTACAAGAGATTCATAGTAGGATGCCCAAAGGTATTACTTAAAATCCTCAATGGACTTCTATGTTATAGTTAAGTCCCTCGGATTATAAAGTACTACTTCATAATTAGACCCCTTGAGTGGTCTAGCTAAACAGATTCATCCAAAAATCTGGTTAGGGATATCATGTGATGATATAGCTGAAAGGACTCCTTGGTGGCCTAACCAAGAGGATCCCCTGTCGATCTAATTAAAAGGAACCGATGGAAGTCTAGTCACCCTCGTCACAAGTTTGATATCCTTCCCCAAAACATTACAAAACAAACTGTGCGGACTGTGCAAGGGATTACGTAATTATGGATGCATACATAATTATGGAATTTAGTGCACAGAAATCACAGCAAGTTCTGTCATGTGTCTAGAGATAACCCTATTCATTTCAAATTCTGATGAAGCATCCGTTGAGGAAAAATGAACTAGCTATTCATTTTTCGCTTCTGAAGAATATCCGTTGAGGAAATGAATATCCGTTTATCCTTCATTTCCAAATCTGAAGAATACCCGTCGAGGAAAATGACCCCGTTTGTTCATTTTCGTTCTGAAGATTTATCCGTTGAGGAAATGAATATCCGTTTATCCTTCATTTCCAAGTCTGAAGAATACCCGTTGAAGATGACCCCGTTTGTTCATTTTCGTTTCTGAAGATTATCCGTTGAGGAAATGAATATCCGTTGTGTAATCCTTCATTTCCAACTCTGAGGAAGCAACCGTTGAAGATGACTCCGTTAGCTCATTTTCGTTTCTGAAGATTATCCGTTGAGGAAATGAATATCCGTTGTGTAATCCTTCATTTCCAACTCTGAGGAAGCAACCGTTGAAGATGACTCCGTTAGCTCATTTTCGTTTCTGAAGATTTATCCGTTGAGGAAATGAATATCCGTTGTGTAATCCTTCATTTCCAACTCTGAGGAAGCAACCGTTGAAGATGACTTCGTTAGCTCATTTTCGTTTCTGAAGATTTATCCGTTGAGGAAATGAATATCCGTTGTGTAATCCTTCATTTCCAACTCTGAGGAAGCAACCGTTGAAGATGACTCCGTTAGTTCATTTTCGTTTCTGAAGATTATCCGTTGAGGAAATGAATATACGTTGTGTAATACTTCATTTCCAACTCTGAGGAAGCAACCGTTGAAGATGACCCCGTTTGTTCATTTTCGTTTCTGAAGATTATCCGTTGAGGAAATGAATATCCGTTGTGTAATACTTCATTTCCAACTCTGAGGAAGCAACCGTTGAAGATGACCCCGTTTGTTCATTTTCGTTTCTGAAGATTTTCCGTTGAGGAAATGAATATCCGTTGTGTAATCCTTCATTTCCAATTCTGATGAAGCAACCGTTGAAAATGACCCGTCTGTTCATTTTCGTTTCGGAAGAATGACCGTTAAGGAAATGACAAGATATTGCCTTACATATCATTGGTGGTTATTTGGCAAATTCACAAATAGACTCATACGAATAAATTTCGGGACGAAATTTCCTAAAGTAGGGGAGACTGTGACACCTGTGTCACCGCGACCATCAAACAAATACCAAGCCGATGAAATATTGTATTTCATACTTGGGATTTTGTATAAATATGTGTATGTTTTGCACATATCAATTATTGTTCAAATTCAAACTCTACATCGCTTTCTGGAGCATTATACGCAAACTGGTGCGTAAACGTACTCAGTTTATTGCGACAAATACTCCGGAACATCAACATACACTCAACGTACCTTAAATAACCTTTACATAACTTAGAAATAAGTTTTGAAGGCTTTGGTATAGCAAAAACAAGTTAATTCGCTTACAGGGACTAAACTTGACAAACTGTGAAAGTATGCCAATCTGAACTATAACGAACATTCCGGAACATGTCCATAAGTTAAACATACCATAAATATCCTTTACATGGCTTAGAAATAGGCTTTGAGGGGTTTGGTATGCTAAGATAAACTTCTGGGTCATTCAGGGACTAAAAGTGTCAAAAAGTGCACAAGTTTGCACTTTCGCGCATAACTTATGTTCTGAATACATCCGGACATTCAAAAAATTTATGTAAGCATCCTTATATTATGCCTTAGTGTTTGGCATGAGAAAAATCCATTCGTCGCGTCATTTGGATCGTCTTTCACGCTTATGCGCATTCCGTCGTAATTAAGCGAACATCGCGATCGTACGGCCAAACGAACCGACATCCGACATATTTTTGGGCATGTTTCATGTCCACAATGTTTAGGCATCATTTTAGGGCCTTAGAGATGGCTTTACAGGTCTTAGAAGGGCTGGAAATAGCTTAAACACGCAACAGGGACCAAAAGTGTAAATTCTGCAAGTGGTGCAGATCAGAGAGGGCCAGGCGGCCCGCGTGAGTTTTGCCCAAATATGAGGCGGGCCGCGTGGGGATGTCTGACAGAAAGATTTTGCATTTAATGCAGAATCTGGCCTTTCGTTCGATCAAAGGGCGATGCCTTTTCACCCAAATGAAGGGCCAAGGGTCAAGTTCACTGAATTTAACCCCTGGACACATGTACGCACGAGATCAAGGCACGATATTCGATAAAACGATCCTAACGGTTCCACCTTTCCTATAAATACCCCCCCCCTTTAGTGTAAAAATCACAAAATCAGATCTTGAAGCTCTAAGTTGAAACCATTGTTTCATACCTGAGCTATTTGATCTTGATTTGCACTCGGGGACCCTCCGTAAGTCTTCTTTCGCTCTTTTATTCGCTTTTCGAGTCCGAAAGTCAACGTTTTGTTGACTTTCTGCATTGACCAGCTTATGGTCGATGCGAAGTTCATGGAACTTCATAACGTGAGCGTGATCACGATGGTCATGGTCCGTAGTGACCATACCTACTGATCACCACGTTATCAAGGCTCAGTGACGAGTCGTAGTTTCGGCCAAAATGTGCATTCTTGCATATTTTGTAACCAAACTACTCATGGGCATCAAAGCCGTTTGTTTTGATGTCAAACCTGTTTCTAAACTTAGTTAAGCATGTTCTAACATGCTTAGCTCGTCACTTTTAGTTTAGTGCTTATATAGGGTCGTAAGGTAAGCGATCTAAACCATCGCTTATACTTTCGAACCCGACCCATTTGGTCGATCATTAGGATCCGACCAAACACTTTAGGTGGCCATAGTTGTAACCTTCCGGGGTTATACCTAGTGGTCACGATGTTAGGCGTTCCAGACGCGTTCTACGCGAACGACGCGTAAGGTAGCATAAGCTACCTAAACAGGTCGTGATGGACCGTAAGCACTTAGGTTATGTTTCATTTTAGTATGTAGGCTTTGTTAAACCATATTACACGAGTATCCATACTCGTTTGGTTTTCGAACCCGCGTACTGTCCGATCCTTCCGATTTGGTCCGGTATATTAACATAGCTACCTATTAGGTGCCGTTTGATATCCCGTGATCTTTAGCATTATCTGGTTATTATACAAGAACTCCAAAGCAATCTCAGGTGAGTACATTGAACCCCTCTTTTACTGTTTTCTAAACTGTTTTGGGGTGAAACACATGTGCCTACCTGTTACTTTCATGCTTTCCTGTTTTCACATCATATACTTGCTATGTTCAATAGTACATATATAGTACATGATTTCAGTGTGTTTATGCTATGTATGTCCATCGTGTGCATACTTAGCACAACACTTTACATTACATTTTCATGCTATGTATGCCCATTGTGTGCGTACTTAGTACATTGTTTTACATTACATGCTATGTATGCCCATTGTGTGCATGCTTAGTACATTGTTGCACATTGCATTACTGTTGCATATGCTCATCCAGCATATGAACACATCACACTACATTTTGAACCGTTGTACTCTACAATACATTTCATGCTACGTACGCCCATTGTGTGCATACGTAGTACATTGTTTCACATTGCATTACTGTTGCATATGCTCATCCAGCATATGAACACATTACACTACATTTTGAACCGTTGTGACCATTTGACTATGTGAACCGTCTTAACCCTTCAATTTCGTGAACCGTCTGTAACCATTGAACCGTGTAAACCAGTTGTATCCGTTGACATGGATTACATTTGACAATAGACATTTGACTATACATGAACATTTCTACCGTTGTTAAACATTTCATCTTGATGGTTTGGTTTGAGTAAGTGATTTAAGTAACGAGGCATGTGTAATATGATACAAGCATGGTGGATACGCCGCTGGTACTTCCTATATATAAGTGTTTGTATGGTATTACATATCGTAGCGTTATTTGAATCATTTCAATTTGAAACATAGAACATTTTATACAAATAACACGCTTTTCACAAGACATTGATTTACAAACAACAAATCTTATACAAACTCTTTTTACATGGTTATTCAGTTAACCATGCATTGTTCTCTTATTTATACATATCATTTGATCTTACCGTTTTTCAAATGATTTACAAGACAAAGCAAAATACGAGGTTCATGACTAAACATTTTCTCAAACTCAAGTCATGAATTCCGTTTTCACAAAACCAATGTATCTCACAGGCATTTTTATGCTGACGTACCTATTTTCACATGTGTTTTCAGGAGATGATGCATAGGACTTATCAAGACATACTTAGGCGGACCTGTGCCTTAGTGACTTAAAAGAGACAAGAACTAGTTAATTTATGTTATGTACACTTTGATTCTTGTTTAGACAATGTAAATCCTTCATGTTTGATTTATAAAACGAAACTTCATTCGCCATGGATTTGAAACAATTGATTCTGTTACAACACTCCCCGACGTTTCCGCCACGTTTTGTATGTTCTACGTGGTCGGGGTGTGACAGTGCATAAACTAATCGCAAGTTTGTTTGGTATATGCAGGGTAATAGGGAACAGAGGTTGAACCTGTGGTTTGACGCAACAAAGAACTTCCGTACTTACTCTATTCTATGACTACTGCAGTGACACCGGTCGGCTTGAATCGAGCCCAAATCAGTTTTCTGGATTTGAAATGATAGCCATTCAAGTTTATAATAAAAAGCAATCATGCTGTAGTGAACTACTTTTAAAAAAAAACAGATGTATGTATGTATGCATGTTCTGATTATATATTAGAAACCACCTACATATTTCTGATGCTTGAATGGGAACGACTATTGGACCAACAAAAACAAGATAATTTCATATTTATGATGCTAGCTACCAATATGTATTCATAATTGATTATCTTGTATACACTTGTACGAAGTGTCATGCACAACAAAAGGTAAAGTTATTCTTTGTGTGCATTGCCACTCAAGTTCATTGTTTGGGTCAACTAACGGGTCAAAATAGGCTTTCGAACTCTAAAAATGGATCTTCGGAATCAGTTAGTTGTAGCAAGAAAATGGTTGGTTGGGTTATGTGGTTAACTTTACTAGATATGCCATCACTTCATCTGTTATAAAACACAATATTGACCCATCGGTTGGCAGGTTTCAAATCTTGACTTGACCTTTAGAGCATATGTATTGGTAAATATCTGCCAACGTACAGTAAGTAATCAGACAGCGTTACCTTTTCAACACTTAACATTTTAATGTTGTTTTTGTAGTTATGTTTAATACAAGTATAAATAGTTGGACAAAGGAGTGTTGTTGTGTTGGTCCAAACCGACATGTTATAGGTTGTATTTTTTTTAATAAAGATGGTAACTTTATTATATTCGGCAATGTATATGATTTGAATTACACTTTTTTTAGATTATATTCGGCAATGTATATGATTTATAATCATTAACTTATGAGTTTTTAAGAGATTACAATTTAAATTACATAAGGTACTAATAGATCCTACTTGACCCGGATTACATCTCTAAACAATGAAACCCTAAAATCTTGAGCCATTTTTCTCTCTAAATTCACTTGCTACAATTTATCGCGCCATATTGAAATCGAAGAACAACAAACCTATAGGTGATAAACTAACGGTAAACGAGTATCCTATTGTAAATCGTCACTCCCGCCAAACCTATAGGTGATAAACTAACGGTAAACGAGTATTCTATTGTAAATCGTCACTCCCGCCGCATCGCGCGGGTAAATGGCTAGTATATATATATAGGGTAAAGATCAAAAGCAAATGGGTCTTAACATACTAAATATGAGAAGTGAAGGATGATTTTTTTTAAATTTGTTTTCCATCTACTTAAACATGGTGTTTAGTTCCAAAATGTAAAAAAAAATCGTATAATTACTCTAGTAGAATAATTATGTGTAATTACTTTAAAGTGATTACATAGTAACTCTACTGGTGTAAATACGCGATTTTTTTAGATTCTAAGACTAAAATACGTGATTGACAAGATGGGAAAAAACTCCTCCTTCACTTCTCATGTTTACTATGTTAAACTCATTTGTATAATAACCTTACTTTCTCTCTCTATATATAGAGAGAGAGAATGTGTGCGCGTGCTCTAGCTGATAGCAAAAATATAAAATGTAGCTAACTTTTTATTCACGATGAATCCTTCGATAACTCGTCGATGATTATATTATGTCATAAAAATTTATTGTAATCTAAGTTTTGTGTTATTGGTTTTAGAGACCTCAATTGAAAAATATATTTATAAAACATCGAAGAATAAATTATATTTTTAAGAACTCCTAGAGTTTTTATAAAAATTTAAACAACAATATGCATCCTACAAAATTTGAACACTAATCTTTTATACCACGCTATAAGTATATATGTCTTTAGGGCGACAATTCGACAACCTTTTTTTCTAGGGCTTTTCTTGTAGGGTTTTTGGATGTTATTGGGTTACAGTAGAGATTTGGTTTTATTATGTTACGGCTTTTTCATGTTTTATTTTTTTTTGGTTTTAACTTTGTTATTGTTTTTGCTTTTAACTTGTTGTGTTTACATAGAGTGAATTTGATTTGCTTTGCTTGTGTTTGATTGATCATATATGTGTTTGCTAGCTTAAATCTTTGACTTGATTTCTTGGTATTCAGTTTGATGATTCACATTTCTCCAAAGAAGTGGTTTTATGGTTTGATCTAGGGGTTCACATGCTTGATACAAATAGGGTCTGCAATTTTTGACACAACTTGAAACACAACACGAAAATACTCAGTTTTGAGTTGTCATAATTAACATGGTTAATAAGCGGGTCGTGGTCCCATGAAACCTGTTTTATAAAACCGTTATGTTCGAATTGACATGTTTAATTAAACACATTGACCCGCTAACTAGCCATTTTTTACAACCCATTAACACGATAAACATGTTTACAACTTGATTACTACCTGCCTACAAGTTTGAAGCTTTTAACTACACGGGTTTAATGTGTCATGCTCGGGTTCCATAAAATATTAAGTATATGTAGGATATGATTGATGTTATTGACACAAATAAAATATAGGTTATCCTTGGGTTGATCAGTTTCAACCCGCTAGTCTAATTTTGGGTTTGAAGACCTTTGCTTATAATACTTTGGGTCTATTTTGATCTTTGATTGTTTCAATGTGTAACACCAATCTAATTACTATTTGAATCTAATAATAATATACTGGATTTTATATAAAAAGTGCTTTAATTAAAATCTAAGTTACCAATTTGAAGTTTTAAAGTAACCACATACTAGTCAACTACCGACTAGCTTAAATATTCACAACAAGATTAGCAAATTGTTTACATCCAAAAACATTGTCTAATACAGTTAGGATAACGCGGAAGCTTCAAAAGTTCGTGTTCGGTTCTTCAGAACTTGCTTGATCGCCATCCGTGAAGTCCCCATTATCACCTAAAGTCAAAACCACTTAATATGTTAGTTTTGACAATTAAATAGATCACATAAACTAGTTCCAGCAACAATTTAATAAAAAGAAAATTTAAAATTGAGTTTGGGTCCTGTCGCGCGTCGCGCCAGTGACCACTCAACCTGCTGCGTGTCGCGACGGTGTTTGCGTGTCGCGCCAGATCCAAAAGACCATGTCGCGTGGTGCGGGGGAGACCATTTTCCAGCAGGTGCAGGTTTTTGACCTGCATTTTCTGCCAGCTCCAGATTTCACCAACATTAACTTCAAACGGTCATAACTTTAGATCCGGAAGTCCGTTTTAGGTGATTCTTTTTCCTATACGTCTGTAATTTCATTACCGACGTGCCTATTACAATCACCATACCGAAAATTTGATTTACGGACCAAACGACTATATGTCACTATACTATTGTTCGACCCATTATATTATCACTCATTTTTGCTATCTTTTCAATAATAAACACAAGGCACTTTTTACCCAACTTCCAGGGCTTATTATCACCGGCATTTCATTACCAATCTTATGGCTTCATGCTCATGTGATTGTTATTGCCAATGCTAACTACTATAAAAAACACCAACACTACTAATTACACCCTTGTTTGACCCGTTTGGCTCATCAATGGAATCCTCCATTATAATGACTACTAAACGGCTTCTAGCCGATGCTTAACCTATCAATTCAAGTAACGAGCATTGTCGCTCCAATCAACACAACTTTTACCCTACAACTCAACTATACTTATTCTAATTATCAAACTACTCAATGTAACGAATCAAGATATATATACTTGCACAAATCATCAACATTGGTCTCTAACCATGATTACCCATTCACGGGCTTGTTAACCTCAGCGTATCACGTCCGTTCCGTGGTTTACGCTTTTATAACTCAATTTTAATGAGAGACGTTTTAGTCACTTCAACACTACAATTTCAACCGTTGTTCGACCCGTTTGGTTGTTTAATGGAACCACCATTTTACAACACACCAAACTTATTCTAACCGATATTTGACCCATTTATTTATCTAGTGATCTTCGTCACTTCGACTATGTCAACTTCATATATTATGCTAATTTTAAAGTCTACTAACGAAAACACATAATCGAACATAACTTAACGAAACCATAGTTACGTACCTTCAAAGCGTTCCCTTCAAACGCGTATCGCCACTAGCTCGTCCACTTGACGTTTCGATTTCCTTGCCTATAGAGTTCAACCATAGATGTTTAGAACTCTCTTATAGTATATAACGCATAATTTACCACACTAATCAAATATGCGTTTTTAGTCCAAATTCTCAACACTTATCTTCTCTCAGGCATTATATCAAACACCTAATGAGCAAGATTTCATACAATTCAAAAATCAAGTTCTTGACTAACTATTTAACCAAGATTTAATCATTATTTCACATGTTCATGACAAATTTTCATATCAACCAATCTGGATTTGCTCCATAGAGCTCAAATACACTAAGTTAACAAAGATAATCCTAGTGTTTAACATAATTCTACAAAACCCACTTATCACCTTCAATGGTGATTATGAATTTCACAAGAAATAGGCGAAATTTCAAGAAGTAGTTGACTAGGGTTTATCCCTAGACACTATTTCATTCCAAACAACTAACGTGCAACATCAATTCTGAATTTCATGAATTCACTCAGAAATTTAGAAATTTAGATGAAGGTTTTCCATGGAAATTACATACCTTATGATCCTTTTTCAGAGGAGATCACTAATTTGTGCTTGGAAATCGATTTGGAACAGATTAAAACCTTCAATTTGGAGAAAGTTGCATGAACTAGGGTTTGTGAGGGAACCCTGTGTCGCCCCTGTGTTTATTTCGACCAGACATACACATCAGTGTGTGTTTGGTTTTTTTTTATTTTTGTTTTATAAAAACCAAGTTTTCAACTTAACACTTTTGGCCCTCCTACTAATACCAAGTTAGATTTTCCATGTTTTCAACCAAGTTTCTTTGTTATGATTTGGCTCATGACTAACTAGGTTATTCATTCCTAGTTAGTTTATTTTTTGTTTATTTTATACTTTATAATTTCAATATAAAGTCTTATATTTTCGGGGTGTTACAAGTCCACCCCCCTTAAAAGGGTTTCGTCCTCGAAACCTTCTTTAAGTAGTCCTTTGATTTAGACCTAGCTATCTTTGTCGCCTTTTTGACCGGGTTGTCTTTTGACTATCCTATCACTGAGTTCGTCAACATACTTACTTCACGCTAGTCGTATATTGACAAGCGCTCTACATAAGTCACAACATTATTTTGACTACAACTTGTTTTATTGCCTAGACTAATTGGTCACCATTTTACCTCACAACGCGTTATTCGGGTATGCTATATTGCCGTCATCGGCCCTTTGCGTGTTTATCATTTCATATCTAGTAACTCATATTACAGCATGGCTGTATTCTGCACCACTTTTGAATGTATCGTCTTACACCTATCGGCGTTAAGGCTTATGTTCTTTAGTAATAACCATTTTCTAACTTCTCTCTTAATATTTATATTTGTTAGAACGTTGTTTCTTTACTAAAACTGAATTTTAGTTTAACGTTTTTCTCTTTAACACATGTCGATTAATCATATCAAGGAATTGACGACAAGGATTATTCTTCTGCGTTATCATTTTAGGCGAGAAATCATAATTGGTTCCCACGCTTTATATTATCGACCCACATATTCCTTTACTTAGCCTTGTAGACTACTCTATTAGGTCATCACCTTTTAAGGGTGAGACCCCATAGTTTGTTCCTTTGTGTTTGCGGCCCAATGGTCATTTTGGTCCCGTAGACCTTTATATTGTTTATAATCTGGAGGTTATGGTGATCCCATGGATCATCTTCTATTCGTTTGACCTTGACTGTAGTCTAAGGCTACACTCATTTTCTTTCGGATTATCTTTCCGACTCTATGACTTCTTATGTCACCTTCGCGTCGGTTTATTTTACTCATACCGTTATTTGGTTTATGCCCCTATTTCCTTTCATCCCGTTACCGGGTTCGTCATCTTAATGTTTTTAACACCCCGGTTTTATTGGTTTGCGTTTTCCTTTCCGTATTCTTTTACGACCTATCACATTGGTTCAGTAATATTTCACACTTTCATTATTCGGGTTGCGCTTACCTGGAATATCAAGTATTATACTTTATTCGGCCCGTCCATTATTAAAATAGTTGAACATAACTATCGAAATTCTGTTTTTGCGAAATTTTATTGTCCTTTAGTCATAACTCTTAATCTAAGTCTATTGACTTTTAATCTGTGCCACCGTCTCTTGGTTTACGTATAGATCCGTATTCCTACCCATCTATCGGGTATTTTACCGAAGTCATTATCAAAGCAGCTATTCCAGCATGTATTAAGACTTTGTTTTGATTTATTCATTAGTATTAGCGTATTCCGTCGCCCTTATTCCACCAAGTCTTTTATTCTTTCATTCATCTTGTTTGACTTGTTCGTGTGTACTTCATCGCTTATGATAGTCAAACTTTACCCCTATTCCCTAACATTCTTGTTTATTGGTTTATATTTTTTATTTACCTTAATTCTTATCCCTTCCCTTGGGCTTATTACCTTAATGTAACACGCTCCCGTCATCCGGTTTCCGTTTACCTTTATTATCAAGCATTTTGCTTATTTGATCCGAACACCACCTTTCTGTTGTTAGCGACCTTTAGGTCTGTTTCTTTTACTAATGTTCCGAAGGCCCATTTCTTAAGTCTTATTTAGTAAAACCACTGTTATGGTTATACGGCTTTTGGGGTTTACCCATTCTTATTCAAACACTTTCATAAAGTTTATTTTACTAGGCTTTTATATAATCACATCCATCACTGTGATCATCTTTCTTCCTCATGAGGATTTGATTAATAGTGTATTACTTGGATGGTTACCCATACCCAAGTTTCTAAATTTGCATTTATTGATACTTTATTATTCATAGTAGCGAATAATACGTATCATCCATTTAACTTCTTTTTCGCGGATATTCTCGGTCTGAGTCTTAATTTCTCATCTTTAACCTTAATCCTATTGTAACAATAAAAAAATTAATTCATTTAATTTTATTATTCCTTATTGTTGCATCAAATTTATCTACATCGTCTGTTGATGTAAATGATGCTTCTACACGTTTTATTTAGTTTGACCAAGTCTATAACCTTGTCTTCGCTATTTATTACTATTGCAATTTCCGGGTTCGGGCATAATTACACTCCTTCCCATTAAAACATTTATTCACTTCATTAAGTTCTTGGGTTCGAGTGTACGCGCACTCCTTCCCATTGCAATTTTCATCGGGATTACTTTTTGTCTCGGCTTCACATGCTCACCATTATTTATTTTCTTATCTACATGTATATATATATATATATATATATATATACATTTATATAGGTATTTCTTTTACATAATTCACCCAATTCATTATTCATATATGCCCTTATGCAACTATCATTCGCACTCGTATCGAATAAAATTTGTGCTAAATTAAATTTACAAGAAACATACCTGAAATGACATCAGGTTCAGCTTTAGCCTTTGTGGCTGTTACATAAAACGACCTTGTCCTTGACTTCTGGGCATCCGACATTGTGTCGGTTGTGTCTTTGGTTCCAAGCCTCTCTGGACGTTTAGACTTCTTATGTCTTGGCTTACCACATGTGCCCTTGTGAATTTTTTTACAAAATTTGCACTGATGTAACACACTTTTTGTAACTCCTTTCTTGGGAGCTTTATTGGACTTGGATTTCTTTACGGGACTTGGATTCATATCCAACACCCTCCTTTCTTTTATTTCTTGTAATATGCTGTCTTTCAATTCAACCATCATATCGTCCACCACCGGCACGATTGTGGTTTGTAGTCTATCAATATAATGTGATAGACTATTTTCTAGAGCTTTTCCGACTGCCTCAGAAATCTTAGCTTTCGTTTGTTCAGTCAATTGAGATGTCGAATCATCTCCGGTTACTCCAGACATTTCTTTAACTGAAACATCCATAATGGTTAATCAATAATTATTTAATTCCTTTCCATCTTATTATACAAAAATTTATATCACACTCACTTAATCATAAGTATTGTGTTATTCTTTTTCGGTTTGGTCAAGTACATATCTTGCCTTACCTTTCTTACTTAGTGTATTTCCCAGGTTCGAGCGTATTTATACACTCCTCCCATACACTTTTCACATATTTCATATCGTTTAATTTTAATTTTTTTTAATCTAAACTCAATTATAAGTAACTCTTACTGGATGTCTTGAAACTGAAATGTTTACATCAATTATTAAACATCTCATTTATAACATAACCTTGTTTGCTTCGGTTTAGCCAAGTTCGTAACTTGCTTTGACCGTTCTCATTTAGTGCACTTTCCGGGTTTGAGTGTATTAACGCACTCTTCCGGTGCACATTAATTTCCATCTCTTTTACTTACATAGGATAAGATCTACTGAAATAAATAATTAATCCTTACCGGACGATCGATCAAGCTTGAACCAAACACTTTGTTGACAACCTTAAGCTCTGATTACCAACTTGTAACACCCGTCTAATTACTATTTGAATTTAATAATAATATACTGGATTTTATATAAAAAGTGCTTTTATTAAAATCTAAGTTACCAATTTGAAGTTTTAAAGTAACCGCATACTAGTCAACTACCGACTAGCTTAAATATTCACAACAAGATTAGCAAATTGTTTACATCCAAAAACATTGTCTAATACAGTTAGGATAACGCGGAAGCTTCAAAAGTTCGTGTTCGGTTCTTCAGAACTTGCTTGTTCGCCATCCGTGAAGTCCCCATTATCATCTAAAGTCAAAACCACTTAATATGTTAGTTTTGACAATTAAATAGATCACATAAACAAGTTCCAGCATCAATTTAATAAAAAGAAAATTTAAAATTGAGTTTGGGTCCTGTCGCGCGTTGCGCCAGTGACCACTCAACCTGCTGCGTGTCGCGACGGTGTTCACGTGTCGCGCCAGATCCAAAAGACCCTGTCGCGTGGCGTGGGGGAGACCATTTTCTAGCAGGTGCAGGTTTTTGACCTGCATTTTCTGCCAGCTCCGGATTTCACCAACATTAACTTCAAACGGTCATAACTTTAGATCCGGAAGTCCGTTTTAGGTGATTCTTTTTCCTATGCGTCTGTAATTTCATTACCGACGTGCCTATTACAATCACCATACCGAAAATTTGATTTCCAGACCAAACGACTATATGTCACTATACTATTGTTCGATCCATTATATTATCACTCATTTTTGCTATCTTTTCAATAATAAACACAAGGCACTTTTTACCCAACTTTCGGGGCTTATTATCACCGGCATTTCATTACCAATCTTATGGCTTCATGCTCATGTGATTGTTATTGCCAATGCTAACTACTAAAAAAACACTAACACTACTAATTACACCCTTGTTTGACCCGTTTGGCTCATCTATGGAATCCTCCATTATAATGACTACCAAACGGCTTCTAGCCGATGCTTAACCTATCAATTCAAGTAACGAGCATTGTCGCTCCAATCAACACAACTTTTTCCCTACAACTCAACTATACTTATTCTAATTATCAAACTACTCAATGTAACGAATCAAGATACATACTTGCACAAATCATCAACATTGGTCTCTAACCATGATTACCCATTCCCGGGCTTGTTAACCTCAGCGTATCACGTCCGTTCCGTGGTTTACGCTTTTATAACTCAATTTTAATGAGTGGCGTTTTAGTCACTTCAACACTACAATTTCAACCGTTGTTCGACCCGTTTGGTTGTTTAATGGAACCACCATTTTACAACACACCAAACTTATTCTAACCGATATTTGACCCGTTTATTTATCTTGTGATCTTCGTCACTTCGACTAATATCAACTTCATATATGATGCTAATTTTAAAGTCTACTAACGAAATCACATAATCGAACATAACTTAACGAAACCGTAGTTACGTACCTTCAAAGCGTTCCCTTCAAACGCGTATCGCCACTAGCTCGTCCACTTGACGTTTCGATTTCCTTGCCTATAGAGTTCAACCATAGATGTTTAGAACTCTCTTATAGTATATAACGCATAATTTACCACACTAATCAAATATGCGTTTTTAGTCCAAATTCTCAACACTTATCTTCTCTTAGGCATTATATCAAACACCTAATGAGCATGATTTCATACAATTCAAAAATCTAGTTCTTGACTAACTATTTAACCAAGATTTAAACATTATTTCACATGTTCATGACAAATTTTCATATCAACCAATCTGGATTTGCTCCATAAAGCTCAAATACACTAAGTTAACAAAGATAATTCTAGTGTTTAACATAATTCTGCAAAACCTACTTATCACCTTCAATGGTGATTATGAATTTCACAAGAAATAGGCGAAATTTCAAGAAGTAGTTGACTAGGGTTTATCCCTAGACACTATTTCATTCCAAACAACTAACATGCAACATCAATTCTGAATTTCAAGAATTCACTCAGAAATTTAGATGAAGGTTTTCCATGGAAATTACATACCTTATGATCCTTTTTCAGAGGAGATCACTAATTGTTGCTTGGAAATCGATTTGGAACAAATTACAACTTTCAATTTGGAGAAAATTGCATGAACTAAGGTTTGTGAGGGAACCCTGTGTCGCCCCTGTGTTTATTTCGACCAGACACACACTGGTTTTTTTTTATTTTTGTTTTATAAAAACCAAGTTTTCAACTTAACACTTTTGGCCCTCCTACTAATACCACGTTAGATTTTCCATGTTTTCAACCAAGTTTCTTTGTTATGACTAGGCTCATGACTAACTAGGTTATTCATTCCTAGTTAGTTTATTTTTTGTTTATTTTATACTTTATAATTTCAATATAAAGTCTTATATTTTCGGGGTATTACAACATGAGGCCTAAGTTACTTTGCATAATTATATCTTTATATATACTCGTAGTCTTTGTACCGTACTTAATAAAATACATAGTTGCAACCATTGGATATAGGATTTACACCGAATTCAAACCAAGTAAAATTGTCCTGATTCTAATGCTTTCATTTTCTGTTTGTTTTACATAATATCCGTTTGTGCAATAGTGTGTTTGTTGTACGTAACATCAGCTTGTGCAATAGTGTTGTTTCCGCCCTATTTGAACATCATTGTTTTTTTTTAAGTTAGGAATAAAGGTGGCGAGGTAGTGGCTGAAAATAAAAGTCTATACAGGTGAGGTGGAATTAAACTACGTCGGTGGTGGTATAATTAGACGATATTTGCGAACGCAGTGTCGGTTCTGGATTTAATATTGCTGTATAAAAGTATCTTAAACTTTTTAATCTTTATATATTTAATAAACTTAATTTCTATATAATAACTTTTTATAAAAAAAAAAATAGTTTGTCAAGTTTTAAATTAAATTTCAAAAAGAATCACTAAAAAAATTAACTAGATTCACAATTCTCCATCTAAACTACATGGTATACTAATAGTACCTTAAACTAAACTCCATGTATACTAATAGTACCTTAAACATTAATAAAGTTTAAGTTGTTTATACGGGCTTGAAAATAATAAACACAACGATAATTATATTTGATTGGCATTATCCATATATTACTCACGCCGAATAATTAATATTTTTCTTATACAATCTATATAAAACGAATATGATTTAGGGGCTGTTTGTTTACTTCTTAATGAGGCTCTTAATAGTTCAGACCACTTACTGGTTCAGACTATTTGTTTCACGAGCAGATATCTGAATGGTTCAGACATTTGCCTCTGAATGGTTAAGATTTATACAGAGTCTGAATGGTTAATGTAACGTCAAGTGTCCCTGCACTTTAGGAACTTGTCAAGACTAGTCCCTGAAGTTTAACTTTTGTCTATAATTAACCCCTAGTCTATGTGGATTGCCTATTTCTTGAAATGCCTAAGACTATGTGTTGGAAATGCCTAAAACTATGCTGGAAATGCCTAATTTTGCATGATTGGAATGCCTAATTCTATGCTTAAATGTCTATCTGGAATGCCTAATGTTGGAATGCCTAAATGAGGAATGTCTATGTGTGGGATTGTCTAATTCTAAACGACTAAAATGCCTATTCAGAATGTCTATATGCTTGGAATGTCTAAATCACAATACTTGGAATGCCTAAATGTCTATACACTTGGAATGTCTAACTCTATGTGCTGGGAATGTCTATATACTTGGAATGCCTAAATCTACGTTTGGAATGTCTATATCTTGGGAATGCCTAAAGCTATGTTTGGAATGCCTAAATCTATTTGGTGCTTGACTCCTTAGACTCGTGAAACTGGATTCTTGGTTAAACGAGAGACTGGAGCCTTGTCACTGGCGGAATCTATTTAATCTTGTAAACTTTTGATGAATATGCTATAATCTAGTTATTCTATTACTCAACATAACGCAACGCCTAACCCAACGTGTAAAACAAATCAGAATCGGGAATGTGGAAGGATGGAATGGCCAGAGTGGCCATCCGATCGGATGACCATTCGATCGGATGACCACCCAAGCCTATCCACTCTTTTCCTTTCTCTTCTCCTTCACCTATAAATAGGCCTGTCACATCACCTTTCAGTGATGTGGGTCACATCACCTTTCAGTGATGTGACAGCCCTTCTCGACTCAGACGCGCAAACACCTTTCTCCTTCATTTTCTCATCAATTTCGGTACGTTTCAAGCTAGATTCTTGTACTTTCTTACTCTACACATCATTCTTTACGTGATTCTCACTTGAAATCACACTTTTCACCGTGAAATCTCTTAGATCTGAGTTCTTGAGGGTAATGTCATCATGGTGGTTTGTACAACTGTAATGTGATGTCATTCTAAGCAAGATTTAGCCGGATCTAAGGTATTTCACACGTATTTACATTAAATCTAAGCTAAATCAAAGAGTTTTATACTAAAACTTAAGTTTCTTCATTCTTTCTTCAATTTCTGATTTACTTCGGTGATAAACGTGCCAGAACGGACTATAGACTCGATCGGTGGTCTAGAGTTGGTTTAGGAACAGGTTGTTCTCTGATTAAAACGATCACGGGATGGATTCCGGCATAAAACCGTTACCAATAGACAAACGGGTCGGACTGGGGTGATTCCCGACCGATCAGAATGACTGTGAAATGACAAGTAACTGTTGCCTCATTCTGCACCGAGACGTCACCATTAAATTTCAAACTTAGAATTTTTGCAAACATCGTTGAGCTATCAATCTTGGAAGTCTAAACGGACAGCCGTCCGATCGAACAGCCATCCGGTTGGAATATCAAGTTATGTGCACTCACCCGAATGGCAATCCGATCGGACAGCCACATAAGTCTTTCTGATCTTCATAAATGTCTTACCCGAACGGATGGCAACCTGACCGGATAGCCATCCGATCGGGCAGCCATTGTCACTTTACACACACAAGACCATCCGGTCGACTGGCCATCCGATCGGACAACCGTCCGATCGGACAACCATCCGAGCCAGTGACCCTGTTAACTCCTTTATTCAATTCCGTTACGCTGCCTGACTCTTATCCTACTGCAATCTAATCAGGCTAATCTTAAAAGAGCTCCCTTTGATCCAATAACAGTTGCGAATGTTAAGCAATCACTGTGAGTACACTCAATCCCCTTTTACTTTAAACTTTTGGGGCGTAACATGTATTCTATTAAACTAAATACTTTTGGCAATCTATACTCTATCCCGTGTGTTTGTGAAAACTTGTGCATTCTAGTATTCTATTTGTGCTATGTGACATTTAATCCAGGGTGTTTAGTTCCGCCTTAACAATAGTAGCGCTATAGGGGGTGCACCTCTCCCATTATTCTTCGGGGGTATTGTTAGGAGGATTCTAGTTTCCCTTGAGTCTTGGGTAAACACTAAAGCATCGGGATACTTGGGCTATCATTGCGTGGACTGCGACACTAGCACGACTGTAAACTATTTTTATTGCTTACACTGTGGATATGAGTTGCTTTTGATCTATTAATCTAGTATCAAACTTGTATACTCGCCAATACTTTTGTATTGATATTTTAATACATGTTGCAGGTTGATAGGATGAGATGGAACATGGAAAACAAGCTAGGGTAATGCCTAGAAACGTCACGCTAGCTAATCTAGTCTTTGAACAATTTGAACAATTATGATTTGATGTTTTGTAATGTGATTTTTTGAGATATTTGGATTTTAGACAATTGCTATGAAATCTACTTAATTCTATTGAAATATCCGGTGTTGTGGAATTCTCTTGAGCAATCTGAACGCTTAGTGCTCGCACCCCTATGTTTCTGCCATCGGTTTGGGTGTGACAGATTGGTATCAGAGCCATAACTATAGGGAATTGGGATAAGTAGGAATACTTGTCCTAGTCCATAGTTCTAGGAACTTGATTCTTATTTGTTGTTTAAGACTTATGCATTCTACCATATCTGCTTCCTAGCAGCACATGTTCCTATTAAACTTACATGCCTTTCCTAAGGCTACTATAATATACACTTTATACTATGAAGACACTGTTACACAATGTTTATTTTAGCACGAGATTTGCCCACAGGATAGGAGTGACATCCAAACCTTGAGGGGAAATCTCCATATTATTCTAGGTTGGTTTTGTCTGCGGATGAAAGCCGACAACATTTAGGGTACGATGTGGTCAAGATAGAGGTGAAACTCAGACCTTGATAACTAGTCCCACTCCTTGATGATTTTATGTCTCGACAAAGTCTCGTAGCTGCCAATCAATTGAGTATGCGGAATGACCAAAAGGACAAATATCATAGGCCTAACATCGATGACGTATCTGTCTAAGTAAGTCAAGATGCATTACCTCAATTCGAAAGGAGTTCGAATCACTTTGGTTAGTCGCCGTTCCTCTACCCAGAACAATCCTATGTTTTAAAAGCCTATCTCGTTATTTTTATGTTATCTCGATTTTATGGAAGTGGTTTTCTCTATAAGGTTTTGAACTTAATTCTTCGTTTATTTATAAAAGCTTTTACGCAAATTGCACATTGGCCGCAATCTAAAACGTTAAGTTCTAATCTCAGAACAAACTAAATTTACGAAGTTTTGTTCTATAAATCTACGTGGTAAACTTGATCGACTATGGTATAATATGTTGTTGTGGTGTGAGACACTAAGATGACATGGAACTACGGGACAGAAGTGGTGTGGCCGAAGCATGGTGGATACGCCGCTGGTACTTCCTATATATAAGTGCTTCCGGCATATTACCAACATCCGTACCAAGTGCCATGCGAGATTTAGTGTTTGCAGACCAGTGTGGAAAGTCTATTTAATCTACGAAATGTCTATGCAATCTATGGAAAGCCTATGCAATCTATGAGCAGACTATGTAACCTATGAAAATTCTAGCATGATCTGTGGTTGATCTATTATGTTAATCCATGATAATCTACCACGTTAAACTATTTTGAGCTAATCTATGTTAAACTACCTTGGTCTATTGGTTTAATATAGGATCATCTACTTGGTTAGTCTATGTTAAACTATCTACTTGAGTAAGCTATGATAATCTATCAATATAATCTATATTAATCTACTTGGGTATTCTACGCTGATCTATTTTGAGTATTCTATGTGATTTAATTGAGTAAACTATGAGTAATCTACGGTAATCTATTAATCTATGTGAACATATGATGATGATAATGATGGTTATGTTGAGTGTTGCTGTTGATGCATATTTTGTCTATCGCCTTCGTCAATCCGAGTCGTAGTGAAAAGCCGGAAGATATCAAGCGCATAATGTCGTATCTAGATAGAAATGGCAAGGTGGCAAACTTGTAATTAATGATAACTATCATTAAAGTGCCTTGACCATATAAATAGGGGATTATGTCATGAGTTAGTTAGTTTTTGGAAGACTTCTCTCACATTTGTGTTGGTGGAGATCCAAGTTTAGAGAGAGAAAGTCTAGAGAGAGAAAGTGGTGTAATCGTGATTCTTGTATCGTACACGTCAAATCTTGCAATGGAATCACGTTAGTAGTACGTTATTGTGTGTTCGGTCATGCACGTTCACGGATTCCGCACGTGAAACGTTCGTTACGCAATCGAACGGTCGAAAAACCGGTCCTACAATTGGTATCAGAGCTAGGAGCTCGATTGCAAGATCAAACACATCATTCGTACCAGATTTCAGAGCCGATTCAGATCCGATTTCATCGATTTCTTCATCTTCTACTCATTTCTTACGGTTTTTACGAAAATTCGACAAATTGAACGTGATTTCACGGTCCGTTTTGCCTGAATTTCTTACATATTGTGCGAAATATGTTGAATTGAAACCCTACCAAGTTTCAGATCGAAATTCCATGTAGTTTTGGAGATATCGCAGTTTTTCGGGTCCGATTCGCGTCAAACAGCAGGTTTGGATCGCTTATTTGGTCAGAAACAGGTTCGCTCATGTGACATCATTCAGGTCCGCTCATAGAAATTGGTTAGGTTCGCTCTTAATGATATGTGGTAGTTCGCTCATTAGGTAAGAGACAGGTTCGCTTTTCAGTCATATGATGATTCGCTTTTATGACATAAACAGATTCGCTCTTTTGTCATCACTTTCATGTGAGCATCTGACCGTCGGTCCAATCCTTGATCAATTTGTGGCACATTGTGGTTGTTGTTGATTTGTTTACACCGTCCATAACAAAAGGTCATATAGTTTAAAAAATAACCGACAGCCTACTCCACGTATTGTGAAGGCCTATGTCACCGTCCCACTAAACTTTGTCGATGATTGTTTTTGGTCCACTCACACAAGACCTAGTCACTGACCCACTATCTTTGTGGCCCAATTGCAACTCTTTATCTTTCACCGACCCACTAAACAAGCTGCTCCAATCATATTGTTTGTTCACTTGATTAGTAGTATGTTGCCGCCCCATGATATTTTTTTAACCAATCAATAGTTGCTGAATATGTTTTGTTGAACTAAAGTTACTGCCCACTACACATTTGATTGGATAAGATTGGCGACATATGGGTCAGTGGTAGGTGTTGTTGTTAATCGGCAACTGATTTTAGGACCGCCGAAATACCTTTATTGGACGTGTTGTTTTTGTTTGTTGCACCGCCCCACTAAGCCTTGAGACCCAATCAACACCCACTTGTTTCGCCGTCCATTTTAATAAAAGGCCCAATCACAATTTGATTCAGTTTGAGAGTTTGATATTTTTTAAACTGATCGTTTACTTGTTTGTTTGCACAGGAAATTCAAGGTGACTTGTCAAGAATAGGATCCTCGCCCGAGAGAATCCTCACTCGATTTGTTGTTGTCTAGTCTTTGTTATTTGATCGAATAGTCATTTGTTTGTTCGAATTTCATTATTGATTGAGAATTCATCATTGTGAATCTTTTGACACCGAAAATGGATTCTGCAATTTATATTGCACTGAACAAGTTCAATAATTTTTCAGGTATCGATGGAGAATCGATTGAAGAATTGATCAAAAGGTATGTCGAGCTGTATTGGATGATGGTGAGTTTGAAGATAACCAAGACAAATGAGGAATGGATTAACAAGTTAGGAAATGCTCGACCGGATGATGGGTGGAGAACGTATTTGTCAGATTGGAAGAAGAGATACTTAGAAGTGACTTTGAGCATGTTTATCGAGAAGATTAAAGAGCGAGAACTTGAACTACAAAAGATTAGTAATGCAGAAACTGATAAAGTCAAATGCAAATCTGAGGAAATCGTTCAAGAGGTAGAAGAGCAGGTTAAAGACATTTCAGCTATCAAGGTTGAGAAGAAAGCTGAGAATGTAAAAATGACCGAGATGTGTTCAAAATGTGACAAATTTGAATTAGACAATGTCAAACTGTTAAGTGATTTGGACAGTTTGACATTGGAAAACAAGGTTTTGAAAGAGAAAGAAAAAGACTTTGAAAGCAAAAAGAAATCCTCAGAAAATGAAGATTTTTGGATAAAACTTGAAAACAAAAATCTGAAAGCAAATGAAACAAAATTTCAAGAACAGATAAAAGTTTTAGTCAATGAACAATCTGTTCTTGAAAACATTAAGATTGAAAATGAAAAATTAATCAAGTCTCATCTTGACAGAATATCTCAGCTTGAAAATGAGGCTGAGAATTCGAGAGCTAAAATTGATGAGCTTGAAAAGAAATTGAAAGGTTTTGTGACATCATCTGAGTTTTTGAATATCCCCTGTCCAAAACCAATCAATTCAATTCCAATAAGTGACTGTGTCACAAACTTTGACAAAGTCAAAGTTGAAGATTGTGATGAGAAATCTGATGATGTAAATGAAAAAATTGAAAAACAAAAATTGTTTTTAAAATTAGAAGAAAAATTCAAAAATACTGTTTTGCAATCTACTGAAATAGGTGAATGCTCAAAGCAGGAGCCTGTTAAGAAGATTGTAGAACAAAAACAAATTGTTAAAAAGTCGAAAATTGTTCAAAAAGAAAATAAAAGCTCATCAGATCGATCATCCAATCGCATTCAAAAAGCACAAAAATTGAAAAACGAAAACTCAAAAATTGTTGGTAATAGGTGGTGCAGGTTTGACCACAGTGCTCAAAAGCCAAATCCAACAATCAAGAAGAGGAAAGAGTATCACCAAGCCAAACAGTGCTTTGATCTGAGCGTTTGGTATGAAAATGGTGATTGGTATGATAACAGAGTGTGTTACAAGTGCGGCTATCAAGGACACATTGCTGTTAACTGCCAGAGACAGAGATTTGAGGCGAGGAGATGCTATAACTGCCAAATCAAAGGTCATATTGCCAGAGATTGCCCAAGGAGATCGCATGAAAGATTGAGGGCCAATTCTCAGAAATCAGCAAAGAAACTAGTCACTGTCAAGCCCAAGAAACTGAAAGTTTCAGAACAGAATATCAAAGAACAGAAGGTCCAAGAACCTAAAGTTCAAGAAAAGAAAGTGAAGCTTTCTCAAGGGCAAAAAGACAAACTGCGAAAGAAGAGGAAGAAGGCCAGAGAATATCTGGAGAAGATTTTGTCCTCGGGTTCATCCGACAGATTGATTAAGAGTGCTGATGAATCGATTCACTCGACAACAAAGTCAAGTAAACCGAATTCGTCAGATGCAAATCTGAGGATAAAAGAGGAGATAAAGAAGAAGGAGAAAAAGGTCGGCGATGAATCTGACATGTCGAAGTCAGACAAGCCACCTTCAGGTGATGAATCTGGCTCGTCAAAGTCAGACAAGCCACATTCAGGCAATGATTCTGGTTCGTCAAAACCAGAAGAGCCAGTTATTGAGGTAAAATCTGAGAATTCAGATTTAACAATGGATGATACGAACTTTCCTCCCTTGCTAAACAAGAATTCAAAATCACCCAAGGACAGTCAGGCTTGGGTGAAACTGTTTAAATGAAAAACCTGACCTGCCGGAGTTCCCAGGTTGGTAAGCGTGGAACATGAATCGGCACATTTCTTGAGAAATTTCACTCTGGTGATTTTTCGTCTTTCAAAAGATAAATCAGGGACATTAAGTTGTACTTGATTCATCTTTCCTACAAGTGGTAATTTGAAAAACAAAGCGATGAAACCACGAGTTTATGAAATGACACACAAAACTAATTTTCCGGAAAAACCATTTTGATTAAAACAAACTTAAGTGTTTTGAAATCACAATGGGAAAATAGTTTGTTGTGAGGGGGAGTTCTGATTGTTTACGCCAAGTGGATGGCGAATTGAAGCGATTCGATATCATGTTGTCACTTTATCTGTACAGTTTATTTCAAATTTTCCCAGAAAATCAAAATTGAAACATATTTTTGATTTTAGGGGGAGAAAAATTTTAAAAAAATAGAAAATTTGAAAATGTCAAAAACATTAAAAATTTAAAAATGAGTTTTGTTGTGAAAAAGAGGAAATGATTGTAATCAGTGGACTATCACAGCACGCTAAAGAAATGTAATGTCAAATGTAATAAACGGTCTCACTGATGATGTGACGATAGGTTTTTGTACATTTAGTAGATTTATTCGGGATATAAACCTAAAATTTCAAACTTGTGAAATTCGTGGGGAACACTACTTGGATATATAGGTAACCCTTGAAATCTCGTTTGAAAGGTCTCGTATTCTGATATACTAGGTGTTTATACTCTATGATGTCTGGGGTATTATTCCGGGACTTCTGCTGAACGGTAGTTCTGACCTAGTCCTTGGCTAATACTTTCCGCAAAATGCTTGAAACATAGCATAAAGCCCTCAGCTGATTAGACAATAAAATTGATAATCATCTGTTGTAGCTGAAAAGATCCTCTAAAGGGGACACACTGCTAAGTCGAAGCTGATATCTCTCTGCTGAAGGGAAGTTCTGACCTGAGATCCCTCAGTTCTCGCATTTAACCCCTAATTTATGTACAGATATCATTGTAGTATTCTTGCCTGTAAGACTGAATATTGGGATTCTGGATACGGGAGTATATTCAAGAGGTGGGACACATGAATCGAACTAAGTTCATAAAACACTTAAATAGTATCCTGCATAGATTGAAAATTGTATGAAAATTTAAGAGGACAACTATATCGTCAATCAACGTGAATCGTTTAGAGCTTAAAATGTCTAAAAGCTTAACGGTGCGTGTGATGTGTCTCAAATACTGATATGATCCTCTTACACAAACTCACAAAAATATGTTTGTTCTGCGTTTAAATTCTTGTTTGTACATTTACGTTTCATATTTTCAAAAATTCAAAAAGATTTTCGACAACTGATGATGAAAAGCTGACATTCAAAATCTCAAAGGCTAAACATGATGAACAGACAGGTTGGTTAAATGGTTTAAAATGTTTAAGATTATTCATTAAGATTGAATCAGAATTTGGAATGTTTCAAATTTTTGATCATTTTTAAATGTAAATAATTCTCAAATGTTTAGTTGATTCATTAAGTTGAATCACAACTTTATTGGTTTGTAATAGAGAGGTTGAGATGTGTAGGTTTCTAAATCTGTTGATACGGAAAGCCAGGTGTCGATCCCAAAAGCACGGAAGCTTGACGAAAGGGGGAGCCTGAAGAGTCTGAAGAAAAAGAGCAACGGAAGCTGAAGACAGATCCACCGGGATTCTGTTCAAGCAAGAGGAACTCAAGAGAGAGAGAAAGACAAGTTGCTACGAGTTTCACTACGAGATTGACTACGGCAATATCCAAGGGGGAGATTGTTGATGCATATTTTGTCTATCGCCTTCGTCAATCCGAGTCGTAGTGAAAAGCCGGAAGATATCAAGCGCATAATGTCGTATCTAGATAGAAATGGCAAGGTGGCAAACTTGTAATTAATGATAACTATCATTAAAGTGCCTTGACCATATAAATAGGGGATTATGTCATGAGTTAGTTAGTTTTTGGAAGACTTCTCTCACATTTGTGTTGGTGGAGATCCAAGTTTAGAGAGAGAAAGTCTAGAGAGAGAAAGTGGTGTAATCGTGATTCTTGTATCGTACACGTCAAATCTTGCAATGGAATCACGTTAGTAGTACGTTATTGTGTGTTCGGTCATGCACGTTCATGGATTCCGCACGTGAAACGTTCGTTACGCAATCGAACGGTCGAAAAACCGGTCCTACAGTTGCGACACGTAGCATGACACCGAGTACGAGGAGAGGCGATGTGCCCGAAGCGTGGTGGATACGCCGCTGGTACTTCCTATATATAAGCATTTCTGACATGTTGACCAAACTTCGTACAACGTGCCATGTGAAGGTCGTGCGTCTGTGGTGTTAGTCTATCTCGTATCTAAATCCTTTAATCAATCGTGAGTGAATCTTTACTATGGGACTTCGTAACCTAGACTTATACGATCTTTATGTTGGAACTCCTAGATGTCTGCTCGAAGGCTCTCTGACAACCTAAGACAATCAAGGGAGAAGTCCCAGAAAAAGATGATGTCATTCATGGCTGACCAGATCACTCGGGTCGTGCAAAAGATTGTTTCTAAACTTCAAGGATCTACTACTCCTCCATCCTCTGTGGACTCTAAGGTAGAGAAGCCGACAACCACCAAGTTCAACTACAAACACTTCGTCTCCTGCAACCCCAAACCATTTACGTGCAGTGATGGGGCAACAACTATGCTTGAGTGGTTTGATAGCATAGAAGTCACCTTCATCAACAGTGAATGCCCTGAACATTTGAAAACCAGGAGTGCAACTGGAGTATTTCAGGGTAGGGCTTTGGAATGGTGGTCCAATGAAAGAAACATCCGTACTAATGAGGCAGCCTATGCTCTCCCGTGGGCCGAGGTGCGAGAACTCATGATGCTCGAGTTTTGTCCTCCCCATGAGCAGCTCAAGCTCGAAGAAGAATTCTGGCACTTAAAGCAAGTTGGTGATGACAACATGGCATATACTACCCGGTTCAAACAGCTAAGTTTTATCGTTCCTCACTTGGTTTCAACTCCTAAGCGGATGATAACCAAGTATATCAATGGCTGCCTCCTGCCATGTGTGATTCCATTGAAGCAGCTCAGCTAGGATCTATTGAGGAAGTATACCGTCTCACAGCTAGTCTCAACAACAATCGTGTGTGTCACAAGCAGTTTGCTACCCCTGCTCCTTCGAAGTCTGCAAATCAAGTCACTCAGCAGCCAAGTGGCAGCAAGAACAAGAAACGGAAAGCTCAGGGCTCAGGATGTAATGCTATTACTCCTGCTCCTACTCCTGCTGCTGCTAACCCTGTTGTTCCCGAAGCAAAGAAGCAATACACTTGGTCTTATCCCAAGTGTGCGAAATGCAGCTATCATCATCCTGCTACATCTGCATGCCAACTGTGCACCAGTTGTAACCGTTATGGTCACACGGTTCCATACTGTCGTCAAGCTAATCCTGCTCCTCAAGCTCAGCAAGCTCCTGCTCCACCAGCTCAAGCAGCTCTTCCGGCTCCTCCTCTGCAGAACCCAGGACCGATCAATGCCGTTTGTGCATGTTTTTAGCATGGGGATACTACTCATCTCCGTAACCGTCGCCCCTAGTTGAACCAAGAGCAACAAGCAGCCGCTCGTGAATGAGCGTTCAATCTCAATGCTAACTAAGCCCGCAACAACAATGATGTGGTGAATGGTATGTTTCTCGTTAATAATCTCTATGCTTCGATTCAATTTGATACTGGTGCCGACAAGAGTTGTGTCCGTGGAATTCGAGTCTTTGATAAATTGTACACGCTCTAAGTTACCAGAGTCGTTCTCTGTTGAGGTCGCCAATGGTAAGTCGATTCTTGTGAACTCTATCATGCGTGATTGTTCCTTGATACTTAACGATCACGTATTCGCTATTGATCTTATCCCAATGCGTTTGGGTAGTTTTGATGTCATTATCGGTATGGATTGGTTGCGTAAGAACCATGCCGAAATCGTGTGTCATGAAAAGCTTGTCCGTCTCCCTCTTCCATCTGGTGGTCTTTTACATGTCTATGGGGACCGACCTTCGAAAGGACTAAGGCTGATGTCATGCACACAAGCGAGCAGAAGTTTACGTAAACGGAACCCTGCTTTCTTGGCCTACGTGGTGGAACAAAAGAGCATGGGGAAGAACATAAACGAAGTTCCTGTTGTGTGTGATTTCCCTGATGTCTTTCTCGAGGATCTACCCGGTCTTCCTCCTCCCAGATCCGTCGATTTTCGTATTGACCTCGTACCTGGTGCGACTCCTGTCGCCAGGGCTCCTTACCGTCTTGCACCTTCCGAGATGCAAGAGTTATCCAGCCAGCTACAGGAACTGCTCGATAAAGGTTTTATTCGTCCAAGTACCTCCTCGTGGGGTGCTCCCATATTATTTGTCAAGAAGAAGGATGGTTCGTTCCATATGTGTATCGATTACCGTCAACTTAATAAGCTTACTGTGAAGAATCGCTATCCTTTGCCTCGTATTGATGATTTGTTTGACCAACTACAAGGCGCGTAGTGTTTCTCTAAGATTGACCTACGTTCTGGATATCATCAACTACGTGTTCTCGAAGATGATATTCCTAAAATGGCGTTTCGTACTCGATATGGGCACTACGAGTTCGTGGTCATGCCTTTTGGTTTGACTAACGCACCTGCCGTGTTCATGGACCTTATGAACCGCGTTTGTAAACCCTATTTGGATCGTTTTGTTATAGTCTCTATTGATGATATTCTTATTTATTCTAAGTCTAAAGGTTATCATGCTCGCCATCTACGTCTTATGCTTGAACTTTTACGTGGTGAACGTCTTTATGCTAAGTTTTGTAAATGTGAATTTTGGATTGAGGAGGTGCAGTTTCTAGGTCATATTGTTAGTATTCAGGGTATTCATGTTGATCCTTCGAAAATTGAGGCAGTAAAGAATTGGTGTACGCCTAAATCTGTGTCTGAGATTCGTTCTTTCCTAGTATTGGCGGGTTATTACCGCCGATTCATCGCAGATTTCTCAAAAATTGTTGTTACTCTTACTACTCTAACCCAAAAGGAGAATCCTTTTGTTTGGGGTCCCGAACAAGAAGAGTCCTTTCAGACTCTTAAGAACCTTTTGTGTAATGCTCCTGTTTTAACCCTACCTGATGGATATGACGACTTTGTGGTGTACTGTGACGCCTCGAACCGTGGTTTGGGCTGTGTGCTTATGCAGCGGGACAAGGTTATCTCTTATGCCTGTCATCAACTCAAGCTGCATGAGAAAAACTATACTACTCACGATCTGGAGCTTGGTGCAGTTGTTTTTGCGTTAAAGATTTGGCGACATTACCTTTATGGTACTAAGTGTGTGGTCTTCACCGACCATAGGAGCCTTCAACATATCTTTGAACAGAAAGAGCTGAACATGCGATAGAGGCGTTGGGTGGAATAGCTTAACGACTACGACTGCGAAATTCGCTACCACCCTGGTAAGGCGAACGTAGTGGCCGACGCTCTTAGTCGTAAGGCTCATGTCCAGGCTATCCGTATATCTAGTGATTTGCATGCTTGTATTCGCGAAGCTCAGTATTCGTCTGCTAACGAAGGAAGTCTATCCGTTGAAGTTCTTGGCGCTAACGTTAATCAACTCGAAACCAAACCTGATGGTCTTCAATACTATTTAAATCGCATCTGGGTGCTAGATCGCGAAAATCTTCTAGAGCTTATTATGAATGAGGCTCACAAATCTCGTTACTCTATCCATCCAGGCACCGATAAGATGTACCAGGATCTGCGTATGACTTATTGGTGGCCCGACATGAAGAAGGACATTGATGTGTATGTTTCTAAGTACCTCACCTGTTTGAAGGTGAAAGCTGAACATCAGCATCCTTCCGGACTTTTAGAGCAACCTAAAATCCCAGTTTGGAAATGGGAAAGTCTTGCTATGGATTTTATTACCAAATTACCCCGTACGCCTGCTGGTCATGACAGTATTTGGGTGATCATTGACCGTTTGACTAAATCAGCCCACTTTCTTCCTATCCGTGAAGATTATAAAGTGGAGAAACTTGCTAGGATCTTTACCGATGAGATTATAAGTCGCCATGGCGTACCTTTAGACATAATCTCTGACCGTGATGGTCGCTTTACTTCTCGACTTTGGCAAACCTTTCAGTCCGCTATGGGTTCGCACTTGAATTTTAGCACGGCCTTTCATCCTCAGATGGATGGACAGACCGAGCGTACTATTCAAACCCTAGAGGACATGCTCTGTTCTTGTGTCATCGACTTTGGTGGTAACTGGGATGTACATTTACCATTGATAGAATTCTCGTACAACAATAGCTATCATTCCAGTATTCAGATGGCTCCTTTTGAAGCTTTGTATGGGCGAAAAGCAGTTCACTGGCCGTGAGATTATTCAAGAGACAACGGATAAGATTCTTCAGATCCGTGATAACTTGATTAAGGCTAGAAGCAGACAAAAGAGCTATGCTGATAGAAGGCGCAAGCCTCTGGAATTTGCTGTTGCAGACCGAGTCCTTCTCAAGGTATCTCCCTGGAAGGGAGTAGTTCGCTTTGGTAAAAAGGGAAAGCTCGCTCCTCGCTATGTGGGTCCTTTCGTGATACTTGAAAGGATTGCCAAGGTGGCATACAAACTCAACTTGCCTCAGGAACTAAACAACGTGCATCCAGTTTTCCACGTATCCAATCTACGAAAATGTCTAGCCGATGAGGAACTGAAAGTTCCTCTGGAAGACTTGCAAATAAACGAAGCTGTTCAATTTGTGAAGAAACCGGTCGAAATCTTGGATCAAGCTGTCAAGCGTCTGAGGCAGTACCCGCATCTCTTTGAACAGTCTTCATCTAAGATTTCAGGGACGAAATCTCCTAAAGGAGGGGAGACTGTAACGCCCAGCGTCCCTGCACTTTAGGAACTTGTCAAGACTAGTCCCTGAAGTTTAACTTTTGTCTATAATTAGCCCCTAGTCTATGTGGATTGCCTATTTCTTGAAATGCCTAAGACTATGTGTTGGAAATGCCTAAAACTATGTTGGAAATGCCTAATTTTGTATGATTGGAATGCCTAATTCTATGCTTGAATGTCTATCTGGAATGCCTAATGTTGGAATGCCTAAATGAGGAATGTCTATGTGTGGGATTGTCTAATTCTAAACGACTAAAATGCCTATTTGGAATGTCTATATGCTTGGAATGTCTAATTCACAATACTTGGAATGCCTAAATGTCTATACACTTGGAATGTCTAACTCCATGTGCTGGGAATGTCTATATACTTGGAATGCCTAAATCTATGTTTGGAATGTCTATATCTTGGGAATGCCTAAAGCTATGTTTGGAATGCCTAAATCTATTTGGTGCTTGACTCCTTAGACTCGTGAAACTTGATTCTTGGTTAAACGAGAGACTGGAGCCTTGTCACTGGCGGAATCTATTTTATCTTGTAACCTTTTGATGAATATGCTATAATCTAGTTATTCTATTACTCAACATAACGCAACGCCTAACCCAACGCGTAAAACAAATCAAAATCGGGAACGCGGAAGGATGGAATGGCCAGAGTGGCCATCCGATCGGAGGACCATCCGATCGGATGACCACCCAAGCCTATCCACCTTTTTCCTTTCTCTTCTCCTTCACCTATAAATAGGCCTGTCACATCACCTTTCACTGATGTGACAGCCCTGCTCGACCCAGGCGCGCAAACACCTTTCTCCATCATTTTCTCATCAATTTCGGTACGTTTCAAGCTAGATTCTTGTACTTTCTTACTCTACACATCATTCTCTACGTGATTCTCACTTGAAATCACACTTTTCACCGTGAAATCTCTTAGATCTGAGTTCTTGAGGGTGATGTCATCATGGTGGTTTGTACAACTGTCATGTGATGTCATTCTAAGCAAGATTTAGCCCGGATCTGAGGTATTTTATACGTATTTACATTAAATCTAAGCTAAATCTAAGAGTTTTTATACTAAAACTTAAGTTTCTTCATTTCTTTCTTTAATTTCTGATTTACTTCGGTGATAAACGTGTCAGAACGGACTGTAGACTCGATCGGTGGTCTAGAGTTGGTTTAGGAACGGGTTGCTCACTGATTAAGACGATCACGGGATGGATTCCGACATAAAACCGTCACCAACAGACAAACGGGTCGGACTGTGGTGATTCCCGACCGATCACAATGTCTGTGAAATGACAAGTAACTGTTGCCTCATTCTGCACCGAGACGTCACCATTAAATTTCAAACTTAGAATTTTTGCAAACATCGGTGAGCTATCAATCTTGGAAGTCTAAACGGACGGCTGTCAGTCTAAACGGACAGCCGTCCGATCGAACAGCCATCCGGTTGGAATATCAAGTTATGTGCACTCACCCGAATGGCAATCCGATCGAATTACCATCCGATCAGACAGCCACATAAGTCTTTCTGATCTTCATAAATGTCTTACCCGAATGGATGGCAACCCGATCGGATAGCCATCCGATCGGGTAGCCATTGTCACGTTACACAGACAAGGCCATCCGGTCGACTGGCCATCCGATCGGACAGCCATCCGTTCGGACAACCATCTGACCCAGTGACCCTGTTAACTCCTTTATTCAATTCTGTTATGCTGCCCGACTCTTACCCTACTGCAATCTAATCAGGCTAATCCTAAAAGAGCTCCCTTTGATCCAATAACAGTTGCGACTGTTAAGCAATCACTGTGAGTATACTCGATCCCCTTTTACTTTAAACTTTTGGGGTGTAACATGTATTCTATTAAACTAAATACTTTTGGCAGTCTATACTCTATCCCGTGTGTTTGTGAAAACTTGTGCATTCTAGTATTCTATTTGTGCTATGTGACGTTTAATCCAGGGTGTTTAGTTCCGCCTTAATAATAGTAGCGCTATAGATTGTTAGGAGGATTCTAGTTTACCTTGAGTCTTGGGTAAACACTAAAGCATCGGGATAGTTGGGCTATCACTACGTGGACTGCGACACTAGCACGGCTGTAAACTATTTTTATTGCTTACACTATGGATATGAGTTGCTTTTGATCTATTAATCTAGTATCAAACTTGTATACTCGCCAATAGTTTTGTATTGATATTTTAATACATGTTGTAGGTTGATAGGATGAGATGGAACATGGAAAACAAGCTAGGGGAATGCCTAGAAACGTCACGCTAGCTAATCTAGTCTTTAAACAATTTGAACAATTATGATTTGATGTTTCGTAATGTGATATTTTGAGATATTTGGATTTTAGACAATTGCTAAGAAATCTACTTAATTCTATTGAAATATCTAGTGTTGTGGAATTCTCTTGAGCAATCTGAACGCTTAGTGCTTGCACCCTGATGTTTCCGCCATCGGTTGGGGTGTGGCAGTTAATACCTCTAATCTGAATTGGTCAGACATTTGCCTCTGAAGGGTTAAACATTATACATGCTCTTAATGGTTCAGACCTCTTACTGATTCAGCACTTAATGGTTCCGACCTCTTATTCTTACTGGTTCAGCACTTAACCATTCAGATGTTGCCAAACAACCCCTTAGTATATTAGTAGTAATGAAAGTAAACTTTAGACCGTAAAAATATAGTGAAATGATTAAAATAATATCTGATTAAAACCTACTGTAAAAATATAGTGAAATGATTAAAATAATATCTAACTAAAACCAGTGGCAGATTCAGTAATTTTTTTCAATGGGTTCACTTTTTTTGGTGTTCAAACTTTCACAACCATACACTAAAGTTTTCGGGCTGGGTTGGGTCGGATCGGGTCTCGGAACATAATAAAGACCTAAATCAGAAGTAACTAGTTCATATCAAATTCCATCATGTATTGCGCGTTAGAAACAAACAATAAATTACCTCAAATATCGCCTAATTGATTTGGTGAATTCCCTTCAAGAAACAAAATTGTTCAACAAGGACAACGCAGGTGGTTGTGACGATAGATGTGATTAAAGATTAGAGCGCTCATGATGGATGCGACCAAAGATAAGCGTGATGTCAATATTTTTAGTCAGATGTGTTGGAACAACAAAAGTATCTAAACCCGGTGTGAAATTTGCAACCGAAATATTTATTTGGTATTCAAATAAAATGTGAAAACAAAACTACAAGTTTGTTACTTCTATGTATAGAGCTTTTTTTGCTGAGATGAAACAAAGGTTTTGTTGATAGGAAATAACAATGCTACAAATGTTCAATAAAATGAAGAAATAAAGAAAAAACAAACAAGTAAAACATATATAAAAGCTAAAAACAAATCCACAAAGTTGTTCCCATTTCCCTTTTCATAAAATGGCAGAAGCTGAGCCTGGAGGTGGAGGGAGGAGGTCACGTTTAACCCCAAATCCCTAATATGGGTTTTACATTTAAAAAGAGTTAAATAAAACTGTAGCAAAATATATAGAATGGGATGGGAACTCGGAATCGAACTCTGGAACTCTTGTTTAGAAAAAAGGTGCAACACCACTGGAACACTTCATATCATTTGTTATGGGTTCACCCATAATTTATTTATGGGTTCCTACTATATTTTCTATATACGCTTAGGGATGGCAATGGGTCGGGTTTGGGACGGGTTTAGGTAATCCCAAACTCAAACCCGGATAGATAAGCTTGTCCCAAACCCGTCCCAAAACCCGTCGGGTTTCTAGCGGGTAAATACCCATCGGGTATCGGGTATACCCGTGGGTTTCGGGTAAACCCATTAATTTAAAAAGATTACTCGTTGGGTATACTTATCTAAAAACCCACTGGGTATCTATCGGGTAACTACTAACCGGTTACATTTTCTATTGTCATTATAAAAATATATATCAAATAACTACAATGTATACGAAATAGAATACCTATATGTGTAAAAAAATGGATGTATCATGTATATATACATATTTAATAATATAAAAGAAATTATATCGGGTATACAATCAGGTAAACGGGTACACTTTATCGGGAAATTGGGTCGGGTAAACGGGTATATCACTAAATCCCAAACCCGTCCCAAACCCGCGAAAAAAATAAAAACTATTCCCAAACCCGTCAAAAACCCGATTAACCGACCCCAAACGCGTCCCAAATGTGTCGGGTTTCGGGTTTACCCAACGGATTCGGGTTTAATTGCCATCCCTATATACGCTTCTACAAAAAGTTTCAAACCGAATGGGTTCCTAGAAACCCGGTCTTTCATGATAGATCCGCCCCTGATTAAAACCTTTTATTTTAAGGAGGTTTTAGAATGCATGATAAAAATGTTAAATATTAAGATATTTCTACTAAACAAGACGAGCTTGAGCTCGATTTCAGTTAGACTCAACTTCTTTCTTATTTATTTATATATTATTTTTAATTTTAATTTATTTATTTTCTTTAACTTAAAATAGCTCAAGTTGGTTCGTCTCAAACTCATTTCTTAAACTCCGATTCTCATTCATTTTTATTAGACATTTGATATATATATATATATATATATATATATATATATATATATATATATATATATATATATATATATATATATATATATATAGTGGAAGGTTCAAATGAGAAGAATTTTTTTGTAAGAAGAAAAAAGAAGAAGTTTCAACCAATAAGAATGATTCATTTTAGTTCATTTAATATTTGCATTTAATTTTAATATAAGGGTATATTGGTGAACTTACATAAATCATTAATTTGTATTCTTCCTCTTTAATAACTAGCTAAATTAAATTTGTAACTCCTTTTCAAAATATATATACTTTTTCCAAATTAAAAAAACTACTTAATTTAAAGTGTAGAATAAATTACTAGTTGTGTAGATAAATTACGAGTTGTGTAGGATATATTTCGAGGTGTGTAGGATAAATTTCGACTGTGTAGGAAAAAATTCTATAATGTGTAGGGTATATGTAGGAAAATTTTGATATGTGTAGGTTTGTAGACTATATGTAGGATAATTAATGATTAGTTGACTAATCAATTAAAAAGAGAAAAATTAATGATATGAGTTATATATGAAATAGTATTTTACTAATATGCCCTTTCTACTTTTTCTTCTCACATTAAATTTTTCTCAAATGAACCTTTCCATATATATATGTGTATATATATATATATACATATATATATATATATAGATATATATATATACATATATATATATATACATATATATATATATATATACATATATATATATATAGGGTAATGCTAGATAAAAAACCCTAAAAATTTTAGGAAACTCTGGAAACTCAAAGCTCCCGACTTTTTTTTTTTTTTTGAAAAAAATAACACATGTAATATACATGTTTTTAAGAGTTTTGGGCCAAAAAAAACAAAAAAGCGCCGAATACTTTTTTTTTTTTAAAATAAACAAGTTTCAAAAACTTCGTTGACTAACATGTGTTAGACAAAAAATGCTGAAAGTTGCTGAAATTTGTTTTTTTTTAAAAAAAAACCCTTCGGCGCTTTTTTGATTTTTTTGGCCCAAAACTCTTAAAAACATGTATATTACATGTGTTATTTTTTTCAAAAAAAAAAAGTCGGGAGCTTTGAGTTTCCCGGGTTTCCTAAATATTTAGGGTTTTCTATATAGCCCAACCCTATATATATATATATATATATATATATATATATATATATATAGGGGAAGGATGTATAGAAAACCCACTTTAATTTAGAAAACCCGGGAAACTCAAAGCTCCCAATGTTTTTTTTTTCTTGAAAAAATTTACACATGTTATATACATGTTTTTAAGGGTTTTGGGCAAAAAAAAATCAAAAAAGCGCTGAGTAGATATTTAAAAAAAAAATAAACAAGTTTTGGTGTAACACATGTTACATTCATCTGACATATTTGTAACATGTGTTACACCAAAAACAAGTTTTGGTGTAACACATGTTACATTCATCTGACATATTTGTAACATGTGTTACACCAAAAATTGTTTATTTTTTTTAAATATCTACTCGGCGCTTTTCCCTTAAAAACATGTATATAACATGTGTAATTTTTTTCAAGGGAAAAAAACATCGGGAGCTTTGAGTTTCCCGGGTTTTCTAAATTAAAGTGGGTTTTCTATAGGTACTTATATATATATATATATATATATATATATATATATATATATATATATATATATATATATAGGTAGAGGATCCTGTAAAAGAGGGGTTTTTTGTGAGAAGTGTAAGAAAGAATCTACACCATTAGATTTTTGATCTAATGGTTGAGATCAATAGGGACCAAATTGTAAAATGTGTTTTATTATTTTGGACTGATTTGAAAATTGTAGAGGTAATAAAGTCTTTTATATCCATTGAAAAGGAATCTATAAACCAAAAACCCTACAATTTGGTGAATCACCGTAAACCATTACCAACCTCCATCATAGTTTAACCACCGGTCGTACACCTGAACATCATCTTCTCCGGCCGTGGTGGTGCCCGCAGTGGAACGAACCTCTCCACGATAGCGGCGGTGGAGCGGCAGTGGAACGAACCTCTCCACGACAGCAGCGGCTGAACATCATCTTCTCCGACCGTAAACCATTACCAACCTCTCCACGACAGCGGCGGCAGAGCGGCAGTGGTGGTGCCGGTAGTGGGGGTGCCGGTAGTGTAACGACGGATTTGTAGTGTTATACAGAGTTATAAAAGGGTGATATGGTGTTATATACTATTCATAGTGTAAGGACCTGCAAAAATATCCCAAAACACTCCGTAGGTAGAAACCCAGACCCCTAAAACCCCAATTTTCATGAAAAATAAAGAAAATCAAATTTTCTAAGTTGGTCGCGGGCCGCGAACGATCCATGGAGGATCTACGCGGGGCGCGACAGCCTTGCAACTCTCCGGATATCGATCAGGGCCACGTGTCATACACGTAGCAGACCTAGGCTGTGACACGGTAGCCCTAGCCGTAGCTAGGGTGTCCCTCGCGGGCTGCGTGGGTTGCCCTTCTAGTTTACACGGGCCGCATAGAACCCAAATTTCTGCTATAAATAGTACGTTGCATGGCCAGGCTCCTGTGCTCGAAAAATTTCATCAAAAGAGCCGTTTTCTTCTCGAAATCACAAGTTAAAGTAGTGAAACGATGCTACGATAACAGGGTAATAACTCGATCACTGCTACGATATAATGTTCGATCGATTGAAACCAATCTGATGGATGTTTAAGTGCTGTCTGAATTCGGGCTATACTTTGTCATTCGTCGTGAGGGTTTTGATTTCGTGAAGTTATCGTAAATGTTGTATTAAGTTACTAACCTAGTTTTGTTTGCATTATTTAACTAGGTTACCATGCTTAATCAGTAGGCAAACTCTGTCCAGTTAAACTTGCAATGTGAGTCATTCTGTTTTTATCAAACTTCTTTGTAAACCCTAAATGTTTTCTAGTTATACTTTGTATTGATTAAGTCTTTGCTAATCTTTAATTACTGGCAGTAAGTGGGGGTTTTGTGCACATTACTACTAACGATTTATCACTTTAGGTGGGCGAGCCTAATTAGTGATATGTCCACAGTCATAGATCTGGTCGAGTGACAACTGAACCAGCTAATTATAAGATAGGGGCAAATGTGAAAACTCTTAATGCTGTAAATTGTAACAATGTGTCATTTTGTGCAAATTGAATGACTCGCCAGTATTTCCCCGCTGATAAAATTTTTTAAACATGTTTTAGGTGATTTACTGTGAACAAGGAAAAGTGCCATGTAGCACTACCAGCTTGGATAAAGTGGCTCAGTAAATAAATAAACATGTTTGTGTAAACAGGGGATTTCCCGGTGAAATTCCTTTATTGTAAATTACGGGGTTTGTCCCGAAACTTGAAATAAAATAATCGGGTATTTTAAGTTTTAAATGATCCTGTTAAAAGTTCCGCTGCCAAATTAAATACAAAATACCATGGGTTTTCTGTCCCGCGGTGTTCGAACCAGGAAACTGGGTCGGGGGCCGTGACAGAAAAAGTTGGTATCAGAGCCACTGATTTAAGCCAATTAAGTGTTTAGAAATACTTAATCTTTCAGATTGACATTTTGTGATTCTGTGAAAATTTAATTTACAATAAATAAAATTTTAATTTGAAATTTTGTGTGTTTCTTCGTGTGTGCTAACAGCATGAATGAACTACCGGAAGCCCTCTGAAGTTTCACTATCCATACTTCTGATATGAGATTTTCGGAACCCAGTCTGGTTATCAGGCTGACACCAAGGAGCCAATCGTCTTTCAGGCCCAGTCCCAGGAGAAACCAAAACCCAAAAAGAGAAGAAGACTTCTGGACTGGAAACGAGGACGAAAGAAGAAGCCCGCTGCCCAAAAGGTGAAAAAGACGGAGGACCCAAAGGGAAAAGGAAAGGAAGTAGGGGAAAGCTCTTGCCAAGCCCAAGAGTTGCCACCTTGGGAAGAATTGGATAGAAAACTTGCAAACTGTGACCTCATCGAACCGGCTGACGAAACCCTTTTCAATTTCCCGCCCAATCAGAAGTTCCAATTAATTTGGAACCTGCTATTCCGGACCATATTGTCAACCCTCAACCTTTTACAGGGCAGTTAGAAGAATGGTGGATGAGCGACTGGCATTTTCAGAATTTCATGAATAACCCAAATGTTTACTTTCCCCAGTTTGATCATGAACCTGCACCATTCCCACCTATGAGCTCGGAGAACGTTGCCGAATTACGCCGCTACGGCGAGGAACTGGTGGATGCAGGAAATCGGATTCGGGAAGTGGGGGAAAACATCACATGTAAGTACGACGAGAGGGACCGTCATTTCTGAGAAGCCAGTTAACTGAAGTTAAAAAGTTTTTGTATAATAATAATAATATGTGAAATATATATATATATATATATATAATGTATAATAATATAAATATCACTAAAATAAAATATATGTAAATACATGGCTTGTACTTATGCATAATATATAAAAATATAAATGTCGCAATGTCGACGATTTTGGCTATATGTGTTGACTTGATTATGTGTGATTGCCCTGTTGTGTTTGGTTGCTATTCATGTGGTGACAATAATATATTATTAATGATTCAGATGGAAAACACAGAAAATCAACCGGCAAATAAAGTTAATCAATCTGAACCCAATAATGAAGACCATTTTCTTAATAGGCAAGATATAGAAAATATCGTTGCTCAGGGAATAGCCAATGCTATCCCGGCAATTGTTGCTGCCGTTAAGAATCCTGCGGAACCTTCCCGAGCCAACCATAGTAAACGCACTCGCGACGATAATTTTAGTAACAGTGTAAATGGATGCGGCAATAATGACAATAACGTGGTTCAAGCCCCAATACTTAAGAAAATGAAAGTTGCAACACCTGGTTGCACTTATAAAGAATTTCTTGCCTGTAAGCCAATCGAATTTGCAGGCAATGAAGGGGCGACTGCCACGCTGCGTTGGTTAGAAAAGAACGAAGCAGTCATTAAAATAAGTAAATGCGTCGAGGAAGACAAGGTTATGTATGCATCCTACCTTTTCAAAGAAGAAATGTTAGATTGGTGGAACACGGTGCTGCAAGCCAAGGGAAGTGACGTGGCTTATGCCATGAGTTGGGAGGAATTTAAAGAATTGGTAGAAAGAAAGTTTTGTCCCTCCTATGAAAAGGAACAAATGACAAATAAGTTCCTGAACCACCGGATAGTGGATGTTGATTGTCGAGGGTATACTTCGAAATTCTTCGAGTATGCTAGAATAGTACCAACTCTGGCTTCACCAGAACCTGTGCTTATTTCTCGCTACATTTGGGGGCTAATTAGCGAGATTCGTGATATAGTTAAAGCTGCGAGACCCCGCATTATTGACGATGCGGTCGAACTGGCCAACACCTTAACTGACGGACTAGTGCGCACGAGAGAAGAAAATAGGAAAAAGGAATTGGCCCAAAAGATTACCCAAGGATTTCGTGTGGGTAATACTAGTAGTAATTTCAAGAAAAAGGGAACCGGGCAGTCTTCCATACCGCCGTTTTGCAGGAATTGTAAAAAGAAACATTTTGGAAAATGTAAGGAAAATTGTAATTTCTGCAAAGCGCTGGGGCATCGAGAGGAGGAGTGCTGGAAGAAATCAAAAATCTGCTATAATTGTGGAGAAGCTGGGCATTTTAGACCAGAATGCCCTAAACTGGTTAAGCCAGCTGACAACAAGGCCAAACCTGCCGAAGGAACAAATAAGAAGAATGCAAGAGCCTTCCAGCTGACAACTCAAGAAGCAGATCTGATTCCTGATGTGATAGCTGGTACGTTTCTTGTGCATGACGTTTACGCAAAAGTATTATTTGACTCTGGTGCAAACCAAAGTTTTATAAATACTTCATTCTGCCAAACTCTTAAGCAACCTTTAACCAAACTTAGGCAAATTTATACGGTAGAAACGACACATGGAAATTCTGTTATCATAGATAAGGTTCTTCAAGAAGGAAAAATAGAACTCTTAGGCCATAAGTTTTCTGCAAACCTGCTACCTATGAATTTAGCTGGATTCGATGTTGTGTTAGGAATGGATTGGTTAGTAGCCAACCATGCTCGAATCCTATGTGATAAAAATTCCATAGAAATTCATACGCCCACAGGAGAAGTAATTTTGATTTCAGGAGATAAGCCGCGTAAACCAATGAAGTTCATTTCAGTAATGAAAGTTGCTAGTTATGAACGAAAACAAGGAATAGTGTATATGATTTTGGTAATCATTAACACTAAAAGTAAGGAACTTAAGGAAATTCCAGTAGTATCAGAATACCCGGATGTATTCCCAGAAGAGCTACCTGGATTACCACTAGATAGGGAAGTAGAATTTAGAATTCATCTAATCCCTGGAAATACACCAATAGCTAAGGCACCTTATCGATTAGCACCCACATAAATTCTAGAACTGAAGAAGGAGTTAGATGAATTATTAAGCAAAGGATTCATACAACCTAGTTCGTCCCCTTGGAGAGCACCAGTGTTATTCGTGAAAAAAAAGGATGGTTCAATGCGAATGTGTATCGATTAAGGGGAATTGAATAAGGTAACAATTAAGAATCGATACCCATTACCTAGGATTGATGATCTTTTCGATCAACTTCAGGGAGCTAGATATTTTTCTAAGATAGATCTGCGTTCCGGATATCATCAATTGAAGGTACAAGAAGAAGACATACCTAAAACTGCTTTCAGGACTAGGTATGGTCACTACGAGTTTACAGTCATGCCATTTGGACTAACGAATGCTCCTGTCGCATTTATGGACATGATGAATAGAATTTGTAAGCCGTATTTGGATAAATTCGTAATTGTCTTCGTCGGTGATATACTTATTTATTCCAAAAGTCAGGACGAGCATTGTGAGCACCTGCATGCACTCTTAACCCTGTTAAGAAAGGAAAAGCTTTACGCCAAATTTTCGAAGTGTGAATTTTGGCTACAAGAGGTGCAATTTTTAGGACACATGGTGAATCACGAAGGTATTCACGTAGATCCCTCCAAAATAGAAGCAATCACAAATTGGAAGGTCCTGCAATCAGCTATCGAAGTTAGAAGTTTTCTGGGATTTGCTAGATATTATAGGCGCTTCATTAAAGACTTTTCTAAGACAGCTGTTCCATTAACTAAGTTAACCTGTAAAACAGTTAAGTTTGAATGGGGACCTAAGCAAGAAGAGGCCTTTAGGATTTTAAAGCAAAGATTAACAAATGCCCTAATTCTTGCTTTACCAGAAGGAACAGAAGATTTTGAAGTCTTTTGCGACGCTTCTAAGCTAGGGTTAGGATTTGTACTATTGCAACGCAAAAAGGTAATTGCGTATGCATCAAGGCAGTTGAAAAAGCACGAGGAAAATTATACGACTCATGATTTAGAATTAGGAGCAATAATTTTTGCCCTTAAGATTTGGAGACATTATCTGTATAGAAGCAAGTTTACCGTCTATACAGATCATAAGAGTTTAAGATACATATTTGGGCAAAAAGAATTAAACATGAGGCAAAGAAGATGGATGGAAATTCTAAGTGACTACGATTGTGATATTCAATATCACGAAGGAAAGGCAAATGTAGTAGCAGATGCCCTAAGTCGTAAGTACCATGAAAAGAAAATGCGAGTTCGTGCTCTTAGATTAAATCTCCAACTAGATTTAATGGAACAACTGAAGAACGTTCAGAAACAGCAATCAAAGATGATGTTGAAGGAATGAAAGGACAGATAAAGGAATTAGAGCAAGGGAAATTTAAGAGATAAGATTTTAGAGGAAGCCCATTAATCTAGGTATACAATGCACCCTGGTAATAATAAGATGTACTAAGATTTAAGAAATAACTTCTGGTGGATATGAATGAAGAAGGACATAGCTAAATACGTTTCTAAGTGTCTAACTTGTTCCCAAGTTCAGGCAGAACACCAGAAACCTTCAGGGTTACTTCAATAGTTAGAAATGCCTGTATGGAAGTGGGAACTAATAACAATGGACTTTGTTACTAAGCTACCCAAGACCTGGAAAGGTAACGATGCAATCTGGGTGATTGTGGATCGATTAACCAAATCAGCTCATTTCCTGCCAATGAAAGAAACCTTTAGCATGGAAAGATTAGCTAAGTTATACGTAGATGAGGTAGTATCCTTACATGAAGTCCCACTCTCTATTGTGTCAGATAGGGATAGTCGTTTCACTTCGCATTTTTGGACAAGTTTCCAAGGAGCAATGGGGATGCGATTAAATTTAAGTACTGCATATCATCCTCAAATAGATGGACAAAGTGAAAGGACGATCCAAACCCTTAAAGACATGCTCAGAGCATGTGTAATCGATTTCGGTGGAAATTAGGATGACCACCTACCCTTAATCGAATTCTCCTATAACAATAGTTATCGCACAAGCATCAATGCTGCCCCGTTCGAAGCACTGTATGGACAAAAGTGCCGAACCCCAGTTTCCTGGGCAAAAGTAGGAGAAAGTCAATTATCAGGTCCCGAGATTGTGCAGGAAATCACCGACAAGATAACTCAAATCAAGGAAAGACTGAAAACGGCATGAGACCGCCAGAAGAGTTATGCAGACAATCGACGCAAGCCGTTAGAATTTCAAGTTGGAGACAAGGTACTCTTGAAATTTTCTCCTTGGAAAGGGGTAGTTCGGTTCGGTAAGAAAGGAAAGTTAAGTCCAAGGTACGTAGGACCATTCACAGTTACCCAACGAATAGGACCAGTTGCCTATCGCTTACAGCTACCAGAAGAATTAGCCAGGGTACATGATGTGTTTCATGTATCTAATCTCAAGAAATGTTTGTCTGATGAATCACTGGTAGTACCTCTTCAAGACATAGAGGTAAATGAAAGGTTGAAATTCGTTGAGAGACCACTTCAAATAGAAGATAGAAAGGTTAAACATCTTAAACACAAGAGACTGGTACTGGTCAAAGTAAGGTGGGATTCGAAAAGAGGACCTGAGTACACATGGGAATTGGAATCGGAAATGAAGCGAAAATACCCTTACCTGTTTCAGTAAATCTCGAGGATGAGATTTTAAATAAGGTGGGGAGGATGTAACGACCTGCAAAAATATCCCAAAACACCCCGTAAGTAGAAACCCGGACCCTAAAACCCTAATTTTCATGAAAAATAAAGAAAATCAAATTTTCTAAGTTGGCCGCGGGCCGCGAATGATCCAAGGGGGATCTACGCGGGCGCGACAGCCTTGCAACTCTCCGAAAAACGATCAGGCCACGTGTCATACACGTGACAGACCTAGGTTGTGACACGGCAGCCCTAGCCGTAGCTAGGGTGTCCCTCACGGGCCGCGTAGGTTGCCCTTCGAGGTTACGCAGGCCGCGTAGAACCTAAATTTCTGCTATAAATAGTACGTTGCATGGCCAGGCTCCTGTGCTCGAAAAATTTCATCAAAAGTGCCTTCTTTCTGTTCGAAATCACAAGTTAAAGTAGTGAAATGCTGCTACGATAACAGGGTAATAACTCGATCACTGCTACGATATAATGTCCGATCGATTGAAACCTATCCGATGGATGTTTAAGTGCTGCCTGAATTCGGGCTATACTTTGTCATTCGTCGTGAGGGTTTTGATTTCGTGAAGTTATCGTAAATGTTGTATTAAGTTACTAACCTAGTTTCGTTTGCATTATTTAACTAGGTTACCAGGCTTAATCAGCAGGCAAACTCTGTCCAGTTAAACTTGCAATGTGAGTCATTCTGTTTTTATCAAACTGCTTTGTAAACCCTAAATGTTTTCTAGTTATACTTTGCATTGATTAAGTCTTTGCTAATCTTTAATTACTGGCAGTAAGTGGGGGTTTTGTGCACATTACTACTAACGATTTATCACTTTAGGTGGGCGAGCCTAATTAGTGATATGTCCACAGTCATAGATCCGGTTGAGTGACAACTGAACCAGCTAATTATAAGATAGGGGCAAATGTGAAAACTCTTAATGCTGTAAATTGTAACAATGTGTCAATTTATGCAAGTTGAATGACTCGCCAGTATTTCCCCGCTGATAAAATTTTTTAAACATGTTTTAGGTGATTTACTGTGAACAAGGTAAAGTGCCATGTAGCACTACCAGCTTGGATAAAGTGGCTCAGTAAATAAATAAACATGTTTGTGTAAACAGGGGATTTCCCGGTGAAATTCCTTTATTGTAAATTACGGGGTTTGTCCCGAAACTTGAAATAAAATAATCGGGTATTTTAAGTTTTAAATGATCCTGTTAAAAGTTCCGCTGCCAAATTAAATACCAAATACCATGGGTTTTCTGTCCCGCGGCGTTCGAACCAGGAAACTAGGTCGGGAGCCGTCACACATAGTGTTTTATAGTGATATGTAGTGTTATATGTAGTGTTATATAGTTATTACAGTGTTATGAACTGTTGAATGGTGTTTTGTAGTGACTTTAATAGTGATTTGTAGTGTTATATACTTATTACAATGTTTTATGAACTATTGAATGGTGATTTTGTGTGTTATATACTTTTACAGTGTTATGAACTGTTGAATGGTGTTTTGTGGTGTTATATTCTTATGACAGTGCTGAATGGTGGTTGCAGTGTTATATATAATGTTGTAGTGTTATATAGAGTTATAAAAAGGTTATTGTTTTGTAGTATTATATACTTATTACAGTGTTATGAATCGTTGAATGGTGTTTTGTAGTGTTATACACTTATTACTACTGTGCTGAATGGTGGTTGGAGTGTTATATATAATGTTGTAGTGTTATACAGAGTTATTCGTAGTGTTTTATAGAGATCTTTAAAAAAAGTATTCCTATAAATAAGGGTGGCGGTTATGGAAGGTTATCAATTAACTAAATCAATGACAAAATTACTCGTTTACCCTTTTGAATTAATTTAGATTTAGCACACATGTCACCTCCACAATATTTCTCACACTTCTCACACTTTTAACCTTTTTTACAATAACCTTACCCTATATATATATATATATATATAGGGGGCTTTTAGAATGAGAACCACCCCGAGTTGTAAGAACCGCGAGAACTACACCCCACGGAGCGCCGTTCGCCATGATTTTTTTTACAAGTAGATGTGGGTATTATAAACACAGCCGTAAAAAATCATGGCGAACGGCGCTCCGTGGGGTGTAGTATTTTACACCACAAGTTTGGTGTTTTTTAATTTTTTTTCTTTTTTTTTTCACCAAACTTGTGGTGTAAAAAACTACACCCCACGGAGCGCCGTTCGCCATGATTTTTTACGGCTGTGTTTATAATATACACATCTACTTGTAAAAAAAAATCATGGCGAACGGCGCTCCGTGGGGTGTAGTTCTCGCGGTTCTTACAACTCGGGGTGGTTCTCATTCTAGCGGCTCCCTATATATATATATATATATATATATATATATATATATATATATATATATATATAGGGTAGGGTTCCAGCGTGAACCTAATCCCATGCGTGAACTGCGTGAACTAATCTGGACCATTGATTTCCTTTTTAGTTGTTAAGGGTATGATTGTAATTATATAAAAATTAGATTTAAATCATTATTTTAGTAATTGAATTAAGTTACATCTTTCCTATTTTAAAATCATTATCCACAATATCTTTTATTTCATTTTTATTTTCAGATTTTACCACCAGAATTCGGATTATGATTTTTAAGATCCGCGTTACCTTCATATTTCAACGGTATACACATGTGTACCTGGATATGAATTGAACAGTACACATGTGTACTCAGCATGGTACATATGTGTAAGTAGCTACATAATACATACATATAAACAAAACCTGTACAACTCTTTTATATTAAGCAAATAACAATTTCCATAATGTTTGCCAAACAAAAAAAAACATACAATTACAAGTTTCATTTTCGTGAAAACAATAAACGCAACATAATCGGAAAAATAAAAAAGACATAGTCTTTTACAACTATTCACCGCGTTGTATGCTGAATCATCCTTATCGACCAAGCAAACGAACATAAGTGAATCATCTTTATCGACCTTATACGTGAATCATCCTTATCGACCTTCCATCTCCACTTTCTTCGTTTACGACGTCTCCTATAATAACACAAAAAACTCAGCAATTAGTACTTTGCATAAGTCACAAGTGTACATCAACAACTTCACAAATTCAATACACAAAACAAATATGAGATATCACAAAACAGACGCTATACACATGTGTACATCGCATTAAAAACATAGTAAAACCAGAAATACACATGTGTACAGCGCCTTAAAAACAGGGCAAAATCAGAATACACATGTGTACATCGCATTTAAACAGATCAAAATCAGAATACATATGTGTACATCGCATTAAAAAACAGAGCAACATCAAAAATTGAACATTAGATCCGGCGATAAACATCAGAGCAACATCAAAACAGAGCGAAACAGCAACTAATTTCGTCAAAACAGAGCAAAACATCATAGCAACATCAAAATAGATCAAAACTCAGCAACTAATTTCGTCTGCAATTCGATCATCCCTCGTGTCTGCCCTCAAATGCAGCCTTTTTGTCCCAGTAAAAAATGTAAAATCTTCTGTCAACTGACCTACCTTCACGAACAGATGAAACCTAGAACACGTCGAAAAAAAACAATCTTGTCATGTGCAGTCAAATAGAAAATACAATACACCTAACCATCATATTTAATACATCAATAAAGACACTCAAAGGAGGGTTTCAACCAGCAAGATATAGAACAAAACATCAACGCAAATGTGAAGTTGAAAGAGGTTTAATTACCATTCATCAAGCTGTTGTGGGATACATACTGAATCCCAATATGATATAGAGAGAAATGATATACTAAATAAAAGTTTGGAGATTGCGAAAGATCCACCAGTGATACTACACATACGTGAAGGACGGGATCAAATCGGTGGTGGTTTGGGTGTGTGGGAGTGCGGCCGGATATCGGGGTGATGAAGGTGGCCGGCGTTGCTCCGGCTGCCGGAGCCGGAGAAGAGAACGAGGAGAGAGCAGGGTGTCGGCTGGTTAATTTTGGGGATCATCACCTCTGATATAATGCCAGTCATAAGGTCTGATGAAAGTTTTAGTGTAAGTAAAGCTTGAAATTGTGAAAGAACCATAACCATCTTCATGCGAACAACAACAAACAAGAAAAGTGGTAAAATAAATAATAAAAATGTAATATTGATTGGAATATTGAAAACCCATAATCGAATAATCAGCCATATGAATTGTGGAGGTGATTGTTGACGTGTAGAATAAATTGGGAATGGGTTTGATTTGATTAGATTTTAAATAATGGAAACAATTTAGGTTTCCTATTTGAATTCTTTTGATGGTGTAATTACCATCATACCCTTGTGTATTTAATTAAATGGTAAAAATAAACCAAATAATTATCATCATGCCACTCAATTAAAATCTCAAGATCATAAAAATCAAGGGCCCAGATTAGTTCACGCAGTTCACGCTGGAGAAATTGTTCACGTTTGAACCTAATCCTATATATATATATATATATATATATATATAACTAATGTGTTACACATAACATAATATATGTTGTTTAGTTATTTTATTTATCATAGTTATCTATAATAATACTTATTATGCAATTGTATGTTTGTTATATTATATTAACTTGTTTATATATATAATCATATACATGTTCATCCTCATGAGTTTGATTAACTTCAGTAAAGTTCAAACTTGTTTATTAAATGATGTTTAATCATAATACAAGCTCGAACTCATAATAATTTAGTTCAATTCAGTTCAAACTTTTATCGAATAGTTTCTCACAATTGACTTAGCTGGCATATCAAGTTTTTCACAAACGACTCAAGTATCAATTACTTTATGGGAACTAATAATCACACATGGTAAAATCTTATTCTCACATGGTGTATAGCCTTTGTCAGTTTATGTTATTCTATACGAGCCGTATAACCTTATACGGCCCGTATACAACATGTAAGAATAAGATTTTAGGGTGGTCATATATAATGTATACGATACATTTATACGGGCCGTATAACTTTATACGGCCCGTATACTTCGAGTTTCGTATTTTTTTTTTATTTTTACTGTTTGTCTCAACGTATTATTCCTTGATACGCATGCGACTCGACGTAAGATTCTTCGATTCGGTGTTATATTCCTCAATTCTCGTGCGAGTTATGTGATTAGACGTTAGATTCCCCGATATTCGTGCGAGTTATTTGTTTCGACGTTAGATTCTTCGATTCACATGTTAATCATTTGAAACGATGTAATATTCCGTAAAAACCTCTATATAAATGACACTAATCTTATTCATTTTCAATTAACTTCTATTCGTTTCTTCTGTACTTCTCTGTATTCAAATTATATTACGCTATCAATGTCGTTTTGGGGTGACAATAACTTTTTCGGTAGTGACCCAGCTAGCGAGTCGAATAAGAGGAGTTATGACATTAATCAAAATAACAATCTGGGTTTGTTTGATCTAAATGTTTCGTTCGATCTCAATCTTGCGTCTGATGCAAATTAGGATCCTTGGGGTTTGGATGCATTTCAGGGTAATTATGCTGGTTATTATCCACCACCGTCCGTTAGTTTTCAATCCCTCCTGGTAGTGGTAGACCGCTGCCCGTTAGTTTTTAATCTCCTCCCGGTAGTGGTGGACCGTCTGACGGTCCAAGCGGTGACCAGGACCCTAGTGAGTTTGAAACCGATCAGGTATAACATTTAATTATACGTTTATTTACGTGCGTTTAATATTACTGTTTATACGTTTGATGTCATTTTCATTATCATCTTAGTTCGTCCAAAAACTATGCATTACATCATATTCAATAGAGTTAATCATTAATTCTCACATATATGTGTTTTGTTAGAAAGTCAATAGCATGGATGAATTGGTGGAGTGGTGTAGAGAAGTCGGATGCCAAAATGGGTATGCCATAGTCACTAAACGCATGACCTATGAGAAACCCCCAAGCTGCCAGCCGTTAAAAATTTGGATTACGTGTGATTATGCCGGCCAGCACAAGTCAACAGCCACGGTCAGATGTAGCAGGAGCAGGAAAACCGATTGCGAGTTCCAGCTGATCGAGACATACAGAAAGAGGTCACGTTTTTGGTCTAAGGGTTGACAAAGCTAAGTGTAGGATCGTTTTGCGACCTAATGAGTCGTTCAGAGTCAACACAGAACTGTTTGAGAGGCGGAAACAAACAAACAGCCTAGAATCAGTGTAAGAAATGTGTAGAAACAGAGTATGATACTTAAAACAAGCTTCTCATTGATAATTGACTTGAATACACGGTGAAAATTCGACAGCACTTCGTTACACCACAGCTAATTTCGTACCAAATGAGAAGCATGCCCTGCCTATTTATAGGCAACTAATTTCGCATGGAATTACCCCTTGACAGTTCATGCGAAATTATACTTAGTAATTTCGTGCGAAATAGCAGCAAGCTATTTCGTGCGAAATTACCAAAAACAAACATAAACTTTACATAATTGACACTTTTGACCCCTATACAAGCTGCCGACATGACCTAGAATTTAGACGTAGGCTATAGACATTATGCGCTAACAAACTCCCCCTTGGATATTGCCGGAGTCTTCAGTCTGGTCTTCAGCGCTTTCTTCACAACGACTTGAACTTTTCTTCCCTCGGCTTAGGCTTATTCATCAGCAGCTTCCTAAGCTTCTCGTTCTCTTCAACCTTTTTCTTTTCTTCAGCAGCCATTCTTTGAACAACAGTATGCCTCAGCATATTATCTTTATCTTCACGAGCCTTTCTTTCTCGTTCATCCTTTCGAGCTTCTTCTTTCTCAATCTCTCGCCACTTAGATGACCATTGACTCTCAGCATTGATTCCTTTTTGAAAACAGATGGATACAACCCTCTAAAACTGCATAGCCTGGTCTTTATCTTCAGCTTTAAATTCGATCTTGTTAACAAACAAACACTCTATATCCTTTGCTGAACAATTAACCAACCACAAAGGATTATACACAAAGATGTGTCTGATTTCACTTTCAGCTCTGTAGGTGATCACAGCTTCAGTCGACAAACAGTTGTATATCCAGTACAAGAACCCCTTATGAAAATCTTGTTCCATTTTTGGTACTGGAATGTTCTTTATAACTCTAGGCTTCTTCACATGCAAGATCGTTCTTCATTTCCAGTTTCAGGATTCACTCTCCTCACCTTCTTTGGATAGTGAGGTTTCCAGTGTTTGAATCCTCTGAAAGCTTCAAATTTCATCAAGCCCCAGATGGGTACATCATGCTTTCGAATAGGATAATCTAACGTTCTAACTTTCGACAATTCTTCAACATCCCACCAGGGTAAGGACATGATATCTTGAATGTATTCAAAGTATTGGACACCATACTCTCGCCGAATAGCATAAACATTAACTTGTGGCAAGAATCCCCAACTGATAATATCCCCCAGTGACACATCCCTGTCTCTTTTATAATACTTCAATGGCCGCTTAAACTTTCGTTCAGTACTCTTTCTAAACCACTTCTTGCGTTCTTCACGCTGTGCATCTTTAGTCGTACCATCAAAGTTCTTATCTTTCAGACATTCAGCAACTTTTCTTCTCAACTCATCGACATTCTCATCTTTAGTCGTACCATCAAAGTTCTTATCTTTCAGACATTCAGCAACTTTTCTTCTCAACTCATCGACATTCTCTTGACTGAAAAATTCAACCAGAGTTGGAAAGTGTGAAGTATCAACATTCTCAGAAGTTTCTTCATCACTACAATCTTCGACCTCAACCCTGTCATAGTTATCAGCTTCATCAACATACTTGTACTGATACTCAGGCTGTTGGTTGACATCAAATGCGTTCAACTCTTCTTCAAAGTCAAACTTGAAGTTAGGATCAACAATACGCGTCATTTCAATAATATCTTTTATGGTGTAAGTGTGCCTGAATTCTCCTTCCTCAACTTCAGGCTCAAGACGCAATATCAACTTTTCTCTTTTATCAACGTTTTGATCCTCAACGTTCTCCCCCTCACTTGCAGCATCCTCGGGCTCTTCATTCATATCATCATGAAGATAATCTTCAACATTCTCTTCATTAGATGCTTCAGTAACTTTGATTCCTGTACCACCCTGATCATTGTCATCATCATCATCATCATCACTATGACTACTAGCAGAAATTACATCATCCAGATCATCTTTTTCAACTTCATCATCATTCTCTTCTTCATCATCCTCTTCTTCATCATCCTCTTCAACATCATCCTCATCATTAATAACATCATCAAGTAACACGTCTTCCTCAAAAATACCAGAGACAGCAGATATCAGACGAGGATTTTGAACAGGAGATTCAAGAACAGTGGATGGAACAATTGATCTTTCAGTAACCTCAGAAGTAGCTTCAACACCCTTTCCTTTATTCTTCATTTCAGCATCTATTTCAGCTTGATGTCGAGCTCTGACTTCTTAAACTTCAATCTCTCCAAATTTCTGCTCAACAGACTTTCCAAGCATATTTTCTAACACTTTATTAATCATGTAAATCTCATGTTCTTTCATTGCTTTAGCAGCTTCCAATTCTTTGTTCTTTAACTCAAAGTACTTGTTCTGCTCATCTCTGCGTGCTTTCTCTTCTTCCAACTCTGCAACTTTAACTTTCAGAATATCAATCTCTGTCTGATCAGCTTCAACTTTCTTTAACAATGAAGAATTTTTAGCTTCCACAGACTTTACACGCTTCTCTAGTTTCTTCTCACGATCCAACAATCTCTTGTTCTCAACCAACACTTCTTCAACTTCCTTTTCTAACCTCTTCACTTGTTCATCATTAGCAAAACCAAAATCTCCAATTTCTTCAAAAGTAATACCCTCCGGAATATTTGGAAAAGTTTTGTAACCAGAAGAACCAGGTGTAGTTTGGACAGGTGGTTGAGTGGATGGTGGTGTTTGAAAAATTTGTTGGGAAGTAACAACAGGTTGTTCTTGGATTGCTGTTTGGTGTGGTGGTGATAGATGTGGTGGTGATTGATGTAGTGGTGATAGATGTGGTGGAGGTGATGGTGATGGTGGTGGTGTAGGTTGTTTTGGTGGTGATTTATGTGGTGATTGAGGTGGTGATGATTCAAGTGGTGGTGGTGATGGTGGTTGACTTGGTTTTGACTTTGGTGTACATTTAGGCAACTTGACTATCAACTTTTTCCGAGCTGCACTAGGAGAAATCACACGCTTTCTAGCAGATTGCTTCTTTCTACCACCTGATGAAGGAGGTGTTTGAGATTCTATAACTTGCTCAGGAGATGGTTTGTACAAATCATCATCTTTATCTTCTTTCCTCTTTCTCTTGATCTGTTTCTCTTTTTCAATCTCAGCTTTAATTCTCTTTGCACGTTCTGTTTCATCAATTTCTTCATCAGACGAGCTTGAAGAGCTTTTATCTGCATCATCACCTTCTACATCACCGGCTGTCTTTTATGTTGTCAAATCTTTAGTAAGATCTTTCAATAACTTTGCAGAATCAGGAGACAAACGAACATCTCCTTCAACATCAACTTCTGCTTCAGCTTTAGCTTCATCTTCTTTATCAGATTCATCAACAAGCATAGTCTCAACACTTTTCTTTTGACGCTTCTTTGGTTGAGAAGATGAACCCACCTCAGTTTGAACTTTAGGAGTTGCTTTTCTGCTTCTTTTCTTTTTCTCTTCTTTTAGAAACCACTCGTTTCGAGATTCTTTGAAATCTTCAAGTACTTTTAACTCATCAGCATAACTCTTTTCTTTCATTTCTTTTTCATTTCTCCACTTTTGATTATCAATCGAATCTGGATCTTGATAATTCTTGTCTTTGATGAACCAAAGGAATTCAACTTTTGATGATGGCTCTGGATGGTTTGGGTGATATCTGGCCAATTGCTTCAAAGACTCATTATCCATGTGATACCGCACCAACAAATCATTCTTCTCATCTCTCTCCAAATCAGGATACGCATGGTCTAACATCATCTGCACAAATCTGGGATAAACCCAAGTCTTGCTCTTTGAAGTGATATTTTCTACCATGTAATGAAATACAATCTTTGAAAAGTTATACTTCTTATTCAACACAAGAGCTGTCACCATGTTCATTTGATAGTCCCTCATCACATCGTAACCTCCCTTCCTATGACTGAGAGCATGCAGCACTGAATGTATCAGAAACTTGTAAAGCTTTGGAAAACATGCTTTCAAATAGTTAGCTTTGTTTATTGGATCATTGTAACCCATCCGCAACATGCATCGTTTTAACATCCTTTCTAGGAATTTTGTTGGAGAGTTTTCGTCGTCTGGAAAGTCTATCAGTTCACGTACTAATTGCTCTGTAATAATGATCGGCTTGTCTTCGTCATTTAAGCTCACAATCGAATTTATTGTCTTGCTTTCCTCATCATATGTTGCATTCTCCCAAAAACGCTCAATGTGGGACCTGAATACCAAATGTTGATTCGTCAATGCTTTCTGAATCGGTAACCTTCCCATGAACTCTAGAATTCATGTGAATCCAGCCATCTTTGGTATCTCTTTATCGTAAACATAACAAATGTTGTGCAGTGGATCAAATAGCACATTCGAAGCCTGAAAGATACAACATAAAACCAATTTAAACACTTTGAAAATTTTCCAAATCAAGCAACATTCAAACGAAATTACTCTTCATGCGAAATTACAGTTTAAACGAAATCACATATGATAGTTTAAAGCGAAATCACAGTTTGAAACGAAATCACATGTTTCAAACGAAATACCCATTTCAAACTGAAATCCATTTTTGAAGCGGAATAGCCATTTGAAACGAAATACCAAGTTGAAACGAAATGACATGTTTCAAGCGAAATTACAGTTTGTTTCGTTTGAAAACCACTTTTGATTTCGTTTGAAACTGGCAAGATCAAAGCAATAATTTTTCAAGAACTGATGATGAAATTAAACTTCTGGGTTTGTTAAATGATGAATTCCGAGCACAAGGGTATATTTTATTCTTAGTTCTACCCAACAATTTGATCTAGATCTGAGTTCAAACTTTCAGAACTACCGTTTTCAAACGGAATCAAGTTATTCAGTTCAGTTTGATACCCTAAACAAGATCTACAACATAATCCGAGCATACATATATGATTATTGTCTGTTTTAGTTAACTGTCATGTTCATCGCCGACCAAACGAAATTAGTCAAATCTGGGTCAAATTAACACAGTTGCTCACCTTTCCCATGATCTAAGATGTGCAAACCAAACTTAGATCACGTTTACAAACAACAATCAAGCAGAATAACGGCTTAAAATCAAAGATGATGAAGTTTCGTTTGAAATCGCCGGACAGGATCTTTGAAACGAAATAACAGAAGAATGGCCCATTCATACAAAATACCTCCACTATTTATAGGCGTGGTAATTTCGTGTGAAATAAGCATTGAGGTGTTACAAGCGAAATCATCATCTCAAACGAAATTACTTTTTCAAACGGAAATACGTTTTCAAACGAAATTACATTTCAAACGAAATTGCTATTTCGCACGAAATAGTCATTTCGTTTGAAATTGCACTTTTTCAAAATTTTTCAAAATTTTAACTTTTTGAGATTTTACCGACACACCCAGTTAACCAAGTCCAAGTTAATGACCTTGATCAACTGTTTAGCCTGCCAAGTCCAAGTTAATGACCTTGGCTGACCAGTTTATGAAGATGCTGATTTTCTGAAACAATTTTAAGTTCAAGTTAATGAACTTTTGAACTTTCAAGCAATTACCAATCACTTTTTCAATCTTCTGCTTACCCAACCCTCATGATCCAGACTTGTTCAGCACAAAAGACTTTGACCATCTGATCCCCAACGTTCGTTGTCGAAAATAAGATGAAAAACAAATCTTTTTGGATTTTTGATTATGATAAGCAACAATCTGTACACACAATATTTTTGCGAGCGTGTTAGGGGATCATATCAGCTTCCGTCAAGATACAAGCACCGTTAAGCTTTGATTACATTTTCAGTATTAAATAGTTCGCATTGATTGCCGATATGCTGATCCTCTTAAGCTTTTACACAACTTTCAATCTGTTCAGGATACTGATTTAATGTTTTAAGATCTTGACTTTTATGCGTGTACCACCTCAGAATATACTCCCGTATACAGATCGCTATATTCAGTCTTACAGGTGAATGCACACTAATGATATCTGTAATTGGGTGAATGCGAGACCGTGAGAGCTCAGGCTAGAACTTCCGTTCGTACAGAGAGATGACGGCTCGACTTTCGGTGGGTTCCCTTTGGGAATCTTTTTTACAACAACACATGACTAGCATTTTGCAATGTTTCAACATTTTTTATGCTGAGGGGAGGCTTTACGAGTAAAGCTGTGCAAAGTATTATACGAGGACTAGGTTATTGCTCCCGCAAAATCAGAAGTCCTGGTATAATACCCCAGATATCATCACGTAGAAAGACCTAGTATGTCAGAAATAGGATCTTTCAAACGAGATTTCAGGGGTTACCTATATATCCTGGAGATGTTCCCCACATAAAAACAAGTTGTGATTTTATGTTTATATCCCGAACAAACTTACTAATTTTGTAAAAACCTATCGACACATCATCAATGAGACTGATTAACACTTTCTAACAATACAAATCTTTAGCGTATTGTATCTGACTAGCTGATGTACTATCATTTCCCTTTTTTACACAAACTCTTTTTTCATATTTTCTATTGTTTTTGGATTTTTGAAATTTTATCATGTTTTTGTATTTTTCTGCAAACTTTCTCCCCCTAAAAACAAAGACATATTTTTGTGTTTTTCTTTTTATCAAATGCATAAAATAAACTATACAAAAACTTTGACAACACAACGTGGATCACATCAGATCGCCGTCTTCCTCGGCTTCACATTCCACAACCCTCCCAGAAAACAAAATTTTCATCCCCTTTAATTTCAAAAGATAATTAAATCTCTTTTTATCAAACGGTTTGGTGTAAAAATCAGCCTTCTGTTCATCGGTGTGTATATGTTCAATTCGAATCAATTTCTTCTCGTGACAATCACGGATGAAATGATGTCAAATTTCTATATGTTTTGTTTTAGAATGGTGAACCGGGTTTTTCATTATGTTAATCGCTGCTTCATTATCCACGTATATAGGCATGTCCAAGAACTGCAAACCAAAGTCTCGCATCTGCTGTTGGATCTAAAGGATCTGAGAGCAATAGCTCGAGGCCGAAACGTATTCAGCCTCGTAGGTAGAGAGCGCTACTGAGGTTTGTTTCTTGCACTGCCAAGTGACTAGTCGAGTTCCGAAGAACTGACAGCCTGCAGTGGTGGACTTAGCATTTTGCTTGCAGCTACGAAAATCCGAATCAGCATAACCTATGAGTGAAAAGTCACCCGACTTAGGATACCACAAGCCGGTGCTTAGGCAGCCTTTCAAATACCATAAAATGCGTTTCACGATCGTCAAGTGTGACTGGCGTGGGTTGGACTGATATCGGGCGCATAAGCAGGTCGGATACATGATGTCCGAGCGGGAAGCAGTAAGATACATCAAAGATCCAATTATCGACCGGTAATAAGTCTCTTCCACTTTTTCTCCACTCTCGTCTGGGCAAATCCTGTATTCTGAGCCAGGGGGTTGATGTTGGAGCAGATTCAGACATGTTAAACTTCTCCAGAACATCGTTCACGTATTTGGTTTGATGAATGAAGATTCCTTCGGGCATTTGCTCCACCTGCAACCCTAGAAAGAACTTCATCTCCCCATTGAACTCATCTCGAACTTTTTCTTCATAACTTTCTCAAAATCTTTACACAAATCGTCATTTGTCGAACCATAGATGATATCATCAACGTAGATCTGCACGATCAATAGATGCCCTGCAACCTCTTTGGTAAACACCGTACTACCAACCGTCCCTCTGGTGAACCCGTTGGCCAGCAGATGTTGGGAAAACGACTCATACCAGGCTCTCGGGGCCTGGTGTAATCCGTAGAGCGCTTTATTGAGAAGATAGACTTTGTTTTTGTGTAGTGGATCAGTGAAACCGGGCGGTTGTCCAACATACACTTCTTCTTTGATTTTGCCATATAGGAATGCAGATTTCACATCTAGTTGGTAAACTTTGAATCCTTTCCAAGACCCGAACGCCAGGAAGATCCTAATCGCTTCAAGTCTAGCAACAGGCGCATACACCTCTATAAAGTCAATGCCTTCTTGCTGACTGAATCCCTGTACTACCAATCGTGCTTTGTTTCGAACAATGACTCCTCTATCATCCCTCTTGCATTTAAATACCCACTTTGTTTTTATCAGCTTTTGATATTCAGGAAGATCTACTAATCTCCAGACTCCCAACTTCTCAAACTGCTGCAGCTCTTCCTGCATAGCGTTCACCCAGCTTTCTTTAGTTAAAGCCTCTTTATACGTTTTTGGTTCAACCTGCGAGATGAAACACTTAAGTGAAAATTCTTCCTGCAAAGGAGCAATAGAACTATAAAAACATGTAAGAGCTCTGTTGATCTGATCCCACGTTTTTACTCCGCTCTGAAGATCACCAATAATCTGCTCTGAAGGATGATATGACAAAGTTCTTGGCATAGCAGTGTCAGGCACGCTCACTTCCGATTGCAAGTTCGTAATATCTTGATCACCGGTGTGATCCTCAGCTTCAGTCGTAGCAACATTTGGTTCCTCGTCAAAAATCGGACCGTCTTCCGATTCTGAGTCGTCAGAATTATCAAACGTTGGAGCTGGTTCCTCTGGTGGTTCATGAGATGTTCCACTTGGACCGACCTCGTGATCGTTTGTGCCACTTGTAGGATTGCTTGTACCCACGTCGAGCTGAGAAACTACCAACGGTCTTGGCACCTGATCTTGTGACATAGATTGTTGATGTTGGTATAGTAAAACGAGTTCCTCGACACTTGGCTTAGTCGGCAGTTGGAAAGACTCCCAGAGTTTGTCGAAATCGAACAAAAATCTTTGTCCGGGAAGTTGTGGTGGAGCAGTATGCTTCAGACAATCAACATGCTGAACTTGAATTATCTTCCCCATGCATGGTATGAACACCCTCTTCAGCGGACTCACATAACCTACAAAGAAACCCTCGTTACTTTTAGCACCAAACTTACCATCCGGATCAATGAAAGTACAAGGCGATCCAAACGGTTCTAAAAACTTCAAGTTTGGTTTGTAACGATGAAGAAGTTCAAAACAGGTTTTCTTGTATTTCTTCACGCGGTTCAATGTATAGCACGCTACTGCAACTGCTTCACTCCAGAAAAATATTGGCAACTTGGAATCGGCGAGCATTGTTCGAGCTGTTTCAATCAAGGTGCGATTCTTTCTTTCAACTACACCATTTTGCTGTGGAGTGTATGGTGCACTAAATTCATGAAGAATCCCTTTTTCATTACAAAATTCGAGCATGCGATTATTCTTGAACTCCGTTCCATTGTCACTTCATATTCTCCTGATCGGCACTTTATACAGTGTTCCCATCTTCTTGAATAGAACCATCAACGACTCAAAAGTCTGATCTTTACTTTCCATACACACTATCCATGAAAACCTTGTGAAATCTTCAGTGACCACAAGACAGTACAAGTCTCCGCTTACGCTTTTTACATTAACAGGTCCGAAAAGGTCCATGTGTAGCCTTTCAAGCGGGACTCTGATTGAATTCAACAGCTTCTGTGGGTGTATCTTCTTTGTTTGTTTTCCCTTCTTGCACTCTACACAATCATCATTTAAATGAAAATTTTTGAGATTTACACCCTCTACAAGATCATTGTGCACAAGAAAATTCATTTTTCTGACATGAATGTGGCCCATCTTTCGATGCCACATTCTTGACTCTTTTTCCGTCGTTTTCGTTTTTGTCACAAAACATTGTTTCTGATGATCTGTTGTTGTTGCGACACTCATATCGAGAACATACAAATCGTTTTCTCGTGGATCTCGCATGAACACCATGTCCTCAGGAATTTTAAAACCAGGTTTTATGATTAAACATTCGTTTTTAGTAAAGTGTACTGTAAAAGACTTGTCACAGATCTGTGAGATGCTCAACAGATTGTTTTCAAGTTCGACTATGTAATTCACTTTTTCAAACGATACAACTCCATTTGTTAGAGTTCCTTCACAAACTATTCTGCCACCCTGATTCCCTGCAAATCCAACATATCCACCGTTGATTGATTTAACGTCGTAGAGTAAAGCCAGCATTCCAGTCATATGCCTTGAAGCTCTGCTGTCCATGATCCACTTCGAGATTATTGACCTCGGAAGCCCCTGCATACATCAAAGAAAATCATTCAAACAATGAAGCCCGTGATTTCTTTACTTTTGGAACACTACCAAACACAAGATCACATGTCACATCAACTTTCGAAATGTTAATAGATGACATTTGGAACATCAGTTTTGACTTTTAGTTTTAAATCTTCCTTCTTAATTGGTGGAAATTCCTCAAGCAGCTTGTCAAGTTCAAATTCAAGTTTATCAACATCATTTTCAAAAAGTTTTGGTTCAGATTTTAGCTCACTCTCCATTTTCTTCACTTCAACTGATGGTTTTGATTTTGCCACCCATGATTGGTTTTCAAAAATTTTCGTCTTCGGATAAACCTTTGAAGTCTTTTGGATTCTCGAAGATTCACCAATCTCAAAGATTGATTTCGGTTTTTCTTCGGACTTCAAGGATTCACCTCTTTTCAAAATTCAAACGGGAGAAATCATTGGTGTTTTGCCCTTAATATCAGTTGAAATTTTTTGTTTTGGCTTTTGCAAAACTGGTTTCTTGAAAATAGGTTTTTCAATCTTTTTAGTGCATTGCAGCGGTAACAAATTCTTTTGTCATACTCAACAAAAGTAGATTTGTTTGTCTCTTCTTTCAGCTTTTTAGCTACATTGAAATCGTCAATGGCTTTTTGACTGAAGATATAATCCTTTTCAGCCACAGTGTTCTTTCCAGCCACAAACACTTCATTTAGCTTCTCTTTTGGTTTAAACTCTTGCTTACCCATCTTCTTCTCAAACCCAACACCTTTCCTTTTAAGATTGTTTCCATTTCTCTTGTTATTACCATCTTTACCCACTCACTCTTTCTTTCTCGAGTTGTTTGGTTGTGATTTCACAAAAGACTTTTTGGGTTTGGAAAGAAATGTGTTATTGTTAACCTCAGAAATGTCAATTTCAACAAGTTTAAACACCTTCTCCACATTTTCCAATCTGGCATTTTGAATTGGATACTTAAAATCAGAGTAAAGTTTGTCAGTTCTGGTCATTGTGTAAACCACAATGATTGAATCATCATTCACAACTGTATCTGATTTTGGTATGAACTTGTCTAAGAAGTTACCATCTTCTTCAGAATCAGAAATGGAGTTTTCAAAATGAGTTTTCACAGTATCAAACTCCGAGTTATCACTTTCTTCATCTAACACTTGATCAACAACAGTTTTGATAACCTGTGACTCATTATCAGTGTCGGATGGAGAAAATGTAACATCAATGCTCTCAGGCAACTCATTCTCAATGGTTCTTAACTTGAGATTCAATGCAGATTCCACCCCATCTGGATACTTTTGAGTGTAATGATTCCACATTAGGGGTGGAACACTTTTGAAAACAGGTTTTGCATCAGGTTGTTTCAGAAGAATTTGATCAATCACATATGATGAAGCATCATAACTCATCAATTTCTTATCAATTCTTTCAGTTTCAATTCTTATTAACTCAAGTTCTTTTTTCAAAGAAGTAATGGTGTCCAGATGGATGTTAATTTCCATCTGTTTATCCATGACAGTAGATTTTAGCAATTTTGTGGCTTTATCATTTTCAAAACTTTCTTGTTTAATCATTTTGATTGATCGTGCCAAAGTATCATATGCTTCTTTTGTCTCACTGAGATCAAATTTTACTTCATCAGTAAATTTCTTCAATTCTTGAAGTTGTTTGTCTTTTTCAAGACAATCCATGCAAGGTTTTGAACAGTTTTTGCATGGAACTTCATGAATCGAATCAACCTCTTCAGAAACCTTTTCTTCTTGATCAAATTTAATATCTGTTTTACCAAAACCATCAGACTCTGACTCAGACTCGTCTCCTGATTTGATCTCCTCAATTTCTGATTTCTCGTCAGACTCCTTTTGAAATGACTCTGTTTTGACAGACACGTTTTCAACTGACTCGGTGTTGACAGACTCCATTTTGACAGATTATGTTTCTACCTCTTTCAGTTTTCCCATCAAAGCTTTGTCAGCAATATCTTTAAGAGTCTCTTCATTCATTTCTTTGGAGACGTCTATTATTTCTTCAACAGGAACTTTCTCAACATCATATCGTGGACAGAATCCTGTGGTTGGCTCATTGAAAAAACCTGCAAAAGATTCAAACATATTAGGAGGCATTATTGATTTAAACGAACTAGCAATAACCTCCTGTTCAGATTGATACTAGTAGACTTCTGCAGCAATTTCTTCAAGATCAGTTAAACTTTCTTCAGACGTTACTTCACTGACTTCTTCTGTCTCAACAACGCATTCCGATTCTTCCACAATCTCTGCCATCATTGCCCCTACCCTCACTACCAGGGATGTACTTATCCCAACTAAAACCCTCAACTACTGTCTCATCATCTTGATTGACTAAGAGAGCCTTTTTCGGCTTACTCTCGATCTGCGATCTTTGGGTGAATGGTTGTTGACTTGTCTTATGATAGATCGCTTGTCTGTAATACTCATTTGAGAACGGGTTTTGATGATTGTTGACTTCCCGATTAGGACATTCACGTTTGAAGTGTCCCTTCTCTTTACATTTGAAACATGTGACTTTCGGTTTATCAAACCCAAGCTTTTGATCTGGTCCTGACAGACTGTTCTGACCAGTGATTTCCATAAAACGTTGAGCTCTTCTCACCAAGCTTGCCATTCCCCATTCGATGTCGATCAACTCCAACTCCTCTGGATCGATCTGATCATAGTCTTCCTTTGTCATATCGGGGTTCCCAATTCTACCTGCAAGCAAGCTTTCATACGATTCAAGCACCAAAGCAAGAAGTCCTATGTGCTGCTTCGCTGATGATTTAGTAAAGTCTTGAGCATTCTTTATGTTCACTGCAATGTTGCACATAATTCCTGGACCTTGACTTTGACTGTTTGATCCTGACGAACTTTGAGTGTAAGATTGATCAGGTGAGTTTTGAACCTTTGGATTTGGCTCAAAACTTGCAAATGGTGAGTTATTGTTGCTTGATGTGACAGATGATACTCCGGATGTTGAATCTGCACTAAAGGTTGTCTGCACTTTTCGACTGAGATTCGATGTTGCTGGAGTACTTCCTTTGTAATACAATGAGACATCTTGTTGAACACTTGAAGACTTCATCTTTCTAATCTTTGTCAACTCAAGCTCGTGTGACTTAATCTTTTCAATGAATGTGCTAAGGTTGAATCCCACATACTCCAAATTATTCTTCAACACTAACAGATAAGTTCCCCATTCATCATATGGCAATGCATCCGCCAATTTATCAACCCATTCCTCATCAGTCTTGGTTATGCCCAACCTCTTCATCTCAACAACTAGATGGCAGTATCTTTCAATCAACTGTTTTTGTTGTTTCACCCTTTATGCCAGTAAAGATATCAAACTCTTTCTTCATCAAAGTAGCTTTGCTTTTGATCATAGACACGCTCCCAAGAAACTTTACTTTCAACGAATTCCAAACGAACTGAGAATCACCCTGATGTTGTAGCAGTACTAGGATATCCTCTTTGATGGCTTGTTGTAGAATGCTCATCATTTTCTTTTCTGCCTTGAAATCATCTTGTTCAATTGGAGTCAAACTTCCGATAGTTTTATCTATTCCCGAACCATTCTTTGGAGGAACATATTTAGACTCGATTTTCATCCAGCATTCAAAATGGTTGGCTTGCACCCAAGTCTTAAACCTTTCCGACCACCCAGCATACTCATCAATGTTCATCAACTTCGGCGGTTTCTACATAATACCGAGTTCATTCTCCATGTTCACATTTTGCACGATACTGGCTGGTGTTTGTGCTGCCGTCATTCCCCCACCGACAAAGAAGTTGTTAAACTCTTGATTATCCATTTTACGAAAAAAAATTCGAAAACAGTTTCGGAAAAAATTTCAAGTTTTGAAAACAGTTACTTTCAAGCGAAATTACTTCCTACACACGAAATTGGAATTTCGAACTAAATCACAAACAATATGGACTTTCACAACAATCAGATTTCTCACACGAAATCAGTTTTTCACACGAAATCAGACTTCTCACACGAAATTAAGTTTCAAACGAAAATAGCTTTTCACACGAAATAACACTTTCAAGCGAAATTAAGTGTCATTTCATACGAAATACTTAATTTCGTGCGAAATTAGCCAAACGGAATTACCTTTCAAACGAAATCAGATGTAATTCAAACGAAATCAGTAATTTCGTGTGAAATTACGTCAATTTTTCAAACGAAATAAGATGCTCGTTCAAATGAAATTACCCTTTTGGCCCATTTTTGTCACTTTTAGTCTGAATTTAGGTGTAATTCTTTCAAGGGTTTGTTAAAACTGTATTTTACACACAATATCAAAAGATCAGTCCATTTTTTCCATGAATTTGTCCAGAAGTCCAAAAATGAGAATTCTAAGCACTGATTCAAGTGTATTGACTCATCCTGAGCTCTGATACCACTTGTAGGATCGTTTTGCGACCTAATGAGTCGTTCAGAGTCAACACATAACTGTTTGAGAGGCGGAAACAAACAAACAGCCTAGAATCAGTGTAAAAAATGTGTAGAAACAGAGTATGATACTTAAAACAAGCTTCTCATTGATAATTGACTTGAATACACGGTGAAAATCCGACAGCACTTCGTTACACCACAGCTAATTTCGTACCAAATGAGAAGCATGACCTGCCTATTTATAGGCAGCTAATTTCGCATGGAATTACCCCTTGACAGTTCATGCGAAATTATACTTAGTAATTTCGTGCGAAATAGCAGCAAGCTATTTCGTGCGAAATTACCAAAAACAAACATAAACTTTACATAATTGACACTTTTGACCCCTATACAAGCTACCGACATGACCTAGACTTTAGACGTAGGCTATAGACATTATGCACTAACACTAAGCATAACCACGAACCCTTTTCTATATCCAGAGGGTCATCCATCCCCAATGAGGCTGACTCCAGTGGAAGAGAGGACATTGGAGCAACTGACGTATCTCAACATGAAACCACGCGACATTCTTACTATCATTAAAGAACAGAACCCCGAAAATGTCTCAATAAGAAATACAATATACAATGCACGGGCCAAATTGGGTCGAATAGAGCAAGTCGCGAGACTCCAATGCGGATACTTTTCCAGCGGTTGAAGATAGCTGGGTTTGTTTTCTTCCACATAACATCTGAAAATGACGAAAGGGTACAAGATGTTTTCTTTATCCACTCGTAGTCGAACAGGTTGTGGCGCACCTTCCCGCATGTGTTGCTTATAGACTCCACCTACAAGACGAACCGGTACAAAATGCCGCTAGTTCAGATTATTGGTGTCACATCCACATACTTATCGTTTTGCACTGCACATGCGTTCATAACCAATGAGAAAGAGGGAAACTTCACGTGGGTGCTACAGAGGTCGAAAGACTCATTGGACAGTGTCATAGAGCCCCGTGTAATAGTAACGGATAAAGATCTCTCCCTCATGAATGCATGTACAAGCGTGTTTCCGAACGATAGACATTCACTGTGTAGGTGGCACGTACAACAAAATATCGCCAAATATTGCAAGCCAACCTTTAAAACGGAAGAAGACTGGGAAAAGTTTGTATAAAAGTGGGGCAGACTGATTAACTCAATGACCGATGTTGACTACACCTACTGGTACGAGCGAATACGAGCAAGACTGCCAAGCAAAAAACACAACGGTAAGTTTCCTAATAATTTTCTTGTTAATCGTACTTATTTGACTTGTCTTGTCTTGACTGCACTTCATTTTGTTTTCAGAGATTATAGATTACTTGTGTTCAAACTGGTTAGAACCATTTAGAGACTGGTTTGTTTCTTTCTAGACCGACCAACATTTGAACTTCAGACAGCGTACAACCACAGGTTTTTGGGTAGATTACACGAGAGGGAACTGGATGCACCCGGACCATTAATATTGGTTTTTTGATTGAGATTGGATCGATCGGTCGAGTTCGGGAGTTCATGCCAGCTACCTCCACGTGGGCCCATTTATTTGAGGCCGCCCGTGAGCGGGCCCACAAGGTGACTTTTTATGTACGTTTGCATTTACGGACACCCGGGGTAAGGGTTTACAACATTTATTAGAGACCACTGCGGTTTCGTTTACTCTTTGTGGGGAGGCTCGCCGGTTGACGCTCCCCCAGTTTGTTGTTGTCTCGGGTTTGTACTCACAGGAGGAGTCGGTATCCCAGACATTTTTGGATGCGCCGACCACCACGTCCTCCGACGTGTTGTAGCCCTTGTGGTGCACTATTGGGACCGGTGAGTTCGCAACACCGTGTTCACGATCCCCGAGAGCACGGTATCACACATTTATGAACCGTTGCACCGATACCTACATCGGTGTATCGCCGTGACGATTGTGGGTCGACACGATAGCATGGAGTGGGTCACCCAAAATGACTTGTTCTTCTTGCACGACTTACTTACCGGCGCGAGGGGGGACTTGGCATACAAGTTGGCCACATAATTCGCCGAGTACGCTTTTAAGCGTACCTCTAGCCACATTAGTTGTGGCAGCTTCTTCACCCGTCTGGCGAAGCACTGGCCGCGCTGCTTGTCCCCGCAGGTGGATCCGGAACGTCACACACCAGGTTGATCCGGTAGGTAGGGCCACAGCAGTCTCGATGAAGATTGCTCACAAGGTGTTACCGGACAAGGTCCGGGTGATTTGGTCGCTTGAGGAGGGCCGTACCGAGTGGTACCCCGGGCAGCCACTGTCAGGTGAGGCGGGCCAGGAGGCGAGGGTGATGGTGAGGGTGACAGGGGAGAGGGAGGCGGGGTACATGGGGCAGTTCGTGCTACGGTCGATAGATCGTAGATGGGTGTGGAGGACGTACAGCTTGATTGCTCGTACAAGCGATGGAGCGTGAGACCACGTGTGATACCTCCATTCGGGGGTGGAGGAGAGACTGGCTCAGTTCGAGTCGGATGTAGCTGTTGTACAGGTGCACGTATCCCGTATACAGAGCGACGTACATGTAACACCCCGAAAACGGGTTTGGGTAATCAAACTCCGTTAATACTAAAAGACGGGTAAAGTACCGTTAGTGGTAAAATTTACCCGGTAAATATTATGATTTAAATAATTAATCCTAATATTAAACAAAAAGTCAATAAAAGCTTTTAAAGAAATAAGATGGATAAAAGGCCTGATTTAACGGGACTTAAAGTAAACGGGTTACGACTTCCCCAACCTACTAAACTAACTAGGAATGACACTAACTAAGTTAGTTAGTCACTTATGAGTAGTTAGGAGTTCAAAAGAATTAAGAGTGAAAAATGAGGGACCATATGTGTCTAAATGAAAACTATTGTATAGAAATAACAAAATAAAACACAAAACACAATTGTCTGTGTTTTTGTGGAAATCGATCACCATCAGGGGCGACCCCCAGGCTCCATCTAAACCTTAAACATTCACAAAACAACCAGATTGAAGGTCAATTCTTGTCCCAAATCAAAATCTGAACATAGATTCGTGATCCTCATCACAAGGGGGTTACAAGGTATGTAAAATTTGGTGTTAATTCTCTGTTTGAATTTCTCATGAAATTGGGAAATCTGAAAAATTATGTTGCATGTTAGCTATTTGGGTAGAATAGGGTTGATATGGTGTCTAGGAGTAAAACCTAGACAAAAACATGTGAAATCATGGCTAAATTCTGAAAAATTTCATGAACACATTGAAGGCGATTCATGGGTTTTATGAGAAAATGATAAACACTAGGATGTAGGATGCTAATCTAGTGTAAATTGGTGCCTAGAAACTGATTTCTGAAAATACGATGTGTAGTTCATGAACACTAAACCTAGAGGTTTGAATTGTGGTGTAAATCTTGGTAAATATAACTAGTTATGAATTAGTTAGTAAATAAGTAATATTATGCACATTAGGTGTTTGTTAAAATGCCCGAATGAATGTTGACATAATGAAATTATGAAAGAAACGTGTAATTGGCTAACTCGACTAACTACGTGTAATACGAAATAATATGGGTTCTAAACGTGATGTTGATTGAACTTATTGTGCGTGTAATATGATTGAAGTTAGTTGACTATCGAAAGTCAAATAAACCAATATTGAAGTCGGATAGTAGTTCCGACATAGAGTTTGTAAGGTGGAATAGTCGTATGTGATAATGACTAAACTAACTGTCTTACGAATTATGATGATAGTTTGACGCTTGACAAGCTAGGTGGAGGCTTGGAAAGGAAGCGGGTCAAACGAAGCAAATAAGAAGTAAAAGCATGTTTCGGACGCAAGGTAAGTAAAACTTACGCCTACTTGTAGTATACGTGTTTATTTTATAGGCGATAAATACAACAAAGGATTTGGTTCGAATTATGGGTTCCAACACGAAACGAATTGGGTTGGAACGAATAGAAACGTTTTAAACCATGATTAATGGTGAAAGAGGCAAAATGGTAAACTAGTCATGAATTGGTTAATAGTTTAAGAGTTTTCTTAAAGTTACCTTATAGCGTAACTAGTAATGGAAAATGGGTAAAAATGGAAATTTAGTCAAGTATTGACTAAAGTAAAATAAGTTTCAAAGGACACCCATAGCATAAGCCGAATGGGTTAAAAATATAGGAAATTGACTTTAGAAAGAAAGGGATCTAGTGAGAAAACCCGAAATGGTTCGGATGTGTGATTGGTAATTAAAAACCATGTTTTTGTTACATATGAAAATGTTGGGTTATATAGACCGAACGGGTCAAATGGTGGGAATAACGTCATTTGACAAAATCAACTAATGTGGTGGTCAAGTCATGTGTTACAGGAGCGAATAGTAATTGGGATAATTGCGTCGCCATAGAATATCGGTAATAAAAGCAAGGTGTTGAAACGGGTCACTAGGTTGACTCGAGCCAGGTACGTATAAATACGATTGTGGTTAAACATACATTTTTGGGGTCAATTAAGTAGCAAATGCCCTTTGTCGTAAATGAGGGGCTAAAGTTGACTAAAATGCCCTTGTTGGTAAACCGGGCAAACGACCTTTAAAGGTTGTTGGAAATAAGTGATTTGGTAGATTAAATCCTTAAGATAAGTATAAAAGGGATGTTATGAGACCTTAGTGCATAAATACCCTTAACGGGTCAAAATAAGCATACAAACGAAAACGGGTTTAATTTGTGTAATAAACCGGGGATTATAATCTAGTATGGTAGATAACATTAAGTTGAAGAAGTATATGAAATATAAAGGTCAAATACACAAGTTTGATGATGAAATCACGAACGGGTCAAAAGTTGGCAAAAAGGGTAGTAAGCCAAAGACTTAAAAGTCTGAAATTTTGTTAAACCGGATGTTAGATTTTAACTCCATATGATGGAGAATCAAATTACAAACACGTAGGAAGAAACGGTAGGTTAAACGGACGAGCAGATTGAAAGATACGAAGTTTTCGTGTCAAAAACGGCAAAATAGAAAGATGGAATGCAGGGGCCACCGTAACTTACGGTGCCACCGTAAGTTACGGTGGACATAATTTGGTTACGGTAAATGCCTACTGTTGTACGGTTGAATAATTGAAACACAGAGGCCACCGTAACTTACGGTGCCACCGTAAGCTACGGTGGAGGTCAGAAATGAGTTTTTGTTTTGGGTTTAAGATATCCATGTTGGATTTTCCTAATTTCCCCGTTGTATTAGTTAATTAATTATCAAAACTGACCTTTAAGTTGGTTTTGATCACAGGTGAATGTCGAGAGTCACGGATGAAGATCGAGCATCGAGCAAGAACCGAACACACATTAAACAAAGCTTCCGCAACGTTGTTTTGTCGTTATTCTAAACGGCGAATTAAATCACATTATGTTTATCACTTAAATTGTAAAAGTTTTTAACAAACCCGTATTTCCGATGTATATGTAATCTTAAATTACATGATTATTTTCGCAAAATATACGTTAAACCTTGATTTATAAGAACGGGTGTTACAAGTTGGTATCAGAGCCTTGGTTTAAGAGATTCGAGTATGGTGGGGAGGAACCATGCTTGGACTTAAACCTTATGCTCTTGACAAAGAATAGTGTTCGGTTCGAGGCTTGATCGCAAATCCGGTAAGTACATGTACGTTAATAGTTTAGATGCTAAAGTGTTGTAAACAACACATAGGGCTATCGTGTGATACACGTTACCCCAATTGAAATGATTGATATAGTTGACGAAAATACGCGCGTTGACGCGTATAGTAGAAAAAGCCTTGTATTATAATACGAGCTATTATTGAAGTTAATGTTACTAACTTTTGTGAATGTTTTAATTGAAGGACACTCGCGTTTGAAGACGACGAGAGTCAAACCAATTGTGGATATGATGATGGAACGGTCCGAGATATGACAAGAAGAGCATGCTTATCAAGGACCTAAATCGCGTAATGGTCGCGAACAAGACTAATGGCAAGAAAAGCCCGTTAGGGCAAGCATTTACCAGGTGCACGTTTAAATTATTGCATGAATATAAACATGCAACCAATAAGTAGAAACTGATAGTTTCAGATGTAGATTGAAAACTTGGACAAACCTGAATAGAATACCTATCCAGGATATTGTTTCCAAGATTAATAATCAGAGGTATTACTTACATAGGGCGTGATGTGAAAACTATAAAAAGGTCATGCGTGTCATGTGTTAATCGCTTACTCTGGCCAAGTAAGTAGTGGCATATGATACCATGAACTTCTTATAGCGGACACATTCACACCCGGTGTAGTAAGGACGGGGTGAGTGGGACAAATTAAAAAGTACCCAAATGAATCAGATAAGCAAAATATTTGATCATAATATAAACGCACAGTCGAGTGACGGAAGCGTATTATATTAGTATAATGAGCCGAGAGAAGGGACAAAGAAACATGTAAAATGATGTAGACATGTATTGGGAGGGGGTGTACTTACACTCGAACCCGAGGAATATATACATGTAGGACGTGGAAACATGTCAAATGATGTAGATATGCATTGGGAGGGGGTGTACTTACACTCGAACCCGGAAAATGCGAATATGTCTCTAAATGGGTCATTTTAGTAAAACGCCAAACTCGAGGACAAAGTCGGAATGTAAATATGAAGCGAGATCTTAGTGCATACCGGGAGGGTTGCAATTATAACGACTTCGGTAAAACCACCCAGTTGATGGGTAGGAATTAAACACATGCGTAGACCGAGAAACGGGAACTCGGACGGAAAGTTAAAAGACTCGGGTTAAAACATAACTAAAAGATGACAAGATAATGTAAATAGAGTTGTGAATAAATTATGTTCAACTATTTTAAAGTTGAACGGGTTGAATATAATATCATGCCGGACGACATGAGTAAACACAAACGGGACAATAGTAACGCTAAAAGCAAAAGAATAATGAGCCCGGCAAAGGGACATAATTAAACACGAATGTATGTAAACTGGATAATGGTGAGCATAAGATAAACCGACGCATAAATGACGTGAGAGGTCATAAAGTCGGAAAATGTGTCCGAAAAGAAACGAATGTAGCCTTAGACTACGGTCAAGGTCAAAGATAATATCAAGACGAAAACAAATGATGTTAAACAAAAACATGGTTCCTTAACGCCATATGCATATATAAATGTATACACATTGAATGAAGACTCGAATAAAAGATGATCTACGGGATCATCATAACCTACGGGATATTAATTAGAGCAAAAGGTTTACGGGGCCAAAATGACCCACGGGTCATGAATTGAAGCAAAAGGATCATAAGGGCCTCGCCTCAAAGAGGTGAAAGCCTAAGGAAATAGCCTACGAGGCTAAGTAAAGGGACCTACGGGTCAATAGTGTGATGTAAGGGAACTTGTTACGATTCCCCGTATAAAACTAAGATTTTAAAAAGAATAAATTATGGACTGACAATATCAATGTATGGATAATTGACAAAAGTTAAAGAAAGGATCCTAAAACTAAAACTTCGATTTTAGTAAGAAATAACGTTGTCACCAATATGAATTCTGATAGGAAATTGAATATTAAGCATGAAAGGTTCAAGTCTTGACACTGATAGGCGCAAGACGTTACATTTGAAAAGCGATATTTTCAAAAATGAAATTTTGATATAAATTAAACATGACGTGACGTGACGCGATCACGGTCAGGAAAGTTATGTGAAATAAAATCACATAGTAGCCCGAAAGATGGGTATAAAGTAACTAGACTAATAAGTCTAGTCAGTGAGGCCGGTTAATGTCAATATTTAAATTAAGAAAGTGTTCAACACGCTATCTATATTAAGATTAGCGTGAAATAATCATAGTTGATAAGCGTGTATGACCAAGTGGCCAAATAGCTACTCAGTCAAGCCAAACAATAAAGGTAAGTGAGTAGAAGACGACAGTGATGGTCCATGAGGTCATAATGACGAAAAGTATTGATCGCCTATATTGAGCGATCACAAGACAACACAAGCAAAGTGTTGGGAAGTCAGTTCGAGTAAAGGCACGATAAAAAGGATAAAGCCGAAAGGTATGTGGTAATATGCCTTGTAGAATTCCGTTAATAGCACACCTAGATAGTGCTAAATAAAAAAAGATAAAATCAGGAAATTCATTTTAGCGGCGAATTCTGTATGAATGAACCAAATGAATAAGTTCGTAAAGGAAAGGGTCTGTTTGTAAAAAAAATAAATAAATAAAAAACAGTGAAAGATCTCACTAGAAACATCCAAATGGGTGAAAATAACGGATTCACAAAGAATCCGAAAGTATAAAGGCGATGGATTTCGCTAAGTTAATCAAACATGTCGAAATAACGAGATGGTGTTATTCTGAGTTGCGTAAATTCGCATGAAAGAATACATAAGTTGTGTAATTAAAAGATGTTACCATATTTGTCTAATGACACTAACAAATGGTCAAAGTGTGAGTAATTCTTAGAAGGTTACTCAGTTTATGTACATTGGGTTGAAACTCAATAAATTATGTAAGAAAAGGTTTCGAGGACGAAACCTCTTTAAGGGGGGTAGACTTGTAACACCCCGAAAACGGGTTTGGGTAATCAAACTTCGTTAATACTAAAAGATGAGTAAAGTACCGTTAGTGGTAAAATTTACCCGGTAAATATTATGATTTAAATAATTAATCCTAATATTAAACAAAAAGTCAATAAAAGCTTTTAAAGAAATAAGATGGATAAAAGGCCTGATTTAACGGGACTTAAAGTAAACGGGTTACGACTTCCCGAACCTACTAAACTAACTAGGAATGACACTAACTAAGTTAGTTAGTCACTTATGAGTAGTTAGGAGTTCAAAAGAATTAAGAGTGAAAAATGAGGGACCATATGTGTCTAAATGAAAACTATTGTATAGAAATAACAAAATAAAACACAAAACACAATTGTCTGTGTTTTTGTGGAAATCGACCAACATCAGGGGCGACCCACAGGCTCCATCTAAACCTTAAACATTCACAAAACAACCAGATTGAAGGTCAATTCTTGTCCCAAATCAAAATCTGAACATAGATTCGTGATCCTCATCACAAGGGGGTTACAAGGTATGTAAAATTTGGTGTTAATTCTCTGTTTGAATTTCTCATGAAATTGGGAAATCTGAAAAATTATGTTGCATGTTAGCTATTTGGGTAGAATAGGGTTGATATGGTGTCTAGGAGTAAAACCTAGACAAAAACATGTGAAATCATGGCTAAATTCTGAAAAATTTCATGAACACATTGAAGGTGATTCATGGGTTTTATGAGAAAATGATAAACACTAGGATGTAGGATGCTAATCTAGTGTAAATTGGTGCCTAGAAACTGATTTCTGAAAATACGATGTGTAGTTCATGAACACTAAACCTAGAGGTTTGAATTGTGGTGTAAATCTTGGTAAATATAACTAGTTATGAATTAGTTAGTAAATAAGTAATATTATGCACATTAGGTGTTTGTTAAAATGCCCGAATGAATGTTGACATAATGAAATTATGAAAGAAACGTGTAATTGGCTAACTCGACTAACTACGTGTAATACGAAATAATATGGGTTCTAAACGTGATGTTGATTGAACTTATTGTGCGTGTAATATGATTGAAGTTAGTTGACTATCGAAAGTCAAATAAACCAATATTGAAGTCGGATAGTAGTTCCGACATAGAGTTTGTAAGGTGGAATAGTCGTATGTGATAATGACTAAACTAACTGTCTTAAGAATTATGATGATAGTTTGACGCTTGACAAGCTAGGTGGAGGCTTGGAAAGGAAGCGGGTCAAACGAAGCAAATAAGAAGTAAAAGCATGTTTCGGACGCAAGGTAAGTAAAACTTACGCCTACTTGTAGTATACGTGTTTATTTTATAGGCGATAAATACAACAAAGGATTTGGTTCGAATTATGGGTTCCAACACGAAACGAATTGGGTTGGAACGAATAGAAACGTTTTAAACCATGATTAATGGTGAAAGAGGGAAAATGGTAAACTAGTCATGAATTGGTTAATAGTTTAAGAGTTTTCTTAAAGTTACCTTATAGCGTAACTAGTAATGGAAAATGGGTAAAAATGGAAATTTAGTCAAGTATTGACTAAAGTAAAATAAGTTTCAAAGGACACCCATAGCATAAGCCGAATGGGTTAAAAATATAGGAAATTGACTTTAGAAAGAAAGGGATCTAGTGAGAAAACCCGAAATGGTTCGGATGTGTGATTGGTAATTAAAAACCATGTTTTTGTTACATATGAAAATGTTGGGTTATATAGACCGAACGGGTCAAATGGTGGGAATAACGTCATTTGACAAAATCAACTAATGTGGTGGTCAAGTCATGTGTTACATGAGCGAATAGTAATTGGGATAATTGCGTCGCCATAGAATATCGGTAATAAAAGCAAGGTGTTGAAACGGGTCACTAGGTTGACTCGAGCCAGGTACGTATAAATACGATTGTGGTTAAACATACATTTTTGGGGTCAATTAAGTAGCAAATGCCCTTCGTCGTAAATGAGGGGCTAAAGTTGACTAAAATGCCCTTGTTGGGTAAACCGGGCAAACGACCTTTTAAGGTTGTTGGAAATAAGTGATTTGGTAGATTAAATCCTTAAGATAAGTATAAAAGGGATGTTATGGGACCTTAGTGCATAAATACCCTTAACGGGTCAAAATAAGCATACAAACGAAAACAGGTTTAATTTGTGTAATAAACCGGGGATTATAATCTAGTATGGTAGATAACATTAAGTTGAAGAAGTATATGAAATATAAAGGTCAAATACACAAGTTTGATGATGAAATCACGAACGGGTCAAAAGTTGGCAAAAAGGGTACTGAGTCAAAGACTTAAAAGTCTGAAATTTTGTTAAACCGGATGTTAGATTTTAACTCCATATGATGGAGAATCAAATTACAAACACGTAGGAAGAAACGGTAGGTTAAACGGACGAGCAGATTGAAAGATACGAAGTTTTCGTGTCAAAAACGACAAAATAGAAAGATGTTATGCAGGGGCCACCGTAACTTACGGTGCCACCGTAACTTACGGTGCCACCGTAAGTTACGGTGCCACCGTAAGTTACGGTGGACATAATTTGGTTACGGTAAATGCCTACTGTTGTACGGTTGAATAATTGAAACACAGAGGCCACCGTAACTTACGGTGCCACCGTAAGCTACGGTGGAGGTCAGAAATGAGTTTTTGTTTTGGGTTTAAGATATCCATGTTGGATTTTCCTAATTTCCCCGTTGTATTAGTTAATTAATTATCAAAACTGACCTTTAAGTTGGTTTTGATCACAGGTGAATGTCGAGAGTCCCGGATGAAGATCGAGCATCGAGCAAGAACCGAACACATATTAAACAAAGCTTCCGCAATGTTGTTTTGTCGTTATTCTAAACGGCGAGTTAAATCACATTATGTTTATCACTTAAGTTGTAAAAGTTTTTAACAAACCCGTATTTCCGATGTATATGTAATCTTAAATTACATGATTATTTTCGCAAAATATACGTTAAACCTTGATTTATAAGAACGGGTGTTACAGTACAGTGGCATGGTCGATGTGATTATTGCTATGCATTCTGGCGCGCCCCTACCTCTACGAGCTGACGCTGCACTACCACCATCGTCGTAGCTACTTATTGTATTTTGTTTTTGTTGTTTTACATTTGAAACATTGTAAATATTTCTCTTTTGTTATTTTAGATATAAACATTGTAAATATTGATCATTTTATCGTGTTTGTTTAATAATTGTTTTAGTATTGTTTATCAGATGCACATATTTTTCTTATCCGATGTATATAAAAAATACGGCAAATACTATTGTAACGTAGAGGTTTCACATAATAAAGTGGAAAATTATTCAACGTTATTAGTGCGTTTAATTACAAACTCATAACATAATCTGATATATCTAAATAATACGACAAACGCTATTTAAACAATTACTAAAATTTATTAAACGGTTGTTCGGTTTCAAAAAAAAAAAATTATATACGGGTCGTATAACATTATACGGCCCGTATACATTTGTTAAAAACCCAAAAAAACAAGATAAAACCTCAAAAAAATAAACACATTAAGTCGTATAACATTCTATTGCTCGTATACAATTGTATATGACTCGTATAATGTTATACGGCCCATATATATGTAAAACAAAAAAAAAACATTTCACGGCATTTTTTTATGTGCAACAACATTCTATACGGGTCGTATAATCCTATTTTTATATTAAATATAAACTATTTCTAGTCCAACTCAAACTCTAATTTAAATAAACCTATCTAATAAACAAATAATTCAAACTAATTTTATATCTAACTTGAATTATCTTTTACCTATCATATAATGTTATACAGCTCGTATACATGTAAGATGTTAAAAATAAGAAAATATGGGTGTGTGAATATTACATGCCTTACTTTATACATGAACGTTCCCAGAAATGTATCGGCTGACTTCAAAAAGAGGTCACAATTTCCGTAAAAAGAGAGCGGTTACAATTGCTTAGGATATGTTCCTTTTTTGTTTGCAAGAAAAAAGTTTTGGCTCATAAAAAAAGTGATAAAGTGATGAAGTCTCCGCCACATAAAAAACCACCTTAAAAAGCATAAGATGCACATAAGAATCAATTAAAATATTATAAATAGCTTTATTATGACTTATAATAATAATAATAATAATAATAATAATAATAATAATAATAATAAAAAATAAATAATTTAATAAGTCAATTAGGATATTAGAAGCATCAGAATATGCTTTGGTGTAGTTTTAAAATGTACGATCTAATTTTTTTTTAATGTGTTTAATATATTTAGCAAAAGGTATGATCTAATTTTTTTCAAATGTGTTTAATATGTTTAGCAAAAGGTAAATGTTTGGAGTTGGTGTGTAAGCTTTCATGACTTTGTTGTTTAAAAAATTGCAAATAGTTTCGTTGAAGATATATTCACACGTCTTTCATTTTTCTCCATAATAAAAGATATTATATTATACCTTCAAAAAGGATATGATTTTTATATTTTCCAAAAACAATTATCCAAACTATATAGCTAGTTATATATATAGGATTAGGATCAAGAGTGAACAACTTTTTGAGAGTAAACTGAGTGAACTAATCTTGGCCCTTGATCGTTTTTTAGATTAAAAGGGTAAGATTGACATTACACAAGTATGTTTAATTAAAATCTCTTAATTTTCTCATCTCCTAACTCTCTTTCTCTCTCTCTCTCTCTCTCTCTCTCTCTCTCTCTCTCTCTCTCTCTCTCATTTTAATTATTTCTCCATTATTTCTTTATGCATAGATTTTGTTTTAATTTTAACTTGAATATTGTTTTTCTTTTATTTTCCAACATAGAGTAGGAGTTGAGTGGAAAGTCTATTTTTCTTAGAAAGTCTAGGAAGCAATGAGAATTGGACATGTGACATTGAGTTATTTTAACTAAAAAGGAAACTATGTAATTTCACATTTTAATTTTATTTTTGGAATTTATTTTTCATTAACTAACATTCCATGATTTTCGGAACTTTTGTTGTTTTCGAATTCAAATCTGGAGGTCAATGTGTTTATCTGGAAAACTATCAGCTCGTCTTGGTGATGTGTTTTACCAGTCAGAGAGGTTGAAGTCAGTGTGTTTTCACTACTACAGAAATAGGCATTTGCTACGGCCAAATCCGTAGCAAATCCGTAGCAAACACCCTTTTTGCTACGAATTTGCTACGGATTTGGTTCGTAGCTACAAGTCCCGTCGCAAATTAGTTTGCTACGAATTTTAGCTACGGGAATCATGTTTGCGACGAACTTAGCTACAAAAAGGAACGTAGCTGTTTTAGTTACGATTTTTGCTACGAAAATGTTAGCTACGGCTTTTGCTACTAATTTTTAGCCACGGAATATTAGCTACAAAATTTTGCTATGGATTTTTTGCTACGAAAATGTTAGCTACAGAATTTGCTACTAATTTTTAGCTATAGAATATTTAGCTACAAAATTTTGCTATGGACTTTAGCTACGAAGTTTGCTATAGATTTTAGCTTAAAAAACTACCAATTCCACTATGAAATATGGCTACAAACTTTTCTACCAATTTTGTTTGATTTTTGCTATAATTTTTTTTCTTTTTTGCTACGATATAGCTATGGGTTTAGGAAGCTTTTTGCTATTGATTTTGTTTAGAATTTACATATTATTTTATTTTCTGTGAGCATTATATTCAAATCAAATAAATATAAATATTTCCAACTTATTCATACCAAATGTAGCCAAATAAAAGAAAATTTCCTAACTTATCCAAATGTAGCACAATGAAGATTCAAATTATCCAAAAACAATACAATAGAGTTTCAACATATAATCTTGCATTTATATTTTCTTCATTTTCTCCGTTGTAGAATGTTTCTTTCTTCTTCTCCAACTCCGTTGCATCATAAAGTTTCAGCGTATAATCTTGCATTTATATTTTCTTCATTTTCTCCGTTATAGAATGTTTCTTTCTTCTTCCAACTCTGTTGCGTCTTCCTCAACCGTTGCTCCTATAATTAATAAAATACCAAAATTACGTTAGTAAAACATTATTACTTTTTACAAGTTATAAGAAATTACAAGAAAATATAACTCCATGTAAGTTAATACATCAAAAATATAAGTTTAACATTACTTGGCACCTGACACATTCTCCGTTTCAAACGCGTGAGGCGCTCTTAAGCGCTTAAGACCAAAAGCCAAGACGTGAGATGTGAATACACATATGAGCCCCAATATGTGAATGAAAAAATGTCTAAAAAACATGCTCGTTCCATTATTTCTAAAACAAATTACTCATAACCATTATGAAGATGAAAAAAATATAGATGAATAAATTCCAATCTCAAGATGTTGTGCAGCATATAAAATCAACCCAACACTAACTAATCCAATTCACATACCTCACATAGAAATATACCTGAAATTCTTAATTTCATCATACCAAATTAGGATAAAAACTATCGTTTCAATTTCCTAATTTATTGTGCAAATCATTAATACTAACAACAATGAACCATACCTTTCCAATCCCTCGAGATGTTATCAATTTTAACTTCCAAAGCCCTCACAAAATCTTCCTCCTCAAACACAAATCTTGCAACTACGATTTCAACTGTTAGGGAACACAAAGTTAAATGACTGAGAATATATGGCATCAAGTAAATAGAGACGCATGTGTATGTCATCTATCTAATAAATTCCAAATTAAAAAAATAAGAAAACAAGGTACGTGTGTCTTAATAAACCATATCTTCAGGTCAAATCAACCATCCAACATAACTTTAAATATGTTTTATGTAACTGTTACCATTACCTTATGCTATAATCAATTAGCAAATAAATGTTGTATATCTTTTTATCACATGTGATGCCTGTTTACTTTTCATAATATGTTAATATACAACCAAGAACATGGAAACATAAATACATATATGCTAATAACCTATATTGAGAGCTCAAGTCAAACATGACCAATGAATGACAAATACCATTAGATTTTTTTTTACGAAAGTACCACTTACATGGATTTGGAAACAGAGTAAACCAGTCGATACAATTGATACGACAAATAGAAAAAAAAGTATAACAATATTATACAAATACATAAATTAAAAAAAAACTTACATTGGATGAGTTACTAAAGAGCTCACGTAAAAAAGATCCACTTATTAACGTAAACGGTTTTGGTTATGAGAATCGATTGCTGTTTGATCTCCACTTGAAATGCAAACGTCTCTGTGTCTGCCATTGATAATTCGCTCAACAAAATCGAAAACTTAGAGAAGATCAAAGTAAGAGATGACTACCAAGTGAGAAGGGAGCAACATGGTATAAAACTAACCATGATATACTAATTCCCGCCTGCGATGTGATGTGAGATTGAGAAGTTTTCTAAATGCTGATTCAAGGTCTCCTTGTTATTGCAAAAGCACACAGCAAAACAGAGATCAAGACTCAACATATAGTTAACTTCCATCACCGGTTTCCACTCCCGTTCTTTTCGACGCTTCCCGCATTTGCAGCTTTCCACGTTGGGAAATGAGAGAATTTTGGAGGGAAGACCAAAATTTTGAATGGAAACTACAGAGGGAAAAGATGAAATTAGAGGGAAATTAAAAGTTTTGGTGGAAAGAAATGAAAATTAATAACTATTTTGTATTTTAATAAAATTAAAATAACAAATTTTTAGGTATAAAATAAAACTACAAATTGTATAATAATATAATATTATTATAACTTTTTTTACAAAAATATAAAAAAAACTTATATGAATTATAAGAAAATCACTAGCAATGGGGAGCGAGGGCTTGGATGCCATCGAAACAAACGTTGTATAAATAATTAATAGAGTAAACTGTCAAAATAGTCCTTAAGGTTTGGTCATTTTTGGCACTTTAATCCAAAACTCAAATCTTTTGAATCTGGGTCCCATTGGTTTCAATTTTGTTGTTATTTTCATTCAAAAGCAAAATCTGGTCAGATTTTTCAGTTAACATATAGTTCTTTTTTTTTTCTTTTTTCTCCCTTTTTAATAAAGGAAAAAATGGTCAGATTTTTATAATTTGTTATAAACTTATAATAAAACGTTAAAAGACCATTTTCCCTTCATTAAAAGGGAGGAAAAGTACAAAAAAAAAGTTGTATGTTAACTGAAAAATCTGACAAAATTTTGATTTTGGATGAAAATGGCAACAAAATTGAAACCACAAGGACCCAAATTCAAAAGGTTTAAGTTTTGTACTAAAGTGACAAAAGTGATCAAATCTCAAGGACCATTTTGGCAGTTTACTCTAATTAATATAACCATATAAGAGCATTCACATCCAACCCGTCATATAATGTGAGGGTGTTTTCATTTTTTGAAAAGTGGTTGTAGGTGATTGTGAGTAGTTGTGAGTAGATGAGAGAAAAAATATTAATATTCATCTCTAAATTTTGGAAACATTGTTCACCCTCTATAATTTTTTAATTTATTTTGAATGTGGTTATGAGTGAAAGAGAGAGAAAATTTAATGATAAATATATTAAAAAATATTATTTAATTGAAAAGGAGAGAGGAAATATGGTGACTTTTAGTGTAATATAGGCTAAAAAATGGGGGGTTCGATGTGAATGCTCTAAGCATACATTCGAAAGATGAATTAAATATTAAACATAGTTAGATACTAGGATATTATTACTTTACTTGGTAGAGGTTCTTTCCTCTTAGTGGTAGTTCTTTGGTTTAGTTCCAACAAGTAGTAGATTAAGATTGATTTTGTATTACTTAGGAGGGGTATGTAAATGTTGTCATTCATACTGATTTACAACCATATTATTTGTGGTAGTGTCTAGAGTTGTAAACGAACCAAATGTTCAGCGAACAATTTGTACGTTCGTTTGTTTAGTAAATGAGCGAATATGAACAAGGAATTTCATTCGATTAGCTAAGTAAACAAACACGAACAGAGATCTTGTTCGTTCAATTGTGTTCGTGAACGTTTGTTCATGTTCGTTTATTTGTGTTGTTCACTAAATATTTATGTACATTTACTTATTTTATCTAAACTTTTCATATTTTTAATTCTTATTTATATTTATTGGCCTATCAAGGAGAATAAGAAACTCCATTCCCACTTTGTTTATGCACCGTTCCCGTCTTCCTCTCATTATTCACATCAATGAATACTGCCGACATCCGTTCCACGATTAGGGCTTCAAGTTCTAGCTCTTCTACCTCTGTCATCCACCTCTACCCTTCATCAATTTAATTTGTGTTTGTTTGTGTTCATGAAGACGTTCATTTTCTTAACGAACGAACACGAACATGATGTCTCGTTCGGTAAGTGTTCATGAACAGTTCACGAACACATTATTTCCTTAACGACGTGTTCTTTCAGTTCATTTACAACACGAACATGATCTACCAGGTATGACTCAACAATAGAGCCTTCGACCCTTGCTTTGTTTCGAATCATATTTTTCAATCGACCCAACTTCCTAAAAGTTGAAGTGAAAAAAATGTTAGCAATTATAAAACAGTTTACATGTCAAAAAAATAATACATTAAGTTAAAATGGCTACCTCTCATACGGATACATCCAAACTGCACTGGACCACCAAGAATAGCTTCATTGGTCAAATGTATGACAAGGTGTTCCATTGAGTCAAAGTAGCTAGGAGGGAAGACTTTTTCTAACTTACAAATGGTTACAACGATACTTTTTTCCAATTTTTGTAAGTCTTCAATGTGTAAAACCTTTGAACATATTACACGAAAAAATGTGCACAACTATGTTATTGGTTCCAATATTTGTTTCGGTAGCATACCTCTTAATACAATAGGCAACAACCATTGGATAAACACATGACAATCATAATTTGTTCGGGTCAATAGAGAAGTGTCAGGCAGCTGCCTGGCACTATTCCCCTCCATGGATTTTGTATATTTATAAAATGAGTGCAAATAGTATGAAAACGTTATAGAAATCAATTACTAGAATGATCTAATATGTTTAACTATGGATGAGTTTGGTGTCAACTGGTGCTGAAAATCCCAAGAATGTGCACCGGTACCGAAATACCTGGTACGATACTAGTATTTGAGTGGTAAAACCGATAAATACCGGTACCGTACCAAACTGGTACCAAAAACGTCAAAAGTCGGTACCAAATATATTCGGTACCGGTACCCAGCACCATTTGCTCATCCCTATGCTTAATTTAGTACGTATTATTTGTATGATATAGCTATATTAAATGTATTTATGTTTACATCAGTCCGTGTAAAATTGACTTTTTTTTAACTATTTTTAAGTAATTAATATTTTTGCTTTTGATTTTTCTATTGTATATATTATTGTATATATTATTAATTATTTTTTAATATTTCTTTTGTTCATTTTTGTTATGGATTTCGCGTCTTTTTTATTGTTTTTTGAATATTTATTTTGTTAGTTTTGCTATGGATTTTGCTATCACTATTATTAATTAATTTTATTTTTTTTCGCAACGTATTTTGCTATGGATTTTGCGATGGATATTAGTAAATGATTTTTTGAATAGTTTCTTTTTCTTATTTTGCATTGAATTTTTCTATGGATTTGCTACAGATTTTGCTAAGTTAGTTTTTAAGAATTTTTCTAGATTTTGCTAACAATTTCTCTACGGACTCTATTTACTTACCGATTTTGCTACCGTTTTTTTATACCTCAGCTAGTTAGTTTTTAAATATTTATTTATATGATTTAGCTAAGGACTTTGCTACCAATTTTACTAAGTTTTTTTATTTGTATTTATTTTCACAGTTTTGCTGTCGATTTTGCTACAGATTTTATTTTACTTTTTTTAGTTTATTTCTAAATACTTATTTTCATGGGTTTGCTACGGATTTTGCTACCGGTTTTGCTACACTATATGTTTTATATTAATTTCGTCAACTTTGCTACGGATTTGCTATGAGTTTTGCTACGAAATTCATTTGCGACGGAAGTTTGTAGCTAAACCGTAGCTAATTCGTAGCAAAATGTGTTCGTAGCTAATCTGTAGCTAACTCGTAGCAAAATTTGCCACCATTTTTTCCCGTATCAAAATTTTATAGCAAATGCCTCTTTTTGTAGTAGTGTTTAACACTCTGAAGTCAATATATAATCAGGTTGTGTTTTAACAGTTCTTTTGCATTTTTAACACTCTGAATGTGTTTTATGTTGTTGTCTATGTCATATTACATCACATTGTGTTTTTTGATGATTAAATTACATCATAATGTGTTTTACAACAGGTTGTTTTATACTGAAGTTTAACAAATTTGATTGTGTTTTAAGTCAACAGATTTGCTGGAGGATTCTTGATATTGTGTTTTAAAAGCAAGCAGATTTCTTGACATTGTGTTTTAACATCAAGCAGATTTCTTGACGTTGTGTTTTAACAGCAAGCAGATTTCTTGACGCTGTGTTTTAACAGCAAGCAAATTTCTTGACGCTGTATTTTAACAGCAAGCAGATTAGTGGAGGATTCTTGACATTGTGTTTTAACAGCAAGCAGATTTCTTGACATTGTGTTTTAACAGCAAGTAGATTTCCTTGACGTTGTGTTTTAACAACAAGCAGATTGCTGGACATTGTGTTTTAACAGCAAGCAGATTTCTTGACGCTGTGTTTTAACAGCAAGCAGATTTCTTGACGCCGTGTTTTACCATCCATGCTGGTAATCCTTCCATTTATCAAGAACGACTCAGAAACCACGGTACAAGCCTCTCTACAATCATCAATTAAAACAGCAAAAACGCAGCCAAGTTACAAGCAGATTATGACCAAAAACGTATATGCACTTCAAGAACTTTAATCACAACACAAGATACGAATACCTAGTGAAGAAAAGGGGTATGAACAAGCTTTGGAACCGAAATCTGAATGCTTTTTGGGGTCCTGTTTTGCGTCGCCAGCAGCAAGGGGAAAGAGATCGGTTTAGAGAGGGAGAGAGAGAGAGAAAGAAGGGGAAATCGCATGATTTTAGGGATTTGGTTATTGATATGGCAGTTTCTTGACTTATTTAAAACACTTCCAATTACCAAAATACCCTCACTATATTAAAAGTCTATAATTATATAACTCAGATATTACGAAAATGCCATCCATTTGATCTAAGCCATTAAACACACCAATCGGATGACCCAGATCGCTTCCTAGACTTTCTAGGAAAAACACACTTTCCGCAGGAACCCTACTCTAGATATCATAATACATTGTTTTTAACTTCTTATAATTTTCAACAAACATTAAAAATTTCTTTGAGGTTGAAATTGTAGTTATTTTTGGGCATTAATTTTTTTAATATGTGATGAAGTTATTTATTTTTGCATACATGTGATATGTTTCATTTTCATTAATTTCATAATTTTTATATGAATCTACTTGTGTGCATGCCTAAAAAAATGATAGTTAGCGAGACTGTACACATGTGTATAAACTAACAGCTGTGTATCTTGTATGAACTGATAGTTAGCGAGACTATACACATGTGTATAAACTAACAGCTGTGTATATTGTATAAACTGATACGGCGAGACTGTACACATGTGTATACACTAACAACTATGTATCTTGTATATACGGAAACTAGCGAGATTTTAGGGATTTTGATTATATTGTTTAATAAATGCAATTTACAAAAGACACAAATACCCTTCTGTCATTTATTTTAAAGGGGAGTTACAACATTATAATTACAATCTTGCCATTGTTTAAAAATCTCTATATGATGTAATCCAACGGCCCAGATTAGTTCACACACTCAACCTAGTGTTCACTCTAGAACCCTACCCTATATAAATATATATATATACACATATATATATAGGTGTATATGTCTGTCGACTTCGTCTTGTATCGAGTCTTGTATCTAGATAGGATAAACCGAAGTTTAGCTATCAAGAAAATAGGGTTTTAGAGTAAACATTCCAGTTCATACGAACTGGCAGAGCTAGTTCGTATGAAGTGACCACTTCGCACGAAGTGGATTGTGCTGGTTCGTGAGGACTGGATCTCCTATAAATAGCTAAGTTGTGATTTCATTTGTAACTTCTGATTCCGGTAGCGAAGCTCTGCCGAACTGTCTCCAGCCCGTGTATCTTTGTCAAATCAATACAGGAGACATTATAAGTGTATATCAAGCTGAATGAAGATCAAATCAATGAATTCCGCCTCTGATTTGGTCAAGAACTCTTCTGATCGACTCGTTTAGATCGATTCAGCGATCCTACAAGTGGTATCAGAGCTCAGGAGGAAGAGTTCTTACCGATTCAGCTTGTTTTCATCCGAAAATCTCATTTCTACTTACTTTCTACACAGTTTTTCAAAATCAACCAAGATTTCACGGTTACAATGGCCTGATTTTCACATATAACACGCGAAACACTGTTTTAATCAATCCTTGAAAGAATCAGAACTAAAATCGACCTAAAACGTGATCAATTTTGACAAAAATCAACCGAAAACATGTCAGTTCGTTCAAAGATCACATCAGTTCGCACAAGTTGATCAGCCAGCTCGCACGAACTACATCAGGTCGTGTGAAAGATACACCAGGTCGTGCGAAGTGATTGATAGTGTTCCAGGTCGTTTGACATCTTTTCAGTTCGCACGGTTTGGTTTTATTACCAATTCGTACGGTGTGATAAATTCTCCAAACAATTGTCAGTCAACAAGTATTGGAGTCATTAATAAATTACAACAGGAGGTCACGTGATTTGATCATTGTTTGTATTAAAGATTCCCGGCCCAATAATCTTTTTACATTTAAATCTGTGGTCCAATTGAAATCAATTGATATATACCGCTCGTGATTTGATTCAAGGTTTGCATGTGAAGTATTAAATTTGTCGGCCATTAATTTTGTATGCATGTGAATGTTGACTAAATGAAGTGCCATAGTTTTGATATAATCACAACAATTCAAATGGTCAAACAAGCATTTAGAATTCAAAGTTGATTGTCGGCCACTTTAATTGAATATATTAGATTTTCACGTGAATCAAAGGATAATTGTCTGTTTGCATGTGATATCATATTGAAACTTACAATTTATCCTTTGAGGTGGTCAGGTCGTGTGGAAATTCACTCAGTTCGCACGGTTTGGTGTATTTCAGCTCGCACGAGGTGGTGTGATCCAATTCGCACCAAAGTTTCAACTCGTTTGAAAGCAGGTTCAGTTCGTTTGGGGTTGTGTGAAACATCACAAGGTTATTTGAAACTCATTCCAGGTCGTGCGAGGTCATTTGGTTGTGACTCAGTTCGCACGAAGTGTCCAGGCCATCTGAAAGTTTACCAAATCGTTTGGAGTTTGTCAGCTCGTTTGAAAAACAAAGTCAGATCGTTTCAAAATCAGTTCGTTTGAACAATCAGGCTTAGTGAATCTCTCAAAACCGAAATGTGGATTATGAAGAAGAAATGGCATATGTTTATTATTACGAATCTCAGCAATTCATTCCTAAAAAGGAAGAAGAAGAACTAGTTAAAACAGAAGTTGCTTCAGAAAAAGCACCAATCTTTGATCACTCATCAGATGAAGAGAGTGATGATGACAGTGAAGAAATTCAAAAACTTGAATATTATAAAAGAGAATTTTCACCTGATTTGTATAATTTGTTTTTTGCAGATAAAATGGAAAAGATCAAAAAAAGACAAGCTGCGAAAAAGAAGAATCATAAAGCAGCAACTGTTGAACAAAAAGTCAAACCTGAGGAAAATGTTCGAGTGTTAAAAAAACAGGTTAAAGAAATTCCAGCTATCAATGTTGAGAAGAAAGCTGATGCTAAAGAAATGTCTGAGAAGTGCTCAAAATGTGATAAATCTAGATCAGACAATGTCAAACTTCTGAAAAATGTGGAGAGTTTGACATTTTTAAACAAAATTTTAAAAGAAAATGAAAAAGAATTTCAAAATAAAATAACAATTTTAGAAAATAAAAATTAAAAATTGAAAAAGATTTTGAAAATCAAATAAACATTTTAGAAAATGAAAAATCTGTTTTGAACAAAAATAAAATTGAAAATCAAAAGGCAATAAATTCTCATCTTGAGAAAATCACTCAACTTGAAAATGAAGTTGAGAGTGCTAAAAATAAGATTGATGATTTAGAAAAGAAATTGAAAGGTTTTGTGACCTCGTCATTAATACTAGATCATATATGTCCAAAACCGATCAATGAAATTCCAATAAGTGACAATGTCACAAATTATGATGAAGTCGTAATTGAAGATTGTGATGATAAATCTGATGATGAAAATGATAAAAAGAAAATAGTTTTGAAATTAAAAGAAAATTTTCAAGAAACTGTTTTACAATCTATTGAAAAAGGTGAATGCTCAACGCAAAAACCTTTTAAAAAGAATGTAGAACAAAAATAAAATGTTAAAAATTCTAAAAATTTTCAAAGTAACAATAAAAGATCATCAGTTCAATCATCCAATTTTTATAAAAAATCACAAAAATTTGAAAATCTAAACTCACAAAAAAATTGATAATAAGTGGTGCAGGTTTGACCACGGTGCTCAAAAGTCAAATCAAGCTTACAGGAGAAGATGGAATGAAGATTCTTCGAAGACAAATCATTACAATGATAGAAAACTGAGAAATGATGAGTACTACAAATCAAATCAGTGTTATGATTTAAGTGTTTGGTTTGAAAGAGGAGAATGGTATGATAACAGGGTGTGTTACAAATGTGGTTTTGAAGGACACATTGCTGTTAAATGCCAGAGTCAGAGATTTGAGACAAGAAGATGCTATGAATGTCAAATCAGAGGTCATATTGCCAGAGATTGCCCAATGAGATCAAAAAGGAAATCGAGGGCTGAATCTCATAGAATGGTGAAGAAAACAGTCAAAATTGAAGAAAAGCCCAAAGAACAGAAAGTGAAATTATCACAAGGGCAGAAAGATAGATTGAGAAAGAAAAGAAAGAAAACGAGAGAGTATCTTGAAAAGATTTTGTCCTCGGATACAACCGATGAGACAGATAACAATTCTGGTGAATCGTTTTGCTCTCCAAAGAATGATCAGTCAAGTAAAACGAATTCATCAGATATAAATCTGAGGACAAAAGAAAGAATAAAGAAGGAAAAATTGGTTAATCAAACAGTTAAAAATCAAAGAAAGTTAAATTTTTAGATAAATTTTATAAAATGCTTGAATATAAAAGAAATTATGAAAGGTCGTTCATGACAAATGTTGATGAATTTGGTAAACCTAAATCCAGTATGGATTGGGTTCCACTTTCTGGCGATGAATTTGTTTCTTCGGAAGCAAAGGAGCCACTTTCGGGCGACGAATCTGACTCGTCAAAGTCAAAGGAGCCACAAGTTGAGCTAAAAAGAGAAAAGTCAGTATCGCCAATGGATGATGTCAACTTTCCACCATTGCGGGCTGCAAATTTAGAATAAAAAAGGAATGTTCAAACACCGAGTGAAAATAACTCGGATGGATCCAAGGCTGGTCAGGCTTGGATGTCAGCATTGTTTGCTTGAAAATCCTGACTTGCCGGAGCTCCCAAGTTGGTAATCGTGGAGCATGAATCGGCATCTTTCTTGAGAAATTCACGACAGTGATATTTCGCCTTACAAGTGGTATTATTCTTGAAAAATGTCAAATGATAATTTTTACAAGTTGCTTAAAGAAAAGGAAAAGTGAACTTACAAGTGGTTAATCAAGGTCATTAGTTTGAACTTGATTTAACTTTCATATAAGTGGTTGAAAAAACAATGTGATGAATTAAACCCCATGTTTGTGAAATTAACAAAACTAACTTTCCGAAAAAACCATTTTGATTAAAACAAACTTAAGTGTTTTGAAATCATAATGGAAAAATAGTTTGTTGTCAGGGGGAGTTCTGATTGTTTAAGCCAAGTGGATGGAGAATTGAAGCAATTCACATCAGTTTGTCAGTTTATTTGTACAGTTTGTTTTCAAAATTTCCTTGAAAATAAAAAATTGAAACATATTTTTGATTTTAGGGGGAGTAAAAAATTTGAAAAATCCAAAAACATGATAAAATCTGAAAAGCCAAAAACATTGAAAAATTTAAAATGAGTTTTGTTATGAAAAAGAGGAAATGATAGTACATCAGTGGACTTTCACAACATGCTAAAGATTTGGAAAGTCAATGTGATAAACGGTCTATCCGATGATATGTCAGTAGGTTTTTATACATTCAGTAGATTGTTTTAGAGATATAAACCTAAATATTAATAGCTTACTTATCTCGTGGGGAACATCTCTCGGATATATGGGTAACCCCCGAAATCTTGTTTGGAAGATTTTCTATTTCTGACGTACTAGGTCTTTGTACGTGGTGATATCTGGGATATTATACCGGGACTTCTGATTTTGCGGAAGCAATAGCCTAGTCCTCTTATAATATTCTGCACTGCTTTAATCGTAAAGCTCACCCGCAGCATAAAAAATGATGAAATATTGAAAAATGCTAATCATGTGCTGTTGAAGAAAAGATCCCCAAACGGGACACACCTAAAGTCGAGCCATCATCTCTTTGTCTGAACGGAAGTTCTAACCTGAGCTCTTATGGCCTCGTATTACCCGTTTACAGATATCATTAGTGTACATTCACCTGTAAGACTGAATATAGAAATCTGGATAGGGGAGTATATTCTGAGGCGGGACACGCTAATAAGTTAATTGCTTAAAACACTAATCTCGTATCTCGAAACAATTGAAATTTGTGTGAAAATTTTAACGGATCAGTATACTGACAATCTACGTGAATCGTTTAAAACTTAAAGTCTAAAAAGGTCAACGGTGTTAGTGATAAGTCTCAAAAACTGATATGATCCTCTTACACAAACTCACAAAATATTGTCTGTAAATATTTCTTTATTGCTTTCCATTAAAGAAAAAACCCAAAAAGAATGTGTTTTAGCATAAAATTTTGAAAAATCAAAAAGATTTTATTTCAACTTATTTTCGGCATGTTGAAAAGCTGATTTTCAAAATTCCGAGTGCTAAACATGATGGACAACAGTGGTTTGGGAGAGTTTGTTTGAAAAAAGAAATGATTTTGAAATGTTTAAATGGTTCATTAATTTGAATTAAAATTTGTGTATTACGAATACAAGTGGTTTATTTGATAATTGATAAACGATATCTACAAGTAGTTTCTACCCAAAAGCTAGATTTCGACTTTAATTTTCAGGTAGAGTTTTGTGCAGATCCCCGTGTCTAAGCCTGAGCAGAGTTTGAGCCAGGTTATGATCCTAGAACGAGAGCTATTCCAGACTGCGATCCCAGCTTATCGAAAGAGGGTGTCTGAAGACATAAGAGCCAGATACATATTTTGGATCAACATCCGAGGAGGAGTAAAGCTGCAGAACTTAAAGAATCAAGAGATCTGATCAAGAGAATTTGAAGAGTCAGATTGCGATTCTGGGAAAGTAAGAGAGAGATAGAAGAGAAGATAGAAAGAGTAAGATTGGGGATACTTACAGAGAAAGACATTTTGGAGAGAGCGTGAAGACTGATCAAGACTGAAGACTCGTCATACTGAAGACTCGTCAACATCCAAGGGGGAGTTTGTTGGTGCATATGTTTGTCGACTTCGTCTTGTATCGAGTCTTGTATCTAGATAGGATAAACCGAAGTTTAGCTGTCAAGAAAATAGGGTTTTAGAGTAAACAGTCCAGTTCATACGAACTGGCAGAGCCAGTTCGTACGAAGTGACCACTTCGCACGAAGTGGATTGTGTTGGTTCATGAGGACTGGATCTCCTATAAATAGTTGAGTTGTGATTTCATTTGTGTTGGTTCATAAACGTAGATGCGTGTATTATAAACACATTTGTAAAAAATTCAAAAAAAAATGTCGTGTGTGTAGTTTTGAGCACCACAAGGTTGTGTTTACGGGTATCGTAAATTTTAAATACGGTACCCGTAAACACAAACTTGTGGTGCTCAAAACTACACACACGAAATTTTTTTGAATTTTTTTTACAAATGTGTTTATTATACACGCATCTACGTTTATGAAAAAACATTTTGGTCCAACTCGCCCGTACGGTGTAATTCTCATGGTTCTTACAACTGGAGGTGATTTTCATTTTAGCAGTCCTCTATATATATATATATATATATATATATATATATATATATATATATATATATATTGGATGGGGTAAAATAGGAACCACCTTTAGATGCGAGAACTGTAGGAACAATAATATACCTTAGATCTCTCATGTATCAGTGGTTGATATTGAATTGTTTAAGTTTGATTTGTATTGTAGTGATTTTATTGATTAAAAAGAATAAATAGTACAAAAAGTGTATTTTGGAAATTATGTTTATCTATTTAAAAAAGGAATTAATTATAACACATTATTTTTATACAAAAAAATTATACTGCATGTATAAAATGAAAATGTCTTCAATCACTGATCTTGATTTTCATTTTCTGTTTGTTATCCTCGTCATTTGAAAGTAAAAGCCCCAACACCTACGGAAATCAAAGAAAAAAAACAGAGCGTTTACATTCTACAAACGTTTAGAGGAGCTTAGGCCGGCGAGCATGGGCATAAAAAACCATTTTTTTATCGTGTGTAATAAAAAAACATTTTTTATCGTGTGTAATAAAAAAACATTTTTTTCACATTCGACACCGTGTGCGATTTTTTTTACATTTGACAACGTACGAGAAACAATTTTTCAAACATATTTAAAAACTAAACATTTACGCGTACATTTGAAAAATAGATTTACGCGTGACGTTTAGAAGAGCTCGGATCGACGATCAGGGGCGTAAAAAACATTTTTTTCATTCGACACCGTGCCAACTTTTTTTTACATTCGACAACTTACGTAAAAACATTTTTCAAACGTACGTAAAACTATTTTATGCCTTCTGTTTTTACATACGTTTGAAAATTAGATTTACGCATGGCGTTTAGAGGACCTCGTGTTGGCGATCAGGGGCGTAAAAAACTTCTTTTATGTGCGTTGTCAAAACATTTTGTATTTATTTTTTTACATAGTGGTGTTCTCATCCTCAGTTCGTGTACATGTTTATGCCCGTTGTCAAACTTTTTTTACGCACGTTGTCAAAACTTTTTTTACGTACGTTGTCGAATGTTTTTTTTATAAACTTGTAGCGAAAAGTTATTAAACGTTAAAGAATGAAATAGAAATTCTCAATAAATATATAAGACAAATATAGCTTGCATTTTATAAAGAACATTGTATCAGAATTAGGGAAAACAGAGCAAAAATAAATAGATATAATTTTTGATAATTTTGTAATTTCTAATAAACATTTAATACAAATATAGTTTGCACTTTATGAAGAACAATATGTCATAATTAGGGAAAATATAGCAAAAAGAAATATATATCATTTTTGATATTTTTATATTTTCTAAATTACGTAACACTTTTGGTGTTTGAATTTAAAACCTAAGATATTTTTTCCCAATTTTAAATATAAAAAATATAAAAGATATGAAATGAGAGAGGTATTGTCATGTCAGACATATAAATGATGACGTGATGTGTTTTAGAGACAAGAGAGTGGGATGTGATATTGAGAAAAAAAAGGCTAAAATACCCTTTTAATTAAATTGATTATAGGTGATGTATAAAATTCTATTGGATAGGATGAGTTCTCATGATTCTCGCAACTATTAGTGGTTTCTCATTGAACCAAATCCTATATGTGTGTGTGTGTGTGTGTGTAGGGACCGGTTAAAATGAAAACCATCCTCAGTTGCGAGAACCTCAAGAACCACTCTCCACCAATAAGATCATGCCACCTATACACTATTATTTTAAATCCTAAAGGGTATTTTGGTCATTTCCTCCAAATGTCCAATCTCTCTCTCTTCATTTAAAGTCACCAGACTTTCAATCTCTCATATCTCTCTCTTAAATTTTAAATCCCTCATCTCTCTAAAAACCCTTCACCCCCTAATCTTTCTCTCTTCATTTACTCCGGCGATATCCCTATGATGTATTCTGTGATTTTTCTGTGTTAGAGAGCTAGACTCCGGCGACTAAGCCAGCCCGTTCTTGCTCTGACGAGAGAGGTCGAGAAGAGAGAAAGTTGCAGAAAAAGATAGAGAAAGACGCCGCCCCCGGTGACAGTTCCGGTGTTGTTCTGACTCTGGCCGTTCTCTGATGATGACGAAGATGATGTTCTCTCTCTCTCTCTCTCTCATCTCTGATGTCTCCGGCCATCCACAGCAGCCGGTAGTGATGCCCTGATGCCACCGTCATCGTCAACCACCATCAGAACCGCCGGTAGTGATGCCGCCACCGTGGGTGTGCTCCAGTGACCCACGGGTGTGCTCTGGTGACCAAGTTCGCCGCCGGTTGCTCCTCCCCGTCTACCTCTGTCTCCGGTGGCGGTGGCCGTGGTGTTGGGTCGGGGGGTCTAGGCTCCAGTAACTATATGTGTTTCTTTTGATTTATGTAAAAAGCTTCATTTTTCTTGATTTTTGGATGGGTGTTTTCTAAAATTACAGTTTGATTTTTTGGATACGGCGTCGGGGTTTGGTGGCGGTGGCCCCGGTGGTGACGGGGTTTGGTGGCGGTGGTGCTGGTGGCCCCGGTGGCGCAGGTGGTCTTCGGGTCATCCTCTTTATTTTTTGGTGTTTTGTAGGTTTGGTGGGTGACGTGTTGGTGGCGGCGGCGGTGGGTTTGGTGGCGGGTGGGGGTTTTTTGGTGGTGTGGCGGCAGAGGTGGGTGACGGTGGAGGGTAGGTCCGAAGGATATGTGGGAGATGAGATGGTTGTTCATCTGTTTTCAGATCATGTGAGTTTTATACTATCCGGGGGGTTGCTTTGAGATTGTTGTGTAATCTGGGACTCTGTTGGTTTTTGTGTTTGGTTGTGTTGCATTTTGAAGGTTTTTTGAGTTTGGGGGATGGGTTTCTACACCTTCTTTATAAATGTTGATCTCCTTTTTTTGTATATTTGATATTTTTGGGTTGAAATAAAAATTATGGGGATTGAGTTGGCAGTGATAGGGCGAATATTTTTTTCCGACAATTTAATGACGATGGCGCGGCAAGGACGGTGGAGGGTAGGTTTTTGACCCGCAACCCCACTTTGCAGCCATGATTTCTTGAAACTTTTGAGCCAAACCCCGTTTTTTTCAAGATCCACACATGGTTTTGATTTTTTGTTGTTGGTTTTTTTTTTCAGCCGATGATGATAAGTTCATCTTATCTGAGACACCTACTAAGTCGCGATTTTTAGATGAGTTCGTTTGTTACGATTCTCAAATTTCGTAAACCCGAAATAAGGGTCGGGGGCGTAAAAAAAATTGGTAAATTTTTTTTAAACCCGTAAAAGAAGTTTTTTCCTTAAACACATAAAAAGTTTTTTGTTTTGGCGTAAAAAGATGTTTCTCGTAAAAAGCTTTTTTTTAAAACCCGTAAAAAAATTGCCGTAAAAATTTTATTGCTTAAAAAGGTTTTTGTTTGGCGTAAAAAGTTTTTTTGTTTAAACCCGTAAAAAAAATTTTGTAAAATTTTTTTTTGTTTAAACCCGTAAAAAAAGTTTTTTCTTCGGCGTAAAAAAAGTTTTATGTTTAAAAAGTTTTAACCCGTAAAAGAATTTGTCGTAAAAAACAGTTTAAAACTATAAAAAGTTTTCGTAAAAAAAAGTTTTTCGTAATAAAAAGTTTTTTTGTACAAAATTTGTTTCGTAAAAAAAAGTTTTTTCGTAAAAAAACATTTTTCGTAAAAAAATGTTTTTCGTAAAAAAAAGTCTTTCGTAAAAAAAGTTTTTCTTAAAAAAGATCTTTCGTAAGAAAAATTCTTTCGTAAAAAAAAGTTGTCCGTAAAAAAAATTCGTCAAAAACGGGGCGTAAAAAAGGGCTCATAAAAACGTTTTTTTGTAAAAAAAAATCACTGATGGTACCTCTTAAGGATATAGAGGTAAATGAACAACTCAAATTTGTAGACAAGCCTCTACAGATTGAAGACAGGAAGGTTAAGAATCTCAAACACAATAGATTAATTCTGGTCAAAGTAAAATGGGACTCCAAAAGAGGACCAGAATACACATGTGAACTCGAATCAGAAATGCAAAGGAAATATCCACACCTGTTCCAGTAGACCTCGAGGACGAGCTCTAAAACAAGGCGGGGAGAATATAACAACCCTAAACCGACACTCTCGAAATATTTTCGATACCCTAAAAATATATTGAAATGTCCCAATATGTCTTAGAATATAACCCGTACGCGAAAACCGAGCCCAAAATGCGTTAAAACATTAAAAATAAAATAAAAACAAAAATAATTGGGTCGTCGCGGGGCGCGACGCCCCTTGCCTTTAGTCGACGCGGGCCGCGACGAGCTTGGACACCCGCCCTCCTCCGAAAGCCGCCACGTGGCGACACGTGGCGAAGCTATACCGGTGACACATCACAGCTAGGGCCTACGACCCCTAGTCGCGGGGCGCGACGGCCCCTCCTGATGTCCGTCGCGGGGCGCGGCGGTTTGGCCGACCAGCCCTATAAAGTTGGAGCTCTGCAATTCATTTTCGTCGCTCAATTTCTTTTCTTTCTTACGAATTTCCACATAGTAGAAGCTATACTCGGGTATAATACCCCCTAAATAACGAGGTTCTGCTCCGTTGTAAGTATCATAACCCCCTGGATACGTATTAGATACTCTACCCGATTGATCTAGGGTTCCGTAACGGCTGTCGTGGTTCTGCCCGACGTAGTCGTTGGAATGTCGTCTCAGGGAGGGTATTACTAATGTTAAAATGGGTTATTATACAAACACGTGTGCATTTGTGTAAATTATAGATAATTCCCAGGAAACCCTTACAGAAAATCTAAGACAGCAATGTGAGTAATCTCCTTTTTGCAAACTGTTTTTACAAAACCTCACACGATTAATTATACATTAAGCAGTCATTGAGTATTTGTAAGGATATAATTACAGTCGGTAAATTTGGGGTTTTGTATACAAAATTTGTTACTGCCTTGCAAGGAGTAACATGACCATAAGTCGGAACGACAGTACCGTGGGTGGTAATTGATATGACTTGGAAACAAATGTAGTTGCGAGATGGCCCTCAGTACTGTACAATGGTATTATTTAAAACTTGATTGAACTGGGATTCACTCACCAGTATTTCCCACTGACAAAATATTTTTAAACGCGTTTCAGGTAACAAAATGTGAAAGCCAACTAGAAGCCAGCTGGACAGCACTGAAGGCTTGGAAAAGTGGCAATAAAGTTACCTAAAAGAAATAGATGTTTTTACTAAATAAAAAAATAGGATTTATTCCTATGAAAATGTGTGTACTGAAAACTTGGGTTTTATCCCATGCGTTTAATATTATGAAAGTGTGGTATTTTACTCTGATAAAATATTTCCTAACTACGGTCCTGATGAAATTTCCGCTGCCAAATTAGACAATAACAGGATACCACCTAAACTGGCCGCGGCCGCCCGTTCCCGGGTAGCAAGGGGAAGGGGGTTGCGACAGAAGGTGGTATCAGAGCTAAGCCACTGATTCATCCACAGAAGTGTTCTGCTGACACCAAATTGTTAGGAAATAAATTACGGGAATACGTGCATAACTGTATTTTCCTGTTATGTGTTATTTGAATATTTGTTAGTTCACAGTATGAGCGACCAAGGACCATCTGACGCGTTCCGTCAATTGTCTGGTTCGCCTAGAAGCGAAGGTGCCTCTTCTCAGCATGCCCTCTCGGGGTACTCTGCTGATACGGAAGAAGGAATATTTGTATTTAAGGCTCAATCTGAAGGGCCATTTCCTCAGGAAAAGAGGGGATGGTTCAGTAGGGGAGCACACGAGCGTAGAAAGCGTATGAAAAAGTTACAAGACCAGAGAGCACCAGCCGCAGCTAAAAGAGAAACCGATGCTTATGCCCAGGATATGCTTAATAGGGGTATAGCCAATATCCACATCTTAGTAACCACTGCAGCTGACCCGAACCTGGAGCAAATGTTAGCACCTCAACCACAACCACCAATTCCTGACCAACTAACGGAGATAGAAAACCCTGAAAATCAAGTATAAATGCATGATTTCAACCCGGAGGAAATACCTAGGGTACCCGCATCAAATCCCTTAGACCCAAATTACGACCCATGGTGGGACGACAATAGGGACTATGTGCAACGTTACCCGATACATGAAGACTTACCCATGCCGAACCTAGGAGCCTACCCAGGGTTAGACCCTCTAGATCCCTATTACGATAATGATGTATTCATTAGGGAGATTCTAGAAAATCCTTACCCATACCAGGCCCCTATACCCCCATACCAGGAACCCACACCCCAGATTCCGAACCCAGTCCTAGAACCTGCACCCCCAATGAGTGCAGAAAACGTATAAGAACTTAGGACATTTGGTGAGGAAATTTTAGAAAATAGTGAAAGGATGAGACAGGTGGGAGAGCAACTCGTCTGGAAGTACGACGAGCGCAATATGGATTTCTGGATGAATCCATATCCGTAGAAGTGATGAGGGAAAAGGTTATAATAATAATATAATATAATAATAAAATATGTGTGTATGTGTATGAAAAAAAAACTACGGATGCCTATTACTAGTAGTGTAACATTAAATTCCAGTCGGTATTGTAATTTTAATTTCAGTACTGGTGTGTAATAGATGCATATTATATGAATAGAGTAAAGTCGCAATGATTGACGCTTTTGACCAAAGTGCATGACATGTGATTGGCTATATTCAAATATTATTTGTGATATTAATGTGTGGTAAATGTTTAAAATTCAGATGGACCACGAAGTGAACCAGGAAAACCAGAGTGATAACCACCCAAATAACGATAATCTGAATAATGAGAATCCGAACAACAATAACAATGGAAATCAAGTGGATAATAGTGCCATCCAACACATAGTGGCACAAGGAATAATAGATGCAATGCCATTTATTATCCAAACTGTTAAGGAATCCGATAATAAAAGTAAACATAGCAGTAAGCGACCAACTGAACCAGAGCACAACGTAAACAATGGACCGTACTTCAAGTGCCCATTCCCAAAAGAAAAAGAACCATGCCTTATGGTTGTTCTTACAAAGAATTCTGGTCCTGCAAACCAATAGAATTCTCGGGCAATGAAGGACCCATTGCAGCTCTACGCTGGATAGAAAAGACTGAGGCTGTTTTAAAAATAAGCAAGTGTGCTGAAGAAGATAAGATAATGTTTGCCTCAAATCTGTTTAAAAACTCACCTTTAGAATGGTGGAACACTATCCTCCAGTCAAGAGGAAGTGATAGGGTATACAACATGGAATGGGAGGAGTTTAAAAATATGGTAGAAAGGAAATTCTGCCCTCCCAATGAAAAGGAACAGATAGCAAATAAGTTTCTGAACCTAAGGATGACAGGGGTAGATAGTAAGGGATATACTACCATATTCTTTGAATATGTTAGAATAGTACCAACCCTTGCATCACCTGAGCCAGTATTAATATCCCGATACATCTGGGGATTAATTGGAGAGATTAGACATGTAGTCAAGGCAGCTAGGCCCCAAACCATAGAAGAAGCGGTAGAACTCGCAAACACCTTGACAGATGAATTAATCCATACTAGAGAAGAAGACCAGAGGAGAAACCTAACCCAAAGGCTTACTCAAGAATTCCGTTCTAGGAATTCCAACCGTAGGAACTTAGGTTCTACATCTGCACCAAACTGCAAAGCCTGCAGAAAGAAGCATTCAGGAAGATGCTCCACTTACTGCAATTTCTGCAAAGTACCAGGGCACAAGGAAGAAAATTGCAGAAGGAAACCTACTAATGGACTGTGCTTCAATTGTGGAGAAAAAGGCCACATCAAGCCAAATTATTCGAAATTGGCTCCAGCTGCGAATAACAAGAACACTAAAAATGCTAGAGCATTTGTTCTGACTGCAGATGAAGCCAGGATGATTCCGGACGTGATAGCCGGTACGTTTTTAGTTAATGATGTTTTTGCTAAAGTATTATTTGACTATGGTGCAAACCAAAGTTTTATTAATACTTCGTTTTGCAAACTTCTAAATCAATCATTAACTAAACTCCCACAAGAATGTCTAGTAGAGACAACCAATGGGGAAACGGTTAGGATTTCTGAAATCTTGCAGGGAGCAAGAATAGAATTTTTAAATCAAAAGTTTATTTCAAACCTTTACCCAATGCATCTGGCAGGATTTGATATTGTATTAGGAATGTGTTACGGCCCCCGACCCGGTTTGACCCGTTTCAGGAGCCGCGGGACAGAAATCCCGTGATATTTATTTAATTGAGTTTAACAGCGGAAGTTTATCATCAGGATCGTTGTAAAGCTAAAAACTTTTCCCGATTATTTTATTTCACAATTCGGGATAAAATCCCGGTAATTTACAATAACATAATTTTACTGATAAATCTTTATTTTTAGAAAACATATTTCTCTATTTTATAATGAGCCACTTTCTTAAGCTTGAAATGCACCCCAGCACTTTTCCTGAATTACAATAGATCACCTGAAACATGTTTGAAAAAGGTTTTGTCAGCGGGAAATACTGAGTGAATCATTCAGTTTACTAAAATGACTCGTTTATTATAATTTACAGTATTAAGAGTTTTTACACATGTTTCTGATATCTACCAACTACCCACAGTATTTGTCACTTGACCGGATCTGTGACTGTGGTCATATCATCATTGGCTGCCCCAATGAATGACGCTGCCCCAATGAATGACGTATATCACTTTTTTTAGGTTCGCCCACCTAATGTGATTTAAAACAGTAGTAATGTGCACAATACCCCACATACTGGCTGTAATTTGGTGATTACATAAACTTAATCACTGTAATTTATAATTCTGAAAATGATTTGGAGTATTGTAAAACAGTTGATAAAAAGAGAATGACTCACATTGCAGATTTAACACGGACAGAATATGGTTTAGCCTTATTAACCTAATTTAAATAATAATGCACTCAAAACCGGGTTAGTGATCAATACAGCATTTACGATAACTCACGAGATCAAATTCTCACAACGAACGACAAAGTGCAATACTTAAACATCCATCGATTTAACGACGAACGACAAAGTATAACCCTATGTGGGCGGCACTTAAACATCCATTGGATATATTGATCAGTCGGAAAATGAATTATAATAGCGATCGAGTGATTACCCTGTTTTGCGGCAGCAATTCGATATTAGTGTGTGTTTTGGGACTGTTTCTGCTTATAACGTACTCTACACAACGAATTTCTTCGTCGAATTAACAACAGAAAGCAAGTCCCAATGTCTGCTATTTATACTGATTTTTGGACAGGCTTACGGACCGTATGCCATTTCCCCTTACGGTCCATAAGGGATGCAGTCTAATTATATAGGCTAGCTGGGTTCGGGACTAGCTTGCATGACTCAACATGAAAACAAATTTCAAATTGGACAACGTATTTTAGAGATAATTATCACTAGGGTTTAACCCCCCCCCCCCCTGAGTTTTAGGGGCCCTGATCCTAATTCCGATTGTTCTGAAAATTTTAGGGTTAGTGCAGAATTACTTGGGTGTCTCAATTAGGGTTTTCTTATTGACTAATTATCATCCTAATTATGGATTTTAATAAGAGTTATTACATCCTCCCCACCTTAAGAAAAATCTCGTCCTCGAGATTCACTAAAATAGATGAGGGTATTTCTGCTTCATTTTTTACTCCAGTTCCCAAGTATATTCTGGTCCCCTCTTTGAATTCCATTTGACTTTTACCAGTACTAGTCGCTTGTGTTTGAGAACTTCTATTTGTAAGGGTTTCTCTATGAATTTTAACTTTTCATTTACCTCCACATCTTGAAGAGGTACTACCAGGGATTCGTCTGATAGACATTTCTTGAGATTGGATACATGAAATACATCATGTACTCCAGCTACTTCTTCTGGTAGTTGTAAGCGATAAGCTACTGGTCCTATTCGTTGGATCACTGGGAATGGTCCAACATATCTTGGACTCAGTTTTCCTTTCTTACCGAATCGTACTACTCCTTTCCAAGGAGATACTTTCAAAAGTACTTTGTCTCCTATCTGGAATTCTAGTGGCTTGCGGCGATTATCTGCATAGCTTTTCTGACGATCTCTGGCTGTTTTCAATCTTTCCTTGATTTGAGTTATCTTGTCTGTGGTTTCTTGTACGATCTCTGGACCTGATAATTGACTTTCTCCTATTTCCGCCCAACATACGGGAGTTCTGCACTTGCGTCCATACAGTGCTTCGAATGGAGCGGCCTCGATGCTTGAGTGATAACTATTGTTATAGGAGAATTCGATTAATGGCAAATGGTTATCCCAATTACCACCAAAGTCAATTACACAAGCTCGGAGCATGTCTTCTAGAGTTTGGATCGTCCTTTCACTTTGTCCGTCTGTTTGTGGATGATATGCAGTGCTTAAATTGAGTCGGGTTCCCATTGCTTCTTGGAAGCTTGTCCAGAAACGGGAAGTGAAACGACTATCTCTATCTGATACAATGGAGAGTGGGACTCCATGTAAGGATACTACTTCATCCACATACAACTTGGCTAACCTTTCCATGCTAAGAGTTTCTTTCATAGGTAGAAAATGAGCAGATTTGGTTAATCGGTCCACAATTACCCAAATCGCATCATTACCTTTTCTGGTTTTGGGTAACTTAGTAACAAAGTCCATTGTTATGAGTTCCCATTTCCATACAGGCATTTCTAACTGTTGTAGTAGACCTAAAGGTTTCTGATGTTCGGCGTTAACTTGTGAACAGGTTAGACACTTAGATACGTATTCGGCTATATCCTTTTTCATTCCTATCCACCAGAAATTCTTTCTTAAATCTTGGTACATTTTATTGTTTCCTGGATGTACAGTATACCTAGATTTATGAGCTTCCTCTAAAATCTTCGATCGTAAATTTCCCTGTTTAGGTACCCAAATTCTGCTTTTGTGGAATTTCCAAATTCCATCATTTCCTTGTTCCAATTCTTTTAGGTAACCTTTCATTCCTTCGGCATCGTCCTTGATTGCCGTTTCCTGAATTTCCTTTAATTGTTCCATTAAATCTACTTGTAGATTTATTCTAAGAGCACGGACTCGCCTTTGCTTCTCGTGATACTTACGACTTAAGGCATCTGCGACTACGTTTGCCTTTCCTTCGTGATATTGAATATCACAGTCGTAATCACTTAGGATTTCCATCCATCTTCTTTGTCTCATATTTAACTCTTTTTGCCCAAATATATACCTTAAACTTTTATGATCTGTATAAACAGTAAACTTACTTCCATACAGATAATGTCTCCATATCTTAAGGGCAAAAACTATAGCTCCTAATTCTAAGTCATGAGTTGTATAGTTTTCCTCATGCTTTTTCAATTGTCTGGAAGCATACGCAATTACCTTCTTGAGTTGCATTAACACACATCCGAATCCTAATTTTGAAGCATCACAATATACTTCAAAATCTTCTGTTCCTTCTGGTAAGGCTAAGATTGGTGCATTGGTTAATTTCTGCTTTAAAATTCTGAAAGCTTCTTCTTGTTTAGGTCCCCATTCAAACTTAATGGCTTTACAGGTTAGCATAGTTAATGGTATGGCTATCTTGGAAAAATCCTTAATAAACCGTCTATAATACCCGGCTAAACCTATAAAACTTCTAATTTCCATTGCGGTTTGCGGAACCTTCCAATTGGTAATTGCTTCTATCTTAGCAGGATCTACGTGAATACCTTCATGATTCACCATGTGTCCTAAGAATTGCACTTCTTGTAGCCAAAATTCACACTTCGAAAATTTGGCATACAATTTTTCTTTTCTTAACAAAGTTAAGAGTGCATGCAAGTGCTGACAATGTTCGTCCTGACTTTTTGAATAAATAAGTATATCGTCTATGAAAACAATTACAAATTTATCCAAATATGGTTTACAGATTCTGTTTATCATGTCCATGAATGCTGCAGGTGCATTAGTTAACCCAAAGGGCATAACTGTAGACTCATAATGTCCATACCTAGTTCTAAAAGCAGTTTTAGGTATGTCTTCTTCTTGAACCTTTAATTGATGATATCCGGAGCGCAAGTCTATTTTAGAAAAGTACCTAGCGCCTTGTAATTGATCGAAAAGATCATCAATCCTAGGTAATGGGTATCGATTCTTAATTGTAACCTTATTTAGCTCTCTATAATCGATACACATTCTCATTGATCCATCTTTCTTTTTCACAAACAACACTGGTGCACCCCAAGGGGATGAACTAGGTTGTATAAATCCTTTCCTTAGTAATTCTTCTAATTGCTTCTTCAATTCTAGCATTTTGGTAGGAGCTAATCGATAGGGTGCCTTGGCTATCGGTGTAGTTCCTAGAATTAGATGAATCCTGAATTCTACCTCCCTATCTGGTGGTAACCCAGGTAAATCTTCTGGAAATATATCTGGGTATTCTGAGACTACAGGAATTTCCTTAAGTTCTTTACCTTTAGTACTAATGATTACTGAAATCATATATACTATTCCTTGTTTTCGTTCATAATTAGCAACTTTCATTACTGATATGAACTTCAGTGGCTTTCGAGGTTTATCTCCTGTAATCATGATTACTTCTCCAGTAGGTGCTTGAATTTCTATGGAGTTTTTATCACAAATGATTTGAGCATGGTTGGCTATTAACCAATCCATTCCTAATACAACATCAAATTCAGCTAATTTCATAGGTAATAGGTTTGCATCAAATTTATGACCTGAATGTTCTATTTCTACTTTTTGCAAAACCTGATTGATTTTTACTGAATTCCCATCTGCGGTTTCGACTGTAAAAATCTGCCTAATGGTAGTTAAGGGTAACTTAAGAGCTTGGCAGAATGAAGTATTTATTAAACTTTGGTTTGCACCAGAGTCAAACAATACTTTTGCATAAACGTCGTGAACTAAAAACGTACCGGCTATCACATCCGGGATGAGTTCTGCTTCTTGAGTGGTTAGCTGGAATGCTCTGGCATTCTTCTTAGTAGCTCCTTCGGTCGCCTTGGTTTTGTTGTCCACTGGTTTGACTAACTTAGGACATTCTGTTTTGAAATGTCCGGCTTCTCCACAATTGTAACAAATTATGGATTTCTTTCTGCAGTTTTCTTCACGATGTCCTATCGTTTTGCAAAAATTGCAAATTTTATTACATTTTCCAAAATGTTTCTTTTTGCAAATTTTGCAGAATGGCAAAGTCGAAAATTGCCCTGCTCCTCTTTTCTTGAAACTACTATTACCCATCCTAAATCCTTGGGTAATTTTCTGAGCTAGTTCCTTCTTCCTGTCTTCATCTCTTGTGCGTATCAATTCATCAGTCAGAGTGTTAGCTAATTCTACAGCATCGTCAATAGTGCGAGGTCTCGCAGCCTTAACGATATTGCGAATTTCGCTAATTAATCCCCAAATATAGCGAGAAATGAGTACCGGTTCTGGCGAAGCCAGTGCTGGTACCACTCTAGCATATTCAAAGAATGTCGAAGTATAACCACGACAATCTACACCTATCATCCGATGATTTAGGAACTTATTTGCCATTTGTTCCTTTTCATACTCAGGACAGAATTTTCTTTCTACAAGATTCTTAAATTCTTCCCAAGTCATAGCATAAGCCCTATTTCTTCCTTTAGCTTGTAACACAGTGTTCCACCATTCGAGTGCTCCTTCTTTAAACAGATTTGATGCGTACATGACATTATCATCTTTGGCGCACTTACTGATTGCAATTACTGCTTCGGTTTTCTCTAACCAACGCAGTGATGCAGTTGCCCCTTCATTGCCTGCAAATTCAGTGGGTTTACAAGCAAGGAATTCTTTGAAAGTGCAACCAGGTGTTGCAGCTTTCAGTTTCTTAGGGAGCGGCATGTGTTGAGATTCATTATCATGATTAACATGATTATTGCCCCCGTTTATACTATTACTGAAGTTATCTTCAGAAGTACGTTTACTAGGAATGATATGTTGCAGTTCGACTGGACTTTTTACAGCAGCAACGAATGCTGGAATAGCATTGGCTGTCCCTTGAGCAACAATATTTTCAATATCTTGTCTAGTCATATATTGATCCCCTGGATGTTGCTCCGACTGATTAACCTCATTTACCGGTTCATTACCAATATTTGCCATCCGATAATATATATATATATTTTTTATTAGTATTTGATAAATAGCAATTACACACAAACAATCAAACAATAATACATGTATAGTCAAAACTATCGATTTCTCGATTCCATTTTATATTTGTTATAGTATGCATCAATACACGCCAATATTTTACAAAGTTTTTTTCGTAGTTATGTTACAGACTGATTTCACTATTTCTTTTATTGTTACACCACTATAGTTTTACCACCCTCCTATCTCTCGCAACTTGTCGTCCTAAAAACGAAGTTCCCTTTCATCATACTTCCAGGCAATTTGTCCCCCTATCTCCCTGATTATATTTCCTGCATCCATCAATTCCTCACCATAATGGCGAAGTTCAGCCATATTTTCGTTACTCATTGGTGGATTAGGTAGGGGTTCTGGATCGAATTGTGGAAAAAAAGAATAAGGGTCGTTTGACAATATTTTGAAATTGCCAATCATTTGTCCATCATTCGTCCATTTCTACAGGTTGAGAGTGGACTATTGGTTCTTGGATTGCTGGTTCAAAATTCATAGGGAGTGGATTTTTCACTAGGATAGGTAAAAACATTAGTATTGACAGGTTGAATAGTCTCACAGTTTGCCAATAGAAAATCTATTTCCTCCTGAAAAGTTATTCCCTGGTTTTGGTTGGAGCTCTCTCCAATTTCTATCTGAGTTGGTCTAGAACCTTGTCCTACTTCCATTTCTATTTCTTTAGAATATTCCTCAAACTGTATTTCCATTTGCCTAGAATCTTTCTTGACTTTAGTTTCCATCTCTTGCTGTTTAGAATTTTCTTTGATTACAATTTCTTTTCCTTTTACTAAAGGGTTGTTTATTTTAGGAAGTTTTGTGGCTGGCTTTTTCCTACGGATACGACTACCCCATACATAATTCTTTCTTTTCTTTCGTTTTGGCTTTGTCAAAGGTGGAGCATTGAATTCTACAGGTTGTTCCACATCAGCAAAGTATCCAGTGAAATCTTTGGAAACTTCTACATTCACCGGGTAAAGATCGAGGTTCTGAAAGGCTTCAGATATCTCATTCATGCTGTGTAGCATATATGCAAAATGCACAAAATACTAAGTTAAAACTTTGGAACAAAGTTTAACAAATAAACATTGAAGTTTTATTGCACACTATTTGTACAAAATAACAGGAAAGAACACACTCGGATTTATTTATTTATTTACTGGGAAGTGCTATTACTAGACTTAGGGTTTTTAAAGATCTGCATGTTCTGCTACTGTAGCTAGCATATACAAATTTGCCCATTTCTCATCTAGCTTGTCTTCCCAAGGTGATTTATTGATTAATTCCTGGGTTTCCCTTTTAATCCTCTTTTCTCGGATTTGCTCTTTACTTTTCTTAATAATCATACTCCTTTTTCTAGGAGAAAGCGGTTTCTCATATTGTGCTTTTCGCACAAATATTCCTTCTTCAGGAATTGTAGGGAGTTTTGAAGATTTGTTTTGGGATGAACTTCCCTCTTCGTAGATTGACCTATCTAATTTAAGATAGATATTTTGCAGCTTTTGCTTACCCATATTGTAACTAACACATAGTCAGTTTAATATAACACATAATCACATAAATAGTAATCAGGAAAAATTAAGTATCTCTAAATACTTAATTAGCTTAACTCAGTGGCTCAAATTCCACCTCATTTCTGTCACGGCCCCCGACCCGGTTTGACCCGTTTCAGGAGCCGCGGGACAGAAATCCTGTGATATTTATTTAATTGAGTTTAACAGCGGAAGTTTATCATCAGGATCGTTGTAAAGCTAAAAACTTTTCCCGATTATTTTATTTCACAATTCGGGATAAAATCCCGGTAATTTACAATAACATAATTTTACTGATAAATCTTTATTTTTAGAAAACATATTTCTCTATTTTATAATGAGCCACTTTCTTAAGTTTGAAATGCTCCCCAGCACTTTTCCTGAATTACAATAGATCACCTGAAACATGTTTGAAAAAGGTTTTGTCAGCGGGAAATACTGAGTGAATCATTCAGTTTACTAAAATGACTCGTTTATTATAATTTACAGTATTAAGAGTTTTTACATATGTTTCTGATATCTACCAACTACCCACAGTATTTGTCACTCGACCGGATCTGTGACTGTGGTCATATCACCATTGGCTGCCCCAATGAATGACGTATATCACTTATTTTTAGGTTCGCCCACCTAATGTGATTTAAAACAGTAGTAATGTGCACAATACCCCACATACTGGCTGTAATTTGGTGATTACATAAACTTAATCACTGTAATTTATAATTCTGAAAATGATTTGGAGTATTGTAAAACAGTTGATAAAAAGAGAATGACTCACATTGCAGATTTAACACGGACAGAATATGGTTTAGCCTTGTTAACCTAATTTAAATAATAATGCACACAAAACCGGGTTAGTGATCAATACAGCATTTACGATAACTCACGAGATCAAATTCTCACAACGAACGACAAAGTGCAATACTTAAACATCCATCGATTTAACGACGAACGACAAAGTATAACCCTATGTGGGCGGCACTTAAACATCCATTGGATATATTGATCAGTCGGAAAATGAATCGTAATAGCGATCGAGTGATTACCCTGTTTTGCGGCAGCAATTCGATATTAGTGTGTGTTTTGGGACTATTTCTGCTTATAACGTACTCTACACAACGAATTTCTTCGTCGAATTAACAACAGAAAGCAAGTCCCAATGTCTGCTATTTATACTGATTTTTGGACAGGCTTACGGACCGTATGCCATTTCCCCTTACGGTCCGTAAGGGATGCAGTCTAATTATATAGGCTAGCTGGGTTCGGGACTAGCTTGCATGACTCAACATGAAAACGAATTTCAAATTGGACAACGTATTTTAGAGATAATTATCACTAGGGTTTAACCCCCCCCCCTGAGTTTTAGGGGCCCTGATCCTAATTCCGATTGTTTTGAAAATTTTAGGGTTAGTGCAGAATTACTTGGGTATCTCAATTAGGGTTTTCTTATTGACTAATTATCATCCTAATTATGGATTTTAATGAGAGTTATTACAGAATGGATTGGTTAATAGCCAATAAAGCCAGTATTTTATGTGATCAAAAGTCAATTCAAGTGAATTCACCAAGAGGTGAACAGATTACAATTAAAGGAGATAAGCCGTCTAGGTCCACAAAATTCATCTCTATGATGAAAACTGTAAGTTATATAAGAAAAGGATCTATAGTGTATTTGATTTCTATAATCACTAACGCTAAAGGAAAAGAACTGAAAGATATTCCAGTGGTATCTCAGTTTTCAGATGTCTTTCCAGAAGAGTTGCCAGGACTACCACCAGACAGAGAAGTTGAATTCAGAATCCATCTGCTACCCGAAACAGCACCAATTGCCAAAGCACCTTATCGTTTGGCACCCGCAGAAATGCAGGAACTGAAGAAACAATTAGACGAATTGTTGGAGAAAGGATTCATACAGCCCAGCTCATCACCATGGGGAGCGCCGATATTATTCGTCAAAAAGAAAGACGGATCGATGCGTATGTGCATTGACTACCTTGAATTGAACAAGGTCACGATTAAGAATCGGTACCCATTACCAAGAATCGATGCTCTGTTCGATCAAATTCAAGGAGCTTGATTTTTCTCTAAAATCGATTTAAGGTCAGGATATCATCAATTAAAGGTACAGGAAGAGGACATTCCTAAAACCGCAGTCAGAACAAGGTATGGCCATTATGAATTTACTGTCATGCCATTTGGTTTAACCAATGCCCCAGCTGCATTTATGGACATGATGAACCGAATATGTAAGCCATATTTGGATAAATTCATAATTGTTTTTATTGATGATATTCTCATCTATTCTAAAAGTAAAGAGGATCATGCAAAGCATTTGCACGCACTTCTAAGCCTATTCAGAAAGGAAAAGCTTTACGCTAAGTTTTCAAAGTGCGAGTTTTGGTTAGAACAGGTACAGTTTCTTGGACACTTAGTCAACCATGAAGGAATTCATGTGGATCCCACAAAAATCTAGGCAATTACCAAATGGAAAACCCCTGAATCACCAACTGAGGTTAGAAGTTTCTTAGGATTGGCCGGTTATTATAGAAGATTTATTCAAGATTTTTCTAGAATAGCCATTCCCTTAACTAAGTTAACCTGTAAATCCATTAAGTTTGAATGGGGACCAAAACAGGAAGAAGCCTTTAGAATCCTTAAGCAAAGATTAACCAACGCACCTGTATTAGCGTTACCAGAAGGAACCGAGGACTTTGTAGTCTATTGTGACGCTTCTAAGTTAGGCTATGGATGTGTGTTGATGCAACGTCAAAAGGTTATAGCTTACGCCTCTAGACAACTTAAGAATCATGAAGAAAATTATTCAACCCATGATTTGGAATTAGGAGCCATAATTTTTGCCCTTAAGATTTGGAGACATTACCTTTATGGTAGCAAGTTTACCATATTCACAGATCATAAGAGTTTAAGGTATATTTTCAGGCAAAAAGAGCTAAATATGAGACAAAGACGCTGGATGGAGATTCTTAGTGATTATGATTGTAATATCCAGTATCATGCAGGGAAAGCCAACGTAGTGGCTGATGCTTTAAGCCGAAAGTATCACGAAAAGCCAAAAAGGGTACGTTCTCTTCAAATAAATCTACAAGTAGATTTAAATGATCAGATTAGAAAAGCACAAGAATCAGTAATCAAGGAGGATACTGAAAAATTAAAAGGAATGATTAAGGAATTAGAACAAGGAACAGATGGAATTTGGAAATTCCATAAAAAGAAAATGTGGATACCTAAATTAGGAAACCTACGTCATCGTATATTAGAAGTGTTAACCGAGAATTATGCAATATATTTTCAGTTATGTATTTGTATATAGTATGTATATATTGTCCCATTTCCTTTCCTAAAATTAGGCCTTAATAGTCTCCTATTTTGTATTATATATTGCAATCACTTTTATGGAATGAAGCATCGAAGTTTACACAGTCAACATGGTATCACTAGCCTAAGGAAGACCTAGGTCTTCCTCCTCTCCCACTGAAAATATATTGCATAACACAGAAAACACAGCTCTGCCATGACTCATAACACAGAAAACACAGACACGCTTGTTGGTAACACAGACAAGCCTGTTGCAACTGAAGCATCCCCTTCCTCCCTCAAGCCTTTGCATCCCGTTTACACCGTCACTAACATACAACATAAGGTACGTGTTCTTGATGATTCTAAAGTATCATATTCCTCTTGGGTGAGACTCTTTCTGCTTCACGCGAAAGGGTTTGAAGTGCTCTAACACATTGACAGTACGCCGCCACCCAAAAAGGATTCTCCCGATTTTCCCTCTTGGGAGAAAATCGACTCCATTGTACTTCAATGGATTTACGGGACGCTCTCGGATGATCTTTTGGTCCGAGCTTTAGTTGATGAATCCACCGCTCGTGAGGCTTGGCTGCGTGTCCAACGTATGTTTGTCAACAACAAAGGACCACGCTCCCAAGCACTCCAACATGAACTTGCCAACCTCACCCTTGCATCCATGCCCAACCTGAAACCTATTGCCAGAAAATTCGCGATCTCACTGACCAACTCACTGCCCTTGATTGCCCCATGAACGACCAACAACGAGTTCTTCATCTCCTCAAAGGCATTCCCAAAGAATATGACATGATTGCTTCAATCTTGAACCAATCCTTGCCCTCTTGGGAAGACGCCATTGATCAACTCATGTCGGAAGCCGGTCGTATCAAAACCCGCGACTCTGTTACTCAAAATCCCTCCCTTGCTGCTGCCATAACTACACCACCACCAACTAAATCTCAACCCGAAACCACCCCACCGAACCTACCGACCAACAACCCCAATCGGTCGTATTCACGCCGTAACCACAACACCAACCGTCACCCCAACCACACCCCAAACCACTACCGTCACACCTCCTCTCAAAACTAAAACCCAAACCAACATCCCTCTCATCACCGTAACACGCCTCCATCACCCTCCTACCCACAGCCGCCAGCCCAAACTCCCTACTACCCACCTTATTGGGCTCCTCCATATTGGACCCCTCCACCATGCCCATACCCAACGCAAAGTTGGGCTCAACCGTGGCAGCCCCACTCTTCACAAAGTTCGAGTAACAACCGCGGCAATCAGCGTCAGGCACAAGCCCATTTGGCTGAAGTCGACCCACTTCAACCAACCCAGTTAGCGGATGCAGTCCAAGCTCTTTCTGTGGACTCAGGTGATGAGCAATGGAATTTTGATACAGGTGCGTCTAAACATGTCTCTTTAAATAAAAATTTACTTGGCACGTTTTCCACTATTGCGCCAATAGCGTCAATAGTTGTAGGTAATGGCAACAAACTTCCAGTTTTGGGTTCGGGTGATTCCACTTTAAACATTGCCTCTGGACCTTTACATTTAAAATCTGTCCTCTATAACCCAAACATCGTCAAAAACCTTATTTCTGTGCGTCAGTTCAATATTGTTAATTATACTTCTATTGAGTTTGACCCGTTTGGTTTTTCTGTGAAGGATTTCAAGGATGGTACAATCCTGAGTCGTCACAACAGTACCAGTGACTTGTACCCGCTTACTCCGAATACTTCCGCCACCGCCTGCCTTGTTTCTGGTCAAGACTCTCCTCTTTGGCACCACCGGCTTGGTCATCCCGGTCAACCGGTCATGGAGACTCTTCGTTCTGGTCGTTTTATTTCCTGTAATAAAACTAAGTTGAATTCTCTTTGTCATGCTTGTCAATTATCTAAGCACAAACGATTACCTTTTTCTGATTCTATTTCGAATACTTTATCTCCTTTTGCTTTGTTACACTTTGATTTGTGGACTTCTCCTCTTTTGAGTCATGCAGGATATAAATACTATATGGTTATCATTGATGATTTTACTAACTATACATGGGTATATCCTTTAAAATTTAAGTCCGAAACCTTCACAAAATTTCAACATTTCCATCAATTTGTTCTCACCCAATTTCACTTACCGATTCAATCTTTTCAGTGTGACGTGGGAGGTGAATTTAACAACACAAATTTTAAAAACTTTGCCTCCCAACACGGCATTCAATTCCGCTTCTCTTGCCCTCACACGTCTCAACAAAATGGTAAAGCAGAACGCATGATTCGTAGACTCAATGAGATCATGTTCACTCTACTCACTCATGCTCTCACCCCCTCCTCCTATTGGGTTGAAGCACTTCACACAGCGTCTTACCTTCACAACCTTTTGCCTATCAAACTACATCATAACCGATCACCCATGTCACTCCTCTACCTTCGTGAACCATCATACGATCACCTCCGTGTGTTCGGGTGCCTATGCTACCCTAACACCTCCGCCACTCGTCCAAACAAACTCACCGACCGATCCATTGCCTGTGTCTTCCTCAGGTATCCCGCCAACTATCGTGGTTACCGGTGCTTAGACCTATCCACCGGTAAAACCATCTTCTCTCGACACGTTACATTCGACGAAGATGTGTTTCCTTTCGCCAAACCTCCTACACCACCGCCCGACCATTCTTTTCTTGATCCATCCCCACTTCTCTTCCACCCACATAATTTCTACACACCACACCCCTCATCTACCAGCCCACCTCCCGGTCTACCTCACCATGACCCGTACCCTCACCTTCCGGTCCTCCCTCCCACGGGTCGTCCTCTCCTCCTTCTGGATCTCACCCACCATCTGGCTACTCCACCAATCACCCACCACCCGGCTTTCCTCCTATCTCACCACATCGCTCTCCAACCCCACAGTAACACCCCGAAAACGGGTTTGGTAATCATACTCCGTTAATACTAAAGGACGGGTAAAGTGCCGTTAGTAGTAAAATAACCCGGTAAATAATTGGATTTAAATAAGAAATCCTAATATTAAATACAAACGAATCAAAGTTTTAAGGAAATTGAGTCTATAAGAGCCCGAGTTAACGGGACTTAAAATAAAAACGGGTTATAACTCCCGGGACCCACCAAGTAACTAGGAATATTAACCTAGTTAGTTGGCATCTTGACATAATAGAACAAATATGGCTAAAATAACCAAACTATATGATTAACAAAAGTGGAGGGGCCTATGTTGTTAAAATTGAAACTTATATTATTAGTTTTAATTAAAAACAAAACCAAACACCCGCGGTTGGATGTCTGGTCGATCAAGAACAGGAGAGGGCGACCTCCCTCATCCTCAAAACCCTAAAATTCACTAAACCCACAAATTGAAGGCTCAATCCAAGTTGAAATCAAAATCTGAACATGGAATCGTGATCACCTCGTCAAAAGGAGTCATAAGGTATGTGAATTTCATGAGAAATCTCTAGTTGAATTTCTGGGTGATCTTAGAAAATTCGAAATTGATGGTTGCATGTTTGTTATATGGATAGAATAGGAACATAGTAGTGTCTAGGAGTAAACCCTAGACAAGTATATGTTGAAATCATGCTTAGCTCAAGTTTTTGTTGATACCAAATTCATGTATGAGATGTTTTTAGGGTTTTGATTGCAAAAGAATAGTGTTATGATGTCAAGAACAAGCTTAAACTGAAAGCTGAATTCAAACGATTCTTGATCAGAATTTACAGCCGATTTGTATTGGCTGTAACCTGGACAAAACCTGATAAAATTATGTGTTTCTTGAGTCTAAAATGTAATTCCAGGAAATATCTTTAAAACCCCACTGGAATCGCATTTTTTCGACGAAAATTGAGCGTTTTATGAATTTTTCCGTATCAAAGGTTCAAGCTGCGTTTTCTGGCAGAATTTGCAGCCCATTATGAATGTCATAACTCAATTTAGGAATTGAGTTATGATCTCAAATTTGTACTGTAGAAAGTGCTAAGTGATTAGAAAAATCTCCAATTGGAATTTCGTCAATCAGATAAACGAGGAATTTTAAATGAATTTTTCCGTAAGCTGCAGTCAGAAGTGACGAATCTGATTGCAGCTTAGTTAATGAATTTTTACGAATTTTTGGTAAAGAGTTAGATCTCGAAATTTTAACACAAGGTCTAACCCTCCGAGTGGTACACCACATAAAAAACTCATAATTTTTGAAGACTTGCAAACAGGTTAAACAGGTCAACAAAAACAGCCTATTTTCAGTGATACAAAACTTGATTATTGATGTTATAAATTATGCCCACAATGTTCATATGTTGAAACTATGAATAAAACGCGTAATTTCCTAATTGATTCAATTAGGGGTGATACGTGATAATACGAAATCTAATCATAATGTAGATTTTAGTTAATTTCACGTATCATATGATTAGAGTTAGTTAACTAGTAGAAAGTTAAAATTAACCAATGACGAAGTCGAATAATGATTTCGACATAGAAAATACGTAAGGTGGAATAGTCGTATTAGTTAATGACTAATCTAACCACCTTGTGAATGATGATGTTAGTTTGACGCTAAACGAGCTAGGTGGAAGCTTGAGGACGAAGCGGGTCAAACAAATCAATAAGGAAAAGTAAGGCATAGTTTGGATGCGAGGTAAGAAAAGCTTACACCTTTATCGTAGGATATGTATTTATTTATAGATTATAAATACGACCAGGTTATATTCAAAATATGATTTTGACACGAAAAGATACGGGTCGGAACGTATCAAAAGACGAAAAACCATGTTTAATGGTAAAAATGGGTGAAATGGTAATTTGGTCATGGGATGACATAAATAAAAATGAGTTTTTGAATGGCTACTTTCTAAGTAAGCTTAAACGAATAAAAAGGGTAAAATGGTGATCTAGTCAAATATAAGCGCGAAATGTTTGGTCGTTTAGACCAAACGGGTCAAATGGTAATGTTGATACCATTTAACAATTAACGACTAATAAGTGTTTGTGGAGTTTTATGCACACAGGATAAATCGGCCTATGAATTAGCGATGCTATGAATTAGCGATTATTGAGACAAGGTATTAAAACGGGTCAATATGTTGATCCGAACCAGGTACGCATATTGTGGGTTATAGATGAGTATACAGTAGATTGTGCATAACCAAGGGGAAAGATTTAAACTTAAAAATTTTAAATCTTCGAAATAGGTCAAAAGAATTATGCGCATAGATTGGGTACTAGCCGCGTAATTCATAAAATTTACAAACCCGAATTAAAGAGTTTGAGATAAACATGTTGATGTATGCTTAATGGTTAATTAGAAACAAGCTTGTGGTTTAAAAACTCGAACAGGTCAAAAGTCTTTAAAAATGAATTTTAAAGCCAAGGGCTCGAAGCCTATTAATTTGTGAATTCATATGTTAAGTTTGAAAGCTACCGTAAGTTAAGGTAGCCACCGTAACTTACGGTAGCGAATAAATTGTTACGGCAGTTTTCTACTGCCTTACGGCAGACCAGTTTTGCCCAGTGGCTACCGTAACTTACGGTGGCTACCGTAAGTTACGGTAGAGCCCAGTCACTTTTGCTGAATTTTGCATATCATAGTTAATCGAATCCGTTTTTGAGCATAGTTTCGATTACGGCACGCGACGGGTGTAAAACCTGCAAATCCTTGTTATTTTAATTGTTTGATACATGGGACTTGTATTAACTTGTAAATAAACTATCAAAACTAACTTTTTGTTGGTTTTGATTCTAGGTGAATGTTATATGCTTCCGCATGAAGATCAAGCCACGAGCAAGAACCGAACACACCTCTCAATGAAGCTTCCGCATTCGATCTAGTTTTCTTTTAATAAAAGTGGATTATGTAAACATTTTTAACGATGTTTTGGATGTTGTAATCATGTTTAAATACTTATGATGTAAAAGTTTTTGTTAAGTGGCATTTTTAATATAAAATGCTTACTTTAATGTTATGTAAATGTTAAAAATTATTATGGATGTTACACCCACCACCCCCTGCGACATCCACGGGTACTCACCCACCTCCTCCTCCTATAGCCGAACCCCCCCCAACAAACCACCTCAAACCACCCGATGCAAACCCGGTCTCGATCGGGTATCCACAAACCCCGGGTTCCCTTTTCTCTCTACACTGAGACATCACCCACCATCTCTCCACTTCCCAAATCCCACTTGTCCGCCCTTAATGACCCAAACTGGAAAGTTGCCATGACTAGTGAATATGAAGCTCTATTGGCAAACAATACGTGGGAACTTGTCCCGAGACCTCCGGACGCACCAGTTATCCGTTGCATGTGGCTTTTCATGCACAAGTTCCACGCAGACGGCACCTTAGAGCACCATAAAGCACGTTTGGTTGTGAATGGTAAAAGCCAAACGGTTGGTATTGACTGTGACGAAACTTTCAGTCCCGTGGTTAAACCCACTACCATACGCACAGTTCTTACACTTGCAGTTTCTAGAGGATGGTCCACACATCAAATGGACGTTAAAAATGCCTTCCTAAATGGACACCTTAAAGAAACGGTTTACATGTTCCAACCACCGGGATTTACTTCTTCATCACAACCCAAACACGTGTGCAAACTCAACCGCTCTCTTTATGGATTGAAACAAGCACCACGAGCGTGGTATCAACGTTTTGCAGGGTACCTATCCAAATGTGGATTCAAAAGCAGCATTTATGATACTTCCCTTTTTATATATCAACAGGGAAAACATACGGCTTATTTACTTTTATATGTTGATGATATTATCCTTACTGCTTCCAGTGACAGCTTACTACAGCGTATCATTCAGTCACTTATTGCAGAATTTCAGATGACAGATTTAGGGACATTACATCATTTCCTAGGTATTGCTGTCTCCAGGCAATCAAATGGACTTTTCCTGTCACAGTCTACCTATGCTGCTGACATTCTTACCCGTGCAAATATGTCTAACTGCAAGCCGGTTAGCACTCCGGTTGAAGTTGGTTCCAAACTTAGTGCTGACACCGGTGATATTCTATCCGATGGAACATTATACAGAAGCCTAGCTGGAGCTCTACAGTATCTTACCATCACTAGGCCTGACATCTCCTATGCGGTTCAGCAAGTCTGTCTTTTCATGCATGCTCCCCGGGAACCGCATCTCCAGTTTCTCAAGCGTATTCTGCGCTACATTAAAGGAACACTGAACCAGGGTCTGCTTATTTCGCCATCTTCGTCCACTAAACTGACAGCTTACTCTGATGCGGATTGGGGCGGGTGTCCCGACTCACGTCGATCCACCTCTGGTTATTGTGTATATTTCGGTCCCAACTTAATTTCTTGGTCTTCGAAATGCCAGCCCACTATATCGAGATCAAGTGCTGAAGCCGAATACCGCGGCGTCGCAAACACGGTAGCCGAACTCAGTTGGGTTCGTAACTTGTTACTAGAGTTATGCGTTCCTATTCGTCATGCTACTATCGTCTACTGCGACAACATCTCCGCTGTGTACCTTGCTGAGAACCCTGTTAATCATCAACGTACTAAACACATTGAAATGGATATACATTTTGTCCGCGAAAAGGTTCGTCTTGGCGAGATCAAAGTCCTACATGTCCCTGCTGATTACCAGTATGCTGATATTTTCACAAAAGGCCTCCCTAAACATCTCTTTCAACGGTTTCGATCCAGTTTATGCCTTCGGTCACCTACGGCTCAAACTGTGGGGGCGTGTTAACCGAGAATTATGCAATATATTTTCAGTTATGTATTTGTATATAGTATGTATATATTGTCCCATTTCCTTTCCTAAAATTAGGCCTTAATAGTCTCCTATTTTGTATTATATATTGCAATCACTTTTATGGAATGAAGCATCGAAGTTTACACAGTCAACAAGAAGAAGCCCATAAGTCCAAATATACGATGCATCCAGGAAGTGATAAGATGTATCAGGATTTAAGAAAGAATTTCTGGTGGATAGGGATGAAAAAGTATATAGCAGCTTACGTTTCTAAGTGTTTAACCTGTTCACAAGTTAAAGGTGAACACCAGAAACCCTCAGGATTGCTGCAACAGCTAGAAATGCCTGTTTGGAAATGGGAATTGATAACAATGGATTTTGTTACCAAATTACCCAAAACAAGAAAAGGTAATGATACAATCTGGGTGATTGTAGACAGGCTAACTAAATCAACTCATTTCCTACCAATGAAGGAAACTTTCAGTATGGAACAATTAGCTAAATTTATGTAAATGAAATCGTTTCATTACATGGAATTCCTTTATCAATTGTTTCTGATAGGGATAGTCGTTTTACCTCTCATTTTTGGGCAAGTTTCCAAAAAGCAATAGGAAACAAGCTAAATCTAAGCACCGCTTATCATCCTCAAATGGACGGACAAAGCGAAAGGACGATTCAGACAATGGAAGACATGCTTAGAGCTTGTGTAATTGATTTCGGAGGTAATTGGGACGATCACTTACCGTTAATAGAATTTTGTTATAATAACAGTTATCACACTAGTATCAATGCTGCACCATTCGAAACACTTTATAGACGAAAGTGCAGAACCCCAGTCTGTTGGGCAGAAGTTGGGGAAAAGCAACTATCTGGACCTGAGATAGTGCAGGAAACAACCGACAAAATCATTCAAGTCAAGGGACGACTGAAAGCAGCACGTGATCGACAAATAGACGAAAGTGCAGAACCCCAGTCTGTTGGGCAGAAATTGGGGAAAAGCAACTATCTGGACCTGAGATAGTGCAGGAAACAACCGACAAGATCATTCAAGTCAAGGGACGACTGAAAGCAGCACGTGACCGACAAAAGAGCTACGCTGATAACAGACGTAAGCCGTTAGAATTTCAGGTAGGTGACAAGGTATTGTTAAAAGTCTCTCCTTGGAAAGGAGTAGTAAGATTCATCAAGAGGGGAAAGCTAAGTCCCAGGTATGTTGGACCTTTTGAGATTATTAGAAAAATAGAACATGTAGCCTATCAGCTACAACTGCCAGAGGAAATGGCAGGAATACATGATGTATTTCATGTATCTAATCTCAAGAAATGCTTAGCTGATGAATCACTGATGGTACCTCTTAAGGATATAGAGGTAAATGAACAACTAAAATTTGTAGAAAAGCCTCTACAGATTGAAGACAGGAAGGTTAAGAATCTCAAACGCAAGAGATTAATTCTGGTCAAAGTAAAATGGGACTCCAAAAGAGGACCAGAATACACATGGGAACTCGAATCAGAAATGCAAAGGAAATATCCACACCTGTTCCAGTAGACCTCGAGGACGAGCTCTAAAACAAGGTGGGGAGAATATAACAACCCTAAACCGACACTCTCAAAATATTTTCGATACCCTAAAAATATATTAAAATGTCCCAATATGTCTTAGAATATAACCCATACGCGAAAACCGAGCCCAAAATGCGTTAAAACATTAAAAATAAAATAAAAACAAAAAATAATTGGGTCGTCGCGGGGCGCGACGCCCCTTGCCTTTAGTCGACGCGGGCCGCAACGAGCTTGGACACCCGCCCTCCTCCGGAAGCCGCCACGTGGCGACACGTGGCGAAGCTATGCCGGTGACACATCACAGCTAGGGCCTACGACCCCTAGTCGCGGGGCGCGACGGCGCCTCCTGATGTCCGTCGCGGGGCGCGACGGTTTGGCCGACCAGCCCTATAAAGTTGGAGCTCTGCAGTTCATTTTCGTTGCTCAATTTCTTTTCCTTCTTACGAATTTCCATATAGTAGAAGCTATACTTGGGTATAATACCCCCTAAATAACGAGGTTCTGCTCCGTTGTAAGTATCATAACCCCCTGGATACGTATTAGATACTCTGCCCGATTGATCTAGGGTTCCGTAACGACTGTCGTGGTTCTGCCCGACATAGTCGTCGGAATGCCGTCTCGGGGAGGGTATTACTAATGTTAAAATGGGTTATTATACTAACACGTGTGCATTTGTGTAAATTATAGATAATTCCCAGGAAACCCTTACAGAAAATCTAAGACAGCAATGTGAGTAATCTCCTTTTTGCAAACTGTTTTTACAAAACCTCACATGATTAATTATACATTAAGCAGTCTTTGAGTATTTGTAAGGATACAATTACAGTCGGTAAATTTGGGGTTTTGTATACAAAATTTGTTACTGCCTTGCGAGGAGTAACATGACCATAAGTCGGAACGACAGTACCATGGGTGGTAATTGATATGACTTGGAAACAAATGTAGTTGCGAGATCGCCCTCAATACTGTACAATGGTTTTATTTAAAACTTGATTGAACTGGGATTCACTCACCAGTATTTCCCACTGACAAAATATTTTTAAACGCGTTTCAGGTAACAAAATGTGAAAGCCAACTAGAAGCCAACTGGACAGCACTGAAGGCTTGGAAAAGTGGCAATAAAGTTACCTAAAAGAAATAGATGTTTTTACTAAATAAAAAATAGGATTTATTCCTATGAAAATGTGTGTACTGAAAACTTGGGCTTTATCCCATGCGTTTAATATTATGAAAGTGTGGTATTTTACTCTGATAAAATATTTCCTAACTACGGTCCTGATGAAATTTTCTGCTGCCAAATTAAACAATAACAGGATACCACCGAAACTGGCCACGGCCGCCCGTTCCCGGGTAGCAAGGGGACGGGGGTTGCGACACGAAACGTACTCTGGCACCTCAAACCTCCATGCAATAACATGTACCATTTTTTTTAAATTATATGGCGTTTTAGACAAGATGTGGCGCTTTTAGTGAATGTGTGGAGTGTGAAGCTTTTGTTTGGCTGTTTTCTTATATAATGAGTTTTTTTTTTCTTTTTGGGTAGGTAGATATTTGTTTTTGGCGGTTAAAAACATCAGTGATTTTATTGATGTGTATTTTTTGTTATCAATTGTTGTGCCATGTAGGATGCAGGCCTATAATGTGACAGGCAATTATGGCGTTTTGAAAAGATAAATAAATTCAATTTCCCATGTAGTGGCTTTTAATATAATAAATGTTTAGCAATAATGTTACTGTCTCTTCATTTACTCTTTTGCAGTTACTGTTTCGTTCAGTTTCATCTGTCAATTAGTGTTGTTTTCCAATAATACATTGTTGGGCATTTTTTGGCGTTTTATATAGCAACAACGTGCTTTGCTATCATCCGTTCTCACAGTTTTCATACTATCAGGCGTTTTGGTGTTTGTAGTTTTTGGCGTTTTATACTCAATTTTTTTGTTAGTAGAGAATTATATAATAAACAACAGAGAATTAGATAACAACCAATAGAAAATGAAAAAAAAATTAAAAATTCTAATCTAATTTCTCATCCAAATCTTCATTGTCATCAACCTCTTCTTCTTGACTTTTTGGCGTTTTGAACCCTTTTGAATACCTTACCTATATGCTAATTTTACTACATAATGCTCGTCTTTAGAAGAAGATTATTTTTAGTGGCATCCTGTATTTTGGTTTGATATATACTTGTTTGGTGACATGTTGAAGACTAACGCTGGCTCGAATGTATTGATCCCTCCATGCCATCAATATATCCATCAAGAACAAAGTGACATGATGACATATCAGTGTCATCCGTCTCTTTTTCTTGAATATTTGTCCATCTCATTAAGCAAAAGCTTATAGAGATACCCACCTCAGAGAAGAATCCATTCAGTGAAACTTCATTCAGAACAATACTCAATATAGAAGAAACGAGGTTTCCCATCTGTGGTTTTTTTAAATATTTTTTTGGCGTTTTTAAAGTGAGCGGTTTCTAGGAAACATGGCGTTGTTTTTTAGTGTGATCAATTGATTGTGCAGAGACGTCTCTCTTATAGGATGTTTTTGGCGCGTAGTTTAGGCGGGATTTTATTATAATAAATGATATTAATAAAGTAACCGTCTTTTCAGTTACTGTGTGTATTTTTACTGTTTTTGTTAAGCTTTTTATGAGTTTAGGGTGATAGACGTGTCATCTTCCAAGTTTGGCGTTTTTTTAATGGCGTTACGTAGTTTTTGGCGTTTTTTTTAGTTTTTAATAATACTTGTCCAAATTAATTTTATTAAAGTTTGGGAGTTTTGGTGTTTTATAGCATGATGGCGTTTCACAAGCATTTTGTATGTGTGGCGTTTTTATTAAAATAATGTATTTTGTTCTTAGCTGAAAAATACATAACAAACAACAGAAAAAGAAAATTAAAAAAAATATAAATAGAAACAATTCATCTTCCAAATCTTCACTGTCATCAGTCTCTTTCTTCTTTGAAACATGTTCACTGGCGGTTTGACTTTGGTATGCTTCATTTGTTTTTTTTTTTTTTTGTTGAAGTAGCTTTTTTGTGACTGTTTGGAAGCACAAATGAGGTGAGTTTTTTGTTTGAAGTTTATCTTTGTCTTCATTTTTAGAGTTAATTGCTCGGATGGTCCCTTTGGTTTCATGTTTTTTCACGTTTAGTCTCCACCTTTTGGAAATAGCAGATATGCTCCCTATGGTTTGTCATTTTGTTACTCGGATAGTCCTCTGATATTTACTCCGGGGACTATCCGAGTAATAAAATGACAAACCATAGGGAGCAAACCTGCTATTTCCAAACTAACTGACATCTACTCAGGGGACTATCCGAGTAACAAAATAACAAACCACAGGGAGCATACCTGCTATTTTAAAAAGGTGGGGACTAAACGTGAAAAAACATGAAACCACAGGGACCATCCAGGCAATTAACTCATCTTCAACTCACTCACCAGTTTCATCCGTCTCTTTATGCCATTCAAATATTCATCAAGAACAAAGCACAGAAAATGACATAAGTCTGACATCAACATCTTTTTCTTGAAGATTTGTCCATCTCATTCAGCAAAATGTTATTGTGTTACACCCCCTCAGCTAAGAATGCATTCTGCGAAACTTCGCGTAGAACAATATTAATAAACGATGTTTGCCATTTTTGGCGTTTTACTGAGAAAATAGTGTATCTAAAAGAAACGTCGATTGAAATCTTTGATGTTTGAGTTTTTTGGCGTTTTCTATATGGCGTTTTGAGTTTGGTGTGTTTGATGTTTTGGGTTTTTTGGCATTTCTAAGATGAATGGTATTTAGTAGTAAATATGGCGTTTGCGGTTCGGGGGTGTGTTTAATGAATGTCTGAGATGTTTGTTTATATAGGATGTGTTTTGGCCCATAATGGCGTTTTATTCATGAGTTTGGTGTCTTGGGTAGAGAAGTCTAAAGTCCCTTTCACCTTTAATGAAGCGCGTCCACTTAATAGAATTGGTGTTATTTACGGAAACGCCACCACGCCAGTCTAGTCCATAGATTGTTTTGATCGGACAATCCATAACCGTTCTCACTGTTCTCACACTTTTCACCGTTTTCTCTAAATCCTGACCCTATATATATAGGGTGAGAGTTGACTACAAAGTCTATTTTTCCTACAAAGTGTAAAAAAGTCATAAAACACCATAATGTCAACCATAAAACACACTCAAAACTCACAAATAACAAAGTGAAGATTACTAAAACGCCATATTTGTAGGTTTTGTGTTGTGTTTTGGATGATAAGGCTTTGATTACCGAATCACTAACATTAGTGTGTTTTCTGTTGATTATCATGTTATGTTTTATATTCGTAGTTCTACAATGGGTTTGAAGTTTTTATGTACCGTTAGGGTTTGGATATTGTGTTTTAGTAATCTCCACTCTGTTATTTGTGGGTTTGAGTGTGTTTTATGGTTGAAATTGTGGTGTTTTATGACTTTGTACACTTCGTAGGAAAAATGGACTTTATAGCCGAACCCCACCCTATATATATATAGGTTACGGTTCATTTGACAACTACTCTTATTGCGAGAACCATGAGAACCAATGTGAACACAAATAAATACCTAAAAAACACACAATGTTTTTAATATTTTTTTTTAAAAATCGATATATTTCGTTCCTAAAAAAAATTCGAGTAACAATTATCGATGCACATGTGCATATGTATCATTTCTTTGACAAATTCCGTAATACATTACCAGTATTAAACAATTGCACTTTCATTTATACTACCATCTGTAATACACTACTTTTTACATTAGCAATATATAATATGCACATGTGCATCTATATGTATGAACATGATATAACGTGTTTTGGTACAAAATGTTTTTGATTTTGAATGATGAAGTAGGCCCATATACATGTTTTTGGTTAGTTATATCTAGTGGTTGATGGTTTGGTTATATTTGTCATTATATGATGTAATATGTTGTTTGGTATGGTATGAAGGGTGTTGATGTACATGTGCATAGAGTGAAAATATTATACATATTGGTAATGTTAGTGTATTATGGATAATATGAGGTAATGGTAGTGTATTTTGGATGGTATGATAAATGAAAAGGAAAGTGTATTCAAAGTAGTGTACCAAAACTCGTTATATCATGTTCATACATATAGATGCACATGTGCATTTCTAATATTGGTAATGTAAAAAGTAGTGTATTACGGATTGTGGTGTAAATGAAAGTGCAATTGTCTAATAATGGTAATATATTACGGAATTTGTCAAAGAAATGATATATATGCACATTTGCATCGATAATTGTTACTCGAATTTTTTTAGGGACGAAATGTAGAGATTTTTTTCAAAAAAAATATTAAAAAAATGTGTGTTTTTTAAGTATTATTGGTTGTGTGTGTGTGTATATATATATATATATAGATGCCGGTTATTGTACAATATGGCTTAAGGTACAAAGCGTACGAGATTCAATATCAACATGCGAAAATTGGTTTATAACATGCGATTTTGGTATTTTTTAACATCATGAGAATTTTTTTTACTAACATGCGAAGTTTGGTTTTTTTGTAAACATGCGATTTTCATTTTGTTTGAACATGCAATTTTCAGTTTGTTTAACATAACGTGCGAGTTTGATATTGTGTACGCTTCGTACGTTAAGCCATATTGTATGATACACTTTATATATATATGGTGGGGTTCGGCTACAAAGTCCATTTTTCCTACAAAGTGTATAAAGTCATAAAACACCACAATTTCAGCCATAAAACACACTCAAAACCCACAAATAACATAGTGGAGATCACTAAAACACAATATCCAAACCTTAACAGTCCATAAAAAACTTCAAACACACCATCACAGAACTATGAATATAAAACACAACATGATAATCAACATAAAACACATTAATATTGGTCATTCGATAATCAAAGCCTTATCATCCAGAACACAACAAGAAACCCACAAATATGGTGTTTTAGTAATTTCTACTTTGTTATTTGTGGGTTTTGAGTGTGTTTTATGGCTGAAATTGTGGTATTTTATGTCTTTTTAAACTTTGTAAGAAAAATGGACTTTGTAGCCAACTTCCACCCTATATATATATATATATATATATATATATATATATATATATATATATATATATATATATATATATATATATATATATATATATAGTGGAGGGTTCAAATGAGAAGAAATTCTTTGTAAGAAGAAAAAAGAAGAAATTTCAACCAATAGAAATGCTTCATTAGACTTTATTTAATATTTGTACTTAATATAACTATAAGGGTATATTAGTAAACTTACATACATCATTAATTGGTAGTTTCATCTTTAATAATTAACTATATTAAATTTGTAACTTATTTTTAAGATATATATTTTTCACAAAAAATAAAAATAAAATTTCATTTATAGTGTAAGATAAATACGAGGCGTGTAGGATAAATTACGAGTTGTGTAGCATAAATTTCAATATGTGTAGGATAAATTTCGAAATGTGTAGGATAACTTTTGATGTGTGTAGGCAAAAATATTTAGTGTGGAGGATTATAGTCTTAATGACTAATTAATTAGTCAAACATAATAATAAATGAGATGAGAAAAAAAACTATTTAATGTTTTACAATTATACCCTTTTATTCTTTTTCTTCTCAATAAAATTTTCTTCTCAAATGAACCTTCCCCTATATATATATATATATATATATGGTAAGATTCATGTGAGAACCACTCTTATTGCGAGAACCACGAGAATCAATATGGACACAACAAAATAAACCCACCCACCACCACCGAAAACCTAAACACCCACGCCCACGCACACCACAACCCAAAAATCTAAACACCCCCCCCCCCCACATCCCACCCACCAAAAACTTTAAAAAACCCAACACCACACCCCACCCAAGCTAAATTCTAAAATATAAAACTAACCCCCCGACTAAATGCTAAAAAGGTTTTTTTTTTTATTTTTATTAAAAATCGCTAATTTTCGTCATTAAAAAAATTGAACACAAGCATCGATGCACATGTGCATGCTCATGCACATGTACATATGCAACGATACTTTTTATTTAATTTTTTTTTATTAAAAAAACACTAAATCTCGTCACTAAAAAAAGAACATATGCACATGTGCATCGGTACTGTTGTTCAAGTTTATTTTAGTGACGAAATGTAGATTTTTTTATAAAAAAAATTATTTTTGTTTTTTTTTAATTTTTTAGGTATTTTTTTCGTGTTCACATTGGTTTTTGTGATTCTCACAATAAAGGGTGGTTCCTAACACATCGTTATCAAATATATATATTTCCAAAAACAACAAAAACATATATATGTTTCAGAAATGATTAATCTGTAAAAAAATATATCTGAGTATTTGTTTAGGTATATATATGATTTTTTGTTGCGAACAAGTATAAAATCACATTATTACCTATCAGAAATATATAATTATCACAACGCCATATATACTCAGATTTCTTGTTTTAAATGAGAAACAAAATACAATTTTTAACCTTTTTTCATTACATTTGATTTTCATACATACAAGAATTTAATTACGCTGACTTTTAAGGTGTTTTTTAGTTAAATCGATTCTTTATTGAACTCACCGAACATGTATACATTTGTAGAGGCCGGTTATTGTACAAAATGCCTTAACGTACAAAACGTACGAGATTCAGTATCAACATGCAAAAATTGGTTTATAACATACGATTTTGGTATTGTTTAACGTCAACCGAATTTGTTTTCTTAATAACATGCGAAATATGTTTTTTTTATAAACATGTGATTTTCATTATTTTCTGAACATGTAATCTTCTGTTTTTATAACATGCGACTTTTTGTTATAACGTGCGAATTTTACATTGCGTACGCTTCGTACGTTAAAACATGTTGTACGATACACTTATTCTACATTTGTATATATCTTTTCTTAATCATCAAAACAACTTAAAGACAATATATGTTTGCATAAGTGTATATCTTTTTTCATGTTTTCTTTATGCCTTCTTTAAAATATACATTAACTTAATTGATTTTATTTGTAAAATTTTCTTACACGGCTACAAAATGTATATGTGTAAGTAAAATTTTATTATAACATTGGTTTAGAAGAACATGCATGTAAATTTACAAATATATTTTAGATATTTCGAAATATAAAAAATATAAAACATTAATTTTTTATTTACTAAAATATAAAAAAAATTCTAACTCGATGAAAAATAAACAAAAAACATAGATTTTTTATTTACTAATTATATATAAAAAATTAACTTGAAAATTATTGTGACTTCTATTCAATATTCGTTATGAAAAGTAATGTGACTTCTATTCAATATTCGTTATGAAAAGGTGTTAGAATGATCGAGATTATACAATGATTTTTGATTATCTTTTTTTTTTAACAGCAAATTTTTTTTTTATTTCTGTCGTCTGTGGGACTTGAACCCAAAACCTCCTCCTCCTAAGGTGTTTAAATATTTTGTCTTTTTCAATGAACCACCACTCCATTGGTGACTTTTGATTATCTAGACGAGTTAGTCTCTGACACACAGGAAATGATTGGAAACCAGTTGTGGTTCCTATGTTTCATCAATTCTAGCAAATGATCTCTTGGCCACACAAACGATGTTCGAATCTTTTGTTTGTGACACCAAAATGTTAGTGATCAAACTCCACGTGAATTTATTCCTTTGAAATGTAAATTATATGCCTTATGTTATCCACAAAAACTTAACATGCTTTGATTTATGAGCTCAAAATAATTAATCACGTTTTATTAGCATAACTAGATTATGCATGTGTTTTAAATGAAGATAAGTTATTCATTTATGTCACAAGATTTGTGTGGTGGGCTTTATAGAAACATGTTAATCTTAGTCACATGTTGGTTACATTTGAAGGAAGATGAAAGATTGATCTAACTGAGTCGGACAACCCAGTTTTTCTTTTGCAGTTTTAAGAGGCTGGGTGGTAAGTTAATTAACGAATGTACACCATATATCTTAGATAACTAATATCTAATATTGTGAGTTTTATTGGGGAACACTAAAAAAGTGGGGAATAATAGGAAACCGACCCAAACGAACTCCAATTGGACTCATTTCAGCGGCGTTGGAACCGGGTCGTCGAACCCTAACTAGGATCTCTTGACCCTAAACCCTAAATCCTCACCCTAAACCCTAAATATATTAGGGTTTGGCTTTTAGGGTCTTATTTAAGGTTTTGCGTTAATCATTAGTATTTAGGGTTTATAGTTTAGATTTTACGGTTTAGCTTAGGTTTTAGCCTTATTGTTTAGCTTTAGGGTTAAGGATTTAGGGTTTAGATTTTACCGTTACTAACGATTTTTTATTGTTAAAAACCAAAACTGAACCAGACCAAACTGTTACTAACGGTTTGATTCTGGTTTAGTTTTGCGGTTTGAGGTAAAAATGAACTAAAATTAAGAACACCATCATGAACACTTTTGAGTCTGTTTGGCACTTTAATCCAAGGGTTTAAACTCTATTGAACAACTAGTTCTACACTACAAGATGAGAAAGAATGTAAACTTGATAAAATGTCCCATGAAGAAAGGATTAGTACAAGGCATCAAATTTGCCAAGTGGGATCAATTTTACAAGCATACCAATAAATCGACAAATAAACATCAATTTGTGGTGTGCAGCGACAATAGAATCTAGATGGACAAAATACATATCAAGACTTCGGTATAAACCTTATAATGCCTTATAATGTATAAAGCCCAGTTATGTAAATAACCAAATATATCAATATAAAAATAAAGCCCAATATAAATTTCCTACACATACAAAACCAAGTGAGGGGAATAGTGCCACGCATAATATAAAACCAAGTGAGGGGAATAGTGCCACGCAGCTGCGTGGCACTTTCCTATTGGACCAACCATTTTACTATTTTATATTCGTTTTAAAATTACGGTTCGTCCTAAATTTAAAATAAAATTATGTTTTTGCCCCACTTCAAAATAAAATTTTGTTTTTGTCTCTCGCTCAAAATTACGATTTTGCCCTCGGTTCAAAAGTATGATTTTATCCCCCAGATTACAATTACAATTACAATTTTGGTCCCAGTTCAAAATAATTTTTTTCTTTTGCCCCCCGTTTCAAAAATTATGATCGCCTTCAGTTTAAAATTATGCTTTTTGGCCGGCTCAAAATAAAAGTATGCTTTTGCCCCCAATTCAAAATTACGATTTTCCCTCAGTTCAAAATTTTGATTTTGCCCTAGTTGAAATTAAAAATATAGCTTTGTTCCCAGCTTAAAATTACGATTTTTTCCTTAGTGCAAAGTTATATTACGATTTTGTCTCTGGTTCAAATTTATAGTATTACTATCACTTTAACTTTTGGCAAATTACGATTTTACCCAAGTCAACAAATACAACTTTGCCCTCAGTTCAAATTACAGTATCGCGATTATTTTAGTTTTTTTAGCAAAACTGTAAAAGTGTTTTTTTTAATTGGTTGACTGGATTTAATTTTTTTCCTTGTCAAGGAGCTGCCTAACACTCGCTCATTAATCCTGACGAACTATAGTTTTGCCTTGAGCTTAGAACTACGGTCTTATCATCGTTTTAGTTTTTTTTCCTAACAAAACTATAATAGTGTTTTTCTGATTGATTGAGAGTTATTCGGCCATCGCCCCGCAACGCGGGCGGGGCATCAACTAGTATACATATAAATAACATATCAAAAAATTTGAAATATATCATCAATCTTATTGTCTGGACCGGTTTTATATGACCGCTTTTTAGCATAACCGTAAACCAAACCATTCACTACGGTTTTAAATTTTTTTAACCAATCGATAGAAAGTTAAGAAAAAAAACCGACCATGAAACCAAATCGATCTGGTTTGGACGGTTTCAAGATTTTAAACCGAACTGTGAACATCCAGAGTTTTACATGTAAAAAACTCATTAAAAATCATTTATACGTTGAAAAAGATCATTTTTACTACATATAAACACATGTAGAAGTTATTCAAATAAAAAAAATATATTTTTTTGAAATTTTTTAAATTTTTTTTATTAAAATGGCTTCTGCATGTGTTTACACGCAAAAGTTTTAAAAAAGATATTTGGTGAAATATAATTTTCTACAAGTTAAAAACATTTTAGTTAGTTTTTTATATGTTTTACCTATTGTTTCTCTATTTCCCACCTTTTTTTATGATTTCCCAATGAACTCAAATCTTCCCCTTAACCCCTGGAGATTCCATTGATGTTGAAGCTTTTTTTAACCATATTTTCTTTTTTGCTTTTTAGTAAACCCAAAATTCTTTTATATTTATAAAATATTTAAATTCTTTAAGATTTCGTTTTGGACAGGGGCAGACATAGCCTTTAAATAGGGGTAGCCGTGTAAATTTTGGAAAAAAAATGACGTTTTTTTTTATTTCGTTACATTTTTTTTTGAAACGTTACCCCTTAATATTTTTTCTAGATCCGCCACTGGTTTTTAAACTAGATTTTGAAATAATAAATTCTTTTATATTTATAAAATATTTAAATTCTTTAAGGTTTCGTTTTGGAACTAGATTTTGAAATAATAAATTTGTGTAGGTTATGGTTTTATATTGTTGTATCTTTTAGTTATATGATTATTTTTAAATTTTTACAACTACGAATTTGGTATCAACATCAATTTTTATGGTTTTTTGTTTCAATGTTAGTTAGTCGGTTTCTGATGTGGGGCTGATAACTTGAATAACCAGCTCCTATGTGAACCGATGGGAATGTGAAAGGTGGGTAAAAAAATGATCCATAACTAACAAAATAATCATAAAACTTAAGAGTTCTTTTTTTCCAATCTAGTGCAGGGATGAGATCTTTTACTGAAATACCGGTATCGTACTGATTATAAACGGTACCGGTATTAGATTTTTTGAATTTCGGTATCGGTATTTGTATTTTTCGATAAAATCAGTATTAGTACCGAATTTTAGTAAGGAATTTCAAGGTTTTTTTGCCACTATTAAAAAATTTATCCTTCAATTTATATTTTAAATAATGGTAGATGAGTTAATTTAGGTGATATATTTTTTCTTATAAACCAGTTGGTACGTGGTGCGAGTGTGCATAATTTTTATTATATTTTTAAGCACTTTTTACTCTTTTATCAAGCTTTAAATTTATAAAACACGATATAACACTATCACTCTCTACAACACGCTATAGCAAGTGCACCCATCATTGGCATAGTATAGTGATGGTAAGATAACGAGTTCGTCCAAGAACACAAGAGTTTTTAATACCAGAATATTGTCGACGTCTAATCTAATCAAATTTTGAAGAAATATTTTTAATAAGTAAAGTAAAGAAACAAAATAAATAAAGAAACAAATAGACAAGATAGAATCACTTGGCTCCGACTCATCTTTTATGTATCCTTTGATGATTTCCGCACCTTGGGTTTTTTTAAGAGATTATCTTAGTTATAGTGGCATGTCCCACTTTTGGAGGCAACGCTACCCTCAGCCATATAGGTCCGAGTCAGCAGGGATACAGTCCCGCAAGACTGGAATATTGAAAGATAATTAAGTAAGTTATTAATGCAAAATGTGGCATATCCCCCTTTTGGAGGCAACGCTACCCTCAGCCATATTGGTTTGACTCAGCAGGGATACACTCCCGCAAGGCCGGTTTAAAGTTTAATAGTAGTTTATTTATAAGGGATTCAAGTCGTTCTTACTTCCCTCGATTTGATGATATATGTCTCAAAGGAAGTCCTAATAAGCTTGAATCAAGTCCTCGTAGGATCTATACACTGAACGAGGCAAGAACTTTACCCATACAACCCTTCTAACCCCTTCAAGGAAGTTAACGCGCTTTATATAGACCGTAAAGACACGAATGAGTGGATCAACGAAACATGAAGAGATGATAGAATAAAGTTCACTTTCAATATAAAAAAAAGGTATTAAAGTCATTAATACATACCCAATTAAAAAGTTTACCAAAGCTTAGAAATCAAAAGTAATGCATAAATGACTTGTCATCACCAAGTGATGTAAGAGATTAGCCAAGCATGGCCTTTGTTTAGGGGTGTTCAGAATTCGTTCTGAATTCGAAAAATTCAAAATTCGATTAAATTCGATTCGATTATCAAGAATTCGTTTCGATTATAAGACTTCGAATTTGATTCAATTCGAGTGAAGTAAATCGAATACGAATTGAATACGAATTTATAATATCAAATTCGATTCGAAATTCAAATAAAATTTATACATTTGTATTTATTTTTTATATATAATACATATATAACTTTTATTGGGTGATACTCTAAATTATTTTCAAAATTTATTCCATGTATTAAAATTACCCATTACCAAACACATTACATGGCCCATAACTAAAACCTAAGTAATAAATCGATCAATAGGTTTTTAACCCTAAAAATATTAACTTATAATGTGGAGTGGTTATTTCCGACTTCTCGTTTTGAATTTTAGACTTATGTTACTTTATTTGGAAATTTTTAATATGATCGTGATATATGACTGCTTTAAAATTTATGTTTCATTTTGATAGTTTTTTACATGTTTTAAAAGAATCTGAAGCAAATCGAATTTATTCGAATTCAATTCGAATTCAAATTTTTAATCGAATACAAATTGGGTTTTTTATTCGAATACGAATTCGAATCAAATTGGCTAGGTATTAATCGAATTCGAATCGAATTCGAATTCAAGGGAAAATAAAAATTATTCGAATAATTCGAAAATTCTATTCGATGAACACCCCTACCTTTTGTTGACAAAAACTCTTACAATCAATCTTAGATCCCGAGACTACTACACACATTCTAAAGATGGATGATGGATGAATGTGGTGAATGATGGTGAATGATGGTGGTATTGTGGTGGTGGAGTGGTGGTGGAGTGGTGGCAGGTGTGAGAGAAGTGGTTTGCCAAGGGATAAGTTGCAATTGAACCAAGCACCCCTATTAATAGCTGAAAACAGACCGTTTACACGGCCCCGTGCCCTTCTCCTTCTCTGCCTTTATTAATCAGTCCAGATGCTCACACGGCCTCGTGGCCATTGTACTTGTTGTACGATCCAAGATTTGCATATTTGGGAGTTGATCACGGCCCGTGTCCACGGGACACGGACCCGTGTGTCTTGTCTGCTTCTGTTGGGTGGGACACGGCCCCATGCCCGGCAGGCACGACCCGTGCTTGCCTTCTGATTTGTTATTTTTGGTCTTTGGGTGAAGCTCGGAGGGTTGGTATATTGTATCGACTTCCCTTCTTTTGTATTTATGCTGGTTTTTGCCATTAATTTGTTCTTTTTGTACATTTAAGCTCTTTTAATCCTAAAAATTAAAAGTATACAAAGAAACACACCTTTTCCAACATTAGTACTAAAAAGGTTGTTTTTATACCTTATTTGATATAATTTATATGTTGCATTTGGCGCATATCACCAGTTGAATATTTGTTTACAATTAGTTTAGTTATTTATTGTTTTTGTAAATTAAACATATAAGTGTTTGAATAGTTTGGGAAATAAACAATAGGCGGATACTGGATATTAGTTGTATAATTGAATCGATTTATTAAAACAAGTTATGCTATGTGTCAGATTATATTGTATTCATTTATTATTAATTTTTAATTATATTGTACTTTTCTATTTAGATCTGAATTCGAAACCAATATCCATATCCACGAGTTATGGAGATTAGGTAAAACACTGGAAAACACCAAAGCGGTACCAATACGGTAAAGTACCGAAAAAGCGGTACCGGTACCGTACAGGTACCGAACCGATATATGCGGTATGGTGTTCGGTATCCACTTTTTCTCAATTTCAGTATTGGTATTTTTGGTATCGGTACCAGTATGATACCGGTCTCATCCTTAATCTAGTGTTAGTGAAAAACTATTTACCATTTTGGTGTTCCTTAAATACTATTTATCATGATGATGTTTTTTATTTTATATTTGCCTTTTCTTTTGACCAACATAACATACTTATTTATTTTTTTATTTGTTCAATCAATCTATTGTCTGTGTTTTTATTCTTTTATTATACATTTTTTTGTTATTTCAATCAAACCCAATATGTTATTTTTTATAATTAACCTATTAATGTTTTATTCTTATTAGGCTTGTAAATGAACTGAACGAACACGAACGAGTCATGTTCATGTTCGTTCATTTACCTTTAACCAAACAAACAATCATACACGGACATTTAAATGAACAGATTTTCTTGTTCGTGTTTGTTCGCTAAGAAAATGAACATGTTCATGTTCATTTATATAACAACCCTCCTACAATACTTATAAACACCCCTATACGTCCTAAAATACATCCCGTATACGAAAAGTGGGCCCCAAATACTTTATTTTTATAAAAATTAAATAAAAACAAATTTCCTTACTCGCTTGCGGGCCGCGACAAAGAGAGGATGATTCAGTCGGGGAGCACACGAGCGTAGGAAAAGAATGAGAAAATTACAACAACAGTGGGCCTTAGCAGCAGCAAATAGAGAAATGAATGCCCAAACCCAAGATATACTCAATAAGAGATTAGCTAATTTTCACATATTAGCTACCACTGCCACAAACCCAAACTTAGAACAAATCATTGCACCCCAGGCACTACCATTGTTCCCAACTCAACCCATGGAAATAGAACCTAATCAGATTCCCGTACATGCCTTCGACCCAAACGAAATCCCTAGAGTCCCAGCACCAAACCCTCTAGCCTACAATCCATGGAATGACGACCATAGGGATTATCGAGAACTTTACCCACTGGAGGAACCCATACAAAACCCAGTAGCACCCTATCCAAACCTTAACCCTCTAGACCCATATTGGGATAATGACCAGTATATTCGGGAAATCTTAGAGAACCCATACCCATACAAAAAATTGATGCCCTAGTACCCTGACCCGATACCAGCACCAGCACCACCCATGAGTACCGAAAATGTGCAGGAACTCCGTACTTTTGGTGAGGAGTTGTTAGATGAAAGTGAATGAATAAGGCAAATAGGAGAAAGGCTCGTTTGGAAGTACGACGAGCGTAACATGCAGTATTGGATGAACCCCCACTAGTAGTAATAATAATAATAATATGGATATAAATATATATATGCGAGTAATTTGAAAAAATAAAATATATTTATATATATACACTATCAACTAAAATAGATAAATCCACTACCTACTGATGCATAGTTAGTATTGTATTTTGAATTTCAGTTGTAGCATGTAAAATATATATATATATATATATATATATATATATATATATATATATATATATATATATGGAATAGAGTAAATGTCGCAATGTACGACGATTTTGATCAATGTGTTGTTTGTGTGATTGTTCATATTAAACCATGTTATGTGATATTGATACTTGGTAAATGTTTATAATCCAGATGGACAATGAAGTGAATCAAGAAAACCCGAATAACGATAATAATGACAACCAATTAGATAACAGTGCAATCCAACACATAGTAGCACAAGGGATTATAGACGCTATGCCATATATTATCAAAATGGTTAAGGAAGCCGAAAATAATAAAAGTAATAGTGGAAGTAAACGGCCACCTACTGAACCCAGTCACAGCGTAAACAATGGACCATTACTTCAATTGCCTATTCTAAAAAGAAGAAGGACCATGTCTTATGGTTGTTCTTATAAAGAATTCTGGTCTTGTAAACCAATAGAATTCTCGGGCAATGAAGGAGCCATTGCAGCTTTACGCTGGATAGAAAAGACTGAAGCAGTCTTAAAAATAAGCAAGTGTGCAGAGGAAGACAAAATCATGTTTGCCTTCAATTCTTATTAAGAATGCAGCTCTAGAATGGTGGAATACTATCCTCCAGTCTAGGGGAAGCGACATAGTCTATAATATGGAATTGACTGAGTTTAAGAACATGGTTGAAAGGAAATTCTGTCCTACAATGAAAAAGAACAGATAGCTAATAAGTTCTTAAACCATAGAATGACTGGAGTAGATTGTAAGGGTTACACTACCGTATTCTTCGAATATGATAGAATAGTGCCAACCCTAGCATCACCAGAACCAGTGTTAATCTCCCGTTACATCTTGGGATTAATCAGTGAAATTAGACATGTAGTGTATGACCCTATTCATGGATTGACCCAAAACGACGCAGCGGAAAATGAACCGTAAAATTTCTTTCTTTTAACTAATCTAACATACTTAAATACCGTTTAGGTCAACCCTTCTAACATAAATACATCATTCATAATTTATTTAATGTAACTATGTTAACAAATGATTACAAACAACGTGACCGCTTTCCCGTACAATCCATGATCTTCAATTTAATCCTCGTTCACATGTCCATGAATATCTAATTAACCTACGGTCACCATATATAACCAACACGTTAGTACATGGTAACATCATATATAATTTAATACATATAGTTAAAAGGCTATATCACATTCTAACTATGTAAGGTATTCCATTGAAAGATCCTCTCAGTTTTATTTACTCGAGTCCGACATCAATTCCTCGAGAGTCCGGCGTTCCCATACCTGCACTCCATTTATTTCATTCTCAATACTAACGTGGTTAGGAGTACGTAGTCTCAAACATATTGAAAACCCACATCTTCACATATAAGTATACCAGTGATCTACAATCATTAGATTACAACACGTGTATACACTTTCATATATCTAAGTACATTCATACATATCCCATTCATATGTACGTACATACAAGTTCACACTACTTACACACGCTACAGATCCATATCTACATACATAGATACAAGTCACATTCACTTATTTGTAAGTTGAGTCTTATCTACAATCATATCAACATAAATCAATGCAATTACAAACAAACATAACCGACTAACTTCCAACAAACATGATGAACATGCCATTAACACGATGACCATTCAGCGACATAATGAACATTCCATTAACACGGTGAACATTCAGCCACATAATGAACATTCCATTAACATGATGAACATTCAGCAACATAATGAACATTCCATTAACACGATGAACATGCAGCAACATAATGAACATTCCATTAACACGATGAACATTCGGCAACATAATGAACATTCCATTAACACGATGAACATCCAGCAACATAATGAACATTCCATTAACACGATGGACATTCAGCAACATAACGAACATTCCATTAACACGATGAACATTCAGCAACATAATGAACATTCCATTAACACGATGAACATTCAGCAACATAATGAACATTCAGCAACATAATGAACATTCCATTAACACGATGAACATTCAGCAACATAATGAACATTCCATTAACACGATGAACATTCAGCAACATAATGAACATTCCATTAACACGATGAACATTCAGCAACATAATGAACATTCCATTAACATGATGAACATTCAGCAACATAATGAACATTCCATTAACACGATAAACATTCAGCAACATGATGAACATTCCATTAACACGATGAGACTATCATCTTAATTTACATTAAGGATAGACGAAGTTCATATGAACTTACCTTGGTACTTAGCCTTACCCGTAAATTCTTACATGGTTCCCTATATACAACATACCAAACTTCATTTATAAATAAGAAGTGATTCTGGAAATCACTTACCTTAAGTGTCCGTATTCGCATCCGTTTCCTCGCCTCCTTTTGACCCGTTAGCCTTCCATGCTTCCATCCATCTTGACATGATCCCTATACTTTCATGTCATCGCATTCACATTCTTGTTAGCATACATGATTGTACATATTAACGATTATATCAAATTCATGTTTCACATTTGACTTTCATTAGTCAATTCCAACAAGCATAAGGCATATTTCCACAAGTCAATCTTTTCAAACTCATATAATTCATCACGTCATCACATATAACACATATGGATATAACACGCATCATATAACTTTCTATAATATTACAATTGTGACAAAAGGTCTAACATTGCTACTTATGCACAGTTGACTTTCAGAAAGTCAACGATTTATCATATGAACTTTCGACTTAACCTCATACATCTATGTCATGATAGTAGACTATACTAATGACACTATATACATTTCATACTCACAATGCAATAAGCATACAATCACATGATCATCTAGTTATATGCACACACCAAACATATTCAATTCCATTCATTCTTGTTAGTGCATTCATCTGTCGTCTTCGTCTTGTATCGAGTCTTGTATCAGATATGTTATATCAGGGCACGTTGTACGAGAAAATAGGAGATTTATGTGTAAATTAGTGTGATTCTGCTTGAAAAGGCTGATTCCGCTTGAAATGACTTGTGTCACTTTCAAGCGAAATCACAAGTAATTGATTCCGCTTGAAATGCTCATGTCACTTTCAAGCGGAACCTCAAGTCCTATATATAGCATGTTCAAACGAAATCTTTGTAACAGTTCTGGAATTTCATACCGAGGTGCTGCCGGTTTGATTTCTGTGTGTAATCTGTGTTATATCAATCAGAAAAGTGTTTAAAGTGATTTGCAAGCTGTTTCGACGTCTGTTTCTTAGTTTCCGCCTCTGAAACAGATTAAAACTCCTCTAAACGACTCGTTCGGGTCAATACACGATCCTACAAGTGGTATTAGAGCTCAGGATGAGGAGTTCTTTCCGATTCAGATCAAAATTTCTATTTTCTACACCTTCTTTTCAAAATCAACAAGTTTTGCGGTTAAAATCAGCTAAATTTTTCACATATTGTGTAAAACTGCATTTTAACAAACCCTTGAAAGTTTCAGGCTAAAATTCGGCTTAAAAATGACTAAAATGGACCAATGTTGCTATTTCGCTTGAACGAACACTTGGTAATTCCGCTTCAAAGACATTATTCCGCTTGAAATTTTCAAGCAAAACCTGAGATTCCGCTTTAAAAATGTGCTGATTTCGCTCCAAACTGTTAGTTGGGTATTCCGCTTGAAACTAATAGTTGGGTATTCCGCTTGAAATCTAAGATTCCGCTCCAAGTTGGTATTTCGCTTAAAACTGATTGTTGGTGATTTCGCTTGAGTGCATATTCCGCTTGAATTGACTATTTTGCTTAAAAAGTGCTGTTTTTGAAAAACATGTTACGAATCATGGAAGAAGAGTTCTATAACGCGTTTGCTACATCTTCGACTACTCCGTCTGCCGTTGCTCAAAACATGAACTTAGAAAACGAAACTGGAACTTTGCAAAAACCCCCAAAACTTATGGGAATTGAGGAGTACCATGGATGGAAGAATCATTTTGAGAATTGGGTTCAAGCAAACCATTTAAGAGCTTAGGAAAGTATTGAAACAAAGTATGTTAGACCACAGACTGCTTTGAGAGTTGATAAAATCATTTATGAATTCACCGACCAAGAGAGAGACAGTTATAAAGGAGAGAAAACGATGACAAGTCTTTTACAACAAGCTGTCAAAGAAGACATCTTTATTTTGCTTCAGCATGATGGGAGTGCATTTTCGATCTGGGAAGCACTTGAGAAAAAGTTTGAAGGAAGTACATAAATGCTCAAAAGTAAAGCATCTTTGTTAAAAAAGGAGTTTGTGTTGTTTACTACTATGCCTGGTGAGACTACAAAGACTCTCATTGAGAGATACTGTCATCTTGTGCGTACCATGTCTCAGTTGAAGATTACTAAAACTCCAGCAGAATGGGTTGAAAAGCTAGCTGACGCTTTACAGCAGAAAGAATAGGGTACTTATCTCATGATCTTAAAGAATTCTGGAGAGTTTAGCAGGTTATCAATCGGACAGTGTATTGAAAAGCTTGAGGCACAGGATCTTGAATAGCAGAAGATTGCCAGAATGAACAGCTCAAGTAATCAACAAGACATCAAACTGTACTATAAAGGAAATGTTCAAACAATTGAAGCAAGTCCAAAGATTCAAACCGCGTTTAGTGCAGGAAATTCATCTGGATCAGTCAGTCAAAGTTCAGTCAACACTAGTGGCTTTTCAAATGTTAATCCACCAAGTGTTCAAAGTGCAAATGTTGGTAATGGGCATATGATTCAGTGCAATGTGGCATTGCATCTTCAAAATGGACAAAATTTTTCTGAGGAAGCAGTTAAAAATCATATGGCATTGCTGGTTACTGCGTTGGAATCTTACGAAGGATTGATTGCTGGAAGAATTGGCAATCCGATGTTAACAAAGGAAGATTACGACCAGATTGATGCAGAGGAATTGGAACTTATGGATATAAAATGGGCTTTGGAAAGTTTTCTGAGAAGAGCTGAAAAGTTCAAAATGATTACTGGAAGAAATGACTTTTTGGATGCTCATCTTTCAGCTTTAGGTTTTGATAAATCTAAAGTTACTTGTTTTAAATGCAGGGAGAAAGGTCATTTCAAAAGAGAGTGCAAAAATCAGGAGTCTAGTGGAGCAAAGAATCCTTTTGGAAAAGATGATTACTATCGAAAGGCTATATATCAACAAATCACCAATCAACCACATCACCAAAAGGATTCACAAACTACACATGGAAAAATGATCGAAGATGCAAATAAGAAAGCTTATTATGGCATTATTGATCAAGATGATGAGAAAGTGGCTCCAGGTTTTAGCTGGGACAAGTACATTCCAGCTGATACCAATCTTAAAGCTTTCATTGCCCAGATTGTTCAAAAGCCAGAGTTGATGAAGGAATGGATAGCTGTGTTATCTGATGACGAGAAAAGTCAAGATGAAGAATCTGTTTCTTCAGAAAACAGTTCAACAGAAGGCAGTGATGATGATGAAGAAATTGAACAGATAAATGTTGGAAAAACTCATTTATCTTCTGATAGTTTGTAGGTCCAGGTTTCGGGATCCAATCCGTGATTTTCATGATAATGTTCAAAGATGGAAGAGATAAGAGAGATGATAACAAACAAACTTTGTATTAATCCGGTAGTAAACATTACAAGTCGGCCCGGTTACATGACAACCGAACTAATACCAAAGAAGTATACATCCGGGGAGAAACCAAGTGGTGATTTCTCCCGGTGAGGTCTCAGACCTCCTCACACTCTCTAGCACACACTTGTGCTCTCACTCTTGTGTTGCAAATGACAAAGTGTTGGTATTTATACCAAAACACAGGCTGCAGGTCGAAGGATCAGACTGACTGGTCGAAACATCATCCTTCGATCAGACAGTCTTCGAAAGATACACACATACCTCGAATGATATCCTTCGAGGTCCATCCTTCGATGGGTATCTTTCGAGCTCATCGAAGGATATTCATAATCCTTCGATGCCTTATCCTTCGACACCAATAACAACACAGCAACTTTGTCTAGCAACACACACACACAGTCAAACCAACAACCCTCTCGTTTGACCACTTCAAACGAGCGGGTCTATACACGTTCGTTTGACCGTTTCACTAACTATTACAAATTCAGCATAAAATAAAACTAATCTATTCGACAAGCATCGGACACAAAATCTGCATCAACAAATTCCCCCTTGTCCGTTGCTGTCGAATGCTGAAAATGCAATTGCAATCAATCTTCAGCCAAGTATTCATCTTCTCTGTGTAGACAAATTCCCCCTTGACCGATGATCCAGGTAAGTAGTATCCTGATGCTCATTGTATAAGATTTCCCCCTCAAAGTACGCGTATCCGTGTTGAGTGTTGTGCAATTTCCTCAAAAGGATCAATTGACCGATCTTCCGCTGATCTTCCAATACTCCAACCGGCATATGATAAAGGTTCCATTCATAAACAACTGCATCAAGTCTTGATCTTCAAGCGTCTGTGCAAAACATTCCACGCAGAACCGTTTGTAACACCAGAAAATCACAAACTCTACCACCTGTGATTGCGTTTAGAATTTTCCCAAAGCCCGTACGAATTTTGATGTTGAAACTTTGAAGCCCGGTTTGAATAATCCTTGCGAACACCCGACCCGACTCCAAGTGAATTAAATGATTAACCCCAACACACTGTCTGAGCTCATAAAATTCCACAACATCTGGATCCTTCGAAACATCTGCATCAAACGAAAGATAAACACCAAGACAGCTTCGAAAGATGATCTTTCGTAAGTCTTTCGAGCGCATGTCACATATCTTTCGAGCATCTTTCGAGCACATGTCACAGATCTTTCGAGCATCTTTCGAGCACATGTCACAGATCTTTCGAACACCTTTCGAAGTTGGACATGGCTGATCCTTCGTACACTTTAGAGTTGATCCTTCGAAGTCTTTTTGATCCTTCGAAGAACTGATGATCTTTCGAGCACTCCTGTTCATCTTTCGAATCTCCTTGATCGAAGGATGATCTTTCGAGATCGAAAGTTATCTTTCGATGGTTCTGACACAAGGACAGAAAGTACGACAGGTTGGTGAAAAGTTGATGTGGTAGGTGACCAACTTTCGCAAATTTCGAAGCATGAAAATTTGAAATTTGAATTTTGTTTGATCCTTCGAAAGCTGCTCAATCTTTCGATGGACAAACAGCATCTTTCGAAATTTGAAGCTGTCAAGAACATCAAGAACACGGAGGACTGTTCATCTGCAGATCTGACGAAAACACTTTGTATACAGTTTTTGATGATGGAAACTTGAAGATTTAGGAGAAAAACATAAAACCCAACACCCGGTTTAGCACAGATCTGGATTTCTGGGTCCAGATCTGGGTTTTTCTCATTTTCACCTTTTTACATCTTGAACAAAAACCCACAAAAATCACAGATCTAGAGCACATGTGACTTAGTAAACGGTTAGTTTTACTAAATCGGGCACCATGGCTCTGATACCAATTGTAGGTCCAGGTTTCGGGATCCAATCCGTGATTTTCATGATAATGTTCAAAGATGGAAGAGATAAGAGAGATGATAACAAACAAACTTTGTATTAATCCGGTAGTAAACATTACAAGTCGGCCCGGTTACATGACAACCGAACTAATACCAAAGAAGTATACATCCGGGGAGAAACCAAGTGGTGATTTCTCCCGGTGAGGTCTCAGACCTCCTCACACTCTCTAGCACACACTTGTGCTCTCACTCTTGTGTTGCAAATGACAAAGTGTTGGTATTTATACCAAAACACAGGCTGCAGGTCGAAGGATCAGACTGACTGGTCGAAACATCATCCTTCGATCAGACAGTCTTCGAAAGATACACACATACCTCGAATGATATCCTTCGAGGTCCATCCTTCGATGGGTATCTTTCGAGCTCATCGAAGGATATTCATAATCCTTCGATGCCTTATCCTTCGACACCAATAACAACACAGCAACTTTGTCTAGCAACACACACACACAGTCAAACCAACAACCCTCTCGTTTGACCACTTCAAACGAGCGGGTCTATACACGTTCGTTTGACCGTTTCACTAACTATTACAAATTCAGCATAAAATAAAACTAATCTATTCGACAAGCATCGGACACAAAATCTGCATCAACATAGTTTTGAATTTTATTTTGCAGATAAACTGAAGAAACTCAAAGAGAGAAAAGCTGCAAAAGAAGTGAAAGAAATCAAGATTGTTGAGAAGATAGTTGAAGTGGAGAAGATAGTGGAAGTAGAGAAGATTGTGGAGGTTGAAAAGATTGTTGAAATCACAAAACCATGTCTTACATGTTTGGAATCCTACAAACAATGTGAAGAAAAAGATGAGAGGTTTAGTGAATCAGAAAAGTTAAAAGAAAAGTTATTGTTTGATGTTAAGAATTTAAAAGAATCATACAATGTGTTGAACAAAACAGTGAACAATTTGCAAAAGACAAACTCAGAAAGAGAAGCTGCTTTGAAAATGATGAATGCAACAATGATGTCGAAGCAGAAAGAGATAAATTTTTATATTGAAGAATGTGCGAAATGGAAGCAAGAGTTGGAAACTGAGAAAGCAGAAAATGAAAGAATCAGACGTTTACTGAGAAGTTATACAAGTTCTGATTACTTAATTGACCGAATTTATCCAACTGTTGCAGGTTTTGAAGTGTTTAAAGACGAACAGCCAAAGAAGAAAAAGGATACTGGTAAGAAACAGAGTGTCTGTTATAATAAGTGTCCACCTCCAATTTGGGAAGGGTACTCGCCTAGAAAACCGAATGAGGAACAAGTAAAAAAGGCAGTCAATATAAAGTTAGAGTCCGAGTTAACCGATGTATTACCAGACAACATTGACATCACATTCACAACGTTCGACACAGATCATGAGTCCGAATTAATAAAAATGGTGGTCGATCAGGTGTTGGATAAGGATGAGGAGTCAGAGTCAAAGTCCGAGTCCGAAAGTTCATGTTTGTTAGTCAGGAGTTCGAGTTCGTCTGGAAAAAGTTCAAAAACGTCGGGAAAACGAGTTTATAGTAAAGATTTTTTGTTGTCAAAATCTAATTTGAAGGACGAAACATTTGAAGTTGCATATACTTTGAATGATTCTGACAAATTATATTTTGATAAAGAGTTTCCAATAAGAAGTGTTAGATTTGAAATGATCGAAAAGGTTTTTAAAATAACAGAAATTAATATTTCTGAAATAAAATACTTAAATCTTACTGAAAAACCAAAAAAATACACTTCAAGAGTTCAACAAAGGTTAAACAAGAAAAAAGGTTACAGTTCTGGTTCTGGTTTTCAAAAGAAACCAAAGCATAACGGTAATTTCAAAAAGAAAGGTTTAGGTTTTATCCCCCCTGAATATTATAAAAATGAGAAAATTTCTAAAAATACAAAATTTGTTTCAGGTCCGTCTGCTGAAGAAGAAAAGAAGAGATCATTTTGGAGACAATCAAATCAAGAATTTCTTGTTGAGAAGAAGAAAAATGAACTTCAGAAGAAAGAGACAAGAACATGTTTTAGATGCAATGAAGTTGGTCACATTGCATGGAACTGTCCATTAGCAACAAACACAAAACAGGCAGTCTCAGAAAAACTCAAAGAAGTAGTTGTTAATAAAACCGAACCGCCAACTGAGAAATTTAAAGTGTTTAAAAATTCAACATATGAAGTTGGTGAGTGTTCGAAAAGGTTTTACAGGAGAAGTGTGAAGCTTGACAACCAAAAGTGGGTTGTTAAGAAATCTGATGTGAAATCTGGCAATGAATCTGATTCCACAAAATCAGAAGAGCCACATGTTGTTAAAAAGAGTGAAAACTCAGTTCCTCCAATGGATGATGAGAACTTTCCACCATTGAGGACTGAGAATGTTAAACAAAAAATTGGAAAAGTTGAGATCTCGAATCAAGTTTATTTTGAAAAGAATGAATTTGATGTTGAGAAAACGTTTAATGGGAATGTGAAGAAAATTTTTGGAAAGATGATCGATGGGGAGGTTAAAGGGGTTAAAGAATTTTATGCTACAAAGAAAGCAACATACACCCCAAATAAAGAAGAGTTGATATCACCCAAGGCTGGTCAGGCTTGGGTGGACATTTTCTTTACTTAAAAAAACCTGACTTGCCGGAGATCCCAAGTTTGTAATCGCGGATCATGAATCGGCATCTTTATTAGAAAATATTTTTGAAAAATTGTAAATTTCGGCAAGTCATACTGCAGGAATTGCCGGAGCTTCCAGGTTAGTAAGTGTGAAGCAGGAATCGGCATCTTATTGGTAAAATGATTTTGTGTAGATGTGATATTCCTACCAGTGGTAAATCAGGGACATTAAGTTGTACTTGATTTTCTTTCATGTGTTTACTTACAAGTGGTACAAAGGTTTGTTCCGACAAAGTGATTCGTCAAGGTCATTAATTTGAACTTGATGTAATCCTCATATAAGTGGTTGAAAAACAAGGTGATGAATTGATCCCCGAACCTACAAGTGGTTAAAACAAAACTTATTTTCCGGAAAAATCATTTTGATTAAAACAAACTTAAGTGTTTTGAAATCTAAATGGGAAAATAGTTTGTTGAAAGGGGGAGTTCTGATTGTTTATGCCTAGTGGATGGCGAATTGAAGCGATTTGATAATCAATTGTCATCTTTCTGTACAGTTTGTTTTTCAAATTTCTTTAAATGTGTTTGCATTTTAGGGGGAGTAAGAAATTTCAGAAAATCCAAACAAAAGCATTAGAAAATTTGAAAAAGCCAAAAACATGATAAAATTCAAAAATGAGTTTTGTTGTAAAAAGAGGAAATGATAGTACATCAGTGGACTATCACAACATGCTAAAGAATTGGAAAGTAAAAAATGTGATAAACGGTCTCACTGATGATATGCCAGTAGGTTTTTGCACATTCAGTAGATTGTGACGAGATATAAACCTAATTTCAAACTTGCTTATATCGTGGGTAACATTTCTTGGATATATGGGTAACCCCCGAAATCTTGTTTGAAAGGTCCCTATTTCTGAGATACTAGGTCTTTATACTCAGTGATATCTGGGGTATTATCCCGGGACTTCTGCTGAATGGAAATTCTGACCTAGTCCCCGTATAATACTTTGCAAAATGCTTTGAAATATAAGCTCGCCCTCAGCAAAAATGATGAAACAATAAAATTGCTAATCATTGTTGTTGAAGAAAAGATCCTCTAAAGGGGAAACACCAAAAGTCGAGCCGTCATCTCTCTGCTGAACGGAAGTTCTGACCTGAGCTCTCACGGTTTCGCATTTAACCCCTTTACAGATATCATATGTGGTATACTCACCTGTAAGACTGAATATTGGGATCTTGATATGGGAGTATATTCAAGTGGTGGGACACGCGAATAAGTTTTAGTTCTTAAAACACTAATATCGTATCTCAAAACAGTTGAACTTTGTGTGAAAATTTAAGTGGATCAGTATACTGACAATCTAAGTGAATTGTTTAGAACTTAAAATGAATTAAAGCTTAACGGTGTTGGTGATTTGTCTCATAAACTGACATGATCCTCTTACACAAACTCACAAAAAATATTATTTGTAAATATTTCTTTACTGCATTTCTTCTTATTCATAAAATCCAAAAAGATTTTCGGTATGTTTTAGCATAAATTTTGAAAAAAATTTCAAAAAGATTTTCGACAACTGATATTGAAAAACTGATTTTCAAAATTCCAAGTGCTAAACATGATGACTATGTTGTGAGGGGGAGTCTGTTTAAATCTAAAAATGATTGAATATTCTTTTGCAAGTGATCACAGATATTCTAGTTTGGTTTGAATAGGAGAGTTTGAGTTGGTGCTTACATCTTAATATGAAATTGTTAAAATCATAAAACTTATGTTTGTGATAGAAACAGTGCAGGTTTAAATTTTGAGAAGAGCCAGGTTTTCGATACTTGAGGATTCTGTAGATAAAATATGAGCCAGATTTCGATTCTGAGCACAATATGAGCCGGACAACGATCTTGAACATGTGAGAAGACAGATTATGATCCTGAAGCTGATGATGCTGATGAACTTAAGGAATGCCAGTACATCGTAAGGGGGAGTCTGAAGACATTCGAGAAAAAGAAGCATGTTGATGCTGATGGAAAGAGTAAAGCCCAAAGACTGATAAAGACTGAAGATGCGAAGACTCGACACTTAAGACTCGTCAACATCTGAGGGGGAGTCTGTTAGTGCATTCATCTATCGTCTTCGTCTTGTATCAGATATGTTAGATCAGGGCACGTTGTACGAGAAAATAGGAGATTTATGTGTAAATTAGTGTGATTCTGCTTGAAAAGGCTGATTCCGCTTCAAATGACTTGTGTCACTTTCAAGCGAAATCACAAGTAATTGATTCCGCTTGAAATGCTCATGTCACTTTCAAGCGGAACCTCAAGTTCTATATATAGCATGTTCAAGTGAAATCTTAGTAACAGTTCTGGAATTTCATACCGAGGTGCTGCCGGTTTGATTTCTGCGTGTAATCTGTGTCATATCAATCAGAAAAGTGTTTAAAGTGATTTGCAAGCTGTTTCGACGTCTATTTCTTAGTTTCCGCCTCTGAAACAGATTAAAACTCCTCTGAACGACTCGTTTGGGTCAATACATGATCCTACAATTCTAGTAACATAATTCTACAACTAACACCATGACCTATGCTTAACAACCCAACATCAGTCTAACTTCATCCTGTTCTAATGATCTCATATGCTTCACATTTAGAGTACTTTTACTTATCAATTTTGATTAAGCAATTATTCAAACATGTAGTAAACATCATACCACTCCAACATTGAGTACAATATTCTATTGCATACTTTTACCAAATAACATGGCCAACCAAATCCTACATGAATTCCATCTAAAAATTGATTTATCATGTTTATTTATCATCAAATACATCCATTACTTGCATACCATTTCATCTATTAATCTCACCTAGGCATTTCATCAAACACTTGGTGTGCATGCCACAATTTATGCATAATGTACAAGTGTTTCATGCTTTACTTCCTAGTTCATGCTTTCATTCATCAATTAACACAAAAACATCAGCAAGTTCATATCACATTCAATCTACCTAACAAGAACGCATTACATACAACATAGCACAACAAGATTTGAACAAGGATTGGACATGGGTGACACACCCATGTCGCCATCTTCACCACTAGAAGTGGATTTCACCTCCAAACATCAAATTACCCCAAACCACGCATAATCCATGTCCTATATGATGATTCTAACACATACTCATACTCAATTTCATACAATTTCGCGATTTCTAACATAACCTACTTCGTGCATAATCACCAATCTAAATTTTAAGGCATACCTTATGATCCCCTTGTAAAAGTGATCATTAATCCATGTTCGGTTGTGAATTTAAGCCTTGATTCACCCTTCAATATGATGGTTATAGTTGAGTTAGGGTTTTGGCTCTTTGGAGCTCTTGAACGTTCAAGAACACACACGAAGTGTGTGTTTATGTGTGGTGATATTTCATTTTAATAACCCAACTTCCATCTTGTTCCATTTAGCCCCTCGTGTTTGTCACTTAACATAATTTGCACTACTTTCGTCATTTAATACTTTTAACCACACACTTAACTAGGTTAAATAGCCTAGTTATTTATCTCATGCTAAGTCATATAGGAACATATGACAAATATAAACGTTCGGGTTTTGGGTTGTTACAAGTCTACCCCCCTTTAAATGAGGTTTCGTCCCTGAAACCTTTCTCATTTCCATTAACACTAATTACCTTTCCCTTCCGCCCCATCAACACGACTATGAGCCCATCTAATGACGACCTTCTATCATCAAGGACCCGTCCCAGAGTTCTTATTAGTGTCACTTTCTCTAGCTGACGCTAGTTTCTAATGCACTTCATAGCTAGAGGTTTATTCATCATTCCAATACTCGTATATAACGCACAATATTCCTATTATTTTCATCGACCATACGATCTAAATTCGTAATTTATACATACACATTTATGTTTAATTTCAAGGTACATCATAATACTAAGTAACTATCCATTCTCGATTCATAACTATTCATATAATTGACTTCTTTCTAACAAGTACGTACTTTTCATACTCTACTTTTACGTAACATTCTCATTTCCTTGGCCCGTTTGTAATGGGTCAATATACATACTTCTTCATACTTATTATCGTACCTACATTCGTATGATCCGTTATAACAGATCTAATACCTTCATCCAACCTCTTAGATTATATTCTATACATATATTATATAACATTTAGTTCTTGTTTTGTTATCGCAACAAAACTACTATTTCATAGTCACATATACACACTTAACTCCAAAGTTAACATCATTCTATGTTTCCTGTAGTTATTTGTATTATACGTACCCTTACGTTAACTTCAACTCACCTCATTCATTCTACATTACTGTTCCTCTCAATTCATGCATTACTTAATTTGCCTAAGCAAGCGTATCATGCAGGTTCTTCATACGAGAGTTTAACCAATACCCAAAATTTTCGCTCAAAACTTTTAAGATCTAGTTCTTAATGACATAGTTCTCTTCTTACGTCAACTATTAAAAGTCAAACATTCCATACCCTACCATACCTATTCCATCATTCATCTTGTAAGTCGCTTTCAATTTACTAATCCATATCTATCCGGTATGAGTTAAAGCATTATACTTACCTCGATTTCATTTCATACTTCAGCGGTCCGTAAACCAGAGCGATCCGCTCCTTCACGAGTACTAACCGTACCAGGCCAGCTTTCATTCATCCTTGTAATGGGCTTCCCCTCGTGCATAATATTTCACCAATTCCATTGGTTTCATCACATTCAGAATTCTACCATTAACATCTACAAAATCGGTGGTTAGCACCTTTCATTCAAACATTCATTATACTAGGTGATTACTCACCCATAATCCTTTTACATCTTCCTACATACATGCTATAACACATCCCACATTTCATTCCTTACATGCAATTCTTTTATTCTGGTTACTTATTTTGTCGACCTTTGCAGTTTGACTTTTCAAGGTCAAACCACATTTCTTACTTATCGTAGATGTATTGAGGTACACATTCGTACTTCTTTCCCTTCATGCCTACTTGTAGAGACATTCATTACATCATTTCGGTATTCTTAACAAAACTTACCCTTCTCATTCATACTTAAATTATTGTCCTGGTCGTAGCCCGTCGTTCATTATGACTCCTAAGAGTCGATTACTAACACATCTAACACATAACTTGTTCAAAACTTCTTTGTTTCGTCTAAAATTTAGGTTTGCATGCCAATTACGATTATTCTTTTGTTCATTTGCTTTAGATTTACTTATATGACTCGTTTGACGCAACCATGGTCAAACTATCGACGCATCCTGAGGTGGGTTAATTTCATCCTTTTTATTTTTTAAATATGTCCCACGAATCCAAACGTAACATCCATACCATTCATTCCTTCTATGTTTGAATCCGTCTAGCGGTTTCAAACATATCATTCATACCTTTCATTCCTTACATGTGTTGAATCCGTCTCGCGGATTCTAACATATCATTCATACTTTCATTCATGAAAGTCTTACATTTCTCTTCACCCTCATGTCCACCTACTACCTAATTCTAACGGATATACCTGTAACAATTATCACGGTCTCACGAACGTCATATGTTTCTTGTGTACTGGCCAGGTACACAATCCACATACTAGTTTCGTGTCTTTGTGTAATCGCCACCTTATGTCCGAAGAATTAAGTTTCGGCACGTGTAACATTTTTAAAACTTCTTTACCATGTCATTATAAATTCATTTAAAATTTTCTTTCACTTGCTAGATTATACCATTACATGCGCCTACATGTTAAATTTACGTACCTGTGTCAATTTGTCTTATTACATGCCTTGATGCTGGTCCTAGACCGCATTCACGGATCATCCTTTCCAAGCAATTATGCTTACCTTACACATAACATACTGTTAGTTTTCTTCAAATACATACTTAAGCACATACTTACCTTTACTTCTACCCTTAGATCTTGATCGAGTCTCGGATTGTACGGGTTCCTTGTCACAAGAGCACACAAGTTTGAGTTCAAGTATTTATCTCCTCATACTTGATTTCACTCAAACCATGGCTCTGATACCAACTTGTATGACCCTATTCACGGATTGACCCAAAACGACGCAGCAGAAAATGAACCGTAAAATTTCTTTCTTTTAACTACTCTAACATACTTAAATACCGTTTAGGTCAACCCTTCTAACATAAATACATCATTCATCATTTATTTAATGTAACTATGTTAACAAATGACTACAAACAACGTGACCACTTTCCCGTACAATCCATGATCTTCAACTTGATCCTCGTTCACATGCCCATCATGAATATCTGATTAACCTGCGGTCACCATATATAACCAACATGTTAGTACATGGTAACATCATATATAATTCAATACATATACTTAAAAGGCTATATCACATTCTAACTACGTAAGGTATTCCATTGAAACATCCTCTCAGTTTTATTTACTCGAGTCCGACATCAATTCCTCGAGAGTCCGGCGTTCCCACACCTGCACTCCATTTATTTCATTCTCAATAGTAACATGGTTAGGAGTACGTAATCTCAAACATATTGAAAACCCACATCTTCACATATACGTATACCAGTTGTGACAACTCGTAATTCGAGCCCACTTCTGTGTAACATTATGTGCTGATGTGAACTGTTACGAATGATATGACGTTATGATTTTGTGTTTTGTGTTATATGAGTGCACGTATGTATGTTATAAACAACCCAACCGCACAACACACCCACTCGAATCACATAAGGCCTTTGGGCCGTAGAACTTGTAACCGGAACTTAGAGGCAACCCATGAGAGGGTTCGGCCCACCCCTTATACCGTGTAAACACCTTAGGAACTTGGCTCTTGTCTCATTTGTTACAATTCACATCACACACACATAACCCTAGCTCTCCTCTCTTTCGTCTCTTTCTCTCTCGAAGCCGGCTCGCTGTGTTGGAATTGTTCTTACATCATCTAGCATCGGTTAGTGGTTTATGATCTTGTTTGATGATATTATAACCTCTGTTTGTTACATGAATAACTAGTAAAATTGTATGATTGTTGGCTCACATGAATAGATTGAATGAGCATAAAATCGGCTTGTTGTGAATGATTAGAAAATGGTAGATGTTAAATCGGGTTTGCACGATGTTAACCAAGAACCGAATGCTTAGAATAATCGGCTATGAATGTGTTTTAATCAGTCTATGTATTTGATAGTCTTGATTCCGCTTATGTATTTGAATGTGTATGAATGTTGTAGTTGATAGTTTATGTAATTGTCAGCACATGATCCGATCATATGTTCTGAATAATGATGATAAATTGTTCCTATTGATGATGTTAAGATATGCATGAATTTGGAATAATTGCCATTTGATTCGATTTGTGAAACTGCCTTAGATGTTTGCTAAAATTTCGGAAACTGATAAGAGCTGTGAATTATGGAAAGTAGGAAATTGGTTACATTCTGATCTGGACACGGGTTGCGAGTCGAGACCAGCCCTTGCGACTCGAAACCTCAACACTAGCACAAGCAGCACAAGTCGCAACCGAGGTTGCGAGTCCGGTTGCGACTCGTAACCAGACCATGACAAGCCGAGACCGGGGTTGCGAGTCCCGTTGCGACTCGTAACCGGATCTTGCCTAGCCGAAACCCCTCGTTGCGACTCGAGATCGCTGGTTGCGACTCGGGACCTTTCTTTGTTGCGAATCGAGACCCTGTAACCGTACATGCTGTTGTTGGGCCTGCACAATACGAGCCCAACAGATTGGACTGAACACTTGGACACTGTCTGTTTACGTGATGCCTGTTTACGTGATTGTATATGCTGATACCTATACGTGGAATATGATGTCGAATACTTGTACAACTTGTATACGAATCTGACTAGCATAATAACTTTGGTAGGACGGGGTTGATCACTTTGTAACTTAATTGAACTGTGTGAATCATACCGAGCAATCCCAGGTGAGTTCAATGCATTTTCTCAAGCATGCGTCCCGGTGGTTTGGGACAACTGGTAAACATTTGGAAGGGAAACATTGGGTAAACAACTTAATCGGTTTTGGTTATTGCCTAGAGGGCAATGGGGGTAATTAGTTGATAGCGTTATTAGGTACTAATTATCTGGGTTTCACTATGGTTGTTTAGAGGCACACTCCTCGGTTACGTAAGGGCGGTTCCCCTAGGGTAACTAACCGAACAACATAGTGGGTTGCTAAGAGGCACACTCCTCGGTTACGTAAGGGCATAGTCCCTAGGGTAATCTAACTTGAGCAACATCGTGACATATCATTGAATCGTATTAACATATATCTGGTAACATAACGCGTAATAACACCTTGAACTCACCAACGTAGTCTGACACACTTGTTTGCATGCTTGTAGGTCATTAACATTTGGAACATGGACTTGCTATCTGGGAGTGCTGGAGTGGTCATGGATCGAGGCTCTTGGATTTATTTACATTGGATACTTTGGTTTTAAGTATTATGAAACAATTGCTAAACGATTTATTAAATGCTTCCGCTACACAATACTTTGGGATTTGATATTATATTTTATTTAAGTATTTACTATTGGTTCAATGTGATTGGTGGCTCGAACTCTGATGTGTAACACGCCTCGCGGGATTTCCGCAAGTGGGATTTTGGGGGTGTTACAGTTGGTATCAGAGCCACTGGTTATAGTGAACTAGGTTTTAAAACGTTTTGTAAAACCAGACTATAACCGAACAACTTCGACAATCGATCATGACACTCAGCACCAGATTGCAAGGTTCGTTTCTCTCTCACTTTATACATTTCTTGCTTAGCAGTCACACACTCACAACGAATATGAACTGAAACATTTAACACCGTAGTGACCTGATAGTGTGACACTACTCTTCGACTCATACGAACTATAGACCTGTGATACCATCTGTTGTGTTGTTTGAACGGGGGAAACTTCGAGCGTAAGCTAAGAGGCTCTGAGATGAACATGCAAATCGCCTTATTATTATGGGTGCACACTTAATAATAACGCGGGGTGCATGCAAGTCCCAGTGAGGCTTATCGAGCGTGAGAAGGGTTCTGCCTTACTATGTGTAAACTTGGTAGTATATAGATATCTGTATGACACCTGACTTCCATCTCGTTTCGATTTCTAAACCGGTTTATTCCCAACTATAGAAACATGAGTGGACGAGGACACGGACGTGGCAACATCAACATGACTCAGGCTGAGTTGAATGACCTAATCAATACCCGCGTGGCTGAGGCTTTAGCAGCCTATCAAGCTGGTACGGAATGTACCAAGTACTCTTTACTCTTATACCACGTACACGTCTTTTCATTCCTATAATGTGTTTCCTCCCGTTAATTAGGTCAACAAGCGCAACCTCAACCTAACCAGCCTGCGTGTACATTCAAAATGTTTATGGACTGCAAGCCACAGACCTTCACCGGGACTGAAGGGGCTGTGGGACTTCTAAGATGGTTCGAGAAAGCAGAGTCTGTGTTCGCTATCTGTAACTGTCCCGCTGGGGACAGGGTGAAATATGCTGCGGGTACCTTGGCTGATGGTGCCCTAACATGGTGGAACGCCCAAGTACAGTTGTTGGGCATCGAGGCAGCGAATGCCACAACTTGGGAAGACTTTAAAGAACTGATCAGGGAGGAGTACTGTCCTCGGGACGAGGTCCAGAAGTTGGAAAACGAATACTACGACTTGAAGATGGTTGGATCTGAAGTCGAAGCGTATGTGAAGCGATCGTACGAACTGGCCGACATGTGCCCGAACTTGTCTCGGCCTATGTCCCGGAGGATTGAGTTATTCATCAAAGGGTTGCCTCCGCGTGTGAAGAGTTTGGTCACTGCAGCCCATCTCAATGATTTGACACAGATCGTTCGTCTGACTCATAAGATTGTGGACCAGGAGGTGGAAAGCGATTCGTTACCTCCGCGCATTTCAGCCACTGCTGCTGCGACACCCACTGCTACTACATCTGCCAATGATAACAAACGAAAGTGGAGCGACTACGACAAAGCATCCAGTGCTGGTCAGACTCAGAAAAGGCCAGACAACAGCAACCGCAACGTCAGCCAGTCGTCTTCTGTCAATCAAGGCCAGGGAAGTGGCCACAGCCAGGGTTCATATGCAGGGAGGAAGCCACGGTGTAACAAATGTGGCTATCATCATTGGGGGCCGTGTGGTCGGACGTGTAACAAGTGTGGTAAGCCAGGCCATGAGGCCAGGGATTGTAGGACCTCACAACCCAAACACCAGCAGCAACAGAACCAGCAAAACCAGAGACAACAGGGGCAACCACCCCAGCAGAACCAGGGTTTCAGAAAGGGGTGCTATCAGTGCGGTGACGAGGGTCACTTTAAGCGGGATTGCCCTCAGTTAAACCAGAACGCTAACGACAGCAACCGCCCGAATAACAACAATGCTGGGAACAACAACAACAACAACAACGGCAACAACGGGGGTAATGGTGCTCGGGGCAGAGTGTTTCAGCTTGGAGCAGGGGATGCCAGGAATGACGGCAACGTTGTAACTGGTACGTTTCCTGTTAACAATCGTATTGCTTCTGTATTATTTGATTCGGGTGCCGATTGGAGTTATGTGTCCCTAGAGTTTAGTCAGCGATTAGGGATAACCCCAACACCTCTAGAAGTTAAACAAGTAGTAGAATTAGCTGATGGTAAAACGATAGAAGCCTCGAACGTTCTTTTCGGGTGCAAACTAGATCTCGTGGGTCAGGTGTTTGATATTGACCTCCTTCCCGTTACGCTCGGTAGTTTTGACGTAGTGGTAGGCATGGATTGGTTGTCTAAGCACCAAGCAGAAATTCTATGTAAGGAGAAGATCGTGCGTATTCCTCTCCCTGATGGAGAGTCACTGTTAGTTCAAGGGCATCGTAGTGGGACGATGGTTGGGATTATCACGGCCATGCGTGCACAACAGTATCTACAAAAGGGGTATCCTGCACTGTTAGCGCTAGTTACCAACGCTCAGTCTGAAGAAGGTAAGATCGAGGATCTACCAGTGGTGCGAGAATTCGCGGATGTATTCCCAGAGGAGCTACCAGGGTTACCTCCTCACCGTCAAGTAGAATTTCAGATTGATCTTGCACCAGGAGCGGCTCCAATTGCTCGAGCTCCTTACCGGTTAGCACCAGGAGAGTTACAGGAACTGTCTAATCAACTGCAGGAGTTGTTGGACAGGGGCTTTATTCGGCCCAGCTCTTCGCCTTGGGGAGCCCCAGTTTTGTTCGTAAAGAAGAAGGACGGGTCATTCCGTATGTGTATCGACTATCGAGAGCTCAACAAGGTGACCATTAAGAACCGTTATCCGTTACCACGTATTGACGACTTGTTCGACCAGTTGCAAGGGTCGAGTTTCTATTCAAAGATCGACTTAAGGTCGGGTTATCACCAGGTAAGGGTTAGGGAAGAGGATGTTCCCAAGACAGCCTTTCGAACGCGCTACGGACACTATGAGTTTTTGGTCATGCCGTTTGGATTGACCAATGCACCAGCAGTTTTTATGGATCTCATGAACCGCGTATGCAAACCATATCTCGACGAGTTTGTTATAGTATTTATTGACGACATCTTAGTCTATCCCAAGAACAAGGAAGATCACGAGCGCCACCTACGCCTCATTTTGGAACTTTTGAGAAGGGAACAATTGTATGCGAAACCTTCTAAGTGTGACTTTTGGATTCGAGAAGTACACTTCCTTGGGCATGTTGTTAACGAGAAAGGGATACATGTGGATCCTGCGAAGGTGGATGCGGTAAAGAATTGGGCGGCACCAAAGACTCCGTCTGAGGTGCGACAATTTCTTGGTCTCGCAGGGTATTATCGAAGGTTCATTAAAGACTTCTCGAAAATCGCGCAACCTCTCACTTCACTAACACAGAAGAACACGGCGTACTCTTGGGGAACGAAGCAGGAAGAGGCCTTCCAATTGTTAAAACAGAAACTTTGCAGTGCACCGATCTTGTCTTTACCAGAGGGCACCGAAGATTTTGTGGTATATTGTGACGCGTCCATTCAGGGTCTCGGTTGCGTGTTGATGCAACGCGAGAAGGTAATAGCTTATGCTTCTCGTCAGCTGAAGGTGCACGAGAAGAACTACACGACACACGACTTGGAGTTAGGAGCGGTGGTGTTTGCGTTGAAGATTTGGAGGCACTATCTGTACGGTACCAAATGCACCATCTACACCGACCATAGAAGTCTCCAGCACATCTTCGACCAAAAAGAGTTGAATATGCGACAACGACGATGGGTGGAATTATTGAACGATTATGAATGTGCCATCAAGTATCATCCGGGCAAGGCGAACGTTGTAGCCGACGCCCTCAGCAGAAAGGATAATGCACCTAGGCGTGTGCGAGCATTGCAACTCACGATTCAGTCCAACCTCCCTTCCCAGATACGAGACGCTCAATTGGAAGCGTTGAAACCAGAGAACATTCGAGCTGAAGCTTTACGTGGCTCGAGGCAACGACTAGAACAGAAGGGAGATGGCGCTTACTATGTAACTGGACGCATTTGGGTCCCATTCTTTGGCAACTTACGGGAACTTGTAATGGAAGAGGCACATAAATCACGTTACTCTGTACATCCTGGATCAGATAAGATGTACCACGACTTAAAAACTACGTACTGGTGGCCCAGCATGAAAGCTCATATAGCAACCTACGTCAGCAAATGTTTGACTTGTGCTAAAGTCAAAGCAGAACATCAAAAGCCCTCAGGTCTACTGCAGCAACCAGAGATACCCGCATGGAAGTGGGAGCAGATCGCTATGGATTTCGTGACAGGACTACCAAGAACTCAGGCTGGGAACGACGCTATTTGGGTGATTGTTGATCGCCTCACGAAATCAGCACACTTCCTAGCGATCAAGGAAACAGACAAGTTTTCTCAATTGGCAGCAATCTACCTTAAGGAAGTGGTTTCTAGGCATGGAGTGCCAACTTCTATCATTTCAGACCGTGATCCGCGTTTGACTTCAGAGTTATGGCAGTCTATGCATAAATCGTTCGGTTCCCAACTCGACATGAGTACCGCTTATCACCCGCAGACGGATGGTCAAAGTGAGCGCACCATCCAAACACTCGAAGATATGCTTCGGGCATGCGTACTCGACTTTGGAAAAGGGTGGGAGAAGCACCTACCGTTGATAGAATTCTCCTACAACAACAGCTACCATTCAAGTATTAAGGCAGCTCCGTTCGAAGCACTGTACGGACGGAAATGTCGCTCACCTCTCTGTTGGCATGAGGTGGGTGACAGCCAGATCACAGGACCTGAGTTTGTCCTTGAAGCATCGGAAAGCATTGTGCAGATCAGAAACCGTATGGCCGCAGCTCGTGACCGACAGAAAAGCTACGCTGACAAGCGTAGTAAACCGCTGGAATTTGAAGTTAATGATCGCGTTATGTTAAAGGTTTCACCCTGGAAGGGTGTGGTGCGTTTTGGGAAACGCGGCAAACTAAACCCTCGTTATGTAGGACCCTTCAAAATTTTGGAACGGATCGGAAAGGTGGCCTACAGATTGGAATTACCGGCTGAGTTGGGTAATGTCCATGATGTATTTCATGTATCGCAGCTAAAGAAGTGTTTGGTTGATGAAACACTAGTAGTACCATTTCAAGAGCTGAAGATAGACGACAAATTGCAGTTTGTCGAAGAACCAATTGAAATTATGGATCGGGAAGTTAAAGTTCGTAAACACAGCCGTATACCGATTGTGAGAGTTCGTTGGAACTTAAGACGTGGTCCAGAGTTCACGTGGGAACGCGAGGACCAGATGAAACTTAAGTATCCACATTTGTTCCCTGAAGACCAGTCAAAACCTAGCGAACCTAGTGTTGATGCGACTAGCGAATTTCGGGACGAAATTCCCATTCAAGTTGGGGAGGATGTGACACCCCAGGAAAACCAGCAAACGATGTAACCTACCTAGCTTTAACTTATATAGCTTACGTTAGTGAGTGCGTACCAAATTTCGGGACGAAATTTCCTTTTAGTTGGGGATACTGTGACAACTCGTAATTCGAGCCCACTTCTGTGTAACATTATGTGCTGATGTGAACTGTTACGAATGATATGACGTTATGATTTTGTGTTTTGTGTTATATGAGTGCACGTATGTATGTTATAAACAACCCAACCGCACAACACACCCACTCGAATCACATAAGGCCTTTGGGCCGTAGAACTTGTAACCGGAACTTAGAGGCAACCCATGAGAGGGTTCGGCCCACCCCTTATACCGTGTAAACACCTTAGGAACTTGGCTCTTGTCTCATTTGTTACAATTCACATCACACACACATAACCCTAGCTCTCCTCTCTTTCGTCTCTTTCTCTCTCGAAGCCGGCTCGCTGTGTTGGAATTGTTCTTACATCATCTAGCATCGGTTAGTGGTTTATGATCTTGTTTGATGATATTATAACCTCTGTTTATTACATGAATAACTAGTAAAATTGTATGATTGTTGGCTCACATGAATAGATTGAATGAGCATAAAATCGGCTTGTTGTGAATGATTAGAAAATGGTAGATGTTAAATCGGGTTTGCACGATGTTAACCAAGAACCGAATGCTTAGAATAATCGGCTATGAATGTGTTTTAATCAGTCTATGTATTTGATAGTCTTGAATCCGCTTATGTATTTGAATGTGTATGAATGTTGTAGTTGATAGTTTATGTAATTGTCAGCACATGATCCGATCATATGTTCTGAATAATGATGATAAATTGTTCCTGTTGATGATGTTAAGATATGCATGAATTTGGAATAATTGCCATTTGATTCGATTTGTGAAACTGCCTTAGATGTTTGCTAAAATTTCGGAAACTGATAAGAGCTGTGAATTATGGAAAGTAGGAAATTGGTTACATTCTGATCTGGACACGGGTTGCGAGTCGAGACCAGCCCTTGCGACTCGAAACCTCAACACTAGCACAAGCAGCACAAGTCGCAACCGAGGTTGCGAGTCCGGTTGCGACTCGTAACCAGACCATGACAAGCCGAGACCGGGGTTGCGAGTCCCGTTGCGACTCGTAACCGGATCTTGCCTAGCCGAAACCCCTCGTTGCGACTCGAGATCGCTGGTTGCGACTCGGGACCTTTCTTTGTTGCGACTCGAGACCCTGTAACCGTACATGCTGTTGTTGGGCCTGCACAATACGAGCCCAACAGATTGGACTGAACACTTGGACACTGTCTGTTTACGTGATGCCTGTTTACGTGATTGTATATGCTGATACCTATACGTGGAATATGATGTCGAATACTTGTACAACTTGTATACGAATCTGACTAGCATAATAACTTTGGTAGGACGGGGTTGATCACTTTGTAACTTAATTGAACTGTGTGAATCATACCGAGCAATCCCAGGTGAGTTCAATGCATTTTCTCAAGCATGCGTCCCGGTGGTTTGGGACAACTGGTAAACATTTGGAAGGGAAACATTGGGTAAACAACTTAATCGGTTTTGGTTATTGCCTAGAGGGCAATGGGGGTAATTAGTTGATAGCGTTATTAGGTACTAATTATCTGGGTTTCACTATGGTTGTTTAGAGGCACACTCCTCGGTTACGTAAGGGCGGTTCCCCTAGGGTAACTAACCGAACAACATAGTGGGTTGCTAAGAGGCACACTCCTCGGTTACGTAAGGGCGTAGTCCCTAGGGTAATCTAACTTGAGCAACATCGTGACATATCATTGAATCGTATTAACATATATCTGGTAACACAACGCGTAATAACACCTTGAACTCACCAGCGTCGTCTGACACACTTGTTTGCATGCTTGTAGGTCATTAACATTTGGAACATGGACTTGCTATCTGGGAGTGCTGGAGTGGTCATGGATCGAGGCTCTTGGATTTATTTACATTGGATACTTTGGTTTTAAGTATTATGAAACAATTGCTAAACGATTTATTAAATGCTTCCGCTACACAATACTTTGGGATTTGATATTATATTTTATTTAAGTATTTACTATTGGTTCAATGTGATTGGTGGCTCGAACTCTGATGTGTAACACGCCTCGCGGGATTTCCGCAAGTGGGATTTTGGGGGTGTTACACCAGTGATCTACAATCATTAGATTACAACACGTGTATACACTTTCATATATCTAGGTACATTCATACATATCCCATTCATATGTACGTACATATAAGTTCACACTACTTACACACGCTACAGATCCATATCTACATACATACATACATACAAGTCACATTCACTTATTTGTAAGTTGAGTCTTATCAACAATCATATCAACACAAATAAATGCAATTACAAACAAACATAACCGACTAACTTCCAACAAACATTATGAACATTCCATTAACACGATGAACATTCAGCAACATAATGAACATACCATTAACGCGATGAACATTCAGCAACATAATGAATATTCCATTAACACGATGAACATTCAGCAACATAATGAACATTCCATTAACACGATGAACATTCAGCAACATAATGAACATTCCATTAACACGATGAACATTCAACAACATAATGAACATTCCATTAACACGATGAACATTCAGCAACATAATGAACATTCCATTAACACGATGGACATTCAGCAACATAATGAACATTCCATTAACACGTGAACATTCAGCAACATAATGAACATTCCATTAACACGATGAACATTCAGCAACATAATGAACAATCCATTAACACGATGAACATTCAGCAACACAATGAACATTCCATTAACACGATGAACATTCAGCAACATAATGAACATTCCATTAACACGATGAATATTCAGCAACATAATGAACATTCAGCAACATAATGAACATTCCATTAACACGATGAACATTTCAGCAACATAATGAACATTCCATTAACACGATGAACATTCAGCAACATGATGAACATTCCATTAACACGATGAGACTATCATCTTAATTTACATTAAGGATAGACGAAGTTCATATGAACTTACCTTGGTACTTACCTTTACCCGTAAATTCTTACATGGTTACCTATATACAACATACCAAACTTCATTTATAAATAAGAAGTGATTCTGGAAATCACCTACCTTAAGTGTCCGTATTCGCATCCGTTTCCTCGCCTCCTTTTGACCCGTTAGCCTTCCATGCTTCCATCCATCTTGACATGATCCCTATACTTTCATGTCATCGCATTCACATTCTTGTTAGCATATATGATTGTACATATTAACGATCATATCAACTTCATGTTTCACATTTGACTTTCATTAGTCAATTCCAACAAGCATAAGGCATATTTCCACAAGTCAATCTTTTCAAACTCATATAATTCATCACGTCATCACATATAACACATATGGATCTAACACGCATCATATGACTTTCTATAATATTACAATTGTTACAAAAGATCTAACATTGCTACTTATGCACAGTTGACTTTCAGAAAGTCAACGATTTATCATATGAACTTTCGACTTAACCTCATACATCTCTGTCATTATAGTACACTATACTAATGACACTATATACATTTCATACTCACGATGCAATAAGCATACAACCACATGATCATCTAGTTATATGCACACACCAAACATATTCAATTCCATTCATTCTAGTAACATAATTCTACAACTAACACCATGACCTATGCTTAACAACCCAACATCAGTCTAACTTCATCATGTTCTAATGATCTCATATGCTTCACATTTAGAGTACTTTTACTTACCAATTTTGATTAAGCAATTATTCAAACATGTAGTAAACATCATACCACTCCAACATAGAGTACAATATTCTATTGCATACTTTAACCAAATAACATGGCCAACCAAATCCTACATGAATTCCATCTAAAAATAGATTTCTCATGTTTATTTATCATCAAATACATCATATCCCCATATTATACGATTTCATCCATTACTTGCATACCATTTCATCTATTAATCTCACCTAGGCATTTCATCAAACACTTGGTGTGCATGCCACAATTTATGCATAATGTACAAGTGTTTCATGCTTTACTTCCTACTCCATGCTTTCATTCATCAATTAACACAAAAACATCAACAAATTCATATCACATTCAATCTACCTAACAAGAACGCATTACATACAACATAGCACAACAAGATTTGAACAAGGATTGGACATGGTGACACACCCATGTCGCCATCTTCACCACTAGAAGTGGGTTTCACCTCCAAACATCAAATTACCCCAAACGACGCATAATCCATGTCCTATATGATGATTCTAACACATAATCATACTCAATTTCATACAATTTCACGATTTCTAACATAACCCACTTCGTGCATAATCACCAATCTAAATTTTAAGACATACCTTATGATCCCCTTGTAAAGGTGATCATTAATCCATGTTTAGTTGTGAATTTAAGCCTTGATTCACCCTTCAATTTGATGGTTATAGTTGAGTTAGGGTTTTGGCTCTTTGGAGCTCCTGAACGTTCAAGAACTCAGACGAAGTGTGTGTTTGTGTGTGGTGATATTTCATTTTAATAACCCAACTTCCATCTTGTTCCATTTAGCCCCTCGTGTTTGTCACTTAACATAATTTGCACTACTTTCGTCATTTAATACTTTTAACCACATACTTAACTAGGTTAAATAGCCTAGTTATTTATTTCATGCTAAGTCATATAGGAACATACGACAAATATAAACATTCAGGTTTTAGGGTGTTACATGTAGTCAAGGCAGCTAGACCACAAACTATAGAAGAAGCTGTAGAACTAGCAAATACCTTGACTGATGAACTAGTACGTACACAAGAAGAAAACCAGAGAAAGAACCTAGCTCAAAGGCTTACCCAGGAATTTCGCTATGGTAATTCCAACCGTGGGAAAAATATAGGTTCTACTTCTGCACCTTATTGTAAGGCCTGCAAGAGGAAGCATTCAGGAAGATGTTCCACCTACTGCAATTTCTGCTAGATACCGGGACATAAGGAAGAAGATTGTAGGAAGAAACCCAGTAATGGAGTATGCTTCAATTGTGGAGAAAAGGGACATGTCAAGCCGAACTGTCCGAAACTAGCTCCAACCATGAACAACAAGACTACTAAGAATGCTAGAGCATTTGTTCTGACAGCCGAAGAAGCAAAGATGATTCCGGACGTGATTGTTGGTATGTTTTTAGTTAATGATGTTTTTGCTAAAGTATTATTTGACTCTGGTGCGAACCAAAGTTTCATTAATACTTCATTTTGCAAACTTCTCAATCAACCATTAACTAAAATCCAACAAGAATGTCTAGTAGAGACGGCAAATGGAGATTCCATTAAGATTACTAAAATCTTGCAGGGAGCAAGAATAGAAATTTTAAACCATAATTTTGTTGCAAATCTTTACCCAATGAATCTGGCAGGATTTGATATTGTATTAGGAATGGATTGGTTAATAGCCAATAAAGCCAGTATTCTATGTGATCAAAAGTCAATATAAGTAAATTCACCAAAGGGTGAAAAGATCACAATTAAAGGAAACAAACCATCTCGATCCACAAAATTCCTCTCTGTGATGAAAACAGTAAGTTATGCAAGAAAAGGGTCATTAGTGTATATGATTTCTATAATCATTAACACTAAAGGAAAGGAATTGAAAGATATTCCCGTAGTATCTCAATTCTTCGATGTTTTTCCAGAAGAATTACCTGGACTACCGCCAGACAGGGAAGTCGAATTCAGAATTCATCTGCTGCCAGGAACAGCACCGATTGCCAAGGCACCTTACCGTTTGGCACCCGCAGAGATGCAAGAACTAAAGAAACAGTTTGATGAACTTCTGGAGAAAGGATTCATATAGCCTAGCTCATCATCGTGGGGAGCACCAATCTTGTTTGTCAAGAAGAAGGACGGTTCAATGCGTATGTGCATTGATTACCGTGAATTGAATAAAGTCACGATTAAAAATCGGTACCCATTACCGAGAATCGATGATTTTTTTGATCAATTGCAAGGAGCTCGATTCTTTTCCAAGATCGACTTACGCTCAGGATATCATCAATTGAAGGTACAGGAAGAGGACATTCCTAAAACTGCCTTTAGAACAAGGTATGACCATTATGAATTTACTGTCATGCCATTTGGTTTAACCAATGCCCCAGCCGCATTTATGGACATGATGAACAGAATATGTAAACCATATCTGGATAAATTCATAATTGTCTTTATAAATGATATTCTCATTTACTCTAAGAGTAAAGAGGAACATACAGCGCATCTGCATGCGCTCCTTACATTATTAAGAAAAGAAACGCTTTATGCTAAATTTTCGAAATGTGAGTTTTGGTTAGAAGAAGTACAATTTCTTGGACATTTAGTTAATCATGAAGGAATTCATGTGGATCCCACAAAGATTGAGGCGATTACTAAATTGAAAGTCCCTGAATCACCAACAGAGGTGAGAAGTTTTCTAGGACTGGCCGGTTTTTATAGAAGGTTTATCCGAGATTTTTCTAGAATAGTCATTCCCTTAACAAAACTGACCTGTAAATCTGTTAAGTTTGAATGGGGACCAAAACAAGAAGAAGCCTTTAAAATCCTTAAGCAAAGATTAACTAACGCACCCATATTAGCGTTACCAGAAGGAATTGAAGACTTTGTAGTCTATTATGACGCATCTAAGTTAAGTTATAGATGTGTGTTAATGCAACATCAAAAGGTTATAGCCTATGCCTCTAGACAACTTAAGAATCATGAAGAGAAATATACAACCCATGATTTAAAATTAGGAGCCATAATTTTTGCCCTTAAAATTTGGAGACATTACCTTTACGGTAGTAAGTTCACCATTTACACCAATCATAAGAGTTTAAGATATGTTTTTGGGCAAAAGGAGTTAAATATGAGACAGAGGCGCTGGATGGAAATTCTTAATGATTATGATTGCAATATCCAGTATCATGCAGGAAAGGCTAATGTAGTAGCTGATGCTTTAACTCGAAAGTATCATGAAAAGCCAAAAAAAAGTACGTTCTCTCAAATTAAATCTGCAGATAGATTTAAATGATCAAATTAGAGAAGTACACGAATCAGTAATCAAGGACGATACGGAAAAGTTAAAAGGAATGATTAAGGAATTAGAACAAGGAACAGATGGAATTTGGAGATTCCATAAGAAAAGAATTTGGATACCTAAATGTGGAAACCTACGCCACTGAATTTTAGAAGAAGCCCATAAGTCTAAATATACGATACATCCTAGAAGTGATAAGATGTATCAAAAGTTAAGAAAGAATGTCTGGTGGATAGAAATGAAAAAGGATATAGCAGCTTATGTTGCCAAGTGTCTAACCTGTTCACAGGTTAAAGCTGAACATCAGAAACCCTCAGGTTTATTGCAGCAATTAGAAATGCCAGTATGGAAATGAGAGTTGATAACAATGGACTTTGTTACCAAATTACCCAAGAGACAAAAAGGTAATGATACAATCTGGGTGATTGTAGATAGGTTAACCAAGTCTGCTCATTTCTTACCGATGAAGGAAACTTTCAGTATAGAACAACTAGCCAAGTTATATGTAAATGAAATAGTTTCATTACATGGAATTCCTTTATCTATTGTTTCTGATAGAGATAGCCGTTTTACTTCTCATTTTTGGACAAGTTTCCAAAAAGCAATGGGAACCAAGCTAAATCTAAGCACCGCTTATCATCCTCAAACGGATGGACAAAGCGAAAGGACAATCCAGACAATGGAAGATATGCTTAGAGCTTGTGTAATTGATTCGGAGGAAATTGGGATGATCATTTACCATTGGTAGAATTTTCTTATAATAACAGCTATCATACCAGTATCAATGCTGCACCATTTGAAGTACTTTATGGACGAAAGTGCCGAACTCCAGTCTGTTGGGCCGAAATTGGAGAAAGCAACTATCTGGACCAGAGATAGTACAAGAAACAACAGACAAGATTATTCAAGTCAAGGATAGACTAAAAGCAGCACGCGGTCGTCAAAAGAGTTATGCCGATAACAGGCGAAAGCCATTGGAACTTCAAGTAGGAGATAAAGTATTATTAAAAGTCTCTCCATGGAAAGGAGTAGTCAGATTCATCAAGAGGGGAAAGCTAAGCCCCAGGTATGTTGGACCTTATGAGATTATTAGAAGAATAGGACCCGTAGCTTATAAGCTACAACTACCAGAGGAAATGGCAGGAATACATGACATATTTCATGTATGTAATCTCAAAAAGTGCCTAGCCGATGAATCATTAATGGTACCTCTTAAGGATATAGAGGTAAATGAGAAACTTAAGTTCGTAGAGAGACCTTTACAGATTGAAGATAGAAAGATTAAGAATCTCAAGCATAAGAGATTAGTTCTAGTCAAAGTAAAATGAGATTCTAAAAGAGGACCAGAGTACACTTGGGAGCTCGAATCAGAGATGCAGAAGAAATATCCACACCTGTTCTAGTAGACCTCGAGGACGAGTTCTAAAACAAGGTGGGGAGGATATAACAACCTTCCTACAATACTTATAAACACCCCTATACGTCCTAAAATACACACCAAATACGAAAAGTGGTGCCCAAATACTTTATTTTTATAAAAATTAAATAAAAATAAATTTTCTTACTCGCTCGCGGGCCGCGATAAAGCCAAGGAAAGCTGTCACGGGCGCGATAGCTAGGCCACAAGGCCGCCCCCGGAGCCGCCACGTGTCACCTGCGTGTCGAAGCTATACCGGTGATTGGTCAAAGCTAGGGCCTACCCTGCCTAGCTCACGGGGTGCGAAATGGATTCCATCGGCATTCAGTTGCAAACCGTTCATTTTCGATCTTTCTCTCTCAATTTCTACATAGTACTTATAATACTCGGGTGTTATACCCACTAAAATAGCAAAGCTCTGCCTCGGTGTAAGTATCATAACCCCCGGTTACGTATTAGATACACTGCCCGATTGATCTAGTGCTCCGTAACGCATGTCGAGGCTCTGCCTGACTCAGTCGTTGGAGTTTCTGTCTCGGGGAGGGTATAACTAATGTTAATTGGGTTATTATACTAACGTGTGTGCATTTTTTAATTAATAGATTATAACCAGGAAGTCACAAGAGAAATACCTAAAGTAGCAAAGTGAGTAATTCCTCTTTTTGTAAACTGTTTTTACAAAACCTCAATGTTTTAAATTATACTGCACAGTAATTGAGTATTTGTAATTCTACAATTATCGTCAGTATGTTGGGGTTTTGTATACAAAATTTGTTACTACACTGTGAGTAGTAACATTACCACCAGTCAGGATTAACAGTACCGTCGGTGGTAATTAAAGTAGATGTAAACAAATGTAATTGCTGGATTGCCCTCAATGTTGTACAATGATAAAACCTGTTTTGATTAAATTGGGATTCATTCACCAGTATTTCTTGCTGATAAAATGTTTTTAAACGCGTTTCAGGTAACAAAATGTGAAAGCCAATTAGAAGCCAGCTGGACAGCACTGAAGGCTTGGAAAAGTGGCTATAAAAGTTACCTAAATAAAGAAGATGTTTTATTTCAATAAATTAGGGTTGATCCCTGTAAACATGTTTGTAATGGAAACTTGGGTTTATCCCAATGTATATATTATTATAAAAATGTGGTGTTTTACTCTGATAAAATATTTCCTAACTACAGTTTCCGCTGCCAAATTAATGACAAACACTGATACCACCATCTCTGAGTAGGCCGCGGCCGCCCGCCTCCCGGGGCAAGGGTCGGGGGTTGCGACAGTTTATGTTCATTCGCTAAAAGTATAAACGAACGGTTCACGATCATTAATGCACACAAACACACATAATTGAACATAACAAATCATAACGAACATAATTGAACAAGGCTTTGAATTGTATAGCAATAGCAGAAGAGAAGAAGAACCTAATATAGGTAAAAATTAATTCACATTCCATATGATAGAAACGATTACTTTTAAATTGGAAAATATAAATCAAATATATTAATACCATATAAAAGAAAGTTTTGAAATCGAAAAGTCAAAGCTAGTTACGGGATGATAAAGAAAATTAAGTAGATTTTTAAATTTAATAGTAATAACTAAATTTAAAAGATGAACATAAACAAACGGATATAAATGAACACGAACGAACGAATTTAAATGAATGTACATAAACAAATGTAAATGAACGAACGTAAATGAACAAACATGACATTGTTCATGTTTGTTCGTTTATTTAAATGAACAAAAAAAATTGTTCATGTTCGTTCATTTATTAAATAAACGAGCATGAACGAATTTCATGCCGAACAATTTATGAACGGTTTACTGAATGTTTGGTTTGTTTATAAGCCTATTTTTCAATCAACCGAATTGTTTTTTTATAATCAACCTATTAATGTTTAACTTTTTTTATACTCTTTTTTCAATCAACCCAATATGTTTTTTCTTCAATCAACATATATTCTGAGATAAACATATATTCTGAAAGTTGAAAAAAATGGATTAAACAAAGTGTATTTAGAGTTTTTTAATACAATTAAGAAGAAGAAGTTTGATGAGAAAAAACAAATTTTCTATCCAGCAAAAGTCAATTAAATTGGTGAGTTGGCTAGACCTTTATCTACTAATAAAAATATATATATATAATCAAGAAATTATTTATGAACATAAGATGGGTTGGATAGGGCCAGAAAGGGCATAAGCAACTTAAATGAAACATACCATCATGCTAATCAAGATTAAAGCTTTGGTCACCACACGCATCTTTGGTAAATAGTTTTCAATAAGTTTTTTATGTTGATTAAAAGAAAACGTAAGTAGAAAATAAAAAATAATAATAGGTTGATTGAGAAAAAGACGTATTGGATTGATTGAGAAAAAGGTATAATGAAAAAAATAAAATACAGACAATGGATTGATTGAATAGAAAAAATAATTAATAAGTTTGTTATGTTGATTAAAGGAAAAGGAGAATACAAAATTAATAAAATCATCATTTTGGTAAAAGTTTATAAGGAACCCTAAAATGTTAAATAGTTTTTCCACCAACACTAATTTAGGAAAAAAAAACTCATTAAACTTATTTTTAATAATTATTTTTATCTTTGGTTTTTATTGGTTATTTGAATTAAGTCTAGATTGTAGGTTATGTTGACCAAAATTAAGGTTTTCGGTTATGTTTTATGTTAAAAGTTTAGTGAATATGTTATGTTTTCTAGTAAGAGTATAATCAATGTTTCAATTACTTGACCGAACTTAAGTAGAGCTTACTATAATAGCATAAAAATAAAGGCTCAATTGTAGTGTTTGAAAGAAATTTTAATATTATAATAAACTTTCTCTTATATGAGTTTTCTCTAAACATTTGCAATAACATATCTAGCATTTTATTGCTTCTGTTTCATGCCAGGTGGTATCAAAGTTCATTAATATCCTGATGGTACATTGCGCTGGAGTAAATCAACCTCCTCATTCTTATGGTGGAGATCATGGGATTGATGCTTTGTGTATCTGTTGGATGATATTTATCTTAAGGTAGACAAACTAGATACAATCTTTGAAGAGCTACATGCCGTGATCGTAGGTGGTGGAAAATCCACAAAAATTATGAAGGCGGTTACTATAGTGCTACTCGGCATTCAATTATAGGCAAGAGAGGCCTTGGCAGCACTACTCGTAGCTAACAACATCTTGTCTACATTAAGAAGTCCATTCCTTATTCTGACTTGTTATTCGACAAGAGGTATGTTCATTTTGATGACAATTCATATGAGGCCCCCAAAGCAGACACCTCACAGTCGTACATCATAACATCGGTTTATCTAAAATATCATTAAATTCTTAAAACAAACACCGCATAAAACTCAAATTACAAAAAATATTTAACTCAAAGTAAAAGACATTGAATTTTTAACTCAAATGACTCCTTATGATACCGATGGCAACCCAATCCCACGAGAACCTTCTTGCGCCAGCCAAGAGACCGTCATCCTCCAACACCAACCTACACACAGATCTAACATACATGCAAAAGTCAGCTTTGTTGAGTGAGTTCTAACATTTAATTTGAGAAGCATAAATCACCGTATATAACCTCTTTCTTAAAAAAACACAATATTTAGGTAAAGACCACTTTAACCTGACCAAGGGTGACTGACCAAGATGACCCATCATCATTTTGACTAGGTTGTCTCCTCGTTAACCAACCACTAAGACCTACAACTCAGCATACTCAATACTCAAGTCGACAAACTCTAATTTAGGACCCACTCAAGAACCACAGTTTATTTCCGTTAACACCTCACCTACACCCAAGAAACGTCATTAGATCACCTCGTAAGACTCACCATCACAACACATCATAGACTTTTGACACAACCAGATAAAGACTCACATTCACAACGCCCACCAGGATTTCTATAATCAACACGTAAAATGCATAAGTTGGGAACCTTACACCAACACCGATCACATCACAAAGACGTCACCGGGCCTTTTTTCCTCGTTTTCCTTATTTGGACATTGCCTTCCACATTGTTAAAGCTAATCAATGCCACCAGCCAAAGTGACGGCTTTGGAGGACACCTCGTTTTAGGTCTTCGCCCGAAATAACATCGCAAGGATGCTCCACACAACACATATATCCTCTAATGTCTAAAACCTTGTTCACACAACAACGTTATGAATTACACATTAATCCCATCAATACATCCTTTGACCCGCCCTTCAAACTCTCTAAGGACTTGTCTACTCATCCGCACCCACACGGATCATAATTAACTCATCACACACAATAGTCAATTAGTAAAGACTCTGTATGGCACACTATGACGTGACCTAAGGTCAAACATGGACATATAACTCCCTATAAAGACTCTGTATGGCACACTATGACGTATAATGATCTGTTATGACTTCTTATGGGCCATTAAGAATCAGATGCCACATTAAGTCAAACATAGTTAAACATAATAAATGTTTACCCTAGTCATAGTGAAACGTGAAACATGGCTAATCATAGCAAATAATGACCAACCTAGTCAAACATGGACATGTATGTCTCATTAAAACTCCTTATGACTTTGTGACTTATATTAGCCCATTATAACACCTTATAACTAAGGTTGGAGAACTCGCTAGTCGGCCGGTGAGGTGGGGACTAGCGACTACTCGGGATTACTCTGGATTAATCGGGATTAATCGGATCGGTTTTTATATGTTATTTTCGGTTTTATGTATGCATATACACATCTTATAGGTAAATATTTTAAGTAGCTAGGTTTTAACTCTTACTCATCTCATTTTTTTAATTATACAAGATTAATTGTTGGAATTCACATGGTTTGGTTGGAAATAGAGCGGAATTTAGAGATTTTGGCCGAAATAGACAGGTTTTTTGGCCGGAATCTGGGCGGAATCGCCGATTTTTGGCTAGCCGACTAGGTCCAACTAGGCCCGAGTAGCAATTAATGGACCGATTAACGAAAAATTACTCAGTTACTGGCTGACTAGCGATTAATTGCCGACTAGTCGCTGCCTAGTCATGATTTTTACAACACTACTTATAACCCATTATGATATGTATGATGAAATATGGCATATTCGGTCAAACATGGTCAATCTTGGTCAATCGTAATGAAACATGGTCAAGCATAGTTAATCTATGTCACACCCCCAAAATGCCACATGTGGTTCTCACCGCAAGACGTGTGACGTACCAGGATCTAGCCACTAATCATGTCGAACTAATAGTAATTAATAATAGCACAAACATCATGTCCAACACGAAAGTGCATTTCAATAATTAACGTTTCAACAAGGTATACGTTCAGCGGAAGCAATTGTAAATGTTTTAATCATACGAATCGTATAAAAAGCATAAACATTAATTATTCAGCAAGCAACACGCCACATGGCACTCCTCACTCCTCAGACTGCAAGTTCCAACTCCTTTATATATCTAATGACCTGCAAGCATGCAGAAAAGTGTGTCAACATAAAGTCAACGAGTTCACCGTTTTATTTAACGTAAATCATGTAAGTGTTTAGTATAAAACATGCCAAGAATAATAAACTCGATACCAAATGATTGTCATGTTTGTTGTGCTCTCATCAATGTCTATCAGTATTGATACAAGTGTTTAAGGTCATTAATTCACGCTCGGCTCCCAGCACGGTGTGAGGTTTGTCAAGCCTAATAGCGCTATCAACTAATACCCCATTATCTCACAGGCAACTAGCTCGGTAGTAAGTAGGGACATTCGTGATAGAGTTTGAGTTTATTAACCAACATCGAATTTAAACTACAACATATAGAAAAAGTATTCCTCGCAGGATTAATAGTTTAAAAAGTATTCCTCCCAGGAATAGTAGTTTGTTTGTCCCCCCGGGATGCATGCTTGTGAAAGAGTAGTGAATGCACCTTATGTTATGGGTGATTTTCTGTTTATATATCCTGACTAATAGTCTGACTATGTTTCTTTTATTGTGATCAGGATACCGGATCAGGATATTGGTAACATCCTGATGCAGTATCCTGGTGGTAGCTAATTAACTCACGTGCAGATTATTGGAACAAGTCTCTAACGTTCAAGTGGACTTCTTCTCCTCAAGACTCGGGCAAATCTGTTAGATTATGGACGTTGAAGCTGGAAGACGTGGACTACAACGTTCACATAAGGAATATTCGTTGAATCCCGGAATAATAGGCTAGTTAGTTAGTTTATTTTACTATAAATAGATTGATCGGATCAGATAAGAACACACACAATCTCTCGTACACACTCTCTTTCTCTAGCTGCAAACACTCACAACACACCTACACTTGTATTCGAATTGCATTGTAACACTTAGTTGATCCGTATCATATCCTGCACTGTATCCTGACATTTGAAGTAATAAGAAGAACAAGACAGCTGCGATTGTCAGCTCCCGAGGTTTTGTGCCGGCGATCCAGATTGATCAAGGGCTTTCCTCGTATATCCCGTGTCACCCTTTACATTTTTGCTTATCGTTTGATCATAGATACAACTCAATATCCTGAGCCGTATCCTGAAAACTGTTTTTGCAAACAACTTAATTAACATATTTTTAAACACACTTTCTTAGCACACTACCTCAGTTAACTAATTTGATCACTTAATTGCTTCGGTAATTTTTGACCAAAACAATTTGGCGCCCACCGTGGGACAAGTGGTGCTATTTCTACTAAAAGCTTTTGCAAAATCATTACTTGGTTTTCTATTTTCAAAACTTTTTGCTACACTATTTTCAATGGCCTCGAGATCAAACATGAGCTCTTCCACCATGTCTGCTACAACCTCTGCAACAATTGGTTCGGTGCTTCCACCACCTCATCCGAGAACCCAAGCCACTTCACTGCCTCAGGATGTTATCCCCGCTCGCAACATTCAGGGATCTGCTCCTGTTTTGGCCTCTAATGAAGAAATTCTAAATTTGTTTGGTAGTGTACAGGAACAGATGAGGCAGCAGCAGGAGACCAACCAGATGCTAATGAGAGAGATACAACTCTTGAAATCCAGCTCAAGCAGCCCGCTGAGGATACTGTCACTCCCTTGCAACCCAGGGCTTTAAACTTCAGTTCTGCAGTTTATACTGAGGATAACCGGGGGAATATTGTGCCTAGCCGTTCCCAGAATCATACTCCTGAGATACCCTCTTCAGTCAGGGTGTCAACTGTGAGAAGCTCAGGATATGCTTCAGGATATGGCCAGAATCCTCAGACAGGTAATGTACCTAATAATAATAATACTCTTGCTACTAATGGTGTTGGATCTTTGCAGGATGCAGGTATGATATCAGCATTTTCCAGGGAGCTTCAAAAATTGAAGGACATGATATCCAGTGTACCTGGCGTGGTCCAACCAATTCCAGAAGTATCCCAAGACAGCCACAGGATATCACGGTTCGCGTATCCCATCTGTGATGCTGAAATCCCAAAAAGATTTCAGACCCCCCAACATGAAGCTCTATGACGGAACTACGGATCCTGAAGAGCATATTGCCCAATATAGGGAAAGGATGGAAATCAACCCTATCCCTCCGGATCTCAAGGAAGCATGTCTATGCAAGGGTTTTGGTTCTATCTTAACAGGATCAGTCTTAAAATGGCTCTTAAATGTTCCTCCTCACTCAATTACTTCATTTGCTCATTTAGTTAATTTATTTAATAGTAAATTTTCTTGCAGCCGAAGTTTTGAGAAACTAACCAGTGATCTTTATAGCATAACTCAAGGACCTCAGGAATCCTTGAGGGATTATGTGAACAAATTTAGTCGGGAATCCTTAGATATCCCGCATCTTGATGTTGCAACAGCTGTGCAGGCTTTCAAGATGGGGTTGCAAAAATATTCTCAATTTTACCAGGATCTTGTAATGTATCCCTGCAGGAATCTAAATGAAGCTCGTAACAGGGCTTTAAGATATATTCGGCTGGAGGATGACAGAAAGATGCAAGAGAGGATGAATTCGTCCACAACCTATGAGTCGACCAACAAGAAATCAGAATCCTCGTATAAACCATATCGCTCTAAGCCATATGGCAGAAATGACAGCAAAAAAGTGAATGTTGTTGAAGACGAGGATCCTGAGGAGTATCCTGAGTTGTCTGAATATTGTTTTTCTGTTAATATACCTGAATTGATGTATGTTATGCAGGGTTTAGGAGACAAAGCAAGATGGCCCTGGAAGAATCAGCAAAAACCTGATTGGAAGGATAAGTCCAAATGGTGTGCCTTCTATGAGGATTTCGGGCACGTTACTGAGGATTGCATTGCTTTGAGGAAAGAAATAAGCTATCTCTTGAGCAAGGGATATCTAAAGGACCTCCTGGGAAGAAAGAAGAACAAGGGTCAGGATCCTAAGAAGGATCCTGAACGAGCGGCATCACCTCCTGCGGATGCCAAAATAATTAACTTTATTTCAGGAGGATCCGACATCTGCGGGACGTCATATTCTGCGGCGAAAAGGCACGCGAAGGAAGCCAAGGCAGAGAGGGGAGATAAGCCAACTAGGATGTCAACCCTCATGACTGACAAAGTGATCACGTTCGATAGCGATGACAGGGATACCGTCCAGGATCCTCACCATGATGCTTTGGTAATAACGTTGTATGTTGCTAACCATTTTGTGCGAAGGATACTGGTGGATAATTGCAGCTCCGTCAACATAATTCAGCTGGAAACGTTGAAGAGGATGACTGTAGCCCCGATGGATATTACTTCGAAATCCACTGTGCTTGTTGGTTTCAGTGGAGAAGCCAGGAATACAGTAGGGGAGATAAAGTTGCCCGTGTATGTTGAAGGGGTCAACTCAATGCAGCGCTTTTGTGTCATGGACTCCCTATCCTACTATAATATTATATTAGGGAGGCCTTGGATCCATAATATGAAAGTCGTGCCGTCAACCTATCATCAATGCATCAAGATCCCTACCCCTTGGGGAGTAGTCAAGGTGGAAAGTGATCAACAGGAAGGAAAGGAATGTTATTCTTCTTCTTCAATGAAATCCTCAACAAAGCCTAGTGCAGCATAGCAATTAAAGATGCGAGGCCAGGATATCATGGAGGCTTCAGAACAGGATATAAAGAAAGTTATCCTGGATCAGGATAATCCGGATATCTCGGTGCTCGTAGGAACCAATATCCCTCAGGATATTGAAAACCAATTGACTAACTTTTTGAAATGCAGGATGTCAACATTCGCTGGAAACACGAGGATATGACAGGTATTTCCAAGGACATTATAACTCATAAGCTCGGAATTGATAGGTCTTTCAAGCCTGTCCAACAGAAACGAAGGAAATTTGCTCCAGAGCGGAACACAATCATTCAGGAGGAAGTTGAAAGATTGTTAAAGAGCAAGATGATTAGGGAAGTGAAGTTTCCCAAATGGCTGGCAAATGTAGTTGTGGTGCAAAAGAAAAACGGGAAATGGAGAGTCTGTGTAGATTACATAGACTTGAACAAAGCTTGTCCCAAAGACCCGTTTCCTCTACCTCATATTGATTCAATGGTCGATGCTACTGCTGGCCACGAGATGTTAACCTTCATGGATGCCTCCTCAGGATTCCAACAGATCCAAATGGAACTCTCAGATCAGGAGGATACTGCTTTCATGACACCGACAGGTATTTATTGTTATACTCCTATGCCTTTTGGTTTAAAAAATGCAGGTGCAACATACCAAAGATTGGTAAACATGATGTTTAAAGACAAGCTGGGGGGACACCATGGAGGTGTACATCGATGACATGGTAGTAAAATCTAAAAAGGCTGAGGATCATCTCCAAGATATTAAGGGAGCATTCGATATCCTGGACCAATATAACATGAAACTAAATCCTGCCAAATGCCATTTTGGAGTGGGAGCAGGAAAGTTTCTAGGATACATGGTGACGAAAAGGGGGATAGAAGCAAGCCCGGAGCAGATTAAAGCTATCTTGGATATCAAGTCACCTTCAAATATGAAAGATGTTCAAAGATTAACAGGGCAAGTAGCAGCATTAAACAGATTTATCTCGAGATCCTCGGAAAAATGCAAGGAGTTTTATGATATCCTGAAGAAGAATAAGAAATTCGAATGGGGAAAAAAACATGAAGCAGCCTTGCAGGATTTGAAGCAGTATCTTTCAACCGCATCTCTATTGATGAAACCTGAGGATGGTGAACCATTATTCTTGTATCTCGCAGTATCAGGGAATGCAGTAAGTGATGTCCTTGTAAAGGATCATGAAGGTCAGCAGTATCCTGTCTATTATGTTAGTAAAAGTTTATTAGATGCTGAAACTAGATATTCTCATTTAGAAAAATTGATATTAGCCCTAGTTATGGCGTCAACGAAACTTAGACATTATTTTGAGACACATAGGATTCATGTTAAAACTAACTATCCTATTAAAAATGTGCTTAGGAAACCCGAGATGTCAGGTAGGATGGCTAAATGGTCAGTGAAATTAAGTGCCTATGATCTAATATATGAGCCTAGAAATGCCATAAAGTCTCAGGCCTTGGCTGACTTTGTGGCTGATTTCAGTAGTGATATTCAAAATGAAGTAGACCTAGAAGTGCAACAACTAGGAGAAAATATAGAATCCTGGACACTATATACTGATGGTGCATCTAATGTAAGAGGTGTAGGTTTGGGTATACTACTAAAATCGCCACAGGGGGACATATTACCCCAGGCCATTAGATGTGAGTTTCCTGTCACTAATAATGAAGCAGAATATGAAGCTTTAATTGCAGGATTAGAATTGGCTATGAGTATGAATATCAAGGGTTTACAAGTATTTGTTGATTCCTTGTTAATTACTAATCATTTTAAGGGACCTATGCAGTTAAAGATGAGAAGTTGATCGAGTATCTAGAAATTCTCAAAAAATTAGCAGGATATTTCGATGTTTTTACACTTGAACAGGTACTGAGAGAGGATAATGTTGAAGCTGATGCCTTGGCAAATCTAGGATCATCAGTCAGGATACCGGAGGGAACCCAAATACCAATATTACATATTATGTATCCTGCGACGGATCTTCTTAAATCTCAGGATAAGGAAGTGGTAAGTATTCAGGATCCTAGTGATGAGTATCCCGAGGAGGATCCTAAGTCCTGGACGGCTCCAATCATGAGATATCTCAAGGAAGGACACATCCCGAAGGATGAAAATCCTAAGGCCTTTAGAATGAAGGTATCACGATTCACTATTATAAATAATGTTTTGTATAAGAAATCTCTTGCAGGACCATATATGAGGTGCTTGGAGGATCCCGAAACCAAAGAAGTGCTTCAGGATATACACGAAGGGGATTGTGGTAACCATACTGGGGGCAGGTCGTTATTTTCGAAGGTATTAAGGACAGGATACTATTGGCCGACAATGAGGAAAGATGCTGCAGAATATGCTCGAAGATGTGATGCATGTCAAAGACACAGTAATATATTACATCAACCTGCTGAGCCACTTTACCCTGTCGCTTCCCCTTGGCCGTTCATGAAGTGGGGAATGGATATAATAGGAAAATTGCTAAAGGCTCCAGGAGGAAAAGTCTTCATGCTGTCAATGACTGATTATTTCTCCAAGTGGGTTGAAGCTGAAGCATTTGTTCAAGTTAGAGACCAGGAAGTAGTATCCTTCATTAAGAGAAATATCCTTACTAGATTTGGAGTACCAGCTGAGATAATTTGTGACAATGGTTCTCAATTTATAAGTAAGAGGACTACTGACTTTTGCAAGAGTTTGGGAATTAAAATGATCACATCCACACCGGTACATCCTCAAGAAAATGAACAAGCAGAATCCTCGAACAAGATAATTGTCAACAATTTGAAGAAAAGACTTGGAGCTAAGAAGGGAAGATGGGCAGAAGAATTATCCTTTGTTTTATGGGCTGATAGAACGACAGTAAAAGGTGCAACTGGCCAAACCCCATTTTCCTTAGTGTTTGGAGCAGAAGCGGTGATCCCGACAAAAATGGTGATACCTACGGCGAGATCCAACCTCCAGGATCCTGAGCGGAATCCTGAAGCCCTATGCCAGGAATTGGATACTATTGATGAAACAAGAGATGCAGCAAAGCTAAGGATGGCCATATCAACAGAGGATATCCAGAGCGTATAACAAGAATATAAGGACTAGAAGATTTTAGGTGGGAGATTGGGTATTAAGAAAGGCTTTTCAGAATACTACTAATTCTGCTGATGGAAAGTTAGCTCCAAAGTGGGAAGGACCTTATGAGATTGAATCAGAATCAGGAAAAGGAGCATACCGACTTAAGAATATGGAGGGGGTATGATACCAAGATCATGGAATGCTATACATCTAAAGCTCTATTTCAAGTGAGTTTAGAATTTAATTTCTAACTCAGGATGGTATGAGTTCTATCTCTTTTAATGTATTTGATATTATTTATTCTTTTGAACCCAATACTGACTTAAGCATCGGAGGGGTGTTAACCAGGCTAACACCCACCTTAGTTTACGGTTGTTTTGCAGTATATGCTTCGGGATATAGCTCCAGGATACACACTCAGGATACTTCGAAAGATTAGAGGATTGGCCCCCTCTCTCACGTTTAAGGGATTCTGATCCTTCACAGGTTTAAAGGTATTCACCTTTCTCTCGAATTGGGTTTAAACACCCCGCCTGGAGCACAAGTTGTCCAGGGATAGTTCAAGATAGCGGGACCAGTCCATGTAAAAGTGGCTGACAATTTCATTATTGTTGGCTATATCCTGGATCCTAAAGGTATATGAGGATTGATCACCCTCTCTCGCGAAAGGTTATTTTCATACTCTCTAAGGTTTAAAGGTTTTCACCTTTCTAAGTCTTGGAGTTTATACACTCCCGCCTGTAGCGCATGAAAATTTGGGATTTTCCCTAGAATACTTATGGGTTTATCCCCAGAATGCTAAGGATTAATCTCCAGTATATTTTAGGGTTTACCCCCTGTAACACAAGAATTGTTCAAACAGTTGGAACTGATGTCCAGAAAATCTCTAAATGTTCAAAAGACATTGTGCACAGGGGACATTCATACTAAAGCTCAATCTAGTGCATTAAGTATCTCGGACTGGGAACATCTTCATGGAAAAAATTGCAAAAGGATTGAAGTTTGAAAATAGGGTTACACTCTATTCCTGGTATGATCTCTCCTTTATAAACCCTATTTGAATCATTTGAATTTTTGAAACTATGTTTGACAAAAGCTTAAATATCCTGATTAGGATATATTCTCAGAATATATTCTCAAAATATATTTCAGGATATTTGGTTATAATACCTGGGTTAGAAACTAAAACTGTATTCTAGTCAAACAAGTGTTATCAAAACAAACTTTGTAAAATAAACTGTCCTTTTTTTCTTTGGAAGCTTTATCTAAGTTGTTTGAGTTATAAAAACCATATTTGATGAAAGTCTTTATAGGATATTTGCGAGTATACCGATCAGGATATTTTCAAAAGATAATTGTACTAAGTTTGGAACATTGGAATTCAAAATAAGCAATGCACAACAGGAATTGAAAAGCGACAATGAATAAGTCAAAAGGTAGTTATATTATTAACATAGCAAAAGTTGTGCTTTTGGTTTCATCTCAAACTGAGATCCATCCACCAAAAGCATGATTAGTTTCAAACTATATTTACACAACGGTTGAAGGTTTCATCTCAAACTGAGACCCATCCGCCTCCAACCATTGTATTGTTCAAAACAAATTATACTAATTGATGACCAATGGCTTCATCCTGAAACCCAGGACCCATCCACCTTTGGCCATCATATTGTTCTAGTGCAGGAAATGTAAATTGTTCAAAGACATGAAAAGTAAATTGTTCAAGGATCACAAACCACAACCATCAAATTTAAAAAAGTGGGATCCGGCCTAGGCACGAATATCCATCATCACCCACTTCGCTGCTTTTAAGGGGCAGCTCCCTCTTCTGTCATGACCTCGTCAGCAGCATCCTTCTCGGCATCTTCTCCAGCATCCGTCCCCGCATCACCACCAGCATCCTTTGAAGCTCCAGCATCATCCACCCTCTCGGCCACCTTGGCAGGCTCCTCCGCAGCAGACTTCACAGGAGGCTCCACAGGGTTACCACCAAGATCTTTCAGTTTCACCTCCCAAGCCTTGATGTTCCATGAAGGGCATTCAAAGCCCAGAGCCATAGCCTCATAGGCCATTTTCAGTCTAGCCTTGAGGAGGGAGATGACAACATAATTCTTGAGGCTTTCCCGGTATGAAGCCATATCCTGCTCATGTTGAACTTGGGCAGCGTCGGACTTGGCTTGAGCCTTGTGGGTGATCTTCTGGAGGGCAGACTGGTTCTCTTGGACCATTGCCTTGTACTTGGCTTCATAGTGCTCTGATTTGGCGGTGGCGATTGCTGCTTGATCCGCGATGGTGGCTTCGGCCTTTTTCAGCTTGCTCTCTAGCATGGTGTTCAAGCCACATTCGTCTTCATAGAGGAACACCAGGCGTTCGAGACCCTGCAAGATAAGGAAACAGGTATTAACCTTTATTGACATTTATAACCAGCATATGGTGCATGATATAGGTCAAGGATACGAACCTGGTTGAGGAAGCCGGTCATGAATTTGCTGGACTCTGTAAACCCATAGCTTTCGAATGGGAATACATGGGGTGTAGCAGGGCAGTCTGCATCTTTCCTCTTCCGGGAGCTGGAGGCTCGAGTCCTGGATGCCAGGGGAGCTTTGGGTGCAGTAGCGGTTTTCGAACTGGTTGGCTTTGGCGTGGCAGCTGGCTTCGGATTGGATTCTTGCTTGACAGGTGCGAGGCTGGAGTAACTGTCCAACTCGTCGAGCTGGAAGCCTTCGAGGTTGATGACCGACACTATAAAAAGGGAGAAATGTTTAACTCTTAACACTCCTACTCTATAATTAGTCTAATCATATACTTACCAAACATTTCTGAAGTTGATTTTTGACTTAAGCTTGTGAGAGACAGGGAGAAGGTTCTTTCACTGGCAGGAAGTCGATAGATCTCTTTGATCCTAGGCTCCGATTCTGCGTTTGGAGGTGCTAGATCTCTGAAATTTGCTACACAAGAAATCAGGATGTCTGTCAAGGATATAATTTTAAGATATATTTGGGGATATCGCTAAAACCCTAAATCCTACCCGAAGTCAACCATCTAACTCGAAGGTCAAAACCCTTGTCAATAGAATCCCTTTTTTACGAAAAAGAACTTCTGTTGCCACTGGTCTTCATTCATAGTAGCCTTGAGGATTAGGGGGTTCTTGGAGGTGGAGAACAGAAGAAAGCGGCTGTTACCATGGGATCTCAGTTGATATGCTATGGGGAGGTCTTCGACGCATAGGTCAGGGAAATGACGAGATTTAATTTGGTTTAACACCATTAAAACTCGCCACACCATTGGCATAGTCTGAGCATAACTGAGGCCGGTAAGCTCGAAGAAACGGGAGATGAAGGGTGGAAAAGGATACCGGAGTCCCAAGGAAAAAGGACAGGCTAAAAAGCACACCCACTCATTTGATTCAACGTCTGATCGGACTTCCCGATCAAACGGACGAATGATCACTCCGGCAGGAAAGGCACCAGAATCTTTCAAGGCGGCAATTGTCACACCCCCAAAATCCACACGCGGAGTACCACCGCATGGAGGCGTGACATGACCAGGATCAAGCCACCAATCATATTGAACAATATGTATTAAATGAAATTCAACCCATCAATATAAAAGGTGTTCAAAACCAAACATAGTTTACGTATTCAGCGGAAGCATAATTGTAATATTCAACACAAGTATCTAGTTCACAAAATGTAAATGTTTGACATGGAACTCAACAGTCCATGTGCCCACAACGATCGCGCCTCCCGTGCAAGCTCCATGAGTACCTATGGTTCTGCAAGGCATGTAACAGAAAGTCAACAACTAGTTGAGCGAGTTCACAGTAAGTAAGTTTGTTGCATAACTATGCGTTATTAACTAAGTCATTCAGAGGTTTAATTAGTGGGGGCTTCCCATGTGTGTATGTACTAGACTAGAGATAACCATAAGTGTTCTTCTTAACCCGAGAACAGTAGTACGTACGAGGTTTACGTAGGTTTTATGTAAGTGTCCTTCTTAACTCGAGGACAGTGGTATGCGGGGGTTTACGTAGGTTTTACGTAAGTGCCCTTCATAACCCGAGGCAGTAATGAGTATGAGTTTACGTAGGTTTTACGTAAGTGTCCTTCGCAACCCGAGGACAGTGATAAGTACAAGTATACGTAGGTTTTACGTATGGGTCCTTCGCATCCGAGGACGATGGTAGATAGTCTAGTAGTAGTGTAAGTACGAATAATTGTTCAATCCCATTCCCTACCCACCGGGAATCCCATGCCTTGGTAAGAGTGTGAACTCACCTTGGTTTGCTTGGCAGATACCCAGAAAGGTTACTTGAGTTATAGGTGGTCAACCACGTCCTAACATAGTTACCATACAAGTTAGGTTTTGGTTTCAAGTAATGCACATAAGTTTACACATAACTAACAGGTTACGAACACGTATTGATCATGGCAAACACGTATTATCACGTTAACAGTCAAAACATAACATTCTCAAACTTGTGCGACTCAGATGATTGGGACGTTAAGCTTGTACGAGCCCAATCATCTTGTGCGATTCAGAATTGAGGTCCATTGAACCTTCGGCCCAATTAATAACAAGCATTGGCCTTATGCGTCCCGGTTAGACTTGTGCGATTGGATTTGGGCTGATCGACCCATTTGCTTATCATAATAAATTACGTTGGGCGGCCCAACATCTTGTGCGATCAGCACAATCTTGTGTGATCCACAAGATGTTGTGCGACTGTGCTTAGTGAGGTTGTACAAGATGCTTTAGTCAATGTACTCTAGTTTAACTAGCTTGTGCGATTCCCTTGTACGACCGGAACCTCTTGTGCGATCAAGAGACTTGTGCGACCCATTAACAAATTCCTTAATCCATGCAATCAGTTACTGATTTCAATCGATTTGTTTTGACCAATTATAACAGTTTCCATAACTGAAATTTAATCAATCAACACAATTACAGTTTCTAACATGAACAATAATCGATCCAAACAAGCATATTCCATACGATTTCTCATAAACCCTAATCGAACAAAGCATGAACAATAATTTACCCATCAACATTCAATCGGATTAAACCCTACAATTTATACATATCATCCGAGTTCTACCATATCACAGCCGATTAATTCATCATATATACATATAACCGAAATCAAGTGCATAGTTTCAAATCATGTTTACTAGCATGAACAACCCTAGTGTAATCACATACAATCAAAGCAACCACAACATCATCTATCAAACAAATAATAGCAAAACACTAACCGTGATGTTCGAATAGGTTGATTAGATCGACGGGAAGGGCTTCGAGTGGGAAGGGCTGCCGTCGAGTTTCCAAGAGATGAAGGAGAGAGCTTAGGGTTTTTAGTGTTTATCTTGGATTGTGAAGATAATGAGAGTTACATGTTATTCGAGGGTTATAAGGGTCGGGCCCGGCTTGGGCTTCCGTTGAGTTGTATTTGGCCGAGTACAATCATGTGTGGCTGTGTGGAATTATGCGACCCAAGGAGGGTGTTGTGCGGTCGGTCAGATTTTGTTCGGCTAAGTTAGTGTTGTGTGACCATGGTTTAGTATATACATATATTCACATAGCACATATAATACATAGCATGATAAACGTAACATTCAGTTGAAACCAAGTACATTAACTGGTCACGTATTATTCAAACAAGTACATCAAAGCATTGTAAGGAGGTTCTAAAACACGAGTTGTCACATTATCCCCAAGTTGAAAGAAATTTCGTCCCGAAATTTAGCATGCAGTTACTGAGGAAGCTAGTCGTGTTGTTTACCGGTTTTCCTAGGGTGTCACATCATCCCCCTGTTGATTTGGAATTTCGTCCCGAAATTCTGTAGTAGCTTCAGCCTCAGTAGTGGTTGCATTGTTTTCGAACAGCTGGGGATACTTGAGTTTCATTTGATATTCTCGTTCCCAGGTGAACTCTGGGCCACGACGGGAGTTCCAACGAACTCGTACCAGAGGTATTCTGGTGTGCTTGAGGACCTTAACATCATGATCCATGATTTCAACTGGTTCTTCGACGAAATGTAACGGTTCGTCGATAGTGAGCTCCTTCAAAGGAACTATGAGGGTCTCGTCTGACAGACACTTCTTCAGATTCGACATGTGGAAAACGTTGTGAACTGCATCGAGTTCTGCTGGTAGGTTTAGTCTGTAGGCCACTTTGCCTATTCTTTCTATGATCTCGAACGGTCCGACATACTGCGGATTGAGCTTGCCTCGTTTACCAAAACGAACTACACCCTTCCAGGGTGAGACTTTGAGTAGCACTCAATCCCCAACCTGGAACTCGAGTGGTTTCCTACGCTTATCAGCGTAGCTTTTCTGACGGTCACGAGCTGCCGCCATGCGTTACCGTATCTGAGCAATTCTTTCCGTTGCGTCTACTACCATTTCTGGACCTGTGATCTGACTATCACCCACCTCTGCCCAAAAAAGAGGTGATCGATATTTACGCCCGTACAATGCCTCGAATAGAGCGGCTTGAATGCTGGTGTGGTAACTGTTATTATACGAAAACTCCACCAAAGGGAGATGTTTTTCCCAGCTGTTGTCGAAATCAATAACACATGCCCGAAGCATGTCTTCTAGGGTTTGAATCGTGCGCTTAGACTGCCCATCCGTCTGAGGGTGATAAGCTGTGCTCATGTCTAATCGTGAGCCAAAAGATTTGTGCATTGCTCGCCACAGTTCTGAAGTGAATCGTGCATCACGATTGGAAATAATAGAGGTTGGCACCCCGTGCCTCGAGACTACTTCTTTCAAATAAATGCCTGCTAACGTAGAGAACTTGTCTGTTTCTTTGATAGCCAAGAAGTGTGCAGACTTTGTGAGTCGATCCACGATCACCCAAATAGTATCGTTTCCACGCTGGGATCTAGGCAGGCTAGTAACAAAATCCATGGAAATTTCCTCCCATTTCCATTGTGGTATCTTTGGTTGCTGAAGTAGGCCTGATGGTTTCTGATATTCTCTCTTGACTCTCGCACACGTTAAACACTTGCCAACGTAAGTTGCTATGTGGGCCTTCATGCTAGGCCACCAATACGTAGTTCTGAGATCGTGGTATATTTTATCCGAACCTGGATGTACCGAGTAGCGAGACTTATGAGCTTCGTCCATTACAAGCTCGCGTAAGTTGCCATATAGGGGTACCCAAATACGCCCCGTTACATAATAGGCGCCATCTTCCTTCTGTTCTAATCGTTGCCTTGAGCCACGTAAGGCTTCAGCCCTGACGTTTTCTGGTTTCAATGCTTCTACCTGAGCATCTTGTATCTGTGCAGGAAGACCAGACCAGTAAGTTGTAATGCTCGTACGCGTCTAGGTACCGTATCCTTTCGACTGAGAGCATCAGCCACAACATTGGCTTTGCCCGGATGGTACTTGATAGCACATTCCTAATCATTAAGTAGCTCAACCCATCGACGTTGACGCATGTTCAATTCCTTCTGCTTGAAGATATGCTCGAGACTCCTGTGATCAGTGTAGATAGTGCACTTGGTACCGTACAGGTAGTGTCGCCATATCTTAAGTGCAAAAACAACAGCTCCCAGCTCTAAATCGTGCATAGTATAGTTCCGTTCATGGACCTTAAGTTGGCGCGAAGCGTAAGCAATGACCTTGTCGCGCTGCATTAACACACATCCAAGACCCTGAATGGATGCATCACAATAAACCACAAAATCGTCCGTGCCCTCTGGCAATGAAAGAATAGGTGCGCTGCATAGTCTATCCTTTAAGTGCTGAAAAGTTGTTTCCTGCGTATTGCCCCAGTGATAAGTGACACCTTTCTGTGTCAGTAGTGTAAGCGGCTGCGCAATCTTTGAGAAGTCTTTGATGAATCGTCTGTAATAACCCGCCAAACCCAAGAATTGGCGTATTTCCGTTGGTGTACGAGGCGCAGGCCAGCTTCTGATCGAATCTACCTTGGATGGATCAACATGAATCCCATCCTTGTTTACCACATGGCCCAAAAAGTGGACTTCACGAAGCCAGAAGTCGCATTTTGAAAACTTGGCGTACAGTTGTTCCTGTCGAAGAAGTTCCAAGATCAGTCGTAAATGCTGCTCGTGTTCCTCCTGACTTTTAGAGTAGATCAGGATGTCATCGATGAAGACAATCACAAACTTGTCCAGGTAAGGCTTGCACACTCTGTTCATTAGATCCATGAAGACTGCAGGTGCGTTCGTTAATCCGAATGGCATGACAAGAAACTCGTAGTGGCCGTAACGAGTTCTGAATGCTGTTTTGGAGACGTCCTCATCCCGGACTCTCAGCTGATGGTAACCTGACCTCAGATCAATCTTCGAGTAGTAGCTCGACCCTTGCAACTGGTCGAATAAATCATCAATGTGTGGAAGAGGATAGCGATTCTTCACTGTCACCTTGTTGAGCTCGCGATAATCAATGCACATCCTGAAGGTACCGACCTTCTTTTTCACGAATAATACCGGAGCTCCCCAAGGCGAAGAGCTAGGACGAATAAAACCCTTATCCAAGAGATCTTGCAGTTGCTTAGACAGTTCTTCCAGTTCAGTTGGAGCTAAACGATACGGTGCGCGAGCTATTGGTGCTGCTCCTGGAGCTAGTTCGATCTGGAATTCGACCTGGCGATGAGGCGGTAGACCAGGTAAGTCTTCAGGAAAAACTCGAGGAAAATCACGTACCACTGGGATATCCTCTAATTTCTTATCTTTCGTTGATGCATCAGTAACAAGTGCCAAAATGGCAGCGTGACCCTTTCGTAAACATTTCTGGGCTTTCAGGAAGGAGATGATGCCAACCACGGCACCACTCTTGTCGCCTTGAACTTCGAGAGGTTCTTTACCAGAACGGGGAATACGAACTATCTTCTCCTTGCATACGATCTCTGCTTGTTGTTGGGATAACCAATCCATACCAATGACGATGTCGAAACTACCCAGAGCTATAGGAATGAGATCGATCGAAAAGGTCTGACCAGCGAGGATAAGATTACAACCCTGAACTATGTGTGTGGCCTCTAGACTTTTACCGTTAGCTAACTCTACGACATGTTTAGTGCTCAGAAGTGTGGGTGTGCGCTTGAGCATTTGACTAACTTTCAAAGACATATAACTGGTATCCGCACCCGAATCAAATAATACAGTAACATAAAAGTCGTCGAGAAGAAACTTACCCATAACCACGTTAGGACCATTCCTTGCATCACCCTGACCCAGCACAAATGCACGACCCCTAGCGCCGTTGTTTCCATCATTGTTTCCCCCGTTATTGTTTCCATTGCCCTGATTATTGTTGTTGTTGTTGTGGTTCTGGATTCAGTTTAGCTGGGGGCAGTGTCTCTTGAAGTGACCTTCAGCGCCACAATGAAAACATCCCTTGTTGCCCTGTTGCTGATTCTGCGGCGTTTGCTGCTGCTGCTGGCGATCCTGAGTTACAGGCCGTGGGCTCCTACAATCCTTGGCCTCATGACCCATCTTGAGACAACTCTGACAACGACCCTTGTTGCACTGGCCACTGTGGTGTCTGTTACAATTGTTGCACCTTGGGTGATTTCCTCGATATACTCTCTGCCCATGACTACCAGAAGACTGCTGACTGGGACTCTGGTAGTTGTCAGTCTTTCGCTGCTGAACCTGAGACTGAACCGTAGCTGAACCCTTGCTGGAATCCCCTTCCCATTTCCGCTTATTGTCACTGGGAGTAGCAGGAGTAGCAGAAGTGGTAGCGGTAGTAGTGGCATTGATGCGCTTAGGCAGCCTGTTCTGTTCCACTGCCTGATCCGTGAGGCGATGAGCAAGACGTTGAATGTCCTGGATATTATCAAGGTTGGCCGATGTTACGTGACTTTGAATTTCTGGTGCTAGCCCTTTGAGATACAACTCTATACGCTTGATTGGAGGGTCCACCATAGTTGGACACAAGATGGCCAGCTCGTTTGACCGTTTCGTATAAGCTTCAATTTCCGACCTTGTCATTTTCAGATGAAAGAGCTCCACTTCTAACTTGTGGATGTCATCACGTGTGCAGTATTCCCTCTTGATAAGTTCTTTGAAATCGTTCCAAGGAGTGGCGTTAGCAGCAGCCAATCCTAAAATCTGAACTTGCGCATTCCACCAAGTCAGCGCAATGCCTTCTAGAGTACCAGTGGCGTACTTCACCCTGCGATCCACAGGGCATTCACACATCTCAAATACTGACTCGAGCTTTTCAAACCAATGGAGGAGTCCAACTGCTCCTTCAGTGCCACTGAACGTGCTTGGACGACAGTCCATGAAATTCTTGAAAGTGCAAATAGGTGGCTGAGCGTGGTGACCTATTGTGTATAAGAATAGGACGAGGTTAAACACAAGAGTTGGTTTAGGAGTGTAGGATCTAGAGATCCTAGTGTGAGTTACGACTACAGGATATACCTCCTGCTTGTGCGGCTGCAAGTGCCGCAGCAACCTGTTCGTTAATGAGAGCCGTCAACTGGGCTTGAGTCATGTTAATACGTCCAGCCATGATCTTCATAGCAAAGGTAATCATAAGTGAGAGAGGTTCGCGAAAAGTGCGATGACAGAAGAGGGTAAGCACACAAGTGTTCTCAGGCAGTATTGGTTATGTATATCTAAGCATGCCATGAGCAAAGTTCTATGTAATCTAGCAAGTAGGCAATAAAACATATACCATATTACCTAAAATATTGAGTCTTGCACGTGGAGCGAGGCGTCGTTATGGATCGTTGAGCACTGTACAGGTTATAGTCTGGTTTTAATAAAAACGTTTTCCCCTTATTAAAATCGAGTTCGCTATAACCAATGGCTCTGATACCAATCTGTCACACCCCCAAAATCCACACGCGGAGTACCACCGCATGGAGGCGTGACATGACCAGGATCAAGCCACCAATCATATTGAACAATATGTATTAAATGAAATTCAACCCATCAATATAAAAGGTGTTCAAAACCAAACATAGTTTACGTATTCAGCGGAATCATAATTGTAATATTCAACACAAGTATCTAGTTCACAAAATGTAAATGTTTGACATGGAACTCTACAGTCCATGTGCCCACAACGATCGTGCCTCCCGTGCAAGCTCCATGAGTACCTATGGTTCTGCAAGGCATGTAACAGAAAGTCAACAACTAGTTGAGCGAGTTCACAGTAAGTAAGTTTGTTGCATAACTATGCGTTATTAACTAAGTCATTCGTAGGTTCAATTAGTGGGGGCTTCCCATGTGTGTATGTACTAGACTAGAGATAACCATAAGTGTTCTTCTTAACCCGAGAACAGTAGTACGTACGAGGTTTACGTAGGTTTTACGTAAGTGTCCTTCTTAACTCGACGACAGTGGTACGCGGGGGTTTACGTAGGTTTTACGTAAGTGCCCTTCATAACCCGAGGCAGTAATGAGTATGAGTTTACGTAGGTTTTACGTAAGTGTCCTTCGCAACCCGAGGACATGATAAGTACAAGTATACGTAGGTTTTACGTATGGGTCCTTCGCATCCGAGGACGATGGTAGATAGTCTAGTAGTAGTGTAAGTACGAATAATTGTTCAATCCCATTCCCTACCCACCGGGAATCCCATGCCTTGGTAAGAGTGTGAACTCACCTTGGTTTGCTCCGCAGATACCCAGAAAGGTTACTTGAGTTATAAGTGGTCAACCACGTCCTAACATGGTTACCATACAATTCAGGTTTTGGTTTCAAGTAATGCACATAAGTTTACACATAACTAACAGGTTACGAACACGTATTGATCATGGCAAACACGTATTTTCACGTTAACAGTCAAAACATAACATTCTCGAACTTGTGCGACTCAGATGATTGGGCTGTTGAGCTTGTGCGAGCCCAATCATCTTGTGCGATTCAGAATTGAGGTCCATTGAACCTTCGACCCAATTAATAACAAGCATTGGCCTTGTGCGTCCCGGTTAGACTTGTGCGATTGGATTTGGGTTGATCGGCCCAACTGCTATCATAATAAATTACGTTGGGCGGCCCAACATCTTGTGCGATCAGCACAATCTTGTGCGATCCACAAGATGTTGTGCGACTGTGCTTAGTGAGGTCGTACAAGATGCTTTAGTCAATGTACTCAAGTTTAACAAGCTTGTGCGATTCCCTTGTATGACCGGAACCTCTTGTGCGATCAAGAGACTTGTGCGACCCATTGACAAATTCCTTAATCCATGCAATCAGTTACTGATTTCAATCGATTCGTTTTGACCAATTATAACAGTTTCCATAACTGAAATTTAATCAATTAACACAATTACAGTTTCTAACATGAACAATAATCGATCCAAACAAGCATATTCCATACGATTTCTCATAAACCCTAATCGAACAAAGCATGAACAATAATTTACCCATCAACATTCAATCGGATTAAACTCTAGAATTTATACATATCATCCGAGTTCTACCATATCACAGCCGATTAATTCATCATATATACATATAACCGAAATCAAGTGCATAGTTTCAAATCATGTTTACTAGCATGAACAACCCTAGTGTAATCACATACAATCAAAGCAACCACAACATCATCTATCAAACAAATAATAGCAAAACACTAACCGTGATGTTCGAATAGGTTGATTAGATCGACGGGAAGGGCTTCGAGTAGGAAGGGCTGCCGTCGAGTTTCCAAGAGATGAAGGAGAGAGCTTAGGGTTTTTAGTGTTTATCTTGTATTGTGAAGATAATGAGAGTTACATGTTATTCGAGGGTTATAAGGGTCGGGCCTGGCTTGGGCTTCCGTTGAGTTGTATTTGGGCCGAGTATAATCATGTTTGGCTGTGTGGAATTATGCGACCCAAGGAGGGTGTTGTGCGGTCGGTCAGATTTTGTTCGGCTAAGTTAGTGTTGTGCGACCACGGTTTAGTATATACATATATTCACATAACACATATAACACATAGCATGATAAACGTAACATTCAGTTGAAACCAAGTACATTAACTGGTCACGTATTATTCAAACAAGTACATCAAAGCATAGTAAGGAGGTTCTAAAACACGAGTTGTCACAGCAATGTCGGCATTATTGAAGGAACAAATCTCCTTTTCCGATTCTCGAATAAGGTTTTGACTTACGAGGGTTGGGGCTGGTTCGTTTGAACGTGATCTTGTTCGTGAGGCCATGAGAGGTTTCAACCAAGAAACAAGAAACTCAAGTAAAGAAAAACAGAGAGGAAGAGAGAAGGAAAATACCTGAGGAATTTCTTGAAATGTGATCATCATAATGCTGAATAAGTCAGCTAAATAGAGGCTGAATATAGGGGGTAAAGAGTAAATATCGCGTTGGAAGTTGCACAAAGTCACATCAATCGTCTTTCAACTTAATAACCTCGATTTAAGAGATAAGCTTTAAAATATATCCGTTGGAATTGGTATACCAACAGATATATTTTGGGGACAATTGTTATGGGTGATTTTTTGCTTATATATCCTGACTAATATTCTGACTATGTTTCTTTTATTGTGATCAGGATACCAGATCAGGATATTGGTAACATCCTAATGTAGTATCCTGGTGGTAGCTAATTAACTCACGTGCAGATTATTGGAACAAGTCTCTAACGTTCAAGTGGACTTCTTCTCCTCAAGACTCGGGCAAATCTGCTAGATTATGGACGTTGAAGCCGGAAGACGTGGACTACAACGTTCACATAAGGAATATTCGTTGAATCCCGGAATAACAGACTAGTTAGTTAGTTTATTTTACTATAAATAGATTGATCGGATCAGATAAGAACACACACAATCTCTCGTACACTATCTCTCTCTAGCTGCAAACACTCACAACACACCTACACTTGTATTCGAATTGCATTGTAACACTTAGTTGATCCGTATCATATCCTGCACTGTATCCTGACATTTGAAGTAATAAGAAGAACAAGGCAGCTGCGATTGTCAGCTCCCGAGGTTTTGTGCCGACGATCTAGATTGATCAAGGGCTTTCCTCGTATATCCCGTGTCACCCTTTACATTTTTGCTCATCGTTTGATCATAGATACAGCTCAATATCCTGAGCCGTATCCTGAAAACTGTTTTTGCAAACAACTTAATTAACATATTTTTAAACACACTTTCTTAGCACACGACCTCACTTAACTAATTTGATCACTTAATTGCTTCGGTAATTTTTGACCAAAACACCTTAGTTTGCTCGGTATGTGTTAGCGTGCTTCTACGCGTTAAATAAATGTTAGGTCCATTACAGGCGACCTAATGTACAATAAGTGTAAGTATGTATAGAGTAGGATTTGCAATACCCTAAGTTTCCAAATAACCAAGTGTTTACTGTGATCAAACTAACAAGTTTCACATACAGTAACGTACAATAATTTCTCTAGTTGGTGACATTAATTGTGTTTTTGAGAAACACGGACATCGCATAATCACATAATCTTCATAACTTATAAATCAATAAACCCGGAACCATATACGTACAAAACTCGGAACAAAAGTTATATTGTTTATTATTAAACTCGATCCCTAAGTATACCTGGCCTCACAAAAGTACTTGGACCAACACGTATATTATTGGACTCACAAACCCGGGCCAACCATACCTATACTTGGACCCGTGATAAGCTAGGATCACCACTAAAACCCAAAACTAATATAATAAACTCAGACATTAAATCATCATCATAATTTCGGACACAATAACTAATAAACTCGGATCCTTGTATTGATAAAACTGGACCTTAGTGGTTGATTGATAAATCCAGATATATGTTTATAGTTTATAAAAATCTCGGTCATCAAGGGTGGATAAACTCGGACCCTCTAGACTACACCCTTAAACTCGACCTTCTAGATAAATTCAGACCCCTCTTTACTACACATTTACACTCAGACTCAAATTTTATACCTGGAACCTTATTAAACCCGCACTATATGTGTGTCCGGAACCTATATGATATCAAACCCTGAACATCATGTTCATTCAATAATAACACAAAATTTCTTTTATTATATAACCAAATCCGGACGGTCACATGCAAAAACTCAGACTCTTGTATGATATCAAACCCTAAACATCATGTTCATTCATGATTCAATAATAAATCCTAAACATCATATACATACTAAATCCTGAACATCATGTTCATTCAATAATAAACCATGAACATCATGTTCATTCATACTCGGATTCAATAATAAACTCGGACTTTGTGACTCCATAAAGTCTGACTAAACCCTAGTCGCACAGAAACACAAAACAAGCAAATTTTTAATATAACAGTTACAGTTTGCAGTTCTACGATCCAAAACCCAAATCCACAATGATCAACGACAGATTGGCAATTCTTTCATATCAATGGCATCCCTAATGTCTAACAACAATGCACATTCATTCACAATCGCATTCATTCAATCAAAATGATCAACTAAACACAGGACTATTGTTTGGAGAACTAGGGTTTGCATGGAATCAAAGGAACAAAGACAACAACGTGTAATCATAAACACTTACCTTTGATTAAATCTAGATGGATTGAAGCTCAAAGATTGATGATTTGAGATTCGTGATGTGCAGCCAAAATGATTAGAGAAGGTTTAGAGAATTGTCATATGATTGAAATTGAGTTTTGGGAAGTTTTAGGGTTACAGTAGTTATCTAGAGTTTTACTATTAACTCTAAACACTCCTTAACTAGTTAACTTTCACATACATCACATAACATCTTTTAATTTACAATTAAAGCATAAAATCCATGTATTTGTCATGCAACACTTAAGTTTCGTATAACTTTTGTTTATAATTATTATTCGTGTTAGTCACCAACGTTCGAGAGTTATCATGTATGTGTTCCGGTAATTCCCTGAATTACCAAAGTAGACTCATTTAACTAACCCTAGTTAAATGTAGTGCTATGAATGTATGATTAAGTTAACTGTGGTTAGGTTAAAGTATTAACCAGAAATTGCGGGTTGTCACATCATCCCCAACTTGAAAGAAATTTTCGTCCCAAAATTTGTTAAGCAGTCACAGAGGAGTGGAAAGAGAAGTTAAGATGACTGTGGGTTTTCCTCGGGTACCACAATCTAACTCAATAATGGTTAGCCATGAACACATATGGTCGAGGAAGAAAAAAAAATTAACAATAAGTACTAATAAGTAATAGTAATTTATAAGGGATCACCGAGTGAAAGTTGGTTGTCGTAAATAATTCTTCATTTGTTAAAATTATATTCATATGTCACTAATTAAATTTTAAATCCACCAATGATTCATCAGATTTTTAAACTTCACTAAACAAGTAGCAAATTATTGAGCCTAAATTCTTACCAACTCCTACTCCACCTCATCCGAATGCACCACCTTCTCCACCATCTTACCATCGGCACTCCACTTCGCTTCTTTATAAGTCACCATCGCAACAATCACCTCACACGACTACGATGACCGCACCTCTCTATAAGTATGTTCGTAAACCGCCATCTAATAACTACTCACCTTTTTCTATCCGTTGCAACATCCATAACAACGAATTAACATTATATTAGTTCAGTGTGTTCTTCTTGTCTGGATATTGTAAACAACTTTGTATGCAATAGGTATATATGTGTACAGGTATAGGTGTATGTGAAGATAGACATGTATGAATCACATTTAATTCAGTACATGTTCTTCTCTTATGCATGTATGTATGTCTGTCTGTATGTATGTATGTATGTATGTATGTATGTATGTATGTATGTATGTATGTATGTATGTATGTATGTATGTATGTATGTATGTATGTATGTATGTATGTATGTATGTATGTATGTATGTATGTATGTATGTATGTATGTATGTATGTATGTATGTATGTATGTATGTATGTATGTATGTATGTATGTATGTATGTTATGTATGTATGTATGTATGTATGTATGTATGTATGTATGTATGTATGTATGTATGTATGTATGTATATCAAAGTGAATATGAAGCGTAGGGTATTATGTTCGACTAGTATCCCTCCTAATAACTTTATGAGTTTCAATTGAAAGAATCAATTGTTTGGCTTTACCCGATTTTTAGTTTTATCACAATCCTTAACATCTTTGGTCGTAACATTTCAACCACTGATTTAAACTTTGTCAACAAGTTCTCAATTTAATTCTTAATTGTAGCTATCGATCACGTCAATTTCCATACATAGAGAATGGATCTATTGATCATGTCAATTTCCATACATAGAGGATGGATGTATAAGAACAATAACACCCATAGTTTTCTTCGCATCGACTATGTTGCTAGAGTAGATATATTTTTTATTTTATTTCAATGAATAGCATAATGATGAAAGAACATAATGACGACTACACTCAAATGGTAATGGGTTGTATAGCATATGATAGGATGAAATGGGGAAAAGAAAAGCCTATTCCAGTGATGAAATTAAACACGCAAGAGATAACAAGGAATTAGCCACATTTTCAAGATTCCGGCAAGATTACGTGGCAACACATGGATGGTGCATTGATGACGAAGCTTTTGTGGTCTTGATGAGAATCTCGGGAAAAAATGATGACCCTAATGATGACGATGAGACTAGAAGTGATGTACATCTTCATATATGAGGGGGGAGGGGGGTGTATATGTGTGTGAGTTAGTGGCTCAGTTTTTCTAAGAGAGGGGAGAAAGACTAACAATATTTTTTATATATATTTACAATAAATGAATTAGATGGCACCAATACAAATAAAATAACACATCACTAAAGCTTAGAATCTTTTTGATCAACATGTTAACTATTAGGTCTTGCAAAACATGATAGACAAATCAATAATATATAATAAATTATTTTAAAACTTTAAGAAATAAAATATCGTTGTAATATATCTAAAGAAAAACAAATGGGAATACTAAATTTATAAACTAAAGCTACATCAACTTTAATATCTTACAAAAAGAGTTAATAGTTAAATTTACAGACCAATATTCCAAAGAAAGAAGCAAAAGGTAAAAGTAAAAATATATTTTGAAGCAAAGAATAACTTTATAATAATGTATCAAAGGTTATGCCAATGCAAAGTGTCACCACCTCTAATTTCAATATTGGTGAGGAAAAGATTTCGAATGAATCGAGGATACTCCAAATTCATTTTTTTGTCATTGAGAGTGAGCATTTAATAGAAGTCTCTTGGGCTTTAAAATAGGGGAAATGATTGGAAGCCACTTGTGTTTCCTGTGTTTCACCAATTCTACCAAATGCTCTCTTGGCCACACAAATGTTTTTGGATCGAATCTTTTCACCAATTCTACCAAATGCTCTCTTGGCCACATAAATGAGGTTCGAATCATTTGTGCGACCCCAAAATTTCTTGTGGTCAAACTCCATGTGAAGTTATTCTTTTCAAATGCCTTATGTTATCCGAATAAACCTAATATGCTTTGATTTATGAGGTCAAAGTAGTTGATCATGTTTTATTAGCGTAATACGATTTTTTAGAACGACAACATTGGAAGTTATACATGTGTTTTAAATGGCTTTACGAGGATCAGTTATTCACTTACTGGGATTTTGGAAACATATTAAGTATAATCGGATGCCAGTTACATAAACAAAACAGTGTTAAAGATTGATAACTAATTGAGTCGTTTTTTTTCTTTTATAGTTTAAGAGGTTTAAAGTTATTAAGTTAGAGAAGATTTGACATGATAAGCGTGTGCTCAATACATAACCTCTTTACGTATAGAACTACATGAACGATATAATACATTTATGTGTAGTGCTTTGTTGTTTTATTGAAAGAGATAAAGAAAGTGAAATATGCGGTTGCATAATATTCTTGTGTATTAAAATAGTGCTATTATAGTTCTTTACGTAGTGGTTATGTATTGATCGTCTATAACACAATATATATTGTAAAATAAAATCTAGAGAATGTTTATTGGTTTTGCTATAACTAATGTTTAAAAGGTCATGATTAAATTGAGTTATTTTGATTATGATATTAGACATTAGCTATAGTGAATTGTGTAAATGTCCCACTCTTTCATAATATTAGGTCAAGATATCATCTTCATCTCTTAAAAGTTGAAAATATAAAACAAGGATAATTGTTTTTGGCTTCGTATTTAATAAATTTAGGGTCAGCTTTGCTAAGTTGATTTTAGACCAAATAACAACTTGGTAAGCGAAAAGTCATTATTCTTCTAAGATAATAATTAAAATTATTTAATATATCAACTTCAAAGCATGTTTAAAATATTAAACAAATAAATATCCTTTAAGTTAATCTTCTAAGATAATAATTAAAATTTAGTTTGTTCAATATATCAACTTAACAGCATGTTTAAAATAATAAATATCTTTTAGGTTAGAGTAAATTATGACTTTGGCCCCTGTGGTTATTTCACTTTAACCATATCAGCTTAAAAAATAATTTTTTTAACATCTAAGTCCTCAAAGTCATTTTTTCTAACCATTTTAGCCCCAATCACTAACCCCATCCATAGACTTGGTTAAAAACGGGTCATGTGCCCCTCACATGAAGGACATTTATGTCAATTTACCTATTATAGCCATTAAGACCCATTTAATCAAAACAAAGAAACTCTTTATCATCTTCTTCAACTTAACGACACATTTACTAATTTTGGATCCTTTCAAAGATTAAGAGTTGCAACCACCCATGAAAAATTGGTAACAAAATCAACTGAGAAACTTGAGTTTTGATTCCAACTCAAGTTTTGAAAAATTGGTACTCTCATGTGAGGAGCTTATGACCAGTATTTAACTAAGTCTGTGGATGAGATTAGTGATGGGGCCAAAAAGGTTAGAAAACATAATGTTAAGGGCTTAGATGTCAAAAGATTCTTTTTTATACTGACAGAGTTAAAATGAAAGAACCATAAGGGCCAAAATCGTAATTTACTTATAAAGGGTCTGTACGGATCTGACTATGGGGCCCAAAACAGAGTGACAACAGAAGTATGATAGGGAATTTTAAAGTGCTTTTTCCCGTGGAGCGGCCCATGAGGATGAACCGAATCCATGTGTTTATGGGTGGGTCTAGACATATATAGAGTAAACTTCCGTTTTGCTTCCTGTGGTTTGGTCACTTTAATGGTTTTGCTCCAAACCTTTAAAAATAGCCATTTTACTCCTTGATGTTTTGGTTTTGTTGCCAGTTTGCTCCCTGCGGGGAGCAAAATGGAAAAACAAATAATTTGGATGGAGTTAGAGGCGGGGAGCAAACTGGAAAAAAAAAAAACCAAAACATCAGGGAGTAAAATGGCTATTTTTAAAGGTTTGGAGCATAACCGTTAAAGTGACCAAACCACAGGGAGCAAAACGGAAGTTTACTCTATTTTTTACTTGAAGATAATTTTATTAATAATTTCAAAAGAGGCTTTATTTAATTTTCAAATTACTTAGAAAATTTAAGTCAAGTTTTATAAACTTGACTTTTCTACTTTTCAATTTTTGTAAACGTTTTTGTTTTTTGTTTTTTTTTTATCAACTTTTTTAGTTTTTATTTTTAAAAGTTAAGTTTCATTTTATAATCATATGTATTTTAAAAACTTAAGAGCTTCAATGTATTTCTTATTAAATAATAATAAATAAAGTATGAACCAATCATTTAAGCCCTCTCAACAAAATAAAGTTATTTGAAACGATAAATGTTAATGTAACATCATTAGATTCTATAAGTTTGTTTGCGTTATTGATGTTTTATAAAACAAACATTGAACATGAAGAACTATGTCATATATTTGTACCTAATTAATAATATATAACGTGTTAAAAAACAGAGTGAGATAGTGTCTTCTGCATCGTATTTTAAGCAAAAATATATTATTATATCTACAATTCTTGAAATTCTTTATTTAAAATTTGGTTTTATTATGTCACGATCCTTCAAAATGGGTTTAGGTTTCGGGTTTTTTTCCCACGTATGGTTCAATTTTCAAATGTCAATTTCATCTTAAAATCATATGCATCATTCAAGCCCTATTTGTTAATTTTATTTTTTTTTAAAAAAAGGCAATAACATTATAATAAATTTCTGAACTAATATTGCAATATCAAAACTAAAATAACAGTTATATATATACACACATGTAATAATATAAAACAGTCATTGAATTTTCATGATCATATACAATAATATAAAACATACCTCTTAAGCACAACAAATTTAAATATACATACAAAACAAAAGTTCATTGCTTTTATTAAACAAATCGTAATTATATGAAAGCCATGATACAATGATCGTATATTGTCTAAAATTCTATATTGTCTTTTCTCAAACCCACATACATGCCAAAAACATGTTATATCATAACTTTTGAAACATTAGCCTCTCACATAGCTAACATATGACATATCGACATGACCTAAATTACAACCAACCAATGACTTTAAAACAATCTCAAAGGAAGAAATGTTTAATAGTTTAGAAAATGAATAAACATGAAAACAATAAACTAAAATAATTAAGATCAATATGTAATCACTATACTTAAGAACAATTATCACCATAATTTACTAGTTTGGTTAGGGGTTGATACCCTCTCGTACCCCCATTATTCAAGAGATGTGTTAGACTGTGGGGTATGGTGGGCTTGGGTTGGGGCATGAGTTGGGGCATTTGTTGACACGTGGAATGGGAAAAAAATGAAAAATAAAACTCACGCCCATGGGGTATGGTGGGGCTTGAGTTATGAGCTTGGGTTGGGGGCATGAGTTGATACATAGCCATTGAGAGCCTGCCATGTCACCTTGCTAGCCCGCCCCACGCCCGGCTTCAAACCCACGAAAAAGGGGCCACGCCCAAACCCATGCCCACCCGGGGTGGTGGCTTGGGCGTTTTCAGCCCACCCACGCCCAAACCCCCGCCCCATGCCCCGCAGTCTTAATGAAACCATAATCTATTAATCTAGTTCTAAAAACATCACGTGAATCAATAAAGTAGTATATGTACGAGTATGTATGATCTAAATATGATCAAGAGGAGTTCTATACATCCCCCCAATGACTTTATTGAATAGACCATATATTTTAAACTCAAGTATTGGATGATTTGGGTGTTAATCTACGCTTAATGTATCTATTCAATGTGTAGCATATTACGCCGACACATACTTTATTATATCTATAACAATTGTGAAGTTGCATGAACAATAGGAGCACCTACGTTGCAGGTGGCTGCTTTTTTTTTTTTTTTTTTTGTCCTTTTCCGTTTTATGTATATATTATAGTTATTATTGCGCCAAACTATTAAGAAAAACTTTCGCAATTCAGTTGGTTGTATGAACATTCAAATATAGTGAGTGTCTCGGGTTCGAAGCCATTCATGGGAAAGAAATTTTTTATTACCTGCTGCCAAATAAAAGTTTGAATGAACTGTTTCATTTATTATTTTTGTTGTCTTTGTCTATTATTCTTAATAATATTTTCCGTGATTTATTCCTTCTTTCTGATTTTAAATTTGTAATTTTTGTTTTAAAACAAATATCTTTTTAACATACCTTCTTCTTTCTATAGTGTAGCGCATATTAGGGATGAGCATTTGGTACTGGTTCTCATTTTCACCATTTTCGGTACCGGTACGGTACCGGTATTTACGGGTAAAACACCGGTAAGTACCGGTAGCGTATCAGTACCAGTACGAAACCTGTTTATTCGGTTCCGGTACCATTTTTCTCCGTTTTTCGGTACCGGCACCGATTCGGTACCGAACGGGTATCGTGCTCATCCCTAGTGCAGATTGAACCTTACTAGACGTAATGTATTTTTTTATGTACGGATATTGTTTTTGTTAATGCACGACCTGTTTTTTTTTTCTTTCGGTTGTTATACCGAGTTTTGGTACCGTATTAATCCTGTTACAAAACAAAACGAAACGAATCGATAACGTTTGAATTACCCGCGGCGTGATAAAGTATAGAGTAAAAGCTACCCGACTCGTATAATTACAAGAACCACGATTTCATTAGGGATTTAACCCACCACTGTCATGAGATGAAGAGACCAAGAGGCCATCCAACTCTACAATTCTTATCCATCCAATAAAGGATAAGCTTTCTTGTTTGACCGCCTTTCTCGTTGGAATCTTGTTAGCTAGGGCTATAAACGAGCTGAACATTCAGCGAACAGTTCGTGAATTGCTCAGCGAGAAGTTCGTTTATGTTCGTTCACGAACACGAACAAGATATTCTGTTCTATTAACTAAATGAACGAACATGAAAAAATGTCTCATTCGTTAGACTGCATTCGTAAACGTTCGATAATATGTTCGTTTACATTTGTGTTCATTTGTTTATGTTAATTTGTGAAGAAAAAAAGTTAATATTTTACTTTCACCCTTAAGTTTTACTTTCACCCTAAACGTTAGTTAATAATTATATTAAAAAAATACTATAGCGTAAACTCATATGTAAATATATGAAGAAGTTGGACACCAAAGACATTTTTTTGAGATATGTCTAAGTAACTTTAGATAATTATGTTTTAAATTAGCAAAGTTTGATTTATCGTATGGTGCTTGTAGTAGACTTCTTGTGTCTTGATTTCTTGATTTATCATTTAGTGGTTGTATTTGACTGCTTGAGTTTGATGTTTAAGGTTAATGGTGTTTTTTTTAATTTCAAGTTTAATGTTCATTCGTGTTCGTTACGGTGTTCATGAACTGTTCATGGACAACTAAAATTCCTTAACAAATGAACACAAACATAAACCTTTGTTTGACATGTGTCACGAACATTTGCATTTCCTTAATGAAGGAACACGAACATGGCCTCGTTAATATTTGTTCGGTTCGTTTCCAGCCTTAAATTGTTAGTGAATCATTTGAAGACGATGGTCATATTCACAGTTTTCTTAAATTGTTATGAAATGTTTTTGTGCGGGTAACTTCTTTAGAATGTAATAGAACTAGCGTTATGCCCCGTCCGCGTTGCGGGGCGTAAAATCAAATATTTTTTAGTTTCATAATATGTACGCATGTATTTCGGTTACTTTTACATACTACTTATAAGACGATCTCAATAAAAAATACATTGAGTCAAAAAATTAAACAAAATACTACTATAGTTTTGCAAAAAAAAATAAAAAACAAAAATGATGGCAAGCCTGTAATTTTGAGATGGGGTAAAATAGTAATTTGTCGGGACCAATGAGCGAGTGCTAGACAGCTGCTTGACACAAATAAAAGTTACATTGAGTCAACTAAGTAAAATAAAATAGTACTATAGTTTTGCAAAAAAAAAAAAAAATTGATTGCAAGATCACAATTTTTAGCTGGGTGAAAATTGTAATATTTGAAATGGGAGCAAAATCATAAGTTAGAACTGAGAGCAAAATCGTATTTTTAAGCTGGGGGCAAAATGATAATTTTATTTTGAATTTGGGGCAAAATCATAATTTTGAACTAATGACAAAATCGTAATTTTGAGCTAGAGCTGGTGGCAAAATCATAATTTTGAACTGATGATAAAATCGTAATTTTGAACTCGGGATAAAAACATAATTTTATTTACAACTTGAGACAAAAACTTAATTTTAAACTGTGGGTAAAATCGTAATTAAAAACTGAGGTAAAATCGTAATTTATTCGGGCAAACGTAGATATATAAAATGAAAGATTACAACTTGAAAAAGCAAAAGAAAAAAAAAAAAAGAAAATCAGCGCATGTCCACCCACACCTACCAATAAATGTGGAGCATGTTACCCCTCATAGGGTTTGTAGATATAGAAGATTTCTATAAGTTTCAAAACAAATTCTCTATCAAAATTAAAAAAAAAAAAATACAATTATGAGTAGATAACGATCATGTATCATGTTTGATATCTATATCAAAATTTACCTTACAACGTAAAGGCAAAAGGTATGGTATACTTCATGTATTATTTTGATGGGAAAAGATCAAATAGGAAGTTAATTTTCGCTAGGAAAGATAGGAAGCCATAGGATTATGACATGTGGCAAATTTTAAAATAAAGAGAAAGGGTATTTTAGTCAATCCAACTCCTTCTTCTTTCTTTTTCAAACAGGCAAAAGTGGATTGACTAGAATGCCCTTGAACAAACTCACACGCCTTTTTTCTTCCTTTTAATTTCCCTGATTTAATCTTAGCCCTTGATTAACTTAATGGATGGTCAATATCACTTCCTATCCTTCCTAGCCAAATAAACTTTCTATTGTATCTCCACCCTTATTTTGATTACCAAAAATGAGCAATCTCAAGAGTAAAACAAAAGAAAAAGTAGTACACCCACATTTAAATTTATGGCATTTATTGACTCCCTTGTTTTCCATTCTCCTTTACTATATAGTATATTGTATAAATAAATTATAGTTTTCATAACATCTACATAGTTCTATATATTATATACCTAATTTTGAAAATAAAAAAACAAGAAAATCACCAAATTTATAAACCAAAGCATGTTAGCGACATTAACTCAAACAGGCAAAAGTGGATTTATGTGGCATTTGAGGGCCCAAAGTGCAAACAAATTATAGAAGTCGGTGTGTGTTATTTCCAAATTTAGAATTAAGTTGGTATCCATCTGATTCACTTCCGAATGACATTGCTTTTCACGGATCATTCTATCACCACGCGTTGCATTATTAAGTAGATAACTTGTGTAACAAGTTCTATCTTTGTAACGGTAAACCAATCCAAACTAGGATATATTTAAACCCTATTGAACTAAATAAACCTAAACCATTAAATAATATATGATTATCATGGTTGGTAACAAATGCAAACTAAAAGTGAACTCCTTTGACAAATATTATAACACCTGTACTGAGATGTTTGGTTCAGTGGTCAAAAGGCATGTCCTCTTTAGTGGAGGCGCATGTTTAATTTCCGCTTGGGTCATTTTCGAGGGACATCTGAGTGAAAGGACGAATGGACTTTAATCCCAGGTTCGAACCTGGCGGGGACGAGGGTTTATGGATTCTATCCGGTTCCCGTGCATCAGGGGGCACGATCTCATGGCGGTCAAGAAGTCGACCTTAAATATAACTCCGAACAAGATGGGTGGACAAGATGGGTTCACACATGAGATTCTTTAGTATATATTTATGACAATTAGATATATTTAAACCCCGATGGCATTACTTTGAGACGTGAATCCCCATCTTCTCCCATAACCTACAAATTTTCAACTAGTATTAGTTTTATTTTTATCACCGGTGATGAATGTTTTATATCCGTGATTGCTTATAGCATTAGCTATTTTCGTTTCAATATCAAATATCAATGAGCATTGTGGTGAGTCGTAGAGTCAAAAGTGTTCATATTTAAAGTTTTTTTTTCTTTACTTTTCTAAAACTAATGTTAAAACAACAATTAGATCTAAATATTTTGTATTGAGTCGATATTTTTCAAATAATCTATCTTTACTAACTTAGATCGATATCTTTTCAGACCAAAAGCAAACAAAGTCCTTTTATAATAAATCATGTTAATAAACTAGTTATCAAGATTCAAGAGTGGCTCTCTTTGTGTGTCGTGTTATTTACCCAAGTTAGCTAAGTCAACAACTAAGCCCAACTTTATATTTTAATTATAAGATGAATAAGACTTAGCTTATTATAAGCTCCAGACTTCTCTTACCACTGATATTGTTCGTTTTGCCCTTGATGGGTTACCCATTGAAAGACTCACAGATTTGTTTTTTGTTGCCCCGGTGGAGACTTCAAAGGAGGTCGTCCATCTTGGTTCTACTCCCACTTGAGCACACTTAACTGTCGATTTTTCATGTGCTCCACAACCAACTAAGCCCAAAATGCGTTGGTGATTTAAGAGCCGAGTCCTATCTTATGAACCAAGAATCTCTCTTGGCTACAGCCGATGTGGGATTATAGTCCATGTTAATCTTCTCGGTATTGGTATCAGTATCGTTACACTTATAATGATGGTTTTTTTAATCGATATATGAATAAAGCTAATCGTTTTAACACTTCCATCCAACAACACTTGTTTTTTTTTTTTTCATTCAGAAATCAAGATCTTTTCCAACTCTTCGTACGTGACATTCTTCTTCACTTCAACATACCAAATTACATCCTCATGATCTTCTTTATACTCACTAAATGTGTTCTTGTTAATTATGGCTTTCACACCAATAAACCCTCAAGCAAACCAATAACGCCTTACTAGTTGCTCAAAAGCAAGTAAAAATTATATTTACATACTTCTTATCTACAAAACAAATTTGTATCCATTAGACCGATACACGTAACAAATTGTAATTTTAATCATTTACTGGTAAATATTTATATTATTATATCTTGACGTATAACAAAAATTTAATCTGAGTAAATAAATAATTATAATGAAAATCAATTGAATAGCTTATACATGTAAAATTAACTATAATTTTAGGTTTAATTCCATTCTAAAAAAGAGCGGTGACATAAATGGAATTACATCTATCTTCGTTTAAAATGAACGTCAGAATAATAACGTTATGTATAGAAATATTCTATTTAAAAGTAATTACTCTAGTTATATATATTTAAATTAAATCGGTATGTAATTACATAATCTCACTAGTTAAATAATTTATCTATATAATTATACTACTAAATAGGGCTACAAACGAATCAAACGGATCTTGTTCATTTGTTAATAAATATATGTGTTCATGAACTGTTGCTGAACACTTACCGAATGAGATTTTATGTTCGGGTTCGTTTGTTAAGGAAATAAACTTGTTCGTGTTCGTTTGTTATTGTTTGTTACTTTTAGGCAACAAACAAAAACGGACGTAGATGAGCACAAATGCGCACAAACTAATGTTCATGAACACAAATGAAACAAAGAAACACAAATAGACATTCATGAACAAATATATAATACACTGACACTTATCAAATATTTTATTTGTCGGAATTTTGAAGTATTTAGATAATATATAAAAACTAAAAACACTTTTGAACACAAACAAACACGTTACCGAACGTTCACGAACAGAAATAAACGAACAGAGCCTCTGTTCATGTTTGTTCATTTAACTAAACGAATGAAATTTGTTGTTCGTGTTCGTTTTTTAATAAACGAAGGAACACAAACGAACTACGCCAAACGGTTTACGAACTGTTCGCTTAACTTTTGGTTCGTTTGCATCCTTACGACTAAATACCGTAAGATAAGGCTGTAAACGAACTGAACGTTCAGCGAACGGTGTGTGAACCGTTCGCTGGGAACTTCGTTTATGTTCGCTGGATTAGCTTAATGAACGAACATGAACAAAAAAAATCGTCCGGTTAGCTTAGCGAACGAAACGAGCAAAGGTCTCGTCGTTCGACTGCGTTCGTGAACATTCGGTAATATTCGTTTTCGTTTAATTATGTTAAAAAATAATAAATAATAAACTTTTAATCTAAACATACTGAAAACTTGAAACCCTATTGTTTTCTAAGTTAGCTAAAATTTAAACATTCAAGAAATTTTTAGGATAATTATGTCTAAGTAATTCGATAATTATGTTTAAATTAGTTAAACTTGATTCATCGTTTGGTAATTGTAGTAGACTTCTTGTGTTTTGATTTATCATTTGATGATTGTATTTAACTACTTATGTCAAATGTTTAAGGTTTCTAATGTTTTTATTTTTAATTTCAAGTCAAATGTTCGTTTACGTTCGTTTGTGTTCGAGACCAGTGTTTACGAATAGTTCATGAATAAATGAATTTCCTTAACGAACAAACACGAACAAAAACTTATGTTCGGTATACGTTCGTGAACAATTCGCGAACATGTTAATTTTCTTAACGAACGAACACGAACATGGCCCCGTTCATGTTCGTTCGGTTCGATTACAGCCATACCGTAAGACCATGATGCATTGTGAAAGCTGGCAATGGCATTACAGAAATATCCCCAACAAGGAAGGGCAATCCCGTAGAAAAACCCACACGGCTTTCCAATCAAACTAACGGAAAAGGACGTTTTCGTTATCCTTCTGTTAATCCAGTGGGAGCCCACACCCACAGAAAAGCAGCAGAACCTTTAACTCATCTCACATTTGGCCACGTGTCCACACAAATCGGATCTAAAACGATCTCCATAGGATCCGTAATCCGCCCGAAACAACTCTCAGCCCGTATATTGATCTCATCTTACGTGTCATCCCACGTGGCACATCACGTGTCAACCATTACGTCCGTCGATTAGTCCACGTAAGCAGACCGAATATAATATCTTCATCTGAGGAGCCAATAGATTGCAGACTCGCTTTACTTTTTAAGACAACCTATCAAACCCTATATATAAATCTTCATGTGGTGTGATTTCTTCAAAAGTTAAATCGTTTGTTCGATCAATTAGATCTGAATTTGGAGTATGTTGTGTGGATGATTTGACCTAATTTTGCCGATTTCTGCTTCGAGTCAAAGTTCCGTCAATTGTGTCTCCGATATCCACGGTAATGTGATTATTGTTAACAATAATGATAATCGGTGATTGTTGACGAAATGGTGAATGGATGATTGGAGAAAGTGTTTTGTTTAGAATACTGTAACTATATTTTGCTTTTCAAATTTAGGTGTTTTTGTTTTTAGTTTTTTGATGAATTTTTATGAGTTTCAGATGAGTGTTAGGGTTTGTTCTAGAGGTATGGTTTAGTTGCTTTTTTTTTCAATTTTGTCGGTTTTTAGTTGTGAGATGAGTTTTTATGGTTTTCAGACTGAGACGAGTATTAATAAAGGCTTGTTCTAGAGTTTTTTTTTTTTTTAATTGGTCGGTTTTTTAAGTTTTGTGATGAATTGCTATGGTTTTCAGATGAGTATTAAAGGCTTGTTCTAGAGTTTTTTTTAATTGGTCGGTTTTTTTTTAGTTTTGTGATGAATTGCTATGGTTTTCAGATGAGAATTAGGGTTTGTTCTAGAGGTTTGGTTTTGTTTTGCAAGTGATATTGATTTAATTAATTTTACTTGATTTTTTTTTATTTTGAGAAAAAAATGGTTTTCTGTTGATGCAGACATTTTTTTTTTCTAAGTATTATGAATTAGCTGCTTAAAGTATAATCTAAATATATGGAATGGCTTTTTTTTTTGGAGGTTTTGTTTTATATTGAGATGGTGTTTTGTGTTTCTGTCTATACTAGTTTGTCTGTAACAATTTTTTTTTTTTTTTTTTTTTTATAAAAAATGTTTTTTTTTCTTCTCTGAATCTCAGATTAGTATTATTGATTCAACTGATTTTACCTGGAATTTCTTCTTAGCTGAAGAAAAAATAATGAACTTCTAAGTATTATGAATAGTTGCTTAAAGTATCTTCTACTTATAAACAATGACCATATCTTTGGAGATTTTGGTTTATTTTGAGAAAGTATTTTGTGTTTCTGTCTATAGTAGTTTGTCTGTAACAAATTTTTTATAAAAAAATTGGAATTTTTTATTTGTTTTTATGAATCTCAGATGAGTATTATTATTTTACTTGGAATTGCTTCTTACTTCCAGAAAAAATGGTTTTTTTTTTCGTCGATTGATGATGAAATTCTAAGTATTATGAATTAGTTGCTAAAAGTATCATCTAAATAAAAATATTGACCATTTATTTGGAGATTTTGGTTTAATTTGAGAAAGTGTTTTGTGTTTCTGTCTAGAGTAGTTTGTCTGTAACAATTTTTTTTTTTTCAATTGGTCATTTTTTTCTATGAACTCCAGATGCGCGTATATTACTGTATTAGGGTTCATTCTAGAGTTGTTTTTTCTTTTTTTTCCTTTTGCAAGTAATATTGATATAATTGCTTATAGTGTCATGGAAGCTTAAAAATACTTCCTAGGCCTGATTAACTTGGATTTTTTTCTTACTTTGAGAAAAAAGCGATTTTCTGTAAATTGAGATGTCTGTAAAACTGTGAATATCAGCAGTCTGGTGATTGTTGAGTTTATATGTGGTTTCAAATGAAATTAGTAGAAACCTTGTTGGGCTAGATTGTTTGATCCACACATTTTCTTTCTAATTATCATGATTTAGTTGCTTAAAGTACTATCTATATCTAAAAAGACCATTTATTTGGACATTTCGTTTTATTTTGAGATAGTTGATGGATGTATGATCTAAGAAAGATCAAACTTCGCTGTAAAGTAGTTCTCTCTTTATATGTATATTGATGATGAAATCTGCATGTAATTATTGTGGATTAGTGGTATTAAAGGTGGGAGATCCGATGATGAAATAAACGAAATCTGCAATAACAGTCAACTGCGAAAAAATTACTTCTCTTTCATTATGCAACAACTATGGTTCTAATTCGATTATGTGTTTTATGTAGAATTATTTGAAGAGTTTCTCAAAAAGCTTTCGCTGCTTGGAGAAAAACATTATGTGCCACTTTCCGACGAAAAAAGAACTCGTTTTAATTTCTCAAAGTTTATTTGAATATTGTTGATGAGGAGAGTTGGGGTGAGCACGAATGTTCCAGCACCTAAAGGGTTGGCAGAACTTAACCACCATAACCGGGTTGACTTAAAGGAAGGGAGAAATGGGTTCCGGTTTGACGGGCAAGGGATGTCTGAAGAAGACGAGTCAAGAATTAATGAAGATGTGAATATTATTAGGCCCAATGAGTTGGGCCAGGCCCATGCTATGTTGCATAGGCAACGACAACAACCTCAGGGGCCTGTGGTTCAATGGGAGAGCTTTCTGCCTCTTAGGTCTCTAAAGGTTCTTCTAGTTGAAAATGATGATTCAACCCGTCATGTTGTTAATGCTCTCCTCCGTAATTGCGGCTATGAAGGTTTATATAACTATTTAATTTAATTTCCCAATCGGTACATATAACATGTAAAATATTTCTTTTCATGTAAATTTACTCAAACTGTCAGTTTATCAAACTAACCCATCACATGCTATATATAAGTGTTTTTGTCCCATAGTTACTCTACATGACTACAAAACTCATCCTTGTAAATTGTAATTACTTAAGTTTTTCTGTTGTTCAACATTTTTCAGGGCAAAATAGACAAATACATTCAGATGCCTATACTAGTTATCCAAACAGTCTTAATGAATTTCAGTTGAGACTTCATATGCCTGCCTTTTTTAACATTCAGATCATCATATTTCAGTCTTTAATACCCAAACACCCCCCCCCCCACACACACACACACACGCATACACATAGTCATTCACCACCATTTGACTTTTTCTGCAGTCAGATTTTCTTAAAAACTTATGCTTATAATGTGAAACTACCAATTTTTTTTTAGTTTCTAAATCATGAAAAAAAATACTATATGATAAAACACACACACACACACACACACAGTCATCCACCACCATTTGACCTTTTCAGCAGTCATGCTAATCATGTGAAACTAACAATTCTCTCTAGTTTCTAAATCTTTAAAGGAAAAAAAGAATTATATTTATGATAAATCCTTTGTTGTCTGTCAATAGGTTATTTTGATATGGGCGCGTTTAATGTGATGCCAGAATTTCTAGATTCTTAAGATAAAAAGGATATGGATACGTCTTTACATGTGTGTGTGTGTAATTGAATTAATACCAGTCTGAAATGAAACAATAAGAACAAAATTCATCTCATAAGAGAACATACGTTAGCTAAAGTATTATCTTGCCTTTTCTTTTACTTTGTGTGTTCATATTACGCTAGTTATTGAGGAAAAGTAATTCATTGTACGATGCAAGTTTAGCCCATACATTTATAGCTTCAATATATATAAGTCATATTTTCATCCCTTTTATCTAAAAAGAACCAGATTCCCCATTGTGGGTATATTCTCTAGGTAGACTTTATGCAAGAAATTAACCGTCACATTCTTGATTAATTTAATACAATTTGATTAACGAAATGTTAATTATTTGATGCCAGTTACGGCTGTAGCGAATGGTCTAGAAGCATGGAAACTGTTGATTGATCTAAACAAGCAAATTGATCTTGTTTTAACCGAGGTAGTTATGCCATATTTATCGGGTATTGGTCTGTTATCCAAGATAATGAACCACGCTACTCGCAAGAATATCCCAGTGATAAGTGAGTGTATCTTTCCACTTCTCCTCAAAGTTGTTCAAATATTACGAAATATATATATATTTTTGTTAAGGTTTTTCATATAACGAATTGTCGTACTTAATGAGTTTTACATGCAGTGATGTCATCCGATGACTCAATGGGTATAGTCTTTAATTGTTTATCCAAAGGTGCAGTTGACTTTTTAGTCAAGCCTATTCGAAAGAATGAGCTAAAAAACCTCTGGCAGCATGTATGGAGGAAATGTCACAGTGTGAGTTAATTTGGTTGTATTATGGTTTATGTATCATTAAAATTGGACCAGTTTTGGACTTCGGCTTCAGGTGTGTTCTGATTTCGTATGCTGAATTATTGTGGGGTGGAGTGTACTGGATTCGAGCTCCAATATGCTCATCTGTCCATATCAGATTTGAAAAAAAAAAAAAAAAAATTCACTAATAGTCTAAAAATCTGCCTTTTGTTTTGCCTTAATGTCTTGTGTTTTAATCAGTCAAGCGGTAGTGGTAGTGGGAGTGGGAGTGAGAGCGGCATACGGGACCACAAATCCACTAAATCAAGAAGCAATCAAGAGTCTGATGACAACAGTGACAACAGTGATGAAGATGATAAGTTGAATGCTAAGGGTGGGAGCGACAATGGGAGTGGAACTCAGGTAATTTTTCAGTTCTCTAATGAAATTCCGGGCCATTTTATCTTAAAGTTTTAATCTTTTAAGAACTATGTATCGTGTGAAGTACCTCGAATACTTCTTTGTACCGAGAATTTGGTTGATTTTGAACAAGCAATTTTACATAAAGCAAAAATTCAAGTAGCGAATTTCTCAGTTAATTACACTGTTTAATTTGTGTTATTTAGAGTTCTTGGCCAAAGAAGGTTGTAGAAGTTGATAGCTCCCAAGCAAATTCTTTGTGGGACAACGTACCAAATCCTCATGATGTCACTTCTGCTCAAGTTGCAAGGCCTGAAACATCTAAACTCGGTAATACATTGGAACCGATTTAATTTTAAAGTTAATTAATAAAAAGACAGATATATATTTCTCTAATATTTCTGGTTTGTTATTGTAGAAATCATTGAAATGGGAAAGGACTTGGAGATCGGAGTCCCGAAAAGTACTAGTTTCGAGGTTGAAGACACAAACAAAAAGATGGACAAATTTTGTGAATCAAACATGGAGAAAGTGGGTGATAAGGTTGATATCAGTATGCAACTTGGTTGCGAAACCGGTGCATCTAGAACCGAACCTCTTAATGCTCATAAGGACGCTTTAAAGGCAAACCAGTTGCTTAAAAACATTAATATCGAAGACAATTATTCTAAGGAATCACATGCTCTTGAGCTCAGTTTGAAGCGGCCTAGAGATGTGGAGGATGCTGATGCGAGCACCCAAGAACGTAATGTCTTGCGGCATTCTGGTCTCTCCGCCTTCTCAAGGTGTGTTGTGTGTATAGGTGGAGAATATTGTTCGGGCAGGTAGATAAGCGTATGGGTGCAAACGAGCCGAGCGGCTCGTGAGCTACTCGAGATCGGCTTGAGAAAAAGCTCGAAACAAGCCGAGCCTTATCGAGCCCGAGCCGAGCGTGAACCTAAAATAAAGCTTGTTTATATATCGAGCCTGAGCTCGAGCCTGGCATGTGAGGCTCGTCTAAAATAAAGCTTGTCTATATTACTACAATACTTATGTAGATTCATTCGACATTTTTTACACATGACCCTATGTTAAAACATAACACATGTCGGCTCATATATAAGCTCACTGCTATGCAGGTACAACACTGTATCAAATGTTAATCAAACTCCAACTGGGAATGTGGACAGTTGCTCACCACCCCCTGCTGATATAAGCTCAGAAGAAGCAAAACGAAATAACATACTATCTAACTCAAATGGGACCCCCAATCAGCGTTCCAACGGCAGTGACGATTTAGGGTCCACCACCAACAATGCTTTCACAACCAAACCAGATGACAACCCACTCCCCGTTGTTGTTCACAAGCATGCCATGCAAGCACTCGTCCCTTGTGCTAATAATAAAGATGCCGTAGTTAAGACCACCGTTCCACAACGAAAGGCGCCGGTTCAAGTCCGCCACCACCATCACCACTACCACCACCATCACCACCATGTCCACAACAAAACTGGCGATGGATTTTCAAGAAACATGGGGTCTAACTTCTTGACTGGTTCAACAGAAGGAAATGCTCTAAATTATGGTAGTGGATCGGGAAGTAATAATAAGAGCAATGGTGAAAATGGAGCAATTGTTGAAGGTGGTATGATTGAAAACGGTGTCGGTAATGGTGGCCCCACAGTATTTAATGGTGGTGATGGAAGTGGTGGAAGTGGAAGTGGTGTTGATCAAGAACGCTTAACTCAGCGTAAGGTTGCCCTTAATAAATTCCTCCAGAAGAGAAAAGTAAGATGCTTTAAGAAAAAGGTAGCCTCTTTTTTCATAACAATAATCAAACACACAAACTCACAATAATCAAAGCTTCTTGTTTTTCTCTCATCTATAGGAGTGATAGTTCAGTTTTTGACAAAATTAAAGGGTGTATCTAATTTTCTCTGCAATTTTCCCTTTTCATTTCTTTTTAAATATGAACTTTCACTTCTTCTATTGGTGAAATACACAAAATACTGATTATTGTGATTTAAGTTGCAATAAACAGATAACCAACCGTGAATCCAAACGGCCGCTTAACAACGGAGGTAATCTGTTTTGTTTGGTTTGGTGGATTTTGAAGGTGCGATACCAGAGCAGGAAGAAGCTAGCAGAACAGAGACCACGAGTTCGTGGACAATTTGTTAAACGTGGGGTCAACAATGAGGATGCAGATTCGTAACGGTTGACTTTGACTTTGTTTTTGATATCGAATAAATAAAAATTAGTCGTCGTCTAGATATGAAGGGTACATTTTAAGATACGTGGGGATGCAATGAAGGATTTTAGAAGGAGGAAGAAGTTCAACCGAATCTTCAATTAAAACATAGTCTCCCGTTTCTAGCAGTAAGTTTTTTTTTTATTTCCCAAAATAAGGTTTTTTTTCGGTTCGCTTAGATATCGTTTGATTTTGGAAAGCTTTCTTCTAGAGAAGCTTTCTTCTATGCAGAATGTTGCTTTATGTCTTGAACCTGTGTCCAAGTTTATCTTTCTATTTGAGCAAGTTGCTTTGTTCATCTCATTACATGTTTCTCAACTTTTAGTTTGTGTTTGCTGCGTGCCATGTTTTAGAATTCCATTCAGTCTTACAGGTTGTTCAGGTGAGAAAGCTGACCCAGACAGACTTATCCACTAAACTAATATTCCAAAATCTGTTTGAACCATTGAGCAGCTCCTCCGGTCAACCATTTTGGCATGGGTTGAGTTATCGATCAAATACATATATTGTTTTTATATCGTGTAGATCTTTTCACGTGTATTAACATAGGTCTCATGATACGATTATCTTTAAATAAATACGGACGGTGTAACCTATATATGGTTCTGATTTGGGCTCCATCAACTTACGGGCTTCATTCCCCATCGTAATCCCAACTTTATGTGAGGTATGCAATCCAAACACTGTATGATAACACTATTATTAACTTAAATCAACTCTAACCTCATCATTGGAGGCTTAGGCTTCTCCTCGGATACGGATGGCAATGGGACGTGTATTGGTAATCCTGGCTGGTCTCATACCTGATTGTAAAACTATGTCCCATACCTCTCAGGTACCCGTTAGTTAGTTTGTTAAAATTACCCGTTGGGATTTCTATATACATTTCTTACTATTATATAATTTTATTACCCAAGAATTAGAAATTATAAAAACACTAAAAATAAGTGTATGGTTTGCGTAATCGGGCTACGGAAATTTTTAAAACTAATCCCATAAACTCAGTCTCATACCCGGATACCCGTCTCGAATTTTTCGCAATCCGGATTCGAGTTCGTTGCCATCCCTCTACCCAGCCCTAGGGTTGCTCTGACAATCCTTCCTTTCATTTTTGTAGCACTAATTATATACGCGTCTGATTTGGCGTAACCCAAACACTATATTATAAGGTATGTAATCCGAATACTCTATGATATTGCTATCAACTAACTATTATGGAATATGGATCAACTCTAACTTGATCGTTGGAGGCTTCTCCTGGGACGTGGGTCCCAGGGTTACTCTGACGATCTTTCCTTTAATGTTTGTAGCGGATTACAGGCTTTGACATGATGAACGGTGATTCATGATCTGGAACACGCGACCAGCTGGTTTTCGTGACGATATTTGGCGTCGTGTGTGGAACCCGAACTGTAAGATGACTTCAACAGGTTCCTTATTCTACTCTGAGCTATTTTATGTTTATATTTACATTAGTAGTATGCTTCTCTACATAAAATAATATAGACATGCCTAGACTCTTCTCATTGCTCATTTTCCTTCGAATTTTAGTAACAGCACTCGTTTGTACCTACTTATACACATTATCGATACACTATCCCCCAATCCCTTAATCTACACACCAGACTTCAGTTCATGTTCCTCTGATTGTCGTTTTTCAGCCACTTCCTTTATTCGGCTGCCACTCCCTAAATCTCCACGTCAGTCGAAAATCATTGCCAAATTGATCGACCTTCGTTCATCTTATAAATTGTTGATTTTTAAATCATTCTTGAGTGATCCTTGGTCTTAACATATTTCTTTTATCTGGAGAGAAGAGTCTATAAGGTTTGCTGGAGTTGCTAACATATATCTAAACCATTATATATATATATATAGTTGTTTGTGTGGCGATATCCTTTGAACTCTACTCTCCTTATACTTGTGGTTTGATTTTTAAGGTGGTGTTCAAAGGAATTTACAAAACAATTTGTCTTGTAACCAAAACAAATTCATCTGTATGTTCTTGTATACGGTACATAGCATGTTGCTCTAGTATTTTATATAACTTTGTAAAAATAGTTTTACAGTTTTTCTACTCTGTTCAAACTATGTGAAGTGTTGTTATATACCGATGCTAAATAATAAGTTCTTTTTAGGAGTTTAAACGAGTGTTGTTAAAGTCTAACTAGTTTGAAAAGGATATTATTGAAAAGAGTAAATTACTATTTTGGCTCCTGTGGTTTAACTAGTTTAACCCTTTCCGTCCAAAAAAGAATCTTTTAACCTATCAAACTCTGAGGTTGCATTTTATAACGGTTTTAGCCCCTAACACTAACTATGTTACTTTTTTCCAGTTAAGCCTAAGGGTGTTATAGTCTTTTATAGCTTAGGGGCTGTTTATGTAAGTTATAAAGTTCTTTTAATATTTTCATTTGTGTAATTACTTAGTTTTTATTTCACGATTATTATTTAACAAAATACGTTTTAAAAATACAAATAAATACATATTTCTTTAACAATTTGTTTTTTTTTTTTTATAAATTTCATTTTTTTAAAAAGTTTTTTTTATAACCTTTTATCGTTTTTAAAATCGTTTCTTTTTAAACTGTTTGTTTTTAAATCGTTCTTTTTAAGTCCTTCATTTTTTAAAAAGAATTGAACAGTTCATTTTTTACCATTGTTTTTAAAACCATATATTTTTTAAACAATTCATTTTTAAAGTCGTTCAGTTTTAAAAACGTTTACTTTTAAAGCATTTCTTTAAGAACCGTTTTTTGTAAAACGTTCCTTTCATTTTTAAAGCATTATTCGAATCATTTATCTTTTTAAATTCTTCCATTCTTTGGACCGTTCGTTTGTTCAAAATTCGTTAAGTTTTAAACCTTTTATTTATTATAACCATAAGTTTTTTATACCTTATATTTTAACAAAAAAGTTTATTTTTATGAACAATTTAAGGTTTTAAAAAGTGAATGATTTTAGTAAGCAAAAAGTATTAAAAAATGAACAAATTTAGAACAAACAATCCAAAAAAAGGAGAATTTTAAAAATGACAAACGATTCAAATAACGCTTTTAAAAATAATAGTAACGCTTTACAAAAATGGTTCTAAACGAACGCTTTAAAAATAAACAGTTTTAAAAATGGACGACTTTAAAAAATGAATTGTTTCAAAAAAAGTTTAAAATACATATGGTATTAAAAAAGAACGGTAAAAAAAGAATTGTTCAATTTAAAAAAAATAAGGACGTAAAAAAGAACGATTTGAAAAACAAACAGTTTAAAAAGTAACGATTTTAAAAATGATAGACTGTTTTAAAAAGGTTAAAAAAACAAATGTTTTTAAAAACGACATTTATAGAAAAATAAATTGTTGAAGCAATATTAATTTATTTGTATATTTAAAACGTATTTTGTTAAATAATATAATCATGAAATAAAGAAATAAAAAAATAAGTAATTACACAAATAAAAATATTAAAAGAAGTTTATAACTTACATAAACAACCCCTAAGTTATAAAAGGACCATAATACCCTTAGACTTGAGTAGATAAAGGACTAGGAAAAGATAACATGGTTAGTGTTAAGGGTCAAAACCGTTATAAAATCCAATCTTAGGGTTTAATATGTTAAAATGTTCTTTTTTTAGACTGAAAGAGTAAAAATAGTTAAAACACACGCACCAAAATAGTAATTTATTATCATTGTCCAAAAAGATAGGATAAAAAGGAGAAAAAAAGGGGTCATGATCTGGAGTAAACTTTGTGAACATCACTCACTCTTATTTATCAGTTTTTGAATATTAAAAAAAGTTTTCCAACACTCACCATCATAGAAACCAAAAATGTTTTTGAATATTAAAAATACTTTTCTAACGTATATGTTTTTGAATATTAAAAATACTTTTCTAACGTATATATCACTATCATCGCACAAGAGGTCTTCCCAACAACCAATACTTCTCAAGCCATAATAACATAGTATTTTCAAAATAATTTTTAAGACATGCGTAATTAAATGTTTAGAAAGTCATCATTGTGATACAGATAAACAAGTTAATGTCTCTTAAACTCAAAAACATAGTATTTTCAAAGTAATTTTGAAACTATTTTATATGGATTTATTTTGACCAACTTTTATTCAAAGTTATGTGGTTATACATTAGTTATCGTTATGATTTTTCAAGATACATTTGGACTTGATTTTGAAAACAAAATATGAATTTGAAAATTTGAAGTCATTCAATTTCTAACGGTCATGGTAGATACAAAATAAAGTGCAATTTAAAAGCGTATTATGTGATAAAGTCATGTTTACCAAAAACATTTGTTAAAGAACCAGGAAGAAATAACCTCTATACACGTAAACAAAGGGATAACGCAAATATGAAAATTTGTCTTACCACTTTAAGTAATAATAAAGAATTAGTTAGGAATGTGCCCAAACAAAATTTGAACTACAAGTTAGAAAAACAAGTGCATTTATCATATGGGTCTTTTTGGTCCATTTAGTGTTAAAGTGACTTGGGATTTTTGCACTCATAAGACCATGTGTAGTGGTAACAATTTATAATGCCCCCACCATGGGGCATTATATGACATGTGGCATCCTAGTCACACTTGGGCATTATAACAAAAGTGGTGTAGTGGGCATAATGCCCTATAATGCCCTACCAATCATTAAAAAAAAAAAAAAAAAAAAACTATTTTCTCATTGGCTAGTCAAACCCATTCAAACCTTCCACAATTCATTTAGGCGTTTTCATTAAAACGCCAAACCCATTTTTCTTTGCCCTATAATGCCCTATAATGCCCTATGTAATGGAGAAGGGGGCGTTTTTTTTGCCCTATAATGCCCCATAATGCCCCACTACACATGGTCTAATAGTTAATAATTTTTCAAGATACAATTGAATATTATGTTTGCAAACAAAAAAATAAAGCTTTTAATAAAAATTGGAAAATTTAGCAAAAAAAAATAACTTCTTTAAAATACGATTAAACCAATTTGTGTCTATCATTGTGGAGACACTTAAGTGAAATTTGTAGCATTTTGTGGTACCCAAGGTTTCCAAAATAATTTATTTCCTCCTCTAAACATAAGAAATGTCAAACACCACTTGATAAATCAAAATATAAGGAACCTTAACCAAATAGTCACTAGATCACTTGCTCAAACACATAGGTTCCTTCTTTTCCTTTGTATCCGCTAATGTGCCTAAAACTATAAAAGAACACTTAAAAGATGAAAATTGGATTACGGTTATGTAAGAAAAGTTGCAATATGAACCAAATCCGGGTTTAAAAATAAAGCGATATTTAGGATCTTGTCCCTCTACTTGGCGTATGAACCAAGTGCGGATCTAAAAATAAAGTAAATGAAAACGAAACTGTAGAAACAAAGCTAGGTTGGTTTCTATACGGTACAATCACAAGAAGGATGCAGATTATTATGAAATTTATGCTCCGAATGCATAGATTAGAATTCATAAGGATTCTACTTGCTTATAACTCTACCAACGATTTTTATCTATATCAAATGAAAGTAAAATTTGTCTTTTTGAACTACTTCAGAAATATATATAGAAGTTTGTGTCTCACTAGCTCTTAGTTTTTAGGACTATACAAAACCCTCAAATGCATATACACTTAAGAAAATCCACATAAACAAAGTCCTGGAGCTTAATTGGTATGATAGATCAAAATCCTTTCTAATTGAATATGAGTATAGCATATGAAAAGATACAATGTCCGTAGAGTAAATAACACACTAGTCATTAAAAAGAGAATAATCATAAATTATGTTGATGTTAATATGTATGTTTCTACTAATAAAATATTATGTAGCGAGTTTTCTAGTGTAATGCATGAAGATAATTCTGTGTATATTTGCAAATTAAGAAACGCTTAGATAAAATTTATAAATTAATAAAAATATATTAGCGATATGCTCAAGAAGAGAGATTTTGAAAATATAAAACCTATAGACACTCTTATGATCACTAACACAAACTTATCAACACGATAAAGACGAAAAATCATTTGACAGTACCAAAGATGGAGGAGTACTTACTCGTAATCACATCACACTATGAGGCGGCATAGAGAATTTTTCACTACATAAAAGGAACTACTAGCTTGGAACTTTGGTATCCCAAGCTAACCGATGTAAATGTGATGTGCTTTGTTGATTCGGATATTGGAGGATGCCTAGTAGATCGAAAAACATTAGTAGTGTTTGTGCCTTTATAGGCAAACACCGGTTGAACCATCCACTTCCAAATCCAGGTATGTAATCACCCACAAAGCATGTACATTAGTGTTATAGATGTAATAAACATTGACCAAGGTACCTATAGTATGCGATGATGATAATAAGAGTGTTGTTGAGCTAAACATTGGAACTAAGACATTGTTTCTTAAGAGAGAATGTTCAGAAAGGGGAATTTTTATTGATAAGGTATTGAATAAAATGTCACTTAAAAGAACTATTTGTGCAATGAGATTAGGCTTTAAAATGTCACATTGGTTTCACATTTGATCCGCGATCAATATGTGGGTGATCGATATGTGAGATCAAACGATATTAACCTAAAGATTATAGTTGTTCCATGTTGGCATTAAACGTCTTGTTGAATCACAACTTCACTACAAAATTCATGGTTGATCTCACGGCTAATAGTGTACCGCCTTTGATGAAAGTTATTCGTTTTATTGTATCCCTTCCCCTCTTTAACCTAAGCACTACCTTCTTCTCCATTCTTTCTCTTTATATCTTCTTCTGTTGAAAGAAGTATTCTTAAAAAGCCTCACCATTAACATTTTCACTCATCGTCTCCAAAGCATCTTCAAAATCCTCCGGCCGTTGATGTGATCGTTACCATGGCCATCAATCCTCTCCATTTGGAGCTCCCAAGTCTCATCTTCTTATTTGGTAATGTCCTTCCCCCTGACCTATACAATTTTTTTACTCACATATGATTAGGTTCACTGATTTGAAACATTTCACATTTACTTATCAAATCTTGCTTGTGATTATAAAACGTTACATACAAAATGTTTGCTTTGTTATACATTTGTATACGATAATTTTTTCAAACCCACCATTTTTACTCCTAAAACTTTCTATGTTGAATGTGGTTTTCTTTTCAAATGATACAACTACAATCTTTAGTTTTGCCATTAACTAAAATTGTAGAAATCTTTGTTTTTCATTGATGACATGCATACATTTTTTTGTTTTAAAAATACACTCACTCACACACATTGATTAGGAACTTGTTTATAGAGATTTCACATATTCTTGATATTCTCTTAAGTTCCCTAAAGCATATATCAACCTACTACTATGTTTGTCACATTTTTTTTTAAAACAAATGGCATGTTTCTTAACCCAAATGCATAGTGACAAACATGTAGACATCTTATCTCATATAGGCACACACAAACACAATGTTTTCACATACATTTGAAACTTGAAATCCTGTGTTTGTTTTTCAAGCATATTACAAAGAAAACTTCCGTTTTCCACCAATCCTCCCGCCTCCTCGTCACAAGGATAATCCTCGAGCATCCGAGCCAACATTGTTACAAACAGTAAACTCATTTGCAAACTAAACATAAACTAGGGACGTAGGGTACTCTATGACCAAGTATGCCAAACTAGCCTCAACATTCGCCCCTCTCCAACTCATTACCCTAAACCTTTTGGTATACTTGACTATGAATTCTATGTTGGTTATTCATATACACATATCATACATGTAGTGCACATAGTACTTTTGGGATATCCTGATATTTGTTGAGGTTGGGAGTTTGATCCAAATGTGTTTGCTTTAACTCTTCACACCATTCCCTTGTGAATTCACCAAATGAGATGTGTACCTTCGACATCATCTTTGTTGGGGTTTTAAGATTTGTCAACTGAAGCATGAATAAATGCACTGTTCTTAAACTCTTTTAATATTCAACCACTGATGCATTTGATTTGCATGTAAGTTAAGAAACTAAAAAAGAACCATGGGGTGTTTCATGTACAGAACTTCTAAAGTGTGCTCATGATGAGTTGATGAAATGGATAACAAAGGAACAAATGAGCTTCCCTTTGTAAGTAATCTACATTAAGCAAGCAAGAACGCTACGAGGTGCTGGCCTTTAACTCGGTGATCAACATGGATTTGCAAGAACCGAAAGAGACTCTTTATCTTTCTTACCCCTTGATGCAAGTAAAGTAGATCAAAATTACTTCTGAAACTTAGAGAGTCTTGCAAGAGTTTTTCCAAGTACCGTGTACATTCTACTATACGATTTCTTCATTTGCAAACCCACTGCCTGCTTCATTCGTTGACGCTTGACTTGATCGCTCATGATCTGTCGCATGAACCACCATCAAACTTTACTTCTAGCGCTGGGCAGACGCGATTACAGTTGTGTGTCATCAATTTACACACGCTGCCACACGTGCAGTGACCGGAGACTCATCATCGCCGCCGCTGCCGAAGACATGGAGCCGATTGGGAGAGGTAGCATGGTAGACATAGATGTTGGAGGATGAGATTTGCAATAAAAAAGATTATGTTGGAGTGTTATCAATTTTGGGTAGCATAAGAAAAATCCTTGAAATCCTAAAGTTTAATATATATTTTTTCAAAACAGCTAATGAATACTATACAAGCTCCACCACCCTGTCAAACCCATTGGCGAAAGGTCACCCACAACCTATGAATACAGAAAGCACACCCCCAAGGCATATAGAGATGGTCATTTGCTGATTGGTAGTTGAGTAATGCCACATTTCCTCTAGGTTGACATTTCTTCTTGGAGAAATGTAGCTCTAAACAAAAGAAAGAAATCTAATTGTTGCAATAAAACAAATAATATGAATGTACTATTTGTCACACCCCAACCGATGATGGAAACATCGGGGCGCGGCACTGAGCGAAACAGATTGTCCGAGAGAAATTCCATAACAACTAAATTACCGGATAATTAACATTATGTCCCATACCATAACCCATCAATTAAAATCAATTATTACAGACATAGATATCTCTAGGCAAATCATTGTTCCGACAACTCAAAATAAATAAATTGTCTTTGTTTCTAGACTCTCCTACTTGATTCCACAAAAGCAAGAGCACAGCATCCTCTAAGCATTCAAACACCTGTCACATACGTTAAAATGGAGGTCAATACACATAGTGTAAAGGTGAAAGCTAGTAGGTTATCGACAATGAAATATGCACAGACGTGACTGCGAGTTGTAGAATGCGCAACACATATCCCCACTGGGACACGTGAAGTAAGGCCCTTAACAACCCCTGTCCACGACAGGTGCTGAGTCCAAACTATAGTACTATCGTTGCTAATGTCTCAGGCAACAATCACTGTGTTAACATAACATACAAGCATTCATCGAATAACACGTAACATGCAAGAATGGTCAGTGTATAAATAGTGTTTGCGTTGTGTGATCGATGTGATTTGAATAAGTAACGTATGTAACACCCAAAAGTGCGTAAAGCAAAAAGGGATCGAGTATACTCACAGATCGTGTTTAGTAAATAAACACTCTCTTGGATTGAAGGGAACGCTGAGAGATTAGCCTGAACAGTTAACGATATCATAAGCGATGAACGGTGCGTTAAACGGTGCGAAAAGAACCAAGTGACGAATGGTAATCCGATCAGATGGCCATTCGATCGGATGTCAATCCGTTCGGATGGTCATCCGTTCGGATGGCCATCCGGTCGGATTGACACTCGTTTGGGAAGGATGTGTTTGTGTATGATGGCTTTGAAGTTTTCGTTGTAGCATTTTAGAATCAGAGAAGTATCTCTACCTTTCAGGTCGTTCGATGGAACGGCAGTTCGATCGAATGGCGATCCGTCAGATGAGGTATTTCTCAGAGAACAAGTTCACAGTAGGACGGTCACTCGATCGGATGGTCTTCCGATCGAATGGCAATCCGTTAGAACTGATGATCTTTGAAAATTTGATAAAAAGTCCAAGTGTTGAAGATCCAACGTCAACCAGTCGGAGTGTCGTTTGATCGGATGGCAATCTGATCGGACGGCAATCCGTTCGACGTTAAGATCTTTGAAAGTTTGAAAATGTTTAAGTGTTGAACCTCAAGTGCAATCTGATCGGATTGTTGTTTGATCGGATGGCAATCCGGTCGGACGGCAATCCATCCCAACGAATCTGATCGTCTTGAAACTTGATTATTTTGGAAGTTTTGCGGTTTGCTCGAGACGGTATGACAACGTGTTTGAACAACGGAACCTCGTCAAGTCCAAGTTGTCCGATCGAACAGGAATCACCTTAACCCGACTAGTTGAGTGTTCTTGACGGTTGTTCATGTTCATCCTGAAATCGGTTGTCTCGTTGATAGAATCCAGATCTCAAACCGACACATCGCTAGAGAAGTGTAGAAGGCCTGAATGAGTTTCGATTCTATCGGTTTTGAGTGCATTGAGTGTAAAAGAGTTGAAAGAAAGTTGGAAAAGTATATGTCAATCCTTTTAACTTTGAAAATGTTTAGATATATGCGAAAACAATGTTAAATCATGTGGAAATCCTTCAGATCTGAGATTTTCTTGGTGGAATGAGGTCAAAACTTGAAGTTCATAAGAACTCCATGATGACATCACCCTAGAACACCTCAAACCCACTGATTTCACGGTTAAAAGTTAAGATTCAAAGGTGAAAATGATGAAGAAGTGTGTGTGAATCATAGAAGTACAAGATTTGAGTTGAAAACTTACAAGAATCGCGAGAAATCGAGAGAAAAGAGGGCTTGAGCGCTGGTCGAACGAGAGAGAGCTGTCACATCACAGTTGTGATGTGACAGGGGGTATTTATAGGTTGCCAAAAGTGGAAAGTGTGCAAAGGTGACGGATCGGATGGCACTTCAATCGGATGACCATCCGATCGGATGGCCATTCGATCGAGTGGCTCCGGCGAGTTGGTTTTCGGCGTTTCGTTTCGTGAGTTGAGCGTTGCGATATGTTTGAGCGTGTGTCGATTAAGCGATGTGATAGATTAATAATAATCACATAAATACTATATCTAACATACAATCATCCTAAATAACTTGCGTTCAGCATTTGCGATTAGATTACGATAGAGTTGCGATTGTGTTTCGATTAATCACCACAAACATAAAGTAAACATGCACAAGTAACACATAGATAGCTCACACACGTAAAACAATATCCAGAACGCATAATTTGAGTTGCGAATGCGATTGCGATGCGGTTAGCGATAAGGCGATAAAACATGCGATTAAACCTCGATTATTAATAGATACTCCACATAATACAACTAAAGTCAATAAAATAAAAGATTCGATTACAAGTCAAGGTGTACTGCCCATAGTTAAGCAAGGAGTGACAGATCGCAATTAGCAATCTTTTCTTTCTTTGACTTTGACTTGTACTTTGACTTTCGAAACACGGGGTGTTACACTATTATTATACATCTAGGAGTATGTAATGAGATATATATCGGTATATACTTATTGTATTTATATTTATATTTTATGGTAAACAATAACATGATTTTATTGTTGTAAACAATTTTTATAAGAGTTTTTAAAATGCTAAACGGAACCTTCTGTTTTGATTTCTTGATTATGGTTGAATTACCGATCATGTGCACTGCAGTTCCGTGTATGGCTGGTGAATTTTTATTTTTATTAATATCTTAATGTACTTTATTTATTATTATTAATTCCTTTAACTTATTTTTATTTTTGAACAGCAAGACTTTCAAATTTACATTAAACAAGAATACACACGTTTCACATTTCACATTCCCTACATAGAACATGTTTATATGAGTCTAGCCATCTTAGTGTTTTCCGTTTCTTTTCTTTCCATTGTCATTACATAAATATACATATAGTCATGAAAGAAAATTCCATACTCATCCAAAGAGCTTTAAGGATGTCTTCACAAAAAGTGCACAACCTCAATCGAGCATTTCATTGAACGTTCATTGGTCAAACAAAATTATGGTAATTGAAGCAAAAAAACTACATAACCCTCTAAGATCGCCGGAAGAGACCTAGTCGCCGCCAGGGTTTCGATTTTTGAAGAAGCCATCATCACTGATTTGTGTGCAGTCCATACTAGAATCTCAAGTACATCTAGTATTGCCTTCGATCTGTTGCTTGCTGTTTACACCTAATTCCCCATCCAAGTACGACCCATACTGTCATCAATAAGTTGTTTTGTTTTCCGATTCCATTCGAGGGAAGGAAGTACCGGGTATAAACCCTTTGAGCCACCGAATAGGATTTATTGAAGAACTCTTAAATTTCGTCGAGTTACGGTTAGGGTTTGTTTTCAAGGTTTTTTTACTATTTTTTGGAACAACGTACGGTTAGGATGTCGTTAACCGTGTTAGTAGTTATTTGTTAGTATCGCCAAATTATTATTAAAGTCGCCCTTGCCTGGACTTGAACCTATGACCTCCAAGAGAAGCAAAGCTTCCCACCTCCCCCTTGACTACTAGGCCAAGAGATCATTGGTTTTTTTACTATTTATTATCAACAAAGTTTGTGGAACCGAGTTTTGTGAAGATCAGTCGCATTGGGTCAGATTTTTTTATAAGGCTTTTTGCCGGGGCAGATTGGTTTGATTGACAGTGTTCAGTAGAGCAACTGTTAAGTTAAGGCGCATACCATTGTTGTTCATGTCACTGTGTTCGATCTGTGTTTCATGTGTGTCATTGATATGGCAAATGGCAAGATGGTTACGATCGAATAGTTTGATGGTTTGGATTTTGGTTGGTTAGTTTGTCAAGAGAAGAACTAGGATGTGGTATTGATGAGGGTAAAACCAGAGAAAATGGAACTAGCAGAGTGGAATGTTTTGGATAAAAAAGCAAAGGTAGTGATTACTCTTGCTTTGACGAGGAATATGGCTTTCAAGATCATGGAGGAAAGCCCGACTTGTGGCATGATGAAGGCTTTGTCTAGCATCTATGAGAAACCATTTGTGGATAAGATGTTCCTGTGCATGCCTAAGCTAGTGATGACAAGGACAGAGAGAACAGTAACAAGTGATGTGAATAAACTCAATTCAAGTTTGTAGAGATTAGAATTTGCTAGGATAGACTTGGATGATGAGTTAAAAGCTTTATTGATGTTACAATCATTGCATGATAGTTGGTCTAGAACTATGAATGTTATTCCCAGTTTTGTGGGGTCCGGTGAGAGAGTTCATGATTTGGTTTTAGGTGGAAACATTAGAAGGAGAAATTAAGGAGAATCATCTCATGAAGTGTTAAACAAAGGATAGGAGCAAGGGAAAGAGTTCGTCTTTAACTCGGAAGGTGATTTGTTGGGGGATGCATGGAAATGGGACATTTGAAGAGTCGATGTCCAAATGATTTAAATTATGCTTTTGAGGATGCGTCTGGGTTTGATACATTGGTACTCAGTGTTGATAGTAGTGAAGACTCTTGGGTCATGGATTCCAGAGCATCGTTTCATGCCATGCACAACAATCAGACTAGGGGTGTGAATTTCTAACACGACATGAACCTAACACGAAATTCGCGGGTTTAGGTTTAATCTAAACGGGTTCGGTTAGTTTCAGGTTGAACACGCAACCTCGTTTAGGTTAACAGGTCGGGTTCGAGTCATCCTGGTCGGGTTTGCGGGTTCCCGTTTAACACATTTATATTATATTATATTTTTTACAATATGTTTTATGCCATAATTATAACTTAAAAGAGAGAAATTAACATAAAATTTTATAATTCAAATATAATTGTATTATATACATTTGTGTGTTTTAAGTAAATTTTAACTTTAATATATAAATTTCAGAAAAATATAGGGTTGAAAGGGTCGTGTTCGGGTCAACCCACGAAGTTTCAAGTCATGCTCGGGTTCATATGTGTGATATGATTTTTGGGTTCGGGTTGAACCCGCAAACCTGCGAACACGACTCGTTTAGCACCCCTAAGTGAGACAATGGTGAATGTAAAACTCTCCTTAGCTGAATCTAATGCTAAAAGGGCTCGTTTTGAATATGTGAAGCCTAGAGTCATAGGGATGTCAGTTGTATGTGTTCGCAGGTTTAAACCAAGTCAGGGGTTTTGGAACGGTGGGAATACATGGTGTATTTTGGGTATAGTTCCAAAACGCCGTTCGGTTTTGAAGACCAGGATTTCAACTTCAACTGTTAAAATCTCTCATGGGGATTTTATGATGAATTTGGAGAGTGTTGATGGTCCTCGGTGTATCTCTAGATCCGGTGAAGTGTGCAAGCCGGTTGAGACAGAGGATGGGTCGGGTTTGATTGTTGGGTTATCGGGGGGGGGGGGGTCAACAGACCTTTAAGTTAACCGATAAGGGGGCCCCTTCAACTACAGGATTGGGTTGAAGTCCTAGCTTGTTCTTGGGAACTTGGAGGCTTCGAAGACTTGTTTTGAAGATCACTAGAGTTACTAGATAAAGGGTTTACTTGGATAGCATTTGTGGATTGAGAAAAGGCTTCAAGTGGGAGATTGGTGGGTTTTGTGAAGCCTTTTGTGGGCTATGTTCGGTCAGCAAGGAGGAACAAGGACGGGTAGGTTTCTTAATATTCTATTAAGTGCCCATTTATTTGTTTCTTGGCCCTAAGTTTTAAACCCTAGTTATTGTCTATAAATACTCTACTAATGTAATTGTAATCTTTGGTTCTGAGCTAAAAATAAAAACTCTAGTTGCAGGTCATGTACGTAGGTCTCCAACTAAGATCGAACTACGTAGAAATTCTTGTGCAATTTATTTTTGGGTAAATTACACTTTTCGTCATTTATGTTTGTACTGTGTTTCAGACCTTTAAGCCGGTTGAGACAGAGGATGGGTCGGGTTTGATTGTTGGGTTATCGGGGGGGGGGGGGGTCAACAGACCTTTAAGTTAACTGATAAGGGGGCCCCTTCAACTACAGGATTGGGTTGAAGTCCTAGCTTGTTCTTGGGAACTTGGAGGCTTCGAAGACTTGTTTTGAAGATCACTAGAGTTACTAGATAAAGGGTTGTTAGAGCATGTGAGATCGTTGGTACTTGTACTGGATTAGTTTAGTTGTAGTTTGTATGTCTTTTGAATGTTTAGGGGTTGTTTTGTAATTATCTAGAAGTAATATTCCTGACCTAGTGTAGTTAAGATTCCAGCAAATTTATAAATTTGCTGGTTAGTCAGGATGCTAGTATAAATACCCCAAGCATTGTAACACATTCAAGCTTTTGGCTCTTGGTGGAATCAAGTGTTGTTTACATTCTCATTGAGCTTTGATCTGATTTCCAAGGTTGTTTATTGTTATATCATTCTGTTTGGATTCAATACAACACTAGTTGTATTCCTCAATCCATTAGCTTCACCTTCATCTTCATTCTTGATATTTCTTGACTAATCATAGTTCAAACACTTAATCAATAGGTGTTTTGGACTAAAACAACCTACCACTGTGATCCGGATACGTTTTGGGATCTACAATTTGGTATCAGAGCCTTTGTGCTCTTGGTTGTTGTGTTCTTGTTAAGATTTTTCATTGTTTTGAAGGTTTTTCAAAGTTTCAAGGTTTTTCAAATTTTTGGGCTTAAAATGGATTGATTTGGTGTGTTTAATTGATAGGTTGTTGTTAATACTTGGTTAAGGAGTCATTTTGGTCATTTTGGTGCATCAAAACATGGTTTTTGGGCTGTTTTTAAGTGATTAGAGGGTTTTAGTTCGTGATAAACCCTCTGGTTAGCGAAGATAACTTGAATACAGCGATGAGTTTTTGAATACAACGAAGATAATTTTGAATACAGCGAATATATACTTTAAACGTAGCGAACATAGCGATATTGTCTGAATCGCTGAGTGTTCCGTCGCATAATCAGCAAATTAGCCGACTAACGTTCGAGCGAATTTGCTGATCATCAGCGAAACAGTATCATTTGACCCATTAGCGAATTTATCGAAGGCGACTTCGAGAACCGTGCTAGCGAATCACAGCGTTCCTATCACGGTTTCCGGCAATTATAACCTAACTTCGTTTGGTGTTTGATTTGTCAGCGAAGATAAATTGGTGTTCGTGCAGGATCCAACATCGTGTCAGCGAAGATAGCGAACAAGTTAGCGGAGATCATCAGTCAACTTCGTTCGCCGGCGAAATTAAAGATCTGTCAGCGAATTTAAGCCTGTTTCAGCACACGTTTGTCAAAAACAAAGAAAAATGTCGCTAAATCAACTAAGTCCAATCGCTCAAGCGGAACTTGAAACTGGAACCACAACTCGCCCACCAAAGTTGAAAGGAGCGGAAGATTTTAGCACTTGGAAAACTCGCATTCAGTCGTTCTTCGAGTACACGGATTACAATCTGTGGCTCTCCGTTACGGCCGGACCTCACGTTCCTACGGTAGTTAGAGGAGATTCGGTGGTTCCTAACAATGATGCTACCACCTTCACTGACGAAGACAAGGCCCTCATTCAACGTGATCGTCGTGCACACGCCGCTCTAACCATGGCTTTATCAACAAACGACTGCAACATGTTTGAAGAACACCGAACTGCTAATGCACTCTGGAATGCATTGATCGAGTACTATGAGGGAAATGAAGAACTGATCGAAAGCAAGAGAGATATGGTGCAAAAGCAATACGACATGTTTTGCGGAGTCCGTGGAGAGAGCCTGTCTGATCACATTAGCCGCTTCCTAAACATGATGACCAAAATGAAGAAAGCTGGAAATCCTGTAACCAATCGTGCTGCAATAAAGAAATTGCTTGACTCGCTCCCCAAGGAATGGAGCCTGCAGTGTATGATGATCAAGAAGGAATTCCTCAACAATCCTAATCCTGTTACTCTGTCAGATCTGATCAACACTCTAAGGGCATTTGAAATGGACGTAAACAAGAGAGAGATGAACACTGCTGGATATCAACCTAAAGCAACTCAACCTTCAGCAGGACTGAAGAATGTAGCGTTTCTCGCTTCAGGGGGCATTACTCCACAAGCTTCTGATCTAATTTATGCAAATGCTTCCGCAAGCGCATCTAAAGCCCCACAAATTGTTGAGAAAACGATCACTGTCGATACTCAAGCACTGAAAGTTTCAACCGAGAATGTGGCACTCTTCAACACTTTCCTAAGCAGCTATGAAGCCCTAATGTCTGGGGAATTGAGGAAGGAGATGTTTACTGCCGAAGACATGTATCAGGTTGATCCAGATGATATGGAAGAAATGGATCTGAAATGGCAAATGGCCATGATCACTCTGAGATTGAAGAAGTTTCAAGACAAGACAGGCAAGCGATTAGGTCTTGGAAAAGCTGGTTTTGATAAGTCTAAGCTGAGGTGCTACAACTGTAAGAATCTTGGACACTTCAAGCGTGACTGTCCGATGTTGAAAGAGGGAAACAGTGAAGCTACTCCTGCTGCTAAACAGATCACTGCCGAAGAGAACAAAAGCAACGCTTCTCCCAGCACGCCAAAGGCTTTGGTTGTTGAAGACTATGACTGGAGCGAAGAGATCACTGAAGCTAAGGAACAAGTCAACAAAGCACTGATGGCCAAAATCTCTAGTGAATCATCTGCAAAGCACTTTGAGAAGCAGACAACGGGAATCCCAACTGGAAACAATGATGCTGACCAGGGATTGAAAGGTATTCTGCCTTCAGTGGAGTCTGGTGATAAAGCTGAAAAAGATGCTGAGAAAGGAAAGGATAAAGTTCAAGCTACAGCCATGAAAGCAGATGCATCAAAAGAGAAGGCTGACAAAGACTTGGTAAATAGTATTCCACTTAGTTTCAAGGAGAAGTTATGCTCCGAAGCATGCGTTGATGTCGTGGCACATTATAAATTCCTAAATCTGGAGTTTGAAAGGCAAAAGGACAAAGCTTTAAAAATTAATAATGAGCTTAAACAAAATGAGGCTGCATATCAGAGAAAGTTGAACTCAACTTTGGCTGAAATGCAAACTCTTAAAGAATTTGTGTTTAGAAAAGATTTTATCATAAATGATCTTACTGAAAGGTTAGAAAAAGCGTTAAATGAAAAGAACAAACTCCAGATTATAATAGATAAATGGAATGTCAGTCAAAAGGCCTTTACTGACATCAAAAATTGCCAACGACCAACGTTTGTGAAAGACGGGATTGGTTATAAGGATAGGCACGGAAATGAAAGAAAACTTTTCTTTCCACCTCACAGCAAAAACTACGTGCCTATGCCTACTCCTCATCCCGAAAATGATCTCATAAATGAAAAGGCCTCAGTTGAACAAAATGAATTTTATGAAAATGAGACAACTGCTAACTGTTCTAAAAGCAATGCAGATTCCATTGAGTGTAAAGAAGATGTTTGCGATGATGATGGAGACTGCGGAGGGTCAAAAATAGGAATTGGTTATTCAGGCGACAGTTATTCCACCGTTAACTGGTTCGTCTGGAATTGTTCTAAAAACAATGTTAAGGATGAATGTAATAGTTTAAGTAGGATGGATGACTGTAATGGCCAAGTGCCTAAAACTAAATCTGTGGATGACTGTAAGGGCCATGTGCCTACATTTGAGACCCGTGATCATGAACCTTATGTGTCTGAATGTCATGGTTTGAATTATGCGTGTCATGATGATAATGTTGCTTGTGAATCTCCTGTATTTGTGCCAGAATTAAAAAGGAATAGCTTTGGAAAATTCCTTACAAAGGAAATTCCCGAATTTATTCCTTCCAGAACAGGTATGACAGAATCAGAAAAGAAAGCTACTGAAGATCAAGATAATGTAGAAACAAGCGCCATTATCACAGAAGACGAACATACATCAGTAAGTTCGCATTCAGAAATCTCAACTGAAGATCAAGCAACTAGTGATGAAAGCTTCGAATGTTCAAGTTGTGAAGCAAGTGAAGAACAAAATTCAAGCAAGGACAACACGTCTGAAAGCTCATTCGATTCAGACAGTGATGAAGAATTTCCCGAAGATGAAAGCAGAGTGGACAAGAAAATGAAGAAAGCAAAAAGCTCAAGATTCTCATCACATACATCATCTTCTCACACCAAAAGACCCAGACATAAAAGATGTTTTCGCTGTGGTCATTTAGGACATACAGTGAAACATTGTAAAACCAAAAAGTTTCCTAAACCAGAACATGATTTTATTACAAACGTCACGCAGCAACTAAATTATCTTAAGAAATCTGTTAAAAATCTGGTTGATTCAACTGCGTATCTTTGGAAACAAAAAGAGGTCAAAGTGGGTCAAAACCACGATAGATTTGAAATGAAACAGATTTGGGTTCCTAAATCAAACTAATCTGTATATTTGTACATTTGTATATATCAGAATAAGCTCCAGAAATGGCTTCGAATGCTCATGGAATACATCTGGCACGTCGACAGCGGATGCTCAAGACACATGACGGGGTTAAAAGAACTGTTGAAGAACTTCCGCTTTATTGATGGCGACTTCGTGTCCTTTGCCGGAGACGAAAAGGGAGGGAAGATTGTTGGAGTAGGCGATGTAGTATCCGAAGCTCTCACGCTGGAAAATGTCAACTATGTTCCAGAGTTATGCTACAATCTCATGAGCGTCTCTCAAGTGTGTGATAAAGGAATCTCAGTGCTGTTCAATGACATGGAATGCCTGTTCCTGAAGCCGGGTTATGTTGTTCCTGCAGAAATGATCATGCTTACTGCTCCAAGACAGAACAACACATATGTGCTCAACATGAAGAATGCCAAGACAAATGACAATCTAACATGCCTTATCTCTAAAGCTTCAGAATCGGAGTCACTGCTTTGGCATAGACGACTGGGCCATGTCAATTTCAAAAATATGAATAAACTATCTAAGTTAAACTTAGTTAGAGGTCTTCCGATTAAAGAATTTCCATTTTCTGAAAAATGTATTGCATGCGCCCAGGGAAAACAGCATAAGAAACCTCACAAGACCAAAGCAGTGAACACGATTTCTGCACCCCTTCAGTTACTGCACATGGATCTTTTTGGTCCTATCAGTGTTAAAAGTCTTGCTAAAAGCTCTTATTGTTTGGTTGTAACAGATGATTTCTCTCGTTTTCCGTGGGTATATTTTCTTGAAGCAAAGAGCGAGACTGCTGAAGTATTGAAGGCATTCATTCCCTTGATAGAGAACGTAACCAAACGGAAAGTGAAGTCCATAAGAAGCGACAACGGGTCTGAATTCAAAAATCAGACCTTCATATCATTTTGCGCAGAAAAAGGAATTCATCTTCAATACAGTGCAGCCAGAACTCCTCAGCAAAATGGAGTCGCTGAGCGTAAGAACAGGACGCTGATCGAAGCTGCAAGAACAATGCTGGTGGACTCCAAGCTTCCAATCATCTTCTGGGCTGAAGCAGTTAACACAGCATGCTACGTTCTGAACAGGGTACTCATCGTGAAACCGCATGGAAAGACAGCATACGAGCTTCTCTTCAAAAGAAAACCCCTTATAGATTTCTTCAGGCCATTCGGATGTTCGTGCACTCTGTTGAACACTCAAGACAATCTCGTAAAATTTGAGGCAGTAGGTGATATCTGCTACTTTATGGGGTATTCATCAACTCAAAAGGCTTATCGTGTTTACAACAAACGAACAAAGACGGTGATCGAATCGTATTATGTGGATTTTCAAGAAGGAAATTACACCAACACTGGAAGCACTCCTGACTGGTTCTATGATGTGAGTGTGATCTTCAATAACTTTGAAATTCCGGAAACTGCGTCTGACCCTGAGCCAGTCGAAGACGTTCAAGTTGAACCTTTGTTTGACTCGTCCGACATTGGTTTCACTCCTTTCACCACTCGATTATCTCCATCATCTGCTGATCCGATTATGGCTGTAAATGAATCAAATGGTCACACTTCGCCTGAGAACACCCAAGAAAATGGTGCTTCTTCTTCACAGGCAAATGTGAATGAGCCAACTCAAGACGATGATCCACCAATAATTTATGTCGACGAACATTTCACCAACCTTCCGCAGCAAATCGAATCTCTGACAAATGCAGGTTACAAGACAAATAAAAATCATCCTCTTGAAAATGTCATTGGCGCAGTAGAAGAAGGAGTACGTACTCGAGGGCAGTCAGCTAGCATCAACAAAGGTCTCTTCGCAGCCTTTCTTTCACAATCAGTTCCACGTGACATCGAAGACGCTATTCAAGACTCCAGCTGGGTTCAAGCGATGCAAGAAGAATTGTCTCAATTCAGGAAACTCAAAGTGTGGGAACTCGTAGATCTACCTGAAGGAAAGTTTCCTATCGGTACAAAATGGGTCTTTCGAAACAAGATGGATGATCGTGGGGTGGTTATCAAGAACAAGGCTCGATTGGTGGTGCAGGGTTTTCGACAAGAAGAAGGGATCGACTACGAAGAGGTTTTTGCTCCAGTCGCTCGATTGGAGGCGATCAGAATATTCCTGGCGTATGCTTCCTACAGAAACTTCAAGGTCTTCCAAATGGATGTCAAAAGTGCGTTTTTGTACGAGAAAGTTAAGGAGGAAGTTTACGTGTGTCAGCCTCCTGGATTTGAGGATCCTCATTTTCCAGGGCGCTATTTTAAGCTGGATAAAGCACTGTACGGTCTACATCAAGCCCCACGCGCCTGGTATGAAACTCTGTCCACATACCTTCTGGATTGTGGTTATTCCAAAGGAACGATTGACATGACACTCTTCACCAAGAAGGTAGGGGAAGATGTTATGCTAGTCCAAATCTATGTGGACGATATCATATTCGGGTCAACAAACGAGGACTTGTGCAGAGAATTTGAATCTATCATGAAGGCAAAATTCGAAATGAGCATGATGGGAGAACTGAACTTCTTTCTGGGTTTAGAAGTGAAGCAAAGGGAGGATGGAATTCTGATTCATCAAGCTAAATATATTCGGGACATTCTCTCGAAATATAACATGAATGACTGCAAAGTGGCAAGCACGCCATTCGCCACCCAAACAGAGCTCACTTTAGATCCTCAGGGAAAGTCGGTGAACAAATCTTTCTATCGCTCAATGATCGGATCTTTGATGTATCTGACAGCAAGCAGACCTGATATCATGTGGGCCGTTTGTCTTTGCGCTCGTTTCCAGACAAATCCAAAGGAATCTCATGAGATTGCCGTAAAGCGCATCTTCCGCTATCTGAAAGGAACACCAAAACTAGGGCTTTGGTATCCTAAAGATAGTAATTTTGACTTAATTGCTTATTCTGACAGCGATCATGCAGGTTGCAAAGTGGATCGTAGGTCTGTTTCAGGAGGATGCCAATTTCTGGGAAATCGGCTGATTTCATGGCAAAGCAAGAAGCAAACAACAGTGTCCACGTCGACAGCTCAAGCGGAATACACTGCGGCATACAGTTGCTGTTCACAAGTTCTCTGGATACAGAATCAGTTGCTGGATTACGGAATCAACATCATGAAGACTCCGATATTCATCGACAATGAGGCTTGTCTGGGAATTGTGAAGAATCCCGTACACCACTCCAGAACCAAGCACATCGAAATCCGCATTCATGCAATTCGAGACGCTTACGAAAAGGGTTACATTCAAGTGGTGCCAGTGGATACGACACAGCAACGTGCCGACATCTTTACGAAAGCTTTTGACAAAACCCGTTTTAACCAGTTGGTAACCTGGTTAGAAATGGTCAATTTCCTTGATTGGAAATGAATCTTGTGTTGATTAAAAAAAAAAAAAAAAAACTTTTTAATTAAATATTAATAAAATACTAACGTTTTTGCTTGTTGAAAATAAAACGGATATTGAAAGACGTCGCCTACCAAAAAGATTTTCTGTTTAAAATTTTATTTTCGGGCAAATGGACTTACGAAAATGAAAATTTTAGGGGGGATATTCAGAAAATCCTTGAAACAGGATGCTTATGTCAGACGACACTTATGTCAGACTCCTGTTAGAGGAAGTGATAGAAAATTGCTAACACTTTGTCATTTCTTTGAACAGAATACAATATACAATCAGGGTACCAAGCAACGATGTGTCGGTAGATTCAGCAACACCGACGAGTAAACTGCTGGTAGGGAGCCGAACATAATGTCTACACAAGAATTCTGGCTTTTCTCAGGCATTACGCTCCTCAGTGGGTAACACGTTGCGGCATATGGCTTAATGGTCTTGAATCTTGCGTTGACGGATTGTCAAAGTCTGAGATTTCGGGTCTTTATATTGGTATGTCATTCGGAGGATATCATAGTTGCTCTTCTGTTGTACGGTGGTACTGACCTAGACGCGATGCTATGATATTCTCTTATTAATAAGTGCCTTAAAAAAAAAAAAAAAAAAGGCCAAACCCTGTATAATAAGCGCCATTATTGGCCAAAATCCATAATAAGTGCCATCTTTGGCCAAATTCTCTGATAGATCAGTAGGCAACTCTGCTGTACGGTAGTACTGACCTGTTCGCCGAACCATCTATCTTAACCCTCGATAGTTCCTGGAATCTCTGTTGTACGAAAGTACAGACCTGATCTCCGTTCTATCGTTGAAGAGAATGAATCCAATATACTCACCCGTTATGAGGAATCTTTGTGCATACCTTGATCGCGGGGGTATGTCCTGATGTGGGACTCACGAGGGCGTAATGATTCTATTTTCAATAGCTTGTGTGGGGGCCATCGAAGACTTGTCAAAATTACCAAAAACATGATAAAATACGCTCTCCGAAGGTACGTTGAAAGAAGGATGCATGGATTTAAGCGGACAAACATACTGACAGTTTTTCTTGTGCCCTGGTTAGTAATATAATAGTAATAATATATAAAGAATGTGGCAAGTGTTGGCAGTATGATCCTCTGCAGGTAAGTTCGGTAAGTGTCGGACATATCAGGAAATTCTAAGTTAAATGAATCCTCGCAGAGCAAGACATTTGAAGTTCGGAGTCAAAATGGCCCAAATTTTAGCATCACTGTAAATATTCCAAAATAAACAAGTTTTCAAACATAAACGGGCACGTTTTTCGAGATCGTTTGAAATCTTCAAGCAAGAACCAAACTTTTTGAAAATATAAACAAGCTGGCGAAATTAAGATACCAGCGAACATATAAGTTCGCTGGTTACTTTATTAACCGTACATATATAATTTTTATTCCAACAGTTATTTTTCAAATTTTTACTTCATCTTCCCTTTCATCACCGGTGTTAACTCACTCTCGTTTTTTTTTCCGATAACTGGTTTCTCAAAACATCAACACAAGATTTATTTGCATTCAAAGAATATCAGGTATGATTGTCGGTTATCTTTATAGTTCATTGATTCGATAAGTATCTGTTTTAAATCTCTGTTCTTCGTATATATCATTTTGTTGAGAATGTTTGAAGTTCTTGGGTTATCTATTGGGGATGGGAATTTGTATCAGTTATTGAATTTGCATTAGAAGGTGTTAATCATGTTCCTGTTCGCATCAGTTGTTGTTTTAAGTCGAGTCGGTTTTGTGTAGATTAAAAGGGATTTAAGAGGAATCGATTGATCATGAACAGGTTAGGGGTTTTTGAAAAGGGTTTTATAAGAACATCTTGAACACAGCGATGAATACAGCGATGATAGCGAATTTAAGGAAACCCAAAAGTCTCGAACGCGAGTTCGAGCAATCAGCGAGCGATTTAATTCGCTCGGATAGTGATCAAAATCGCTATCTTCGCTGATCAACCATTTTCGGTAATGAAACGCTGTCTTCGCTATGTTCGATAGCGAAGATTCACTTGAAATCACGACTGATCCACCAGCGAACATAGCGAATTTGTCGTTAGTTATCAAGATCAGAAGTGTTGGCGAAGTCAGCGAAGACCGCAAGTCTTGAACGCGAGTTCAAGCACCGAGCCACATACTCTATTTCGCTCGGTTGGCGAGATAGATCGTGATCTTCGCTGACAAATCAGTTCCGTGTCAGAACCATGTTTTCATTATCTTCGCTAGCGGATTTAACTTATCTATCCGGTAATCTGTGTCTTTGGCTAACATTAGCGAAGAAAGCAACTGATCTGGCAGCGAAGTTGTTGTATATATTCAAATTTTCTTTAATTGATTTCTTTTCATGGTTAAATTGTATATATCTTATGTAAATTCTAGTCTCGTACATAGTTTATCTGGTATCCACACACTCTAACTTGCTTCGTTTTCTGTGCAGAATGGTGAAAGTGCTCGAATGGGATAAAACCCTCAAGCATAACCAGAGTATAAATCTTAATCTAGTTCCAACCAACTTCGAGGACGTATCTAGATGGGTTCACGATAGCAGAATCAGTTATGCAGTGGAAACTTCCGTTCCTGTCTACCCTCTTCATATTCGAGAATTCTGGGAGAACGTAAAGCTGGAATCAATTAACAACAAACCGGGAATCTCTTCAACAGTACGCAATAAAAGAGTTGAAGTGACAGAGGAAAGGGTACGAAAAGTTCTGAAGCTCAAAGACAACAGTGATGAACCACAAAGCATGAGTCAAGACGATATTCTTGACGGTTTCAAAGGAATGGGATACGCAGGGGATTTTAGAAATAAGAAGGAGATTAAAAGGGGCGGTCTAACTCAGGATTGGAGGTTTATTGTTTATGTAATTTCGACAAGTCTAGCGCATCGAAAAGGCGGGTTTGATGGCTTAAATTTGGAATGGTCTGCAGCTATGCTGAGCCTATGCACAAATCAAAAATTCAATCTCTCTGGATTAATTTTCAATTATATGAGAGAAAATGCAAATGGAGCGACTTGGGCGATGTATCCGAGATTTATTCAGATGCTCATAAATGATCAGCACAAAGACCTCCCCAATGACGGAAACACCTACAAATTCCACGTGCCCACAAGTAGACAATATACTGAAATCAAAACCAACGAATGGGTTTTGTTGCACGACTGGATGTACAGAGCTGAAAGATTACCCATCGTGAAAGCTGCATATCAGAGGTACAAAGAAGGGGTCAAAGCTAAACAACAGAAAGCAGCACAAGCACAGGCCGAAGCAGCCGCCAAAGAAGGAAGTAGCAAAGAAAAACGAAAGGGCAAGCAACCTGCAGATGAAGAACCTCCTAAGAAGAAAAAGACAACAGGAGGTTCTGAACGTTTGATGAGTTCTGCAATCAGGGCGGCACAAACTGAAGAGCAACGCAAAAATATTCAAGATCTGAAAGCCATTCATGTAATTCAGGAGAAAGAGAAACGAGAAAAGAGCCTGAAACGTAAAGAAATATCTTCTTCGGAGATGCCCGAAGTAGTTCCTGAAGAAGTTCAAGACCTAAATGACTTCGTTGATCAAATTCTTGTTGATCCTGACGAGGCACAAGCACGCGAAGGTACTTCAAAGGTTTCCCCAGTCAAACCCACCAGAATCTCAAAACCACCCGTTGTTCCACAAAGGCTACGACCATTTCAAGACTTGTTCGATCGATTGATAAAGGACACCGGGCCTTCCGTGGCGAAAGAAATTTGTTTGTTAAAGAATCAAGTCAATGATACAAACATCCTGAGAGAGAAACTTAGGGATCAGAGAAAGAAGAACAAGGAAATGACGGCATACATGGCCAAGCAAGCCAAGTTTGTCAGATTTCAGCAAGCCAGTTTGGAGAAGCTCTACAGGATGATGCGGGGAATATGTGAAAAAGCGAACATTGAGCCGATGTTTACATTTGATGAAATCTTCGATTTTGAAGCTTTCATTCAAGAAGAAACGGCTCGCAAAGAAAAGGAAGCCGAAGCAAAGAAAAAGAGATTAGAGTCGGTTGAAAAGGCATTGGAGGGAAACGAAAGCGAAGAAGAAGAAGCAGATCGAGAAGTCATGCCACCAACCTTTGTTGAGTGGGGGCTAGAAGACGAGGTCTTATATGAGCAAGAAGACGGCAAGACATTTGCTCCTGAACATCCCGAGTGGTTCAGAAAAGAACGAGAAAAGCTCCCTGATCTTCATCAAGTGATAAAGGTCGTTAAATCTGAGGAAACTGAGAAAATAATTAGCTGGATGTATGATAACCTCAGGGGCATGTTTGTAGTAAAGAGACGGGGTGGTGTGATACAATATTTCGCAACAGGATTTGATCTTTTCTCGCTCCCAAGGTGGGATTTAAGAGAGCTTGGGCGTATGAATTTGCTCAATCATGGTGACAGAGGCATCGGAAGAGACTTTGAACGTCTAATTACAAGTGAATGCGACAAGAACTTCCCGAATCATGCCCCACAGCGCCCAAGACGCCGAGTGTCCAAAACTTCTTTCGATCCAGTAACAGGCAAGGGAAAGGTGACGTGGGTTATTAACCCTGCTAAAGTAGTCACCAGAGTCAAGCTTCCGGAAGAAATCCCTGTGGCACTTAAGGATTTCAAGAAATGGTTCTACGATAGTCAAACCGGTGAAGCTGTAATAAGGTCGAACGACAATGTTGATATTCGAATACTGGACCCTATGGACGTGTTTCAGTTCGGGCTGTCTGATCTCACCATGCTGAATGCGAGTCGTATCAATGTCGGAGCTGGAAATGTAAATCTTGAAGAGGCAGCACTGTTCCAGCGAGCAGTGGAGCGTGCCTGGAGATTAAAAAGGGACATGCTCGACATGGTAGACAAAATAGAGAAACGAAAAGAGAAAGAGCAGAAAAAGAAAGAAAGTCGAAGGAAAAAGAAACACGAGAAAACCATGGAAGGAAGCTCTGCCTCAACTGCAGTTCAAACCACCACCGACTCTCAAGCCACACCAACACCTCCGGCCTCATCCACATATGAGGCCGCTAAGGAGGACCCAAAATCAAGTGAAGCCAACGTTAATCAGGAACCTCCGGTAGCACCAACGGAGACTGTCGCACCACCAGAAACGATCGTTATGGAAGAAAATCCAATCGAGCCAGAAAAGCAAACTACGGAAGATCCAGTGGTTACAACAGAAGATCCAGTGGTCACCACTGAAGAATGAGAAGACAAGCACGCAACGATCTAGGGGGGATATTGTTAGAGCATGTGAGATCGTTGGTACTTGTACTGGATTAGTTTAGTTGTAGTTTGTATGTCTTTTGAATGTTTAGGGGTTGTTTTGTAATTATCTAGAAGTAATATTCCTGACCTAGTGTAGTTAAGATTCCAGCAAATTTATAAATTTGCTGGTTAGTCAGGATGCTAGTATAAATACCCCAAGCATTGTAACACATTCAAGCTTTTGGCTCTTGGTGGAATCAAGTGTTGTTTACATTCTCATTGAGCTTTGATCTGATTTCCAAGGTTGTTTATTGTTATATCATTCTGTTTGGATTCAATACAACACTAGTTGTATTCCTCAATCCATTAGCTTCACCTTCATCTTCATTCTTGATATTTCTTGACTAATCATAGTTCAAACACTTAATCAATAGGTGTTTTGGACTAAAACAACCTACCACTGTGATCCGGATACGTTTTGGGATCTACAAGGGTTTACTTGGATAGCATTTGTGGATTGAGAAAAGGCTTCAAGTGGGAGATTGGTGGGTTTTGTGAAGCCTTTTGTGGGCTATGTTCGGTCAGCAAGGAGGAACAAGGGCGGGTAGGTTTCTTAATATTCTATTAAGTGCCCATTTATTTGTTTCTTGGCCCTAAGTTTTAAACCCTAGTTATTGTCTATAAATACTCTACTAATGTAATTGCAATCTTTGGTTCTGAGCTAAAAATAAAAACTCTAGTTGCAGGTCGTGTACGTAGGTCTCCAACTAAGATCGAACTACCTAGAAATTCTTGTGCAATTTATTTTTGGGTAAATTACACTTTTCGTCATTTATGTTTGTACTGTGTTTCAATGGATAGCCTTTAACTTCAATAATTACAATTACAATCCTTTATTTGTAAAACCCACTACAACATACATCCTTTAGCATTAACCTGGTTAAAATTTTCAGTTAACTTTAGTTACATAAGGGTAATTTAGTCATTTTACAAATTACCAAAAATAATACCTAAAAATTAAATTAACAACACAAAAATAATACCTAAAATCCATTCTCTCTCTAAATACTACAAGTTCCTCTCTCTCTAAACAACCAGATCTGACAATCACCACCAAACCCCACCACCACCATTTAAGAACCCTGGAACATCCCTCTTATAACAATCTCAACTCTCTCTCTAAACAACCAGATCTGACAATCACCACCAAACCCCACCACCACCATTTAAGAACCCTGGAACATCCCTCTTATAACAATCTCAAAATTCGAGTTCTTTAATCATAGTTAGATATTAAGACGTTGGGGCTTTTGATTAGAAGATGAAGACGAGTATGTTGGTGCAAGAATTACGTTGAATCTGTGCGGTCAGAGGCTATGGCCGGAGCTCACACCAGCACCGACGACGATCTCCTTATGGTGGAAACCAGATTACAAATGAAATCTGTTCAAAACCATAAGTTTATGAAAGGCCAAAAAGATTTTATGCTTGGCATTTCTTGCATTTCTTGTGTAATTATGAAAGGCCAAAAAGAAATCTTCTTGCATTTCTTGGCACACGACGACCCAATAATCCTCCTCTCAGGGCCTTCCTCATCGTACTCACTATATTACTCATCTTTCTCACAAACACACCATCTAAACACATTAATGTTGCTGCAGAGGGAAGACATCACTGCTATTCTAGTTGGCATTCAACTTCCTCGTCAATGATTGATCATCATCATTATCCTCAATTATGAATTTAATAAACAATAATAATAACAAATTTGAATGAAACCTTGAAAACATGGCCAAAACCCCCTTGCCCAATCTTATTTTCCAAATTGTTTGTAGCACAAATTAATGTTTGAAATGTGAAAATCTTTTGTTCTTGAGATACATCAACTTTTTTCAGGATCTTCTTCTGGTGTACCTTCACCAATTTCCAAATTAAAACAATTTAGCACATAAAGAAACAATTAAGTCAAAACCCATGTTGCAGAACCACCGCCGCCACCACCTCCTTCCTCCACTGTCGCCACCGCCTCCGAAGACACCACCACAATCATCGTTGAAACCAGCGTCACGTTCACCGGCCACAACTGCGAACCTCCGTCGAGATCGGTAGATGTGACTCCGAGATCCGGCCACAACTGCGAATCTCCATCGAGATCCGTGTCTGATCCCGAGGGTTTTGTCATCAGTGGGTTACTTTAAGTGGATTTCTTGTTACAAAGTTGTAAAGATGAGAAAGACGGTGGTGGCTGGATTAAGATGATGGTGGTGCCTGGTGGTAATTACCAAGTTGTTGATTAGAGAAAAGATGATCACAACTTAGATTAGTGAGAAGAAAAAAGAGTCTATTACCAAGTAAGAAGGTTGTGATCCCTTTTGATTTGTAATAAGGAAGAAATGTTGGTGATATATACTTTTTCTAGAGAGAAGCACTTGGTGATAACTAGGCTAGGCTCGGTTGAACGCGAACTTAAATGAGTGAGCTTGGTTCGGCTTGTTTATTTTATCGAGTTGAAAAATCGAGTTCGAGCTCAGCACGTAAAATGTTTAAGTCAGCTCGAGCCAACTCGTTAATATTTTATTTATTTTTATTTTTTTTTTCACAAATATTAATAACATAAAAAACAAAATAAAATAATAATTACACGTATATCTATATGTATTACTTTTCTTTATCTATAATTTTAATTACCGAAGGGCATATTAAAAGTATCTATACTATATAATAAAAGAAACCAATTTTTGGACACGTGTCATTCATTGAAGGTATTCTCAAATCTATACTTATCTTATATTAACAAAATAAATAATAAATTAATATTAAATCTTATCATACTTTAATAAAATATTATCATCAAATCTAAATTGTTAATTTAATATATTTTTAAAACAAATACCTCTCTTTCCTACTTATCTTATATTAAATATATAAATAATAAATTAATATTAAATGCTATCCAAATATATTAAAAATATAACTTTTTTATTATTTGGTATACAAAATTATATTTATTCAACTCGTGTAAAACGCGGGGTTTTTTAAAATATAACTTTTTTTTTATTATTTACTATACAAAGTTGCATTTATATAACCTGTGTAATACACGAAGTTTTTAAAGATATAACTTTTTATCATTTGCTATGTAAAATTAGATTTATTCAACACGTGTAATACACGGGGTTTTTAAGGATATACTTTTTTATTATTTGGTAAATTTTTCAACCCGACTATACACGGGTTTTTTAAAGATACGACGTTTTTAGTATTTAATATACAAAATTATATTTATTTAATCTCTGTACTACACATGGTTTTTAAAGATATAACTCTTTTTTAGATCTATTCAACACGTGTAATTACGGGGTTTTTAAGGATGTAATTTTTATATTATTTGGAAGATTTATTCAACCCAATTATACACCGGTTTTTTTTAAGATACGACGTTTTTAGTATTTAGTATACAAATTAAAATTACATTTATTTAATCTGTGTAATACACATGGTTTTTAAAGATATAACTTTTCTTTTATTATTTGATATATCAAATTATATTTATTTAACCCGTACAATATTCGGGATTCATAAAGATATAACTTTTTATTATTTACTATATAAAATTATATTTATTCAACCCGTGTAATACACGGGGTTCTAATCTAGTTAATCAATATATGTATATTTTTGTTTATCTTCTCGTATTTTTATATGTTATTGATAAAATCAACTTAAAATGTTAATACTTCAACCTCCTCCCACATATTTTTTTAATACATATAAAATTAAAATTAATCTTTATAAAATAAAATAATTCGAGCCGGCTCGCGAGCTCACGAGCCAAGCCAGGCCTAGCTCGAGCTTGGCTCGTTTACAAATCGAGCCGAGCTTTTTTCCGAGCGAGCTATGAGCAAACCACGAGCTTTTTGAATACCCTACAACCAACCAGAAGGTTCGGTGATATCTCTCAAGCTTAAACTTTTTATATATTTTTCTGCTAACTATAAGTTTTTCATAAGAACTCTTTAAAAAAAAAACAAATAGTTTTTAAAATAGTCGATAACTTATTCAACCCCTACCATAAGATTCTTACGATCTGTATCAAAGCAAGCTGGATAAAATATTTTTATAGAAAAATGTTAATGCAGAAATCTTGAGTTAGTACCCCAAATGACCACTCTACCATGTTTATAGAATATAACTTTTCGCAATTAAAAAATATATATGAATGCATGTTTTTAAGCGTACGTATAGATTGTGGCATGGATGCATAATGCATGAATATGGTTTTATGAAAGTGACTTAAAACAAAAATCATTAAATAACAAAGCTTTTGAAAACATCCAAAAACCTTTAAGAGAAATTAAGCAAATATGAGCAGGGGCGGATCTAGTGTATAACAGGGGGTAATGCCCGTTACCTCTTGGCACTCCGGTGGTAGTGTAAAATTAGTGTAAATTTTGGAAAAATTTGACGTTTTTTTTTCTATTTCGTTACCGCTTATTTATAAAATGTTACCGCTTGGCGCGAATCCTAGATCCGCCACTGAATATGAGTATTTGCCCCTGCACTTGTACCGGGTGATTTGATGAATATTGAAGGAGTTGGACCAAAGAAAAATGAAGAATAAGAGGATGCATACTTTTAAGGACATCAAAGAGTATGAGGTATCTTCCAAGTTCCAACTCTTTTCATATTAGTATAAGTAACTCACATGCATGATACCTGTGATGAGTTAAGTAACTCCCACACGTATGATGACTTAAGTGATCATAACTTTGAATTGAATAATTAAAATCTATTATTTTTTAAAGGTGAAAACTATAATATTTTAGGAGAAATAAACGCCTTGAAAATCTCAATGAAATCTTGTTTGAGGAAGTAATTGACCAAGTTTCTCAAACTGTAACAACTCTTCTTGTATTGCGTTTACCCAACTTTCTTCCATTAACGCGTCTTTGTAATTTTTCGGTTCAATTTGAGAGACAAAACATCTGAATGAGAACCGAATTTGCAGATTAGCAACCTTGGAGTAAAGCTTAAACCTTGATTGATATGGTTTCGCATATGTACGCCGCTTTGTAGATTCCTAAGAATATTCTCCGACGGATGATAAGATAGAGACCGAGGTATAACTTCTCTCCAAACAATAACCGCTGGTTCTAAATTATACAAGTTTGAAAAGAATAGTGAAATATTAAGCTAGATGTTGAGCATCAAAAAATATCTAATGACAAGTATGTTTGAGATTTTCAAACAACATAAATGAACTAACAATAATGATCAATGATCACATAAGCTTTTTTTTGAACGACAATCACACTTTATATATATATATAAAGAGCTAGCAAGAGGCTGGAAAAACAAAACAGAAGAACAAATAAACAAAAAACCAAAAAAACCGAACATATTAGATCATATCGAACTGATTAAATCAAAGTTCTTCCATTTTGACCATGCAACAACCTTTGATCGATGAATGTTCATCTTCATGTGTAAAAATTTTAAGATGTCTACAACACAAAATTGGAAATGTTGAAATTATTGAAATATGTATGGTTTAAAATTTTAAAACAAGGAGCAATTTCATATATACCTTTACAAATTTACAAAATATCATATATACTCATGCAATATTATAAATATCATACACCCTTATAAAGCAGTTGAAATATCATATATATATATATTCAATTCTTAAAAAGACAATTTATTAAATGACAGTTTTACCCTTATTTTCCTAAAACTTTGAAATCTCATATATGACCATTAATATCAAATATTATATTTAGTAATTTTTAACATAATTTATTTAGCTTAAATATTATATAAAGAGTATACTATTGTTTATGGCTAAAAAAATAAATTTAAGGTAAAAATGTGTTATATAAAAATATGAAGTTAAAAGATGTACATATATGAAAACCTGAAATTAAAAGAATAAGGTTAAAATGGTCATTTATTTAATTATTTTTAACGAATTTAGTATGTATGATATTTCAACTACTTTCTAAGGCTGGTGGGTGTGGTTTAAAGCCCCTAGGGGCTTTATCACGCCACGTAAGCGTCACGTAGATTTTGAGACAAAAATGACGCCGCCTTTAACAATGATGGTATGGGATAAAGCCCCACTAGCGTCCCCACCTAATTAAATATTAAAAAAGAAAGAAAAATAAAAAAAATCTGATTGGTTAAGAGGCATGGGCCCACCAGATGCACCCATTCACGCACGTTAGTGGGCTGGTGGACAAGGGGTAGCGCCCCCTTGGTAACATGCAGGGGTGGGGGAGGGCGCCAAGGGGCGCCAAAATTGTTGATGTGGCGGGGTGGCGCGAGGCCATACCCCGTGGCCTAACAGATGCGGACCTAGGAATTTTTTTGCTGGGGGTGCGTAATATTTTTAAAGATTTTAGGCCCCTAGCTATATAAAAAAAATCGGCTCATGTCGGGACGTGTCGGGTCATGTAAGACAAAAGAACATTAAACAAAAAATTATATAATCATCAAAAACACGTTAAACGTCATTACAAACATTTTTAAAATTGTGCCATACAAGTTTTCATTTTTTGAAATCTATCCAAAACATCATTTAAAGATACTAAACACTCCATAAGTTCATTAAATTCTTACTCATGGTTACTATCACATATAAATCGCTCCATAAGTTCATAAAATAACACTAAACACTTAAAAAAATAAACAATCATGAACAACCATAGTCCATAATTTTTTAATTATTACTTGTAACTAATCATTTAAACAAACAAAGCTATAAATAAAATAACAAAATCATTTAACTACAAGTCTAGAACAACCGAAAAAATATAAAAAGATCAAACCCTTATACGTCTATATTTTCTCCTATCATCACATAAAAAAATCAATAAAGAAATCATACTAGTTCTATATCGGAATTCTAGCGTAACGTGGGTCAGTCTCGCCAGAATTTTGGTTTTCTAGCAAAAAAAAGTCTTCCGACAGTGAGCAAAAAAAAGTCGTCCGACAGTGAGCAGTGGCCTCAAGTCGTTGGGAGTTTTTTTTTGGCGGGATTTGGAGTTTGAATTGGAATGGGTGGATGAGTTTGGGTTATTTTATTTAGTTCAAGTTTCTTTGGGTTGAGTTTGGGCTTGGGTTAATAAAAATAGATTGTGGATTGGGCTTTGAATAGGTTAAGTAATTAAGTTAATAACTGGTTAAAGAATAATTATATAAATTGTGTTATATACTTATATATAAATTAATAATCAGTGTTTGATTTATTTTTATAATTTTATATTATATTTTTTTTCTAAGTGAGGCGGTTGAAAATTTTGAAGGGGTGCGGGTGAAAATTTTCAAGGGGTGCGGCGAAAATTCCAGCAAAAAATAACACTAAAATTTATTTTTTTCAAGGGTTGCGCCCGCCCACCCTCGGCTTAGGGTGGGTACGCCCTTGCTTTCTAAGGGCATATACGATATTTTTAGTTTTTATTAGGTATATATGAAAATTTTAAAATTTGTAAAGGTATTAATCCTTTAAACAAAACCAATATCAAACGCACACTCCTAGAAAATGGCATGGCTAAATCCAAAGTTAACAAACACTAGAGGCTTTTACAAAAACAATGCAAATTATAAAAGCTTCAAAGTTGTCTCAAAATGTTTTATAGTGTCTTATCTTGGACCCATGAGACATTTGGCTAACAGTTTCTTAGTTTGAATTGCAGGTACAAGCTTATCATAAAAAAATGTCACGTGGAAAAGAGAAACTAACGAACTCCATAGCTTCTACAACACAAAATACACTTGTAGAGAAAATCTATTTCAAAGGTATCTCCACATTAAACTCGAGCTAAGTTTTCTTTACATTCAATAATGCATGTGTAAAGACTTGATTGATTGCTTTCTCACGTGTTAGTAAAAGAATTCTCTTGGAAATTGTACAGACTGATTAGGAAAACATGCTTGAAAGCTTCATAATCGAATCCCATTAGCACTAAAGCTTCTTTCCAGAGGTGTTCAGGTGCATTAGACTTGTCAACTTTGTTCTGTCGGTAAAGAATCATTGGACCATGTCTTATAATGGTTCAATGTTCAGTATGTTAATTGATACAAAACTGATAATTACAAGGCCTAATATAGACAATATTACATAGGGAAAGAGCTATAGTTAAGGATCAACATCATTACACTTATATACATTCTAATATACATATGGCTGAGATTAGGTAGTGATGATGAAATATTATTTATGATTTGGTAATACTCCTTATACGCCCCCGCAAGATAGAGGATCCGTCGGATACTCCAATCTTGGATCGATTTCGAAGAAAAGGTGCTCGTGCCAATGGTTTGGTAAGCATGTCCGCAAGTTGATCTTGTGACTTGTGAGCTGATATGAAGGACCCTTAGTTTGCCAGCGGAGACTTGTTCCCGAACAAAGTGATAGTCAAGAGCAATGTGCTTCATTCGAGAATGATACACGGGATTGGCACAGAGATAGGTAGCTCCCGTGTTGTCGCAAAACAATGTCGGTGTTTGGTTTGTAGTGAGACCCAGTTCATGTAGTAAGTTCTTTGTCCATACGAGTTCAGCAGAGTCATTAGTTAAGGCCTTGTATTCCGCTTCCGTAGAGGAGCGGGAAACTGATTTTTGGCGAGTGGACTTCCATGAGATGATGTTTGTACCAAGGTAAAGAACATATGCGGTGGTTGACCTACCGGCATCATTTACAACCCCCCCCCCCCCAGTCAGAGTTTGAAAAGGCCGAGAGATTAAGAGTGGAATTGCGATTAAGGAAGAGACCATGATGGATGACTGTGCATGAATTGAGACAACTTGTTAATGGCGTATGAAATGTCCGGTCAAGTGAATGCTCGGTATTGAAGAGACCCAACAAGTTTCCGGAAGGGAGTGACATCAACCGAAGGAGATGAGTCATGGAGCGATAAGGGTTCAGAGGCGCTAAGAGGTGTGATGACATCGTTTGCGCCATCCATGTGAAACTATTGGAGAATGTCTTGAATATAATGATGTTGTGACAAAAAGAGGCCCGTAGGTGTATGAATAACTTCAACACCTAGAAACTGATGAAGCATGCCAAGATCTTTGAGAGAGAATTTTTTGCTCAAAGCTTGAATAAAGTGATCAAGGAAATGGGAATCATTTCCCGTAAGAACTATGTCATCCACATAGACCATGAAATAACAAGTGATGTTTTGATGTTGGTAGATAAAAAGAGAAGCATCGACTAGAGATTTACGAAATCCAAAGCGAAGAAGGAATTGAGTGAGCTCATTGTACCAAGCGCGTGAAGCTTGTTTTATAAAGACTTTTTGAGCTTGGAGACATGATGTGGGTATTGAGACTCTATGTAATCCGGTGGTTGGGTCATAAAGATGTCCTCGTGAAGAGTGCCATGAAGAAAGGCGTTTTTCACATCAAGTTGTTGCAATGACCAATTTTTGGATAGTGCAATGAAGAGAATGGTGCAAATAGAGACGGGTTTGGTGACGGGACTGAATGTATCAAAATAGTCTTTCCCGTGTTGTTGGAGGAAGCCCTTCGCCACGAGACGAGCTTTATATTTTGCAATGGAACCATCAGAATTACGTTTAACTCGAAAAACCCATTTACAACCAATGGGCCTATGGTTGGTCGCGGGTACAAGCTTCAATGTTTGACTTTAAAGGAGTGCATTAAATTCCGCATCCATTGCATTGCGCCATTGCGGGTCTTTAGAGGCTTGAATACGAGTGGTGGGTTCAAGGGTGGGTGGTAGCGGGTGGAGAGTGGTGGTGTTTACAGTATGAGAATTGTAGTATTTAGGATTGGGTTTACGGTTTCATTGAGGGCGAGTAGGGAGTGGAGGTTGTTGTGGAATAGGGGACTGGGAGAAAATGTTGGTTTTGGGTGTGGCAGTTTGAGAAAGAGAAGGTGTGGTATTTGTAGGATCGTGAAACGACCTAACGAGTCGATCAGAAGAGTGCTCAGACAGAATCAGAGGCGGAATTCATTAATTCTGTCTTTGTTTAGCTTGAATTCACTATTAATTGTCTCTTGTATTGATCAGAATGCAATTACAGACTCGGAGACACCTCGACAGCACCTCGGCGTCGGAAACATGAACTCTACAACTGATTTCGCTCTGAGGATATATATAGGCTTGTGATTCCGCTTGAAACAGTTTCAAGCGGAATCACATCTCAAGTGGAATCACAACAATACTCGAATCTACTGATTTCGCTTAGAGTGATTTACTTGATTTCACTTGAAATGACTCCGTGTCATTTCAAGCGAAATCACCTATATAATCCAATTCCTCGTTTTGCGTGCACTATACAATCAGTTCTAATCTAAGACTCGAACGAAGATGAAGTCGACAGACAACTGCACCAACAGACTCCCCCTTGAATGTTGACGGAATCTTCAGTGAGAGTCTTCAACTTGACGACTCTTCAATCTTGATCGGTCTTCTTCAGGAAATTTTCCTGGAATCATGTACCCGGATCTTTCTCTGGCTCTAACTCTCGTCAGACTCCCCCTTTCACCAAGCTGGGATCGCTGTCTGGAATTTGTTATCACCTTTGAAATTACATCCTGGCTTTTTCTCTAATTAAGCTCTTCTCAGGTTCTGATGCATCTCCTGGCTTTCCGTAGCAACAGGATCAGAAACCTTTCTTTCACCTACACACATCTCAAACACTTATAAACAAATTTTCTCATTTAAAAGTTTATCAAAAATTTGAAACATTCTAAATCCTGATTCAACTTAATGAATCATCTAAAACATTTCAAAATTTTCAACTTAAACACTCTTATCCAAACCATCAGTTCGTCATGTTTAGCCTTTGAATTTTGAAAAACAGCTCTTCATCATCTGTTGTCGAAAATCTTTTTGGATTTTTCAGACTAACAGAAATTTAATTGCATAAATAAAATATGTAAAAACAGTATTTTTGTGAGTTTGCAAAAGAGGATCATATCAGTTTTGAGACACATCACAAGCACCGTTAAGCTTGATTTCATTTTCAGTTCTAAACGATTCACATAGATTGGCGATATTGTTGTCCACTTAAACTCAATCTAACAACTTTCGAAATGCTTACCGATACGTTAAGGTATATTAATTATGCACTAAGTTCTTATGGACCCCACGATCTTAGCATATCCCCTCATCATGCAATACACTGACTCAAGTAATGCCTTTAAACTTTGATCAACTGTGATTTGTGCAAAAACAACTCAGAATGTTTAAACATTAACAATCAGGTCGATACTTCCGTATACACAGAGAAAGTCCAATGTTTAAACAAAATATAGAAACTAAAAACAAGTTGAAATTGTTTAGGCTTTAACCACCAGTTCGATACTCACGTATACGCAGAGGTGATCCAAAGCTTAAACGAAACACCAACGAAAATAAAGCAGAAGGTTTAGGCACTAACATCCAAGTCGATACTCACGTATACGCAGAGGATGTCCAATGCTTAAACAAAATAAAGAACTAAAACAAGTTTAAATATTTGCAAAAGAAATACACAATCACAGTGTCATTTTCAACAAAGTTGTGAAAGCTCACAAACTTAACCAGTTTTTATGCTTTTTGGCATTCAGCGATTACTGAGCAGGCACACAATCAAGAAAGACAAAACTAAGTACTATGCTTTTAATCGTGTTTCCCACTAGAACTAGGCTTTTTCATTTATGTTTGTATCGTTATCGCAAATCTACTAGTCTAGCTGAGCCTATCGTCACATCCTTAGTGAGATCGTTTATCGCTTTTGGCATTACATTTCTTTAGCGTGCTGTGATAATCTACTGATTTTCTATCATTTCCTCTTATCTCAACAAAAACTCATTTTTGAATTTTTCAATGTTTTTGACTTTTTCAAATTTTCTAATTTTTATAAATTTTTACTCCCCCTAAAATCAAAATATATTTCAATTTTGATTTTCTGGGAAAATTGAAATAAACTGTACAAACTTGACAACTTGATGAGAATCACATCAATTCTCCATCCACTTGGCGTAAACAATCAGAACTCCCCCTCACAACAAACTATTTTCCCATTGTGATTTCAAAACACTTAAGTTTGTTTTAATCAAAATGGTTTTTCCGAAAAATTAGTTTGTTTACCAACCACTTAGTAGGTTTGGGGTCACTTCATCACTTTGTTTTCCTCAAACACATGAGAGATTTATCATTTCCAGTTTTAAATCTCAACACCACTTGTAGAAAATCAAGTACAATTTAATGTCCTTGATTAACCACTTTTCGATCGAAATATCATCGAAATGAATTTCTCAAGAAATGTGCCGATTCATGTTCCACGCTTACCAACATGGGAACTCCGGCAAGTCAGGTTTTTCATTTAAACAGATTCACCCAAGCCTGACGGTCCTTGGGTGATTTTGAATTCTTGTTCAACAATGGTCGAAAATTTGCATCATCCATTGTTAAACCTGAATTCTCAACTTTTACCACAACACATGGCTCTTCTGGTTTTATCACACCAGTTTCATCGCCTGAACATGGCTCCTTTGACTTTGACGAGTCAAGATCATTGCCAACAACTGGCTCTTTTGTTTCCGAGGAAACAAATTCATCGCCAGGAAGTGAAAACTTCACTTTCTTTGTTTTGTTAATCTTTTGATTAACTACTTTCTCTTTCTTCAGAATCCCTTTCTCTTCTGTCCTTAGATTTGTATCTAATGAACTCGTTTTGCTTGATTTGTCATTCTTTGTAGAGCAAGACGATTTATCAGAACTGCTGTTTGGTTTTCCTGATGTACCCGAGGACAAAATCCTTTCGAGATACTCTCTCGCTTTCTTCCTCTTCTTCCTCAGTCTGTCTTTCTGCCCTTGTGAAAGCTTTACTTTCTTTTCTTGAACTTTCTGTTCTTTGGGCTTGACACTGACTGGTTTCTTTGACATTTTTTTGAGATTCAGCCCTTGATCTCCCCTTTGATCTCATTGGGCAATCTCTGGCAATATGACCTTTGATATTGCAGTTAAAGCATCTTCTCGTCTCATAACTCCGACTCTGGCAGTTAACAGCAATGTGTCCTTTCACACCACAAGTGTAACACACTCTGTTATCGTACCATTCACCACTTTCACACCAAATATTTAGATCATAGCATTGTTTGGCTCTGTGGTAATCATTACTCCTCCTGAAAATTGGATTTAGCTTTGTAGTACTGTGGTCAAACCTGCACCACTCATCACCAACTGTTTTTAAGTTTTCATTTTTCAATTTTGGTGATTTTTGATTGCGATTGGATGACTGATCTGATGAACTTTTATTTCTTGTTGAACAATTTTCTTATTTTTCATTTTTTCTTTAAATCTGCATTTTTTTCCAAAGGTTTCTGCTTTGAACATTCACCTTTTTCTGTAGCATGCGAATTCGTTTTCTGAAACTTTTCTTTTAATTTCAAAAACAATTTCTTTTTCTCAATTTTTTCATTTTCATCATCAGATTTCTCATTGCAATCTTCAATTTTGACTTTGTCAAAATTTGTGACGTTGTCACTTATTGGAACAGAATTGATCGGTTTTAGACAAGGATGATTCAAAAGCTCTGATGAAGTCACAAAACCTTTCAATTTCTTTTCAAGCTCATCAATTTTAGCTCTTGAATTCTCAGCTTCATTTTCAAGCTGAGATATTCTTTCAAGATGCGACTTGAATGTCTTTTCATTTTCAATTTTGATGTTTTCAAGAATAGATTTTTCATTTTCCAAAATTTTTATCTGTTCTTGAAATTTTGTTTCATTTGCTTTCAAATTTTTGTTTTCAAGCTTTATCCAGAAATCTTCATTTTCTGAAGATTTCTTTTTGCTTTCAAAATCTTTTTCTTTCTCTTTCAACACCTTGTTTTGTAATGTCAAACTGTTCAAATCACTTAGCAGTTTAACATTTTCAGATTTCAGCTTTTCACAATTTCCCTGCAAAATAAGAATATGTTTTTCATCAGTTTGCTTCTCATCTTTCAACTTCTTAACTTCCAATGTCAAACTTTCCGCATCCTTCAAGAGTTTGCCATTTTCAGTCTCAAGTTTATCATATTTAGAGCACACTGATTCAGAATTTGAAAATTCAATCTTCACAGATTCTTCATGTTTTGAAGCTTCTTCTTCCTTTGAAAATCAAGAGGATTCGCATTTTCATCAATATAACAACCCCTCTTGTTATCGTATTTCATAACATATTTTGCTCTAACACATTCAACAATCCTTTTGTTCATTTCATCAATCACATCTAAACTCATATCCACTAGATGTTTTTCCAATTCCCTCATCAAATCTTTCTTTTTCTTTTCATTTTCAAACTCATGAGTTTTAAGTTTGCTGATGAATCCTTTTAGACGTAATTTTGAAAAATTTGAATCCTTTCTTAAATTTTTCAAACATTCACTCCATTCAACAGGTAATGCATCTGCAAACTTTGTTATTTTTTCAGCAATCGATAAGAAAATCTCATGATCTTTTAGGTAACCTAGTAAAACATTATATCGGTTTACTAGATCATCCAATGTTTCATTTTTCAAGCACACAAAATATTTAAACCTTTTTACCCAACCATCCTTTTTCACATTTCTATAACTCTCATCTATAAATCCTCGATTCCAATCATTAAATCTCTCAAAATAATAGTTTTCTTGTTCATCAAACATCATTGCCATTTTTCAAACAGTCCCGACAAATTTCACACAAATAATCACAATCACACTTCAAGCGAAATAACAACTTGAAACAAAATAAACTAATTTCACTTGAAATGTTTCAAGCGGGATAACGTTTTGAAGCGGAATCACACAAAATGTTTCAAGCGGAATAAGAATTTGAAGCGGAACCACTAACTTCAAGCGGAATCAACTTGAATTCTCGAGCGGAATACCTGTTCAAGCGGAATCAGCTGGTAATCTCAAGCGGAAACAGAAGTTTTCAGGCGGAATACCTGATTTCGCTTGAAATGTCACACCTTTTCAAGCGGAATCAGAAACTACTCGTTCAAGCGGAATCAGGTTTTTTGTCCATTTTTGTATATTTTAGGCCGAATTTTGATCTCAAACTCTCTAGGGTTTGTTAAAGTACTGTTTTACACAATATATCAAAAACTCAGACCATTTTAACCGTGAAAACTTGAAAAATTTTGAAAAGAAGGTGTAGAAATCAGAATTTTCCAGCGAAAACGAGCTAAACGGTAAGAACTCTTCCTCCTGAGCTCTGATACCACTTGTAGGATCGTGAAACGACCTAACGAGTCGATCAGAAGAGTGCTCAGACAGAATCAGAGGCAGAATTCATTGATTCTATCTTTGTTTAGCTTGAATTCACTATTAATTGTCTCTTGTATTGATCAGAATGCGATTACAGACTCGGAGACACCTCGACAGCACCTCGGCGTCGGAAACATGAACTCTACAACTGATTTCGCTCAGAGGATATATATAGACTTGTGATTCCGCTCGAAACAATTTCAAGCTGAATCACATCTCAAGCGGAATCACAACAATACTCGAATCTACTGATTTCGCTTGGAGTGATTTACTTGATTTCGCTTGAAATGACTCCGTGTCATTTCAAGCGAAATCACCTATATAATCCAATTCCTCGTTTTGCGTGCACTATACAATCAGTTCTAATCTAAGACTCGAACGAAGATGAAGTCGACAGACAACTGCACCAACAGTATTGGGTTGAGGGGTGTTTATGGATGCTATGGTGTCAGGGGAAGGATCCAATGATGAGGAAAGGATGGGAGCAGATGGGTTTAAAGATCCTGTATTAGAGGGATATGTATTATTTTGAGTAGGTAGTGGAGGGGAGGTGGAGTTTGGTTGCATGGGATGTGGGGCGTGTGCATGAGTAGGCGTAGGGGATGGTATAGGGGTGGGTATAGGATGAGTAGGTGTAGGGGATGGTTTTCTTTTGGCAGTAGGTATAAATATTTCAGGTGTAGGTAGGGGATTTATAGGAATGCTTTTTGTGGTGAATAGAAAAATGTGGTCAATAAATTCAACATGACGAGAGTGGTAGAGACGGTGTAAGGTGGGATCATAGCATTTATATGCCGATTTTGAGGAGTAGCCAAGAAAGATGCATTTGATAGAACGAGGATGAAGCTTGGATGAGGCATAGGGTCGTAACCACGGGAAACATAGACAACCAAAGGGTTTGAGTTTTGTGTATGTTGGTTGGATTTTGTATAGCCATTGATAAGGTGACTCGAAATTTAAAATTTGTGTAGGCAATCTGTTGATGAGACAGACCGCAATTTGAAAGGCGTGAGACCAAAAACTTAGTGGCAACTTTGCATGATGAAGTAAGGATAATCCGGTTTCGACAATATGGCGGTGTCGTCTTTCGGGGACACCATTTTGTTTTAGAGTATGAGGAGGAGTCGTAAAGTGGGAAATTCCATGCTTTTGAAGGTAAGGAATCAGTCCAACATATTCGCCTCCATTTTCTGAAAAGAGGGATACAAGTCGCGTTTTAATGAATTTTTCAACTAGCGATTTGAATTGTGGGAGTAAAACCGAGACATCCGATTTGCATTTTATGGGGTAAAGCCACGTATATTTAGAGTAAAAATCAACAAAAATTACGTAGTAAGCATATCCATCATAGGAAGTTTGAACTAGACCCCAAACATCCGAGTAAATAAGCTCGAGTGGTTTAGACACTGTAAATGATTTTTCTCCAAATGGTTGTTTATGACTTTTTTCAATGAACAAGCATCACAATGAAAGGAAACACTGGACATTTTATTATAACCAAGTCCTAATTTATTAAGGAAAAGTTTTAGAACTTTGATGGATGGATGCCCAAACTTGTGGTGCCAAGAGAGAAGCGATCCAGATGTCTTGATGTTTGAGTTGATGTGTTGAATGGACTGATGAGGAATGGTGGAAGCATAATAGACGTCATTAATGTTCAGTCCCCGCATAAGGCGCGCCCCCGTGCGAAGATCCGTAACAAAAAAATGAAAAAGGAAAAATTCAACGGAAACATTATTAGTTTTGCAAAGTTTAGTGACTGAAACGAGATGGTTTCGTAAATGAGGAACAAGTAGAACATTATTTAATTTCAATGTGCGAGAGCAGGTGGGAATAGAAGTGTGGCTGATGTGAGAGATGGAGAGGGTTTTACCACTTCCGAGTACGATTTCATCTGGCCCGCCATACTCTGAGAGGTGGTGTAAATTGGACCGGTCGTGTGTAGCATGATCAGATGCCCCGGTATCAAACATTAATGATGACGGAAGTTGAGATGAGCTTGCCATTGACGCATTCGGTCACACCCCAAAAACGTCGCAGCGGAATATAAAACGTAGTGGTGACGGAAGTTGGTGCCCATTAATATCTTCTGACGATGCATTTAATTGTTGGACATATTAACTTAATTAAAACATAGGTTTTAAACATAGAGTTTCAAAACATGACACAACCACGACATAGTTAAGTTGTCTTGATCCTTACAGATCTTATTACATTTGTCCCAAATTGTTTTAAAAGTTTGTCCAACACATTAAGTAACCGAACATGCATCAACAACCACAAGATATGCCATAATTCCCGAAGCCGAACTCAAGTACCTGAAGAACACGTTAAAATCAAGTGTAAACACAAAGGAAGGTGAGTTCACATATTCAAATTTAAATAATTTGATCCCAAGGAAAAACTTTCTAATTATGTGTTTATTGTCAAAACATCCATATAATTTCCAAGAAAGTTAATTCATTTCCTTAATAAAAATCCAAGGGTCAGCCGTCGCAAGCGTTTCCCACAAACCTTCGAAGAAAGCATCTTCCCAAGTTTACATATTAAATTTATAGTATCAAATGTTCGGACTCGTAAGTTAGCTAGACATTACGAACTATATATTTACAATGAAGGTATAATCAACGCTAGACAATGAACAAAATATCAATTCGTTGTTTGACTTGACACGGAGCGACCGGTCACGACGGGGTTGTCAACCCGATAGATCTACCAACAATTCCTCGCGTGCAATACTTAAATGGTTAAACGACATCACTTGCGCATGGCCCACATCGAGGCCATCTATGATGCCTGCCTCACGTACAATATATATATCCTACTAATATGACAAATTTAATATAAACCGTTGTACGAATTTACTGAAATCCCTGGGGCCAAGTAAATCCGTCCCAACAACACGGTCGTTTTCTCTGAAACACCGTATAAATCCCCATTTCTTCCCGAAACATATATTCAACAAAACCGTTTCTCCCCGAAACATATATTCACCAAAACCGTTTCATCCCGAAACATATATTTTCACCAAAATCGTTTCTCCCTGAAATATATATTTAACAAATCCATATATTTTCAATGAAAATATATAATTTATATAAAAAGGTATGTTTTATTCCAAAAACATTATTGAACCCTTTTAGGCGTGTTCTTCCCCCAAAACATATACAAAATAGTAAAAAGAGGGGGTTTAGTGACACTCACCTTTGGGTGCGTATTTTTAAATAGCGCAATCCCACAAATTGATTTCTACACGTCCTATTATGCGTAGGAACGATTTTATCAATCGATATATCACGAAAATTCCTAAGTTTCTCCGCTTCTTAGAATTTTCACATAGCTTTGAGATTTTCTCAAGAAGTTATCGTTTTAGATTATGTTGGCACGCTAGCGACTTGAACGATTTTTTTGGTGACCGTTATCATGTAAATCCATTAACTCACCCGTTTATACGTAATATATATACATAAACGTAAACATCTTAACACGCGAAATCTTGTTAACTTATTTATTTTGTCATTTTTAAGGCATGCATACATAAAATAACTTATATGTATCAATTTTCATGCTCGACAAACAAGTTACACATTTAACGCGATTTTACCGATTCTACCACTTTAAACGCACAAGTGTACATGCATAGTCTAAATTTCCCCACTATCATGTCAACACTTATCATATTATCATATTCACATGTCTAAATCACATAACACATTTTAACACATAAGGTTCATTCAAAAATAACCAATACTAGTGTTCATTGTAAAACGCGTATTTTAGTGATTCGGTAACGTTTTCGGGCGTCGGAAGTTACGTATGACCAATCAAACACCAAGTAAACTTAAAATTAGTTAAAATACTTAAATTTAAACTAAAAAAATCAGTTTACTTACTGATCTAAATCAGTTTTATAAAAATCGTTCGAAAAGCCGATTTTTGACCGTTTTATCGCATAGTTTTGCGTTAAATGTTACTATAACCATCCCAACTCGGAATGACTTGATATTTTAATACAATACATATTATTTACTGATTAAAATGTTGATTATAATCAGATTAGTGCAGTTTTTGTGTAAGTCACATAAATCATACGATTTCACGTATTTTGTAGGTCCCCTAATCCGTGCGGATCGTAACAGAATCGTCGATCTAACCTAGAGTGCGGAATCCTCTAGATCAGATTTCACAGAAAATGAGTAGAATAAGAATCACTTTAAACCCGATCTTTATTGATTATCTTCGTAAGGATTACAATCAATCAAGATCACCAAATTCGTCCAAGCCTTTGTCTTTCACGAATTCTCTCCAAGATGATTAAGGTGATTAGAGGATTAACCTAAACCCTAATGCTAAGCTTTGTTTATATAGGACAAAGCTTTGCATATGGGCTAGGTCTTGGGCAAGGCCCATTTCGCAAACCACTCCCCATATGTGGGTTTGGTTTGGCCCAATCACTCTTAATTCACTATTACAAACTATTACAAAGCTAAACCCGCTAACTGTTTATCTTTTAACTAATTACAAGATATCCAAAGACCAAATCTAAGCTGTTGTCACAAACATGCACCAACAAACTCCCCCTTGACAATAGCTCGCAAAGGTAACTTCAGTCTTCAGAATCTCACCGTCTTTTGGTCTTTGGATAGCTTCAGCTTTAACAGCTTCTGTCAGCAACAGACTCCCCCTAAGCTGATGCATCCAATCACCAAATCTTCAAAAAAGTAGCACTTGAGAAAACTCCAGGTCATCGTTTGAATAGCATTCTTCAAACTCTTTAACTCTTCAACTTTGTCTGCAATGTAGAAAGGAGGTTCTACCATGCATCCAATCAAACTCTCATCTTCACAGCAACTTCTCAGCAACACACAGCTTCAATCTGTATACTATAAAACAAACATCTCAAGAAACCATAAGAATTTTTTAACACAAGTTAAACAAATTATTATTGTTCAAGAGATTAGTTAAACTGTATTACAGATTAAGCACTTTCCATTCATCACCAACACGCACAATTTTAAACAAACACTTTATAACCTGCTTGATTTGAAAATTTTGAACCCACTTTCTGACACTGTCTCCCCCTATCGGTAACAACTCCTCCAAGAATAACAGTTTTCCGTACATTAAGAATTTTAAACAGAAAAAGACACTATTTTTGTATTTTTATATTTTTCTGAAAGCAAGTAAATACAAAAGCAATAAACACTCTATTTTTGTGAGAATCACCGGTAAGAAGATCATATCAGCATAATCAAACTGTTTCACACCATTAGATAATTCTTTAGGTAATTTTCGTGAAAAGCAGTTCAAGACGATTACCAGTATGTTTGTCCATTTAAACAAAATGCATGAACATTTCAAGTACCATTACCGTATGATACGTTAAGGTAATTTTATTTCTGAGATATTTAGTGTGTCCCACTTCAGGATGTACCCCCGCGATCAAGGTATGCACAAAAATTCATCGTAGTAGGTGAGTATACTGAATTCATCCGTTTTGTTTTTCAACGATAGATAGTTGGTGAACAGGTCAGTACTTCCGTACAACAGAGAGACCAAAATATCTTATCGAGGGCTAAGACAGATACCATTTTTGGTACGAATTGTGCATTTTGCACTTATTGAATGACTCTCTATGAGAGCTTCTTCATTTTCCGGGTTTTGGCATTTTTAGCTCTTTTAAGATATCTTGGGTGTGTCTAGGTCAGCATGTATCTGGATGCAGCAGAAGGACACCCTGATATCCCCAGATGAAATAACAGTATAAAGACCCAAAACTTCAGATTTTGGCAATCTATCAACGCAAGAATTAAGGTCATTAAACCATACACCACTGATGTGTTCCCCACTCATACTCAGTGCATTTAGGTTTATATCACTTTGGTAAGTTGATTATTTCATGCTTTTGCCTACTGGTACACCATATGATGAAGCTGCTATCACACTTAAGCAATTTAGGTTCAATTTCAGTGTGACAGTCTAACTTGCTGATGTACTATCATTTCTTCTTTTTCACATAGTGATAACTCATTTTTGATTTTCTATTTTTTTATGTTTTTGATTTTTCAATGTTTTTGTATTTTTTTTTAAGAAAGCAGAAAACTATTTACAAAATTCTTTTGAAAAACCAGTTATTCAGGATTCCTCATCCCGTTGAGTTCGACTAAGTGTTCAAAGCGAGCTCGATCAAAAGCTTTTGTGTAAAGATCAGCAAGGTTATCTTCTGTGTCGACTCGGTGTAATTCAATTAGTCGTTTTTCAGCACAATCTCGTATAAAGTGATGACGTATGTCAATATTTTTAGTTCTACTGTGCTTTACGGGATTGTTTGTGATTGATATAGTGGCATTATTATCTATCATAATAGGAGTACGAGTGAAATCCAAACCATAATCGCGCATCTGCTGTTGAATCCAGAGAACCTGAGAGCAACAGCTACCCGCAGCAATATATTCAGCTTCACACGTAGAGGTAGACACACAAGATTGCTTCTTACATTGCCAAGACACAATCCTGCCTCCTAAGAACTGACAACCACCTGTTGTAGATTTTCTGTTCGATTTGCATCCTCCAAAGTCTGAATCAGTGTAAGCAACGAACCTCAGATCACTATCAGCTGGATACCACAACCCAAGTTTAGGTTTCCCCTTCAAGTAATGAAGAATACGCTTCACTGCTTTCATATGTGACTCTTTCGGATTCGCCTGATATCTGGCACACAAGCATACGACAAACTTGATGTCAGGTCTTGAAGCAGTCAAGTACATTAGAGAACCAATCATCGCCCTGTATTGAGTTGGATCAACATCTTCAGTACTTTCATGATCTGGGCCAAGATTGTGGTTTTCGCAAATGGGTGTGTTGAAAGTAGAGCAATCATTCATTTTGAACTGATCCAAAATGTCATACACATACTTCGTTTGATGAATAAACATCCCATCCTCTTTCTGTTCAACTTTTAATCCCAGAAAGTAAGACAGCTCACCCATAGCGCTCATTTCAAACTTGCTCTTCATCATCTGTTCAAATTCCTTACACATGTTCTCATCTGATGACCCAAAGATGATGTCATCTACGTATACCTGTACCAGCAGAAAATCTTCCTTCTTCCTCTTAATGAACAGTGTACTGTCAATCTGACCTCTTTCAAAACCATTCTTGAGCAGATGTGTAGATAGTGTCTCGTACCACGCCCTGGGAGCTTGATGTAACCCATACAAAGCCTTATCAAGTTTGTACACTCGATCTGGATAGTCTGGATCAACGAACCCATCTGGTTGTGAGACATACACCACTTCTTGGACTTTCCCGTAAAGAAATGCACTCTTCACGTCTAGTTGGTAAACTTTAAGGCCCTTGAATGAAGCAAAAGCCAGAAACAAACGAATTGTCTCCAACCTTGCCACTGGTGCAAACACTTCATTGTAATCAATCCCTTCTTACTGGTTAAAACCTTTGACGACTAACCGAGCCTTGTTGCGCGTGACAATCCCTCTTTCATCCTTCTTGCACCTAAATACCCATTTAGTGCCAATCTCTCTCACCTTTAGGAAGGTCCACTAACTCCCAAACCTTCAACTTCGCAAACTGGGCTAATTCCTCTTGCATAGCTTCAACCTATGAATTATCTTTTAGAGCCATATGAATGTTCTTTGGCTCCTCTTGGGAAATAAAACAACTATACAAGCACTCGTTCACAATCCCAGTTTTCTCAATCGAAACAAATAACCCAGAATTCGCTGCAATGCTTCTTCTAGTCTGAACACCTGCAGTAGGATCTCCAAGTATCATGTCAACCAGATGATCTCTATTTGCTCGTGTAGTAGCAACAACATTGACTTCTAGATTATCACCAGGTTTGATCCAACCCCCCCCCCCTGAATATTCTGATTTGCAAACGGATTAACGGTTCAGGTTTGTTATCGCTTGAATCAGGATCAGCAGCACCTTGGGAAGTTTCCAGAACATCTGTCACATCAACATTCGATCTAGGCATGAACTCGCCTTCATCGTCTTCACCAACCACTGTTTGAATTAGCTGAGAGTCATCTGCATCAGAAACCCCAGGAATATTAAATGATTTAAAAACACTTTCATAATCATATAATATAGCAGGACCACTCGTTGATTGTTGAGGTTTGTAGGAAGTGATTTCCACATTAAAAACAACCTCAATTTTACCAGTTTTTAGATTAAAAACCCTTTTATTCGGTGTGCCAGGCACGTAACCTAGAAAGTAGCCTTCGTCAGCCACCTCACCGAATTTTTGTTTATCTTTGTTTCGCACAATGGTGCAGGGTAATCCAAATGGTTCAAAGCCTGTTAAGTTTGGTTTTTCGTTAAACATCAACTCATGACAAGTTTTGTTTAAACGTTTAACAGTCAAAACTTTGTTTAGGACGTAGCAAGCTGTATTCACAGCTTCTCCCCAGAAATGGACTGGTAGTTTTGAATCTGAAAGCATAGTCCTTGCAGCTTCAATCAACGTCCTGTTTTTCCTCTCAGCGACTCCATTCTGTTGAGGCGTATAAGGAGCAGAATATTGATGTTCAATCCCCTTTCGAAGACAGTAGAGATCCAGAATACGATTCTTGAACTCCGTGCCATTATCACTCCTTATCCTCTTGATCCTTGCATCATGAACGTTTTCCAATTTTGTAAAAAGATCTATCAGCATCTCTGTTGTCTCATCTTTTGTACCTAAAAAGAAAACCCATGAATAACGTGAGTAATCATCAGCGACAACTAGACAGTAGTACTTTCCACCTATGCTCCTCACGTTCACTGGACCGAATAAATCCATGTGAAGTAATTCATAAGGGGCATTAATGGAATTTACTGTTTTAGACTTATGAGGTTTCTTGTGTTGTTTTCCCTTTTGACATGGAAGACATTTATCTTCCACTTGAAACCTCAGCAATGGAACCCCTTTCACTAGCTCATTTTTGATAATGTAACTCATCTTGCGGTAGTGAATATGAGCCATGCGTCTGTGCCGCAACATAGATTCAGCTTCAGATGCTTTTGACTGTAAACACGCCACCGCAGCAGTTGGATCCTTGGCACCCATGTCCATGACATATGTGTCATTTTTTCTTGGTGCACGCATTACTATCCAATCGTCCAGAATGACCAAACCTGGTTTCAACACCAATGCCTCAGTATTTGTAAAATGGACCGAGTGACCTTTGTCGCAGACTTGTGACACGCTCATCAGATTGTGTTTCAGCTGCTCAACATAGTTCACTTTGTCCAATGTGATCTTCCCATTCGTCACTTTTCCTCTTCCAGTAATCCTACCACCTTTAGCACCAGCAAAATTAACATGTCCATCATCATATTCTTCAAATTCAGAAAACAACCTCGCATCCCCCGTCATGTGCCTGGAGCAGCCACTATCAACATACCATAAGTTGATAATCCTCCTTAGCAGCTCCTGCACACACCAACCAAAAGATTAGTTAGAGTGGGGGACCCAAGCCTTGATGGTCTTGGGTCGTCCAGATTCATCAACTACTTGAACATCCATCCAATATCCATCACTCCTAACTGGATTCTTGGATCTTGGACCTGTTGATGGAAATGGGGCTTGATTTCCATAAGGTCTTTGGTCCTGAGGGTTCCTATATGTGTTTGGACTGTGTGACCTTTGAAATCTTGAGTTGTGATTCCAAGAAGCTTGAGTGTTGTAATTTCTAAAGCCATTGTCATAAAAAGTTCGACCACCATTATTTTGGTATCGATTTTGATATTGACCTTGACTTCTGAAATTATTTGAATTTTGATTGTTCATTCTTGGTGAACTACTTCTAGGTCTCTCATATCTGCCTGATGTAGATTTAGGCTGAAATCTTGGCTGATTTCTTTGAAAACGAGGAACTTGAGGAGTTCCTTTTTCAGCCTTATCTACACCACTAGCAACACCCTGTTGTTGCTTTGGAGCAGATTTCTTTGGAGAGTTAGACTGTCTCTCCTTTTTATCACCACTCTTCTCTGGTGACTACCCTCTTTGTTTCTCACTAACTTGTGCTTCAATCTTTTTGTTAGGACAGCAGCTAGCTACATGTCCCTTTGTGTGACGTTTGAAGCACGATCTCTTTTTCGAAGACTTCTCACCTGAAGCCTTTGAACTAGATTCTGGTTTTGATGATGATGCCTTAGAAGGATTTGGTTCAGTTTGCTTAGTTTCAGAATTTTCTTTGTTTTTGTTTTTAGCAAACTCTACATTTGATTCATTTTCGATAACAGCTGTTTCGTTTTTCATGTCACTACCTTGAACAAAATTAACCTTTTTAACAAAATTTTGATTTTTGTTTTTAGAAGGTGTGTTTATCTTTTTCAAAACAGGTTTGCTGTTATTTTCCTTCTTAGCATCATTATCTTCAAATACATCACATTTACTAGATGTGAAACTACTTGGTGATGTTGACAGAAAGTCTGTGAACTCATCTTCATCAGGTAAGAAAGAATAGTCATGACTAAGAGGAGGTGGGACTTCATTAAAGGCCTTGTATCCCACACTGGTCTTGTTATTACTCTTCTTTAACCCACCCATCATGTGTTTCATAACAAAAGTAGAATCCCTGAATTGACCTAATTTCTTTTCAAGTTCAACAATTTTGAGTTGTGCATCTGACAACTCTTTGTTTTTATCAGAAATCTCTTTTGTTTTCTTAGCCATCATGTCATGAGCTAAGTCTATGACTTGAAGTTTTTGTTTAATTTGCAGGTTAAAACTTCAATTTCAGCTTCATAGCCTAATTTCTTTTCAAGTTCAACAATTTTGAGTTGTGCATCTGACAACTCTTTGTTTTTATCAGAAATCTCTTTTGTTTTCTCAGCCATCATGTCATGAGCTAAGTCTATGACTTGAATTTTTTCGTTTAATTTGCAGGTTAAAACTTCAATTTCAGCTTCATAGCCTTTTTGCAAAGAAGTTTTTCAAATATGATGACTCATTTCTTTTTGCAAAGAAATTTGATTCTTTTACGTTAGACATTTCGCTCACCAGACTTTTGTTTTGAGTTGACAACCTGTCAACTTCACCTGTAATTCACGACACTTTAAACAAACAGAAGTAGCAGAGTTACTTACCTCTCCTGTCGATTTGTCTGAGTTGGCCATAAGGGCAGCAAGTTGAGCTTCCATTCTTTTGATGATTTCATCTTTCGCATCATCTTCCCTTTCATGCTCAGACTTTGGCTTTTCTTTACCAGCATCTGTGGTCTGACCAGCCTTATCTTCCTCAGCTTCACTCTTTTTCTCAACTTAGCATCATCTACTGTAGCTTCACCCTCATCAACTGGCACAATCTCTGCCATAAATGCTTGTGTGACATTCTCATCATTTTCCAAGTGAATGCTCCAGTCATATGAACCCTCTCTTGCAGTAGAGATCAACGCCCTTGTGTTAGAGTTGCTTGATGCATTTCTAGTGTTTGAACTCTGACTCGAAGTCTCATGCTTTTGTTTCTGACATTCCCTAGCGAAATGACCATAACTCTAGCAGTTAAAGCACCTGACTTTGGCCTTGTCAAAACCAACACTCTTCCCCACAAACTTCCTTCCAGTTCTGTTCATGAACCTTTTCACACGTCTTGAAATCATGGCCATCTGCCATTGCAAATCCATCTCTTCTAAATCATCAGGGTCAATCTGATCATAATCTTCATCTAAAGTAGCAGGATCAGATATCTTCCCCTGAATGTAGTTCTCATACGAAGCGACAAACGAAGCAAGTAGAGCAAGATGTTCTTCAGCAGACTTCACACTCATAGGCATCGACTTTGCACTACTACTTTGCTTTGAAGTTGATGTTCTCTTGACTCCTGTTGATCCTCCTGCAGCAGCCACCAAGCACACATCACCATCCTCATTCACTGTAACCTGCTCATTATCACACGAAAGAAACGCAATAGAAGAGTCGCTGGATGCATCATGAGATGAAGAAGATGCAAGCCCATTGTAGATCCCTGGATCTTGAACCTGATCATATCCAGTGTCCGTCTTCTTCATGCTGAGCTCATAAGCTCTTAGCTTTCCAACAACTTCTTCCAGTTCCTTTGTTTCATAATCAGCTTCTCCCTTTATCATGAGAGTGTAAATATCCCATTTAGCAGGTAGAGTATCAAGCAGTTTGTCATTTTTCTCTATGTCAGAATAGCACTCTACATCATAATTATCGAGTTCTGACATCAGATGGTAGTATCGAGTGATGATGTCCTCAAGTGACTCATTCTTCATGTACTTGAATACAGCAAACTGCTTCTTCAGTAGATCAACTTTGTTCTTCTTGACATCAGGATTTCCTTCATATCTCTTCTCTAGAGCATCCCACATTTCCTTCGAAGTTATGTACTTCTTAAAGGTATGTTTAATGCTATTAGGTAGGGACATCTTGATGGCAGCCAAGGCTCTCTTTTCAGCCTCATACATCTTTTTATCATTCTCCTGCATGTTCACATAGGCTGTAACACGAGGTCTGCCTTCAAAGTCATGTGTAGGGTTTGTGTACCCATCAACAATACAGATCCACACGCGAGTGTCCTGATATTTAATGAAGGATTGAAACCTATCCTTCCATGTCAAGCAGTTCTCCACCTTCATCATCTTAGGTGGTTTGTTGGTTGTTCCAACCTTATGTTCCATCCTTAATAGTTCGTTCAATTTAGTCATGTTCGACATTTTAACGTAAGCAGACTGGTAAAACCGTACAAACTTTGTCCGAAATCTGTTTTTACCAAATTATATCATTAGATTCGTCTCGAGATTACGATTCCAATGATATATAATGTCGAAAACCTTTTTTTTGTCCTAAAAATCCAAGGATTCCAACGGTACAAACGGTTTCCTGAGATGAGTTACGGATAATTTTCTAAACACGAAACAGCGAAATCTTTCTTACGCAAGCCAAGAAAAATTCCACCCCTTGTCCGAAATGGTTCCAAGTTTGAAATGGTTATCCGGAAAGGTAAAGATGGTCCGAAACGAGGTACTCTGATCCGAAATGACCACTTTTTGTTCGAAATGGTCCGTAATCCTTCACAATAATCCGAAATGCAAGTCGTAAGATCCGAAATGATACAATCTGATCCAAAATCAAGTCAAACTGGTCCGAAATGCAACTGTTCAATCCGAAATGCAACAGTCCAATCCGAAATGCAAGCCTGATGATCCGAAATGCAGGTCTGAAAATCTGAAATGCAATCAGAAGATCCGAAATGGTCCGAAATTGGTTGATTTCTGGTCCGAAATTACTTGTTCTGGTCCGAAATGATGCTGTTTTATCCGAAATGTGAAGCAGCTAATCCGAAATCAACAGCAGAAATCCTAACACAGCCGTCAAACACATCCAAAACTTTGATTTTCTGCAGAAAACGATTCTGAACCGAGCAAAACTAGAGTCGTATGCTCTGATACCAATTGTAGGTCCCCTAATCCGTGCGGATCGTAACAGAATCGTCGATCTAACCTAGAGTGCGGAATCCTCTAGATCAGATTTCACAGAAAACGAGTAGAACAAGAATCACTTTAAACCCGATCTTTATTGATTATCTTCGTAAGGATTACAATCAATCAAGATCACCAAATTCGTCCAAGCCTTTGTCTTTCACGAATTCTCTCCAAGATGATTAAGGTGATTAGAGGATTAACCTAAACCCTAATGCTAAGCTTTGTTTATATAGGACAAAGCTTTGCGTATGGGCTAGGTCTTAGGCAAGTGTAGGATCGGTTACTGACCTAAACGAGTCGTTCAGAGGTTTACTCTTGCAATTCAGATGCGGAATAATAAGATAAGCAAGTAGATATAGCTTGTTCTTCCTCCTAACTGTCTTTTGTATTGATTAGAAACGATTTACAGCTCGATCGTCACACCGGCAGAGCTTCGGCGTGGAATACAAGGACTTCACTACTTGGATCGCCCTAACAGACCCCTATATATAGTGTTCTGGGTCCGCTCATGTGGACATGTGACACATGAGCGGTCCAGGCTTGACCATAAAAGCGGTTCACACATGACACAAAGGCGATCCACCATCCTATGTCCATATGAGCGACCCTAGCTTCTAAAACCTATACAAACACCTGTTTTCTCTTATTTCGTGCCCTATGCTATACAATATGATGTAAGACCTGATCCTAGACACTTAGACGGAATCAACAGATGTAGTGCACCAACAAACTCCCCCTCAGATGTTGATGGAGTCGACTATTGAGCACCGTCTTCTCATCTTTAGTCTTGATCAGTCTCTGGGCTTTCACTTTCTCTCTATCTTCAGACTCCCCCTCTCGATTTACTGGCATTCTTTTGTTCTTCAGTAACATCTTCAGGATCTTTGTCTGGCATTCAAACACTCTAATTCTCTTGATCAGATCTCTTGATTCCTTAAGTTCATCAGCATCATCAGTTTGACATGATCTTCAGAATCAGAATCTGATCTTCACAGACTTTTAGAATCGAATATCCTGGCTCTATCAAAAATCTTTAGCATTAATTTCTGAGATCGAAACCTGGCTACCTGCACAATCTTAACCCAGAAATAAATTTTCTAATTTTATCACATATCAGATACCTCTGCACCAACATATGACTCCCCTCAAAACAACCTATGATGAACCACTTGAAGAAGGTTAGATTTATCGAAAACAATTTGATTTATACACACACTCTTCCTCAAATATTGCTCATCATGTTTAGCATTTGGAATTTTGAAAATCAGTTTTCCAACATCAGTTGTCGAAAATCTTTTTGACTTTTCAAAAATTTATGCTAAAACACCCAAAAATATTTTTGGATTTTCTGAGAGACATTATCTGACACCACTAGAAAATAAAAACATAAAGAAATAAACTATTTACAGACAATATTTTTGTGAGTTCGTGCAAGAGGATCATATCAGTTTATGAGACCAATCACCAACACCGTTAAGCTTGATTTCATTTTAAGCTTTAAACAGTTTACCTAGATTGTCAGTATGTTTGTCCTCTTAAATTCTCAACACAAATTTCAATCGATTTGAGATACGATATTAATGTTTTAGAGACTTAAACTTAATTGTGTATCACTCCACTTGAATATACTCCTGTATCCAGATCCCAAATATTCAGTCTTACAGGTGAGTATACCACAGCTGATATCTGTAAAGGGGTTAGGTGCGAAACCGTGAGAGCTCAGGTCAGAACTTCCGTTCAGCAGAGAGATGACGGCTCGACTTTTGGTGGGTCCCCTTTAGAGGATCTTTTTGCATTTCAACAGCAGCGACTATCAATTTTATTGTTTCATCAGCATGCTGAGGGCGATGCTTTTTCAAGCATTTGCAGAAAGTATTATCCGGGGACTAGGTCAGAACTTCCATTCAGCAGAAGTCCCGGGATAATACCCCAGATATCACTGAGTATAAAGACCTAGTATCTCAGAATATGGGACCTTTCAAACAAGATTTCGGGGGTTACCCATATATTCAAGAATAGTTACCCACGAATTAAGCAAGTTTGAATTTAGGTTTATATCTCGTTTCAATTTACTAAATGTGCGAAAATCTACTGACACATCCACAGTAAGATTGTTTAACACTTTTTAACTTTACATTTCTTTAGCGTGCCGTGATAGTCCACTGATGTACTATCATTTCCTCTTTTTCGCAACAAACTCATTTTTGATTTTATCATATTTTTGGCTTTTTCAAATTTTCAAATGTTTTTGGATTTTCTGAAATTTCCCTACTCCCCCTAAAATGCAAACACATTTTAAAGAAAATTTGAAAACTTCTAGATATTTGACCTACTAGAAATATAAAAAGCAACAACAAACTGTACAGAAACTTGACAACTGACACTGAATCACATCAAATCGCCATTCATTATGCATAAACAATCTGAACTCCCCTTATCACAAATCATTTTCTCATTTAGATTTCAAAACACTTAAGTTTGTTTTAATCAAAATGATTTTTCCGGAAAATGAATTTGTGTTGATAACAACCACTTGTAGATTTATCAATGTTAAAAACGGAGATGTGGTTCATCATCTTGTCTATCTTTTGTCATGAATAGTAAATCAAGTACAAATTAATGTCCCTGATTTACCATTTGCATCTAAGAACCTTCTGTACCACTTGTAAATGTAATTAACTCAACGTATCCAAGCATCTCAAAATTTAACCACAATTACCACTTGTGGGATCAAGATTACCACTTGTAGATACCCAAAAACTACCAATTGTAGGAATATTACGTCTACATCACCATTATATCAATCAGAATGCCGATTCCTGCTTCGCACTTACCAACCTGGAAGCTCCGGCATAGTCCTTTCTCCTGTAAAATCATCCAAACATTAATCACAAACATTCAAACAAACATATCATAACTAGAATGATGCCGATTCCTGATCCACGATATAAACTTGGGATCTCCGGCATAGTCCTTCGACTATTCTGGAAAACAAACTTCCCTCCAAGTCTTCTCAGACTTGAGGGCTTTCAACTCTTCAGCTGTAGGGTTGTATGTCGCCTTTTTAGTTGCGTAAAAATCTTTTACCCCTTTAGCTTTCCCATTCAACATTTTCCCGAATATCTTTTTAACATTCCCGTTGAACGTTTTCTCGACATCAAATTCTTTTTCATCATCATAAAATTGATTTGAAATTTCAATTTTCCAATTTTCTTCTTAACCTCCTCAAACTTCAATGATGGAAGAACATCATCATATTCTGAAATTTTCTCCACAACTTGTGGCTCTTCTGGCTTTGTGGAACCAGGTTCATCGCCGACTTTTTCTTCTACCTTTTTAGCAACCCACACTTGGTTGTCATTTCCTTTTCTTTTGTAAAATTTTGTCTTCTTCGAACATTCTCCAACCTCATTTTTGGAATTTTTAAAAATTTTAGATTTCTCAAATTTTTCAACAACTTTTTCTTTCATTTTCTGAGAAGCTCCCTGTTTTGCTTTGATTTCTTTTGAACAATCTGATGCAATGTGACCAGCTTCACTGCATTTAGAACAAGTTTGAGTATTTCTCGGATGAAATACTCCAGTTCCATTCTTTCTCCTCTCAGCAAGAAACTCTTTGTTAGTTTGTCTCCAAAATGGTTTCTGCTGTTCATCTTCCGAGCTTCCACCTGTCACAAATTCAGTGTTTGAATTAGAATTTTTCTCATTTTTATGATTTTCTTGTGGAACAAAACCTAAACCTTTCTTTTTGTAGCTACGATTTTGGTTAGGTTTCTTTGGAAAACCAGGACCAGAATTGTAACCTTTTTTCTTGTTTAGACGTTGTTGAACTCTGGAAGTATATTTTTTAGTTTTATCAAAATTTTTCAAAACTTTTAATTCAGGAATATTAACCTCTATTAGTTTAAAAGTTTTGTTGATTAATTCCGTTTTGATACTCATTATCGGAAACTCTTTGTTGTAATATAATTTGTCAGAACCATTCAAAGTATAAACAACTTCGAATGTTTCATCATTCAAATCTGCCTTTGATAACAAAAATTCTTTACTATAAGACCGTTTAACTGACGAATTTTGACTGTTGACAGACGACTTTGGCTTTTCACACTCAGATTTCGACTCTGTCTCCTCATCAGTATCCAACACCTGATCGACCACCTTTTTGATTATTTCAGACTCATGATCAGTATCGGATGAGGTAAACGTCACATCAATGTTTTCTGGTAAGACGTCAGTTGTATCGGTTTTAAGCTGTATATTGACTGCTTTTGCAAGTTGCTCCTTATTTGGTTTCCTAGGTGAATACCCATCCCAAATTGGAGGCGGACACTTGTTATAGCTAACAGTTGTTTTCTTACCACAGTCTTTCTTTTCTTTCGGCTTCTCGTCTTGAAAAGCTTCCATACCTGCAACAGTTGGGTAAACACGGTCAATAACATAATCAGAGGTAGAATAGCTCAACAATAACCTCCTAATCCTCTCATTTTCAATCTTTTCAGTTTCCAACTCTTGCTTCCATCTTGCACTTTCTTCAATATAGAAATTTATAGCTTTTTGCTTCGACATTAAAGTTGCATTCATCATCGTCAGCGCCTGTTCTCTTTCTGTGTTTGTCTTTTGGAGACCAGTTACTGTTTTGTTCAACACGTCGTACGATTCCTTCACATAATTGAGATTGAACAATAACTGCTCTTTCTTTTTCTCGTACTCGGATATTATATCATCTTTTGCTGCACACTCTTTGCAGGCTTCCAAACACTTCTCATAGGGTTTGATGACTTCAACAATTTTTTCAACTTCAACTGTTTTAATAACTTCAACCACTTTTTCTACTTCAATCACCTTTTCTACTTCTTTCACAACCTCACCAATCTTCTCAACAACATTTTCAGCATTCTGAACATCACCTTCAGATTCAGATTGTTGTTCTTTAGCAGCTTGTTTCTCTTTCAGTTTCTCCATTCTTTCTGCAAAATAAAAATGAAAACTTTCAGGAGACAAATGAGATTTTGCAATATTTATATGTTTCTCTTCCTCATCATCACTGCTACTATGATCTGGTGATTGATCAAACTTTACAGATTTTTCAGAATCATCATCAGAAACACCAGAATCAGACGGTGTTTTGTCAAATACAACATTCTGTTCTTGAACAGTTTCATCTTGTACAATTTCATCTGGACAATCTGAAACATCCCCAGAGTGTTCTGAAAGTCTATCAGTACTATCTGAACTTTCATCAGATGACACAGATTTTTCATCTCCACTTGACACATTCTCTCCAATAGATCTCATCCAAGTAGCAAACAAATTTGGCTCTCGGACGATCTTGGCAATGAAAGCTTTAAAACTTCCCTTTTCATCCACGAACATATCCCAACTGAAACCTTCTGGTAGTTTCTCATCATCTTGATCGATAACACGTTCTGCTGTGGCTTCAGATGATATGTAATCACTCCAGCTGAAATCTACAACACATGCTCTTTTGGAATCTTCAATCTTTCTCCCATGAGCTGTTTGCGGTTCTTGGGATTGGCCGACTTGCTGATAGATAGCTTTGCGGTAGTAATCATCTTTTCCGAATGGATTCTGTGCTCCACTAGCTTCTCTTCCTTTACACTCCCGCTTGAAATGACCTTTTTCCCTGCATCGAAAACAAGTAACTTTAGATTTATCAAAACCTAAAGTTGAAACATGAGCATCTAAAAAGTCATTTCTTCCGGTAATGGTTTTGAATTTCTCAGCTCGACGAAGAACACTTGCAAGACACCATTTGATATCCATAAGTTCCATTTCCTCGGCGTCTATTTGATCGTAATCCTCTTTGGTGAGCATAGGATTTCCGATTCGACCAGCAACAAGACCTTCATAAGATAATAGAACTGAACCCAGAAGTGCCATGTGGTTTTTAGCAGTGTCTTCAGAGAAGCTTTGACCTTCTGGAAGATTGAGAGCTATGTTACACTGAATTATGTATCCATTTCCGGTTTTTGTACTCTGAGACTGAAAGCTTGTGTTAGTCTCTTTCGGATTCACACTCAGAAACGATGAAAACCCGCTGCTACTCTTGTTCACACCCTGATCAACTTTATCTGATGAATCTCCAGCACTGAAAGCGGTTTGAATCTTTGGACCTTTTTCAGCTTCAGAAACTGGAATACTACCTTTATAGTACATTTTAACATCTTGTTGACCACTAGGATTATTCATCCTCGCGATCTTTTGCTGCTCAAGATCCTGACTCTCAATTTTCTCAATAAACTGACCAATTGTAAGTTTGTCATAAACACCCGTGTTTTTTAGTATCATCAAATACGTTCCCCACTCTTTCTGAGGTAACGCGTCAGCCAATTTATCAACCCATTCCTCACGACCTTTTTCAACTCCCAACATCGATAACGAACGCACTAAGTGACAGTATCTCTCAATCAGTTTTTTAGTATCCTCTCCCGGCAAACTACTAAACAAATCAAATTCCTTTTTAAGCAATGCCTTCTTGCTTTTGATCATACTTTCACTACCCTCGAATTTTACTTTAAGAGCATCCCAAATTGATTTTGCAGTTTTGTCGTGTTGTAGCAGAATGAATATATCTTCTTTAATCGCCTGCTGTAACAAACTGATCATCATTTTCTCTGCTCTGTACATTGCACGTTCTTGTTCTGAGAATTCAGATATCTGTTTAATGACTTGCAACTCTGTTCGAGGCAATGTGTACTTTTCCAATATGCATTCCCACGATCTGAGATGATTTGCCTGAACCCAGTTTTCAAAACGATCCTTCCACCCATAGTATTCTTCAATACTCATCAGTTTCGGGGGTTTCTGGGTGGTTCTAGTCTCATTTTCCAGGTTCATAGCTTGAGCAATCACGGCTGGTGATGATGATGTAGCAAAGGCGTTGTAAAACTTAGAATTCATGATGACTTAGCACGATTCAAAACAAATGACAGAAAAGCGGTTCTACAGTGAACAGAAAAGCGATCCAAAACAATTCTCTGGAGCGGTCCAGAAATCTTAATCTAAGAGCGGTCCTCAAACTGATTTTGAGCGATCTAAAATCTGTCTTATAAGCGATCCAGAAATAACTACTCGAGCGATCCAACAATGTTCACAAGAGCGGTTCAAGAGTAAAATTTCGAGCGGTCCATGAATGTACTATGAGCGATCCAGGTGATTAATTTTGGAGCGGTTCAGAGGCAATTTTGTATTAATGGGCGGTCCAAAAACACTGAATTATGAGCGATTCACAATGACGTCATTCGAGCGGTCCATATTACGAACAAGTTTTGATCTGTTTTCAAGCTCAATTTTGGTCTGAAACTTCCAAGGGTTTGTCTTGGTATGATAATGAACAATCTGTGAAAATTTGAACGAAATTCAACCGTGAAATCTCCTGGAAATGAGAAAAGAAGATGTAGAAGTGAGAAGAAACAATGAAATCCAGCTATAATCTGTAGAAAACCTCCTCCCAAGCTCTGATACCACTTGTAGGATCGGTTACTGACCCAAACGAGTCGTTCAGAGGTTTACTCTTGCAATTCAGATGCGGAATAATAAGAAAAGCAAGTAGATATAGCTTGTTCTTCCTCCTAACTGTCTTTTGTATTGATTAGAAACGATTTACAGCTCGATCGTCACACCGGCAGAGCTTCGGCGTGGAATACAAGGACTTCACTACTTGGATCGCCCTAACAGACCCCTATATATAGTGTTCCGGGTCCACTCATGTGGACATGTGACACATGAGCGGTCCAGGCTTGACCATAAAAGCGGTTCACACATGACACAAAGGCGATCCACCATCCTATGTCCATATGAGCGACCCTAGCTTCTAAAACCTATACAAACACCTGTTTTCTCGTATTTCGTGCCCTATGCTATACAATATGATGCAAGACCTGATCCTAGACACTTAGACGGAATCAACAGATGTAGTGCACCAACAGCAAGGCCCATTTCGCATACCACTCCCCATATGTGGGTTTGGTTTGGCCCAATCACTCTCAATTCACTATTACAAACTATTACAAAGCTAAACCCGCTAACTGTTTATCTTTTAACTAATTACAAGATATCCAAAGACCAAATCTAAGCTGTTGTCACAAACATGCACCAACATATTTTACAACTCCTAAAGCACCAAGTACAACATGCAAGACTGGTAAACTTTATGACAAAGTTTTATATCATTTAACACTTCAAAATAATCATATTTTAGTGTTTATAATCTGATCAAAATTTATTTTTATCAAATAATGCTCAAATCATCTTTTCATGATTACATGCATGTCCATGTATGTGCATCTAATGCACTCATACAACATCATCATCATTATACATGATTTAAATACTCCCAAGAAGACATTAACTCCATGTTCTTACAAATCACAACATATATCCTCCATAATCATCTAATCATACATACATTTATGAGTATGTGACAAAAATTACATGCATGCATACACATATACATACATATACACGACATATATACACACAATGAACTTCCAAAAGTTCACTTTTTAACAAGTCCATTTCAAATCATGAAACACTTTTAGAACATTCTTCTATGACAACTTTTGATTCTTGCATGTAATCAATCATTCAAAAATCATGTTATTCAAGAATCATTCAATCAAAAATCAAAACACAATCACACACACACACATACACACACACATATACCTACGGCCATAGATACATACATATTCATCCATTTTTGTTTCCTTTAAAAACCCATTTATTTTAGTTTCAAGTTTTGTAAAATATCTTAAGAATCAAGAGAAACCTTCCATGACCATCAACATCACTATGAACCAAGAACAAAATTTAGAGAAATGATTTTTATACCTTCAAGGTTCAAGTGGGATTTTGACAAGAATGATGATATGGAGCTTGTTCTCACTTGAATCTTCTTGAAAACACCTTTAAACCTTCAAATGGACTTGAAATCTCCTTGTAATGGATTTGAATTCTCAACAACAAGTTGAAAATTTTGAATTATGTATGATTATAGGGGTGTTCGGCCGAGTTTAGTGAGAGAGAGAGAGAGAGTTAGAGTGATTTTTAATTTGATTCTTGGAATATGGTGAGATATGGATGGATTGTGAAAAGGTTAATCATCACTTGGGGTTTTCTAGGCCAACAAGTGGAAGAGAGAGAGAGAGTGTTGTGTCTCCCCCTAGCCGCCACCTATCGACACACTTATATTCTTCATATAATTTCATATATACATACATATATGTACGTAAATTAGAGTAAAAACTGGTATTTTACTGGATACCGGTATTTTATGTAGCGTTTTAATCTCGTTTTAGTGCGTTTTAAATTATTTTTATCATTCTATAAAAATAATCACACTAAAATATTACTGAAATAGTTATCAGTTGCCTTAACTGGCTATGTTGACAGTATTTTGTCAGATACGCGCAGTATCACGCGGTACGCGCTAATACTCGAATAATAGAGTTTCTTAGCGTTTTAATTTATTTTTCCTTACGGATATGAGAAAAATTACCATTCTAATCATAACAAACTATTTTTAGGATTTTAACATTGATCAGGTGGTCACCGACGTTCGTTTCGCATTTTATTCGTTACGCGATAAACGTTTATCTTATCATTGCCAACATAATTTTTATCAATGTTTGGATTCACCAACACATTAAATATCACATATAAGCATCAATATCAGTCAAATACAGCCTTTTTATTTATTCACGTCACGCGTTACATCTGTACGGTACGGCCTAAAAGCCAGGTGTCACAGTCTCCCCCTGTTTAGGGAATTTCGTCCCCGAAATTCTACTCTACAGGTTTCGTTTTCGCACTAGGTGGGAAGAGGTGAGGATATTTCCATTGCACTGGTCCAGTCGTTCCCAGGTGTACTCGGGTCCATGTTTAGAATCCCAGCGAACCTTGACCAACTTAATCCTACTCCTCCTGAGTTTCTGAATTTTCCAATCCAGAACCTCTACTGGTTCTTCGATAAATCTCAGTTTATCGTCCACTCGAACCTCTCCAGGGGGTATAATCAGCGTCTCATCAGACATACACTTTTTCAAATTGGAGACATGAAACACGTCATGAACTCCACTCAACTCTTGCGGCAGCTTAAGCCTATACGCGACTGATCCAACCCGAGATGCGATTTCGAAAGGACCTATATAACGCGCCCCCTTTTCCAAACAGTCAACGCCTTTCCAAGGCAATACCTTCAACATAACTCGATCACCGACCTAAAAGTCCAACGGTTTCCTTCGGTTATCCGCATAACTCTTCTGTCGATCTGCGGCAGCTTTCAACCTTCCCTTAATCTGGACAACCTTGTCCGTGGTTTCCTTGATAAGCTCGGGTCCAGTCAATTGCTTCTCGCTGACTTCAGCCCAACAAAGTGGCGATCGACACTTCCTTCCATACAAGGCTTCAAAAGGAGCGGCCTTGATACTAGCGTGGTAACTATTGTTGTAAGAAAACTCAGCCAACGGCAAGTGAGTATCCCAACTTCCACCGAAATCAATCGCATATGCTCTCAACATATCCTCTAACGTCTGAATGGTTCTTTCACCCTGACCATCCGTTTGAGGATGATACGCAGTACTCATGTCCAAACGAGAACCCAACGACTCTTGAAAAGATCGCCAAAACCTGGAGTCAAACCGACTGTCTCTATCCGAGATAATTGACACTGGTACTCCATGACGGTCTACAATCTCGTTAAGGTACAACTGCGATATCTTCTCCGTATTGTCTGTTTCCTTAAGCGCCAAGAAATGAGCAGACTTTGTTAATCGATCCACAATTACCAATATTGTATCATGTCCACGCGACGTACGGGGTAACTTGGTGATAGAGTCCATCGTAAGATGTTCCCATTTCCACTTAGGAATCTCTGGTTGCTGCAGAAGCTCAGACGACTTCTGATGTTCAGCCTTAACCTTTGAGCACGTCAGACATTTACCCATAGACCGAAATATCTCTCTTCATATTCGGCCACCAGTATAACTCCTTGATATCCTGATACATCTTGGTAGAACCTGCGTGAATGGAATATCTGAATTTATGAGCTTCGTTCATAACCAGTTTACGTAGGTTACCTCTAAGCGGAACCCAAATCCGGTTCATGAAGTACATCACTTCATTCGCTTTTGGTATCAGTTCGCATTCTAATCCTCTCAAACCTTTAAGGTTGATTTTGGAGCTGCTGAAGGAAGAGAAGTTGTATGCCAAGTTCTCTAAATGTGAATTCTGAAGGAAGAGAAGTTGATTGACTGGCTGTGTTGACAGTATTTTGTCAGATACGTGCAGTATCACGCGGTACGCGCTAAAACTCGAAAAATAGAGTTTCTTAGCGTTTTAATTTATTTTTCCTTACGGACATGATTAAAATTACCATTCTAATCATAACAGACTATTTTTAGGATTTTAACATTGATCGGGTGGTCACCGACGTTCGTTTCGCATTTTATTCGTTACGCGATAAGCGTTTATCTTATCGTTGCCAACATAATTTTTATCAATGTTTGGATTCACCAACACATTAAATATCACATATAAACATCAATATCAGTTAAATACAACCTTTTTATTTATTCATGTCACGTGTTACATCTGTACGGTACGGCCTAAAAAGCCGGGTGTCACACATTCACAATTGGGTTCGCAGAAACATTAATGTTGTAGTCTTCTAAAAAACATGCTAGCTTCCGGCATGCTTTAGTGTCATGACTTGGAATGTTACAAAAATTACAAAAAAATTATATCGGCTAGTTTGATAATGTTTCATATGCCCACTATTGTGTTGGTGGGATAGGCCATTATTATAGTTGTGAGATGGAGTGTTCCTTAGCCCAAAAGAGTTGGGCCTATTTGTGTTTCGAGCTGCAGGGGAAGGCCTTGAAAAAGGTCTGGATCCTTGTCGCTGAGTGCTATTAACAGTAGTAACTACAGGTATGGGGTTGGCGACTTGTAGCAATCTCTCGTGATCGACTAGTTTCTCATAGAATTCAGAGAAGGTTATTGGAGTGTCACGGATCTTCAAGGCTGCAGAGATCTCTTTGTAGTCGTCACCAAGATGAGTGATGACGTGAACGATGAGATCATCATCATCCACCGGCTTCTGGGCTAAGGCTAATTCGCCGGCTATTGCTTTCATCTCATTGAGGTATTCTGCAACACGTTTGTTACCCTTACTATGTGTAGCAAGTTTGGATCGAAGGGAGATGATCAGGGACCGCGAAACTCTAGCGCAGCTCTCGGTGCACCGTTTAAAAAGCTCATTGGATGTGTCAGCAGAGGAGATAATTGGTTGAATCATATCCGAACAACTTTCAAGAAGAGCTCCGAGGAGGATCTGATCTTGGTGGAACCAGTGACGGTATTCAGGGTTGGGTTTTCCGTCAAGAGTTTTTGGTGGTGCTTCGGTTTTGCCGTCGACAAATTGCTCGAGTTCGAACCCCATTAGGGGGACAGTACTTATTTACGCCATGAGGGAAAATTATTGTCTGTGAGTTTGATTGGGAAATTGGTATGGGTGGATAGCTCAATGATCTTAGTGGAAGATGACATGATGAATAGGGCTGTGTAGAATGGATCGAAAATCAGAGGAGTTGAAAAGCTCTGATTACCATATAATGGTTCAATGTTCAGTGTGTTAATTGATACAAAACTGATAATTACAAGGCCTAATATAGACAATATTACATAGGGAAAGAGCTATAGTTAAGGGTCAGCATCATTACAGTTAATACATTCTAAATATACATATGGCAAAGATTAGGTAGTGATGATGAAATATTCTTTATGATTTGGTAATATTCCTTATATGTGTTTCTTCTTTGTCCGAATGTAATGGGGTAACTTTTTGGTGTGAATATTATAGCAAATTTGGATTAACTAAAGTGAGCCAGATGCTTTTGCTTCTCATCAAAATATTTATTTTGTTGTGTGGTTCGTTTGGAAAGCTAAGAACGAAATGGTGTTCTTTTTCGTGTGGAACAAACATAGATCAAAACTATTAGTTGGTCCAAATGGTTCTCCTCTCCTAGTGCGTGTTTCTAGCATTTCGGCTCGGTTCTTTAGATGATGCAAGCTTCAGTCTCATTGTTATTGACGTCAACCATGAATGGTCTGTTGGTAATGCATGGTATGACAATCAACGGTATATTTTATCCATACAAGCTAAACAAGCGTTCTATCTCCAAGATCCTTCTCGAATCACCAGCAATGAAGACGTAAGTATACAATGTAATGTTTATTTGTATTTCAATTTGATAACTTTTAGATGTTTTCTAATCACTACTTTTTGCAGCAAATTTTGATCTCGAAAAGTATAAAGACACAAAGGAGTGGCCAGGATTTAGCTCAGAATCTTTCCCAAGTGTCAAAGAAGTTACAAGGCGTGAAAACAAAAACTGAAAAACCATTTCGATAATGTTGGTGGCTATGGAGATGTTGAAGCAAAGATTCATTCGTCGTTTGACTATGGATCTGATCCAAATAAGTAGATTGAGCTCATTGATCAGTTGTTCACAAATTCGAAATATAAGAACCAATCCGAAACTACGCAATAAATAGATCAAAACAGTGTTATCAAAGTCTTTATGGGAGTCAGTCATATCCCTAAAAGCGACACATGAAGGTAAGAAGTATCCAAATGTGTATTCACTGCCATATTAAGTGTATTAAAGTGAGTTCGGGTCATTTTGACCCATTTAAACTATAAATTAGATATATTAAGTGTATTAAAGTAGGTTTCGCTCATTTGACCCATGTAAATGACTAGAACCCACTTTGATAGACTTAAAACATACAACTTTTAGTTTAAATGAGTCAAAATGATCCGAACCACTTTAAATAACTTAAAATATGCAACTTTTAGTTTAAATAGGTCAAAATGACCCGAACCCACTTTAAATGACTAAAAGTTAGTATTTTTTATCAGAGTATTGTTAGTATTGTTGCTATTAAGGTCAACGTTTTTTTCCTTTAATGTATTCATTTGTTTTGGGACTAACTCAACCTCTGTAACTTGCAGTTCCGTGAGTGAAAGGAAAAAAATATCTTGTTCATGCTTTTGTTTTTGAAGCCGTTTGAAGCATGGCATGCCGTTGCATACATATACAATAGGACAATTAATATATTCAGGCGCGCTGAAATTTCTGCTTAGAAAGAGGCACTTGTGAATTTCTTAATGGACCCATTGGAAGGAAGATCTACCCTTAGACCAGCCGACATTTTGGTCTTCGGATGGATAGGGGAAAAACACGCGCGTGTGGATCTAATAGGGTTTCCCCTCTTGTTGGCTTAGGGGGTAGTGTTTTCATGGTGGATCAGGCTGCTTTAAAGGCTGCTTCGGACAAAGTTACCAAACACGAGAAATCGTACCTTAACAATGAGCACGTGTTTATCCTATTAGTTTTTGATACCTTTGGTTTCCTTGTGCCAAAGGTTGTGGACCTACTTAGTCGAGTTCAAAGGGTCATGCATAGTAATATTATGACCCCGCGATTTATGGATGTAGTTTTTAAAAGACTTAGTTTTGCTATTAAAAAAGGGGTAGCAGTGCAACTTGTTGCCTGTTTACTTTCTATCTCGATGTAATTTCCATTTGGAGTTGATATTCAAATATGATTTAATATATTAATATTAAATTGGTCCTACCTTTGACCAAGATCTTTTGCTGGAATATCAAAAAATCGGTTTTGTTTAAGGAACTAGCTTAAAAAGGGCGTGTTTAAGGAAGCATATAATCATTGTATCAAACCGTTGGAGGGAAGTATGCATTGGCCTAAAACAGATGGTATTAAACCTCTACCTCCAAAAGAAAGACGAATGCCTGGTAGACCATCAATAAAAAGGAAAAGAGACCCTTCAGATAAAGAGAATAAGAACAAAAAAGTTAGAATTGGAAGAAAAGTGACCTGCCAAGGAAGTGGACATATGTCACACCCTGATTTCCCTGTGGGCCGGGACTTGGGTTTATGTGTGACGATTGATATAGATATTCACATTTAGCACAATGGAAGTCTTGGGATTATAAAATAATTATTACAAAGTACAAATGTCCAAAGTTCAAAATAATATACAGACCAAGAGTGTATAAAAGATCCACAGGCGGATCGAAATAATAAAATGATTACATAAAAGACTACTAGCCTTTTTGCTTGGAGTCGCAAATTCCAATATACAATTACCGAACAACTCATTCCTATTCCGTACTTTGCATACCTGCGCTTAGTCTTTTGAAAATACGTCAGTTTTCACTGGTAAGTACAATTAACCAACACGTTTTTAAAATCTTTTAATAATCATTTTATATACCATTTGGTATATCATTTTCATAAATAACTTGGACAAACTATATCTCTTGTTACCAGTATTACATGGTTGTCAATACATATGGGGCCCAGAACTAAACTCTGATACATGATTAACCGACACACCACTTTAATCCCCATATTGTGTAAGAAAAATATTTTATTATAGCATTAGCATCTGTCAGGTGTATGCATACACCTCGTGCTTAGGTCGTGGCCACTTGTAATTAAGTGAGCCGTGGATATCCAGGACACGGTCGCATTAACCCCCAATGATTAAGTTATCAAGCATAACGGATTAAAACGAGTTATTTGGATTTTGGACTCATAGGTCATTGATCCCATACCCGACCAAGCAGTAAATAATTTCACAGTATCCCAAACCCATACAGGGAAAATAGATTAAGAGTATTTACTTGAGCTTTATCTTTAAAATCCAAAGATATATATAAGCACATCCGTTTAACCAAAATGACTAACACAAGTGCAATTTACTGGAGGTTCTAGTCTGGAATGGATGGAACTATGATCCGTTAGAATGTTAACAGATCTTATTCAAGTCATATGACTTGGACCGGTTAAATTATAATAAAAATCGGTACGGTTCGCTAGATTAAGCGAAGACCGGATAGAATGTGGTTTGTACCCTCACGAGTACTATGACTCGTATAATATGGGTCAAACAATAACAAGTTCTGATTAGAACTGATTTAGAAGGAATTTGACCCAATTCGGTTAACTTATATAAACTAGGCTATATAAGTCAACCGTACACGCATAGGCGGCATCAGGTGATCGGATGGGTCAATGTCAAGTCCATTATCCCAAAGTATGTTTAATATGTTGTTACATCAGTTTCAAACTCAGATTACATGTTCATTATCTTTCAAAATCATTATATGCACAAAAATGGCATTTTGGTCATTAATTAGGCATATTAGATGGACTTGCATAAAAACCCGACAAATAATATGATCAGTAGGTACAACCTTAGAGGGTTATTCCATACATTAATATAATCATAATACAACTTCAAATCAGTAGCTAAGTTATCTTAACGGGTCAGAATCGAAAGTCAAAGTAGAAGTCAAACCGTTTGACTTTCGGTTGCAAACCGAGCTATAAGCAGGAAATGACGGGTTGGACATGATCTAACATGTCCTAATATGTTATATAAACTGATATAATGTCAAAAATTGATGTTTAGATACTTAGAAGTTCATTTAACATGATTTACGAAAATCTGCGTTTTGACTTTTTATTTAATAAAACTTTGACCCGTCATTTGACTAACTTAACGTGATCTTCAGAAAGTGCCCTCATAGGGGATTAACACCAACATTATTACAATCACGTAGCCATGTTCGATTCGAACATTGGCTTGACCAATATGGTCATAACCGAAAGTCAAAGCAAAAGTCAATTTGCTTGACTTTTGGCCATTATCTAGCCTATATATAAAAAGGACTAAGGGAGAACACTTACAAGTGTTCAAGGCAGAGATTAAACTCCAGTAAGAGGCCTCTATAGATCAGAGGCACTCCAAGAAGGATTAGAGAATGAGAAAATGAGAGGTGCAAGTTGAATGGCTCAAGAACACCTCTATTTATACTTGTGCAAGAGCTACAAGATCATGCCAAGTGTTCTCATGGTTCCCTAATGTTGGACTAGTGTCCATTATGGTGTAAGAAGCAGGGAAAAGGTGGAAATTCGCGAGCTAGATGGCAGGAACAACAGGCTGCTACTGCCAGCTACATTCTGCTAGCTGCACCCCTTACGGACCGTAAGGGGTGGTGGCTTACGGTCCGTAAGGACCTTCAACGCCCACAATTATTTCAAACTCCTTACGGCCCATAAGACGTAAGTCTTGCGGTCTGTAAGGGACTGTCAGGAACAAAATATTACAACTAGTGCCTTACGGTCCGTAAGGAACCTATAGGAGCCAAAATTGGCATTTTGTCACAAATGACCCTTCCACATCCAATCTTCCACATTATTACATATATTGTCTCCCTCGTCCAAATAATTTTGGCATATTTGAGAGTTGATTGGACATGTGTTGCCATATTATTCGTTACAAATTTCCGAGGTGTTACATCCTCACCCCCTTTAAAGAAATCTCGTCCTCAAGATTTTATTCAAATAGATAGGGGTACTTTTGTCTTATATTCGCTTCAACCTCCCATGTATATTCTGGGCCACGACGGGAATCCCAATTGACTTTCACGATGGGGATAATTTTCTTACAGAGCTTTTTAACCTGTCGATCCTTGATCGAAATCGGTTTCTCAATGAACCTCAGGTTTTCATCAATTTGTACATAATGGTGCGACATTGCTAGCGACTCATCGGCTAGACATTGCTTTAAATTAGATATGTGGAACACATCATGGATTCCCCTAAGTTCCTCAGGTAGCTTAAGTCTATAAGCTACGGAACTGACACATTCAGTTATTTCGAATGGTCCAATATATCTCGGGCTCAACTTGCTCTTCATTCCAAATCTCATAACACCTTTTGAAGGTAACACTTTCAATAATACTTTGTCCCCAATTTGGAACTTAAGAGGTTTTCGCCTCTTATCAGCATAACTCTTCTGCCTATCAAGAGCAGCTTTGAGCCTATCACGGATCTGTATAATCTTGTCTGTGGTTTCAAGAACTATCTCAAGTCCTGATGGTTGGCTTTCTCCAACTTCAGCCCAACAAACGGGCGTTCTGCATTTTCTCCCACACAATTCTTCAAATGGAGCGGACTTGATATTTGTATGATAACAGTTATTGTACAAGAATTCAATTAGGGGTAGATAGTCATCCCAACTACCACTAGATCAATGACGTACACTCTCAGCATGTCCTCTAATGTTTGAATTGTACGCTCACTCTGACCATCAGTTTGTGGATGGTAAGCCATACTAAAATTTAATTGTGTGCCCAAAGATTGTTGGAAACTTTTCCAAAAATGAGATGTGTATCTAGTATCTCTATCAGATACTATGGATATTGGCACTCCATGTAAGGACACAATATTCTCTACATATAATTTAGCCAATTTGTCGGAACTAAAAGTTTCCCTAATTGGCAGAAAATGGGCTGACTTAGTCAGTCTGTCTACTATCACCCAAATCGTGTCATTGCCACGTTTGGTCTTTGGTAACTTGGTAATCAAGTCCATGGTTACCATTTCCAATTTCCACGTGGGAATTTCAAGTTTTTGTAGTAGTCCTGACGGTTTCTGATGTTCAGCTTTAACTTGCGAACACGTCAGACATTTAGCTACATAGGTGGCTATGGATTTCTTCATACCCATCCACCAATAATTTATTTTCAGATTGTTAGGATCTGAGTTTCTTTTGATTGTATAGTTTAACAGAAATGGAAGATGAAACAGAGATTGATGTGCAGCGGAAATGGAAATAAACTTTATAACACAATCAAAGAAGAATAGTTTTCATCATACATGATTTCATTAGTCAAAAGATTGTATGAATTACAAAAGTTTAACTATGCATGCATGAAAACTGAACTCCCCCTCAGCCTGAGCTCACTAGTTTGTTCGTACAAGATGATTGGTGCAAAAGAGCTAATAGAACAGTACAGGTACTGTTCTATTTATAGTACAATCCTAACCACTGAGCATCTAATGCTGACGTCACCTAGACAGTGACATCTAACAGACTAACAAAATTCTAACTACTAATACATGCAAAACACTGATACAATAAACAACTGATTACATAAACACTGATGCAGCTTCCCACTGGTGTTGCCTAAGCACTGATATTGGAGATCAGTGCTTTCTTCAAAGGGTGATCAGAACTTGAGTCAGCAGTGCTTTAGACTTCATCAATACTTGAGAAACAGTAGTTGTTAGCACTTCAGTCTTTATACCTCAGCAGTTCTTTGGTTAACAGTTGTTGTGAAGATCAGTACTTAGAATCATCAGCTGATAGAAAACACTATCATTGGGGAGAATCTAGGACATGCACTGCTTATTGTGATCAACTGTCCACTTTTGGCTTTTCATATCATCTGTTCTTCTGGGCTTGATTACATGGGCCAACAATCTCCCCCTAGAACAGATGATGCCAAAACACTTCCTTATTCTTGATCTTTATTCTCTCATCAGTTTTTCCCTAACTTGCCCTTTGAATTGCAGCTCAAAGTTGAGGGAATCTTCATCATCTTCATCCCTACAGAGTTGAAGGTCTAAAAGATCTAGGAGGTCAACTGCATTTAGACCTAATGCATCCTCCCTTGAAATGTGTTCAACTCTTCCATTGGACTTGAGCAAAGTCAATACATGGGTCTTTCTATCAGACTTCCACTTTAGTATTTTTGAGTTCAATAGATTTCTTGGGTGAGATTTTATTTGTGACGAGTTTGGTGATAGAGGACTGCTCATTAATCTTTTGGCAGTTTCTTGTTGCTTTAGTGAGTCAGGATCCTCTCCAATCATTTGCTTGATGGCCTCTTTCATGATATCAGCTTCTCTTTGTGCATCTTCCTCATATATCTGCTTTTGTCTTTTTCATTGATCTAAGACCATGGTTGCAAAAGTCGCTAGGCGCTCCCTAGTCGGATTCGGGAGTACTCGGGAGGTACTCGGGAGTATTCGGGAGTACTCGGGGAGTAATTGGCCTGGGAGAAGAGTACTCGTGCCTCGGCAACCTACCTTGTAGCGAGTACTCGGGGAGTACTCGGAGCCTAGTCGGGACTTTTACAACCATGTCTAAGACAATGGTGGATAAGTCAGACGATGTGAACAGTGTTTTTAGAGAGAGGATCTGCTACTTTGGCTCATCAGTGGTTTTGCTCTTGTATGCTGGTTTCTTTGGTGCTGTAGGGTCTGTTTCTCTTAGTTTCTCCAGCTTATTATAAGTTTGATCAATGTACTGCCTTGACCATTTTGATATGGCCTTTGCTGATCCATACTTAGCTGCAACCAATTCAGCTCTCTTCCTCTTGTATTCTAAAGTGAGTTCTGCACTGGATTTCTTGAACTTGCTCCAGTTTGGTGCAGATCTCTTCATCTGAGGATCATTCTTTACTCTTTCAATTCTATTAATTTCAGCTTTGAGTGCCATGAGTGGCCAGTCTTTAAATTGTTCTACCTTGGCAGGATAGAATTTGTCTCTCATAATAAGCTCTAAGAGATCTTTCCTCAACTTCTTTTGCAGATCAGCATTTGGTGGTAAGTTAGACATCTCTTTGCTTAAGTCTCTTGCATAGTCTTCCAATTTCTTGACTTTACTAAGCCCATGCTGCGTTCGACTTGAGATGTTGTTATCACCTTGCCCTTTACCTTCATACTTAGCAGCATATTCAGCTTGCCTGACTTTGAGTTTCAGATACTCATCGATGTTCTTTGGAGGTCTGAAACCATGAAGGGATGGGAACTTTCTTTTAGATGGATCATCCTCTGTATAGAATTACCTCATTTCATCTTTCACTGCATGCAATTCCAAAGGATAATTTACTGCTAATGGAATAGTTCTTGAAGGATCTCGCCCTTCAAGTGTTTGTGGTTGAACAAGTGGGTTTGATGATGGTGATGGTGGAGGATTGAATGGTTCAGGGTTGGTTTGAATGGAAGGTGTAGATGCCAAAGGAGTAGGTGCTAGGATATCATCATCATTCACTTGAAACTTTCTTTTTCTTTAGTAAACGTTTTTACAAGAAGGGGTTTTTGTTGGAGATTTGGAAATAAGAATGAGGATAGCTTGGGAAGGAAATTGAAAAGTGGTGGATGGTTGACTAACAACTGTTGAAACAACTGGTGTTTCAACCGCTGTTGTCATAACAGAAGTTGAAGTGTCAACATTTGTTGCAGTGTTGGATGGCATTGGTGAGGATGGTTTTGTTTTCTGCTTTTTGGCAGGTTGTTTTTGTGGCGGTGGTGTTGGTTTGGATGTAACCACAACCCCAAGTCCGACTGCAACAGCAACAACAACCCCAAATCTAACTGTCACCACCGCAACTCCAAATCCAGCTGTCATCACCTACCTCCTTCGCAGCCCCAAATCTGAGTGCTCCCACCATCATCACCTACCTCCTTACATCTAATTCAATGGTAGTATTGGGGTCTACCTTTTCTTGTTTTTGAGCAAGATCTGAAAGCAGATCTGAGCCCCTTGTTTAGAACTCAAAATAGATCTGAGCCCCTTGTCTAGAGCTCGAAATAGATCTGAGCCCCTCGTTTAAAAACTTAAATAAGATTTGGAGGTGGCAAACTGATTGTGGTGGTGGCGACGGCGGTGGTGGTTTTGGCGGTGGTGGCAAGTGGTGGTGGTGGTGGTGGTAGAGAAGGTAGAGAGAGAGAGAGGTAGAAAGCGAAGTGATGATGTTTAACTGAAAGTATAGTAGTGGATGATGGTGGTAACGGCCTGGTGGTGGTGGTGGCCGTTGGTGGTATATGGTTTGGTCTCTGAAACTGTTTAATTTAATTTGGATGATATTGTATTTAAATATGGGTTAAACATATTATTTAAGTATGAAAGTGGGTTAAATAGATTATTTAAGTATAAAAATGGGTTTTGTTTTATACTTAAAGTTACCAAAATACCCTTTCAGTTAGCATATAATATGGATGGAGTCAAGGCCGTGGAGCAAACTGGCGACAAAACCGAAACATCATGGAGTAAAATGGCTATTTTTAAAGGATTGGGGCAAAAACATTAAAATGACTAAACCACAGGGAGCAAAACGGAAGTTTACTCCTATATATATATATAGGGTCAGCATTTAGAGAGAACGGTGAAAAGTGTGAGAACGCTGAGAACATTTTTGGTGGTGACATGTGGCATTGATGTTAAATTACACTAAGGGGTAATATTGTCAAAAAACCCACTCACATGAACTAGGTGTTCAAATAAAACGCCATAAAAACACTCAAAAAAGCTATTGTTATGCACGCACAAAAAAAACTATCTTTTTGAGCTATAATTTACAACAGCTCCAAAAAAAACCATTTTTTTAGCCATATATTAAAACGTCATAACAAAAAAAAAGCTATTTTTTGAGATATAATTTACAACAGCTCAAAAAAACCATTTTTTGAGCCATATAGCTCAAAAAAACGCCATAAGCTCTCAGTTAAAACGCCACGCTAAAAAAAGCTATTTTATAATTTACAACAGTTCAAATTTTTTTTTGAGCCATATAGCTCCTAGTTAAAACGCCATAACAAAAAAAGCTATTTTTGAGCCATAATTTACAACAGCTAAAAAAACCATTTTTTTGAGCCATATAGCTCAAAAAACGCCATAAGCTCCCAGTTAAAACGCCACAAGCTATTTTTTTGAGCTATAATTTACAACAGCTTAAAAAAACCATTTTTGAGCCATATAGCTCAAAAAACCATTTTTTTTGTGTCTAACCACCTAAATTAATATTTTTTGAGCTCAGAAAAATCATAATTTATACTGTAAAAACGCCATAAATCACCCTGTTCAGAAAAACGCCATGAAAAAACTCAGTTGAAAAAGCCATAAAACACTCAGTTCAGAAAAATGCCATGAAAATACCTAGTTAAAACGCCATAAAAAACCTAGTTCAGAAAAACGACATGAAAAATACCTAGTCTAAAACGCCATAAAACACCCAGTTCAGAAAAACGCCATAAAACCCAGTTAATTTTTTTTTCAAAAAGTATATCAATAGTATACTCGTTGGAAAGATAAAAAAACGCTGAGTTTTATGGTGTAATTTTTTCGAAAAATAATCACGTATAAAAAAGTTATTGTCGTTCAAATATGATGGGGGAAAATGGCATGTGATTGGCATGTGCACCTTTGTTTGGATCTTCAAATTTTATCACTCCTGGTAGTTCCAAGGTCCCTATTATTTATAAAAATGTCACCGCATCAATCTTAGCCACAAACCACTAAGATCTTGTGGCTGAGAATATTTCTCACCGTTCTCACACTTTGAGGCGTTCTCTCCTGATCCTATTCCTATATATATATATATATATATATATATATATAGGATAGGGTTCATTTGAAAACCACTCTTATTGCGAGAACCACGAGAACCAATGTGAACACAACAAAGTAAACCCACCCACCACCACCCAAAACATAAACACCCACCCCCACTTCCCGCTATAAAAAAATAGACCTCACCAAAAAAACCTAACCCCCCCCCCCCCAAATGTTTTTAAACGCGTTTCAGGTAACAAAATGTGAAAGCCAAATAGAAGCCAGCTGGACAGCACTGAAGATTTGAAAAAGTGGTTATAAAAGTTACCTAAATAAAGAAGATGTTTTATTTCAATAAAATAGGGTTTATCCCTATAAAGCTGTTTGTAACAAAAACTTGGGTTTTATTCCAATATATTTATTATTATAAAATATGGTGTTTTACTCTGATAAAATATTTCCTAACTACGGCCCTGATTTAATTTCCGCTGCCAAATAATGATAAACACTGATACCACCATCTCTGAGTAGACCGCGGCCACCCGCCTCCCGAGACAGGGGTCGGGGGGTTGTGACAGAAGGTGGTATCGGAGCTACAGCCACTGATTTCAGCCACAGAAGTGTTCTACTGACATTAAAATTTTATCTGTTATGTTAGGAAATTATCTACAGGATTATGTACGTATATTATTGTTTTGTGTTATTTGACAATTTGTTAGTTTACAGTATGAGTGATCAAGGACCTTCGGACGCTTACCGTCAACTGTCCAACTTTCCTAGGGACGAAGGAACCTCTTCCCAGCCTACCCCCCTCGGGGTATTCGGCTGACACCGAAGAAGGGATTTTCGTATTCAAAGCACAAGCTGAAGAGGCATTCCTTCCAAGAAGAGATGATGGTTTAGCAGAGGAGCTCACGAGCGTAGAAAAAGGATGAGAAAATTACAGCAGCAGCGAGCTTTAGCAGCCGCGAATAGAGAAATGAATGCTCAAACCCAGGATATGCTCAATAGGAGATTAGCAGATTTTCATATCTTAGCTACCACAGCTGTAGACCCAAATCTAGAATAACTCATTGCACCCCAGCCGTTACCACTATTTCCCACACAACCTATGGAAATTGAGCCAAACCCCGCAGACCAAATTCCAATGCCTGCTTTTGACCCAGCTGAAATCCCTAGAGTACCAACACCCCATCCCCCAGATTATGACCCATGGTTTGACGACCATAGGTCTTACCCAGAACTTCACCCACAAGACGAACCCATGCAAAACCTAGTAGCACCCTACCTATATCTTGACCCTCTAGACCCATACTGGAATAATGACCAATATATCAGGGAAATCCTAGAGAACCCGTATCCTTACGAAGAACCAATGCCACAATACCCTGACCCGATACCAGCACCCGCACCACCCATGAGCACTGAGAATGTGCAAGAACTCCGCACCTTTGGTGAGGAGATATTAGAAGGAAGTGAAAGAATGAGACAGATAGGGGAGAGACTCGTCAGGAAATATGACGAGCGTAACATGCAATATTGGATGAACCCCTATCAGTAATAGTAATAATATATATATATATATATATATATATATATATATATATATATATATATATATATATATATATATATGTATGTATGTATGTGTGTAAGTTTGAAAAATAATAATAATAATATATATATATATATATATATATATATATATATATATATATATAATCAACTGAAATAGATAATCCTATAGCTATTGATGCATACTAGTATTGTACTTTAAATTTCAGTTCAATTTGTAATAGACACATATATAAAATAGAGTAAAGGTCGCAATGTTCGACGATTTTGATCAATATGCTTGTTGTGTGATTGGTTGCATTAAATATTATCTTATAATATTAATATGTGGTAAATGTTTAAAATTTAGATGGACAACGAAGTGAATCAAGGAAACCTGAATAATGATAATAACAGAAACCAAGTAGATAACAGTGCAATCCAACGCATATTGGCACAAGGGATTATAGACGCAATGCCATATATTATCAAAACGGTTAAGGAAGCGGAAAATAATAAAAGTAATAGTGGAAGTAAACGACCACCTACTGAACCTGACCACAACGTAAACAATGGACCAATACTTCAAGTGCCAATTCCAAAAAGAAGAAGAACCATGTCTTATGGTTGTTCTTACAAAGAATTCTGGTCATGTAAACCAATAGAATTCTGTGGCAATGAAGGAGCCATTGCAGCCCTACGTTGGATAGAAAAGACTGAGGCAGTCTTAAAAATAAGCAAGTGCGCAGAAGAGGATAAGATAATGTTTGCTTCCAATCTGTTTAAGAACTCAGCTTTAGAATGGTGGAACACTATCCTCCAGTCTAGGGGAAGTGACAGGGTCTATAATATGGAATGGAATGAGTTTAAGAACATGGTTGAAAGGAAATTCTGTCCTCCCAATGAAAAAGAACAGATAGCCAATAAGTTCTTAAACCTTAGAATGATTGGAGTAGACAGCAAAGGTTACACTACCACATTCTTTGAATATGCTAGAATAGTGCCAACCCTAGCATCACCAGAACCAGTATTAATCTCCCGTTACATCTGGGGATTAATCAGCGAGATTAGACATGTAGTCAAGGCAGCTAGACCACAAACCATAGAAGAAGCTGTAGAACTAGCAAATACCTTGACTGATAAACTGGTACGTACACAAGAAGAGAACCAGAGGAGGAACCTAGCTCAAAAGCTTACCCAAGAATTTCGCTATGGAAATTCCAACCGTGGGAAAAATATAGGTTCTACCTCCGCACCTTACTGTAAGGCCTGCAAGAAGAAGCATTCAGGAAGATGCTCCACCTACTGCAACTTCTACAAGATACCAGGACACAAGGAAGAAGACTGTAGGAAGAAACCCAGTAACGGAGTATGCTTCAACTATGGAGAAAAAGGACATCAAGCCAAATTGTCCGAAACTAGCTCCAGCAATGAACAACAAGACTACTAAGAATGCTAGAGCATTCATTCTGACTGCAGAAGAAGCCAAAATGATTCCGGGCGTGATTGCCGGTACGTTTTTAGTTAATGATGTTTTTGCCAAAGTATTATTTGACTCTGGTGCAAACCAAAGTTTTATTAATACTTCATTTTGCAAACTTCTCAATCAACCATTAACTAAACTTCAACAAGAATGTCTAGTAGAAACAGCAAATTGAGAATCTATTAAGATTACTGAAATCTTGTAGGGAGCAAGAATAGAATTTTTAAATCAAAAGTTTATTGCAAATCTTTATCCAATGAATCTGGCAGGATTTAATGTTGTATTAGGAATGGACTGGTTAATAACCAATAAAGCCAGTATTCTATGTGATCAAAAGTCAATCCAAGTAAATTCACCAAAAGGTGAAAAGATCACAATTAAAGGAGATAAGCCAACTAGATCTACGAAATTCATCTCTGTGATGAAAACAACAAGCTGTGCAAGAAAAGGGTCACTAGTGCATATGATTTCTATAATCATTAACACCAAAGGGAAAGAATTGATAGATATTCCCGTAGTATCTCAGTTTCCAGATGTTTTTCCAGAAGAATTACCAGGACTACCACCAGACAGGGAAGTCGAATTCAGAATTCATCTGCTACCAGGAACAACACCAATTGCCAAAGCACCTTACCGTTTGGCACCTGCAGAGATGCAAGAACTAAAGAAACAATTAGATGAACTTTTGGAGAAAGGATTCATACAGCCTAGTTCATCACCATGAGGAACACCCATCTTATTTGTTAAAAAGAAAGACGGGTCAATGCGTATGTGCATTGATTACCGAGAATTGAATAAGGTCACGATTAAAAATCGGTACCCATTACCGAGAATCGATGATCTTTTTGATCAATTGCAAGGAGCTCGATTTTTCTCTAAGATTGATTTATGCTCAGGATATCATCAATTAAAAGTGCAAGAAGAGGATATTCCTAAGACTGCTTTCAGAACTAGGTATGGCCATTATGAATTTACTGTCATGCCATTTGGTTTAACCAATGCTCCAGCCGCATTTGTGGACATGATGAACCGAATATGTAAGCCATATTTGGATAAATTCATAATTGTCTTTATAGATGATATTCTCATTTACTCTAAGAGTAAAGAGGAACATGCAGCGCATCTGCATGCACTCCTAAATTTGCTAAGAAAAGAATAGCTTTATGCTAAATTTTCGAAATGCGAATTTTGGTTAGAAGAGGTACAGTTTCTTGGACATTTAGTTAACCATGAAGGAATTCATGTGGATCCCGCAAAGATTGAGGCAATTACTAAATGGAAAACCCCTGAATCACCAACCAAGGTTAGAAGTTTCCTAGGACTGGCCGGTTATTATAGAAGATTTATCCAAGATTTTTCTAGAATAGCCATTCCCTTAACTAAGCTAACCTAACCTATAAATCTGTTAAGTTTGAATGGAGACCAAAACAAGAAGAAGCCTTTAGAATTCTTAAGCAAAGATTAACCAACGCACCCATACTAGCGTTACCAAAAGGAACTGAAGACTTTGTAGTCTATTGTGACGCTTCTAAGTTAGGTTATGGATGTGTGCTGATGCAACATCAAAAGGTTATAGCCTATGCCTCTAGACAACTTAAGAATCATGAAGAGAATTATACAACACATGATCTAGAATTAGGAGCCATAATATTTGCCCTTAAAATTTGGTGACATTACCTTTACGGTAGTAAGTTTACCATTTTCACCGATCATAAGAGATTAAGATATGTTTTCGGGCAAAAGGAGCTAAACATGAGACAAAGGCGATGGATGGAAATTCTTAGTGATTATGATTGTAATATCCAGTATCATGCAGGAAAAGCTAATGTAGTTGTTGATGCTTTAAGTCGAAAGTATCATGAAAAGCCAAAAAGAGTACGTTCTCTTAAATTAAATCTGCAGATAGATTTAAATGAATGGATTAGAGAAGCACAGGAATCAGTAATCAAGGATGATACTGAAAAATTGAAAGGAATGATTAAGGAATTAGAACAAGGAACAGATGGAATTTAGAGATTCCATAAGGAAAGGATTTGGATACCTAAACGAGGAAACCTACACCACCGAATATTAGAAGAAGCCCATAAGTCTAAGTATACGATGCATCCTGGAAGTGATAAGATGTACGAAGACTTAAGAAAGAATTTTTGGTGGATAGGAATGAAAAAGGATATAGCAGCTTATGTTTCTAAGTGTCTAACCTGTTCACAAGTTAAAGCTGAACATCAGAAACCCTCAGGTTTATTGCAACAGTTAGAAATGCCGGTGTGGAAGTGGGAATTGATAACAATGGATTTTGTTACCAAATTACCCAAGACAAGAAAAGGTAATGATACAATCTGGGTGATTGTAGACAGGCTAACTAAGTCAGCTCATTTCTTACCAATGAAGGAAACTTTCAGTATGGAACAATTAGCTAAGTTGTATGTAAATGAAATAGTTTCATTACATGGAATTCCTTTTATCTATTGTTTCGGATAGAGATAGCCGTTTTACCTCTCATTTTTGGACTAGTTTCCCGAAAGCAATGGGAACCAAGCTAAATCTAAGCACCGCTTATCATCCTCAAACGGATGAACAAAGCGAAAGGACTGTTTTGGTCAAAAATCACCGAAGCAATTAAGTGATCAAATTAGTTAAGTGAGGTAGTGTGCTAAAAAGTGTGTTGGAAATATGCTGGTTAACTTGTTTAGGAAAAACAGTTTTAAGGATACGGCTCAGGATATTGAGCTATATCTACGATCAAACTATGAGCAAAAAGTAAAGGGAATGACACGAGATTTACGAGGAAAGCCCTTGATCAATCTAGATCGCCGGCGTAAAACCTCGGGAGCTGACAATCGCAGCTGCCTTGTTCTTATTATTGCTTTCAACTTCAGGATACAATGCAGGATATCGACCAGATCGCTAAGTGTTACAATGATTTTTTTTGAAAGTGAAAGTTGCGAGAGAATAAGTGTGAGAGAGTAGTGAGTGTAGCTGTGTTGCCCTATTCGATCTGGTATACCCACCTATTTATAGTTACGAAATACAAACTAAAATTCCTATAAATATGGGATGCTCCCAAATATTCCATTAATAACGTTGCAGATCGGGAAAAGCGGCTTCAACGTCTTCATTTGAACGACTTAGACCGAGTCTCCCAGAGAAAGGGTCTTCGCGAACGTTGGGCACTTGGACTCGTACTCCTGCACACAACCGTTAGTAATCCTGAGGATACCATTCAGGATGTTACCAATATCCTGAATGAGCATCCCGGATATGAACAGATATCACATAATCAAGATATAACTCAAGATATTTCCCAGGATATGGGCTCAGAATTTCACCCATAACAATTGTCCCCAAAAAATGTTACCGTTTAGTATTCTAGCACTAACGGTTATATTTTTTTACGAAGAACGAGGTAATTTAAGAGATAAGACCCATGATGTGATCGTTTGCAACTGCGCAGCCTATATTTACTCATTACTCCCTATATCTTCTCATACTTATCCCATTAATCTTTACCGAAGAGAAAAAGGTAATAACTTCTCTCTCCATCCCATCTTTTTCTCTCATTCTGTTCAGTATTCCGGTGAGAATATGACAAGGCAAACAAGATCAAGCTCCGGTGACTCCGCCCCCTATTTTATCCAACAGAATCTTCTCCAAGAACCGGAGAAAGAGATATGCTCCTTTGATAGTGCCCATTTGTCGGCACTCAAATCCTCCGGTATGTTCCCGGTAGGAACGGTATTCCGGCCGTTTGACCGGGAAATCCGGTCGGACATGGTTTCCGACGAGTGGTTGTGTTTTAGTGCCTTTCCTTTCACCTTAGGACTACGGTTCCCCTTTCCAGACTTTATCACTGAGTTTTTCAATATAACAAAAATCTCTTTTAGCCAAACAATGCCAATGCTTTGGCGAGTCTTGTCCGTTCTTGACCAGATCAAGAAGAATCACATTCCTGATCTTTCTGTTCATGATCTCCCTCTAGCATATCGGCTTAGATGCCACGGATCTTGTAGATTTTTGTTTTACTCCACCTCTGGCGACCCGCTGATACTTCGTGCCACCAGGAACGAGGAGAAATGGCAATCTAAGTTCTTCTTTGTAAAAAGAGACTCTATCCCTGGTGGAACGGAATATCCGGTGAAGTGGTTGAGAAAGGGTAGGATTTAGGGTTTAAGGATGATCCTGCCTCTTATCCTGTTTCATATCCTGAACTGATCAACTTTCTTTTTATTGTTTTGCACACAGCTGATTTTAGGAAGCTTGCACCTCCCCTTGCTGAATCACAGAAGAGGATTGACGCTATTAGACTCCTCCCAGAGGCTGAAAGAAGTTTTAACCCGTCTCCACCATCTCCAAGCCCCCTTTCTAGTGCAAACATGTCTGGTAAGGATCCTGTACAATATCCTACATACATATATTTATTTGATATACTTAGGAGAAATTTTACTCCCTGTATGCAGACTCCAGCAAAGTTCCGGTTTTCCTTGATCTTGATGAACTTGACAGCTACCCCACTCCAGTCATGGTCAAGAAAGAGACCCCTGCTGCCACCAGCTCCAAGCCGCTCCCGGCTCCTAAGGCTAATCCGAGGACCCGTGCTTCCACCGTAAAAAAGAGGAAAGGTCCTGAAGTTAGTGCCCCGGGCTCTGAAGGGTTCTCCTATGAGGAACTCAGCTTTTCTGATTCCTTGGAGCCGATGACATCCTTCCTTAACAAGGTAATATCCTGCGACCACATCCTGCACATATATCCTGATAGGATATCCTAACAGGATATCCTGGTTAACATATATTGACTTATACCTGAAATTTGACGTGCAGGGTCTCCAGCATCTGCTCCACCTTTACAGCGATGCCTGTGGTACTGCTGCACTCCATGAGGCCAGGATCAAATAGCTCGAGACCACCATTGCTGATCAAGGGGCCATTGCTGAGGTGAAGACCCGACATTATGAGGACAAGCTGAAGAAGGTCACCCAAGATGCCAAGCTCAAACTTGCCACCGTTCAAATGGAGCATGAACAGGCCATGGTCTCTTTCCGGGAAGGAATCAAGGCTTCTACTATAGTCTCTCTGCTACAAGCCAGCATCAAGATGGCTTATGAGGCCAAGGAGACAGGCCTTGTGTGCCCATCCTGGCCAGTTGACTCTTGGGTGGCAAAGCTAAAGGAGCTTGGAGGCAAGGCTGTGCCACATCCTGCTGAAGCTGGTGAATCCTCTAAGTCAGCAGAGGTGGTGGACAAGGCTGGAGACAAGAAGGATGCTGGAGCGGATGCTGGGACGGATGCTGGTAAGGATGCTGCTCAAGATGCTGAGGCTGAGAAGACGGAGAAGGTTGGAGAAGATGCCGTTGTGTGAGGGCATTCAAGTGGGCAATGATGGATATACGTGCCAAGGCCGGAGCCCACTTTTTGATCGTTAGTCTGTAACTCCAAAACAATTTACTTTTTCTGCACTTTACTTTCCCTGCATTTTGAACAATATAATGGCCAAAGGTGGAGGGATCCTGAGTTTCAGGACGAAGCCCTTGGTCATTAACATTAGTATGCTTTTTCTTTTGGACAACATATCAGTTGGAGGTGGATGGGTCTCGGTTTGAGACAAAACCTTCAACTGTTAAGCAAATATGGCAAGGAACTATTTGTGCTCTTGGTGGATGGTCCTTGGTTTGAGGTGAAACCAAGAGCACACCTTTTGGTATGTTAATAATATAACCCTCTTTTGGCTTTATTTTTGTTGTTATATGAACTTTACTTATGAAAACAATTTTGTTCGAACATTCTTAGGAACACATTGTAAATGTATCCTGAAAGATATCCTGCTCAGGATACTAACACATAATCTGTAAAATTCAAGTTATCCAAATAAAAAGGAAAGATCATACCAGAGATTCCCAAAGAGTCAATTCCAATTTTCCACCATAGGAATGTCCCTAGTGCATATTTATGAATTCGAACCCATCCTTTAAATTGTGTGATACATGTCCCCTGTGTTCAACATAGGAATGTAAATGTAGCCATACTTCAGCTTTACTAAATAAACCCTCAATATCCAGGGATCAACCCTTGATATCCTGGGATAAACCCTTAATATCCTAGGGATGAACCCTTAGTATGCTGGGGATAAACCCTTATATCCTGGGGATAAACCCTGATTTTCATGCGCTACAGGCGAGAGTGTATAAACTCTAAGTCTTAGAAAGGTGAAAACCTTTAAACCTTAGAGGGTATGAAAATACCCTTTCGTGAGAGAGGGTGATCAATCCTCATATACCTTTAGGATCCAGGACATAGCCAATAGTAACGAAATTGTCAGCCACTTTTACATGAACTAGTCCCGTTACCTTGAACTATCCCCAAACGACTTGCGCTCCAGGCGGGGTGTTCAAACCCAATTCGAGAGAAAGGTGAATACCTTTAAACCTTTGAAGGGATCAGGATCCCTTAAGCGTGAGAGAGGGGGCCAATCCTCTAATCTTTTGACATTTCCTGAGCGTATATCCTGGAGCTATATCCTGACACATATTCTGCAAAACAACCTTAAACTAAGGTGGGTGTTAGCTTGGCTAACACCCCTCCGATGCCTAAGTCAGTATTGGGTTCAAGATAATAAATGAATTCAAATATATTTAAGAGAGACAAGATACATACCATTCTGAGATAGAAATTAAATTCTATTCTTACTTGAAGTAGAGCTTTAAGTGTATAGCATTCCAGGATCTTGGCAGCATATCCCCCTCCATACTCCTGAGTCGGTATGCTCCTTTTCCTGACTCTGATTCAACCTCATATGGTCCTTCCCATTTTGGAGCCAGCTTTCCATCGGTAGGATTAGTGGTATTTTGAAAAGCCTTTCTTAACACCCAATCTCCAACTTGGAACCTTCTAGTCCTTATATTCTTGTTGTATGCTCTGGATATCCTATGTTGATACGCTGCTATCCTTAACTTTATTGCATCTCTCGTTTCGTCTACGGTGTCCAAATCTTGACACAAAGCTTCAGGATTCTGCTCAGGGTCCCGGAGGATAGATCTTGCAGTAGGTATCACCATCTCTATTGGGATCACTGCCTCTGTTCCAAATACCAAAGAAAATGAGGTTTGGCCCGTTGCATTTTTCACCATTGTTCTATCAGCCCACAAAACAAAGGGTAGTTCTTCTGCCCATCTTCCTTTCTTGGCTCCTAATCTCTTTTTCAAGTTGTTGATAATTATCTTGTTTGAGGATTCAGCTTGTCCATTTGCTTGAGGATGTACCGGGGTAGATGTGATCATTTTGATTCCCCAACTTTTGCAAAAGTCAGTAGTCCTCTTGCTTATAAACTGGGATCCATTGTCACAAATGATTTCAGCTGGTACTCCAAACCTGGTTAGGATATTCCTCTTTATAAAGGATACTACTTCTTGGTCTCTGACTTGAACAAATGATTCAGCTTCCACCCACTTAGAGAAATAATCAGTCATTGCCAACATAAAGACTTTTCCTCCTGGAGCTTTTGGTAATTTCCCTACTATGTCCATCCCCCATTTCATGAATGGCCAAGGGGAAACTATAGGATATAGTGGTTCAGCTGGTTGGTGTAGTATGTTACTGTGCCTTTGGCATGCATCACACCTTCGAGCATATTCTGTAGCATCTTTCCTCATCGTCGGCCAATAGTATCCTGTTATCAGTACCTTTGAGAATAATGACCTGCCCCCAGTATGGTTACCACAATCCCCTTCATGTATATCCTGAAGTACTTCTTTAGTTTCGGGATCCTCCAAGCACCTTAGATATGGTCCTGCAAGAGATTTCTTATACAAAACATTATTTATAACGGTGAATCGTGATACCTTCATCCTAAATGCTTTAGGATTTTCGTCTCTAGGGATGTGCCCTTCCTTGAGATATCTTATGATTGGAGCCGTCCCGGATTTTGAATCCTCCTCAGGATATTCAGCAACAGGATCCTGGATACTTGCTACTTCTTTATCCTGAGGATTTGTAGCAGGATACAAGATATGCAATATTGGTATATGGGTTCCTTCTGGTATCCTGACCGATGATCCCAGATTTGCTAAGGCATCTGCTTCAGCATTACCTACCCTTGGTACCTGTTCAAGTGTAAAAACATCGAAATATCCTGCTAATTTTTTGAGAATATCGAGGTATTCGATTAACTTCTCACCCTTAACTGCATAGGATCCATTAAAATGGTTAGTGATTAACAAGGAGTCAACATATACTTGCAAATTCTTGACATTCATATTTTTAGCTAGTTCTAACCCTGCAATTAAAGCCTCATACTCTGCTTCATTATTAGTAGCAGGGAATTCACACCTAATAGCCTGGGGTAATATGTCCCCCCTGTGGCGATTTCAGTAGTATTCCCAATCCTACTCCTCTAACATTAGATGCTCCATTAGTGTACAATGTCCAGGATCCTGAGGATTCTCCTAATTGTTGTACTTCTAGGTCTACCTCATCCTGAATGTCACTACTGAAATCAACCACAAAATCAGCTAGAGCCTGTGATTTTATGGCATTTCTAGGTTCATACACTAAGTCATAAGCACTTAACTTTACTGACCACTTGGCCATCCTGCCTGACATCTCGGGTTTCCTAAGCACATTTTTAACAGGATAATTGGTTTTAACATGAATTCTATGTGTCTCAAAATAATGTCTAAGCTTCGTTGATGCCATAACTAGTGCTAGTATCAACTTTTCTAAATGAGAATATCTAGTTCCAGCATCTAACAAACTTTTACTAACATAATGAACAGGATATTGCTGACCTTCATGATCCTTTATAAGGACGGCACTTACAGCACTCCCTAATACTGCGAGGTATAGGGATAGTGGTTCACCATTCTCAGGCTTCATCAACAGCGGTGCAGTTGAAAGATACTGCTTCAAATCCTGTAGGGCTGCTTCATGCTTCTCTCCCCATTTGAACTTCTTGTTCTTCTTCAGGATATCGTAAAATTCTTTGCATTTCTCGGAGGATCTTGAAATAAATTTGTTCAATGCTACAACTCGCCCTGTTAACCGTTGAACATCCTTCATATTTGAAGGTGATTTGATAGCCAAGATGGCTTTAATTTGCTCCGGGCTTGCCTCTATTCCTCTTTTGGTCACCATATATCCTAGAAACTTTTCTGCTCCCACTCTGAAATGGCACTTAGCAGGATTTAGCTTCATGTTATACTGATCCAGGATATCAAATGCTCCCTTAATATCCTGGAGGTGATCCTCAACTTTTTAGATTTTACCACCATGTCATCGATGTATACCTCCATTGTGTCCCCCAGCTTATCTTTGAACATCATGTTTACCAATCTCTGGTATCTTGCACCTGCATTTTTCAAACCGAAAGGCATAGCAGTATAACAATAAATACCTGTTGGTGTCATGAAGGCAGTATCCTCCTGGTCCGAAGGTTCCATTTGGATCTGCTGGAATCCTGAGGATGCATCCATGAAGGTCAACATCTCGTGCCCGGCAGTAGCATCCACCATTGCATCAATATGAGGAAGCGGAAATGGGTCTTTGGGACAGGCCTTATTCAAGTCTGTGTAATCTACACAGACTCTCCATTTCCCATTTTTCTTCTGTACCACCACTACATTTGCTAGCCATCTTGGAAACTTGACTTCTCTAATCATTTTTGACTTCAACAATCTTTCAACTTGCTCTTGGATAATTATTTTTCGTTCAGGGGCGAACTTCCTTCTCTTTTGCTGTAAGGGCTTGAACGACCTGTTGATTCCAATCTTGTGAGTTGTTTTGGTCAAAAATCACACAAGGATAATGCAACCAAACTCTATGTAAACGGGGTATGATGCTTGGTTTGTTGAAAAAGTGAAGGATCACTTTAGTATGAAATATGCAAAGACACAATGATTTATACGAGGAAAAAGCCCTTGATCAATGTATGATCTCCGGCATAAAAAACCTCGGGTGATGGCAACTACCGATCACCAAACTTCAATATAAGAAAAATAGTTACAACTTCGGATGATAATGAGCTGAGTACAAGGATCACTATCGTAATGTGTGTCTAAGCGTGTGAGAATTGTGTTGTGTGTTCTTCCGAATGGGGAAGAGTGTTATATATACAAGTGTAGGTGACCTATTTTAGGTAAAAAGACTAATAATCAGCTCATTACCCCTTTAGAAATAAAAGTAAATCTAGCCTAAATTGTCGCCCTTAAATCATGCCAAGTTTCCATATCCTTTGCAACGTCTATCTCCGATTAAGCACATGCTATAATTGTAAAGACGCGTCCTTTGATCGTGATGCTAAGAGCGGATCCTTCTAGACATTCCTGCAAAATGACATTAAGTTCAATGAAAGCAACTGTTAGCATGAGGATCCTATGATGGTCCGTGATCCTGATCCTGGAACTCTGCTGAGGATCACTATCTGCCAAAGAAATAAGGATCACTGGTTAGGATCACATGTAAGGATCATGTATTATAAAAATCCAGCCCTAACAATTGCCCCCAAAATATAAGGAGTTTATTGTAAATTAACGAGTTATATTTTGCTTTGATCCTATCTGTAACGGGCGACCCGGATAACTAGCCGTTATAACCGGACTAGCCGTTGCAACCTTTACGTCATTGAGGTGACATCCCTGCAAATCATGATTATAAATAGGAGATAGGGTTAGGATCAATCTGCATTTAAATTCAAGATATACTCCCTTTATAATCTCTACCGAAGATCGATCAGGTATTCTCTTCTCTTCTCTTTCTTCCTTCTCTTGCTCTGTTTTTCCTTCTCTTGCCCTTATTCTGCCATGAGTATGTTGCTCCGAAATTCACCTCACAAGGATCACAAGAAGAGTAGTCTCCTGAAAAGCCAAGGGATCGTCAAAGACTCTCCTACTGAGAGGTGCTGCTTCACTGATGCTCATGTTGATAGGATCCGTCACTGTTTTCCGGCGGATGCTATCTTCAAGTCATTCACTTCCACCGCTTTAAGCGATTTTGTTTCCGACACCTGGGTGGCCTTTCCTGCAACTCCGTTTACCATAGGATATTCATATCCTTTTCCAGCCTTCACCCAATCCTTCTTTTCTCTGACCGGCATGTCCTATATCCAAGCCATGCCGATGATCTGGAGGGTTCTGTATACCCTTGAGAGGATCATCGAGCAGGAGGGGATTGACTTAGGGATGTCGGAGCTGGCTGAGCTATATGATCTTACCACGTTTGGTTCCTGTCGATACTTGCTGAAACGGAAAGCCGGGGAGGATCACCCTGTTTTTAAGGTTACCAAAAATGACACAAACTGGAAGCGACGTTTCTTCTTTGTTAGGAGGGATACCATCCCTAACGGGAAGGATCTGCCCAAGGAGTGGGCCACTCATGGTAGGATAGAGGATCCTGGAAGGATCACTATCAGACTTGTCTCTTATGATGAGGGTCACTAATGTCTTTCTTTGTTTTTTGTTTATTGTGCAGCTATCTCCATTGCTCATCTCAAGTTAACCCCTGCTGCAAGAGAGAGGGTTCTAGCTTTCAAGAAGCTTGATCCTGAAATCAGGAGTTTTCAAATTGCCATTCAAGATTCACAGGAAGTATCCTCCGCATCTGCCACAATGTCAAGTAAGTATCTTCATTAAAAAGTAGTTCTATGTAGGATTTTTAAATTAGTTAAAGTACTTATCTTGTTTTGATTATGTAGGTGCTGGGAAATCTGTCAAGTTTGCCTCCAAGTTTGGTATTGATGAACTCGCCAATGTCAAGCCTTCAAGGAAGAAGACCCCTGCTGCTAGTCCCTCTGCTTCAGCCCCTAAAGCTCCTATCAGGGGTAAGGGAAAGAAGAGAAAGGCTTCTGAGGATCTTCAAGGATTTTCCCTGATCCGCCAGCAGTTTCTTGATTATTTCAACGAGGTTAGGATCACTGCCCCTGTTGGTTATCCTGACGGTTTTGAGGATCGCCTGTGTCTGACGTCATATCTTGTTTTTCTTGCAGAAATTTACCGAAATAGAGACTTATGTTAACCACGTTGAAGATCAAGACCGCCAAATTGCCGACCTTCAACAGATGGGTGTGCTGAAGGATCTCAAGATAGCTGATCTTGAGAAGGAGCTCCGGGCTACCAAGGATAAAGCTGTCAAAGCACTGATCAGCTTTGACTACGAGAAGCGTGATATCACCCAGGATGCTAAGGTCTCTGCTGCGATAACCATGTGTAAGATCCAGCTGCAGATGGCTGCGGAGGCTCAGGATCCTTCCTTCGACAGAGGCACGTGGGACGTGGAAGGCTGGAAGGCTAGGCTGGCAGAGTTGGAGGATGATGATGAGGCCGAGGAGGTCCCTATGCTTGAAGGTGGTGACGCTGGCAAGGATCAGGGGGAAGCAAGTGGAGCTGGTGGTGAAGGTGCAGCGAAGGTTTGAGCTGCAGGATTGGGCAATGATGGAAATTTCTAGACATAGCCGGAGCCCAATTTTTTTTTTAAAATTTGGTAGTGGTTTTGTGGTTGTGATGTTTTGAAACAATGATGGTTTGTAACTTTGAACAATAGTTTTTAGGGTTAAGGATCATGGATCCTTTGAACAATAGGTAGGATCGCAAATGGTGGAGGGATCCTCTGTTTGGGGGATGAAGCCTTTGTGATCCTGCCGCTTTTACTTTCCTGCACCTGCTAAGACCGCATAGACAATGGACACCCTTTGCCAACCCATGTGGACGGGCCACGTTTTGCTGGTAGAAACGTGGGTTGGCAATTTTGACAACTTTTTTGAAAGGGTTTAAGATCCTTTTGTTAATAAAATAACCTTAATCTTTCTGGCTTATCTCGTGTTGTTATCCTTTATTTATCCTCTTATTTTCCAATTGTTTTAGAAATATATTTGTTAGAATAATAGAAGTTGAGCAAATCTGGTTTAATAAATTTAGGATATGATCCTAGATCAAATATCCTATTATTGAATATTTTTCAAAGCAATTTATTTCAAGGATCATAGGTTTAGTTGTCAAAGTGTAAGGGTTGTTCAGAATAATGAGCATAATCAAAATAGTCAAGGATCATACCTGAGGATCCAAGTTAGGATCCTAACCTTTAATCAAGATAACCGTAGATGAGATTTTAATAGATAATAAGGATTAAGGATCCTTATTTGTTTAACTTTGAAAACCTGAAAAATGGAATATAACTTGGGACTAAGCCAATATAAAAGATAAGTTAGTAACTGGGGACATGCCCAAAGGATAACTGGGGATGATCCCAAAGGATCACTGGGGACAAGCCCAAAGGATAACTGGGGACAAGCCCAAAGGATAACTGGGGACAAGCCCAAAGGATCGTATGTAAACTGGAGTATGGCCCTTACTGGCGACTATCCAAACTTAGTGACATGAAAATGTCAAAACCTTAGCTAACGTGAAAACGTTAGAAACCTTAGGAACGGATGTATGGTACGTCTACCATTATACATAGGATCCTAGGTATAGCCAGTACGATGAGGTTGTCAGCCCCGAAAGTGGGTACTGGTCCCAAAGACGTAAACTATACCAGGATCATCGTGCGCTACTGGCGAAAACTGGGGACAAGCCCAAGGATAACTGGGGTTGAACCCAAGGATCTGTGGTGCTTTTGAAGATCTTTAACGATATGCTGAAGATACCTGGACTATCATAACTCGAATTCTCGTGAGAGAAGGATGAAGGATACGTGATCCTTATCCTTAGGTAAAAATAAGAAAATGGAAAAGTTTTGAGATAAGGATTTTACCAGAGTGAAAGATCACTGATGTCGCCGGGATCCTTCGAGGATGCTTCCGATGTAAGGATCATATGCTTGAAGGATCCTGTTCACATGAAATACTTTTTTAAGTGAATAGCATTCCAGGCTCTTGGTAACAAATTTCCTTCCATGGTTAGCAATCTGTATGCCCCCTTTCCTGCTTCAGCTTCAATCAAGTAAGGGCCTTCCCACTTTGGTGCTAACTTCCCGTCAGCAGGATTGATAGTGTTTTGGAATGCTTTTCTCAACACCATATCTCCAACTTGGAACTTCCTTATCCTAACATTTTTGTTGTAAGCACCGGCCATTCTTTGTTGGTAGCTTGCCATCCTTATCCTAGCCAGATCCCTGATTTCCTCAATAGTATCCAAATCCTGAGCTAGGGTTGTAGCATTCTCTTCAGGATCACGAGCACTTGTTCTAGCAGTTGGGATCACCATCTCTGTTGGGATCACTGCTTCTGCCCCAAATACTAAAGAGAAAGGTGTTTGACCAGTGGCATTCTTGGGAGTTGTCCTATCAGCCCATAGCACGTAAGGTAACTCCTCTGCCCATTTCCCCTTCTTGGATCCTAGCTTCTTCTTCAGATTGTTGATGATGATCTTGTTGGATGATTCTGCTTGACCATTGGCTTGTGGATGAACTGGTGTTGATGTTATCATCTTAATTCCCCAACTGTCACAAAAGTTAGTGGTTCTGCTTCCAATGAATTGGGAACCATTATCACATACAATTTCAGAGGGAATGCCAAATCTAGTTATAATGTTTCTTTTGATAAAGGATATAACTTCTTTTTCTCTGACTTGAGCAAAAGCTTCAGCTTCTATCCACTTAGAGAAGTAGTCAGTCATGGCAAGCATAAATACTTTTCCACCAGGTGCTTTAGGGAGCTTGCCAACTATATCCATCCCCCATCTCATGAATGGCCAAGAGGATGGTATAGGATGTAGCAATTCGGCTGGCTGATGGAGGATATTGCTGTGTCTTTGACAAGGATCACACTTTTTAGTATATTCTACAGCATCCCTTTTCATAGTTGGCCAGTAGTATCCTGTTCTAAGGATCCTTGAGAATAATGCTCTGCCCCCAGTGTGGTTTCCACAATCTCCTTCATGGAAGTCTCTCAACACTTCTTCAATTTCAGGATCCTCGATACATCTCAAATATGGTCCTGCAAGAGATCGCTTATATAATACATTTTTCAAAATTGTGAATTGAGATACCTTAATCCTGAAAGCTCTAGGATTTTCTCCCATCGGGATCTCCCCGTGTTGCAAGTATCTCATGATTGGTGAGATCCATGATCCTGAATAAGATTGAGCTTCTTCACTAGGGATCATTGCAGTATCCTCTTCTATTTCCATGGCCACCTGATTTTCAATAGCAGGAGCCAGGATATGGATGATAGGGATACTTATATCTTCTGGAATCTTTAAGGATGATCCTAGGTTGGCCAATGCATCAGCTTTCGTGTTATCCTCCCTTGGTACCTGTGTTAAGCTGAAAGAGACAAAAGAGAGTGCCAATTCCTTGACTATCTCTAAATATTTGGTTAGTTTTTCGCCTTTAACAGCATAGGATCCATTAAAGTGATTGGTGATCAATAATGAGTCTACATATACTTTAAGATATTTCACCCCCATATCCTTAGCAATTTGCAAGCCAGCAATTAAGGCTTCATATTCAGCCTCATTGTTAGTTGCTTGGAACTCACAGGCTATGGAGTGGGGTATTATGTCCCCCTGTGGCGATTTTAGTAGTATCCCGAGCCCTGTGCCCTTGACATTTGAGGATCCATCAGTGTGTAGTATCCAAGGATCCTTGGTCTCATCCAGCTGCTGGACCTCCAATTCTGCTTCTTTTTGTAGATCACTACTGAAATCAGCCACAAAGTCAGCTAGTGCTTGGGATTTAATGGCTGTTCTTGGCTCATATCTTATATCATGGGCACTAAGCTTTACTGCCCACTTAGCCATTCTTCCTGACATCTCTGGTTTCCTGAGGACATTCTTAATTGGAAAATTAGTTCTAAAAACAATAGTATGGGTTTCAAAACAATGCCTTAACTTAGTTGATGCCATGATTAATGCAAGAATAAGTTTTTCGAGGTGTGAGTACCTGGATTCGGCATCAAGTAAACTCTTACTTACATAGTAGATAGGATATTGTGTACCTTCGTGATCCTTAACAAGGACAGCACTTACAGCGGTTGAGGATACCGCCAGGTATAAGGATAACACATCTCCTTTTTCGGGTTTTGATAATGCTGGTGCTGAGGACATATATTCTTTAAGGGCTTGTAAAGCATTCTCATGTTTCTCAGTCCATTCAAACTTCTTGTTCTTCCTTAGGATATCGTAAAATTCTTTACACTTTTCTGAGGATTTTGATATGAACCTGTTCAGAGCTGCTATCCTGCCTGTTAGCCTTTGCACATCCTTAGCATTGGCAGGGGACTTGATGTTCACTAGTGCTTTAATTTGCTCCGGACTTGCTTCAATGCCCCTCTGAGTTACCATATATCCTAGGAATTTACCTGCCTTAACACCAAAGTGGCATTTTGAAGGATTAAGCTTCATGTTATAGTTATCAAGGATATCAAATGCTTCTTCCAAATCCCTTAGGTGATCCTCAGCTTTCTTTGATTTGACTACCATATCATCTATGTATACTTCCATAGTTTGTCCAATTTGATCTTTGAACATCATATTCACCAGCCTTTGATATGTTGCACCTGCATTTCTTAATCCAAAGGCATGGCAATATAACAATACAAACCGGTTGGGGTCATAAAGGCTGTATCCTCTTGGTCAGATGGTTCCATCTGAATTTGTTGGAATCCAGATGATGCATCCATAAAGGTCAACAGTTCATGCCCCGCTGTTGCATCCACCATGGAGTCAATGTGGGGTAATGGGAAAGGATCCTTGGGACATGCCTTATTCAGATCAGTGAAATCGACACATACCCTCCACTTTCCGTTTTTCTTTTGGACAACGACCACATTGGCTAACCATTTTGGATATTTTACTTCTCTGATCATACCTGCTCGAAGTAGTCTCTCTACTTCTTCTTGGATAATGGCATTCCTTTCTGGTGCAAACTTCCTCCTTTTTTGATGGATTGGTTTGATAGACCTGTCAATGCCAAGTTTATGAGTTATGATATCCTTAGATATACCTGTCATATCTTCGTGCTTCCATGCAAAGGTAGACTTTCTTCTTTTGAGGAAGGATATCATGTCTTCTTTCATCTTGCCAAGGATCCCTGATCCGATATAGATTTTTGATTCAGGATCACTAGGATCCAAGAGGATTTCGTCCACATCTTGTTCCCTTGCCTCCAAGACATTCCTCGGAGGATACTGTAATTGCTATTGCTCCCTTGGCTTCGAGGTTGGCTTCATGGATGAGGTATAACAATCCTTAGCCTCCTGCTGATCACTGTCGATCTTGATTATCCCCCATGGGCTAGGGAGTTTCACACATTGATGATAGGTGGATGGGACTGCTTTCATATCATGTATCCAGGGCCTGCCAAGGATAACATTACAACAAGATAAACAGTCAATAACACAAAATTTTTGATAATTATGTAATCCTTCCACGTAGATTGGGAGTTTGATGTCCCCAGAGTTTTCTTCGTTTCTCCACTGAATCCTACAAGCACGGAGGATCTTGGTGTGATGTCTGATTCTGGGATACCCATTTTCTTCAGAACATCAAGCTGGATAATGTTCACTGAGCTTCCTCCGTCGATAAGGATCCTGCGGACAAAATGGTTAGAGATAAAGAGAGTAATAACTAAACTATCATGATGAGGATCCTGGATGTGAATGCGATCATCCTCATCAAACGTTATCGTCTTTCCTTCTGAGACACTTGATGTTCGAATAGGTCTCTCTCCATTATCCATTTTTTGCTTCCCTTGCATGCCTTTTGGCCGCCGAGAGGATGTACCACAGATGTCTGACCCTCCGGAAATAAAGTGATCACTTGTGCATTCGCCGGAGGGGCTGGAGCCTTTTCAGGGATCCTTTCAGGATCCTGAGTCCCTTTGCTTTTTTCTTCCCAATAATTCTTTTAGATGCCCCTTGCTTAACAGATATCCAATTTCTTTTCTTAAAGCTATGCATTCTTCAGTTAGATGTCCAAAATCCTCATGGTATGCACACCATTTCGACTTGTCTTTAGTCCCGGATGGTTTTATCATTCTTCCTGGGCCACCTAGCTTTTTCTCCTAGATTCTGCATTGCAAGGATTAGTTCATGATTATCAACGGAAAACAATATTCTGAGATTGGAGGATAATCTTCATCATCCTCTTCTTGGTCAACAGCATGCACATTCTGGTTGTCATTTCTATGGTAGGATTGAATTTATTGTCCTTGAAGGATGATCCTTGCTTCTCCTGTTTTGAGGATCCTACTTGTCTCTCCTGGATCCTCTTGTCATCCTCTAGCCGGATGAACCTGAGTGCCCGAGTTCGTACTCCATCTAGATTCCTGCATGGTGTTTATAAC